>NC_035107.1:167852550-169095050 GCF_002204515.2 Aedes aegypti
AGGTTTCTTTTTAATTTAATTCTACTGATTTCCGGTGGATAGAGCTGCAATCATGGAGATGTCAGTGCTGCGTGCACAGTACAGTACGTTGAATACTGCCCACCTCACCGTGGATGAACTCGAACATGAGTTGATAATCCGTCGTATGGACAAACTCGCACCTCGCGCTAGTTTGGAGAGAGCGTTGCGTAGTCGTCTGAAAGAAGAAGATAGTCAGTCAAATGTTGAATACGATTTTGCCAAAGTAAATGTTATTGAAGAATTAGAAACATGTGACGATAAATTGAATTCGATCAAGGCGTTTTTGGAGAACAGACGATCGAAGAAAGCTCCAGACCAGGTTTTCAAGAGCAGGTTATTTCACATTCTGTTTCGTATGGAAAGATTGAAAAATCGGGAGTTAAGCGAAGAGTGTATGAATAGCTTGGCTGTAGTGGCTGGAGAGTGTTTGCGCTTGTTGAAGACATACTTTTCTGCTACCTCACATCTCCCGGAGATTAGAGCAGCCGAGTTAGCGATTGTAAACGAAAGTTTAAATCGTATGAGAGGCGAGTTAGTTGAAGGAAATCAACAGCTTGAAGAAGAAATAGAAGAGCTAGTCAACTTAGATGGAGATGAGAATGTAGGAGAACAGGAGCGTAGAATGACGCAAAGAGTAGATGAGAATGAAAATGCCGTTGAAGGAAATCTTGAGGAAGACGAAAATGTAGAAAAGTTGAAGAAAGAACAGGAAAAGCTGTCCGCCGAAAACAAGCAATTGTTAGAGGTAGTCAGCCAGTTGCTTCAACGTATCGAAGTTTTGGAGGCTAAGCAACCAAAACAAGCGATACAAGAACAACAAGCCAAAACGTTCAACAGCACCCACTTAGGCGAAACTGAGAAGGTTCCACCAAAATCTTCTCAGCCAAAGCCGACAGATTTTCTGGAGTGGTTGAAAGACAGGAACAGTTCAATGGATAGTTCAGAGCAGTTAGCAGAGCCAAGAAAAGTAGTGGTTGATCCTAGCCAACCGAAATCGTCAGAGAGAGAATGGTCGAAAGTAAATAGCAACCGTTTGCCGGTGCATAAATGGACGATTCGGTATGACGGCATGGACAACGGTAAACGCCTGAATGAGTTTGTCAAGGAGGTTGAGTTCAATGCTCGTTCAGAAGGGTTCTCTGAAGATGAACTGTTTCAGAGTGCTCATCACCTGTTCACTAACAAAGCCAGAGCTTGGTTCATGGAGGTGAATGGTGATTACGAATTAGGGTCTTGGAAAGTGTTAGTTCGCGAACTTAAAAACGAATTCTTACCAATTGACATCGATTACGTCTACGAAAGACAGGCGTATAATCGGAAACAGGGCGCCAAGGAAAAGTTTCAAGACTATTACTTGGACATGGTCCGTATTTTCCGAGGTATGTCCAACCCCTGGGATGATAGGCGCAAGTTTGATGTGCTCTTTCGCAATACGCGTGAGGATGTGCGTATCGCCATGCTTGCTGCCAACGTGACCGACGTAGCTAAAATGAAAGAATTCGGTAAGAAGTTTGATGCGATCAACTGGCAACTATACCAGCGAAATGAAAGATTCTTGAATAATAGGCCAATTCGGGTAGATGAGATTAATCACCACCGACAGAATTTCGCAAATAGACAGGATAGATACAACAAAAATGAACCAGATAGGAGGAAGGAATCGGGAAATTTCAGGCAGAATTTCAATAAAGGTAATGGGCAGAAAGGTTATTGGAAACAGCGCAGTTCGGGTGAGGAAAACCAAAAAAGGGATGAGTACAAGAAATCTGAAAAATCAGACAACAAAACTCACTATCCCCATAGACAGAAAAGTCCAACTCCAGGACCGAGTGGAAGTAGTGCCTTACAGCGTATTGTCAAGGCTTACATTCCAATTAAGAAGGGCATTTGCTTCAACTGCCATGAAAACGATCACAGTTTTGAGGAATGTCCTAAGGAGAAACATATGTTTTGTTTCAAATGTGGATTCCCTGGATTCACATTGAAAAACTGTCCTTACTGTCAATCAAAAAACTTGCACGAGACTGCTCAGTGAGGCAAGTCAGTCTCCCAAAAACGTAGAAAGTCCTCACGAAATTGTCGCGTCAGAACCTCCAGAAATACTGAACCAACTCGGCTATGAGCAGGTACTCGGTGAGAACTCAGGAAGTGAAGAGATCGCAACCATTGTCACGCTGAGCAACGATCCGAGACCATTTGCGAAGGTTGAGATTCTAGGTATTGCTGTGTTAGGTTTGTTAGACAGCGGTGCGGAGAGGACTGTATTAGGTGTAGGAAGTAGGAGGCTGATTAGTTCATTAAAACTGAAAATTAAACCCACGAACACAAATCTGAGAACAGCAGCTGGAGAAAGGTTAGAGGTGATTGGTTCAGCAGACATTCCAATTAGTTTCAACGGTGAAACGAAGATCTTACCCGTAGTGATTGCTCCAAAACTCAATCGTAGATGCATCCTAGGGTACGATTTTTGGCGAAAATTTGGGATTCGTCCGACGTTTAGCCAGTCTGTCGAGTCCGTTGACGAAGACACTAACAGGGATCTAGAAGAAGAAGAACAGTTGAGCGAAGAGCAGGTTCAACAGTTAGAGGAGGTGAAAAAGTTGTTCTTGGTAGCCAGTCCTGGGAATTTTGGAAAGACGGATCTTATTGAACACCGTATAGATTTCAAGGAGGAGTTTCAGGGAGCGGAACCTGTTCGGAAGAATCCGTACCCCTGGAGTCCAGAAATACAGAAGAAAATTCATAATTCCGTCGACAAAATGCTCCAAGACAACATCATCGAACCTTCTGAATCTGACTGGGCTCTACCTGTAGTGCCAGTAAAGAAACGTGATAGCGAAGAAGTAAGGTTGTGCCTTGATGCTAGAAAGCTCAACGAGCGCACAAAAAGGGATGCGTACCCTCTCCCCCACCAAAATCGCATTTTGAGCCATTTAGGACCATTTAAGTATCTGTCCACTATAGATCTATCCCAAGCCTTTTTACAGGTGCCCTTGGGGCAAGAATCTCGTAAATTTACGGCATTCTCAGTCCCAGGGAAGGGTCTATATCAGTTCACACGTTTACCGTTTGGACTGGTAAACAGCCCAGCCACCTTAAGCAAACTTATGGACCGTGTTTTAGGGTATGGTGCCCTGGAACCCTTCATTTTTGTATATCTGGATGATATTGTAGTGGCCAGTCATACGTTTGCGGATCATATCCAAAAACTGCGAGAACTTGCGAGACGTCTCAAGGAGGCAAATCTCTACATAAACCTTGAGAAGTCTAACTTTTGCTGCCAAGAACTGCCCTATTTGGGCTACATTTTATCCCGAGCAGGTCTTAGACCTAACCCAGATCGAGTCCAAGCGATATTGGGTTTTGAGGTCCCAAACTCGGTGCGTTCATTAAGGCGATTCCTCGGTATGGTCAACTACTACCGTAGGTTCATCGATAAATTTAGTGAACTCACTGCACCTCTCACCGATTTGCTTAAAAACAAGCCGAAGAGAATGCAGTGGAACAACGCAGCAAATGAAGCTTTTAAGGCCATTAAAGAGAGGCTGATATCAGCGCCTGTGATGGCCAATCCAGACTTTAGTCTGCCTTTTTGTGTCCAAACAGACGCAAGTGACACGGCAATCGCTGGAGTTCTTACGCAGGTCCAGAATGGGGAGGAAAGGGTGATTGCGTACCATTCCGAAAAGTTAAAGGGCGCAGAACTGAACTATCATGCAGCGGAAAAGGAGGGACTAGCCGCCTTACGCTGCATTGATAAATTCAGATGCTACATTGAGGGCACACACTTTATTCTGATAACCGATTCCTCAGCTTTGACCTTTATAATGAAAGCCAAATGGAGGTCATCTTCACGTCTGAGCAGGTGGAGTATTACGCTACAGCAATACGACATGGAAGTGAAACACAGGAAAGGGAAGGACAACATTGTACCGGATGCCCTTTCTCGATCAATCGAAGCTCTAGAAGTAGAGGATGAGGACGAGTGGTACAAAAATTTGTACAATGCTGTCGTAGAAAATCCCGAAAATTATATGGATTTCCGAATAGACGGTGGCAAATTGTACAAACTTGTGTCAGCCCGATCAGATGTCCTGGATTACAGCTTCCAGTGGAAGGAATGCGTTCCAGAATCATCTCGTCCACAAATCATGAAGCAGGAGCACGATGATAACTTGCACATCGGCTTCGAAAAATGTGTGGAAAAACTCAAAAGGCGGTATTACTGGCCTCGAATGAGTGCCAACCTAAAAAAGTATATAAACAACTGCGTTTCGTGCAAAGAAAACAAACCGTCGACAATTTCTACTGCACCTCAAATGGGCCAACAACGGATCGCAACCAAACCGTTCCAGATCATTTGTATGGACTACATTCAGTCTTTACCCCGGAGCAAGCAGGGAAATGCACACTTATTGGTCATTCTTGACATTTTCTCTAAGTATTGCCTGCTTGTCCCGGTGAAGAAGATCTCGTCCGCTAGTCTGTGCAAGATCGTGGAAGAGTTGTGGCTGCGAAAGTTGTCGGTGCCCCAATATCTGATTTCCGACAATGCAACAACGTTCTTGTCGAAAGAGTTCCAAGAACTGTTGAAAAAGTACGAGATTCAACACTGGGCGAATGCTCGTCACAGGAGTCAGGCGAATCCTGCGGAACGTTTGAACCGTACAATCAACGCGATGATCAGATCATACGTCCGATCAGATCAACGTCTGTGGGACACTAAAGTGTCGGAGATGGAGTATGTATTGAACAACACAGTTCACTCGTCAACCAAATTCTCTCCACATCGAATCGTGTTCGGAAATGAGATCATGACTCGTGGATCTGATCATCGTTTAGAGAGTAACGAGGAACTCACCGATGAAGTTCGTATGGAGAAGATGAGAGGTGTGTCCAAAAAGGTGTGGGAGATGGTTGTAGAAAACCTAAAAAGGACACACGAGAGTACGAAAAGGCAGTACGATTTACGGCACAAGAGGTACTCACCAACATTCGATGTAGGACAGCGAGTGTATAAGAGGTCATTCCGACAATCCTCTGCTGGGCAAGACTACAACGCCAAGCTCGGCCCAGTCTACACCCCCTGCATCATTGTTGCCAAAAAGGGTACCAGCTCATACGAACTCTCCGACATGAATGGAAAATCTCTCGGCGTCTTTTCGTCGGCAGATTTAAAGGCGTAGTCAACACTCCATGGTACGTCTTGTTCCTGAGAATCGAGTGGTCGAATCGGTTGACGACAGGTTTTCCGTAAAATCCTCATCAGGAAGTCACGTCAGATACCATTCGCATAAGCTCAATTCGGGGATGGAACAAACGGACACATTCAAATGTGTGCAGCTGCAGATGCATTCATTCATCAATGCCAATCGTTAACGAACGAGGCATCGCATCCATCCAAAAATCCTAGGAAACCGTAGAATATTTTAATAATTGTGTGAAGTAAAATTTTATGAGTTATTTTCTCTTTTTGTTTTTAATTTGTTTGTTTAAGTGTTGGAAAGTGTTGGAAATTATAGAATTAAATATGTATTCAAATGCAAAGTACGTTTTATCATTTAGCTAGCTTCCTTGTAAATGGACCAGTCTAAGGTTGCTATGTTAGTGGTAGATGAGAGTGAGCATGGAAAAAAGTATATCCATAGAGCATGGGCTAGGCAAGATCGAGCCACATAAACTCTTACCACAATAATTGTAGGAAACACATCAATAGACAAACAAATTTTAGGATAACCAATTAATCGCTCACAATAGTTTAACGGTGCACAGTACAATTAAAGGTACTTACCTGGAATCATGCCTCATGGCAAGCACCACAATGAGCTTCTAGTCAGGAATAAACCTGGAAAACTAGGCCTTTTTATGAGAATTGAACCATCAAAATGATCATTTGGCCAAACTTTCGTCGACGAAATGTCATTAAAATGATAAAAAAGCTTTAAAATGCCTGTTTTCACAAATTTATCCTAACTAGAACCATATTGGATACTTACCACGTCCTAACAATAGCCACATATGCAGTCCATAAGTATAGCTCGATCTTCCCGAACAGCACACAGTTGATCATGATAACGATAACGCACGTATATGATAGTAGATCGGCCGATCGACAGTGAACTCCGACACTGAGAAATATTGCAAAGTACTAAACGAAATGTTTCGTACCACAGTAGAGGGTATCTCTGCAACGTTGTTTTTGTAAATAATAATTCCGGAATTTAGTTTGATTATTTTGCATGTCGTTTCAATTGTAGATTGTGTAGTATTTTTAAAGTTGTATAGGCAACATTTTTATTTGGAGATAGGTATTTTTTTAATTTGTTGTAAATATTTTTAAATTGTTTCTCATCAATGTTGGTCAATGAAATATAGTATCTTGGGTACGTTGGAGACCGGAGTCTTAGTACGGTGATGGTCAGTAGAAGGTTGAACCTTTAAATTGCGTGGAGTTGGCTAAGTCAACGATGATACCTTATGACCCCGTCCCATGTATATGCTAAAATAAAATGCTCTCTTACCCAGGTGGATTTTTGAAATTGAAGGAGTGGAGCAGTGTGTCAAGATTTTGTCTATTTCATCGTAAAAAAATAAGTGTCTGTCAACGAAGTTTGTGAATTTCAGGTTCAGAGGTACGTGTTAAGTTGTCAGAGTGTTGAGTGTGTAAATTAAAAAAATATTAGTTCCACTAATATTTTTTTTACCCGAGCGGGGGGAGAGTGTAACCA
This sequence comes from Aedes aegypti, assembly GCF_002204515.2. Classification (NCBI taxonomy): domain Eukaryota; kingdom Metazoa; phylum Arthropoda; class Insecta; order Diptera; family Culicidae; genus Aedes; species Aedes aegypti. The sequence goes on from NC_035107.1 coordinate 167,859,300, forward strand.
GTGTCAGTGTGATGTCTAGTGTTGATGAGATTTGTCGCGTTGATTTTCGTAAATGTATTGTAGAGAAAAAAAGAAAACGTTTGTAGATAGGTTTAAGTAAGATGTCCCGAAAGCTCCCACGAACGCAGCCAACACAGCTCCACCCTATATCAGGACGACGGCAGTGTCACTAGTTACCACCAGGGCGGCGCTAAACCACACGAATGGGCGGCCATGGGGGTGGCGAAATGGGTGGCCATGATGAGGTGGATTACGTCATCGATGGACATGGGTCAACGGCCAAAGGTTCGGGGTCAACGTTCACCAGCAAACCACTTCATAAGCCTGGTGATCGTTGAAGACAGCAGTAGTGCTTTTTGGAAAAAGTTAAAGTCACAAAGCTATAAGAAAAAGTTTGGAGAAGTTTTAGCGAGAAGATAATTTGAAGAAAGGAGAAAGGAAGTGATAGTGAAACTGGACATCCAGGTAAATTTCCGGCCTCAAATAACCCCGAACCTAGCCCGACCGTACCGCTTCTAATTTCCACCATTTTACATCCTCGTCATGTCCATAGGACCTCGCGGTTTTAATTTGAAATCGCCATCGCGGTTTTCATTCAAAATCGTTACTGAAGAACCTGTAGTGTGTCCCTAAACCCCTGAAGTTCGACCTTCAAGTGCGCCACAAAACCCAGGTTTCCCAGTGAATCTACGGATCACTGAAGCCTCGAGTCCGTCACCACACTCGAGGGGCGCACGGGACAGGCAGGAGGTCCACGAGAGGCTGCAGCCGAAGCAGGAGAGTAGTGAAGGACCATTCATCCGCCCCTGGCCAGGAGAGAAGGAGAAGTTTAAGCGGTCTACAGAGGAGTGGAGAAGGTGCTGCAGTGCGCGGGGCCCCGAAGAAGTGAAGGAATTGTAAGGTAGGATAGAATAAGAAAGTGGGAGGCGTCGCCCGGTGTTGAGGACGGACGCAAGTAAAGAGAAGGAAAGATTGGGAGAGAGTGAGGAGTAGAAGAAGTAGGACGTCAAGGAAGTGGAAATAAAAGTGTACACGAGACCACGAAATAGAGGGAGTTTTACTAGAGCCGATCTTTAAGTGTTTTCTTTCGCGGAGTGTCACGAGCGTAGCGCCGACCCTGAGGCTTGGAGACGGGGGTCTCATCTAGGCTGGGAGTAACACGGCCTACAAGTTACACCGCTTCAATTGTTTGGGATCCCTACCACAGCACTGTAGTTTCCCGTATAGAATCCATTCAAAAACGGTTCATCAGATTTGCACTACGAAACTTGCCATGGAGTGATCCACTAAATCTACCACCGTACGAGGGTCGCTGTCTTCTGATAGGAATTGAAACATTGGAGCAAAGAAGAAAACGGGCTAAAGCTCTGTTTGTAGCTAAACTAATAGCTGCGGAGATTGATGCGCCGAACTTGCTTCAAATGATTAGCTTCAATACTCCAAACTACGCCATTCGCCGTCCCGAGTTTCTTCGATTGCCATTCAGACGACGAGACTACGCTTCCCAAGAACCAGTGCGATCAATGATGGAGTGTTTTAACGAAGTTGTTCATCTGTTCGATTTTAATATTACGACCAAGAAATTCAAGACAAGGCTTTTGCGATATGTTTATAACTAGTTCTAAGATTTTATTCATTAAGACTCAAAAGTCGGATGAAATATACAAATAATAATAATAATAAAGAAGATCGTAAAAAGCATTTACGGAAACTTTGTTGAAACCCCTTGCACGGGCTGCAGATGTTTCTTCTGGTTTCCGAAACGAGAGAACTGGATTTCTTTTCAAGAAGCCATCCACCCAGTTTCTTCCTGCCATCTTGAGCTTGTGGTTGAACGGGTGCGGGATATAGTTCTTCTCGGCCAACTCATATGCCAACTTTTGCATATCTTGCATACTAATTCCGTAGAAGCGGGATTCCAAATCCAGGATGTGCTGCACCAGTTCGTTCTCCTGTTCCACCGAACATACAGCTTTCTTCGAACCTAAGCCTTTTTTCTTCAGGGGCGATTTAATCCACCTGGCCAGAGTGATTCTCGGAATCTGGTACATGATCGACGCCGACCTCACGGACATTCCGCAGTTGATGGCACGTTTAGCCGAGGCCATTTGGATGTCTGTCCATGTCTGCCTTTGTGTTTTTCTCCGGTAATCTCTCAGCATCTGAAATTAAACCGGTAGATATTATTCGCACTGCTTACGGTGTTCATATTACCCCCATTTCGAGTGGTTCATTTTACCCCCGAAGAACCAATATCACGAAATCGATTGTTATTGGGAATGTAGAAGATAAAAATACTTACAATTTCGTTCAGCTAATCAGGAATGCTTGAAAGATATGGTGTGCTACGCAGGTTAGTTGATTTTTGGTGATTTTCACCGATAAAAAGCTTAAATTCTGCTAGTGAAAATTTACATCAGGTGCGGAAACTGAAAGACCTACTTCGTTTTTGTTAATTTTTCCAGCATCTGACAGTTCCTGATTGTTCTAGGGTTGCCCAAATAGTTTCTTAGTATTAGTATTTGGGGTGGTGCTGCATTTTGCATAGATTTTCATTATAATTACCGTAAAACACAAGCCTGTTCATTTTACCCCCCCTGTTCATTTTACCCACAGTTCCCCTAGCAGATAACTTTTCGTTTGCTTTAAGAAAGACGGCTTGATTTTCGAGAATAACTTCATACAATTTATGTTTCTCATATTCAGATAAATGGTTTGTTCTAATAAGTTTTTCTATGTTATCTGTGCATAATTGTTCGGAGGTATCAATGGGTATTGGAGTTAGGAGTTCGAAATTATTTATTTTAATGTTGACTACCTCGTTCAATTTTGGAGGACTTTTTGTTGTGGTTAAGACTCGAATAACAGAAGATTTTCCATTTGAATTGTAAATTCCTGGTTCAATGACGATTTTGTCCGTTAATTTTTAGAATGTAGGAACAAACCAATCGCCTTTTTTTGATGTTTTGATTTCCAAAGTATGGCTGGATATTTTACTGGAGAGGTAATATTTTTTAAAGGGTATGGAAAGTTTGTTAATGGTAATTGTACAGTTTTCGAAATTGATTGAGGCTCTATTGCTGGCTAGAAATTCTGATCCTAAGATGCCATCGAAAAATGTGTGAAATTCGAGTTCGTAGAACATTTGTGGTGATATTTGTAGATCTGAAAATTCCAATTTCCCTTTATAGTTAACGCGATGTTTTCCAGATATGTTGTTCACGGTAGAATTTTTTACTGCGATTCGCTTAGACAGGATACCTGGGCACGCTCAAAAAAGCGTTCTGGAAAACGTGAACTGTCAAAAATACACCGTGAACTACCATGATTGGTCTCGTATACATGATCTAGTTCACGGTGTATTTTTGCTTGTTGACGAGTTCACGCCTGCTGTTCACGGATACGAGAACGGATTTTTTTATGTGGGCTTATAATGTTTTTATTAGCCCCAGTGTCCAACAAAAGCTTATTTTGTTTGCCATTACTGTAATCGAAAATTAAATAGGGCAGATAGTTCAAGTCTCTGTTACTTGTTTTCCGACTAAGCAAAAATTTATTGCTACTGGGTCGTCTTCGTCGGACTGCGACTCGTCGGAATCCGAATTCACCTCGTTGTTATGTAGCTGTCTTCTATTCAGCGTGAGCCTGCTCTTCTGAGATGGATCCAATTCCATACTTTCAGCATTTTCTGTTGGGTGTATTTTCGGGTGTTGGTATATTTTTTCTTTTGGTTTTTCCTCGTTAGATTTGTTAAACGGTTTTTTATTTACTCCTGTTGTCTTTTTTTCTGCGGTTTCTGTTCTGCTTGCAGTTATTTGTTGCGATCTAAATTTACAGAGGAATGCATATGCATCCTCTATGTCTTTGGGACGTGCCGCCTGCACATGTCCAAAGTAGGGGTCACGTAGCCCTGCAATGAAAGCTACTAGGGCGAACTCGTTTATAAATGACGATATCGCGTCCCAATTTTGTTCGTATTTAGGGTTTTGCTTCGATAAAATCTTGATATTTTGAACGTATTCCTTAGGCTGATGGCATACCAAAAGAGAAGAGAAGTGAAGTGAAGTGTTGGCGAAAAGAGAAGAGAAGAGGTAAATATAGTATGGCATACTGGGAGAGGTTTCGAAAGAGTTTCAATGCGCTCCGTGTTTTCATTGATTTTGTGCTTCGGCAACAGCATGCTGCCTGCGACCAGAGAGAGAGCGCGCACGGCTGCTTTATTCGGTTTCTTCTCCTTTCCCATGTCCCATTCGCATCAACAGAGGCCTGTATAGGCGACTCTGTAGAATGTAGCAAGTTTGTTAAAATCATTTCTCATCAAGCAGGAAGACTGCTTCTCAATGGCGTGCGAAGAAAACCATTTAAATCACTAAGTATGTTTATTTTTCGTCATCATCCGCACTCCAGTCCGCTAGAAATTACAATGTAGGGCCGATACAACCTGGATGAAACAAGCAGAAATAGCAATCATAGGCTATCATTCAGAGTATATACCATGGCCCCACAGTTATGGATCAAATAGTGTGGAGTCCAACCTATAAAATTCAATAAAACTACATGGTAAACGTAATTTAAAAGCACGAATTGAATCGTTTCAAATTGGATATTCGTATAGTAAACTGTGTTGAGTGTAATATTTACATAGGATTGCATAAAAATTAAAAATTGTATCGGTTTCTGAAAACCATATTATGGATCAATTTTCATATTATGGATCAAATTGTGACATATTATATATTTCTTATAGAAAACGACCATATAATGATAGCTGTATGGTACCAACTAAACATTTGTCAAATACACCGTTATTTAGCGGTTGAATGTTGTGCTTAACATTACAAATGGTTGAAGACAAATAGTATAACATGGGAAAAATATGTTTAACGTAAACGTTTATGTTTTGGGCAAGTTATTCGATGTTGAACGCCAAAGTGATCCGTCACTGTGGGTGATCCGTAACTGTGTGGGCATGGTACAACATAAAAATTGGAAAAAAAATATAACAGAATAAATAAGTTGTTGTTAATCTGATTGAATACACGATTGACTACATTAATTAAATAACCAATGAATAGTTAATTCAGATTTTCGTGACATAGTTTTTAAATATGAATCACTATCACATATTATCAAAACAACTACTAAATAGTTAAATTAATTAATTCAAGAGAACAAAAATAAATCAAAACATATATGGTACTGGCTGTGCATAATAATGATAGCTATCAAGCCGACTGGTATACATACGTGTATACGTGTGTATATGGAACATAAATTGACTCTAATCTTGATGTTAACATTTCTTTCGAACAAAACTTGATATTAACAATGCTCTTGAAACTTTAACGAATTTCATTGTTGAAGCCAGGAGCATTGCAGTTCCAAAATGTGAAGTAAAATTTGAATACGTGATTATAGACTATGATGATGAACCTTTTAAAAAAAAAAACGTGAGGAGAAGGCAATTTCAACGCACTCGCGATACTGCTATGAAAATTATATGGCCGGATTTGCAGGAAGAAATAAAGAAACGTTTTTCTCAATTAAGAAACAAAAATTTTGAAAATAAAATTTCTCAATTGTACCTTGGCTCTAAGCACTTTTGGAAATTAAAAAAAACCTCAGAAGCCAATACCGGCATTGGAAGAAGACAACAAATTACTACTAACTAATTGCGAAAAAGCTCAAAAACTTGCTATGCAGTTTGAAAGCGCGCATAATTTTAATTAAGGACTTATATTAAAAATATGAAAGCTCCTGGCGATGATGGAATTTTTTACATCCTCATCAAGAAAATTCCCGAAAGTAGCTTATTATTCTTAGTTGATATTTTTAACAAATGTTTTCAATTAGCATATTTTCCTGACAAATGAAAAAATGCTAGGGTTGTACCAATTTTAAAACCATACACAAATCCTGCAGAAGCTTCTAGCTATCGTCCAATCAGTTTGCTTTCCTCCATCAGCAAACATACTTAAGGGTTATAACTAGAACTCCAGGTCTGAAAGACTTCCTGTAAGAGCTGGTGTTCCCCAAGGCAGCATTTTGGAACCAATATTATACAATATTTTCACATCTGACTTACCTGATTTAACTCAGGGATGTCAAAAATCTTTGTTTGCGGATGACACAGGTTTCTCCGCCAAAAGACGAAGCCTGCGTGTCATCTGTAGTCGATTGCAAAAAAGTTTGGATATTTTTTCTTCATACTTGCAAAAATGGAAGATTTCTCCCAATGCTTCCAAACTCAACTAATAATATTCCCACATAAACCAAAATCTCTTTATTTGAAACATTCAAGTAGACATGTTGTCACGATGAGAGGGGTTCCAATAAATTGGTCAGATGAAGGTAAGTATCTAGGGCTCATGCTAGATAAGAATTTAACTTTCAAAAATCACATTGAGGTCATTCAAGTCAAATGTAACAAATATGTAAAATGTCTCTATCCCATTATTAATAGAAAATCAAAACTTTGTCTTAAGAACAAGCTTTTGATATGCAAACAAATTTTCATGCCAATCATGTTGTATGCTGTACCAATATGGACTAGCTGTTATAATTGTAACCAGGAAAAAAAGATATTCAGAGAATTCAAAATAAAATTTTGAAAATGAGTCTGAAGCTTCCTCCCTTGTACATATAGTACTAATGAGTTACATAGAATATCCAATGTTGAAATATTGGAACAAATGTCAAATAAAATAATCAATAATTTCAGGCAAAAACGTTACAATCTTCTATTGCCACGATTAATGCGTTATATATTTAGGTTAAGTTTAGTTAAGTAAATTGAAAACGTGTTTTTTTTTTTCTTCTATAAGCAGATGAAATCAACTCACCTGTAAAAAATCTGAACTGCTACGGCAAATGAAATGTAATATGTTGTTAACAAAATGTTAATTAAAATCTTAAATTTGTTTTACCAAGTTAGGATGATAGTGTTGTCTAATAACACAGAACACACAGAAGAAATGAATGTAATGTTTGAAATGATAATTAAAAAAATGATATCTATCAAGCCTACCTTTTTCAAAAAAAGTTATAATTTTCGAGAATTTTGAAATTGAATGCCTTTTTCCACACAAAATTAAATTATTAAACTTCTGCTGTATGAACGAAAAATTTCTTTAAATTCACAGTGTGATGGTTTTGACGGTGGTGAACCGCGCGACGACTGGAAGTTCAAACAATACACTAGTTATAGATATAATATCATGTTTGTATCTATGGAATGAAATAGTATGTTAATTGCATACCTTTTCTACGAGTACTGTAAATGTTTTATGGGATTTTATTCTAAACTTGAATCATCGATATTATAAACAAGATCACGAATGGTTCCAATTGCAGTTAATTTTTAAGGTAATATTGATTTTCCGAACGGGTAATAATCGATCAAATTTGAGAGCAATTTCCCGCTGTATTAAAGTTAAAGCTATAGTTTTAATGATTGATAACAAATCGACTCTCTTATTTATAAGTCATGGAACATTGTGGTTTTCTTTTTTTTTCTACGGAATGGTCGAGTGATAATTTTGAGTTGGGGAATTTTATTGTATAAGATCAGTTCAGTGGTACAAATCACACATTTTTTTTTCAAATATAAATAAGAACTTTTCTTTTGTGTTTGTTAATTTAGTTTACTCCCAACTGTTTTCATCAGTTCGAAATTCACGCGCAATATTAGTGCTGCCAATAATAGTTCAAATTATCTTCAAGCGTTTTCGCGCGTCGAAGCACCACACGAACTGCTTTCACGCTTGACCACACTTTCCATGCCTCTTCGCATCGCTTCAGTATGCCAGGTAAGCGCGATTTTCATACAACATGCATGGAGAGACCTTCAACGCGTACGCTTCTCTTTTACATCCTCGACTTCTGTTTGTACTAGGTAATATGGTTTGAGATTTTATCAAACATGCCTTGTCGATTTTTTATATACCGCATTGACAAGTGATCCACAAGGGGCAAGTTTGTTTTACGTAAGCCATAGTGTTGCTCAAAATATCTAGATACAGTGAAACCTCCATGAGTCGATATTGAAGGGACCATCGACTCATGGAAATATCGAGTCATGGAACAGCAATTCTGTGGAAAGCTGCTTTTAGGGACCATCATAGTAACCATGAAATTATGTTTTTAGTATGGTTCCATGAGTCGATATCGAGTCATGGAACATCGACTCATGGATGTATCACTGTATTTCACAAAATTTTATTGAACTGGTGCTTGATATTGAATCGTAATCAAGAACTCTAGGAAGATTTCCTGTTTTTAGAGGCGTTTTACAAACAGTTACTTAAGGTTTATCCGATCGAATTGCCCGGAACCCATAATGGCGTTGTTTTGGTTTTGTTTCACATTGGGCTGGATAGATTATTTTAGATAGGTGAGGTTGGGACGGAGAATATTGCTTTTACCTTGAATTTCAATTTTCGATGGAAAATCCATCTGAATATTTTTTTTCGAATTTAGATGTCAGTAGGGTGCAGAACCACTTGGGCACTTTCATGATTCACTTTGGCATGGGGGGTTTTTCTCGGCCGAATTTTCTGAAACTTTGCAATATGAAGCGCATTAGTACGACGCATGTTGTAACCAAAAATGAACTCTGTAGCTTTCAGAAAACCCAACTGCCGAAGATCAAAAGTGCCAAGAATAGGATCCGGCTCCCTATTATCATTCTGTATTCCTGTTTATTTGTTGTCAAATCATCTAACAGTGAACAATCTGCTCTTCAAATCAGCAAAATGGAGTCACATAAAGCCAATAGTACTTTTGTAACCTTCCAAAAAAGGTTACATTTTTTGTACATAATTTATCGTTGTAAATAGTTTTATTCTTATTATTCTTATTATTAGGGCTTATCGCAATTTGAAATATTTTGTATAGAATTAAAGGCACATTAAATTAAACTAATGAATTGGAATTGAACTTGAAATGTATTAAATAAACTTAACGAAACAAAAAAATTATATCGAATTTAAACCCCCGTTATCCTATCCTGAACATCCCTACTCCGCTACCACTTGCTACCAACCGTCAATATCATCGATCGAACAGCTGACTGTCACCCACCGAGAGGGAGATAAAACTGCCGGTCATCCCAGAATCGGCCTCTATTAGGTGAACGCAAACAGTCACCGTCAGTTGTGCGCGACTTCTAATATTATCTTCTTTTACTCTACCAGTAGTGAACTTAGTTTAACTCAAGTGTCGGTCGTCGAGTCGAGTGAAAAAGTGCTCTTTGATCCCGATAGACTTTCAACGAGTGAACGAATCCAATCGCCGTTGTGCCATTCCGTCGCCCCATCATCGGCCGGCCAGACGAAAGTGTTAACCATCTCACCCCGTGTGCATCCCGCCACCACCTTGTTAGGGCCGTTGAATAGCCCTTTCTCAGCTTGGGACAGCAGCTCCGGACTTACCACTGTCGTGGGGACGGCCAGGAGAGCAGCTCCAGAATATCCCGAGACAGTTCCCCGTCAAAGTGTTACCCCAAGGATCGAGTCGAGCTTCGGTATCACCCACCAAACGTCGAGGAAATACGAAAGAGCATGACGATGGGGTCCCGACGATCCCGATCCCGGACTGCCGAGGGAATCCGATCTCCTGCCAGCTGCTAAAGTGCCCACGGTATGTGAGTAATTTCCTTTCCTTTCCTTAATTTCTCCATTACTGAGTTAAACGCTCCCCTCCCCCCCCTTATGATGAATTGAATAGATGAATAGAATGATGTAAAGTTAAACTTTTTTCTTGTCGCCTATTATTTCAAAGCGCAAGCCCTGCTTTCTCTCTCTTTTGTTGGTCGGTCCACCTTGCTTTGATCTTCAAGGGAAGTCCTTCCGTCTCCAATTCCTTCGATATCGCGTAAACGGCCCTGAGTCCCAGGACAAAGCCGAGGTGGGAACAATAGTGGTTCCCAACCTAAGAAATCCTAACAATTGGCGCCCAACTAAAAGTAATAAGAAAAGGTTTCCATTTTAACCTTAAAGTGGAACCCTTTTCAAGGAAACACTAGAAGGAATTGGAATCCTTTATTCCAATTGTTCTTACAAGAATAGTGATTGAGTTGTATCGGAAAAGTATTGTTATCAGTGAAAGTGATAATCTATTGGAAGTGTTCGGATGATGAGAATTTCTGGTATTTCTATTATAGTCGTTCTTTTGAATCCGCTTTAGAATTTTAGCCTTTTGTCCTAGATACAGTGCCTGAATTAATTAGTGAATTAGTAGATTTAAACAAATATTTAGTGAATTAGTTTCATATAATTTTACACCGTGTTCCAATTATGAATTTTTTTTCCTAAATTTATTTTTTTTCAGTTATTTTTGTTTATTTAAGTGGATGTTAGAATAAGTTGATGCTTGTTCTTTTTGCATTCTTTTATTGTAAATTAAATTATTTTTTTTTTGTAAATTAGATAGCTCCAGTCTAATATACGCCTAATTTTTGCTACGTTTTCGCATAATTTAGAGCGAATATTAGCTTTTCACGTTTAATTAGGTGTTACAAGCGAACTTTTTATTTTTTCTTATGCTTTTTTCCTGTTTTTAGCACATTTTTAAAGAATAAAAGCGTTCCTATATAATTTAGTGAATACTTTAGATAATTCTCTGTTTATTTTTATATTTTTTCTTTTTTGTAAGTTTATAGATTTATAGTATAGCTACTTTCTTTAGTTTAGTTGATAATTTTCTTGAATATTTTTTTTTTGATTATTTCGATTTTTATAACGTTTTTGTGTTCAAAATGGCTGAAGCACGTAGCGATGAGTACACACGCGCAGTAGAAAGGATTCGTGAATGGTACCATCATTTAAGGGTGGACCATTTGTCGACCGATGAGTTGGATTTCGAGCTCAACATCCGCTCAATTGTAATTAGGGAGGATCCAACCTATTCGCGAAGACGGAGGAGCCTTCGGGAGCATTTAAAGGCTGAAAAATCGCAAAAGGCGATTATTGAGGCAGAACTTGAGGTTAATTGGGAAGAAACACTTCGGTTTTGTCGACACAATTACGATGAAATTTATGCGGGCCTCCAGCAGAATGATCGAAACCTGAAAACAAGAGGTCAAGCAAAATTGTTACATTTCGGTCATCGGATTGTTCTTTTGTTGAAGCAGGCAGAAGGAGAAGCAGAAAGTTTTTTGAAGTCGATGCTCATTGATGTGGTGAGACTATTAGATCACTATTTTTATTCGGAACCTGAGACATCGGGAGCGGGTCTTCGAGAGATACTGGGGGATCAAGACTTATTAGATCTGTTTCGCCCTGAAGATGACGCAGTGGCCCCAATGCACCAAAATATGGCAAGTGGGAACCAAGCAGCGAATACGGAGCGCCCAGAAAGCACCACTTCGGTGTTAGAAGCTTTGCTGTCTCGTATCAACGAGCTTGCAGTAGAATTGTCGAAACGGGACAAGCCCAATGGAGAGTCCCAGAATAGGGAATCCGTGCTTCCAAGTGGAAGCAAACAGCCGTTGGCGAACTCACAGCTTTATAATGAGTTCTCTTCATTTGTGCCCATTTCTCTCCCCTCAAGTTCACTGCAGTCTCAAACGATCAGCTCGGCTAGCATGGGCATCCCTTCAAGACCGGTCACTAGCGTGACTTTTTCACTACCGCAGAGCCACTCGACGTCACAGCCTCAAACTTCTTCATCGTTTCAAAATCATTTTTTGAAAAATCCCTCCTTTCAACCGTCTAGTAGTGCACACACTTACAACCCTGGATGGGGAATTCCATCTTCAGGAAGTGTACCACCTCTAGGTCAATGGCATGGTGCCTCCGCATTTTACAATGCGCCGAATTCTAATCCTTGGCAAGGAAACCTTGCTCCAGGCTATCAACAGGCATTCCATCCATGGGCCGGAACTGCGATTCCTTCTTCTAATCCTAGCTCTAATCCATCATTCATTCCATTCAATTCAGTTCGAACAGGCAACCAGGTGCGCCACACCTTACCTGTGTCCAAGTGGACGATAGCGAAGTACGATGGTGAAGACCAGGGTTTGAAATTGAATCAGTTCTTGGGAATGGTTCATGCTATGTCAGTGGCTGAACAGGTTTCAGACCACGAATTGTTCGAGTCCGCGATTCATCTTTTCAAAGGGCCAGCCATGCAATGGTATATGACCATGCGCGCATCGAATCGCCTCATGAACTGGCAGCATCTGGTATTTGAGCTCAGGAGAACATTTATGCATCCTGATTTAGATACTCTGATAAAAATGAAAGTTTATCAGCGCCACCAGTCCCGTAACGAAACTTTTCTCCAATACTACCATGCCATGGAGGAACTTTTTGGAACCATGAGTGTTCCACTGCCAGAATTTGAAAAGGTTCAAATTTTGCTGCAAAATTTGAGGCTTGACTATAAGAGACAGCTCAACTTTCTCCCGATATCCGACCTCCCGACCCTCGTGTCTGCCGGTCAGAAAATCGATGCTGTGAATTTCTCAGTTTACAATAAGGTTTTTGGACCTGAAAGGTCGGTGAACGCTGTTGAAACAGTAGATTCCGACACAAAGTCGAAGAAGGGTTTTTCGAAAGACAAGCAAAATAAACCTTCGACGACAGCACAGCAGTTCCCACCTAGAAGCAACATTAATACTAATCCTTCTCAATCTCGTCAGCACCAGAACAGTTCCCAAACCGGAATCAACCCCTCTCGTGTCCCAACGCGTCCACCAATCACTTTGGAAGAAATGATTGATTCCCATCAGCCCCTATCCGGCCGACACTGCTTTAATTGCGGTAAGTTCGGGCATCGAATGGATCGTTGTGAACTTCCAAAGGGGGTCCTTTGCGCGAACTGTGGATTTCGAGGGTATCCAACCAACAACTGCCCCTATTGCATAAAAAACGCAATAGCAGCGAGCCAAAACCGCCGCCCGCTGAATCCGAACTTCTAGGCGTATTTCTTCCACCGTGTTTCGAACCGGCTACGAGAAATCTCTATCCGGTGTCTCCCGCTTCATTTACGATTTCATATCCATTTCCTGACGATAATCGTCCCTACACGTCTGTGAAAGTGTACGGTGTAAACTTTCGGGCTCTTCTTGACAGTGGGAGCAACCTCACCCTGATCAATGAATCCGTTTACAACTCCATTAAACCAAAGCGCATCTTTCCGCTTCAAAACCCCGTAAATCTGCGCACTGCGAGCGGAGAAAGACTCAGTGTTCGCGGGCAGGTTTATTTACCATTTTTGTGGAATGGCATGGTCAAGGTCGTCCCCACTCTAGTGGTTCCCAACCTGGCAATCAACTGTATCTGTGGAATGGACTTTTGGAAAGCCTTCCACATCCAACCTACCATTACCGGTTGCGCCATGGTTGAAAACATAGGAGGACTCAAATCTTGAATTGCCATCCCCATCTTCTGTGCTAACGGATTCTGAGCAAGAAACGATCGATCATGTTAAAACACTGTTCATCGCAGCTCGCCCCGGGAAATTGTCCACTACTCCAGTGGCGGAGCACAAAATAGAGATCGCCGAGGAATGGCGGAAGAAGCCTCCAGTGCGACAATTCCCATATGTAATGTCCCCCAAAACGCAAGGATTAGTGTCGGTGGAGCTTCAGAGATTGCTCGATGCTGGGATAATCGAGCCCAGTAACTCGGACTGGTCGTTGAACTGCGTGCCAGTTATAAAACCTCATAAGGTTAGGCTCTGTTTAGATGCGCGTAAGATTAACGAACGTACTGTTCGTGATGCTTACCCCTTGCCGCACCCCTGCCGTATACTTGGCCAACTTCCGAAGGCAAAATATCTTTCGACAATAGATTTGTCGGAAGCCTTCCTACAAGTTCCGTTGGAAAAATCATCACGGAAATACACGGCCTTCAGTGTGCAGGGCAAGGGGTTGTTCCAGTACACAAGGATGCCATTTGGCCTAGTGAACAGTCCCGCTACTCTAGCGAGATTAATGGATCGGGTACTTGGCCATGGTGTACTGGAACCCTATGTCTTCGTCTATCTCGACGATATCGTCGTGGTGACGGAGACATTTGAGCATCACGTACAGTTGCTTCGGGAAATTGCGCGTAGACTGAACAGAGCCAACCTGATGATCAACATTGAGAAGTCTCAGTTCGGGATGCCGGAAATTCACTTCCTAGGATATCTTCTTAGTCCAGAGGGCCTTCGTGGAAATCCCGATAAAATTCGACCAATAGTGGAATACGAGAGGCCCACTACGATTACCAAGCTAAGAAGATTCCTAGGAATGGCGAATTATTACCGGCGGTTCATCCCGAACTTTAGCAAGACTTGCGAACCACTGTCGGATCTCCTCAAATCCAAAACCAAAATAATTGGTTGGAACGAGGCCGCGGAAAGAGCTTTCTGCTTGATAAAGGAGCAGCTGATCAGCACTCCTATTCTAGGGTTCCCTGACTTCTCCAAAGAGTTCGTCATTCAGACGGACGCAAGCAATGTGGCGGTTGCTGGAGTTCTCACACAGCAACAAGAGGATGGTGAGAGGGTTATTTCTTATTTTTCCCGAAAGCTCACCACTCCTCAGAAGAATTACCACGCCGCTGAGAAGGAGGCCCTAGCCGCGCTGCTCTCAATCGAAGCTTTCCGGGGGTATATTGAAGGATACCACTTCACCTTGGTGACGGATTCGTCGGCACTGACCCACATCCTCAAAACAAAGTGGAAAGTAGGATCGCGATGCAGTCGATGGAGCTTGGACTTTCAGCAATACGACATGACAGTAGTACATCGGAAAGGCAAAGAAAATGTCGTCCCGGATGCTCTGTCACGAAGCATTGCTGTGGTTCAAGGTTCATCGACTTCACCGTGGTATACCTCCCTGATGGAGAAGGTCAAAAACTACCCCGACGGTAGGCTATACAAATTTATAGTGGCCAAAAATATACCATTTGACTCGCGGTACGAATGGAAGCAAGTCCTTTCCGCCGACGAGATTCCCGAAATTTTGAAATCGGTTCACGATGACCAGTTTCATCCTGGCTTCGAAAAAACGTTAGCTCGCGTTCGACAACGCTACTATTGGCCAAAGATGGCCAAAGACATTAAAGTCTACATACAGGCTTGCTCCACCTGCAAAGAGGTCAAGCCGTCGTATGTGCAGACGACCCCAGAAATGGGCAAAATGCGCTGTGCATCCCGACCATGGCAGATAATTTCCCTGGATTTTGTGGGTCCACTGCCACGTAGTCGGAGGGGAAACCAGCATATTCTGGTAATATGCGATTATTTCTCCAAATGGGTAATGATCCATCCGGTGAAGAAGCTGGATAGTTCAACCATGTGTGTGATTTTGAAAAATCAGTGGTTCTACAGGAACTCTGTCCCTGAAACTATAATTACGGACAATGGTAGCACATTTGTTTCCAAAGAGTTCAAGGAACTGTTGGACCACTTCAAAATCACACACTGGTTGAACTCCCGCTATCATTCCCAATCGAACCCAGTGGAGCGCGTCAATAGGACTATAAATGCGGCAATTCGCACATACGTCCAAGAGGACCAGCGCACGTGGGACACGAAAATTCCAGAAATTGAGCTGATGCTCAACACAAGTGTCCATTCCTCCACTGGGTTCACACCTTACTTCATTACCCACGGTGCTGAGCTAGCGGAACAGGGATCCGACCATCGTCTCGCCCGTCATGGCGAAGAGCTTTCTGCGGAAAAGAGGGAGGTAAGGCAGAAGCAAATGTTCTCTAAAATTCACGAGATTGTCCGTAAGAATCTGGAAAAAGCCCATAACGTGTCTCGGGACCGTTACAATTTGCGAAGTCGTACCTTCGCAAAATCTTTCTCGGTAGGGCAACTAGTCTACCGAAAGAATATGAAACAATCGTCAGCCGCCGATAACTATAACGCTAAATTAGGGCGGCAGTATTTACCGTGTAAGGTAAAAGCAAAAATAGGTTCATCTTCCTACGAGCTGGAAGATCTTACCGGCAAAAACTTAGGCATTTGGCCTGCGGTTCACCTAAAACCCGGGTGATACGGACACTACGAAATATTGGGGAACATCTGCACTGCTTTTCTTCCAAGAATTCTGCTTCCAATCATCTGAAAAGAACAATCACTACCGGAATAACATACATTGCTTACCCGTTTATTTACATTCTTTCATTCTCAATCTGTTTCATTCATGCCTGCCTTACCATCGTCGTCGTCAGATAAATTGTTGTTGTTTTGATTTCTCCTCCTCACCCTCATCATCTTCTTCAGCTTCTTTTTCTTGCCCTCTGTTGACATTTTCTGGGAAATTTTACCAGAGTCAAACTCAGGGGTTTGTTTACCGGCAGAATAAAAGCAGCCCAAGGTTGTTAAATTCCTACCTTGAAAATCGAGGGGTCTAGTGCGACAAGGCTAGACTCCCGAACATAATTAGAATAGGGATCCCTAAAATTACAAATATTAAACAGTAGAATAAATAATATATAGCGTGTGTATTTGGAACTATGTTGTTCGGGGTAGATCCTGTTTTAAGCCAGACAACTGTATGAATGTAATGAGTGAATGAATGTTTTCGTATGAATGTTGGGGGGATTGAATGGATGTGTGAGTGAAGCATAATATATTTTTTTCCCGAATCAATTTTTCGGTGATATTTGAAAACAAAATGAAGAGGTTCCAAAATATTTATTTTCTCTTCTAATTGTAAACTAGTTTTAAGGGTAGCAGTATTATAAGACCTCTCATTTGACCCCGGAACCTCACCGCTCGGTTTCAGAAGGAAACCGGCCTAGAGCCCCAGGCTGCTGGTCTAGAGCCAACGGCAGCCTCCAGGGTGGGCACTCACGGCCTCTTCTGGTTCCGGGTCTCAGGGTGTTGTGTGCACCGGGGGAGTTTTCGGAGTGCAGGAACCTAAATTCAACCCAGGTACTTACGGTCAACCGGTTTATTAGGCGTTGTAAATAGTCCTGTGATTCACTGGCCAGGGAATTCTCGACGATGACGAGGGGATGGCTTTGATGGAGAATCTCTACGGCGACAGAATGGGTGGCTTCGATGATGAACGGTGTGGCGGCGGAGGTGGGAGGCGTGAACAGCGGCAGCGGCACCATTGGGGCCCTGGATGGCACGAAGAAGGGTCGATCGCTTTCCGAAGGTGGTAATGACAGCGCTCAGGACTTGATTAGCATTAACGTGGAATTCCGCACGAGGTCCCCGTTCTCGGGTGATAGAGCACCTCTCCGCAAATGGATGCTATGTAGATGACGGCCGTAGCTCTAAGTTTGCGGGTCTAGTCGGCCGGAACGTACTTTGCGACTCCGGGGATGACCGACGGTTCGATAGGAATCGGACCCCAATACTTAACACAGCGTTTATCCTTGACACACGTGGGTGGGTATTATAACTCCGAGTTTGTTGCTTTGGCTTAGAAACCTTGTGCTCGATTGCCTGTTGGTTATCGACTGACCCTTCAATTTCATCCGATCGCGCCTTTTCCCTCCACAATTAACCGAATACTCGCTCGTGCCTCTATTTCCGCCCACACCCAGCTATCGTTCAGTGGAGGCGATCACCCATCACACTCATGCACCCAGTTTTGCTCTTCATACGCATCACGCCCAGGCGGGAAGTATGAATTGACCGTTAGGGTTTCGCTTTAACTTCACAATATATTCCCTAATTTCCTAGCACTCGTAATTAATTGCAAGCAAATGTTACCCGCCGGTAACATATCCCCCCACTGGTCAGAGGAAAAAGCGTATTACATAGTTTTCTTTTCTTGTTCTATGCACTAAATTGGACTTATGTTGATAATTAATTTAATGTAACAAATGAAACAAAACAAAACAATTTTCTCTGATTAATTAGTGGCCACTTATAATACGCATGCACATAACGAAAATGTATAAACTTAACAAAGCGATGCCTACATTGGTTTAGCAATCACAAAAGGAGCAAAATGAACGTAAACATTTGAGCTACGATGTCGGTTTTGGTCATAAACGACAAACCGGCTTGGGGCGCTACCAGTGGAGCCCTAAAACAATACAAAGTCAAAACACTTTTTTCCATTGTTAGGTCTAACACTCGACCGTGGTTTCCTACGGATCTCGGATCACATACCCGTGCTGCGTCGACGCGCGTCAGAGTTTCAATTCAAACTGATCGAACCCTCCGATGAAAGCAGCGTGGTGACGCAAAAGACTTTGAACGAACACAGATTTCAGACAAAGATAGCCGAAGTAATGTTCGCGTAGCACGAAAGAAAGACAAAAGGTCACAGATTGTGCAATAGAGCTAGTACTTCGTGCTCGCTGGGTCACCCATGGTGTCCACATATTTTTAACTGACTCTGTTTTCACGCTCCCGATTAGATCGTATACTCGTGCCGACGCACTTGGGAGAATTATCTCGGGACTGTTCCGGTCATTGCCTTAGTTCATCGATGTCTCTCGATTCTTAAGGATGAGAATAAACGCGCGCGCGACTTCAAAATTTTATCGATCGATCTATTATTCGATTTGTTGGAGCCAGCATATTGAGGAAAAGCCTGTGAACTTTAAAAATCCTTCTATTATACCCCGCGGAAAGTATATAAAGGCGTTCCATTATGTTGAGGCTAAGGTAATTATGCTTTATTAGGCTTTCGAATAACTGATAGTGAGGAATAATTATTTTTATAGCGGATTTCAAATAACAAAGACGATGACCTTCGATGACCTAGGCTGATTTCAATAGGTTTGCCGGCCATATTCCAATGTTGCGGCCTTCAGAATCCATCAATTCATATGAAGATGATCCATGTTTAGCCAGGACAGTACAAGGTAGAAATTGACTCCCTAATTTAGAATTGTAAAACTCTTGCGCATTAGAGAGTTTCAAATTTTTCTTGTATACGGTTTGCCCGACTGAAAAAGGCTTTGCGGGCTTACGCGTCCGCAAATTGTACGTGTGCGCTGCCTCAGCGTGAGCTTTGGTGAGATTTTTCTTCACTAAAGCGAATAATTTTGGCATTTCTTCGCTAATTCGGGCCAGTCGGGCCTCGACTGTAGATTCATCTTCATTTTCATACAATTCATGGTCTGCTCCCTGGAGCACCACTTCCTCACCTTTTGCAATTCGAAATGGACTATACCCTGTTGATGAATGAATTGTTGAATTTATTACTACTTCCACCTCGGCTAACCGAGTGTCCCATTCTCGCTGATTTTCTCTCACGTATGAGCGAAGTGAGGTATTAATCACACGGTTCACCCGTTCGACCGGGTTTGCCTGCGAGTGATACTTTGACGTAAACCAGTGGGTAATTTTAAATCTAGATAAAAGAGAATCAAACTCTTTGGAAGTGAAAGTAGTTGCGTTATCCGAGAGGATAATTGATGGAACTGAGTTTCTAAAAAACCAGTGCCTAGTGAGCTCCGTGCAAAGGGTTTTGGCACTTATTTTCGAAAAAGGGTGCAACTGCACCCATTTACTAAATAAGTCCATTGTAACTAACACGTATTGATTACCCGCTTTGGAACGCGGTAAGGGGCCCACGTAATTTAAGGCAATAATCTGCCACGGCCTAGACGGTACGCGCATCTCACCCATGGGAGGGGTAGTTGCTGAGTTTGCAGGCTTTATTTCCTTGCAAATCTGGCATTTTTGTATGTAGCTGCGAATTTGGCTAACCATCTTCGGCCAATAGTATTGCTGGCGCACTTTAGTTAAAGTTTTCTCAACACCAATGTGCATGAATTCATCATGACAGGCCTGTATTATATTGTGACGAGCCTCGGGACATGGAATAACCTTCCAATCATACCGGTGGTCCACCAAGTCATTGGTAAATACAAATTTCATCAGTTGACCATTACTGACACGAAAGTCGGGATAGTCTTCTGGTCTATTCTCGACGGATAGCTTCAGTTCATGGTACCACGAAGAAGGAGTTTTAGCGGACACTGCCAACACGCTGCGCGAAAGCGCATCTGGCACCACATTGTCCTTGCCTCGCCGGTGGACAATTATCATGTCATACATTTGGAGAGACAGACTCCAGCGACTGAGTCGCGAGGAGGTCTTCCATTTTGTGCGCATAATGTACGTTAACGCTGAGGAATCGGTGACAAGCACGAAGCGGCTTCCCTCGATATACCCACGAAAGTGTTCAATAGATAGTAGCGCTGCGAGCCCTTCCTTCTCAGTTGCGTGATAAGCTCGCTCTTGGGTGGTAAGTTTCTTGGAAAAATATTCAATTACTCTTTCTTGGCCATCGAAATTCTGTGTAAGAACACCAGCGACGGCATGATCACTCGCGTCGGTATGAATGAGGAACTCCCGATCAAAATCAGGGCTCGCTAGAATCGGAGCCGTAATCAGTTTTTCTTTGATTGCCTGGAACGCTTCTTCCGCTTCAGGCGTCCATCTCACAGTCTTCGCCTGCGTTTTGAGAAGTTCTGTAAGAGGCGCGGTTATTTTGCTGTATTCGGCGATAAATCGCCTATAGTAATTCGACATACCTATGAAGCGACGAAGTTTTGTGATAGTGGATGGTCTATCATACTCCACTATGGGCCTTATCTTCTCAGGGTCCATTCTCAGACCTTCAGAAGAAAGTATATAACCCAGAAATGGGATTTCGGTCAGGCAGAAATGTGATTTCTCCAATTTAATCGAGAGATTAGCTTCCCGCAAGCGTCTGGCAACTTCTATGAGAAGCCGTACGTGCTCCTCGAATGTCTCTGCTACTATGACGATGTCGTCCAAGTAGACAAAGACATTCGGTTCCAGTTCACCCTGACCTAATACTCGGTTCATCAAGCGAGCTAGCGTTGCTGGGCTATTGATTAAACCAAATGGAAGGCGGGTGAACTGGAACATCCCCTTTCCTTGCACACTGAACGAACAGAATTTCCTTGATTCTCGGGCCAACGGTATTTGCAAAAAGGCCTCGGTAAGGTCAATGGTGGAGAGATAATTGGCCCGAGGTAAACGGCCAAGTATTCGTCCAGGGTGCGGGAGAGGATAGGCATCACGTACGGTCCTTTCATTTAGTTTGCGAGCGTCGAGACAAAGCCGTATTGACCCGGATGTTTTTTTAATTGGTACGATATTGAGTGACCAATCCGAATTAGATTCCTCGATTATTCCCCGGGCGAGTAATCTATCCACTTCAGCAAACAAACCTTGCTGAACTTTTGGTGCGATTGGATACGGGTAAAGTCTTACTGGTTTGCTCGTTTGACATTCCTCTTTGAGAACAATGTGGTGCTCACAGAGAGGAGTAGTTTCGAGTGTATCAGAGTAGGCTACCTTAAACATTTTTTTGATGTTTTCTAGCCGCTCAAGCTGCGCTTTTGATAAATTCGGTCCTGCCTTTATGTGTTTGGATGTTGTCTCTTCATCTGCTTCGGAGATTGTAGCAATCGCCAGATGAATCTGAAAGAGATGCCAGAAGTCCATCCCACAAATACACTCCTTCGTCAGGCTGGGTGCCACTAGGGTAGGCAAAACTCTGGTTTTACCATTGAAGGTGAACGGAATTAGAACTTCTCCTAGAATTTCTAAAGGTGAGCCATCTGCGGTCTGTAATTCGACGGAATATGCTGGCTTTCTGAGCCGAACATTTCGTAGTTTTTTGAAAATTGCAGCATTGATAAAAGATAAATTGCTACCACAATCTAGAAGAGCATTTACTGACAAATCAAAAATCTTAACTGTGGTATGTGGTCGATTATCGTTTACATTATTCAAATTTTTTTTTTTTTTTTTTTTTTTTTTTTTTTTTTTTTTTTTTTTTTTTTTTAATTTCTTTATTAGTATCATTCCAAACATTACATTCATTATTTCTTATATCTAGGTGTTCTGTGTTATTAGACAACACTATCATCCTAATTTGGTAAAACAAATCTAAGATTTTATTAACATTTTGTTAACAACATATTACATTTCATTTGCCGTAGCAGTTCAGATTTTTTACAGGTGAGTTGATTTCACCTGCTTATAAGAGAAAAAAAAAAAGTTTTTAATATACTTAACCTAACTTAACCTAAACATATAACGCAATAATCGTGGCAATAGAAGATTGTAACGATTTTTGCCTGAAATTATTGATTATTTTATTTGACATTTGTTCCAATGTTTCAACATTGGATATCCTATGTAACTCATTGGTACTATACCAGGGAGGAAGCCTCAGAATCATTTTCAAAATTTTATTTTGAATTCTCTGCAGAGCTTTCTTCCTGGTATTACAACAGCTAGTCCATATTGGTACAGCATACAACATGGCTGGCCAGAAAATTTGTTTGAATATCAAAAGCTTGTTCTTAAGACAAAGTTTTGATTTTCTATTAATAAGGGGATAGAGACATTTTACATATTTGTTACATTTGGCTTGAATGCCCTCAATGTGATTTTTGAAAGTTAAATTCTTATCTAGCATGAGTCCTAGATACTTAACTTCATCTGACCAATTTATTGGAATCCCTCTCATCGTGACAACATGTCTACTTGAAGGTTTCAAATAAAGAGCTTTTGGTTTATGTGGGAATATTATTAGTTGAGTTTTGGAAGCATTAGGAGAAATCTTCCATTTTTGCAAGTATGAAGAAAAAATATCCAAACTTTTTTGCAATCGACTACAGATGACACGCAGGCTTCGTCCTTTGGCGGAGAGGCCTGTGTCATCCGCAAACAAAGATTTTTGACATCCCTGAGGTAACTCAGGTAAGTCAGATGTGAAAATATTGTATAATATTGGTCCCAAAATGCTGCCTTGGGGAACACCAGCTCTTACAGGAAGTCTTTCAGATCTGGAGTTCTGATAATTAACCTGAAGTGTACGATTTGACAGATAACTTTGAATTATTCTAACAATGTATGTTGGAAAATTAAAATTTTTCAATTTTACAATCAAACCTTCATGCCAAACACTGTCGAATGCTTTTTCTATGTCTAGAAGAGCAAGACCAGTAGAGTAGCCTTCAGATTTGTTGGAACGGATCAAATTTGTTACACGTAAAAGTTGATGAGTGGTCGAATGTCCATGGCGGAATCCGAACTGTTCATTGGCAAAAATTGAATTCTCGTTGATGTGGGCCATCATTCTGTTCAAAATAACCTTTTCAAAAAGTTTACTGATGGAGGAAAGCAAACTGATTGGACGATAGCTAGAAGCTTCTGCAGGATTTTTGTCTGGTTTTAAAATTGGAACAACCTTAGCATTTTTCCATTTGTCAGGAAAATATGCTAATTGAAAACATTTGTTAAATATATCAACTAAAAATGATAAGCTACTTTCTGGAAGTTTCTTGATGAGGATGTAGAAAATTCCATCATCGCCAGGAGCTTTCATATTTTTGAATTTTCTAATAATAGTTCTCACTTCTTCCAAATCAGTCTCCCAGGCATTTTCGAAAACGTTCTCTTGATTGAGAATATTTTCGAACTCCTGAGTAACTTCATTTTCAATTGGACTAGTAAGTCCTAAATTAAAATTGTGCGCACTTTCAAACTGCATAGCAAGTTTTTGAGCTTTTTCGCAATTAGTTAGTAATAATTTGTTTTCCTCTTTCAATGCCGGTATTGGCTTCTGAGGTTTTTTCAAGATTTTAGATAATTTCCAAAAGGGCTTAGAGCCGGGGTCCAATTGAGAAATTTTATTTCCAAAATTTTTGTTTCTTAAATCAGCAAAACGTTTCTTGATTTCTTTCTGCAAATCCTGCCATATAATTTTCATAGCAGGATCACGAGTGCGTTGAAATTGCCTTCTCCTCACGTTTTTAAGACGGATCAAGAGTTTAAGATCATCGTCTATAATCACGGATTCAAATTTTACTTCACATTTTGGAATTGCAATGTTTCTGGCTTCAACAATGGAATTTGTTAAAGTTTCAAGAGCATTGTCAATATCAATTTTAGTTTCTAAAGAAATGTTAACATCAAGATTAGAGTCAACATACGTTTCATATATATTCCAGTCGGCTCGTAAATAATTGAAAGTGGAGCTGATAGGATTGAGAATCGCTTCATGCGATATTTGAAATGTAACAGGGACATGATCAGAATCAAAATCAGCATGAGTAACTAATTGGCTACAAAGATGACTAGAGTCGGTTAAGACCAAGTCAATCGTAGATGGATTTCTAGAAGAGGAAAAACATGTAGGGCTATCAGGGTATTGAATTGAGAAATATCCTGAAGAGCACTCATCAAATAAAATTCTGCCGTTGGAATTACTTTGAGAATTATTCCATGACCGATGTTTGGCATTAAAGTCACCAATGACAAAAAATTTTGACTTATTGCGAGTTAATTTTCGCAAGTCAGTTTGAAGCCAATTAACTTGCTGTCCAGAGCATTGAAAAGGCAAATAGGCAGCTATGAAAGTATATTTACCAAACTGTGTTTCAACAGAAACACCTAAAGTTTCAAAAACTTTAGTTTCAAATGACGAAAACAGTTGATGTTTTATACGCCTATGAATGATGATTGCAACTCCCCCACATGCCCCATCAAGTCGATCATTACGATAAACAAAAAAGTTAGGATCTTTTTTAAATTTGGATCCAGGTTTTAAATAAGTTTCGGTAATAACTGCTATATGCACGTTATTAGCTGTAAGAAAATTAAACAGCTCGTCCTCTTTACCATTCAGAGAACGAGCATTCCAATTTAAAATATTTAAATTATTATTTGGATCCATTAGAAAAACGTAATCCAATAACAATTTTATTTGTGAATTTTACACCTACTTGGACTGCTTCAGTCATAGTGGTGGCTTTGAACATTGCATCAATCATTAGATTCAATTGTTCAGTTAGAAAATTAAAATCAGAGGCAGACATATCATCTGATGATTTCCCATTGGAATTTTCGGTAGACGAAGAAGCGGGGTAGGAGTTACCTGTGGCGGTAGGGTTTTTTCCATTTGATTTGAAACAAGTAGAATGGGTACTCATGGAACGAACAGGGGAAGAGTTCAAATTACCTGCTACGATATCGGCAAAGGATTTACCGTGGGTAGATACATTCGAAATTGAAAGATTCGAACGGCTACCCGACGGATTAAAATTTGTTTGTGAATGAGCATGATTATGATCTTCCTGGTGGGTATAATTCCTAATCAAGCGATCGTTAACTGAAAAATGAGCATTGTTCGATACTCTACCAGGCAAATTCCGGAAACGACCGTTATCGTAACGGATATTATCCTTCATCTGCTTGGCACGAGCCTCAACGACTCTTTTGCGTGAAATGCATTCCCAAAAGTTAGCTTTGTGAGGGCCCTTGCAATTGGCGCATTGAAATTTTCTGGTATCTTCTTTCACAGGACAGTCGTCCTTAGCGTGAGAAGAACCTCCGCAAATCATGCATTTAGCATCCATGCGACAATTTTTTGTACCATGACCCCACTTTTGGCACCGACGGCACTGAGTGGGGTTCTGGTAATTTCCTCCAGGTTTCTGGAAATGTTCCCACGTCACACGGACATCGAACATAAGTTTAGCTTTTTCTAAAGCTTTAATATTATTTAGTTCTTTTTTGTTAAAGTGAACTAAATAATATTCTTGAGAAAGCCCTTTCCGAACAATGCCAGATTGGGTTCTCTTTTTCATAATGATTACTTGGACTGGGGAAAATCCAAGTAAATCATTTATTCCATTTTTGATCTCTTCAGGTGACTTATAGTCACTTGAGAGACCTTTCAAGACGACTTTGAACAAACGTTCAGTTTTGTCGTCATAAGTAAAAAATTTGTGCTTCTTCTCTTCAAGATATCTGAGAAGAAGTTCGCGATCTTTAAGAGTTTCCGGCAAAACGCGACAGTCTCCTTTCTTTGCGATTTGGAAGGAAACCTTGATTCCCCTAATGGAGTTCAAGATCTCCTGCCTAAATCCCCCAAATTCGGAACAACTGACCACGATAGGCGGCACTCTTTGCTTCCTCACTTGAATCAAAGAGCCTGGGCTAGAGGCTGCTTCGATTTGGTGTTCGGAAAATTTGTCTAGAGCATCGAACTGATTGCTCATTTCAATACAATTATTCATTTCACCCTTGGAAGAAAGTTCGCATTCCGGGGAAGCGTCCTTTCTTCCATTCTTGCCACGTGTAGTGACAGTTTTAAAACCCACTTTTTTGGAAGGAAGTAGTGAATTCAGAGATTCACCCTTCCTTTTGTTAGTTGTTGATACCATGTTTAGTTAATTAACGAGAAAGACGTGACCTTCGAGAGGTTTTTTCCCTAGACGGTGTCCAAGAAGGATTACCACCGCTAGCTTTCGCCAACGGGTCCAACGAAAAATCGAAGGCACGGGTCCAAACAAGGATCGTAAAGGGATCAATAGTAGAAAAAATAGTACTGAAAAGTACTGTTTAAGTAGCACTGAAAAGTACCGTTTTTAATTTTAGCACTGAAAAGTACTGTTTGTGTAGCACTGAAAAGTACTGTTTTATTGCTTTAGGTAGTTTTTAAGGACATTATTCAAATTTATTTTATGGATTTGAGGGTGTTCATAATCTTCATCTGGGTCGAGTGATCTGCGCTCGTAAAAGCGATATAAATCAGGCAACCATGGTTCCGGAGATGACTCCGGTTGCGCCAAAGGAAGACCCTGCGCCTTTAGGGCTTCCCATTCGAGTTTTTTATACAGTACGGACAATTGTCTGCTGTAAACCCTTTTAGGGCGCACCGGCTACAAAACACCCTGCGGGGAACAGGACATTTTACTAGCTCGTGGTCATCCCCACAGTTAAAGCATTCGCCTTCACTTGGTGGCCTATAATCGGATATCAGCTTGGCCAGAAAACTCGGTTTTCTACCGCCGGATTTTTGTTCAATCGGGTGACTATCGGTTTTCGCCCCTTTTACCGGGAAGTTCTTATAAGTGATCGGTTTGTTTTCAGATTTCGGGTTATTGGGATTCGGTTTACTGAATTTTTGCTGGGATTGATTCCGAGGTAAGTCATTTTGACGATTTCGGTTCACGAATGTCCGCGTAAATGGAGGATTTTCATTTCCGGTGTTTATCGCACAAGATTCTTTCTTTGAACCAAAAACTTTTGTGAATGCTGAGAAATCTGTCGCACCCAGATCTTTTCCAATACTTATTAAATCGTGAAGCGTTGATACACGCCTGCCCACTAAAGCATTCCGACCATCATATCGTAGATTAGTCTTCAAAACCTCTACCTTCTCGGGGTCAGACATGGGCGTGCTCATAGCCTGGAACAGCTTGCTCATTTGGAGGTAATATTGTTGGAAGGACTCCCCTTTTTGTTGCCGAGTCTGATAGATTTTTGTTCGAAGCACGGAATCGAGGTCCGGGTGCCTGAACTCCCTTTTCAGTTCCTCCGTAAAATGATGCCAATCTCTAAGTGACCCCTGGTTCCTTTTTGTGGAATACCAGCATAGAGCGGGTCCCTCAACGAGGTGAATGGCCGAATCAAATAAATCAGCGTCACTGGTCCGTTCGGAAATAGCCAATTGCCGAACATGGGAAAGAAACTCGTTGAGCTCTAGGCCATGATCAGTACCAGAATATTTCTTCACTTTCCACTGCGAGACAGGCGTCGTCTTGCGTGGCGGAATTGCCGGTGGAATCGCCATTGGACAAGGAGGAATACTTGAGGGGAAAGTCTGTAAAGTATTCGGCGGCATAGTCGATTGCGTGTTTAGCGACGTTGCCGGCGGCATCGATGATGACCTGTAAGGTGCTGATGCCACTGAATCTTGATTACTTTGAATATTTTGGACATTTATGTTTGAGGAGGGAATATTCTGTCCCATCCATAACGGGCTGAAAGAAAGTTCGTTAATTTTCCGGCAAAACGAATCATTGGCATCCGAAGCGTTAATCGCCGGCCGAGGGTAAGGAATGCTACCCTGAATTGTGGTGGTAGGTCGGACCTGTGAACCCACCTCAAAAAAATTCGGTGATGAACTTTCACCGCCTCGGAAGTGAAATGGCACATCGGGATTTGTTGTTGAACGCAACGCGGTAGCTGAACCAATCAAGTTGAAATCTCTCAGCGATACACTGCTGGTAGGGGGTCCATTGGATATTCCCGTCCTTGTAGTTGCAGTGGTCGTGATTTCCGTGCTCGATGGGTTTGTCGCAGCTCCCGGAATTTGGGGAGCTTCGTCCATTACAAACGGGTTTGTCTTGTTGAGAGATGTTCGGGGTGAGGGAATTGGAGGTTTTCGTATCTCTTCTCTCAACCCCTTCAATTGGCTCGAAAGTGCCTGAATAAGGCTCCCAATATCGGTCATCGTACTTTTAAAGTCGTCTTTAGTGACAAACTTCGATAAATCTGGTTGTTTGGGGATGGCCCCCGTTGAACCCGACCCAGAAGCAATCGCATCAGTCGTTCTTGTGGGAATTCCTCCCTCTGCGACATCTGAGTCACCGCTCGATTCTCCACCAGTTGTGAAAAATCGCTCCTCAGTCCAGAAATATTCTGAAAACAGTTCAAGTACTTTGTTGAATTCGTCGTTACTTTGAGTTCTAATTTGATCTGTGGAATGGTTCTTAATCATGGCTAATCGATGACCCAGGTGCAGTAATCGAGATTTACAAAAGGTCACACGATCTACAGGGTTGGACCTCAAAAGATTTTGCAGTTCTTTCAAAATATTTCTACAAACCTCCAAGTCAGCTTCTGGGTCAAAATCATAATGAATAATAAACTCATGCCCTTCTTTCTCGTCCTTCAAAATTTGTTTCAGTCGACGCCGTCTTCTACAGCGTGATTCATCGTCTGTGATCACTACATTCCGAAGCAGTAGCTCATAGTTTAGCTCTCCTGCGTCGAGGTGATCTGGACGCAAGCCATGGTATAGTGTTCCAAGATCCGGACCGGCTAACGAACGACGGGCCATTCTTGAGTAATGAGTGTTTAACGAAAGTAGGAATTGACGTGCTTAATTTCGAACAAATCTTCAATATGAATTACTGAGGCTTGTCAAACACTTAAAGAAACCCGAAGCCTGTATGTCGGTTACAATTTAGTCCGAACAAGTCGAAGCTTTATATCACTCCTTTTTACGACCAACAACCAATCGGCTTCACCACGTGCTTCAAATTTAGCACCCAAAATGCAAACAAAAAAAAACCACTACCTTTTCAAGAGAAAATTGGACCAGTGAGGACACGAAACTAATCGATAAGAAAACTCCACCAACGTGCAGAAGAAAAAAATATCTGACGATATTTTTCCCCTCCTGAGAACCTTTTTCTATTTTTAACGTTGGGCGCCAGGTATAAGACCTCTCATTTGACCCCGGAACCTCACCGCTCGGTTTCAGAAGGAAACCGGCCTAGAGCCCCAGGCTGCTGGTCTAGAGCCAACGGCAGCCTCCAGGGTGGGCACTCACGGCCTCTTCTGGTTCCGGGTCTCAGGGTGTTGTGTGCACCGGGGGAGTTTTCGGAGTGCAGGAACCTAAATTCAACCCAGGTACTTACGGTCAACCGGTTTATTAGGCGTTGTAAATAGTCCTGTGATTCACTGGCCAGGGAATTCTCGACGATGACGAGGGGATGGCTTTGATGGAGAATCTCTACGGCGACAGAATGGGTGGCTTCGATGATGAACGGTGTGGCGGCGGAGGTGGGAGGCGTGAACAGCGGCAGCGGCACCATTGGGGCCCTGGATGGCACGAAGAAGGGTCGATCGCTTTCCGAAGGTGGTAATGACAGCGCTCAGGACTTGATTAGCATTAACGTGGAATTCCGCACGAGGTCCCCGTTCTCGGGTGATAGAGCACCTCTCCGCAAATGGATGCTATGTAGATGACGGCCGTAGCTCTAAGTTTGCGGGTCTAGTCGGCCGGAACGTACTTTGCGACTCCGGGGATGACCGACGGTTCGATAGGAATCGGACCCCAATACTTAACACAGCGTTTATCCTTGACACACGTGGGTGGGTATTATAACTCCGAGTTTGTTGCTTTGGCTTAGAAACCTTGTGCTCGATTGCCTGTTGGTTATCGACTGACCCTTCAATTTCATCCGATCGCGCCTTTTCCCTCCACAATTAACCGAATACTCGCTCGTGCCTCTATTTCCGCCCACACCCAGCTATCGTTCAGTGGAGGCGATCACCCACCACACTCATGCACCCAGTTTTGCTCTTCATACGCATCACGCCCAGGCGGGAAGTATGAATTGACCGTTAGGGTTTCGCTTTAACTTCACAATATATTCCCTAATTTCCTAGCACTCGTAATTAATTGCAAGCAAATGTTACCCGCCGGTAACAGTATCTAGTTTTAAAATTAAAGTTTAATTTCTAATGTTGATGGAAAGAGGATGGACAAGATCCGATTTATTCTGACGAACCACTCTTCTATAAGGCTGAATTTTCCTATTTCATATATTATTTCGATACAACTCAAACATTGTCATCCTATTTCCACTTATGATAAATAGGAAGTATAGTGGTCAGGCTCGCGCTGCAGTTTCATGTAATTTGAAGGAAAAGAGCCTCCTTCAGTGATCAATCATTGCTTCAAATTATCACTTAAACTGCAGGGGTAGAGAGCCACTATAGGAGAACTAGCATTCAGTGAATCTATTACGAATTTGAGAACAAGGTCCCCCTTTTCTTCAACTCGATCATAGATCGTGAATGTTAGCCTCTCCCGGTAATTCCTTTAATCTTGGGCAGTGACAACTAATCTCGAAAAGAAGAGCTCCCATCGAGGAATCAATCACTTTTCCAGATTGGATGTCATTAACAAGAGAAAGAGGTTTACCGCGACCTAATTATCCTGAGATGAAGTGGGATTCTTAGCTTGGCAGCCAGACTCTATGGCTAAAAGTTACGTGATTTGGTGAGAAAGAGCTCCTCTCTACACGGAAAAATCATCTCATTAAATCAAACTAACAGTCAGCCAAAAGAGAGCTGCCAATACAGGAACTCCTAAATTGTACCTTTCCTTAATGGACAGTCTCTATTATTAAATGTTGAGTGATTTTGTGAAAGAGAGCTCCTCTCCATGGAAAAATCATTTCACAAAATCAAACCAACGTTTAACAAGAGGAGGGCCATACTGAAATCCTATTCCCTTACCAAATTCCCTGCAGTGGACAGTCTCTATTAATGATTGTGAAGTGATTTCGCGGAAAAGAGCTCCTCTTTATGGAAAAATCATTCCGCAAAATCAAAATAACAATCATTAAGAGGAGGGCCACGAGATTCCATTTAACCTGAAATCCAATCTCATTTCTCCCTAGAAAAAAACAAGGTTTTTTTTTTCTAAAGTGGGGGATGAATGTAACCTTCCAAAAAAGGTTACATTTTTTGTACATAATTTATCGTTGTAAATAGTTTTATTCTTATTATTCTTATTATTAGGGCTTATCGCAATTTGAAATATTTTGTATAGAATTAAAGGCACATTAAATTAAACTAATGAATTGGAATTGAACTTGAAATGTATTAAATAAACTTAACGAAACAAAAAAATTATATCGAATTTAAACCCCCGTTATCCTATCCTGAACATCCCTACTCCGCTACCACTTGCTACCAACCGTCAATATCATCGATCGAACAGCTGACTGTCACCCACCGAGAGGGAGATAAAACTGCCGGTCATCCCAGAATCGGCCTCTATTAGGTGAACGCAAACAGTCACCGTCAGTTGTGCGCGACTTCTAATATTATCTTCTTTTACTCTACCAGTAGTGAACTTAGTTTAACTCAAGTGTCGGTCGTCGAGTCGAGTGAAAAAGTGCTCTTTGATCCCGATAGACTTTCAACGAGTGAACGAATCCAATCGCCGTTGTGCCATTCCGTCGCCCCATCATCGGCCGGCCAGACGAAAGTGTTAACCATCTCACCCCGTGTGCATCCCGCCACCACCTTGTTAGGGCCGTTGAATAGCCCTTTCTCAGCTTGGGACAGCAGCTCCGGACTTACCACTGTCGTGGGGACGGCCAGGAGAGCAGCTCCAGAATATCCCGAGACAGTTCCCCGTCAAAGTGTTACCCCAAGGATCGAGTCGAGCTTCGGTATCACCCACCAAACGTCGAGGAAATACGAAAGAGCATGACGATGGGGTCCCGACGATCCCGATCCCGGACTGCCGAGGGAATCCGATCTCCTGCCAGCTGCTAAAGTGCCCACGGTATGTGAGTAATTTCCTTTCCTTTCCTTAATTTCTCCATTACTGAGTTAAACGCTCCCCTCCCCCCCCTTATGATGAATTGAATAGATGAATAGAATGATGTAAAGTTAAACTTTTTTCTTGTCGCCTATTATTTCAAAGCGCAAGTCCTGCTTTCTCTCTCTTTTGTTGGTCGGTCCACCTTGCTTTGATCTTCAAGGGAAGTCCTTCCGCCTCCAATTCCTTCGATATCGCGTAAACGGCCCTGAGTCCCAGGACAAAGCCGAGGTGGGAACAATAGTGGTTCCCAATCTAAGAAATCCTAACACTTTGAAAGTTACACAAGAGTGAATGTTCAAACTGATGAAAGTTTAAATCAAAGCCTGAGCTTACATGATCAACTGATCATATTCTTCGACATCTTTTTATCTCGATTTATGAGGAAAATGTATACAGGAAACAAGACAAATAGAAATAAGTAATATATGATTGACGAATTATAATTATTCATGATTGTAATAAAATTGTTGAAAAATCTAGATATTTAAAAGAGAGATTAGTGCTGAACAAGCAAAATATTATTCGAGTGCTGCTTTAGCCTTGGTTAGCAACAGACGTGTCGCACCAAAGCGTGTATAGCAAAATAAATTTCAGTAGAAACTACAACTTCTGTTGAACTGAGTATGGCTGACGATAATCTCCGTCGTCAAAGACAGTATCCTATTTCATCGCCGGGGCCATTCCTGGTAATCGCTGAATCTGAGGATGGCTCAAATTTAGCACCATCGACGCTTTCGAAAAACGTGATTCGCCTGATGGGAGATCAATTTGTGAAATCATTACCACAATCGAAACGCCGGATCAAAATATTAATGGCATCAGCTGAAGCTGCGAATACCCTGGTTGCGGCAAAGTTACCAAACGTTTCGTTCTCGATTCCGCAGCGGCTAGTGGAGACGTTAGGTGTTGGCCATGTGGAACTCGACGTTGATGATGAAGAATTGCAATATGCCATATCATTCGATAAGACAAAAGCCGAGCAAGACAATAACCCTGAAGTGTTGGAAATTCGACGAATCACGAAGCGCGCGGGTGAAGGTAGAGAGCGGTTGACTACTGTTATCGTCACGTTTGCGGGCCAAACACTACCTACTCACATCGAGCTCAATAGAGCGCTCTATCCAATTAAACAGTATGTGTTTCCCCAACGCCAATGCATCAAATGTTGGCGTTTCGGACACGGAGAGAAAAACTGTAGGAGCAAAATTCGATGCAACAGGTGCACCGAGACTAACATCACGGTTGAGCCAGAACATGTATGTGAGACGGAGGAACCGAAATGCGTCAATTGCAACGGCGGTCATCTAGCAAATGAAGTCAAGAAATGCCCTTATGCTATTCGCCGCAAGGAAGCCGATCTTAACAGGAACGCAGCTTATTCCCAAGGACCTAAGGATTGGTTCTCCAACTTAGCAATTCCCACTGCAAAAGTACCAACTATCGTTATTCCTCCAACTACAACCTTCATTCCAATTGAGAATGAAGACACCAATAATGACCATCTTGCCCCAGGACCAAGTAAGCGTAGACGTCCATCTACTTGTCTGGATGGCGAAGCAATCCCAGCTTTGGAACTTCACGTGGAATCCAGCATTCGGTCTGTCGTGGAAGAAGCCTTCAAAAGTCCGGAAATCATTGGAGCCGTCGACGACATCATCGGAGCGCCGGTGGAATACAAAGAAAGAGCTGAAGAAAATTTGCGGGCTGCTATCAGTGAAGTGGTGAGCCAAAGGGTGCAAGCCTTTATGAGCTCTTTACGTTTATAATGAAACACGCCGGGCACCCCCGTTCAAAGCATACCTCTACAAATTCTACAGTGG
The DNA here is from genome assembly GCF_002204515.2 of Aedes aegypti. Classification (NCBI taxonomy): domain Eukaryota; kingdom Metazoa; phylum Arthropoda; class Insecta; order Diptera; family Culicidae; genus Aedes; species Aedes aegypti. Next base: position 167,893,233 of record NC_035107.1, read on the forward strand.
AATTGTAGGGGAGCGACCAGCAAAAAGGCAAACATCTTGCATCTCATTAACAGCCTTCAATCATCGGTAGTGTGTTTATCCGAAACACACCTAGACAACATGACCAGCTTCGACATTTCCGGTTTTCGAGTTTTTCGGAAGGATCACCAGCGAAACTCTATGGGGGTACTCGTTGCTGCTAGAAACGAGTTGCACCCTAAGGCTTTAACATTACCCTCGATTGATGGAATTGAATGGATCGGATTACAACTCCACAGCTGTGTAGGTATTATGTCCATCGTTTCGCTCTATATTCATCCACATGCATCGGTATCCCAGAATCAATTAGAAATATTAATTAGGTGTGTACCACGCCCGTGTGTGCTGACTGGAGATTGGAATGCTAAACATCCTATGTGGGGGAATGTTCGGCATAACTCTCGTGGCAATTATCTGCACGCTGTTTTAGAGGACTCCGATTTAGTAATACTTAATGATGGTAGTATCACCAGATTCGACGCTACACGAACCGCTAGTGCATTGGACCTCACTTTAGTGTCTGCGGAGATCAGCTTGATGTTCAATTGGGAGGTGATTGAGGATCCTAACAGTAGTGATCATCTACCCATCTCCTGTGGATCGCTAGAACTGATTGTAGAAACACGGTTCCCTGCAATCAATTACAGAAGAATGGACTGGGAAAAATTCAACTCGAATGTGGAAAGTGCAATACTTTGTGTGGAAAGTGAAATAACATACGAACAATTCTTCAATATTGTATGGAGTGCTTTGGTAGATTCTTCACCTCCCCCTCGGCATGTTAGAAGTCTTAAGGTACCTCAACCTTTCTGGGATGATGAATTGAGCGCAGCCCGTCAGGACTCTAGATCGAAGTTCAAGGTCTGGCGTCGTACCCTAGAATATGAAAAGTATTGTGAATATGTGGAAGCAGATAACGAATTCAAAAGACTGGTGAAAGTGAAAAAAAGGCAATCTTGGAAGCAGCTTTGTGACGGTTTCGATTCCCAAACTTCAGTCAGCTCACTTTGGACGCTTGCACGGAGATTCAAGGGCCGTGCATCCGGTGGAAATCGGCAATTACGTGATGAACAACAGATTAACATATTTCTGGACAAACTTGCACCTGCATCTACAATGGAAAATGTGATAAACTTCCCAAATTGTGACTGTAATATCCATAACCATAGTTCTTGCTTCACAACTTTGGAGCTAGAGGCGGTTATTCAGAAGGGAAAGGACACTGCTCCAGGTGTCGATGGTATATCTTACTCAGTGATTCAGAGGTTGCCATTCATAGCCAAGAAATCATTGATTAAAATTTACAACACCATTTTTGAAACAGGTGTTATCCCCGAGTTCTGGAACACCTTTCAAGTGGTTCCGATTCTGAAGCCTGGAAAACCTCCATCAGAAGCTAACTCTTTCCGCCCCATAGCCTTGGCGTCATGTCTCCGTAAAAGTTATGAGACTATGGTTAAAGAAAAAATTGAATGGTATGTTGAAAATCACAAGCTTCTTCCTGATGGAATTTGCGGATTTCGGAAAGGTAAGGGCACCCTAGACGCACTCCATCTGCTCATCGATGAAGTGCAAACGGCGTTTCAGAATAGACAACACGTGATAGCCTGTAGTATCGACATCCAAGGAGCATACGACAACGTTCAAATACATTCTCTGGTGGCACAAATGAGATCATTAGGAGTTGCTGAGTGCCTATCCATGTCGGTTTATGCACTGTTTAAAGAACGACATCTTGTTGTGTCTCTGGGAGATACGAGTAAAATTGAACGCACAACATGGAAAGGGCTGCCGCAAGGATCCCCACTGAGCCCATTATGCTTCAATCTACTAATTCACGGACTATTCAAGCCGTCTGATGGTGCTGTTATTCGGGTCGGCTTTGCTGATGATATAACAATTGCGGTACGTGGTTCGAATATGCTGGATAGTGTAAATAAATCCCAAGAAGCAATCAATGGCATGGTGCACGAAATAAACAACCTTGGCTTACAAGTATCACCTTCTAAGTGTACAGCGATTGTTTTTGCGAAAAGAATGGTAGACGATGTGCCGCAGCTGCGAGTGGAAGATCAAATTTTAGAGTACAGTCCATCATTGAAGCTGCTAGGACTTCACTTAACACCTACATTACACTGGGGAAAACATTTCTTCTATCTTAAACATCGCGCGGGACTGTTCATCAACTTCATGAAGTCCGTTGCTGGCCAAGCATGGGGTGCCGATCCTGGCGCTCTTCTTACCATCTACAAATCTTGCATTAGACCGATCTTGGAGTACGGGTCTATATTTTTCCGTGGCGCCTCCGAGAAAGATTCGATTACTTTAGACCGGATCCAATGGAACTGCATACGTATTTCACTTGGATCTACGAAAACAACTCATACGGGTTCTCTAGAGGTGATGGCAGGTCTAACACCTTTAGATATCAGAAGAGAAGCTGCAACTATGAAATTCATTGAACGAAGATATTCCATCAAATCTTGGAATGATAAATTTGTGAAGACGACAATCGATGGTTCTGCTTCAACCTGGATCCGTCGTAGTATTTTACAGTACACGGCTTATACAGGACGTCAAGTGGAAACATTCGAAGTACTGCCATGCTTTGAGTTCGAATTAGGCATGAGACAAAAAGTGGTAACTGTTGACAAAACGGTATCGGTCGAATTATCAAGAAACTCATCCTTGAAAGCTAACGAAGTCGTCCGAAATCTTCTCGAACATCGATATCCGAATGCATCAAATCTGGCTACAGACGGTTCCAAAACAATTGATGGAACTGCCTATGCGGTAGTAAATGCGTGTGGTCAGCCAATCAGCCAAATTAAACTTCCGCATCAAGTTTCTGTTTTTCATGCGGAGCTGCTTGCACTACGGAAAGTCACACAAATTATCGCAGCTATGCCGAGGGCCGACTATGTAGTACTCACGGATAGCTTAAGTAGCCTTGAATCTCTTTCCAACATAAAAATCACCTCTTATCACCCGTCAGCGTGGTATGAAATTAAGGCATTGGTTCAATCCATCGAAGAAATGGGATCAAGCATTACATTCCTATGGGTACCATCTCATCAACATATTCCGTTAAACGAAGCAGTTGACGGAGCAGCAAAAGAAGCATGCCAATCGGGTGGATCAGATTACTATCGGTTCACATGTTTGGACATAGCTTATCCAACTCGGACAAGATCTATCAACTTGTGGCAATCAGCTTGGAATGCGGGCGTTAAAGGCAGATATTGTCACAGTATTCTTCCAATTGTTTCAACGCAAGCATGGTTCTTTGATTTTGGTTTTTCGCGGAGAGAAATCGTTCTTCTATCCAAACTGATAAGCAACCACTCCAGACTGCCGTCACACCTCAAGCGGAATAACATCGTTGAAGACGACACTTGCCAGTGTGGCGAAGGCGTAGCTTCGCCAGATCATCTCCTATTCGACTGCAACATCTACGAGGATTGGAGACGGAATGTGTGGATCGAAATCGTCGGTGAAAGGGCATTTCCAGATCTACAGTTAATACTACGTAGTAGAGATATGAATGTACTTAAAACAATAGCAAATTTCTTTATTAATTGTAATATTGATATGTGAATTATTTGTTGACAAAACATGGCCAAACAATGGAAACAAGAGGCCAAATAAATAAATAAATAGAAAAAAAAAAAAAAAAGCAAAATATTATTCACCCCTGTTCTTGTTTATATTCAAATGCCATTTCGATCGAAAACAGTTTTTCATTTTCGCCAACAATACCAAGTAGGGATTCTTCCACCACATTTAATGATAAAAGATGATCTGAAGTAGTTATCAACTGGAGAAAGCAACAAAATAATATGGAAAACAAAAATACTGATTACTGTGATGCATCAAAACCCGGAAACCTAAGATGATACACATATTCAAATTCTTGAATACGATTGGTTAATCGTTATTTTATTATGTATTACTTTGAGATGATAGCTTTTAGGTTAGAACTTGATAATTTTCACCAAATTTACAATGAATTTAATGAAAATTGAGTTAATTCTGCATCATGTCGTGTCCATAAATCCGGACACATGAATCAAAATCCGGACATCGGTGCATCAAATTCCGGACATTCAAAAAATCGCAGTTGTTCTTAAAAAAAAAATAAAAACCATTAAACATACCTTGATATCACGATACAAAGATTCATGGATTTGTGAAAATAATGTTGTTCTTCTGTTGGATTATACAGAAACATCATAAAACGTAGGTTTTGAAGTCTTCAAAAGATACTAGTGATATGTGCATCGTTCCCCCAATAATTACACATAATTTACAAACATTTTCAGTTAATACTATTTAAAATCACAACGGTACTACATTCAACGAGTTTTCCAGGTTTTCGAATAATTATGATGTTGTATTTCTTTTTGAACTTTGAAAAATTGTATGCTAACACACTGTGTCAGGATTCGAAACCACACATATAAGTATCCGGACAGTCTTCTTCTAGCACAGAATTACATGCATTTCATTAATTTCTTCGAAACTATTGACTTTACCAAGAACAAAATACAAACAAATCACTACAGAACATGAATCACATATGATAAGCACGCAACAAACACGTAATGAATCGCCGAAACGCGATGGCGCATTGAGTAGCATTTCTTTGGTTATCGTTAATTTTGAAAGCAAACGCGTCCTAGCGGAACCGACTTTTGTTTTTGTCTTTATTAATGTTTTACAAGGCTAACTTGAAGTCGATTCATGTTACAATGGTCAACAATAGTTAACATTAATAGTAGGAATAATATTCTCACACTAGGAAGGATATTTAACATTGAAATGATTGAATTTCACCAGAGTGTCCGGATATTGGTCCTGTCCGGATTTTGATTCGTCACGGTAACAGTTTATCAATAAATGAGTTGTAATTATGATAAGTTACAAAAGTTAATTCATTTAATTATAAAATTCCCTATTTGTGGATTTAATTTACTAGCAAACGTTCTGATCCGTGCTCCATTTACGCCAAAAACGAGCGCAGTCATATCATATTCCTCTAGCGTTCACTAGCGTTCTTGCGCGTCGAAGCAGCAAATGATTTCCACAGATCTCTTTGAACCTCTTCGCTGCGCCTTCAGTATACCAGGTAAGCGCGTTTTCCATATAGTTTTCATTGAGAGAGCTTTGACTCTTTTCTCTTCTCTCCTTTTATCCCTTCTCTACTCCTGCAATATATCATCGCCCTAGATTTCTGATAGTACTTATGAATTGATATTGATTCATTCATTTTTTTCTGCCAGATCTGACTCATATAGGTGGATAGTTCCTGTCTATCACCTATAGCGTTGGTTAGGATGTTGCACACCTCGTCAAAATCTTGCGGATTGCCGGCTAGACATAAAATGTCTTTCGCCTTTCCCTCTATCTTGTTCAGTACAGCTGTTACGTACATTCTGTACTGGGTGGTTGTGACAAGTGGTTGAAGGGTTTCTAATGTATCTTTCGCGGTTGCAAACCATGCTGTTAATTGTCTTCTATTACCATCATACGTTGGTAAGGACTTTATGGGGTCTGGGATTCTAAAAAGGTTTTCAAATAGTTGGTTGGTTTGTGGTACGGTTGGTGTTGGTGTCGCGTTGGAGGGACTACCTGCATCGGTGGAATCTATTTTGTAATTTAATTCATTAAGTTTTTGGTCTTGCTGTTTTTGGTGTTCTAGAATTCCTTGTAGGCCTCTCATTATATCATTCATTTGGGAGTTGAGATGTGCCATTGTGTCTTCTTCTTAGTTGAAACTCATTGAGTCAATCAATGGGAGATCAGTTTTTAAAGGTACATGTGAGTATTCCTCCGATGCTGCTGAATCACTGCTTTCTTCCGAGTCTGAGATTCCGTTTTTGAAGAATGCTCGTCTGACTTGTTTCAAAGCAGCGCTCGTTTTATGAACTTTCGGCATTCACTTGGTTATTGTGATCCTACTCAAGCGTTCACGTGTTTTCGAATGGTTTTGATTTTAAAATTCAGAGTATCTATCTTATAGTATACTCCAACTACCTAAAGAATCTATCTAATAGTTTTCTCTAGTGACGTAAGCAACGTTCGAAATTTGTTGCTACGATTTCTGACCCGTAGAGTCTATCTAATAGTGCTCCGCGAGACGTAAGCAAAATTCACTGTTCACTGTCCGCACAATCAACCGGGCGGCGCATATATTTAGTGGTGCGCTACCTTTATGAAATGCAAAAACCAGCAGAATATTCAAAAATTACTTACGGTTTGTTTCCTGGGCGCACTTAGCAAACGACTTAGGTTGCCCGGGTGGTTGTAGGTAGGTCCGAACGTCTGGCGAATAGGTGAAGAGCGGCGGTGACCACAAGTCGTCTGACCTTTGATGATTCGGCCAGAGATGGATGTTGTCCTATCTTATAGTAACTGCAGAGCCGGATCACACTTCGTGAGGTTTCTTGATTCTCACAAGCACTGTTTTTCACTTCACTTTGCACCAAACGCCGTTAGGCTGCGCCAATTATGCGATCGTGGCCGGTGATAGCTTTTTAAAAAAGGCTAAAGGCCGTTAATTAACTTTTTAATACATATCAGTTTGATTAGTTATAATTATACTGTTCACACGCGTAACGATCCTGTCTCGATGATGTCCGGGATAGAAGAGAGCGGCACCGGCGATTGATGACCGTTTTTATAATTCCATTCTGCTGACTATGTAGTTCTCGAAGTGGTTCGATAATAACTGCTGACCTGGTTATCCACGTGGCGTCGGGCTCCGTGTAACTCTAGCCAGCGTAAATTAGTAGTTGTAAACGGATCATCCTTGGAGATATTTGGAGTTGCTGTTGTACAAGTGTCGATTAACAAAAGAGTAGCGGGATTTGGGGCAAGTGTGCCACCTTAAGCAAATTGTTCTCTAACTTTGTCTAAAGCTTAAAAAACCCGCCAAATCAGCCTCACGATGTTAGTTTCACATCTTTTCATAAGCACTGTGCCATTTAAAAAGAAAATAATTTCAAAAAGTATTAGTTTTGGAGCTCCTCAAATATCATCCAAAATACCCTGATTTTCAACACTATGGGGCAAGTGTGCCACCCTTATGGGGCAAGACGGCCATCGAATGAACATTCATGTAATTCTACTTGTAATGAAATTTTCATTATTTCCTGTTAATATTGCTAACAAATCAGAGCCTAATTGACAATTTTAAAAATATTTTTAGGTTTACCGTCATGAGGGGATGCTTTATAACAAGGTTCATCACTTGTGGAACTCTCTACTAGTCAATTCGAATAACTAAAATCGTTTTTTTTTGTCTCCATTCAATGCGATATATGAATTACTCTTTTATTATGGAGGATCTGTATAATATTACACTAGATCAGCACTAAATTAAGGTAAAATATTGATGAAAATAAGTAAAATAGTTCTTAAAACGCCTAAAACCATGTTATTATCGAATATTTGGAGAAAAAAAAATCATTGTGGGAGCAAAAATGTTCGCTATTCCTTTTCTACACTTCAAAAACCACTACTGATGCCTCATTTTGGTTCATTATCATGATTTTGTTGATGATGTTTACATTTTTACGAATTTCACGCCAATCATTTTTGTTTACCAAACAGGTGGCACACTTGCCCCAAAAAGTATAGATTTCAACCAAAATGGATTTTGTATGTAAGACTAAATATTTTTTTTCGTTCAAATGCCACAATTACTTACACATTTGTATAGCTTCACAATGTACAGTACGTTTGAAAAATTTGTTATTAATTTACCTCTCACCATGCTATTTAGAAACAACGAAATCTTATAAAAAATCACTGAAATTTTATAGTTTTCACGAAAGTCGATGTAAATACGTGAAAAATAGAGCAATTTGCGTCATATTTTGACCATTGTATTATGGCCTATAAGGGAACATATTGTTAAACTCAAATAAAAAATATAGTTTGTAGTTTTTACAAAAATCAGGGGTGGCACACTTGCCCCTATGGCACACTTGCCCCAAATTCCGCTAGCTCACGTGGAGCTGGTGGTATTGAATACCGTTCACCATTTCATTCCCTTACTAGGAAGAGATTGGTTGGACACGTTTTGTGATGGATGGCGGCAAACATTTTGTAGTGTTTTTTCCATAAATGGCGCCATAACCAAAGAGGATACAACACTGAATGAAATTCAGCAGAAGTATAGTAACATTTTTGATGACAACATGTCTTCTCCTATTGTTGGTTTTGAAGCAGACTTGGTCCTTCGTGAAGATAAGCCAGTTTTTAGAAAAGCATATGATGTGCCATGTCGCTTAAGGGAAAAACTAGTTACTCTGTTAGATAACATGCAAAAAGATGGAATCATCACACCTATAAAAACCAGTCTTTGGACGTCACCAATTGTAGTGGTGGTTAAAAAAGATGAGAGTTTGAGCCTAGTAATAGACTGCAAAGTATCTATTAATAAAGTTTTGATACCAAACACATACCCTCTGCCTACCGCACAAGATTTGTTCGCATCTTCGGCAGGTTGTAAAGTTTTTTGTTCTCTAGATCAAGAAAGTTTGTAGTTATTAATACTATCAAGGGACTTTACACTTTTAACAGGCTTCCACAAGGAGCATCATCCAGTGCAACCATTTTCCAGCAAGTAATGGACACAATTTTGAAGGATTTAGATTACGTTTACTGCTACTTGGACGATGTGCTAATTTCTGGGAGAAATATAGAGCAATGTAGGACAATATTGATTGAAGTGTTGAACCGTTTATCAAAGGCAAACATTAAAGTTAACTTTAACAAATGTAAGTTTTTTGTTTGCAGTTTATCCTATTTAGGGCATCTTATTTCAGACAAAGGGCTTTTACCAAACCCTGAAAAAGTAGCTACCATTCAAAAGGCTCAAGTTCCACAAAATGTAACGCAATTGAAAGCTTTTCTTGGTTTAATAAATTATTATGGAAAGTTTTTAAGAAATTTGTCATCGACGCTGAGTCCTCTTTATATATTGCTTAAAAAAGACACCAGATTCGTGTGGGACGGGAACTGCGACAAAGCATTTGATAGTTGTAAAAATCAACTACTAAATGCGGATTTTTTAGTTTTGTATGATCCAAAGCTGCCGATTGTTGTGTGTGCAGATGCATCGTCCTATGGATTGGGAGGAGTCATATCCCATGTAATTGAAGGTGTTGAAAGACCTATATGCTTTGCATCCTTCTCGCTTAACTCAGCTCAAAAAACTTATCCAATATTACACCTCGAAGCACTAGCCATAGTGTCGACCATCAAGAAATTCCACAAATTTTTGTATGGCCAGAAGTTTATCATATATACTGACCACAAACCCCTTTTGGGAATTTTGGGAAAATCGGGAAGAAATGCAATTTTTGTAACCAGGCTTCAACGCTACGTAATGGATTTATCCATTTACGATTTTGAAATCCTTTACAGACCTTCGGAAAAGATGTGTAACGCCGACTTTTGTTCAAGATTCCCGCTGAAAATTGAAGTTCCAAAGCAATACGAAGTCCCAAGTATAAATAGTTTGAATTTTTCTCAAGAACTACCGGTGGAGTTTTCAGCCATTGCTCGAGAAACTAAAATAGATTCCGTTTCGCAACAATTAATTTTGTACATTAACCATGGTTGGCCTGAAAGGATTGACAAAAGTTTTAAAGACATCTATTCTCAACAATCTGATTTAGAATTTGTAGATGGATGCTTAATGTTCCAGGAAAGAGTAATTATTCCTAAAGCCTTACAGACACGAATTCTTAAGCTTCTGCATGCCAACCATATAGGATTAATTAAAATGAAGCAACTTGCTAGACGTAGTATTTACTGGTTTGGTATAAATAATGACCTTGAGAGTTATCTAAACGCATGTGATGTTTGTCAGAAAATGTCTGTTGGTCCAGGACAAAACATCACTTCCAAATGGATTCCTACATCTCGGCCATTCAGTAGGGTTCATGCAGATTTTTTCTTTTTCAAACGTAAAACGTTTTTTTTAATTATCGATAGTTTCTCAAAATGGCTGGAAATAATTTGGATGAAGCATGGTACAGATGCTGAAAAGGTAATAAAGCAGTTTTCCAGTTTTATTGCAAGGTCTGGTCTGCCGAATGTGGTGGTTACAGACAACGGCCCTCCCTTCAATTCTCAGAATTTCATTAGCTTTCTTGAAAGGCAAGGTATTTGTTTCATGAAAAGTCCACCATATCACCCGCAGAGTAACGGGCAGGCTGAACGTTTGGTAAGAGTCACAAAAGATGTATTGAAAAAGTTTCTACTAGATCAAAATATGAGGCATCTTGATCTTACTGATAAACTCAATTATTTTCTATTCAATTACCGTAATACTTGTTTGAGTGACGGAGATTTTCCGTCTGAAAGGGTTTTCAAGTATAAACCCAAAACTGAGTTGGATTTAGTGAATCCTAAGAAATCATATAAGAAACATTTGATCAAAACAGACGATATACCTGCACTGAGGAAAGCAAACGTAAGACTGTCATAAGATTTGCTTATGGAATTACGATACAAGAAAAATCTTTGAAATTCATAAGACCATCGTATGGTTTTCGGCAGATGTTTTTTCCATAATACATATCGAAGGAATTTCGTAAGATGATTTTATGAACCAGTATTGACTTGATAACAAAATCCATAGATAGTCTTATGAATTACGTTCTGATCCATTCTTGGTTCCATAAGACTGTCTTGTGTAATTTGAGCTTTAGATTATAAATTTCAATGAATGAATAATACTAATCCGCGTTGAAAAATAGGTTAACCAACTTGGGAAAATTAAACTTTCATCCATTTTGTCACGTCGCAATTCGATTAAAGCACTTTACTGTAAGTATCAGAATCGATTTGCGATACGATAAAATGGATTAAAATTCGATTTTCTCTAGTTGGCTTACCTATTTTGAACGCAAAGAAGTATATCATAGCAGCGAAAAATTATTGAGAAAAGTTGTGAAGAACGCCTGAATAGGGTAATGACTGTTTATTTTGTTCTCAAACGCTAACAGTTGGCGCCAGCAGCAAAAATTACAGACAACCTTTCGAACATTCAGTTTCTCTTACCGGCCGCCGAACGACGACACTGTTATTTGTATGTCACCCACTGATCGCGCTACGCTGGATTCTCAAATTTCTCAAACTTTCAACACAAGCGCATGGAAGAATGGTAGTCGGAGAACTGTCAAAACGTATGAAAAATAATGAAAATCGTAAATTACTTGCAATTAGCAAACTGGATCAAAAAAATAGTGATTAGAAATCAAGTGTAAAGTGAATACATAACTTTTTGTGTTTAGTTCATCTTCCGTGGTGCTTTCTTTGCTTCAGGATTTCGTTTTTACTACCATTGAAAAAGAGCCATCTATTGCCTTTTAAGTTTTGAATATCGCCCTATTGGTGCAGGTTTACGTTAGGGGTGGATTAATGGATGAGGGGGTTTGTGATTTCTTACGCGTTCTACAAATTGTTTTGAATTTTCATTCAAAAATCTTATTGTTTGGATCCAATTCCTTAATCTGATCAAAAGAAGGTATTAGTTACAGCGGAATTGATGATAAATAGAAAATATTTACCCTTTTATGCATTAGAAACGGAGTCAGCCAGCGACAAATCAGCAAACACGTCCATTTCGGAAGCCACATTGAATTTCTGATAGTGAAATGAGAAAATTTGCCTCACGTGGTTCTTCACAATGATGAGCAATGGGGTTCATAAGCGTTCTTATGACATTGACAATTGATTGTTATGAAAAAATTACACTTGTCTTATGAATCTCAATCTCGTCGAATGAAATACACAAGTGTCTTATGAACCAACAAAAAATAATAAAAAACGCGTTTATAAGTGTGATCTTATGAAAATCATGCGAGATTTTTGCCTCAGTGTGATGTTTCTGACCAACGTGATGACCGACGTCTTGCCACGTTACCGAATACTGTTATGGAAAATGATTTATTTTCAAAATTGGTGACAGGGGACAAGGTTTATTACAGAAACAACAAAATAACCTGTACGGAAAGATGGTTGGAAGCTGTTTTTATTAAAAGACTTTCTGTTAATGTTTTCCAGATCTCGCTGGGGAGTCATCTGATCTCGGCCCACAGGAGGCTGATTAGACTGGTCAACCGAGACGAACGTCGGCGCAAGATGGCGCTTCGGAAAGCAGTGGAATTAGAACCCAGGCGCGGAACGAAAAGGCGGCGGATTGAGTCCGAAGATGAACCGCCTTTTCTAGGGTTTTCTCCACCGCCTCCGATACGAAATGAATTACACCCTCAAGCGCTTCAGTTTGATTCCACGATTGCAAAACGACGAATGGCTATCCCAAATCCGATGAACAGTGAAAGAGAACTCAGGCGATCATCCCGTATACCGAAGAAAATCAATGATAATATGTTCTTGTATTTCAAGTAATCAGTGAATTTCTTTTTTTTTTTCTATCTTTATTAACGAGATTTTTAGCCCTGGGCTAGTTCATCTCGGGACCAACGGCTTTACTTCCCTTCCGAAGGAAGTCGTCACCACATTTTTTTTGTCAGTGACTATCTCGGGGATGGGATTCGATCCCAGGTCCACGGCGTGAGAGGCGTGTGTTCTAACCACTACACCAGGTCCGTCCCCATCAGTGAATTGTTTAAAGCTTATCTATGGTTATTCTCATGATCAATGTTATTAAATGAGTTCTGATCATTAAAGTTTGATTAAGAATAGATTGTTAAGATCAAGTTAATGAAGATTGATTGTTAAGTTGAATTCTGATACAAATTTTGAATTTCTTTAAAATATACAATTTCAAACTAAAGAGGGAAGGTATTGTAAGATCATTTTCGATGTTAAAGGTTTCGACACTAAGGGCCAAACCCCTTCAGCTGATTCAACTGGCTTGATAGTTGACGATCGATAAGAACAAAAGAAGAAAACATTGTATGACAGTTTGTAAAGCATAAAACGCAAAGTAAGGGGCCTATTTTATAAGTCGAGTCGATCAAAATGACTCGACTGCAATCACTGTCGACCAAAAAAATCGCTCGACACGGCTCTGTCACTCGAGTTTTTCGACAGTTGTCACTCTATGTGACTGGATTACTATGGCAGTCGACGGGTGACATCTGAAATATGCATGCTTACTTTGATCGACAGTGATTACAGACGAGTCACATGAAACCGCTCGATTTACAAAATAGACCCCTAAATACACGAAGGGCTGTCTTATTAGCTCAACTACCAAACTAGACACTTGTTGTGTTTTATAAATAAGTAGAAAGATACAGACACCGACACGTTAATACTTCCAGTGGACGATTTGCCCTTTGAAGAAAGCACCGCACTAGACAACGGACTAGCAGTTTTCAATAATTACGAATAAAAATACTTGAAAAGCTCAAGGGAGATGGCGGTTTCGTCTCCTTAAAATCTCAGATATTCGTCTACAAGCAGATAATGCTTTAATATCTGTAAAGTTAATCAACCTCTGAAAGATCAGTCTCATCCTTGGAAAACTTGAAAGCGTATTTAAAACGAACAGCAGAGGCGAAGAGTTGTTGAACTCTTGTGCTTATTCTGCGCGGCGTGTGAGTCGAGACGAGTCGCTCTCACCGCGAGGGACGTGAGACGACTAATGTTAATCATTCCAATTTCATGTATGGATAAATGAATGTAGAGCACTACCATATATGTACAAGAGAACGTAGTTTCTGTAAGTAATAGGGTGAGTCAAAATTGATGAATATGTAACTATTTGCAAATAATTTTAGAATCCTTGAAAAAGGTAAAATACATTACCGAAACCGTCGGATATTGAAGCAAAACTGTTCTTGCTGCTCTCAAAGACTGCAACGGTCGAAAATACCACGTTCATAGCTGTAACATCCAGTCGTCAAGCAACATTTCCGTAAATTTAAAATGGCCATCACTTCCGGCGCCCACTTCTTTGACGAAATTGAAAATAATTACGGTGCAAGTGCTAAAAACATGCTAAAAGAATACGCTAACAACACCAGAAAAATCGAAAATATGATCAGTAGAAAATCGTTCCTGATTATGTGCCGAAGAAGAGGAGTTTTCCCGGCGCATTTTGCAAATAGTTTCAAATTCACGTACCCACTGTTAGAAGAGAATAGTTCCTTCTCAAACAAGGTGCAAAAGTGCATCAACAAGTTCATGAAGTCCATACTCAACATCGAAATCAAACACACGTTCAACAAAATTCAAAGCCTCCAAACCAGAATGACGTCATTAGCAGAGAGCATCCGAGGATCGGATATCCCAGAGTCGATCAGCACGAGCTTCTTTGACAGCCAAGAGCTGTTCAATGCAAGAAACGTGCAAGCTAGAACCAACATAACGAAGCGCAAGTTCCAGAACATCCTAACCCGGAATTTACAGCCGGCAGCGAGCGATGAGCTACCAACGCACAACCCTAAAGCCATCCACAATGGTACCCAGGTTACAGTACCTGCCGAAACTGAAGTCCTACTCAGCCTCGGTCCGAAATTTGCTCTGCCTATCACTTTAGCTGATCAAGTGCCATTCTACCATTTGATGGCCGATGTAGAACAAATCATCAAAGTCAGAAACGCGACCGCAGTCCAGGATCGGAGCCGTTGTGCAATAGCAAACATTATAACGAACTACATCCATGGCAGCCGTAACCGTTCAAAAGAGGCCGATCCCGTTACCAAATTCTTTGAAAACGCACAGGCGATAACTCGAAGGTTTCTCAAAGAAAATCCGAACGTCTACATAGTTAAGTCGGACAAAGGTAATAAGACGGTGCTGATAGAAGCTGAGGACTACAAAAATAAGATGATGGAACTGCTACAAGATAGGTCGACGTACGCTCCGATTTCACGAGACCCGACATCGAAATACGAGAGGTATAACAACAACTTGGTTCGAAGACTACGAGACCTCGAGATATTCGACGACCGAACAGCAAAGCAGCTTACCAAGTACAACGCAGTGTGTCCAAGGATCTACGGACAACCCAAGGCACACAAACCTGGTTTGCCGCTAAGACCAGTTTTACCGAACGTTACAGCGCCTTCGTACAATTTGTCGAAATACATTGGCAAAATCTTCCAACAATCCCTGGTAAGCAAGTACAACATTAAGGACTCTTTTTCGTTCTGCCAGTTCATAAACAGCATTACACTACCAGAGGACTATGTGCTCATCTCCCTGGATGTAAAATCGCTATTTACGTCAATACCAAAATCATTGGCAATCAGTAGTATCATAATGCGGTGGGACGAAATTAGACCAAATACAACAATATGTTTGGATCTATTTATAGAAATAGTTGAGTTTTGTATAGACTCTAGCTATTTCCGATTCGACGGCCAACATTACCAACAAATCTTTGGTACAGCTATGGGCAATCCCCTCTCTCCAGCCATAGCTGATTGGGTGATGGAAACGTTATTAGACACAGTGCACTGCAGTGGTTCGAATGCTCAATATTCCACTATCATTCCTTCGTAAGTTTGTCGACGATTTGATAACGGCAATCCCACTGAACCAACTACAGCATGTTTTAGAAGTGTTCAACGGCTATGATGTTCACATCCAGTTCACGTACGAGCTGGAAGTGGATAACAATGTCATATATTACAGGTCCGGCTCTTAGTATGTGTTTGCTTGTATTAGTCACGAAAAAGATGTAAACAAAAAGATCAGCTGATGGTGACGACAAGGCTGCGAAAAATTTTGTTCGCAGCTTTCTCAACGTGACGTCATCTTCGGCTACTTCGTGAACTTTCGGCTCGCCGAAGTTGGCATTGCACAACTACCATTTCAAAACTGATGTTATCACAAATACTAATTTCATGTTCGCCCGCACCTCTAAATACCCCACATCGAGTGGATAACAAACTTCCTTTTCTGGATATGCTCCTCACCAGACAAAACGACCAAAAAATCACCACTCAATGGTATCAAAAACCAATTGCCAGTGGAAGATTCCTTAGCTTCAAATCGTACCACCCACTCAGCCAAAAATTGAACATGGCAGTAAACTTCGCTAGACGTGTGAGCAAACTGTCCACGGATCTGGAAGAACGGGAAAAAGTACGTCTAATAGATGAGCATCTGAAACTGAACGATTACCCCAAATCGTTACGTCATCGGATCGCTAACAGGATGAATGAGCGCACCAACGAACAGCAGCAACCAGAAAACCTGGAACATACCTACCGTCGCATGCCATTCATACCTCACCTGTCAAATAGAATTGACAGGGCTCTTTCACGAGATTACGGCAAAGTAAAACTCGCCAAATACAACGTCCGATCTGTAAGGGAATTCTTCACGAAGGTAAAGGATCCAGTTCCACCAGAACAACAAACAAATGTAGTCTACGCAATCCCGTGTAGCAACTGCGAAGCTATGTACGTTGGAATGACAACCAACCGCCTAAAAACAAGAATACAAGGACATCAAACACATTACAACACGATGGAAAAACTGCTGCAACGAGGAATTGATGTAGAGGATCCGCAAATTACTGCTCTTGGAGAACGAACGGCTCTGATGCACCACAGCATTACAAAACAACATCGGTTCGACCTGTCAAAAGCTAAAATTGTAGACAGAAATGAAAACACACAAACACTTCAATTTCTCGAAATGTGCCACATAGCGAACACCACAAATAGTATAAACAGAAGAACAGACATTGAAGGATTACATGCAATTTACGCAGGAATATTGTACGAAGTGAGGAACATAAAAAAAACACGAAAAGGAAATAATACACAACCACAAGACACACATACAACAACAGATACTTGCTAACGATAAACCACTAACACAAAAACAAATGAAAGTTAGCGCGGACAGCTAAGAAGCTGCCACGGTTAAAAGCGTAGGCGAGATAAAATTGTGAAATTATAGCACAAAGCGTAAGCTAAAGCGAGTAGATTTATAGCAAAAAGCCTCCCACGTTACAGTACTAGGCAAAAATATCGCCACACATGCAGTGAGTAAAAACATTGTAAAACTAAAATCAATTAAATAACATAATCTTGTCCATAGCCAAAGCGGGCGCCATTCCAATTTCATGTATGGACAAATGAATGTAGAGCACTACCATATATGTACAAGAGAACGTAGTTTCTGTAAGTAATAGGGTGAGTCAAAATTGATGAATATGTAACTATTTGCAAATAATTTTGGAATCCTTGAAAAAGGTAAAATACATTACCGAAACCGTCGGATATTGAAGCAAAACTGTTCTTGCTGCTCTCAAAGACTGCAACGGCCGAAAATACCACGTTCATAGCTGTAACATCCAGTCGTCAAGCAACATTTCCTTAATGAAGGATGTTGCTTAAGAAACAAATCCCTTTTGAGCTACTTTTGTTTGGGTTTTTTGTACATGTTTACAGGGCTATAATCCCATGTTAATCTAAATACAGGTATGTTCCGTTTTTATCAACACGAACGGCGATTTTCAGTTGATAAAAACGGAACCGTGACAAAAACGGAATAATTTTCTTAGACAAAATATTTTACATTTTTCAAAAGATAATTGCAGTTTTATCAGGATAATACACATTTTCATCATATAAATGCACAGTATTGATGTTTATGAGCTGTGAGAAGCGTTTAGATTGTTCATTCTTATAGGTTCGTAATGAAAGTTGATTGCAGACTCCTATCAATCAATATGATTTTGTAATAAATCATTAATAGTTTTAGTTTTCTTGGTTAGAATTTCAATGAATGTAATATCGAATAATAGAACGATAATCACAAAAATGTCCTTTGCATCACAAGATACGTTATATTTGTTAAAACAATTACAAGGAAGTGGGCAAGCTGATAATTGTTTTCAAGAAAGATTAAACAAGAAACAACCTTTTTTTTCTACTATTCATCCTCATTCTTCTGCTTCTTCTTTTTTATGCCATTACATCCCAACTGAGAAAGAGTTTTCTTCTCAGCTTAGTGTTTTTATAAACACTTCCGCAGTTATCAACTGAGGGCTTTTTTGTCAAGGTACA
This sequence comes from Aedes aegypti, assembly GCF_002204515.2. NCBI lineage: Eukaryota > Metazoa > Arthropoda > Insecta > Diptera > Culicidae > Aedes > Aedes aegypti. The sequence continues at coordinate 167,911,271 of NC_035107.1, forward strand.
TTTTTGCATTTGAGGCCACATCCGTTTGGTGATTACATAACTCCACATTTTGCGAAAGTTTTGCGAATTGAATCCCACTTGGCTTTCGTGTGGATTTATTGATGTTTTATGACAGTTACGTGTTTGCTATAATACTTAGAGGCGACATTTAACGTTGCCAAAAGATGAAATTTTGTAATTCGGCTCTTGGCTGTTTTCAAAACCTTTTAGAGCCAAAACATAAAGTCAAAATTTTGTGGCTACAAAACCAGCTTTATTGCAGCATACAATACCTTATTTCAACTGCTTGCCGTGGCTGAACGACTCTTATTTGTTACGGCTATGGTAAAAGACGCATATAATACGGCTTGTTGTCAACAAAGCCGATTTTAAGCTACATGACTTCCACTTGGTTTAGGATGACTTACCTTATTTATACCTCCAAAATCAGTATTTTGACTCATAGGATGCGAAAACACCATTAGCATAGCAAATTAAATACATGTCACACCAATATAACGTCACCAATATTGCGTTATTACTAGAGAACACTTATTCCTAATGGGAGAACTGATATCCGTTTTCATTTTTTTGGGTATTTTCTTCGAAACAGCACGCCCGAACTGTCAAACTTTGATAAATGCTGCTGAGTTACCATAAAAAGCGAAAAAAAGCTGAATCATCTTCAATCAGCATTTATTGAGGCAATTTTACATCCACAAATGCCGAATCATAACAGTGTGCCCTTATTAATGTAATTATGATAACAAAACAGCATTTGTCAATAACAATCAATCAATTATGGTTCCGCCATATTAATTTCACTCTGGTTGCCACAATTTCACTACTTTCAAATCAAATTTTCTCCATGAATTCGTTCATAAGATGCTACGGTTCTATGATTAAACTGACTAAATATAACTTGTAGCACAATTACTGCCCAAAAAAACCAAAAAATGTTGAATATGGTTTATTCTTCTCCTAGCGGTTTCTTTTAGCAAATGCTAAATAACTTAAAATATACCACTTTCAGAGAGGGGACACGTAATTTTACTTCTTTTTCATCACATTTCACAGTAAATATCACACGGCACTTAAGATTTGAACACTATATCAATATAAATCACTTTAAATATTTAGCAAGCACTACGAAATAAATTATCACAGATGTGTTTTCAATCTTATTTTGTTTTGTTTACGTTAGAACAAATCCGTCAAGATCGACGTTATGATAAAATAATTTTCAAGATGAAGCGACATTCATCAAGAACAGGTGGCCTCAAAATAGCTACCATAAATGCTATTTTGCTTTATTAGTGTGGCATAATTATACACTTCATAGCCTCTTTCAGAGTGGGCCAACTAGTCACGTTGTAATCTTCAAGAGGTTTTGGGAGATGCGATGATGGCAACAATGCCTTGACCGTGGTTTTATAGACGTTTATTTATAGCACCCTGGAAGTAATTCGTAAAACTAAAATTGTTACTTGGGATGAATACTTACGGTTTCCTGTGCTCTGAATTTGGTCCTAAAGCCCTGTCCCAATTTTAGTGCCTTAAGTTTAGGCCAAAAACACATTTTTACTTAATTTTCTAATGTTTTCCATTGGTTTAAGTCCAAAACATATTTTTTTAGATTTTGTCAAACTTTTGGCTTAAACTCAAATTTTGTGTGTATTTTGTTTAACGTGTCCCTTCCGAAATGTCAGATAGGAACAATCCCAGTGTTAAAACTAAAGCTGTGATGTTAAAGTCACCAAAATAGCTTTGGTGAGCGAATTTGACGGATAGCGCCGACAATTTTTGTCGCATAGGATTCATCGAATGTAGCGCGGTTGTTGCACCATGGCCAGATTCATTTCCCGAGCGCGTGCACGGAAAGAAATAACAATTGTGATTTAAAAAAAAAACAGTAGCGGAAAATCAACTGATGATCATTGTCGTTCTACTATTATCAAATATTTTAATAAAAATAAAATGCTTTTAGAAGTGCGCAGCAATGCTAAATCGGTCTGATGTATTCTGCGCAGTTCATATGTATTTTCCACACGTTCTCCAATAATTGTTTTTAATCCACTTCAATACCGTCAATCCGCCCCCAAACTGGATGGCGTACACTCAGCTTAAGGTGATTATAAAACGAAGCCAAACAAGGGCACAAGACTGGAGAATCTGACAACAGTTTGCGTTGAAAACCAATCAATCTGCTTGCTTGCTGGTGGTGACTAATGGGATAAATTTTCAACGGTGAGAGCTGTTTGGTTCTCAAGTCTTGTGCTTTTGAAAATTTGAGGTGTGGCTTTGTTCTATAATCACCTTAACGCAATTTATAATTAAGTATTGAGTTGTAAATATTAGTATATATTAGTTGTGTTGCTAGAGGACATCTTGAAAATTCACTGAGATTCTTTCAGAAACCCTTCTGAAATTATTATATGTAGTTATTTCTTTGATCGCTCTGATTTTTCCAGTAACCTCCTTGGGACTTCCTATTGGACTATCCCAGAAACCCATCTTGGGTTATTATGGAAATCCTTTCAGGATTCTGCTGTAAAATTCTGGAATTCTGCCGTAAAATTCTGGAATTCTGCCGAAAATGATTTAATGATTGCTTTCCCGTGTAATGGAATCTTTTTTAAAAATCTGGGTTCGGGGATTCTCACAAAATTTCTCGGGATTTCTTCTGGAAATCCAATCGAAATTATTATTTAAATACTGATATTTTCCTCGTAATTCTTCAGTATTTCTTTCGTGAAACTCTTTGAAAGTTCTTCAAAATCCCTTTGAGATTCTTTCCGAAAAATGTCTTAGATTATACCTATTATTCTAGAATACTCTCGGAAAGACGCCTGAGACTATAATCAAAAAATTCTATTATTTCACTTCACTTTCTTCCGTGCAAATTCTTGGGATTCTTTCGGAAATTCCTCTGGAATTATTTTGTAAATCCCAATGGAATTCTCCCAGAAATCCCTGTGGAATACTTCCGAAAATCCTGCTAAGAATCTTCCAGATGACGGGGATTTTTTTAAATCTTTATTTATGGAAATCATCCGAAAATTCCTCTGTAATTGTTTGTAAATCCTCCTTATATTCTTACAGAAATCCTTCTTATATTCTTACAGATTTATTGCTATTGATTTTATTGTTTCTGCCTGAGATAATTTTGTATATCCAGAATTATTCCGAAAATTCCTCCGTGAATATTTAGAATTTTTTTCTAAGATTTTTTGAGAAAAAAAAAAACACTGTGATTCTTCTGGAAATTCATAAGGAAGTGTTTTTGATTTTTTTCGTGATTAATCATTGATTTCCCTTGAAAATTTTCTTAAATCCTTGGCAGAATTTTCTGAAAATCCCTTCTTGACTTCAAATGGAAATCCTCCAAGAAAACTACCGGACAGTCACTGGGACTTTAAAAAAATACCTATGAGATTCTTTGATTACTGATTTCTTTTTCTGAGCATCTTTTGAAAGTGACTTTTAAATGGTTCTGGAAATTCCATTTGAAATTATTCCGTAAATCTTTCTGGAGCTCTTCTGGACATCGTAATTATTCTGGAAAATATTCATGAAATCGTCTGGATGTCTGTGACTTTTCATTGAATCTTCAGGGGTTCTTGCGAAATAACTTCTGGGATTCTTTTGGATATCACTTTAAAAAAACATTCAAAATCCATTCGAAATTCTCCTGAGATTGTTTCAGGAATTTACGAGAATCCTTAAAATAATTCCTTTAGAAATCTCCCTGATAATATTTTAGTGATTTCTCTGTGGTTCTTCTGTAAATCAACCTGGGATTCTTCCGGAAATCCTCCTTTAATTCCAAAGCAATTTCCAGAAGAATTTTCAGAAGGATATTTTTAAGAATCCTGTATATTTTTCCCTAAGAATCTCAATGTATTTAAACAAAATACCAGGACAATTTACGGTTGAATCCCACAAAAACTTCCGGTGGAATTCTTGAATGCTTATCATTCAAGCAGAATTCCAGTCGTATTTCCGGATGAATTTCGGCAGGTTTTACGGAAGAATCCCAGCAGAATTTCTTGAAAAATTCCAGTAAAATTTCTGGAAGAATCTTTGAAAGATGTTTTGAAGTCCTCCAGCAGGATAACAGAAAGAAATCTGGGGGTATTGTAGAAGAATTTCCGAAAGAATCCTAGAGAGATAGTCGAAATAATAACAGTTTTCTTGAAAAATTCAGGAAACTCCCAGAGTCTAGAGGTAATTCGGGAAGAATTTCTGCAAGAATCCTTAACAGAAGGATTTGAAGGATCCTCAGAAAGATTTTCGAAAGTATCCCAGAAGGCTTCCCGAAAGAATGCTAGAAAGATATCTGGAAGATTTCCTACAGGATTTTTGGAAGAGTCCCAGACAAATTTCAAGAATATGGACGTAAAAATCTCAGTGGCATTTCTAGAATAATTTCAGAAAGATTTTCGGAAGCATCCTCGAAAGTATTCTAAAGGGATTCCGAAAGCATCTCAGGTGATTTCCGGAAGAATACCAGAGGTATTCTCATAATAATCCCAGAAGTATTTCCGGAAAAAGGCCAGAGTTATTTTCGGAGGAATTCTCGACGAATTTGTAGTAGAGTCGTAGTACATTTTTTGGCAAAATCCTCTAAAAATATCCAGAAGAATTGCATCAGGATTTTTGTTAGAATCTTCCATTGAATTTCCGAAAGAATCTTCGAGAATTTCGATTCGAATTTGATTTCCAGGATTTCAAAAGTAATCCTTAAGGAGATAAACGCAAACTCACATACAGATTTATGCAAATGTTCCAATAAGATGTCCAGAAGAATCACAAAGGATATCCGAAAGAATCTCAGATATAGTACCGGAATGCTAACGATGTTTTTTAGATGAGTTCAAAAGCGATATCTGTAAGTATTCTGTGATTTCCAGAAGAACTTAGAGAAAAATCAGAAATAATCTTTAGATTTCCAGAACAATCCCAGAGAGGTTTTGAAGGATTCATAAGTGATTTAAGGAGAATCCTAGGAGGGAAATTCCATAGAATTCTGGAGTAATTTCTGGACCAATGTCTTTTTATATGCTGTATCAATATTTACAAGTAATTATAATAAACAAGTATTTATGGAACAATAACAATTTTAATTTATCGCCATAATTGAACGACAATTTTAATTAGAATGTGCAATGTTGATGTTTCTGTGAATCGCCTTGGAATTCTTCTGGAAATCCTTCTATAATCCCAAAACAATTATCAGAAAATTTTTCAGAAGGATATTTTTAAGAATCTCAATGGAATTTCTGAAAAATACCAGAACGATTAACGGTTGAATCTCACGAAAACTTTCGGTGGAATTCTTGAATGAATCTTAGCAGGTTTTACAGTAAAATTTATTGAAAAATTTAGAATAGAAAGATATCCGAAAAAAAACTCCAACAGGATTTTTGTAAGAGTCCCAGGAGTATTTCAAAGATATTGGCGTAAAAATCTCAGTGGAATTTCTTGAAGAATTTCAGAAAGATTTCCGAAAGCATCTCAAGTCATTTTTGGAAGAATACCAGAGGCATTCTCATAAGAATACCAGAAGTATTTCCGGATAAAAATCTAGAGTTATTTTCGGAGGAATTCTCAAAGAATTTCTAGTAGAGTCGTACATTTTTTGATAAAATCCTCTTTAAATATCCAAATGGATTGCATCAGGATTTATGGTAAAATCTTCCATAGTATTTCGAAAACAATTTTCAAGAATTTCAAAGAATTTAATTTCCTGGATTTCAAAAGTAATCCTTAAGGAGATACACGCAAAATCACATACAGAGTTCTGCAAAAAAATCCAAAAAGATGTCCAGAATAATCGCAATGGGATATCCGAAAGAATCTCAGAAGTAATACCGGAATGGTAACGTTTTTTTTGGATGAATCCCAAAGCGATATCTGGAAGAAAATTCAGAAATAATCTCAAGATTTTCAGCAGAACAATCCCAGAGAGGATTTGAAGGATTCATGATTGATTTAAGGAAGAATCCCGGGAGACGCTCCCAAAGAATTCTAGAGTACTTTCTGGAACATTTTTTTTTCATATGATTTATATATAAAAATACTTTGATTCAAATATATTTGTGTAGCATTAAGTTTAACTACAGACATAGCTCGTAACATCAATAATAAATTAAATTTATAAATCTTTTAAACACATCCAAATTAAGTAACAGTTCAAAGAGTAAAATACCATTCTCATGAGTTTTTGAGAATCATATGGTCGGAGTTTAGACAGACCAGACTTGATGAATTTTGGAGCTCTAAGGATACGTAAAGAACTCCATCAATTTTAAATCTTCCATGCTATTTTGATACAAATGTATCATCAAATAGATAAGTTCCATTATTACAGTAAATATCTATAGTATTTTGATGTTTCACATGTTTGGGGTACATTTTTCTTACTCGATTGAAAAAAACACTTGGTTCAGTCTGTCTGAACACCGACCATATCTATGTTTGCTATTTGATATGGGCTCATTCATTTATTTCATAACGCTGAAATTGGCCATTTTGGACACCCACCCACCCCCTTGTAACGCTTTTTGTATGAATGTTATTCAATTTGTGTATGGACCGTAACATCGTTAAGACACCCACCCTCCCCCTCTAGCGTTATGAAATTTGTGAATGGGCCCTATTTAAATACTTGAATTGTGCTGTATCAATATTTACAGGTAATTATAATAAATAAGTATGTATAGAAAAATAACAATTTTAATTTATCCACATAATTGAACGACAATATTAATTAGAATGAGCCTCCCCCACATCATCCCTCTCAGGAGAATTTTGATTCCCAATATTTTTTTTTTGCGGTGGTTCAGAATTGAAAATATCAAAAGTCTATTGTAATCACATCCTTTTTGTTCAATTGCATGAGGTGTTATTCGATATTTAAAATAAGATTCGTTAAGCCGAACATGTTGATCCTTCCACAAGAACCAACAACAAGCATTGCTTATGTTAAGAGATTTTATCGTAATGCACAACCAGCCTAAACGTTCTTCCCTTTTGTATATGTACTAATTATAATTTCAAATTATTTTAATTAAATTAGTTGTGTTGTCTACTATTGTACACGGCAATATGTTTCAAAATAAGTGGAGCTGCTTTTAAAACAAACTTTAACATCGATCAACCAAACCATAGAATATCCAATAGCGAAAAAATAATAATAATAACCGATCATTGCAAATCGAGCCGAACTGGCGCTCTTTCCGTGCGCACGCGCTCTTTCCGTGCGCACGCGCTTTCTGCAGAGCTGTCAAACAGACTTTTGTGCCTTCCTTCTTTCGCTCTCCTTCAACTCAACAACTCAGCACGATCCACCTCGCGGTGGATTGGTGAGCTGTCTGGTTGTTGCAGATGAACACTTATCGTGTAGCGTGACATCATCATTGACAGTAAGCTTGCAACTCACCAGACAAACGATAGGTGTAATTAACAACTGGACTTAAAACCCCTGTGGTGTTTTTGTCGACTAAACGAACGTCAAACATGATCTAAAGTGTCAAGGTTCATTTATGGACCAATTTTTTAAATTTAAATTTAAATATGATATAGCCATTATTTAAGCGGGAAAAATTGCTAAAGTAGTTGCAGTAACATGCTTTATCGTGGTATTAAATAAAAACAAGATTTCATTGAAAATTTTAGGACCCAATTGCCAACATCTTATCAGTAAAATGATTGTGGCGATCTTCCTTCTAAAGTTATTACTACCAACTTCGAAAAGAATGCACTGAGGCGGCATCCATAAATTACGTAACGCTCTAGGGGGAGGGGGGGAGTGGGCTCAAGCGTTACGGCTCATACAAAAATTTAAATTTTTTCATACAAAAAGCGTTACGGAGGGGGGGAGGGGGTCAAAAATTTCCAATTTAAGCGTTACGTAATAAATGGACGCCGCCTGATTGCCAATCTAGAACAACACCACCATCGCCTTTTAGCTTTACGTTAGATCACAAATAGACTGGCAATGAACTAACCTTAAGTTTTAGTTTTTTTGTTGAGTAAAACCTGGGGGGTGCGAACTGGATATCAACAAGCAGCCAGGCTGCTGTCAAGCAAGAATTTTTATCAAAATGATCCGAGTATGCCTAGGAGCAGTGCTGTTAAATGTCAAAATTTTGGAAAAACTAAAATGCCTATAGCACCCTTGCATGCGAATTATCGCATCAGCAAATATTGGTCACCGACAGTAATATGGAAAAGATCACCGGGGAAAACATTTTCCGATGATTTTTTTTTCACTAGGAACGATGATATTAGCAATATTCAAATGTCAAAGTCACGTGAAATTCATGACATTTAACAGCCTTGCCTAGGAGTGTGCGGTCATTAGATTGTCACGCTAAAAACTGCTATACACAAAAACTATCAACTTTTGAAATACGTTTACTTGGTCTTATTGATGCGTAAGTTTTTCAGAACTTTTGTGAAATATATTCTTTAATCAATAGGTATACGGTCAGAACTATCTAATTAGTCTGATTTTTGAACATATTGCCTGAATCAAACTGCAGAAGCTTTGTGTGAAGTATTTTATGTGTGCATTTTGAAAATGGTGTCCTACGAAACAAGCAAACAAACAACGGTTAGCACTGGTAGAAAAAATTGAGTTCGAAATTGAATGACTAAAATGTTGGAGACCGCATCCCTCAGATTAAAACTAACATTAAATACTAGTTGTCCCGTCAAGCTTTGTTGGAACTTAATTGGAACTTTTGGAGCCTGGTAAGCTCCATCCAAGAAGTATTTTCGAAATTAGTCGAGGATGTTTATTGATTGTGGAATATGTCGATTGAGATGTGTTGTAGATGTTTATTGAATTTTTCTGATTTGAACGCTTAATTGGTACTTCTAGAGTCTGGTAAGCTCTACCAAAAAAAAAAGTGTTAACGAAATCAGTTGAGGAAGATCATTGATTGTAGAATATGTCGATTTAGATATGTTGTAGAAGTTAATGAAATTTGCTGATATAGAAGCTTAATTGGTAGTTCTGGAGCCTGGTAAGCTCCTTCCAAAAAAAAAAGTGTTAACGAAATCAGTTGAGCAAGTCTATTAATTGTCGAATTTATCGATGAAGATGTGCTGTAGAAGTTTATTGATTTTTTACTGATTTGAACGCTTAATTGGTACTTTTGGAGCCTGGTAAGTTCTACCAAAACTAAGTGTTAACGAAATCAGTTGAGGCAGATCATTGATTGTAGAATATTTTGATTTAGATGTGTTGTAAAACTTAATGGAAAATTTTTGATGGGGACGCTTAATTGGTCTGGAGTCTGGTAAACTCCACCCAAGAAGTATTTTCGAAATTAGTCGAGGATGTTTATTGATTGTGGAATATGTCGATTGAGATGTGTTGTAGATGTTTATTGAATTTTTCTGATTTGAACGCTTAATTGGTACTTCTGGAGTCTGGTAAGCTCCACCCAAGAAAGTGTTACCGGAATCAGTCGAGGCATACCATTGACATAATTGATACTTCTAAAAAAAAAAAAGAAGTGTTAACAAAATTAGTTGAGCAAGTCTATTAATTGTCGAATTTATCGATGAAGATGTGTTGTAGAAGTGAATGAAAATTTCTGATATAAAAGCTTAATTGGTACTTCTGGAGTCTGGTAAACTCCACCCAAGAAGTATTTTCGAAATTAGTCGAGGATGTTTATTGATTGTGGAATATGTCGATTGAGATGTGTTGTAGAAGTTTATTGATTTTTTTCTGATTTGAACGCTTAATTGGTACTTCTGGAGCTTGGTAAGCTCCACCCAAGAAGTATTTTCGAAATTAGTCGAGGATGTTTATTGATTGTGGAATATGTCGATTGAGTGTGTTGTAGAAGTTTATTGATTTTTTTCTGATTTGAACGCTTAATTGGTACTTCTGGAGCCTGGTAAGCTCCACCCAAGAAAGTGTTACCGGAATCAGTCGAGGCATACAATTGATTGTAGAATATGTCGATTGAAATGTGTTGTAAAACTTGATGGAAAATTTCTGATGGGGACGATTAATTGGTACTTCTGGAGCTTGGTAAGCTCCACCCATAAAGTATTTTCGAAATTAGTCGAGGATGTTTATTGATTGTGGAATATGTCGATTGAGATGTGTTGTAGATGTTTATTGAATTTTTCTGATTTGAACGCTTAATTGGTACTTCTGGAGTCTGGTAAGCTCCACCCAAGAAAGTGTTACCGGAATCAGTCGAGGCATACCATTGACATGATTGATACTTCTAAAAAAAAAAGAAGTGTTAACAAAATTAGTTGAGCAAGTCTATTAATTGTCGAATTTATCGATGAAGATGTGTTGTAGAAGTTTTTTGATTTATTTTCTGATTTGAACGCTTAATTGGAACTTTTGGAGCCTGGTAAGCTCCATCCAAGAAGTATTTTCGAAATAAGTCGAGGATGTTTATTGATTGTGGAATATGTCGATTGAGATGTGTTGTAGATGTTTATTGAATTTTTCTGATTTGAACGCTTAATTGGTACTTCTGGAGCTTGGTAAGCTTTACCCAGTCTATTAATTGTCGAATTTATCGATGAAGATGTGTTGTAGAAGTTTTTTGATTTATTTTCTGATTTGAACGCTTAATTGGAACTTTTGGAGCCTGGTAAGCTCCATCCAAGAAGTATTTTCGAAATAAGTCGAGGATGTTTAATGATTGTAGAATATGTCGATTTAGATGTGTTGTAGAAGTGAATGAAAATTTCTGATATAGAAGCTTAATTGGTACTTCTGGAGTCTGGTAAACTCCACCCAAGAAGTATTTTCGAAATTAGTCGAGGATGTTTATTGATTGTGGAATATGTCGATTGAGATGTGTTGTAGAAGTTTATTGAATTTTTCTGATTTGAACGCTTAATTGGTACTTCTGGAGTCTGGTAAGCTCCACCCAAGAAAGTGTTACCGGAATCAGTCGAGGCATACCATTGACATAATTGATACTTCTAAAAAAAAGAAGTGTTAACAAAATTAGTTGAGCAAGTCTATTAATTGTCGAATTTATCGATGAAGATGTGTTGTAGAAGTGAATGAAAATTTCTGATATAAAAGCTTAATTGGTACTTCTGGAGTCTGGTAAACTCCACCCAAGAAGTATTTTCGAAATTAGTCGAGGATGTTTATTGATTGTGGAATATGTCGATTGAGATGTGTTGTAGAAGTTTATTGATTTTTTTTCTGATTTGAACGCTTAATTGGTACTTCTGGAGCTTGGTAAGCTCCACCCAAGAAGTATTTTCGAAATTAGTCGAGGATGTTTATTGATTGTGGAATATGTCGATTGAGATGTGTTGTAGAAGTTTATTGATTTTTTTCTGATTTGAACGCTCAATTGGTACTTCTGGAGCCTGGTAAGCTCCACCCAAGAAAGTGTTACCGGAATCAGTCGAGGCATACAATTGATGGTAGAATATGTCGATTGAAATGTGTTGTAAAACTTGATGGAAAATTTCTGATGGGGACGATTAATTAGTACTTCTGGAGCTTGGTAAGCTCCACCCAAGAAGTATTTTCGAAATTAGTCGAGGATGTTTATTGATTGTGGAATATGTCGATTGAGATGTGTTGTAGATGTTTATTGAATTTTTTCTGACTTGAACGCTTAATTGGTACTTCTAGAGCCTGGTAAGCTCCACCCAAGAAAGTGTTACCGGAATCAGTCGAGGCATACCATTGACATAATTGATACTTCTAAAAAAAAAGAAGTGTTAACAAAATTAGTTGAGCAAGTCTATTAATTGTCGAATTTATCGATGAAGATGTGTTGTAGAAGTTTTTTGATTTATTTTCTGATTTGAACGCTTAATTGGAACTTTTGGAGCCTGGTAAGCTCCATCCAAGAAGTATTTTCGAAATTAGTCGAGGATGTTTATTGATTGTGGAATATGTCGATTGCGATGTGTTGTAGAAGTTTATCGATTTTTTTCTGATTTGAACGCTTAATTGGTACTTCTGGAGCCTGGTAAGCTCCACCCAAGAAAGTGTTACCGGAATCAGTCGAGGCATACAATTGATTGTAGAATATGTCGATTGAAATGTGTTGTAAAACTTGATGGAAAATTTCTGATGGGGACGATTAATTGGTACTTCTGGAGCTTGGTAAGCTCCACCCAAGAAGTATTTTCGAAATTAGTCGAGGATGTTTATTGATTGTGGAATATGTCGATTGAGATGTGTTGTAGATGTTTATTGAATTTTTCTGATTTGAACGCTTAATTGGTACTTCTGGAGTCTGGTAAGCTCCACCCAAGAAAGTGTTACCGTAATCAGTCGAGGCATACCATTGACATAATTGATACTTCTAAAAAAAAGAAGTGTTAACAAAATTAGTTGAGCAAGTCTATTCATTGTCGAATTTATCGATGAAGATGTGTTGTAGAAGTGAATGAAAATTTCTGATATAGAAGCTTAATTGGTTCTTCTGGAGTCTGGTAAACTCCACCCAAGAAGTATTTTCGAAATTAGTCGAGGATGTTTATTGATTGTGGAATATGTCGATTGAGATGTGTTGTAGAAGTTTATTGATTTTTTTTCTGATTTGAACGCTTAATTGGCACTTCTGGAGCTTGGTAAGCTTTACCCAAGAAGTATTTTCGAAATTAGTCGAGGATGTTTATTGATTGTGGAATATGTCGATTGAGATGTGTTGTAGAAGTTTATTGATTTTTTTTCTGATTTGAACGCTTAATTGGTACTTCTGGAGCTTGGTAAGCTTTACCCAAGAAGTATTTTCGAAATTAGTCGAGGATGTTTATTGATTGTGGAATATGTCGATTGAGATGTGTTGTAGAAGTTTATTGATTTTTTTTCTGATTTGAACGCTTAATTGGCACTTCTGGAGCCTGGTAAGCTCCACCCAAGAAAGTGTTACCGGAATCAGTCGAGGCATACAATTGATTGTAGAATATGTCGATTGAAATGTGTTGTAAAACTTGATGGAAAATTTCTGATGGGGACGATTAATTGGTACTTCTGGAGCTTGGTAAGCTCCACCCAAGAAGTATTTTCGAAATTAGTCGAGGATGTTTATTGATTGTGGAATATGTCGATTGAGATGTGTTGTAGATGTTTATTGATTTTTTCTGATTTGAACGCTTAATTGGTACTTCTGGAGTCTGGTAAGCTCCACCCAAGAAAGTGTTACCGGAATCAGTCGAGGCATACAATTGATTGTAGAATATGTCGATTGAAATGTGTTGTAAAACTTGATGGAAAATTTCTGATGGGGACGATTAATTGGTACTTCTGGAGCTTGGTAAGCTCCACCCAAGAAGTATTTTCGAAATTAGTCGAGGATGTTTATTGATTGTGGAATATGTCGATTGAGATGTGTTGTAGATGTTTATTGAATTTTTCTGACTTGAACGCTTAATTGGTACTTCTGGAGTCTGGTAAGCTCCACCCAAGAAAGTGTTACCGGAATCAGTCGAGGCATACCATTGACATAATTGATACTTCTAAAAAAAAGAAGTGTTAACAAAATTAGTTGAGCAAGTCTATTAATTGTCGAAATTATCGATGAAGATGTGTTGTAGAAGTTTTTTGATTTATTTTCTGATTTGAACGCCTCATTGGAACTTTTGGAGCCTGGTAAGCTCCATCCAAGAAGTATTTTCGAAATTAGTCGAGGATGTTTATTGATTGTGGAATATGTCGATTGCGATGTGTTGTAGAAGTTTATCGATTTTTTTCTGACTTGAACGCTTAATTGGTACTTCTGGAGCCTGGTAAGCTCCACCCAAGAAAGTGTTACCGGAATCAGTCGAGGCATACAATTGATTGTAGAATATGTCGATTGAAATGTGTTGTAAAACTTAATGGAAAATTTCTGATGGGGACGATTAATTGGTACTTCTGGAGCTTGGTAAGCTCCACCCAAGAAGTATTTTCGAAATTAGTCGAGGATGTTTATTGATTGTGGAATATGTCGATTGAGATGTGTTGTAGATGTTTATTGAATTATTTTAATTTGAACGCTTAATTGGTACTTCTGGAGTTTGGTAAGCTCCACCCAAGAAAGTGTTATCGAAATCAGTTGAGGCAGATTATTGATTGTAGAATATGTCCATTAAGAAGTGTTGAAGAAGTTAATGTAAATGATCTAATTTGGATATCAGTTAAAGGTGTTTTTTGATTATAGCATATGTTGATACTTCTGGAGCCTGGTGAGCTTAACAAAAAAAGTGTTAACGAAATCAGTTGAACAAGTCTTTTCATTGTAGATTATGTCGATTGAGATGTGTTTTACAAGTTAAAGAAAAAAATTATTTAGTTTTTCATTTGTTGATTGTTAGAATATGTAAAGTTAGTCATGTTGTTATTTGTTAAATTTTGTATCATGTAAAGTAAGTACAGCGTAACTGTTGTTCAGAATTTATCATAATACATAATTGATATCTTACAGGATTGATCAAGATTAGCAGAAATAAGTTCATGAGAGATAAAATTTGTGAATTTAAAAAGTATTACTAATTACAACGAAGCAAAACAATCTAATCTTTAAAAGACCATCTAATTCTAAAAGATTGTTTTATTTTTTAAATTTTTCATTTATGAAAAAAAGATTGATATCAAACAATACTAAATTGTAGTGTAATCTAGTATATAATTTCCCATCTAAAATAAAATACTTTAATGGAATTTGTTCAATTCATCAAATACGTATAAATGCAATAGAATTAAGAAATAAAATCGAACAATTCTAATTATATTTTCAAATAGATCGGTTGAACACTTGTGTATATTGAACACTAATGTAAACTGATAACTATTGTTAAAACATGTGTAAATTGAAAACTACTGTATTATAGAAATAAAAATCTTGGTTATAAACCAATACAAAATAATACAATGTAATATTTAATAATTGATGATGATTATTTTGGGTACGGCTTATGTTATTTAGGGCCAATTTCTTCACCTTTGCTTAAGCCGTAAACCACGTTTACCCATATGTTTAAACTAGGTTTAATGCCTAAGCGGTGGTGAAGAAACCGCTTATTAATTGTTTTAATTTTGTTTCAATTTATTGAATGATCGAAAAAAAAATAACGAAGGAATAAAATCACTGTTTGAATTTGTAACTAATTGTTAACTAATTAATATTAAGAAAATATACAATGTAAAGATGTATACGAACTCAACAATGTTAACAAAATAGAATTATATTTTCGTTAATGTTCCATCAACATATCTGTCAATCCAAAAAAAAAAACTTACATAAAATATTGGATAGGTAGTCAAAACAATACGTACACAACTCTCTTGTCAATTTCATTAAAGACAATTCATTATAGTTTATTTTATGATAACAACTGAGAAAATAGTTTTTTTAAATGTACTTACTTAAGAGTAGGGGATGGGAAGGATGTAGGAGATATACGTGCTTATTTATAAGTTAAGAAAATATATTTCATAGAATTGTGTAATAATATTGAGTACAATTACGAATAGATTATTTCTTCAGTTAATTTATAATAAAACGTTATTTATCTGAACAAAAAATATTAAAACAAATTTTACATACATGTAATTCCAAGCTAGACAATTAGCGAAAAATCTTCAAATCCTCGAATAATGACAACACTGCATCGATAGAGAGCGAAACAGATCTTGAAGAGAGCGAGCTTCCATACGTGCGCTCACCTGACGGCTGATGTGGAAGCGAAGCGATGAATCACGAACACAACGACGGAGAGGGGAAACGAACAAGAGAAAAAGCATTGAAAATGTAGATGAAGGGAACTGTGAACGGCTGAATGTGATCAGTTTTGAGATGTATGTTGTGAAGTGCGGATGTGTGTAATTTGTTAAAATAAGTAAAAAAAATAATAAGTTTGAAACAAATAGTGTTTTTATTTTGAAGAATTCCTACATTGCCATCAAGTAGGCTGCTGAAAAATAGCATGCAATCTTCCATGCAAAACGACAGATTAGTTTCCAGGTGTTTTTTTTCTTTCAATTATTCCAGATAATTTTCCAAATCGTTGCTTTCACTCAAACATGTCGGAACACTCGACCAATGCAACAGTGAAATAATCATGTAAGTCGGCCTGATACGATCTGGAAGCATTTCGTGGCGTACAAACACCATTCCATTTTTATTTGTACAGAAGTTCATGCTGTTGGCTATAATTTGTGCAATGCTTTCGAGTTTGAGAGATAGAAGATAATGTCCAAAATATGACAAGGTCGACAGTCTTACCAAAAATAAAATAAACTCGGTCTTGTCTCTTGCCGTTGCCCAAACATTCTTAAGTTCATTCTCAAGTGCATCCCTTATCAAAAGGAACTGAACATATATGGGATCGTCCATTAATCATGTAAGCGGTTATGGGGGGAGGAGGGGGGTTTTGAGATATCTTGAGTGCCATACAAATTATTTTTTTTAATTTTCATACAAAAAATCATACCATAGGGGAAAGGGGTATATATGTCTATCAAATTAACATAGAAAATTATTTTATGCCATGTTATATAAAAAAAGGAGAGATCTCTGCAACTATCTTAAGTACGTATTCAACTAATCATAAATTCCAGTTGTTGCTAGGACGTGGCCAGAGCAACTCTCGATTGTTGAAGAATGGACCAATCTAGTCCAACAGACCATGCTAAGTTTGAAAACTCCAATCGATTAGGGCCTAAGAAGGAGTCAAATCTTATTGAATCGTATATGACTTGACACCTACCATGTATCGTTGATGCTCAATATCAAAGAAAATTCAACTCTGAGGCTATTAAAAAGCATTTCAGTTGCTTCAAAATAAGTATTTAGTTTATATTCTAAACATTTTGAAAATTAAAAAAAATACATTTTTGTGTGTTGATATAAACGGAATAATTTGTTGACGAAATCGGAACGTGACATAATCGGAACGTGATAAAAACGGAACATACACATTAATATCTCTTCTGCTATCAGTCGAATTAAATTTCTCTCTTCAGCAAACTACTTTATTATGGTTTGAAGAATGAGTTTTTACTATCGGATAAAAAGTTTGTATTTACATTAGAGTACTAGCGTGTTTGGAACATATCTCAAAATTTCTC
The DNA here is from genome assembly GCF_002204515.2 of Aedes aegypti. Lineage (NCBI taxonomy): Eukaryota > Metazoa > Arthropoda > Insecta > Diptera > Culicidae > Aedes > Aedes aegypti. Next base: position 167,928,330 of record NC_035107.1, read on the forward strand.
CAAAGTAATTTCCATATAAACCTATATTGTATTGGGCCACCTTTGAATCATCACTTAGAAAGCTGAAAATTTCGCAGAATACTATAATATGGAATATATGGGTGATTGGATTCTCAAACATTTTTAAATTTTGAACCACCCTAGTGGTGTACGCAAGGGCCTTGGTTCGATTCCAGATGGCCACGAAAAAAAAAATGTTACCAAATCTAGTCTCATTAGGCAATTTTTTGAATTTCAATCCGATTTCTTTTCATAAGAAGTTTCTATGAATTTCGATAGTCCATTTACCTCAGTGTATGTTTTATTTTTGAAAAAATATCCTTAGGAATCCGCAATTTATCCTATTTTCAAAAAAAAACTTGAGACTTTCATCAACTAGCGGTGTTAGTTTAAGTTCGGAATGCACGAGAAAAGCTTGTAAATATTGCTTTTTAAAATGCTAGTCTAGAAATGCATTTAAATTCTTCCACTTCAATGTTTTACTCCCGTTTAACATCTTTAAAATGCATTAGCTTTGAGTTTACAAACCCCCTCCGCCCCTAGTGCCAAATCCTGGTTGCACCAGAGGCGTCGCGTCCACATGTGCAACATGTGCACTGCACAGGTAGCAACTCGTTCAGCCTAACCACCTACAATATGTACTATTTTTGAAGTACGATTCTATAATTCTCTCAATAAAATTATATCTATTACTGACACCTTGCAACGCAATTTTCACCTATCAAAATATTAGTTGTTAATTGCTATGCAAATTAAATGAAAAACATGTTTGGTGCGGCGCGAGATCTGTGGCCTAATTTTCTCCACGCGCTCTGCGCCATGCATGCTACGCAACACTTTGTTCCACGCTACACCTTGCTGCGATAACGATGGAACCCAACGTGTGCACTCTCATCGGGAAACGCGCTGCCTTGTATTGTACACGCAATTCTGAAAATGTGGTAGAATGCTTTTTGAACTACAGATGCCAGTGTGTAAGTAGCCAAAGCGTCAACTCTGGGCGGTGCACAGTCTTGATACACCATCCATCAGTGCGAGCGTGCGGATAGGGAGACAATGAATAAACCGGAGTACTTGCTCATGCTCAGCCAGATTTTAGCAAAGTAAAGTCTTTGAGCATTTACTTAAGGCTCAAGAATCCATCATTCAATCATCAACAATTATCAAAAATTAAAAACCAGTTTTTCCGTTCAAATTTCAATCGATCCTTATCAAAATCTATCATCGTATTTCAGATAGCAAGTGCAATGCAATGATAGATTTTCTTGAGCATTGCTTCGATTTTGAGCAAAAAAACTGGTTTTGAAAATTTGTAAAACGATGATGGTTATTTTCCTCTTAAAACCATATGAATAAAACGATACTTTGCTCAGAGTAAGTTCGAATTTCGAACTGAGCATTTACTCTGTCAAAAGTGTTGTTTTTGTTTTGGTTACCTGTTTGCAATAGGCCTTTTCATGTGACATATCCGTCTATGCATTTGTTTACATCGGTGGAGGACCGGTGCTAACACGGGCCTGTCATTTTCATAGAAGAACTGTCAAAGTGCTTCTCAATCAGCTGATTTGAGACGTCATGTGAATAGGCCTATGGAACAGAAAAAAGCCAGCGGTGCAAACAGGCTTTGCGGATCTCATCCGTCTTTTGCCGTACAAAATTAGTTTGACCAGTGCCATTTGTTGTCCGCTGATGATGGAGCCACACATCCCGATTAAAATCGACTGCCAGCATCACGTCCACCGGGTATGCCGGTAACTGGTCCGTCTTCAAAGGTAAGTGTATTGGACTTGTCTTTCTCTTCAATTTATTTATTTTTTGTCCCTTCCCGTCTAAATAGCTATCACCGGCATGTAGTTGCCTACCGAGCCAGCAGGTGACCGTGTCCTCCAGCAGAGTCGTGAGCGCGGGTGATTACCCTTATCAGACCAGCATCAGTACCAGCAGAACCAGAACCGGCAAGAACCTCAGCATTAGCTACAAAAAGAAGTTTGGTTCCGTTCGGCACCGATCAAACCCGTTTCCCCTGCTTCCATGGCCGAAATAGTGTTTTCAATCACGTTCGAAACAAAATCCACCGTACATTGCAGTTACCCTACACACTGGGAAAGGAAACCGGCAAAATCTCTCACAACCATGACTAGGTTCACTATGCCACAAGCGATCGGATTGGTAACCAATTGATGAGGAATCATGGAACAAAGCATTGGCAGCGTATTAATGCCGCCATAGACGGTGCAACGGAAGACTGTCGGCATTCCAAGACTATCGAGATCCTCATCGGGCTGCATTGGCATAAGAACCCCCACCCCCTAGAGAATTTCGAAAAAAAAAAATATAAGTTACATGGTACTTGTTGGTCTATAATCTATTAATGAGCTGGATTCTATTGTTGCCACTTTTCATTTAGTTTGGCAGTGGAATTTTTTGAAAGCAGTGCTAAAGTGCTCATTATTGCAAATTGTCTGACAATTCGGCCTTAAAGAACCTCATGCCAAAATGAATGTAACTGCATACGTGGTATTGCATCCTATGTAGCTGTTTAATTAAAACTTAAAAAAAAAAACAAAAAAAAAAATGAATAAACGTTGATTTATCAATAGGTTTGATATTTTATTCGTATGCATACCTACTGCTCTTCTACGCCTACTTGTCCCATGTTCTACCTTATCGAACGCAGGACAAATATGCGTTGAACGGCAGAACGGAATTTGAACAGCATCTTGAATAGATCAACTTTAGGCAAAACTTTTAGAGAAATTAGGGCCGATTTCTTCACCATGGCTTATGCTGTAAACCACGCTTACACATATAGTTAAACTAGGTTTAAGGCCTAAACGGTGGTGAAGAATAGGGGCCCAAATAGCCGTAGCGGTAAACGCGCAGCTATTCAGCAAGACCAAGCTGAGGGTCGTGGGTTCGAATCCCACCGGTCGAGGATCTTTTCGGGTTGGAAATTTTCTCGACTTCCCAGGGCATAGAGTATCTTCGTACCTGCCACACGATATACGCATGCAAAAATGGTCATTGGCATAGTAAGCTCTCAGTTAATAACTGTGGAAGTGCTCATAAGAACACAAGCTGAGAAGCAGGCTCTGTCCCAGTGGGGACGTAACGCCAGAAAAGAAGAAGAAGGTGGTGAAGAAATCGGCCCTTAGTGAGGGAAACCAGAAATTTATCTATCTTCTTATTTCTACAAACAATTTTAATTAAATTTAACAATAATTTTCCGCATATTAAACCTTTCAAGCATTACATTGAACATTTATTAAAATATCCAGATAGAGTTTTAGATAGATTTTACGAAGAATTCAACCTATATTTTTGGACATCTACCAGACATTTCTACAGAGGATCATATCAGAAATTCTTCTTGAGTTTTCGTTTAAATCATTCAGGAAACTATCTAAAATTTTTAATCCAGAACTTTGTTTAATTTATTCGAGTAAAAATAAATTCTGTAAATCATACAAGTATTTCTCAAAAAATCGTGGAGATTTTTTAGTTTTCTTCGAAGGAAGTTCATTTATATATTTTTATTTTTTGTCAAGATTTATATACCCTGTATATTCTGATAGAATTTTGTAGAATTCAGAAGTGTATTACTATCTGGATTTTTTTTTTAAATTCGTGTAGTTTGTAATTACACGCGATTGCCTTTGTAGATGGGATTATTAAAAAAAAACTGTTTGGATCAAATTGATTGATCTAGGTATTCTAGCTGAATCAATCAAGGAAGAAATAACTAAGGACATCTATAGACACTTTCATTAGGTTTTTTTTTTAGAAAAATAAGGGTATTGCAATTCATCGGCAATTCCACCACAACTCACTGCTGATGAGTTTTTCTTAGGTATAAGAAATTCGTTCACAAATTTTTCAAGGGATTCCTTAAGAGTTTCCTCCAGGAATTCTCTCAGGGATATCACTAGGAAAATGACTACATGAGTTACTTCAAGGATTTTTTTCTAGTAATCCTCCTGAGTGCTCCAAAATCTTTCCAGAGATATGTTATGAAACTCCAAAAATTTCTCCGGTTTCCCTATTAAACTTCCCTCGGAAATTCCCCAAGGCAATTATCCTAAAGATTCCTACAGGGAGGGACTCTCTCATGAAATTTTCCTAAAATTCCTCCAGGAATTCTTTTTCTCAAAACGTTTTTTGGGGAAATCCCTGGATTAATTCCTGAAGGAACCGCTTGAATAATTTAAGGAGGGATTCCTGTTGGATTTTTTGGAGGAATCCCTAGAGGAATTCCGGGGAGAGTTGAATATCTGAAGATATTCTTGCAGGACACTCTGGAGGGATAACCGAGAAAATCTTCGGATGAATTTCTGAGGAAATCCCTGGCATAATTTTAGAGGAATCTCTGTAGATATTTTGTGGAAAAATCTTTGGAAAAATGCCTGAATAAATTGCTGGAGAAATCTTTGGAAAAATCCTTGTAGAGATGTCCCTGTAGAAATCCTTGGAGGATTAGCTCAGTAAATTTCTTAAGGAATCAAGGAAGAGTTACCTAGGTATATTGTGATCTCTGTAGAATTACCTGGGTAATTTGCTGAATTAATATCTGAAGAGATCTCTGGAGAAATATTTATGAAATTCCTGGGTAATCCTTGGGGGAATCACTGAAACAATCACTGCAATCCATGGAGAAATTTCTGTAGAAATTTTTGGAGGAATACATGAAGAGATTTCCCTAGAGAAATCTATGTTGAGATTTTTAAAATGTCATCCCAATTCTTGGGGTAATTTGGGAAATCCTTGAAAGAATTTCTAAACAAATTCTTGGATTGCTTCAAGAAGGAAGGAATTTGTGAAGTAATTACTTGTAGAATTCCTGGAAGAGTTCCTAGTGGAATACCTAGAGGAATTCCCAGTGCAATCTCTGGAGGAATTCCTTGTGAAATCCCTGGGAAAATGGTGGGATTCCTATAAGAATTCCTAGTAGAATCCCAGGAGCGATCCTCCGAGGAATTTCTGAAAAAAATCCTTAGGGTAGGTGTACCAATTATGGATGCAATATGTCAACAGTATGGATAAAAATCAAATTTTAACCGCGTTTCTAAAACGTAAGCATGACTTGTTCATGTTAATTACTAGTTTGAAGCCTTGCGAAACAGTTGAATTAAACAGTTTTAGTACTAAATTAACTTAAAGCTTCTAAAAATTGGTTTTAAAAAGCGTTGTCTTTGTACCAATTATGGCAATAGCGTTCCTGTCATTCGACATAAAAGTGTACCAATTATGGACTATCGAATATTTGCACTAAATGAAGTCAAACGCCATCCAGAAAGAATGATAATGCAACGCTAATAAGTAATGAAGTGATTGCTCATAAATGTTTCCAACAAATTTGTGTTAAATAGATGTTAAATCAATTTATTGCAATGGGTTCATGGGAGAAAATGTATTTCCGAATAGGAGTCAAAATGTAGTGAAAATGCAAAATATGAAACAAAACAGCATTAATGAACTCACATTACCTTTCCTGCGCCTAGTTTAAACGAAAAAAGATCGAAAATTCAAAAAACGAATATCGCTGAAAACCCCTCTCTACCATGAAATTAGCATCTTCCGCTTGTGAACGTTTTCGAAAGTGTGATTGAAAAATCTAGGTAATTGATTACAAAACATGAAGATAATGCCTTACCAAACCGTCCCGTCATGGAAGCCACCCGTAAAATAGCTTTATTTCTTTTATATTACTGATCAAAAAATGTAAACAAACCGCCTCCAGAGTATCGCCATAATTGGGCTCTCATACACTCTTTGTACCAGTTATCGACATAGTGGAAATATCACAATTTCCAACTAGATTCCAGTAGATTTAGTTGCTCACCAGCTAAATTTGTTCATTTGTTGTCACTAGGCAACATACATTTATCGGTTGAAGCAGTTTTACCGGATGAAAACATAAATTTCGTGACGGGTGTTCCTTATCAAACTGCTAAGAAGGTGACATATGTGTGTGGCAAATTTTTCAAATGTTCATTTTTCAAAGCTTATTGCACGAATGTTCTTATCACGGTTTAGTTACCATCAAAAACAAATAGGTTTATCCTTCATGTGAATATTAGCCGTTATATTCTATTGAAACAATAAGAAAAATCTCTTTTTGTTCCCACTATTGCCATATTTGGTACTATAGCCATAATTGGTACTTCTACCCTAGTTATTTCTGGAGGAGAGGACTACCTGGGAATATCCTTGTATGTATACTTGGAAGAAATCTTGGATTAATCTGGAGAAATCTTTGATTAATCTGTAGAACAGTCTCTGAATTTTTTTTAGTTTTAATTCGGCAGGAATTCTTGTAAACATCTTTGGAGTTTGTATTGAAGGAATTCCAGAAGGATTTGAACTGGTCTTGAAATTGCATTTTCGGTCAAAAGTTCTAATTTGTCAGCACTAAAATCTCTATGAGGATAAAAAACAACATAATTCATGAGTGATCCAATTCATTACTTTTCAAATTTCACATATAATATTTTTTGTTTGGGAAGCCCAAATAGCCGTAGCAATAAACGCGTAACTATTTAGCAAAACCGTGGGTTCGAATCCTATCGATCGAAGATCTTTTTAGGTTCAACATTTTCTTGTCTTCCAAGCATAATATTCACATTCTAAAATAATCAATAGGCAAAGAGAACTCTCAGTAAATAACAGTAAAAGTAGTCATAAGAACATAAGCTGAGAAGCAGGCTCTGTTCCGGTTGGGACGTGACGGCAGAAATAATAAGAAATAATAAGAAAAAATATAAACTTCTGAATACGATAAGTAATTCCTTCCGACATAGGTTCCAGGTGCCCTTGTGTCCAGAATGGCCATTCTTACAAAATGTCCAGGGTTCCATATCTTTCATATAAGGAAAATAACGAAAATCGGTTCAAAATTTGATTTTTGAGAGTTTTCCATGTCAGCTATAATCGGAGATATCGGTAAAATGTTGAAAACGTTCGACTACATCTTCATTTTTTACAATTTAAAAACGAAACTTTCGTGCTTTTTTCCATCTGAGCATGGTCAGTAGGTGACTCAGGATTTTTTGAGCATTTACTCAGCTTTTACCGCTTTATTATCATACGAATCCCGATGTTCGAAAAGTAAATGCTCAAGTTCTCAGTTTTATCATACCAACTTGAGTAAATGCTCAAGAAAATGATCTGACAGGTGGATCTGAGTAAAGTAAAAGCTTTTGCTCAGTTTATTCATACGACCTAAGAGAGAAATCAATCCACGAGAGAGATCCATTTTGTTTGCTGCCTTCGCGCTTTCAGCTTGTGGTGTGAACTTCACACTGTGAAGCACTGCACATTGGGGAATTCCGAACCCAAAGGTGGAAAAAATTGATAACTTCCACAATAGAAAGATAAAAAATAAGTTTTATAGCTCATTCGAAAGGAAATTTTCTCAGGAATCGATTGGTGATGGTTTCATGAATGTGGGGCCACTCTGGGATAAGCTATGGTGCCCGTTTTGCCCCGATTCCTTGAAAATTTTAGATTTTCATGTTGTTTTGAGTAAAACTATTTTATTGTGGAGATTATTTCTCATGAAATCCATCATTTCTAGTCCAATCAACAATGTTTCACAAAGAACGTTATAAAGAGAGGGAATTTTAGGGGTGGGGGAGGGGTGGGGCAAATGTACAATGAAATATTTTTGAAGAGGAATTTTTGTTTTAAATTTTTTCAACGTGTTTTTTTATTGAAATAAATTCTAAAATAGTCAAATAATCATGAATATAGCTTGCAGAAATAAGTTGTAGTAAAATTTGTAGAATATGTATGATAATTATTTATGCTCTATGCAACATATTGTGAATAATTTACCTTCTTATATCACAAATTCCAAACATTTCCAAACGATGTGCGATAGTTTGGGTAAACTATATTGATCTAAATGATCGATTGCCGTTAGCCTCATTGATAGGAGATAGTGGGAGCATATAGTTTTTTGGCTATTTTTGCCCCAATTCTCATAAACACGATTTCTTTCGTAATTAATTCAACTTTTTTTCCTAAATCAAATTTATTGTGTACTGAATTGTTTATTCTGTATCTGATACAATATATAAATCCTAAAACAAAGGAGATTTTGGGGATCTTTTACACATAAACAAAAATATAACCAAATAAAAAAAAAAAAAGTAACTTTCAAGAGATCATCAGCCGTTTTTTCTGATTGCAACAAATCACTCAGGATCAGGTTAGTTATTCAATCATTACTGTAGCAATTTCGTGAGAGTCAAATTGCATTTTACAAGAAATTATTCGGGAAATAATTTTGTCTTTTTATGGATATTTGGTATTCAATATTCCAATTGCCATCATACACTACAGAAAAAGTTATCATAAAAGTAATATTGCAGTTGTTAATAATGCTCAATTCTAGATTTTTCCAAAATCGATCATTCATTTCATTAGTATAATTTATAGTTACTATGTTTGTTATGTTGCCTCTACATTAGCTGTTAACAGATTGCTTGTTGGTTGACATTAATGTTCCTCATGGTGAACCTTACTTTGTTAATATTGTAAACAGTAATTATGGTTACATCTGTTTGACTGAATTTCAAGCATGTTCAAGAGCCTTCTAAAATGCATAACATGAAGAAATTGAAATTAATTAACTCATTACGAGTGGTAAAGATGGACAAATTATGGGTGAAAATATGAAGCTCGGCTGGGATTTGAACCCAGGACTCTTGTATGCTAGACGAGCGCTTTACGGGCTCAGTAGCTTAGTTGGTAAAGCACTCGTCTAGTATACAAGAGTCCTGGGTTCAAATTCCAGCCGAGCACGTGGATTTTTTTCATAATTTCACCCATGATTTGTTCATCTCTACCACGCGTAATGAGTTAATTAATTTAATAACCATGCGGATATTATTACCGAACAGCTCAGTATAAGCTTCAATTTATTTTGAATTAAGCATTATTAACTACTACATCTTCAATCAAAATGTGCCATATTGAAATATATGGAAGACTTTGATTGTTTATGATCACTTTTTCAGTAGTAGGGTGCAGGCAGAGCTACTTGGGCACTTCCACGCAATTTTATTCTCATGAAATTTCTTCAAAATGCAATTTTATTGTCATGAAATTTCTTCAGGTATGATTGTGTAACTAATTTAATTCTGAGTGATTTGTTTCAATCAGAAAAAAAAACTGCAGATGGTTACTTTATGGATCCATTTTTGAGTGTTTTTATTTGTTTTTTTTTTTATTTGTGTGTAAAAAATCCCCATAATATCCTATGTTTTAGGATTTAGATACTGTATCAACTACTGAATGAATAATTTAGTACATAATAAATTTAATTCGGTGATATCTGTTCAATTAATTATGAAAGAAATCGTTTTTAGGGGAATTGGGGCAAAAATAGCCAAAAAACTATATGCTCCCACTATCTCCTATCAATGAGGCTAACGGCAATCGATCATTTAGATCAATATCGTTTACCCAAACTATCGCACATCGTTTGGAAATGTTTGGAATTTGTGATATAAGAAGGTAAATTATTCACAATATTTTGCATAGAGCATAAATAATGATCATACATATTCTAAAAGATTTTAATACAACTTATTTCTGCATGCTATATTCATGATTATTAGACTATTTAAAAATTTATTTCAATATAAAAACACGTTGAAAAAATTTAAAACAAAAATTCCTCTTCAAAAATATTGCATTGTACATTTGGCTTCATAATCCCCTAAATTTCCATCTTTTTATAACGTTCTCTGTGAAACATTATTGAATGGACTAGAAATGATGGATTTCATCGGAAATAATCTCCACAATAAAACAATTTTACTCAAAACAACATGAAAATCTAAAATTTTCAAGGAATCGGGGCAAAACGGGCACCATAGCTTATCCCAGAGTGGCCCACATTCATGAAACCATCACCAATCGATTCCTGAGAAAATTTCCTTTCGAATGAGCTATAAAACTTATTTTTTATCTTTCTATTGTGGAAGTTATCAATTTTTTCCACCTTTGGGTTCGGATTTCCCCAATGTGCACTGGCGCGATTTTTCAGACGAATGACGGTAAGAAGTTTCTGTAAGTTTAACTTAGTACTCGCGCTGTTTTTTTGTACAATACTGGTTAAAAACCTCGCTTTCAACATACAGTATTAGCGCTTAGATTACTTATTTTGTTTCTATTAATCAGCAAAAAATATAAACTTGAACATAAAGTTCATAAAGAGACTGTTATGCCTTTATTTTTCAATATGGTACTGCACCAAGCTCATATTTTTCCGCAAAATTTTCAAACTTTTTTTTTTTACTTTAAAAACAGTAGCTTCAGGTATTCTTTAGGATTAACTTCATGGTTTCTTCCAGGAATACCTCCAGGTAGAGGAATATCTTCCAGGATACGTCCATAAACTACTGCTTAGATTCCGCTAGCAATAGCTCCTAAGATTCCTCCTGAAATTTCACCATGGGTTCCTCCTAGATAAACTTTAGGATATTTTTATCAATTTCTCTGGGGATTTGTATAGGAGCTGTCTAGTAACCTTCAGTAACTCCTCCAGTGATTCTTTCGGAGATTCCCGCAGAAATTCCTCTAGAAATACTTTCATTTTTTCCTCCAGGAATATCTCCAATGAATCGTTAGGAATACCGTCAGGGTTTTCTCTAGCAATCAATAATATATCCACTGATTTTTTTTTCAAGAGTACCACTAGGGTTTTCTCTAGGAATACCTCCAAGTATTCCGTCAGTTATAACCCCAAGAATCCCTACTGGAAAACGTTCAAAGATTTTTTCAGAAATATCTCTAAGGATGCCTCGATGAATATCTCAAAAAATTTCTTCAAGTAAACTATGAAGTTTTCTTTCAGGGACTCTTTCTGGAATTCTATTTAATCTTTTCTTCGGTGACTTCTGCAGGAATTCCTCTAAGGAGTTCCTCCAAGAATTCCTTTAGGGTTTCATCCAACAATTTCCTTAAGAATCTCTCCAAGGATTCCTTCCGGAGCTTCTCCATTGGTGTCTCCAGGAATTCTTCCAGAGTTTCTCTCTGTTTTTAAGAATAACTTCTTGGATTTTTTCTTGGAAGTTCAAAGGTGCCTTCAGGAGTCCTTCTTGGAATAATTTCAGGATATTTTACCTGAAGCTATTCTTAGTAAAATTTTTAAAGTAATTTCATGTGTAGTTCGTGGAGGAAACCTTGAACGTATTTTTAGAGGAATCCTTGGAGAAACTCTTGGAGGTATTCTTGGTGATATTTCTGGAGAAAATGCTGAAGGCATGTAATTTAAGGAATTCCTGGAGGGCAGTGTTGATAGACTCACACTCAAAATCTCAATCAATACGCTCTCCCGTGAGAGCAAACTCATTAGAGATCTGCTTCGCAAATCTCACGCTTGAGATTTTGATGCAAAATCAACTCAATCAACTCAAACCGTAAAAAATGATTCAGTTGCAAAACCCGGCAAAAACTCGTGAAACCCGAATGTTGTTGTTTACGTTAGAAAGGATTAACATAATTTTACCAGACTAACAAGAAATTATTGTCGTGAGTGAGTAAATTGTGGAAATACGAGACAATGAGTTAAAAAGATGAGCCAACTCATCCATGATTTTTTGACTGCTGAGTTGCATGATTGACAACTCACGCATGAAAAATCTCAAGCGTGAGTTGTGAGAAATTGAGTTTTTCACAACACTGCTGGAGGGAGCTCTGGAAGTATTTCACGAGAAATCCTTGTAAATATTTCTGGAGGCATTCAAAGAGGTATTCCTGATAGAATCTTTGGAAGAATTCCTGTAAAAATCTTTCGAGGAAATTTTGAACAAATCCCTAGTGGAATTCCTAAGAGAAGGAATGCTAGGAGAAATCCGCGAAATCCCCGAAGAAATTTTAGAGGAGTTCCTAGAGGAATCCTTTGATGTATCTCATAGGAAATCCTGAAAAAAATTTTGCTAGAATTTACCAAAGAATTTCTGGAGAAAATCCTGGAGAAATTCATAAAATAATTCTTGAAGAAGTATCAGGGGTAATCCCTAAAAATATTGCTGAAGGAAGTTTTGCAGATATTCCTCAACTAACTCTTGGAGATATTCAGATTCTTCAGAGCCTCGAAAACCTCCTCCACTGACCTGCGATTGATTTAAATAAGGCCGATATCGTCCGCAAGACCAAGGACCATATGTGACCGTGGGGCTCCCTTAGCCGAGTTGTTAGAGTCCGCGGCTACAAAATAAAGCCATGCTGAAGGTGTCTCGGTTCGATTCCCGGTCGGTCCAGCATCTTTTCGTAATGGAAATTTCCTTGACTTCTCTGGGCATAAAGTATCATCGTACCTGCTACACGATATACGAATGCGAAAATGGCAACTTTGGCAAAGAAAGCTCTCAGTTAACTACTGTGGAAGTGCTCATAAGAACACTAAGCTGAGAATCAGGCTCTGTCCCAGTGAGGACGTAATGTCAAGAAGAAGAATAAGATGTGACCGTGTCATGATAGTGTCATTTCTTTGCACGCCTGATCTCCTAATATTAACCTGGAGTGCAATGTTGAACAGTAAATTCCAAAGCGCGTCTCCTTGCTTCCATCTAAATTCACAAACGACATTGACACCTCGTCTCCAATCCAAACAAGTGAATAAACGGATGGTGAGTCTGCTAGTTATACTCCAAGAATGTATCTAAGATTATTTGCAAGATGTATCTGGTAATATCTGGTTCGTTGTCGGAGCGGCCCTCCCGAAAACCAGCCTGGTATTGGCCGACAAAGGATTCCTCAAGTGGTCTCAGTCTGAAGGTATCCCTGGGAAATTCCTGAGATCATTAACCCCTCTACCGGCAGCTTTATTTTTTACCGCAAGATAAAAATTCAAATCGCGATAACTTTTTTGATTCTCGGTATTTTTGCATCATTTTTTCACAAGTTCTCAAAAAACTCTTCTAGTTTGAGGATCCGTGTCGATATTGATGATTGGTGATCTAGTTTTAAAGATATTCCAATGTTCCTTGGGGGACCGACATTTTCCATACAAAATGTCTTAGGCGGCCATTTTGTTTTACGTCAACTTATCGAAAAAATAAAATGTGGGCTATACAATGCCATGTAATTAGGAGCTTTTTAAAAAAAATCATACAAATTGGTTAAGAATTCTTAGTGATATCTGAAAATTACGATATGAGGTTTTGTGAAGTTTTCAAGATCTTTATTTGGCCAGCGTGGTACCAGCAACATAAATGCTCATTACTCAAAGACGGCTGCTCCAAATTGCTTCATTTTTTCACAACATACTCTCATTAATGTATTGTTCCGAAGAGTGAATACCTGAATACGATAAAAATTCTGTAGCCTGAGATATATACGTGGGTTATAATTATGTGTCGGTCCCCCAAGGAATTTCGGAATATCTTTGGATCCAGATGACCAATGATCAATATTGACACGGATTCTAAAACTAGAAGACTTTTTTGAGAACTTGTGAAAAAATGGCGTAAAAATACCGAGAGACAAAAAAGTTATCGCGATTTGATTTTTTTTCTTGCGGTAAAAAATGAAGCTGCCGGTAGAGGGGTTAACCCTCTCTTTCCCATGGTAGCTCCAGAGCTCCACTAGTTTTCGACGAACTGGAGACAACCCGAATTAGATGAATACTTTGTAATAGTTACTAGAATATGTTTATATACTCATCAGATTAATCCTAAAGTAAACTAACTGTTTCAATATTAAAACTATTGATAAACAATCAATTTACTATTGAAAACCAACCAAAAACTTTTTTACCGAATTCGAAAAATTAAGACCATGCTTTTTTCGTAAAGAAATAGTCGATCAAAGTCGTGGGAAAGAGAGGGTTAACTGAAAGAATTCCTGAAGGAATTTGTGGAGAAATTCTTGGATGGTTTCCAAAGAAAAGTTTTACCCGCTGAATCTATTCCATATTTTTGGTGTCTTAAGAAACCAGGAATTAATTGTTTTCATATTACAATTCGTAGCATAGTTAATTGGTCATTTACTAATGAACAACTTGGAAATTGCAGGATAGACTCTTGAAAATTTTCAAAATTAATATTTTCATCTGGATGCAGTAATCATGCTTTTGATTTATGTGAAAAGCTTTAATTGAGATCATGAGAAAAAATAAGAACATTGTGTAATAAATCTTCGATCTGTTTAGTGGAATACCTATAAATAAAAGAAAACCCGAATGTAGTACTATACCATTTAATTCCACTAGAGTTTGTATTATTTGACAGATACTTTATTCGGTTATTCATTTATTTAATATTGCAGTGCTTTTATGGCTGTCCTTAAGCTACATGCCCATTTCCAAAGAATTTCAGAGCTTGAAGGGTTTTCGTGGACTTTAAAACATTTAAAATGTATATGCCTTTGCCCATATACGCATACAAAACAGCAACTTTGGCTGAGAGAACCTTTCAGTTAATAACTATGTAAGTGCTCATAAGTACACTAAGCTGAGGGGCAAGGCTCTGTCTCAGTTGGGACATAACGCCAGGAAGAAAATTAAGACCATATTGTCTACAAAACAGAAACAAGTGATCAGAGGGAGGGGATGTGTTTGAGGGTCAACCCTCCCTCCCTCTCCACCTTAATGGATTTTGGAGTAAGTTTTTGATGTGAAACTACTTGAAATACGAAAAACGCTCTTACAGGCATGTTTGGCTTATTCAGATTTGAAAATGTGAATTGAATTTTATTTTTCAAAATAAACCTTTGGATTTTAAATTCAAATTAGTGAAAGGCTTTGGCGATCACCAAATCACCAAAGTTCTTGATAGTAAGACATACTATTAATAAAATATTGTTCATTCCAAAAAAAATTTTGCTACGTGTCGTGTTTACACTTTCGCTCTCTCGGAGGGTTGACAATTCGGAGGTTCTGTTACTAAAATGATGAAGGATATTTCCCTTCACGAAATTTTACAGGCTTGCCATAGTGACGACCATTAGCATCCGTAATTTGCTGCGGAAGCTTTGAATAACATGACACTAGTTTTGTTTTAAAAATTACATATTCTCATATTCCCGGGTTTTGGTGGGTTTCCATCAGGTATTTTGTTTTAATAATTTAATTCGTGTACAATCATACACATTTATATCGTAAATGTGTTCCATGAGTCAAATTTCAAATGATTTTGCCATCGCTAAAGTAACAGTTAACTTGATGTTTAAAACTTGACTAAAGTTTGGAAAGAGCTTCAATTTCTAATTGTGACTGTGACTGTTTTAAGTTCATTAAATACAATCAATTGTTAAATTATATTCGATTTGATTTCTAATTTTCCATCTATTAGAGCAAACTGCAAATATTTCAAATGTTATCGTTCAAAATTAAAACTTCTCTTGGTTTTTGATTCAAATCTAAAAAAATAAGGCTCAGTAACTCAACAGAAAGAGAAAAAAATAAATAAATTTTGAACTAAAAATATTTGGATAGTTACTAATCTGATTTGATATTTGATTTAGAGCATAACAAAAGGTTTATTTGTATTTTATTATTCTTGTACAAGAACCGCATCAACCTGCTTGATAAAATTGTGTCGTTATCGTATTGGAGAGACAACTTTCGTGCCACCCCTATTATGTGTACGACTCGCGTGCACATCTCTACACTCGCAGCAGCGGTGGCAACCCCAATGCGCAGCAGCAAAGTGTAACGCAAGAACCGCCATCATATTTCCTTCAAAGTAAAATGTGCTCTCGCTGTGTAAACATCGTTCTTTGAATACATTCGTTTATTTCGTTTAATTAATTAAATACTGCGTTTTAATTCCACTGGAACATACGTCCCAATAGGTTATGGGCCCAGTTGCGTGAAAGTGCGGTAGTTTAATTGAGTGGTTTGTTCGTCGCGATTCGTGAATTCCGATTTAATCGAGGACAGTAAAGTGTACAGTGCCGGGAACAAAATGGCCGACACCAAAGTTTCGATTGAGAAGCTGAACGACCAGAATTATGCCATCTGGAAGTTCAAGATGCGGCTTCTGTTGACGCGGGAGAAGGTGCTAAGTGTTGTGACCGATCCGAAGCCTGAAAATGCTGATGCGACCTGGATCTCAAACGATGAGAAGGCGCAGGCATTGGTGGGATTGGCCTTGGAAGACACACAGCTGATCCACGTGGTGCAGAAGACGTCGGCGAAGGAAATGTGGGATGCTCTGCGGAACTACCATGAGCGAGCGTCTCTTTCCAGCAAGATTCACGTCGTGCGGAAGCTGGTGTCCACGCGGATGCCGGAAGGAGGAAATATGGCAGAGCACCTCAAAACGATGACTGAGCTGCGGCTTCGACTTACGGCATTGGGAGAGGAGCTAAAAGACCATTGGTTTGTGGCTTTGATGCTGTCCAGTCTTCCATCGTCGTATGATGGCCTGATTACTGCCCTTGAAAGCCGGCCGGATGACGATCTCACGGTCGATTTCGTCAAGGGTAAGCTCTTGGATGAAGGTCGTCGTCGTGTGGAGAAGAGTCCCGAACGTGAGAAAGTGTTTGTGACTGAGCCGGCTAGGAAGAATAAGCCGAATAGTGTGAAGCAGAAGGTGGCAAAAGACAAAGTGTGCCACTACTGCAAGAAAGAAGGACACTTCCGTCGTGATTGCCGGAAGCTTGCCCAAGATCGGCAAGAAAAAGAGAAAGTTTCTGTGGCTGCCGAGTGTAAAAAGGAATTCGAAATGTGTTTGGCTGCTGGGAGTGTTGGTGAAAAAGGTGTTTGGTATCTTGATTCTGGTGCCACCTCCCACATGACGAACGACGCCTCTTTCCTTGGGAAACTCGAGTCAAGGGAAGCGTCTATTTGCTTGGCCGATGGGAACATCGTGAAATCGACTGGTGCTGGTTCCGGACAGATTTCTTGCGTGAACGGGCCATCGCTCGCTGGCAATTTGCTCTCGGTGGGCAAGATTGCAGACCTTGGACTCACTGTGTTGTTCGAGAAGTCCGGATGCAAGGTGCTTAAAGGGAGTGAAGTTGTTTTGGTTGGCCAACGGAATGGTGGCCTGTACCACTTGAAGCAATTTCCTGACAAGGCATTTCATACCGAAGTGAAGCACAGTGATAAGTGCGAACACCTGTGGCATCGTCGTCTGGGGCACCGTGATTCAAAGGCTGTAATGAGAATAGTGCGTGAGAAACTTGGACATGGTTTAGAAATAAATCAGTGTAACGTCTCGTCGGTATGTGGTCCCTGTTTCGAAGGGAAGATGAGCCGCGACTCGTTTCCGAAGGCGTCGAAGAGCCGAGCCAGTGAAGTTGGTGAACTTGTCCATAGTGATTTGGGAGGTCCGATGGAAGTTGCAACGCCGCGGGGCAATCGGTATTACATTGTGCTAGTGGACGATTACAGTCGGTATTCGGTAGTGTATTTGCTGCAGCACAAGTCCGACGCGGAATCGAAAATTCGTGAGTACTGCAACATGATGAAGAATCAGTTTGGCCGTTTTCCCAAGTGTATCCGTTCCGATGGGGGCGGCGAGTTTTCCGGAAGTGCGTTGAGGAAGTTTTTCGCGGACAATGGTATCGTTCAGCAGATGTCAGCCCCGTATTCGCCGCAACAGAACGGCGTGGCTGAACGGAAAAATCGTTACCTCAAGGAGATGATGCGTTGTATGTTGGTTGAATCTGGCTTGGAGAAGAAATTCTGGGGTGAGGCGATCAATACTGCAAATTATTTGCAGAATCGCTGCCCGTCGTCGTCTATCCTGAGTACGCCGTACGAGTTGTGGAGCAAGAAGAAGCCATCATATTGCCATCTGAAAATCTTCGGTAGTGAGGCATACGTGCATGTTCCGAAGAAGAAACGGAAGACTCTTGATGCGAAATCCGTGAAGTTAGTGTTTGTTGGCTATGAGGAGGGTCGAAAGGCATATCGCTTCTTGGATGTGCAGACGGGCCATATTACTATCAGCAGGGATGCGAAATTTCTTGAGCTGTGTAGTGTAAAAGAAGCCGTCCGCGCGGAACCTGCAGCGACAGAAGTGTTTGAAGTGCCTCTGTCGTCGCCTCTCAGTGAGCCTGATTGTGATTCGGATCTGGAAGAAGAAAATGGTGATTTTTCGGACGTTAATAGTGTGGGTTCTGAAGTCGATTTGAATTCGACGTTGTATGATAGTGCCGATGACAATCTTTCGGCCGATGAGTTTCCTCGTCGTTCGCAGCGTTCAACGAAAGGAATTCCTCCGAGCAGGCTGATTGAAGAAATATTCGTCGCTGGAACTGTGGCCGGTGAAGTAGAACCGAAAAATCTCAAGGAAGCGCTGGCCTGTAAGCAGAAGCAAGAGTGGAAATCAGCCATGCTGGATGAGCTGAAATCCCATTCGCAAAATGGAACATGGGATCTCGTCGACCTACCTGAAGGACGGAAGCCTGTTGGTTGCCGCTGGGTGTTCAAGCTCAAACGGAATGCAGCTGGACAGGTGGTGAAGCACAAGGCGCGTTTGGTAGCGCAGGGTTTCTCCCAGAAATTCGGCGAAGATTACGACGAGGTATTTGCTCCGGTTACCACACACTCGACTTTTCGGCTTCTGTTGGCGATGGCAAGTAGAAAGCGAATGACACTCAAACATTTTGATGTGAAAACTGCCTACTTGCACGGCCAACTTGATGAGGAGTTGTACATGGCGCAGCCACCCGGTCACGTGGTGAAAGGTAAGGAGCACATGGTGTGTCGTTTGAGGAGGAGTATTTACGGACTCAAGCAGTCTGCAAGATGCTGGAACAAGCGACTTGATACAGTGTTGAAAAGCATGGGCTTCAAGCAAAGCTCAACGGATTCCTGTTTGTACACGAAGAAAGTGAATGGGAAGATTGTGTACCTGCTGGTCTATGTGGATGATATTCTCGTCGGTTGTGTGGACAATTCCGAAATAGAAGTGGTGTACAAACAGTTGAAGAAGTACTTTGACATGACGGATCTCGGTGATTTGAGTTACTTCCTTGGCATGGAAGTACAGAAGGAACCAAATGGATATAGTTTGTCCTTGAAAGGTTATATTAAGAGTGTTGTCGAAAAATTCGGACTTCGTGATGCCAAAGGTGCGAAGACTCCGATGGACGCTGGATACGTGAAAGAAGAGGACAAAAGCAGTGCTTTAAGTGATGGGAAAAAAGTATCGCAGCCTCGTTGGCGCCTTGCTGTACATAGCGGTTCGTGCTCGGCCGGATATAGCAGTTAGTGCGTCGATACTCGGACGTAAAGTTAGTGCACCTACCGAGGCGGACTGGGTAGCAGCGAAGCGTGTCGTTCGCTATTTAAAAGCGACAAGTGATTGGCGTTTGCAGTACAGTAATTCTGGTGGCGATCTGGTCGGATTTTCTGATGCGGATTGGGCTGCTGATATCCGTTCCAGGAAGTCGACCACTGGTTTTGTGTACCTGTATGCTGGTGGTGCGATATCTTGGTGCAGTCGAAAGCAATCGAGTGTCACGTTGTCTTCGATGGAATCGGAGTACGTGGCGTTGAGTGAAGCGAGTCAGGAACTAGTATGGCTTCTGAAGTTGTTAGACGATCTTGGTGAACCATACGACGTACCTGTGAAAGTGATGGAGGATAACCAAAGCTGCATCACATTTGCTAGCTCGGAGCGAACCACTCGGCGCTCAAAGCATATTGAGACGCGTGAGAACTACGTGCGGGAATTGTGCCATGACGGGATTCTCAAACTGCAGTATTGTCCAACGGAAGATATGGTAGCGGATGTTCTGACGAAGCCCCTTGGTACGATCAAGCAAAGTTAGTTTTCGGAGATGATGGGTTTGTCTGCAAGTGGTGGCAACAAAGGTTGAGGAGGAGTATTGGAGAGACAACTTTCGTGCCACCCCTATTATGTGTACGACTCGCGTGCACATCTCTACATTCGCAGCAGCGGTGGCAACCCCAATGCTGCAGCAGCAAAGTGTAACGCAAGAACCGCCATCTTATTTCCTTCAAAGTAAAATGTGCTCTCGCTGTGTAAACATCGTTCTTTGAATACATTCGTTTATTTCGTTTAATTAATTAAATACTGCGTTTTAATTCCACTGGAACATACGTCCCAATATATCGTTCAATCTATCATAAATTGTTTTAAAAATGAAGTAAAAATGTTGGAATTTGATGAATTATTTTATTTCAAAATATTTGATTTCGTATTACAAACATTGCAAGGCATTTTTTTTAAGAAAAGAACTTATCTAAAAATTGTGACTTTTAATTGTTGTGACTGCACAAAATACATTAATGTATCCCGAGTTGCGTCCTCCTGGCGCAGTTGGTCGTAGAGCGTGCGACCGCACTGAGAGCTCAACGCATACTGAATTTCGTGCCGAAAGTGTTCGGCTTATAGGTATGCGGCTGTAGAGCGTAAGAACTCAGCATCCATAAACAATTCGCTCTCACTTGCGATCGGGAGATACAAACGTGAGCGTGGTGGGGGTTTGGCATCTAAGTCCGAAAGAGACATGGATTTGCGAAAAAGAAATGTGTTCATAGTTAGTACTCGGATTCAGTTTGGCTTTCTATTCCGCAGAATCATAAGGTGTTCTGTAGCTTAGTTGGTTAAAGCGCCGGTCTAGCGTACACGGAGTCGTGAGTTCGAGTCTCACGAGAACGCGTATTTTTTCGCAAATTCATGTCTCAATTTGTCAAACAAACACACTGTGTCTTCTGATTTCAAGTTCCCAAAACTATGTCTTGAGCCATCCCAACTTTTGTAAAAACATCTATTTTTGCGTCGTTCATCTCCCCTGAGCAATTTTCTGGATACGTCACTGGAAATTATATTACATGTAGGTCTATTATTTGATTTTATAAGAAAAGTTCTCTGAGAGATTATTGATCTATTGAACATAATTTGTAAGCAACCTTATGATGTAATTTGGACCAGTCTGTTTTATGTTGACGATGTTTATCATCATTGCCTTGCGCCGACCCTGTGATTCGTATGTATGTTGTTGTTTATGTTATGTTATTGTAGTAATAAACCGACCGTCGCGACGAGCAAACGCAACTTGGTGTTGTTCTATGTTCTTCCCGTTAACGTGTACCGAAATTCCCTCGGCAGTTTTGTCGGTACCACTGTGTACCTGGTGGGTCTTCGTGGTCAAACCCTTCCCACAAGTTAATGGGCCCAGTGTAGTGGAAGAACCGGAAAATTTGCTTCGGAACAGTCGCGGTGTGAAATTGTTTCGCGAACGATTCTCCTGTGTGGTGCCGGTCGGTGGGAGCCAATCGTTTAATTGCGCTCGTTTTTGGCTGAAGGTCCAGCTGCTGTGTGAGAAGAACAGCTGCGACCGGGACTGTGAAGTGTTTGGTGTGGTCGTTGGAGCCGTTTGTTCGTCTGGTTTCAAATCCAGAACGGCGTCCAGAGTGCCGGTAAGGCTGTGATTAGACTGCACACCATTTTGTCCCGCGGAGCCGAAGAAAGAAGTTTTGTGCCATTTTGTGCCGCGAAAAGTTGCCGTAGCCGTGGTGGTGATCGATTGAAATCGAACAGTAAAGGCCGGAGCACAATGGATACGTTGCGTTTTGCGTTTGAGTTTGCGTTTATCAATCCGTTTGATCCGGTTGGTACTAAAATGGAAAACGTACGCAAAACGGATAATCAACGCACAATCAATACGTTTGGTTGCAGTTAACCAGTTGAGAACAATCTCTTTTTTTACATTTTAAAGATTTGCATCAAGTAGATGCTGAACCGAGTCGAATTAAGAATTTTATAGGAAATTAAACACTATCATCAAGGTTTCAGAAAAATCACAGTACAGTTTTGACTGATGCCTTGGAAGGTGTTAGGTGGGATTATTTGATAACTGCTCAATACTTCTTGATGCAAATCCCTGAGACAATGCGCAAAGAAACATAGACGAAATTTTATTTTATTTTATTTTATTGATGTACAAGGGGGTCAGGGGCCAAGTCTCCAGCATAAGTTTGAAAACTCACACCGTCCATAATACACCAAGGGGGTTTTGGAGTTTGGGAAGTAGGCAACGCAACATCTTTGACCAGAAGGTTCTTTAAGTTTTGCTTCTACTCTTGACTTCCAATACCCGTATGAATGATGCAAGGCCAAAAGAACATGAATCAGTCATACATATAGCGGTAGTGAAGTGTTTTGCCTAAGGATATGGAAAAGGAGGAATTTTGTGTGGTTTTTTGTAAATAGCTCTGTGGAACAACTTTGTTATTAGTTAAAAATTTAGTTGATCTTATTCACCTTGCAATCAAGAAGGTTTGCAAGAATATTTACAGAAACAAAAATCCACGTGCTCGGCTGGAGGACAAAAGATTTCTAGAACCGATTCGTAAACAGGTCCTTGGCCAACAGGTTAGATACCATCTTTCGGGGTGATATTGACCCACTCGGGGTGACTTTGGGTCACTATTTGTCAAATTGAAGCTTCGGCGTTCCATGAAGTGGCGATGCAGATGAATGGAAAGTCAAAATGCGTGAATTTATGCAGCGTCGACGCCATGGTGATCTAGCAAATGTGCGCTCTTGAGTTGTTTCTGTATATTCCACTAGCGTTTTCCCACAATCTTTAGCTTATTTCTTTATCAAATACACCAGGAGTTCTATCTGTGATTCCAACATAAGTTCAATAAGGAATTCCTCCATGGATTGTAACATGAATTGATACAAGGTATTTCACAAGGAATTCCTACTGGTAACGCTGCAAGAATTTCTTTAGAAATTCTACCAAAATTTCTTCATGAATTTCATTGGTAATTCCTTCAATCATGATTTTTACCAGTGAAGTTCACATGGAATTCTTCACGAAATTCCATCAGGAACTACATCAAAATTTCTTTTAAAAATTGACGTATTCTCTTAATGTTGAGCCTATTAAGTAATTGTTTTCAATATGAAAAAATACTTTGCATCACGCAAGCATGATCGGAAATAATTCTTATTTGATAGTATGAATGTATTTTGTACCATATTTGAATTAAATATGGACAAATTACAATTTTCGTTAAGCACCTCCTGTCCCTCAGTTTAGGACAGCTTGATTTGTTATATGATATCTTTGTAATTATTGCGTCAGTGTCTCAAAATACTTTCATTTTTCATGGGTTCCGACGATCATGGTATCAAACATGCAATAAAATTAAGAAGAATGAACATTCAGAACAACATCGTAAAATGTGCTATTTTTCATCATATATGGAAGAGGTTTTTAATAAGCATCTTGCAAATTGAGAAAAACTCAAATTATTCTTGTAAATGTTGCAATGCATTGAATTGGTAATTATAAACTATTCCTATAGTGTACACATTCAATGATGTTCAAATTTACAGAATTCGAGGCATTTCCAGATCGTGTCCGGTATTGGGTGCCACCTTTCAAGATCGATCAATTTGGTACTCAAATACACCATCAAAATACATTGTCAAAATTCATATTTATATTTTCAAATTTATTTTTGTACACTATAAAAATGATAATTTTTATCATAAATGGGTAACACGAGTCCATAAAATCACTAGTTTTCGAATTATGAATTTAGTGGCTTAAGTGTCCGGTACTGGGGGATCTCCCCCTACTTCTCATCATTCTATCATGAATTCCACGAAGGATTTCATCAGGAGACCCTATAAGGGTTTCATTGGAAGTTTCTCTAGGGATTAAACCGGAAGTTCCTCTAAGAATTCCATCGTAAATTTCTCTAGGAATTCTATCAAAAGTCTTTCTTATTTCCCATCAGGAATCATATCAGGAATTCCTCCAGGAATTTCATCAGGAGTTCTACTAGGGATTTCATCAGAAGTTCCTCCAGAGATTTCATCAGGAGTTTTTCAAGAATATCTTTAGGAATTTTTCCAAGGATTTTCTTTTGAAGTTTCTCCAGGGATTCCATCAGGAGTTCCTATAGAGCTTCTATCAGAAATGCCCTTAGGGTTTCCATCCGGAGTTCTTCCAGGGGTTCCATCAAGAGTTCCTTCAGAGATTACTCCTAACATTCCTCCAGAGATTCAGTCAGGAGTTCCTCAGAAACTGTATCAGGAGTTCGTCGAGGAATTTCGTCAGGATGTCTTCTAGGGATATCATAAGTAGTTCTTCTAGGAATTCTATTTGGATTTCCATCGGAAATATTATCAGGAATTCCTCCTGGCATTGCATCACGAGTTCCTTTAGAGATTCCATCAGAAGTTCCTTCGAAGATTCCACCTGGAATTCTTCCAGAGATTATATTAGGATCCTCCATCAAAAATTCCTTCTGGAACCTTATCAGTAATTCCTTCAGAAAGTTCGACAGAAGTTCCTACAGAGATTCCATCAGGAGTTCCTCTAGAGATTACATTGAACGTTAGTTCAAATATTTCAGCAGGAACTCCTCCAGAGATTCATCAGGAGTTCTTTTGAAGATTTCATCAGGAGTTCCTTCAGGGATTTCATAAGCAGTTTCTTTAGATAATCCACCAGGAATTGCTCCTGAGATTCTATCAGAAGCTTCTGTAGTTCAATTGAATCTTTTAACATGATTTCTTCCAGAGATTCCATCAGGAGTTAATCCAGGGATTCCATCAGGAGTGACTATAGGCATTTCATAAAGAATTCCTTCATGGATTCCATCAGGAGTTCCTCCAGGGATTTCATTAGGAATTCTCCAGGGATTTCATTAGGGGTTCTTGAATGGATAACATCAGAGGTTCTTCTAGGGATTATATTAATAGATCCTCCAGGGATTCCAACAGGAGTTTCTTCTGAGATTCCACCTGGAATTCCTACAGGAGTTCTTTCAGAAGTTTCTCTAGGGATTCCATCAGGAGTTTCTTTGCAGATTATATCAGGGGTTCTTCAAGAAATTCTATCAGGATATAATCTTGGGATTTCATAAGGAGTTCCGCTGATATTTTATCAGGAATCCCATCAGGGATTTCATCAAGAGTTCCTGTAGGGATCCCCTCTGGAGTTCCTTCAGAGTTTCTATTAAAAGTTACTTCAGAAATTGCATCAGATGTTCTTCTAGGGATTACAGCAGGAGTTTCTCCAGGATTTCCATTAGTAGTTTCTTCAGAGATTCTACCTATAATTCTATTAAGAGTTTTTGTTTTGAATTTCATCATGAATTCCTCCAGGGATTTCATCAGAAGTTCTTTAATAGATTTCATTAGGAGTTTCTGCAAGGATTCCATCAGAAGTTCCATTTGAAATATTTATAAGATTTCATTTTAAAATCCTCCTGGGATTCCTCTATGGATACTTTCTGAGATTCCATCAGAAATTCTGTCAAGGATTCTATCAGATTTTTTTCTAAACGTTCGTTCAAGAATTCCTCTAAGGTTATTTTGGGCCCATCAGGTCATTTACCACGGATTCCTCCCGGAATTTATTCAGGAATTCTATCAGAATTTTCTTCCATTGGTTTCTCTAGGGAATTCCTCAAGAGATTACTCCAGGAATTCTTCAATGGAGTCCTCACATAATACCTCAAAGGATTCCTCCTGAAAGGGATTTCTCCCAGAATTAATCAAGGGATGTCTCCCGAAATTCCCCAAGGAATTAATCTCGGAAGGCCTTAAGGAATTCCCTCCAGAATATTTCCAAGGATTCTCGAAGGTTATCTGGAATTCCTCCAGAGATTTTACCAGAAATTTCTTTTAAGGATTTCATCAATAGATTCCTCCCGGAATCCTTTATAGAATTAATCCCGGAAATCCTCAAGAGGTTACTCCCGGATTTTTTTAAGGAATTTTCCGTGGAATATCTCCAGACATTCTTGCGGGTATTCAGGAGTTCATCCAGCGCTTTTACTGGAGAATATAAGGATTTAACTAGAGATTTGGGAATCCACCAGTATATCCTCCAGTAACAGTCATATCGGGGATTTGACATCGTTTTCATTAAAGATTCCACTAGTAATTCCTTCAGAGACTTCACCAGTATTTCCTTTGATTATTTCATTATTACAATGTCCACCAGAAAAATATACCAGAGTTTCACCAGTAGTTCTACCAGAAAATACTTGAAAGGTTTTACCAGGATTTCTTTTCTTTATTCGGGGGAGTTATCCTCCAAGGAATTCATTAAAAAAATTCCAAAGAGTCCACAAGATTTTTTTCTGAAAAACCATAAATATTTCCACGAAAGAATCAATCAGGAACCCTAGGTATTCCTGGAATTTTCTGCAAAGTTCCAAAAGATAATTCCTCCAGGGATATCACTTAATTTATTCAGAGTATTAAACAAAGCAATTTCATAAGGGGTTGAACACCTAGAGTAGCACATGGAAGTATTTTTACGAAAATTTCTGGAAAAATCAATGGAGCAATGTCTTGGAAAATCCTTGGAGGAATCACCAAAGAAATCACTGGAGAAATTCCCAGGGAATTCCCTGGAGAAATTCCTTAATATAACTTTGGAAGAACTTTAAAGCGATCCCTGAAGAAGCTCCTAAAGGATTATCTAAGTCGATTCCTGGTGAATTCCTTGGAAAAAATCCTGCAAAAATACTGAAAGAAATTGATGGATAAATTCCTTTGGGAATACTCGGAGAAATTTTTGGTAGATCCTTGAAGGAATCCCAGGACGAATGCCTCGTAGGGTTTCTTCAGGGGTACAAAGCAGAATTTATAAAATAATTCCTGGTGGAATTTCTGAAGCAACTCCTAGTGGACTTTAAGGA
Source organism: Aedes aegypti (assembly GCF_002204515.2). Taxonomy (NCBI): domain Eukaryota; kingdom Metazoa; phylum Arthropoda; class Insecta; order Diptera; family Culicidae; genus Aedes; species Aedes aegypti. The sequence goes on from NC_035107.1 coordinate 167,954,947, forward strand.
GCAATCCTAGGAGGAACGCGTGATAGAATCCACTAACGCCATCTGTTGGCTCGTCGGCCAAACACACCGATTTTAGCATTGGGCGTACATGTCCTCGTGACTATGATTTTGATCGCGATTTGTTCTAAGTGTTACGTCTGTTTGTCTGTGGAACTAACTTCTAGAGAAATTCTTGAAGAAATTGTTATAGCAATCTCTTAAGAAATTCTTGGAGGCAGCCTTGAAGTAAATTCTGAAGAACTATTGAAGAAATAACTTGAGGATTTTTTTAGATTGATCTTTAATGGAATCATTGGAGGAAATACTGAATAGTTTGTAGAGCAATCTTTGAAGGAATCTCTGGAAGAATGCCACCTGAAGGTATGCTTGAAGAATTTTCCTCGGAGGAATTTCTTGTGGAATCTGTGAATAAATGTATAGAGGAATTATTGATAAAACTCCTGGTGCATCACCAATAGCACCACTAGTGTGCATCTTTCTTCTTAGAGTAAAGATACATTTAAGCCCCAGGACCTGACCAGCAATCATGCTGATCACAAGGTTGTACCTTTACCCAGGGATTTTTGTTTGTTTTTTTTATTTTTAAATATTGCTGAGGATTTAATAATGGATTCCAGAATCTTAAGAGAATGTCAAGCAACAAGCGGAGGAATTTTATAATAGTTTATTGAAGAAATTCCAGACGCAAATGTTGGAAGAATTCCAGAAGAAACTCTTGTGAGAACATCAGGAGAAATTCTTGAAGAAATTACAGAAGCAATTTTTGGAAGTGTTTCTAGAAGCAAATTTTGAAGAAATTATTTAAGAATCTCCGTGGCAAATTTCAGAAACTAATAAATTGAAGAAATGAATGCAAGTCCCAGATAAATATCAGAGTTCATTAAAACACCAGAAGTTATTCATTCAGTATTTCTAGAAGCAACTCCTTGAAGAATTTTACAGGCAACTCCCTGAGGAATTCCAATGGAAACTTTTTAAGGAATTCCAAAAGTATCTTCTTGAGGAATTGCAACAGAAACTTTTGTAGGAATTTCAGAAGCATCTCCTTGAGGAATACCAGCATCAACTACAAAGTAAATTGAAAAGCAACTTTGCGAGAAATTACAGAAGAAACTCGTGGAGAAATTCCGAATGAAATTCTTAAAAGAATTCCTTAAGCCACTCCTTGAGAAATTCCAGAAACCATTCTCTGAGGATTTCGAAAAGGAACTCTTGAAGGAATTCCAATACAACAACAACAACAACTTAATGAGTAATTCCAGAAGCATGGCAGAATTCGAAGAGCATTAACGTGAGGAACTCCAAATCTAGAAATTTCAGAAGCAACTCCTGGAGGAATACCAGGAGGATTTTCTAAAAGGATCCAATAAGTAATTCCATAGGGAATTGAAAAAATCCAGAGGGAGCTCCAGAAGAAACTTTTGAAGGAATTCGCGAAACGACTCCTTGAGAAATCCCTGAAGCAACTCCCACAGGTATTCCAAGAGGAACTCCAGACAGAGTTTCAGAAGCAATTTTTGAAGGAAATTTAAGAACAGTTTTATTCAAGAAGGACGGCCAAATGCAACTTCGTGTGAAATTTCAGGAATATCCACTAAATCAATTCCAAAATCTACAACTTTAAGAATTCAGAAGCGGTTTGTAGAGTAAGTGTAGAACGAACTTTCGGGAAAATTCCAGATAAAACTCAATTAGAGAAATTTCAATTTTCAAAACAACTCTTCAAGGGTTTCAGATAGACCTCCAGAAAGAATTTCAGAAGCAACTTCTGAAACAATTACAAAAGAGTTAAAAGAATCCAAGAGGCAATTTTTACAGAATTTTAGAAGCAGCTCTTGGAGGAATTTGAGGACGAATTTCTAGAACAATTCCAGAAAAACTCTTGAAGAAATTTCTCGAGAAATACCCAAGGACGCCTTAAAGGAATTCCAGGAGACACAACTAAAGGGACTGCAAGAACAACTTTGTAAAATATACTCATGCAACTTCGTGGGAAGACCTTCTGAACGACATCCGGGAGCAATTATCAAAGGAACTCTAGGAGAAACTATTTCAGGAATCATTTAACTTTCAAAAATCACATTGAGGGCATTCAAGCCAAATGTAATAAATATGTAAAATGTCTCTATCCCCTTATTAATAGGAAATCAAAACTTTGTCTTAAGAACAAGCTTTTGATATTCAAACAAATTTTCAGGCCAGCCATGTTGTATGCTGTACCAATATGGACTAGCTGTTGTAATACCAGGAAAAAAGCTCTGCAGAGAATTCAAAATAAAATTTTGAAAATGATTCTGAGACTTCCTCCCTGGTATAGTACCAATGAGTTACATAGAATATCCAATGTTGAAACATTGGAACAAATGTCAAATAAAATAATAAATAATTTCAGGCAAAAATCGTTACAATCTTCTATTGCCACGATTAATGCGTTGTATGTTTAGGTTAAGTTAGGTTAAGTATATTCAAAGCGTTTTTTTTTCTCTTATAAACAGGTGAAATCTACTCACCTGTAAAAAATCTGAACTGCTACGGCAAATGAAATGTAATATGTTGTTAACAAAATGTTATTTAAATCTTAATTTTGTTTTACCAAATTAGGATGATAGTGTTGTCAAATAACACAGAACACCTAGATATAAGAAATGAATGTAATTTTTGGAATGATACTAATAAAGAAATTAAAAAAAAATCAGGAATCAAAGAGGCAGCACTTGAAGGATTTTCTGGATCAAATTCGCAAAACATATATGTACTTCAGAAGAAATTTCTGGAGAAATTGAAGAAGTAATTTTTGAAGGAATTGCAAGAGCACTACCGGTAAAAATTTCAGAAGCAAAACTTGAAAAAACTTCAGGAGCAACTTGTTGCGATTTTTCAAAAGCCTTTTCTACAGTAATTCTAGATGTAACTCCCGGAGAAATTCCAGTTGGAACTCGTGTAGGAATTCCATAACAAATCTCGGAATAACTCCAGTAGGAACTCTTGAAGTCTTCTTACAAGCAACTCTTTACACATTTTCAGGAATTGAGGAGCAACTTCTTGTGAAATCCTAGAAGCAACTCCTGGAGGATTTCCAATGGAACTCTTAAAAGAGTTCCAGAAGCATTTCCTTAAGAAAATCCATTACCACCTATTGATAAAATTCCAAGAACATCTCCATGAGAATTCATAGAAGCAATCCTTGGCGGAATTCCAGGGGAAAATTTGGGAGGAATCCCAAAAGCAACACTTTGAGCAATTATAGACAATACATTCTGGGGAACTCAATATAAATTCTTGAAGGAAGTGACTATCTTGAACGATACCCAAAAGCTACTATCGGAGGAAATCCATAATCAAAGAAATTCTAAGAGCAACTTTCAGCAGAAATCAGGTAGGAATCAACTCTATGGTAAATTACAGAAGCAACTCTAATTCCAGGATGGTTTCTTAAAGTGATTCTAGAAGTAATTCCTTGAGGAGTTTCGACGCAACTTTCGGGGGAGTCCAGGTTGAACCCTAGAAGGAATTTCAAAATCATCTCCCGAAGCAACTTTTGAAGTAATTTCGATAGCGTTTATGTGAGAATTCCCAGACGCAACTCCTTTACAATTTTTAGAAACAATTCTTCTGAATTCCAGAAATAAATCTTGGAGAAACTCCACTAGGAACTTCTGAAGGATTTCAGAAGCAACCCTAGAATTTATTTCTGAAGGAATTAATGAAGGAATTTTAGAAGCAACTCTTTCAGCAAGCAATTTCCGGAAAATACTAGGAGAGATTCTAGAAGCAAGAATTCCAGTAGCAGATTTTTGAAATAATCTAAAAGCGACTCGTGGAAGAATTCCAGAGGTTCTCATGAAGGACACCCAGGATTACCTCTTTGGAGAATGGATCATTGAAGGTCACTTATTTGGCACTCACCGCATCAGAGCAGCGGCGCCACCGTATATGGGATATAACATTGTGACAGCATTGCTGTTCTGTCAAACACACACGTCTATGGTGGCGCTATCTTTGCATTTCATAGCGGCCGTTTTGGTTATTTTAATGATCCATTTCTGTAGCAACTCTTGTAAGAATTTCAAAGCATTTTTTGATGAAATTTTTGGATATAATTCTTTGAGGAATTCAAGAAGCATCAATCCAAGAAATTGCCTCTGAAATTTGAACTGCCAGAGAAATTCTAGGAATTACAGAAGAAAATTCTGGCGAAAATTTAAAGAAAAAATCAATGTTGAATTCCAGAAAAAAAAAACTCTTTAGAAGCATTTTAGAAGAAATACTTGAAGCATTTTCTGAAGCAGCCACAGAAGGAATTCTAGTAGAAACTTCTGGAAGATTTCCATTACAAATAGGAGAAAATTCTAGAAGGAGACCCTGGAGGATTTTCTGAAATAAAATCTGAAGTCATTTATTGATGAATTTTTAAAACAACTCCTAGGAAAACTCTTTCACATTTTTTTTAAATATCCAAAAGAAATCACAGAAGGAACTCCTGGAGAAATTTACTAGCAATTTCAGAGTTAACTTATCTAGATTAATTTAGAAGTAACTTCAAGAGGAACTTCTAGAGAAATGAGAGAAGCACCTTCTTGATGAAATTCAGGAGCAGCTTTCGAATGAAGAGGCACTCCAGAAGGAACCTCTAATAAAATACAAAAGGAATTCTTAAAAGAAATCAAAAAGATTTCATTGAAAGGAATTAAAAAAGAACTCCAGAAAAAAAAAAACTCCAAGAGGAACTCTAGAAGAAAATCTAGAAGCAATTTTTGTAGTTATTGTAAAAGGAACTCCTAGAGGAATTCCAGAAACAAGCCCTTGTAGAGTTATAGAATACACTTCAGAAAAATAACATAAGCAACTCCTGGAGGAAATCCAAAAGTTATGCCTATAGGAATTTCAGAAGAATCTACTGGAAAATTTCCAGAGAAAACTCAAACAGGGATTCCACACATAACTCTTGGAGGAACTTATAAAAATCCTGTAGCACCTTCTGTAAAAATCCCAGAAGAAACTTATGAAAATAGTTTAAGGAGGAAATCATAGAAAAATTCCTGAAGTATCTCTGGAAGATTTACGGAACCAATATTATCGTTAATTACGAAATATGACCCTCGTTGCACTTCGCTACATGGTCGTTTCCTTCATCGACCAACGATGAATAGAACAGAAATAGATTAGAAGACCATAGCTATCCGCAACATCACCAACAGCAGCATCGACTCCATGCAGGAAATGTTATTCAAACTTCACTGTGATGAATCACCGCTTCTATTGCAGCCGAGATTATGCATTGCCCACCAACGAAATGCTTATCTCACCACCTCACCACAGATCCGGTTGTATTTTATTTAGTGAAAATTGGACTAATTATGCACAAAAATCACTAAACTTAACAACCGTACACTGTAGAAACCGGTCAAAACAAACAAGCTTTCCGCAAACTCAAGCGCAAGATTTGAAAATTTTCTATTCTTCCGGATGACTATGCGGTTGAGTTTGCGTTTAGTACAGTTTAGTACCAAACCGCAAAGTCAATCCGGATGCATTGTGCGTTGGCGCATATGATCCCGTTCATTTAAAATAGCTGTCAAAAAAACGGATTGTCAACCGGATCCATTGTGCTCCAGCCTTAACTCTGTGTGGTGTACCGCCGGCGCGTGTGTATTGTACGGCGGGTACGTTCGATAGTCTTCTTCTTCTTTCTGGCGTTACGTCCCTACTGGGACAGAGCCTGCTTCTCAGCTTAGTGTTCTTATGAGCACTTCCACAGTTATTAACTGAGAGCTTACCATGCCAATGACCATTTTTGCATGCGTAATATCGTGTGGCAGGTACGATGATACTCTATGCCCTGGGAAGTCGAGAAAATTTCCAACCCGAAAAGATCCTCGACCGGTGGGATTCGAACCCACGACCCTCAGCTTGGTCTTGCTGAATAGCTGCGCGTTTACCGCTACGGCTATCTGGGCCCCATACGTTCGATAGTGTTGTTGGCTGTACCTTCGTGAGTACAGTGTGCGCCAACGGAAAAACGAATATTTGTGAAATGGCTGAGAAAGTTTTTATCGCCCGTTTGGATAATAGAAATTATCAAACGTGGAAGGTGAAGATCGAAATGTTGTTGATCAGTGTCGATCTGTGGCATACGGTTCGGAAGAAAAACCGATGCCAGTGACTGTGGCGTGGTCAAAAGAGGATCAGAAGGCAAAGGCCTTGATCGTTCTAAATGTGGAAGACAATCAGTTAGCCTTGGTGAAGGACGCGAAATCAGCTGTCGAAGTGTGGGAACGTTTGAAGAAGTACCACGGCTACGGTAACGTCGCGAGTGTCGCTTCTGAAGAAGCTTTGTAGTTTCAACTACGAAGAAGGAGCGGATATGGAGAAGCACCTGTTCGCGATCGAAGAATTGTTCGATCGGCTGTCGTGTGCGGGGCAGAAGCTCGAGAGTTCGCTGCAAGTGGCGATGGTGTACAGGAGCCTGCCGGAGTCGTACAACGGGTTGGTGACGGCATTGGAGAGCCGGCCAGATGCGGACCAAACGTTGGAATTCGTGAAGCAGCGGCTGATGGACGAGTACCACCGACGGATGGAGAAGCGAGAGGTAACCGGTGAGCGCAGTGACCGTGCTCTGAAAGTGAACAACGGTAGCAAGAAGCGAGTGAAACGACAGCGAGTGTGCTACTACTGCCGGAAACCTGGCCACTTCCGCAGGGATTGCCCAGAGCTGCGTGAAAAAGAAGAAAAAGGGCCGGAAGTGAAGAAAGCTGTGAAGAAAAACCCCGGAATTTGTTTTGGTGTTGGCGGACAGCGGAAGCGGAACGGCTGGTACGTGGACAGTGGCTGTTCGAGCCACATGACCAGCGACCGCGAATTCTTCAAGAAAATCGACGAAAGCGTGAAGATCGAGGTGAACTTGGCGGATGGCTCGATGCTGAGATCCGCCGGTGTAGGAGAAGGCTTCCTGAAGTGCGTCACTGACAACGGGAAAGTGAATGAAGTTGTGGTGAAAGACGTGCTGTACGTTCCGGAGCTGGACAGTGGATTCCTTTCAGTCCGGAAGCTGGCACAAAAGGGACTGAATGTGAATTTTGTGGAGTCCAGGTGCCAGATTGTGAGTCGTAGCAGAGAAATGCAAGCTGTGGCAGAACTTTGTGGAGAGCTGTACGCTCTGAAGACTGCAGAAGGCTTAGTGGAGAGTGGCAACCGCCGGAAAACTGCAGCTGGGCATCTCGTTGAGGAGGAGTGCCACCAAGAAGAAGAATTTTATGACTGTTATGACGAGGGAAACCGATGCTAAGTGTTACATCGTGGATAGTCTGTGAACTTGGTGAACTTTGTGGTATACTTGACGAAGCAGGAGTGTTCGGTGCAAGAGGAGGAACTTTGTGGAGACTGTGTTGTCCATTGAGAACTTTTCAAGACTTTGTGTAACTGTGAAGACAAGTGATGAATACATCGAGGAGGAGTGTTGTAATTTGGACCAGTCTGTTTTATGTTGACGATGTTTATCATCATTGCCTTGCGCCGACCCTGTGATTCGTATGTATGTTGTTGTTTATGTTATGTTATTGTAGTAATAAACCGACCGCCGCGACGAGCAAACGTTACTCTGTGTGTTCCGTGTTCTTTCCCGTTCGCGTACCGAAATTCCCCCGGTGGTTTTGTCGGTACCACTGTGTACCTGGTGGGTCTTCGTGGTCAAACCCTTCCCACACCTTATACAGAAAACCAAGCTATAGTAGGATAGCCGGTCACTAATTTTGTGAAATATTTCATCCTGCTGCTCCAACAGTTCACGCTGAGCATTAGTGCGATATCTAAATTACTTTATTGAACCTAAAAATTCACCTCGCTCGTGCTGTGTATCACGGGCGAGATTTACTTGGTAATGTTGTACTTTTACAACGGCGTGCATGGCACGTCATAAATTCTACTGTCCCTTGTCCACCTCTATGAAATTAATAGACGACCTAAAACCCTTCAAAATGCATCAAAAGTTCAACGTCATAGGCGAGAAATGCATAAATTGAGTTCTCGCTACACGCGCAAGCGCACCCCCCATCTGCTCTGCACCGTAGCTCAGCTACTAGTGCGAAGAATTTAAAAGGATCAGTCTTTATGAGCACACTTTCGCTTCTGCGATGGTCGTGCGGCGACCGCACTAAATCTATTTATGCGACTGTTTGCAAACCAAACGCCGCAGCGAAGAGAAAATGGCGCATGTTGCGAAGCGATTTCATTTCCCCTTCGCTTCGGAACGACCGACATCTGTTGTCTCCGAGCACTTCATTCACACGCGGAGGCATCAACACACGAACGGACGAACAAATAGGGTAAACAGCCATCAATTTTTTTGATTTTTTGCTGTTTGAAGCATAACTATCAACACGATATTGTGACGAATCTACAAGAGATACACTTTTGCTCTCAAAGACACTTTGGTAGCTAATAAGTTATTGCATATTTTGTAGAACATTAATTACGATAATTTCAATAAAATTCATGAAAATACGTCGAAAAATGCTGATTTTTCCGTCACTTTTTGCAAACTTTCGTAATTTGAGCCTTTGAATCATTTTCTACAAAATTCACGTCCAAGAAACTAAGATAGATTAGATCATAAGCTTTCGATTCATGCGCTGAGATTAAATGTATGACGCATAGTTAATTAGATATGAGGTTTCAAAGATGACCAAGTTGAAAATCTTAAAATCGTGAATAACTCACTTAGCAGTGATTTGCGACCCTATGTTCCATGGGCACTTTTTCATATCTCATGGAGACCTATCGACCCTCAAACTATTAAAACATGAAACCAAACACCCTGTATATTAAATCAAACATGTTGCGATAAAAAAGGTGTTGGTTTGAAAATCCATATGGGACAGTTATGCTTTTATGGGTACTATATTTGTAGTTCACCGCCAAAATTTCATGCCGATTGCTCATATGGAAATAAAGTTACGACATGCCAAAGTTGAGCATTTTGTATGAAAAATCGGCTTTCACTACTATTATTCTGAACACAACTTGGTAAATCTACAGAAAACCATAGGAAATCTCGAAGAAGAAATTCACAAAAGATCTAACAAGAAACCGGTTAAAATAGTAAGAAGATATCTCCTGAAAACCAATGATTGTTTTACCGGATTTTGCTAGAAAAACTAACTCTATCAACTCACAAAAAGTCATAATGTCAGTTATGATATAAAGTGTGAATTGCTAGGCAGTCGTGTCCCACTTACAAAATTTCTAGTTTCGCCCATAGTGCTTTTCCCGGTGTGTTCTACAATTTCCCGGTCATTTGCAATTCCCGTGTTTTTCCCGGATGGATGGAGTGCAAAACTGTTGAACTAAGGTAATTCGCCTATTGGACCCGTACCCGGGTTCGAGCTTGAAAAAAGTCGGGTTTGATGAGAAATGTGAACAGAGTAACAATTTGAAAGCTTTCGTATGTATCAGAAACAATGATATTAATCCAGTCACATAGAGTGACAACTGTCGAAAAAACTCGAGTGACAGAGCTGAGTCGAGCGAATTTTTCGGTCGACAGTGACTCCAGTCGAGTCGTTTTGATCGACTCGACTTATAAAATAGACCCCTTAATCTGCTAGAAAAAATCATAACGGTATGACTCAAATTACAATAAGTAGTTACATATGCCACTGCATAATAATACTGCGTATTAACGAATATGTATTACTAACAACCTAAGAGTAAATTTAGTAAACGAATGGCATTATCGAGCTAACCCAGCAAGCTTTATAAGGTAACATCTCCAAAATCCTGTAACCACTTTTCATATGCTGCCAGACTGTTGAGAGCCACTGAGCGGCGGATCCTTTTCAATGAATTGTGGAAATCAGACTCTCGGAATGCTGCGCAATTTGGTTGGGTGAAAAATGTCAAACCCGACCATCTCTATTGTTTAGCGGCCAACAATCTGGCCTATAGTTGAACAGTCCGAGTATTGTATGGCGTGTTTGACAATAGGGTCCTAAAGACCTGTTCCAATTTTAATGCCAAACGCTTAAGTTTAGGCCAAAAACACATGTTTACTCAATTTTTAAATGTTTTTCTTTGGTTTGTGTCCAAAAAAACATTTTTTTAGATTTTGCCACAATCTTTGGGTTAAACTCAAATTTTGGGTGTATTTTGCTTTCCGTGTCCCTTCCGAAATGTCAGATAGGAATAACCCCAGTGTTAAAACTAAAAGCCCTGTGGTGTTTTTGTCGATTAAGCGAACGTCAAACATGATCAAAAGTGTCAAGGTTCGTTTGTGGACCCAATTTTAAAATTAAAGTTTAAATATGATGTAGCCGTTATTTGAGCGGGAAAAAATGCTAAAATACTTGCAGTAACATGCTCTTTTGTGTCATTAAATAAAAACAAGAATTCATTAAACATTTTAGGACCCAATTAGCAAGCATTTTAGCCGTTCAACCATTGGTGAATTATTTTAATCATAAGTAATTTAATATCCCGTTCGGATTGATTTCACAGTGATTCACAGCAGTACAAGCTACAATATTTCTTTGAAGTTAAAGTTTTGTGTTTATCCTTTGTGCTATTTTATTTTTATTTCAATCAGATATTGTATTCCGCATGGCAAACAAAGAAAAAGTCTTTTTCTAAGTGTTACATATCTATATCAGGGTTTAAAATTAACAAAACACTACGTAGCACCGTAAATGAGTATAACTAGAAAAGATTGTAGCAGTTAAAATTTGATGTATTTTTCGCGGTATTTTTTACATCAGCTTATTTTATAACTTAATCAATACCAAGCAAGTAAAGTAATCTAGCAGTCAGCCGTTATTCACTATGTACAAATACCCAGTTAAATTTATTTTTGATAGTTTCTGTTATTTATTAAAATTAGATCGAAAAAATGATCTTCGGTCGACCAGTACTACATATAAGCTTTTGTGTACTATTATGAATGATTATTTTAGGGGGCCTATTTTGTAAATCGAGCCAGATTCATGTGACTCGTCTGTATTCATTGTCGATCAAAGCAAACATGCATATTTCAGATGTCACCCGTCGACTCCCATATTAATCCAGTCACATAGAGTGACAACTGTCGAAAAACTCGAGTGACAGAGCTGAGTCGAGCGAATTTTTCGGTCGACAGTGACTCCAGTCGAGTCGTTTTGATCGACTCGACTTATAAAATAGACCCCTTAATCTGCTAGAAAAAATCATAACGGTATGACTCAAATTACAATAAGTAGTTACATATGCACAGCATAATAATACTGCGTATTAACGAATATGTATTACTAACAACCTAAGAGTAAATTTAGTAAACGAATGGCATTATCGAGCTAACCCAGCAAGCTTTATAAGGTAACATCTCCAAAATCCTGTAACCACTTTTCATATGCTGCCAGACTGTTGAGAGCCACTGAGCGGCGGATCCTTTTCAATGAATTGTGGAAATCAGACTCTCGAATGCTGCGCAATTTGGTTGGGTCCATATTCTTAACTTCCTCTACATTGAGCTCTGGAAAAGAGAAAACAAATTTAGGTACATTATTTTTACGTTGCAACTGCTGTGTATCAATTACAATTATTTATTGTAAACCTGGCAAACCGAAAAAAAAAACAATTTACACGGATACAAATTTTGTTCGCATGAAACTCCCCTATGAATTTTTACCACTTTTGAGTTAGCTTCTAAAGAACATTCTAACGCTCAAACATCATTATTCTACAATGATGAAATTTGAAAGATCCATTCGGGGCAATTTTGTTCGAACATCATTTAGGTATTTCTTTTTTCTTTAAGCTTAGTACACTGATTTATAACAAGCCTATTGCTTCATTTTCATGTCAGCTTTAAGGTTTCATGTTATTTCAGATGAATATTAAAGAATTTATGCTGCTTTCAAGGGGTGTTCATTCCAACCCCAGGCGAACTACCCACGACTATCCCTATTTCTGAAAATCATATTTAAAAACTGTAACTGTGTATGGAAAAAAATGAGAAACTATATTAAACCATCTGTGTCCCATGTGTTTAACAGTGTTTTATAGAAAATAAAATTTTCCTAATATGTGCATGAACTCAAAGTTAAATATGAACATTAATGAATGTTTGTCCTTTACTGGCATATACCAGATTTACTGGTATGTCTGAAACATACTTTTGGGAACTAGTAATCAGAAGACACAATGGGCCGTATGAATAAAATGTAGTAAAGTTGAGTTTACTACATTCTCGATAGTAAACGCTATATGTGGAACACGAGTGGAACATGTTTGTGTCATTTTCCTTTCTACATCTTTCGAACGTACTACAAACAACGTATTGCTATGAATAAAGGTAGCATTTACTACAAAGCTACTGGTAGTTAGCTTCAGAGGTTGCTACACATGCTTTGAGATTGCGGAATTGAATGGAATAATTTACTTTTGAGTAAAAATCATGGGAAAACTATATGAGTTTTGATATTTTGGAAGGTATTTTGAGTTTTGCTTAGGAATTCTGAGGTTACGAAAACATTCGCCCCGCCAATTCTGAGATTCCGGTAAGATTACCGGCAGTAGCCATTTGTAATATCCGTGTGAATTCTGGCATTACGATAATTATGTTATTTTCTAGTAATTTTAGGATGTCGGTAGGAATTCAGATATTTATAATGTAATTCTGAATTTTAGGTGTAAATTCTGACATCTCAGATTCTCAGATTTCCTTTGGAATTCCGGAATTCCTGTAGGAAATTTAGGATTCCGATAGGGATGTCGGATTTGTTATGATAATTCTGGAAGTATAAATACCATTCTAGGAATATTGCGGAAATATCAGAAATCTGGTAAAAACTCTAGAATTGGGGTGGGAATGGGATTCCGGATATTGATCTCTTGAAATTCTGTGGGTATCTTTGAGACGGTATATCTGTAAGAATCTATGAGATTGCGGTGGGATTCCTGCGAATTATTGTGTGAATAGTTGTGATTCTGAAAATCAATCTTTGTAATTATTGTAAAAACCTTTAAGATTCCGTTGATCTCCAGTTCCGTTGGAATTTCAAAGCAAAGCTTTAATATAAACCTGTTGAATGTCGGTAAATATTTTATAGATTTCAATGGGATTTTTTGTGAAATCGATAAGAATTTTAATGATTTCAAAGGGAACCCCTCATTGAATTTTAACGACTACCAATGGAATCACTACCATAAAAATTTTACATTCTAAGTTATAGAAATTCCAAGGATACTATCAGAAACCCCATCAAAATAACGAGAATATCACAGAAACACATTTAGAACTTCCGGAATTCAACATGCTGTTAATAAAACACACGGGGAGCATCAAAATTCTACCGCAATTTCACCAGAATCTCAGTACTGGTGCTAGAAAATATGTGGTTTCTAATTTGATAGCTGTAATCTCAAGATCTCTTCATAGCTGTTAAGCTAACATCAAAAAAAAAAATCATCAATCACTGGCGTTGGCGAAGACCGAAAACCACTCAGAAAATTCTTTGATGTACCATCATCATAAAATCATAGACATAAAGAGCATACAGACTAATCGCAAAATTACACTACAAATCTTGTCAAATTATAGCACCTTCATGATTTTATGCAAATTGTTGCGTAATCGATTAGATTCCATGCATTTCCTTCATATGCATGATTGCATTAATTTTAACCTTCCAGTCGTCGCGCAGTTTGCCACTGTCAGAACCACCACGCTGCTGTTGTGAATGAAAAGCGAGGTATTTTCAACAGTGTTGTACAAAATACAACAGCGCGACGACTGAAGTGTTAAGAGTCACTCTGAATAGATTATTCACAGAGAAACAGACGTAACACTTAGAACAAATCTCGATCAAAATCATAGTCGCGAAATCATGTACGCCCAATGCTAAAAACACTGTAGTTGGCCGATGGACCAACAGATGGCGGTAGTGTGTAAACGTCAAACGCGAACAAAAACGACGCGAGCGCTGCGGGTGGTCGATTGACCACCTACCCAATATTTGAATCGATCGTTAAAAAGTTGGTCGATGGACAGCGATGAGAGTGTGACGTCTGTTTGTCTGTGGATTGTTCTTTACGTGCAGAATCACTTTGCATTCTGAATAGAATTTTCTTAACGTGCGGCATCAGTCACTGGGCCGTATGAATAAAATGTAGTAAAGTTGAGTTTACTACATTCTCGGTAGTAAACGCTATATGTGGAACATGTTTGTGTCATTTTCCTTTCTACACCTTTCGAACATACTACAAACAACGCATTGCTATGAATAAAGGTAGCATTTACTACAAAGCTACTGGTAGTTAGCTTCAGAGGTTGCTACAATAGAGATAGAAAACTATAGAGGACGAATGTCGCTGGTGTTCCCTTTGTTCTCGCTCAGAAATATGTCGGGTACATAACTGTCAAACTGCATACATTTCCGCGTTGACATTCATAGCCCCGCCTATCTCCACCAGCAAGAGATGTTCCGACAGCGACGCCAGCGACATTCTTCCTCTATAGTTTATTACCTCTATTGTTGCTACACATGCTTTGAGTTTGCGGAATTGAATGGAATAATTTACTTTTGAGTAAAAATCATGGGAAAACGATATGAGTTTTGATGTATCGGAAGGTATTTTGAGTTTTGCAAAGGAATTCTGAGATTACGAAAACTTTCGCTCCGCCAATTCTGAGATTCCGGTAAGATTATCGGCAGTAGCAATTTGTAATATACGTGTTAATTCTGGCATTACGATAATTATGTTCTTTTCTAGGAATTTTAGGATGTCGGTAGGAATTCAGATATTGATAAAGTAATTCTGAATTTTAGGTGTAAATTCTGACATCTCAGATTTCCTTTTGAATTCCGGAATTCCTGTAGGAACTTTGAGTTTCCGATAGGGATTTCGGATTTTTTATGATAATTCTGAAAATTTAAATACCATTCTAGGAATATTGCGGGAATATTAGGAATCTGGTAAAAACTCTAGAAATGGGGTGGGAATGGGATTCCGAATATTGATCTCTTGGAATTCTGTGGGTATCTTTGAGACGATATTTCTGTAAGAATCTATGAGATTGCGGTGGGATTCCTGCGAATTATTGTGTGAATATTTGTAATTCCGAAAATCAATCTTTGTAATTATTGTAAAAACCTTGAAGATTCCGTTTATCTCCAGTTCCGTTAGAATTTCAAAGTAAAGCATTAATATAAACGTTTTGAATGTCGGTAAATATTTTATAGATTTCAATGGGATTTTTTGTGGAATCGTTAAGAATTTTAATAATTTCAAAGGGAACCCTGGTGTTTTAGGGGAGATCCTCATTGAATTCTAACGACTACCAATGGAATCACTACAATTCTCATAAAAATCTCTATATTCTAAGTTCTAGACATTCCAAGGATACTATCAGAAATCCCACCAAAATAACGAGAATATCACAGAAACACTTAGAACATCGGAATTCAACTTGCTGTTAAGAAAACACACGGGGAGCATCAAAATTCTACCGCAATTTCACCAGAATCTCAGTATTGGTGCTAGAAAATATGTGGTTCCTAATTTGATAGCTGTAATCTCAAGATCTCTTCATAAATGTTAAGCTAGTATTTAAAAAATCATCGGCGTTGGCGAAGGCCGAAAACCACCCAGAAAATTTTTTGATGTACCATCATCATAAAATCATAGACATAGAGAGAATACCAGACTAATCGCAAAATTACACTACAAATCTTGTCAAATAACAGCACCTTCATGATTTGTGCAAATTGTCGCGTAATCGATTAGATTCCATGCATTTTCTTCATATGCATGATTGTATTAATTTTAAGCGTCACTCTGAATAGATTATTCTTTACGTGCAGAATCACTCTGCACTCTGAATGGAAATTTCTTAACGTGCAGCTTCAGTCACTGCTCATGTTCGAAAGTAGTAAGTACTTCATGTTCGAAAAGTTTTTTATTCATTCCAAAAGTGTAGTAAACTTTGTGGATTTTGATTTTGAGTAGATGCTACATGTAGTAAAGTTCAAAGTTTTTTATTCATATCACCCACTGTTCATGTTCGAAAGTAGTAGGTACTACATGTTCGAAAGTTTTTTTATTCATACCAAAAGTGTAGTAAACTTTGTGGATTTTGTTTTTGAGAAGATGCTACATGTAGTAAAGTTCAACGCTTTTTATTCATTCCGCCCAATGTGTTTGTTTGACAAATTGAGACAAGAATTTGCGAAAAAAATGCGTGTTCTAGTGAGAATCAAACTCACGACTCCGTGTACGCTAGACCGGCGCTGCTTTAACTAACTACCACAGACAAACATACGTAACACATAGAACAAATCTCGATCAAAATCATAGTCACGATGACATGTACGCCCAATGCTAAAATCGGTGTGTTTGGCCGACAGGCCAACAGATGGCGGTAGTGTGTAAACGTCAAACACGAACAAAAACGATGCAAGCGCTGCGGGTGGCGGAGCGAGATTTCTCAACCATTATTGCATAATAGAGCAAAAGATTGTTAACTTGTTAACTGGTACTCCGTAACAAGTTGGCGGCGTGCAATCTTATTATAATATTTTCAGTGGAAAAAAGTAGCGGAAAAAATATTCTGTACCACTTCTAAGTTGTCCCCTCTGACAGTTTTAAACTGCAATAAAAAAAGTTTTGGAATTAATTAGACATAGACCTAAAAATAACTAAATTGAAACACCGTCAATTTTCCAATCACGAGGGGCAAGTGAAAAGTTTCTCATTAGAGATTGAATCTGTGTTTTCTCTCTAGGTAGCTATAAGTATACAAGGTTCGCAATTATCATAGAACAACAGAACGTGCTGATAATTCAAGAAACACTATACTCAAAGCGTTAAAAGCTATTATCATGGCCAAATCATGGAACTTCTCTAAAAATAAGGTTGCCTAATATTAGCATAGCATAGCATAGCATAGCATAAACGACTGTACAAATCGTGTGTGGCTGTGCAATTCTCAACTTTTTTCGTTTTGAGAAATCTAATAAGTAGTGTCGCAAAAAAATCGTTTTGGAGTTAACGCTTTTTTTTTCTACATATTAGAAATGAACAAAACAAGTATCAAATTGTACACCTGGCCACGTCCTCACAATCGCTAAGGGAAGGGAAGGAACGTTCAACGTCTACTTTAGAAGATACAGGGAACCCAAACTATCTTCATAGACATCACAGGATGAGGTAGTTGTGTTAGTAGAGTAGGGTGGTAATGAGGAAGAGCTCTATTCGACAACTTAGAGCATTATTGGTATTATATAATCATAAATGAGGTGAAATTGGTTTTGAATTTACCTGATCAATCTGGATCACTTCTGTAAGAGAACTTTTTTATGATTAGTAATATGATAAATATAAACAAAAAATAAAGAAATAATGGATGGTTGGGTATGAGATAAAGTGAATAATAAAAATAACTTCGGAAATTTCTTTTGTGTGTCTCTGTATTTGTACATTTGGGAGTTGGTGTAGAATAATTAATTGCGTTTTACGAATGAATTACTGGTTAATACTTATATATACATTTATTTCCCCAAACACCGCCATTATCTTCAATCATCTGAATCAGTGGATTCCGCTTTTCCATAAATTTCTTCAATTTTGTTTGTAACCTTTTCTCTGTCTCTTGCTAAATCTTCCCATTCCTGAAAACTCAGATCTCCAAATCTATCAACATTTTGTTTAATAACGTCAAGCCAAGTAAATGATGGTCTTCCTAATTTTCTATAGTCTTTTTTGTACTTAGCAGCTAATTTTAACAAATGATTGTCTTCCATCCGTACTACGTGACTCCAAAATCTCATTTGCAGTGCCCTAACCTTCTTGGTGACCGTTTTTCCTCGTAGTATTTCAGCACCGGTTGGTTTGTCATTGTTTCCTGTACAGCAACTAGCCAATTCCTCTACTATTTGTTTCTCATATTTCCGCATGGATTTACGAGTACGTTTGGTAATAACAGAGACTTGTGATCCAAACGTCATTGTTGGTGAGATTATTGAATCATACAACAGCCTTCCAATTTCAATACTAGGCTTATTTTCTTTAGCAAAGACAATCACTGCTTTTGACGATTTCACTGCCTTTTTACATCGGGATTTGTTCGTTTTGCGACGGCACAATCGATCTGTTATTGTCACTCCCAGGTAGTCTAATTCGTTGGATACCTCATATATGCGTCCATTGATTGTCAGCGACGGTGGTGTTTCTCCTGTAGGCGTCCTTACCACTATTTTTGTTTTATCATCATTTAGCATTAAATTTGCATCTTCTAGATGCTTCTTCAGCACTGGTAGTAATCTGTCCAATTGCTCTTTATTACATACGATGATCAAAATGTCGTCAGCATACACTAGTATTATCGGGTATCTTATATTATGTACCTGATCTAAGACGAAAAAGCCTCTCAAATCAGCTTCTGTCTTTCGCAGAACGTCCTCCATTATCAAGTCGAACAGATACGGTGAAAGCGGACATCCTTGCTTTATCCCCATGCGGCGATTTTCCTGTAACGTTTTCTGTCCATTCCACAAGGTTTGGTACGATTCCTCTCTTACGCATTCAACAACTCTACGAATTATTTCAATCGGAGCATTCTTTTGCTCCAATATTTTTGGAAAATCCCGCAATGAAATTTTGTCAAAGGCTTTACTTATATCCAGTGACATTAAGATCAAGTCGTCTCCTGCATTCCATTTCTCTTCTAAAATCCGTTTAGTAACAAAGAGATGATCCATAGTTGACCTCCCGTGAAGAAAGGCCGTCTGGTGATGTCCAATGGGAACTGTATGTTTTATCAGATGTTCAAGTACCCAAGATGCATACATTTTGTACCCCGTGCTACTCAGACATATTCTCCGGTAATCATTTTCATTTCAAATCTCAATATTTTAGGGATCGGTACAAGCAATGATTGTCTCTATTGAGATGGTAATGAATTTTCTGACCATATCCGCTTCAATATACCTTTGAACTCATCTTTTGTTACAGTATCGGCATACTTTATTAACTCGGCCGGTATATTATCTAGCCTAGGCGCTTTATTATTCTTACTTTCTCTGATAATAGTGTCCAAATTATCGATGTCAGGCATGTTACATTGTACCTCACCAGACATGTCGATTTTTTCTGGTAAAAGAAAGTTTCCTTCTTATCCAATTCTCCATTTACGCATCGAAATGTTCGGTTTCCGCGTGCTACTAGAGTTTTTCCTATGCTTTTTCATATACTGATGCGCTCTACTGATTCTTTCACCAACCTTGTAATTTTTCAAATTTTCTAAAAATTGTTTCTGATCTCTGCTTTCCTTCTCTTTACACAAACGAGAAAATGTAGCCTTTGCATTTTTCTTCTGTTTGATTGCGCTATGATTATAGGGTTTCATCTTATTTCTGAAAGACCATTCCTTCACATCCGCCAGCGCTTTTCTGCGAGATGGTGATAAAGGTATTTTATGCAAATCAGATACTGACGAGTTAGCTGCTTGCTTCAATTTATCAACAAAGTTTTTCCACGCTTCTGATGTTCCTGTTTGGAAGATGTCAATTTTCTTATCAGCCAAAGCTTTATGGTAATTTGCTTTGAATTTTTCTTGTTGAAGCAACTTCAAATTCCATTTGATTCGTGAACAATCGTTCAAAGATCTCTCGCCTGACGAAATGTCAAAGCAACATTCAGAAGTATTGATAAGACAATACAGCAGTTTATGGTCTGTGACTACGGTTGAATCCCAGGTAGCATGGACATTCTTCAAAAACATCTTGGAGTTTGTTTTTGTCATAATATGATCGATTTGAGAGCCCCTACTTCCTCTAGCCCATGTGATTAGACATGACCTGTTGGCCATAGTACTCCTTACAGCAAGATTGTGTCGCCTAATGAAAAATTTCAATTGTTCGCCGTTCGCATTTGATTCAGAATGGCCCAAAAATTTTCCAAAAAGAGAGCTGTCTTCACCGTCCAGATCATCTCCTCCTATCTGAGCATTAGTGTCCCCGATACATATGAGATTCTTGAAGTGTTTGATTGTCATAAAACATCGACCTAGATCACTCAAAAATTTACTGTAGCCATGATTTGGAGCATGTATGTTAATTATCTCAAGGGCAACCCTTTTACCTCTAATTGGGATTACCACCTCGATCTTTTGTATGTTCTCGAAAGCGTTATCCACACCTACGATTGAAATGTCAACTCCCTTTCGAAGTAAAAACGCTAGACCGCGTAGATGATTACCTCCATTTCTTGAGATATACCAAACGTAATCGTTGGTCTGTAGTTCGGCTGCATCCACATTCACTTCCTGCAAGCATGCGAGATGTACATTTCGTCGCAACAGTGCGTTATTTATCAGATCCCGTTTTGCTGAGTCGCAACATCCTCGAATATTCCAACTGCACAGGCTTGGTAAATTTTGAGCATAATCATCGCCAGAAAAGCGAATTTCACGAACAACTCCTGTCTGGTATACCTTCGTAACGCTGTGGAATCGGCCACTTCCATCGTCAATTGTGTGGTATATATTTACGTGCTTAACATGATCTACTCCGGCTCCATCAGGTACAAAGCAGTTCCAAACATTACCGTTACGGTCATACATTATTATTTTGATGGAACACGTGTTTACAATAGCTATTATTGTCTTGTACTCTAACAAGCTAACACCAATCTGTTTTCTACTCTCATATGCTGATATTGCCCTCGTTTTAAGGAATTCCTGATTTCGTCGCGCGTAATTTGACGAAACTTCTATAATGCTTATTATTTTCGTTTTAAATTCTTCTCTATTCTCCAGACTGTTCAATAGTTGATGAGTGATTGCATAATATATCGAATCGGATGCAACTGGCGATACTAGATATTTTAAGATAGGGAGTCCTAACATATCATACAACTTTTGAAATGATACTCTGGGTTCCTCTTCCTGGTCCACAATTTCGTTGTTAGCGAGACCACTGACCTTATTCAAATCTGTAGCCGCTAATGTGTTATTTAGTTGTAGATGTTTCTCGACGCGATTTGCTTTTTGTTGTTCATACAATTCTATTACCTCGCGAACACTATCGTAATGATTCATACCATTATAATAGATATTAACCGTCGCACTGCAAGCCCAATCCTCAAACACTATAGGATGTGTTTCATTCGAAAAAATTCTTATTGTCACTCCAAGAATATCTCGAACCGCAGCAATCGATTCCGACCCTGCCCAAACGCCATCGTGACTGAGTTGCTGCAAATACCCTGATATAATCGCACCGTGCATATTTTCTTCCGGTCATGACTCCCCTCGCTCTATTGCCTCAGTTATAATCAGATTTCGGTAAGTATCAATACATGAATACAGATGTTTCACACATTCCTGGCGCATTACAAAGATTGCATCTTGAAACACTTCATGTGTATAGTGCAGCTCCGTCAACTGGTACACTATAGCAGAAAACAGGCAATTTCCATCTCCAGGCATACGATCAATTATTAGGTTGTATTTGTTATTCATCGTTATCTCCATATTGCATCACTTGTTATTCTTCGGCTGTCACCTAATACAACACAAACATAATGAAAATATGGAATGCTTTTTAATGCTTTTTTATCAATTTATCGCAATTGTCTGCTCGAGCACTGAAACGATCAATATGTGTCAATGGTCAGAAAAATTGTTCAAGCCGTACTCCTGCCCTGATTCAACAACGTGTATCCACTTACTGCGAGATTCTAAACTAATCGACGAACTGACATACTAAATAATAGCTTTCATATGTTTCTGTGTGTTTTCCTGTTTGCAATTACAAAGCCTCGCATAACGCATTACGTACACATATTTACCTGAGATGCTCACAACTTTTTTTTCATTTTGGTCACACCAATACATATACTCACGTGTCTGAGGCTGATGACATATTGAAAGAGAAGAGAAGTGAAGTGAAGTGTTGGCGAAAAGAGAAGAGAAGAGGTAAAAATGGTATGGCATACTGGGAGAGGTTTCGAAAGAGTTTCAATGCGCTCCTTGTTTTCATTGATTTTGTGCTTCAGCAACAGCATGCTGCCTGCAACCAGAGAGAGAGCGCATGGCTGCTTCATTCGGTTTTTTTCCTTTTCCCATGTCCATCTGCATCAACTGGCGCCTGTAAAGGCGACTCTGTAGAATGTATAGCAAGGGGGTAAAAATCATTTCATCAAGCAGGAGCATTGCTTCATGATGACGTACAAGAAAACCGTTCAAATCACAAAGCAAGTTGTTTTTCGTCATCATTCGGCAGTCCAATCCACTAGAAATTACAATGTAGGGCCGACAAATTTCATAACGCTAAAGGGGGTGGGTGGGTGTATTGAAGATGTTACAGCTTATATAAAATTTGAAAAATATTCATTCAAATTGCGTTACAAAGGGGTGGTTGGGTCTAAAAAATGACAATTTTTGGCGTTATGAAATTTGTGAATTAACCCATAAAACTTAAACGAAACAAGTAGAAATAGCAATCCTAGGCTATGATTAATAGTATATACAAAATTAAAATTATAACAGGATTAATGAGTTGTTGTTAATTTACATGACTGAACACACGATTGAGCCCGTTAATGAAATAATCAATGAATAGTTAATCCAGATTTTCATGACACAGTTCTTAAATTTGAATCACTACCAAAATAACTTTTAAAAAGACAAATTGATCAATTCAAGATCAAAACATATTTGGTACACACTTAGATTTTTTCTCGTTGTTCAGTAATGTTTTTTACCGGCAACGTACTGTAAATAAATATTTAACTGAAGTTTCGGTATTACAAACGAGATTTACCGAACCCCCCTATATTATATATAAAAAAATCAAAACAATGTTCGTCCACTTTTACCGAAATCGTCGTTTTATTTACCGAAAAAACTGTAAATTGTTTAGATTCGCCGTAGACTGTAATTTTTTACCGTACTTCAGTTCGTAGTGCTACAATGCTTAAGGTGATTATATAACGAAGCCAAGCCACACCTCAAATTTTCAAGAGCACAAAACTTGAGAACCAAACAGCGCTCCTCGTTGAAAATTTATCCCATTGGTCACTTCCAACAAGCAAGTAATTACAGTTAACTCTCCCTTACTCGATATTCCGTATCTCGATATCGAGTTAGAGAACCATAGTAAAAGTTGGTTTTCATGGCTAACTCGATGGTCCCTTGGATCGCAGTTGCGATGGTCCCTTCAATATCGAGTAAGGGAGAGTTAACTGTAGATTGATTTTTATCGCGGACTGTTGAAAGATTTTCCAGTCTTGTGCACTTGAAAATTCGAAGGTTGGCTTCGTTTTATAATCACCTTAACCGATCAAATTGTAATTTGATATTTCTGAGGCCGCCATTTTTGTTTCGGTGTGATAGTCAACGCGATAGTATTGCATCCGTTTAATATTCTCTTATTGTTTTCCGTAAGTACAGTACTGGACATAATAAAGTACGCATTGGCCGTTTTTTCATACAAAATGGTCATGTTTGGAGATCTGAATCTCAGCTTTTAGTGGTCCGATTGATCCGAAATTTTCACCACAGCCTAGATATAACATAGATTTTACTCAATTTAAATATCACTGCATTTGAAACACAATCTTTTAAATTATTGAAAATCTCTCAATTTGCAAAAAATTGCAAAATTTAATTTTGAAAATATTTTGAAAACAATCAGTTTTACCGAAAAATTATGTTCTGCAAACTTGTGTGTCTTATCAAATTGTACATTTTTGCAGAAGGACATATTGCTCTAAGTATTTTCATTTAAAAATTATTTTTACTTTAAAATTTTGTCATTTTTATCAATATTTGAGATTTGCGATAACTTAAAAGTTCGTTAATGAAAAACTATAAATTACTAGCCTAGCAAATTTGGTTACTTTCAAGCTACGGTGAAAATTTCAGGTCAATCGGACAGCTAGAAACCGAGATATAAGACTCCAAACTTGATCATTTTGTATGAAAAAAGGCCAATGCGTACTTTATTCTGTCCAGTACTGTAGGTACGACCTGAGTGATTTTATTAAAAAACCTATTGTTTAAGGTTGAATAAAATATTTTCGTTGTAGTACTTGTCGTTGTTGTAACTGCCCAATTACGTTTCTGAATAGCATCATCACATTAACCAACATAAACACCTATGAAGGATTCGGTGGCAGTTTTTTGCAAAAGAGGTGAACAGTTGCATATGAGCTAGGATTGTAGCTCAAGATTTGAAGCGCGCGTTCGAGTTGTTGGTGATGCCACTGGTTTCCCATCTTCATAACAGACGAGCAGTTCATCTTCAAACGGTATAAAAACGAAAACGCGAAATAAATCGATGGACTTTGAAATCAATATGAAATTTATTTTGTTCTGATCATTCTATTTTATTGTTCGGTAATCCTTAGCTTTACCGAAAACATTACCGAGCGCTCAGCGGTTTATATTTCGCTAAAAAAATTACCGGAGTCGGTGATATTTTCTAAGTGTGTACTGGTTGTGCATAATGATGGCTATTAGGCCAACACACTTAAACAGAATCGCCGAGAACAAAATTGGCAAAACATTTACCGATATCTCGGATGTTTACCAAATCTCGGTAAAGTTTGCCGAGATCTCGGCAAAAAATGTGGATTAAAAAATTACCGAATTCTCAGCTGTTGGGTTCTCGGCGAAACATTTTACTGAGGTCAGTGAAATAATTTAAGTGTGAACCGAATATTAAAATAAAGTATAATTTTCGAGAAATTTGAAGTTTAATGCCTTTTTTTCACACAAAATTAAATGCTTAAACTTCTATTGTTATGAACGAAGAATTGCTTTACATTTACTAAAGCAACACACTAGTTATAGATATAAGATCATGTTTGTATCTATGGAATGAAATATTCTTTTAAATGTCTACCTTTCCTTCGAGCACTGTAAACGTTTAATGGGTATCCTTTCTAAACTTGAATCATCGATGTCATAAACAAGATCAGGAATGGCTCCAAATGCAGTTCGTTTTTAGGTAAAATTTGAGAACAATTTACCACTTTATTATAGTAAAAGCTGGGACTATAATAATTGAAAATATAACGACTCTCGTATTTATAAGTCATGGAACATTGTGAGATTTTATTGTTTTCTATGGAATGGGCAAATGATAATTTTGAGTTAGGAAATTTTATTGTATAATATTGAAAATCAGTTCAGTGGTACAAAGCACATTTTATTTTACAAATATAAATAAGAACCCTTTTTGTGTTTGTCAATTGAATTTTCTCAAAACTGTTTTTTTCAAATCCAAATTCACGCACATTATGAATGTCGAAGCATCCACACGCACTGCTTTCACGCTTTAGCACACTTTCCTTGCCACTTCGCATCCCTTCAGTATGCCATGTAAGCGCGATTTTCATACAACATGCATGGAGAGACCTTCAACGCGTACGCTTCTCTTTTACATCCTCGACTTCTGTTTGTACTAGGTAATACGGTTTGAGATTTTAACAAACATGTTTTATCGTTTTTTTCTATACCGCATTGACAAAGCAATCCACAAGAAGCAAGTTTGTTTTATGTAAGCCATAGAAATGCACAGAATTTCTGAAAATTTCACAAAATTTAATTGTCACTTGATTGCATTGTAATCAAGAATTCTTATGTGAATTCATTATTTTAGAGGCGTTTTGCAAAATCAGATACTCAAGGTTTATCCGATCAAATTGGCTGGAACCCATTATGGCGTTGTTTTGGTTTTGTTTTACGTTGGATTGGATTGATTTATTTTAGATAGGTGAGAATGGGACGAATAATATTGAATTTTCTTTGAAGTTGAATTTTCGATGAAAATCCATCTGATTTTCGAATTTAGATATTTGTATTAGTTTATTTGTTGCTAAACCATTTGACAGTGAACCATCTGTTTTTCAATTCGCCTGAATGGAGTCATATAAAGCCAAGAGAACTCTTAAAATTATACAAGAGCGAATGTTTAAACTCTTGATAGTTTAAATCAAACATCAGGCTCACATGATCAACTGTTCATATTCTTCGACATCTTTTTATCTCGTATTATTAGGAAAATATATACAGGAAACAAAACAAATAGAAATAAGTTATATTCGATTGACGAATCATAATTAGTCATTATTATTTTATTGTTGAAAAATGTTAGTAATGTAATATGTCAGTATCATAGATACTTAAAAGAGAGGTTAGAGCTGAACAAGCACAATATTATTCACTCCTATTCTTGTTTACGTTCGAAAACAGTTTTTCATTTACGCCAGCAAAACCAAGTAGGAATTCTTCCATCACATTTAATGAAAAAGGATATTCTGAAGTAGTGATCAACTGGAGAAAGCAATGAAATAATTTGAAAAACAGAAATACTGATTAACAGTATATTAATAAATCAGTTGTAATTACAGGTAACTCTCCTTACTCGATATTGAAGGGACCATTAGAGAGGTATCGAGATACAGGACACATATTTTTGAAAACTTTAAACTTTTTATAATTTTGACAAAATACATTCAGAATAGTTATTTTCACGTAAAAAACAATACAATTTTACCACACTTACCTATATGACACTTCTTACCGTTCAGCAAAAATAAAAAAATAGCACCCACAAATTGGCAGTAAACTTTATTTTTACTATCAATGTAATAATAACAATCAAATTCATGAAATTTATTAACGTTTGGAGGACATTTGGAACTTTTCATTAAAATATCGAGTTAGAGAGGTATCGACTTACAGAGGTATCAAAGCATGCTAGATTGAAGGGACCGCACATTCAATCGAGTTAGGGGAAATATCGAGATACAGAACATCGAGTAAGGGAGAGATGACTGTAAAAGGATTAAAATTAAATTACAAAAAAAAGATACAAAATTTAATACATCAATCATAAATTTTCCTATTTATGGATTTAATGCATTACCAAACGTTCTGATCCATGCTCCATTCACGCCCAAAACGAGCGCAGTCATATCACATTCCTCTAGCGTTCTTGCGCGTCGAAGCAGTAAATGATCTTCACAGAACTCTTTGAACCTCTTCGCTTCGCCTTCAGTATACCAGGTAAGCGCGTTTTCCATATAGTTTGCATTGAGAGAGCTTTGACTCTTTTCCTCTTCTCTCCTTTTATCCCTTCTCTACTGCTGCAATATGTCATCGCCCTGAGAATAGTGAGTCTCAGATTTCCATCCGCCAAACCCGCTCTCCGTTCTCACCTGTCTCACTTCAAATGACGCCGGTGGAGACGGCCGATGCCAGCAACATTTATATACAGGTCGGTATCGCAGTAGTTGTAAGCACCGCACCTCTAGACCATGCACCCCTCACTAACATCATATCGCCTTTGCTTCATAAAAGGGCGATGACATATTGCAGGAGTGGAGAAGGGATAAAAGGAGAGAAGAGAAAAGAGTCAAAGCTCTCTCAATGCCAACTATATGGAAAACGCGCTTACCTGGTATACTGAAGGCGAAGCAAAGAGGTTCAAAGAGATCTGTGGAAATCATTTGCTGCTTCGACGCGCAAGAACGCTAGTGAACGCTAGAGAAATATGATATGACTGCGCTTGTTTTCGGCGTAAATGGAGCACGGATCAGAACGTTTGCTAGTAAATTAAATCCACAAATAGGGAATTTTATAATTAAATGAATTAAGTTTAGTAACTTATCATAATTACAACTGATTTATTGATAAACTGTTACCGTGATAAATCAAAATCCGGACAGGACCAATATCCGGACACTCTGGTGAAATTCAATCATTTCAATGTTAAATATCCTTCCTAGTGTGAGAATATTATTCCTACTATTAATGTTAACTATTGTTGACCATTGTAACATGAATTGACATCAAGTTAGCCTTGTAAAACATAATTAAAGACAAAAACAAAAGTCGGTTCCGCTAGGACGCGTTTGCTTTCAAAATTAACGATAACCAAAGAAATTCTACTCAATGCGCCATCGTGTTTCGGCGATTCATCACGCGTTTGTTACGTGCTTATCATATGTGATTCATGTTCTGTAGTGATTTGTTTGTATTTTGTTCTCGGTAAAGTCAATAGTTTCGAAGAAATTTATGAAATGCATGTAATTCTTTGCCAGAAGAAGACTGTCCGGATACTTATATGTGTGGTTTCGAATCCTTAGAACAAATCTCGATCAAATTCATAGTCACGAGGACATGTGCGCCCAATACTAAAATCGATGTGTTAGGCCGATGCGCCAACAGATGGCGGTAGTGAGCAAACGTCAAACACGAACAAAAACGATGCGAGCGCTGCGGGTGGCGGATTGACCACCTACCATATTTTCGAATCAACCGTTAAAAAGGTAGTCGATGGACAACGATGGGAGTGTGACGTCTGCTTGTCTGTGGTGTTAGCATACAATTTTTCAAAGTTCAAAAAGAAATACAACATCATAGGGTCGATGTACCAATAGCCGCATAGCTAAGAACAAAAAATCATAGAAAATCGAAAAATAACGCTAGCGTCATTATTTTTACATCATCTGAAAGCTTTTTATCTTGGTTTTGTGGGAAAAATATGAAAACTACGAAAACTCAAATGTTTGTATTTATTATCGCGTGTGCCACTATAGGAATACATGTGCCTATAGTAGCACTATTTCTAATTCCTGTTCCTATAGTAGCACTAGCATCACGGCGTTGGAAAAATACTTATCAAAATCGTATTTTTACAAAACTTTTATATTTTTCCTTCACAGTGTGGATCAAAAGCTTTCGATTGATGTAAAAAAAGTTCTTATTTCATCAATTATTTTGTATAATAAAAAATAGTTTCTCTCAGTAGTGCTACTATAGGAACAATAGGTTAACAATAGGCGCAAGGGAGCTCAAATTTTAAGCAAAACTAATTATTTCGATCATTTTTTGAAAAAAATCAAGCTGTGTATAAATGGTACTTAGATTAATAGGTCCTGACCTTCATGTCAAAAAATATTTTGAAAAAAATTATAGCAAAACGGCCGTAAAAAGCCACTAGTGCGACTATAGGGGACTGTCCACTAAGGGAACACCGACCCTAATTGTTCGAAAACCTGGAAAACTCGTTGAATGTTGAACCGTTGTGATTTTAAATAGTATTAATCGAAAATGTTTGTAAATTATGTGTAATTATTGGGGGAACGATGCACATATTACAAGTATTTTTTGAAGACTTCAAAACCTACGTTTTATGATGTTTCTGTATAATCCAACACAGGAACAACATTAATTTTACAAATCCATGAATCTTTGTATCGTGATATCAATGTATGTTTAATGGTTATTATTTTTTTTTTTTTTAAGAACTACTGCGATTTTTTGAATGTCCGGAATTTGATGCACCGATGTCCGGATTTTGATTCATGTTTCCGGATTTATGGACACGACATGATGCAGAATTAACTCAATTTTCATTAAATTCATTGTAAATTTGGTGAAAATTATCAAGTTCTAACCTAAAAGCTATCATCTCAAAGTAATACATAATAAAATAACGATTAACCAATCGTATGCAAGCATTTGAATATGTGTATCATCTTAGGTGTCCGGTTTTGATGCATCACAGTAATCAGTATTTTTGTTTTCTATATTATTTTATTGCTTTCTTCCAGTTGATAACTACTTCAAAACATCTTTTATCATTAAATGTGGTGGAAGAATCCCTACTTGGTATTGTTGGCGAAAATGAAAAACTGTTTTCGATCGTAATGGCATTTGAATATAAACAAGAACAGGGGTGACTAATATTTTGCTTGTTCAGCACTAATCTCTCTTTTAAATATCTAGATTTTTCAACAATTTTATTACAATCATAAATAATTATTATTCGTCAATCATCTATTCCTTATTTCTATTTGTCTTGTTTCCTGTATACATTTTCCTCATAAATCGAGATAAAAAGATGTCGAAGAATATGATCAGTTGATCATGTAAGCTCAGGCTTTGATTTAAACTTTCATCAGTTTGAACATTCACTCTTGTGTAATTTTCAGAGTACTCTTGGCTTTATGTGACTCCATTTTGCTGATTTGAAGAGCAGATTGTTTGCTGTTAGATGATTTGACAGCAAATAAACAGAAATACAGAATGATAATACTGACATCTAAATTTGAAAAAAAAAATATTCAGATGGATTTTCCATCGAAAATTGAAATTCAAGGTAAAAGAAATATTCTCCGTCCCAACCTCACCTCCCAAATAATCTATCCAGCCCAATGTGAAACAAAACAACGCCATTATGGGTTCCGGGCAATTCGATCGGATAAGTAACTGTTTGTAAAACGCCTCAAAAAACAGGAAATCTTCCTAGAGTTCTTGATTACGATTCAATATCAAGCACCAGTTCAATAACATTTTGTGAAATATCTAGATATTTTGTGCAACACTATGGCTTACGTAAAACAAACTTGCTCCTTGTGGATCACTTGTCAATGCGGTATATAAAACATCGACAAGGCATGTTTGATAAAATCTCAAACTATATTACTTAGTACAGACAGAAAGCGAGGATGTGAAAGAGGAGCGTACGCGTTGAAGGTCTCTCCATGCATGTTGTATGAAAATCGCGCTTACCTGGCATACTGAAGTGATGCGAAGAGGGATGGAAAGTGTGGTCAAGCGTGAAAGCAGTTCGTGTGGTGCTTCGACGCGCGAAAACGCTTGAAGATAATTTGAACTATTATTGGCAGCACTAATATTGCGCGTGAATTTTGAACTGATGAAAACAGTTGGGAGTAAACTAAATTAACAAACACAAAAAAAAAGTTCTTTTTTATATTTGAAAAAAAAAAAATGTGTGCTTTGTACCACTGAACTGATCTTATACAATAAAATTCCCCAACTCAAAATTATCACTCGGCCATTCCGTAGAAAAAAAAAAGAAAACCACAATGTTCCTTGACTTATAAATAAGAGAGTCGATTTGTTATCAATCATTAAAACCATAGCTTTTACTTTAATAAAGCGGGAAATTGCTCTCAAATTTGATCGATTATTACTCGTTCGGAAAATCAATATTTACTTAAAAATTAACTGCAATTGGAACCATTCGTGATCTTGTTTATAATATCGATGATTCAAGCTTAGAAAAGATTCCCATAAAACATTTACAGTACTCGTAGAAAAGGTATGCAATTAACATACTATTTCATTCCATAGATACAAACATGATATTATATCTAAAACTAGTGTATTGTTTAAACTTCCAGTCGTCGCGCGGTTCACCACCGTCAAAACCACCACACTGCTGTTGAGGACGAAAAGCGAGTTTTTTTTTCAAAAGTGTTGTACAAAATACAACATCGCGACGACTGAAGTGTTAAGTGAATTTAAAGAAATTATTCGTTCATAACAGCAGAAGTTTAATAATTCAATTTTGTGTGGAAAAGGCATTCAACTTCAAAATTCTCGAAAATTATAACCTTTTTTGAAAAAATATTCGGTAGGCTTGATAGATATCATTTTTTTAATTTCTTTATAAGTATCATTTCAAACATTACATTCATTTCTTCTGTGTGTTCTGTGTTATTAGACAACACTATCATCCTTACTTGGTAAAACAAATTTAAGATTTTAAACATTTTATTAACAACATATAACATTTCATTTGCCGTAGCAGTTCAGATTTTTACAGGTGAGTTAATTTTACCTGCTTATAGAAGAAAAAAAACACGTTTTCAATTTACTTAACTAAACTTAACCTTAATATATAACGCATTAATCGTGGCAATAGAAGATTGTAATTTTTTTGCCTGAAATTATTAATTATTTTATTTGACATTTGTTGCAATATTTCAACACTGGATATTTTATGTAACTCATTAGTACTATACGTACAAGTGAGGAAGCTTCAGAATCATTTTCAAAATTTTATTTTGAATTCTTTGAAGAGGTTTTTTCCTGGTTACAATTACAACAGCTAGTCCATATTGGTACAGCATACAACATGGTTGGCCTGAAAATTTGTTTGCATATCAAAAGCTTGTTCTTAAGACAAAGTTTTGATTTTCTATTAATAATGGGATAGAGACATTTTACATATTTGTTACATTTGACTTGAATGCCTTCAATGTGATTTTTGAAAGTTAAATTCTTATCTAGCATGAGCCCTTAGACTGGCCCTTAAACAAAAAAGTTGTAAAATTCAACGGGACACCCCCTAGATATGTGCCTTAGGGTAAGAAAAAAGCTCTCTCAAAATTTCAACTCATTTGGTTGCTCCCCCAGCTGGCGCATTCAATTCAAAGTTTGTATGGAATATTCGTCTCAAATATATTGAAAATTGACCCTATGTCACTGTTTCGTCTCGTACACTAGTTAATCACGTTCAATTGAGCCCAGAATGACAAATTCACTAGTTGATACGCTAATGAACATAGTTGCCGAAGGTTGTATCTGGGTTTAAGCTCATTTTCATTACCCTTTTAGTAGTTGAAAATTAGGTTCAGATCAGCACTCCCGTACAAACACACATGTGCATGCACCTTGTGCCGCAGCTTGCCCAGCGTCATAGGTGGCTATGATGCGCTTAGTGGGTACCACCCAGCTAAGTTGGAGGAATACTAAGCAATATTGCAAATCTACTTCAGATAGTTAAAACACCAACTTTATCAATTTTAATCATCATACAACCTCCTACAATATTGTTTGCTATAGTATCAAGTAGTGTTTTTGACAAACTGGCTTCAATCGAACGCGATCAACAATTTTCCTGACTCAAACAGGAGATGATGTGCTGTTTCCTATATGTTGGAGCTGAAAATCCCATATTAACTTCAATTCAATTGCGCCAGCTCATGGAACGGCCAAATGAGCTGAAACTTTCAGGAAGTCTTCCTCTAACCCTAAAGAATAATCCTGGCGGGTGCCCCGTGGAATTATACAACTTTATTTTTCTCCCATACTAAGGTGGGCCAGTCTAATGAGCCCTAGATACTTAGTAAGTATTACTTACCTTCATCTGACCAATTTATTGGAACCCCTCTCATCGTGACAACATGTCTACTTGAAGGTTTCAAATAAAGAGCTTTTGGTTAATGTGGGAATATTATTAGTTGAGTTTTGGAAGCATTAGATAGCTTTGAATTATTCTAACAATGTATGTTGGAAATTTTTTTTTTTTTTTAATTTTACGATCAAGCCTTCAGTACCAAACACTGTCGAATGCTTTTTCTATATCTAGATAAGCAAGGCCAGTAGAATAGCCTTCAGATTTGTTGGAATGAATCAAATTTGTTACACGTAAAAGTTGATGAGTGGTTGATGGCGGAATCCAAACTGTTCATTGGCAAAAATTGAATTTTCGTTGATGTGGGCCATCATTCTGTTCAAAATGACTTTTTCAAAATGTTTACTGATGAAGGAAAGCAAACTGATTGGACGATAGCTAGAAGCTTCTGCAGGATTTGTGTCTTGTTTTTAGATTGGTACAACCCTAGCATTTTTTCATTTGTCAGGAAAATATGCTAATTGAAAACATTTGTTAAAAATATCAACTAAGAATGATAACCTACTTTCGGGAATTTTCTTGATGAGGATGTAAAAAATTCCATCATCGCCAGGAACTTTCATATTTTTGAATTTTTAAATAATAGTACTCATTTCTTTCAAATCAGTATCCCAGGAATTTTCCAAAACGTTCTCTTGATTGAGAATATTTTCGAAGTCTATTTTGAAGAACTTGATTTTCTATTGGACTAGTAAGTCCTTAATTAAAATTGTGCGCGCTTTCAAACTGCATAGCAAGTTTTTGAGTTTTTCGCAATTAGTTAGTAGTAATTTGTTATCTTCTTCCAATGCCGGTATTGGCTTCTGAGGTTTTTTTTTTCAAAATTTTAGATAATTTCCAAAAGGGCTTAGAGCCAAGGTACAATTGAGAAATTTTATTTTCAAAAGTTTTTGTTTCTCAATTGAGAAAAACGTTCCTGGATTTCTTCCTGCAAATCCGGCCATATAATTTTCATAGCAGTATCGCGAGTGCGTTGAAATTGCCTTCTCCTCACTTTTTTTTAAGACGGTTTATCATCATAGTCTATAATCACGTATTCAAATTTTACTTCACATTTTGGAACTGCAATGCTCCTGGCTTCAACAATGGAATTCGTTAAAGTTTCAAGAGTATTGTTTATATCATGTTTTGTTCGAAAGAAATGTAAACAGATTAGAGTCAATTTATGTTCCATATATATATACCAGTCGGCTTGATAGCTATCATCATTATACACAACCAGTACCATACATGTTTTGATTTATTTTTGTTCTCTTGAATTAATTAATTTAACTTTTTAGTAGTTGTTTTGATAATATAGTGATTCATATTTGAAAACTATGTCACGAAAATCTATTCATTGGTTATTTAATTAATGTAGTCAATCGTGTATTCAATCAGATTAACAACAACTTATTTATTCTGTTATATTTTTTCCAATTTTTATGTTGTACCATGCCCACACAGTTACGAATCACCCACAGTGACGGATCACTTTGGCGTTCAACATCGAATAACTTGCCTAAAACATAAACGTTGACGTAAAACATATTTTTCCCATGTTATACTATTTGTCTTCTACCATTTTTAATGTTAAGCACAACATTCAACCGCTAAATAACGGTGTATTTGACAAATGTTTAGTTGGTACCACACAGCTAACATTATATGGTCGTTTTCTGCAAAAAGTGCCGTCAGCATTCATAAGCTCCCACAGGTGGTAAAATTCAAATGTTATAGCATAAAACATGCTTGTTCGCTTCGATTCAGTATGAATTCATCATTGGAAAACATTTTTTTTGATTGTTGATTCTAAATACCAAATATTAGCACTTTTAACTAGTGATCCATAATATGGACCAGGAAATGATTGTTTACCACGGTTATGGATCACATCCAAAGAATGTAGATTTCTGCCATTTTAAGCATTGGATTCGACATTTTTAGACAAAAGCACTAAGGATAAAACTAATAAAACATCAAGGTTTGTCAATTTCCTTTTTTAGCTGACAAAAATGGTTGGAAAACTTGGTATGGAGCGAAAACAGTTCATGTCTCAGTTACTACAATGCAGTATCACAAAAAAGGGCATTTTACCCTTGTTTCCAGCACTAATACTGCTATTTTTTGCAGTAATATGTGACACATTGTTAACTTTCGCCAAATCAAGCAAAACAGATGCATTGAGTTGAAAATCTCTTGATTTTGCGCACTGATCCGTAATATGTCACAATTTGATCCATAATATGGTTTTCAGAAACCGATACAATTTTCAATTTTTATGCAATCCTATGTAAATATTACATTCAAAACAGTTTACTATATGAAGATGCAATTTGAAACGATTCAATTCGTGCTTTTAAATTACATTTACCATGTAGTTTTATTGAATTTTATTCGCACGCCATCGAGAAGCAGTCTTCCTGCTTGATGAGAAATGATTTTAACAAACTTGCTACATTCTACAGAGTCGCCTTTACAGGCCTCTGTTGATGCGAATGGGACATGGAAAAGGAGAAGAAACCGAATAAAGCAGCCGTGCGCGCTCTCTCTCTGGTCGCAGACAGCATGCTGCTGCCGAAGCATAAAATCAATGAAAACACGGAGCGCATTGAAACTCTTTCGAAACCTCTCACAATATGCCATACCATTTTTACCTCTTCTCTTCTCTTTTCGCCAACACTTCACTTCACTTCTCTTCTCTTTCGGTATGCCATCGGCCAAATGGTCTACACTCATCACTGTGCTGGTTGCACTGCATTTCCCCTCTGCCACATCACCACACCGCATCTGCTCAACTCTCCATCCACTCCATCCTGATTCTGCACTCCATGCGCACACGAATCAGACTCATACCAATCACTATCGCCCAGTTACTTAATTCAAAAGCAATTAGATGCGCTGAGACACAAACACACATCTATGGCACTGTGCGTGTGTGGTATTTCATTTCATTTTAATTTGGTGTATTCACCGCTGCATTTCTCACCAGAACCACACTAGTGGTTGTGCTTCAACTTCTCTTCCTCTTCACAATATCACACGCACCACTGATACCAACAGCGCGCTGCGGCGGCCATTGTTTTTTTACACAAACGCCCTGGCAAATGAGATTTTTTTAATGCCTCAAAATACACAGAATCGACTCAAACACGACATCACAGCAACCGGAAAAAAATTTCGCAGACTTAGCTTAACAAATTCCACACACTTCCGTTCCACTACTCGCGACCGACGTGTACCAAATATCGAATAAAACCGGAGCGCAACAAACGCGTCCTCACCCGATCGACAATCAAACCGAACTCAAAAAAAAAAAGGTTGCCTAATATTACGATATTAATATGTTTACTTCGGGAAGCCGATTAAAAGGAAGACGTTGATTGGAAAGTTCCAATATAAGAGAACGCACGGAAATCTCGTGGAATGTCTATGTAAAGCTAGTTCAAAACATAAAAATGGGGTATAGATGTATCCACATAAAAAAGTTTCTAAATACTTTATTGAAGGATTCCGTTTGATTTCTTTTGAAGAGTTATCCGACGTCATATCCGATTTTCTTAAAAACATATGACGAGCGGGGGAAAATCTACAGAGCAGAAATGCAATTGCTGTCCCATGATGTAAGAACTAACATTGGAAATGTTGCAGTTATAAAGTTGTCGAATCATTTCAACAAACATAACTGAACAGAAGTAAATTCAAGTAACAAGAATAAAATTTTCTTTGTATATATGTTACTTATGTTATTGTTCATTGAGACGCCTTAACAAATGTTAAAGGTAATAGAAATCGTGAATGTAACTGGTAGTTTTTGGATTTATTGTCCAAAACGATAAACTTTTCACTTGCCCCACCTGTGGGGCAAGTGAAAAGTAAGGAGACTTTTTTCAATAACTTTTTCTGTACTTTTTTCTTCAATTATACATAAAAATCAATTTCAGTATACACCCCAACCTATTTTTACGACCGTTATCGGGGGGTCGTAAAATAAATCGGTCGTAAAAAAAAATCAGGGTTATAATTATGTTTTTGAAAAATGCAACGTCTAGATGCGGAAATACTGATTCGACATATTCGGCAAAGTTGAAGCATGGGTTGAGAACTTTCCAAAATGGCCGATCAAGTTTTCATATTTTGGTAATAGATGGCAACACTGATCGATTGTTATCAAAAGAGCCAATTTTATGGGGGTGTGATATGCAAATACCAAAAAAAATTAAAGATAACGATACCGAATGTTCACCAAAGTTGAAGGAAGTGTTGCGTGCCAATACAGTCGGCCGAATCACAAATGTTCATGTGGCTGGAAACACTGTTTAGGAAGAATAAAGTAAAGATCAAAACCATAAAACTTGAGCGGAACAGAAAAATATAATGCTTAGCAACATAGCAATACTCTTCATCTGTAATCCAGTTTTTCATGAAGGGTTCAAAATTTTTTTCGTAGCTGGCAACACTGCTTAAGTGAAATTGCGCCACCAGGCAGTTGCGGATATCTCAGGATCCTGACCACTTAGAGAGATGGCGTCTTCGGCAAAGTTGTTCAGTAGCTCAAGGACTTTTATTTTGATCCTAGCCACTTCGGCAAAGTTGTTCAGTAGCTTAAGCGCTATCATTATAAAAGTTATGAGATTTGAAATTTTGCCACCATGCAGCGCTAGTGAGCATAGAATTTTTGTTTTGCGGATAGCTCAGGATCCTGGCCACTTAGAAAGATGGCGTCTTCGGCAAAGTTGTTCAGTAGCTCAAGGGCTATCATTATTCTAGCCAAGAGATTCGAGATTTGGCCACCAGCCGGCGCTAGTGAGCATAGAATTTTTGTTTTGCGGATGGCTCAGGATCCTGACCACTTAGAGAGATGGCGTCTTCGGCAAAGTTATTCAGTAGCTCAAGGACTATCATTATTCTCGCCAAGAGATTCAAGATTTGGCCACCAGGCGACGCTAGTGAGCATAGAATTTTTGTTTTCCGGATATCTCAGGATCCTGACCACTTAGAGGGATGTCGTCTTCGGCAAAGTTGTTCAGTAGCTCAAGCGCTATCATTATAAAGGTTATGAGATTCGAAATTTTGCCACCAGGCAGCGCTAGTGAGCATAGAATTTTTGTTTTGCGGATAGCTCAGGATCCTGGTCACTTAGAAAGGTGGCGTCTTCGGCAAAGTTGTTCAGTAGCTCAAGGACTATCATTATTCTAGACAAGAGATTCGAGATTTGACCACCAGGCGGAGCTAGTAAGCATAGAATTTTTGTTTTGCGGATAGCTTAGGATCGTGACCACTTAGAGGGATGGCGTCTTCGGCAAAGTTGTTCAGTAGCTCAAGCGCTATCATTATAAAGGTTATGAGATTCGAAATTCTGCCACCAGGCGGCGCTAGTGAACATAGAATTTTTGTTTTGCGGATAGCTCAGGATCCTGGCCACTTAGAAAGATGGCGTCTTCGGCAAAGTTGTTCAGTAGCTCAAGGACTATCATTATTCTAGCCAAGAGATTCGAGATTTGGTCACCAGGCGGCGCTAGTGGGCATAGAATTTTTGTTTTGCGGATAGCTCAAGATCCTGACCACTTAGAGAGATGGCGTCTTCGACAAAGTTGTTCAGTAGCTCAAGCGCTATCATTATTCTAACTACGAGATTCGAAGTTTTGCCACCAGGCAGCGCTAGTGAGCATATAATTTTTGTTTTGCGGATAGCTCAGGATCCTGGCCACTTAGAAAGATGGCGTTTTCGGCAAAGTTGTTCAGTAGCTCAAGGACAATCATTATTCTAACCAAGAGACTCGAGATTTGGCCACCAGGCGGCGCTAGTAAGCATAGAATTTTTGTTTTGCGGATAGCTCAGGATCCTGACCACTTAGAGAGATGGCGTCTTCGGCAAAGTTGTTCAGTAGCTCAAGCGCTATCATTATAAAAGTTATGAGATTCGAGATTTTACCACCAGGCGGCGCTAGTGAGCATAGAATTTTTGTTTTGCGGATATCTCAGGATCCTGGCCACTTAGCGATTTTGCCAGCGATTTTTTTAAGATTTATGTGCAGGTTTAAATTAAAAACCTGACTTAATCCACCGATGGTGAGACTGAACCCTTCTTACATTTCCATACAGGTATGAGATAATTATTATTCATCATTCATTTGAAACCTTGTACCAGTACAGTGGGGATTCGCTCGTTGGGGTTCCGCTACATGGAATGATTCGATGGTTGGATGTTCGCTGGTTGGAAAATATTCCAACTAAAAGCACTCAAATGTCAACAGAAAATGTCAAACTGACTTTGACGTCTGAGTATCGTCGCTTTGAAGTCTCCATATATAGAACAAATGCGTATGTATATGTGCGTTTTGTGGCGATTTGCTGTCCAGATGCGTTCGTGTGGAGCATTTTCACCAGCTGTCAGTCTTTCCTACTAACGGGTCGGATTCGCTAGATGGAAGGCAGTCGTGTTCCAACCAGCGAATCCCCGGTGTATAACTAAACTTTAGGATGTTGTGACTATGTTCTATCTGCCCTAATAGTTTAATGGTTTGCGAAAAAGTCCAGGAAACTGCACGTCAAAATCCGCCTCGAACTTTATTAGTTTTCATACGCTTATTATCATAGTTTAAGAGGGTATATAAACCCATGTTGCCATCCTGTAAAATAATATCGAAA
This sequence comes from Aedes aegypti, assembly GCF_002204515.2. NCBI lineage: Eukaryota > Metazoa > Arthropoda > Insecta > Diptera > Culicidae > Aedes > Aedes aegypti. The sequence goes on from NC_035107.1 coordinate 167,994,567, forward strand.
AATGAAAAATTGATGTCCTAAAATGATTTTGCCAGCGATTTTTTTAAGATTTATGTGCAGGTTTAAATTAAAAAATGGGGAATTTTAGAGATTTTTGAAAATAATGATTTTTATCTCTGTAATTTATAATTCGATTGCAATATGGTTGTGAATGATATTCGAGCTTTCAATCGACGAAAAAAGAGCTTAAATTGGATTTAAAATAGCTGAGAAATTGATCAAAATGTAAAAAAATGAATATTTCAGAGAAATTTTTTTTTCCAGTACTTTAAAAAAATCTTCCAATGATATCTCTGAAACTAGTAATCCGATTTCAATGAAAATTTGAAGGCTTATGATTGAATGTCAGAGCTTTTATTAGCCGATAAAAGAACTTAAATTGGTTCAAAAATGGCTGAGATATCGATCAAAATGCAGACAGTTGAAAATATTAGAATATGCTTTTTCTAGTACTTCACGATACTGTTTGAATCATAACTCTGTAACGAAATGTCCGATCGCAATGAAATTCAATAGCGTTCTATGGGAATGTTGTAGCTTTCTTTTAGAGCTAAAAGTGTTTAAATCGGTTGAAAAACGGCTGAGATAATTGAGTGACATTTTTTGTAACACACACACACACATACGCACACACATACACACACACAGTTCGGATTCCGTAAAAAGACTTCGACGGTGGATGCTGTTCGGGCAGTCATCGCGTGCGCGGAGAAAGCGGCCAAGCAGAAGAGGAGAGGCAATCGATACTGCGCAGTGGTAACAATAGACGTCAAGAACGCGTTCAACAGTGCCAGTTGGGAGGCTATTGCCGCAGCCCTACACAGAATGCGGGTTCCCGGATATCTGTGTAAAGTTCTGCAAAGTTACTTCCAGAACCGGGTACTGGTCTACGACACGAACCAGGGACGGATGTCAATTGAAGTCACGGCGGGAGTTCCACAAGGATCCATACTTGGTCCAACATTGTGGAACATGATGTACGATGGAGTGCTAACCTTGTCACTGCCGAATGGAGTCGAGATCGTCGGGTTCGCAGACGACGTCGTTCTTGCGATAACTGGTGAGACTGCGGAGGAGGTGGAGATGCTGACGGCGGAATCGCTAGACACCATCGAATCGTGGATGACTGGAGTCAAGCTGCAGTTGGCTCATCATAAAACGGAGGTGGTGCTGGTCAGCAACTGCAAGGCGGTACAGCAGTTGGAAATCAACGTCGGAGGGCACGCAATCCCATCGAAGCGCTCTCTAAAGCATCTCGGAGTAATGGTCGACGACAGGCTAAACTTCAACAGCCACGTAGACTATGCCTGCGAAAAGGCAGCGAAAGCTGCTAACACCGTAGCCAGGATCATGCCCAACATTGGAGGACCAAGAAGCAGCACGAGGCGTCTTCTAGCGACCGTATCATCGTCTATACTGAGGTATGGAGTCCCGGCTTGGGCTGCAGCGTTGGGAACCAAACGTAATCGAGATAAGCTGGCAGGTACGTTCCGGCTCATGGCTATACGGGTTGCGAGTGCCTACCGCACTATATCATCGGAGGCAGTGTGCGTTATCGCCGGAATGATCCCCATCTGCATCACTCTGGCTGAAGACATCGCATGTTACCAGCAAAGGGACACACGGAATGTGAGGAATACCATTAGGTTGGACACAATGGTCAGGTGGCAGCAGGAGTGGGATAACTCGGAGAAAGGAAGGTGGACCCACAGGCTCATTCCTAACGTGTCGGTGTGGACGACCAGAAAACATGGAGAAGTTAACTTCTTCCTGACCCAGTTTCTGTCAGGCCATGGATGCTTCCGGAAATATCTGCACAGATTCGGACACACAGAATCGCCACATTGTCCGGCCTGTCCAAATATCGAGGAGACACCGGAGCACGTTATATTCGACTGCCCTCGATTCAGGGATATACGAAGCGAGATGATGTCAGAAACCGCAAGCGTTCTAAACCCGGACAACATCGTGCAGAACATGTGCCAGCATGAAAGCACCTGGAATGCGGTGAACAGGGGAATAACGGCGATTATGTCGTTGCTGCAAAGGAGATGGCGTGAAGATCAGAGAGCTCCGGGTCGCGATCGGAGTAGGCTAGATCCTCCGTCGGGGACTAGACCGAGTAGAGCGGGCGTAGCGTAGTATCGGTTAATAGTCGTCGGGGCGCCTGCAAACCGGAAGCCATCCTCCAACCGGAATTGCAGAACCGACCCTGGCACTTGGCCGACCAACGTCGAGTCGGAGTAGGCTGAGTCCACCGCCGGGGTCCAGCTGAGTAATTCGCGAAATAGCACCGGCAAATGGTCGTCGGGGCGCCTGTGAACCGGAAGTTTCCCTCCACCGGAATCGCAGGGCCGACCTCGGCATCTGCCCGGCCAGCTTCGGAGTAGGCTAAGTCCACCGCCGGGGACTAGTTGAGTAGATCGCGTTGTTGCACCGGCAAATGATCGTCGGGGCGCCTGTGAACCGGAAGCTTCCCTCCACCGGAATCGCAGGACCGACCTCGGCATCTGCCCGGATAGCATCGGTTCGGGAGATCTTCCGCCGCCGGGGAAATCTTCGTCGGAGTAGGATAGATCCACCGCCGGGGACTACTCTGAGTAGTACGTAGCGTATCACCGGCTTGAGTCGTCGGAGCGCCAGCGAACCGGAAGCCATCCTCCAACCGGAATCGCTGGACCGACTTCGGCACTCCACCGGCCTGTATCGAATCATGAAGAAGCGCGTAGCCGGAGTAGGCTAGCTCCACCGTCGGGGACTAAGCCGAGTAGCATCGATCGTCCCAAACCAGTTTTGGGTCGTCTGGGCGCCAGTGAACCGGAAGTCATCCTCCAACCGGAATCGCTGGACCGACCTCGGCATCCAACTGGTCAACAAGGAGAGCTCGAACAGCAGCAGCGGAGAACAAGTCGTCGTAGAGCAACGAAGTGCACATGAGCGTCCAGTAGAAGATCAACAGAGCTCTGACGCGAGGCCAGCCCAAGGGAAGTATGCGTCGTCGCACAGAAAGCTGTCCAAAGTCCTGGCGAGATGTTCAACCGCCAATTGGGCAAAACGCTCCAACAGCGAACTAGCAGAACAGTTAGAGGCTGAGATTGAAGAAGTGCATGAGCACAGAAGTGCATGAGCACAGCCCTCCCCCGATGAAGTTGCCTGATGTAGTTCCGGGGGAGATCGAGGCACAGGAGCAGTAGGGAAAGTTTTTTAGTGGTTAAGCACGCCTAACGTGAGTCCCACACCGTGCCAACACACAACAGGCCAGGCTTTTGAAGCTTTTTTGAACCCTACTATAAAAAAAAAAAAAAAAAAAAAAAAAAAAAAAAAAAAAAAAAAAAAAAAAAAAAAAAAAAAAAAAAAAAACATACACACACACATACACACAGGGGTGCAAAATGGTGAGTCGACAACTAGGAAGGAGCGACCAACATAGCTCTGGTCCTCACAAGCCCCTACCTCACGCTTCCACGGGTCTAACGATGACAAAGACCGCCAGCTAAGGGTTGCGTACTTAGCTGGTAGTGCAACCTGGGCACTGTTGTCTTTCTGACATCAGCTAGAGTGAGGGGGTGCCAGGTGGGAGCTTGGGATTCTTACCTTTTCCAAGCGAAACTAGTACATACAGCCGTATGGAATACCACCTTTAGTACTTCCCATGGGAAGTGGCCGAGCGTCTGGTCCATCTGACCAGGGGCTCAAGCATGGTCTACCTAGGATGTGGCGGGGGTTCATCAGTGGGCTCTGGTGAATCTCTACAAAAAACCACAGATCTGCAAGTAGCCCTGAACAAGCGACCTGGTACCGCTTTCAAAGTGCCTAAGCCCATCATCTGGAGTGCCAACCGGCACATTAGGATCGACGCCAGTAAGATCTTAATTACGGCATACTGGCGGCATGGACTGAGGAACTGGAACAAGGAACACGACATATCTACGCTACAGAGCTGACAGCCGCACTATTCTACTCCCTTAGTAAGGATGGGTGACACTTCCCTGAAACGGCGGGTGGGCCAATAGTGCGGTTGCCCCCGTCCCGTTAAAACCGTGGCAGGCCTTCAAGTACGTTCGACGTCTGTCCATCAAGCGTGATGAGTACATAGGTTCGGATGTAGCATCCCCGATCTACGCCGATCTGGCACTGTACCCGGCCCCCATAAGGGTCCGTGTCAACCCACGCATGGCCTCACTGCCTACAACGCTCATAGGCACGAGATAACCATGAGATCGCGAAGGCGATTATGTACGACGGATGAAGATAGCGGCTCGGAGGGGGGACCCACTAAAATGGAGAGTATTGATGACACCAAGGCAGTTGGAGAAGACGCGAACGCGTTCGCAAGAAGTGGTAGGGTTGCGAGATCACCAGTTACACCACTGGACACCGTAGCGAGTACTAGCCAAGTACATAGTGAGCCACAAGCAACACAGCAGGAGAGGACGTTGCTAAACCGCGTGTTCACACCTAATTCGAGTAGCAGCACTACCCACAACGAGTCGCGACTGGAGAAGTCGAGTTTGGCAGACATTAGGAGGAAGGTTAACGAGCTCTACGAGTTCGTGAAGGAGAGAAATAATGTGCACTTGAAAATTAAGCACATGGTGACGAGCATTAGGTCCGCCGTATCAGCAGCTGAGCGTGAGCAAAATGCGCTCAGAATGCGAGCGGAAACGGCTGAGAAAGCTCTTACGGAAGCAGCGGAACGACCTTCGACGGATGTTCAGGAGACGCCGAGAAGTCACCAGAATACCCGCTCGGAGAAAAGGATCAGGGAATCACCTGGCGATCAAGAGGATGCATAGAAGCACAAAAACGAGAAGAAAGGCGTCAACAACCAGAGAGATGCTGGAAGTGAAGGTGAATGGCGTATCGTCGGAAGTCAGCAGAAGAAGAAGAAAAACCGGAAAGTGAAGGAAGGAAAGAAGCCGGAACAGAAGAAGAAAGAAACACGTCAACCTCCTAGGCTGAGGTACAAGGGTGATGCTCTGGTCGTGGAAGCGAACGACAAAACAACGTACGCTGCGCTCCTCAAAAGAGTGAAGGAAGATCCGGAGCTAAAGGAACTGGGCGAAAACGTTGTCAAAACGCGGCGCACGCAGAAGGGCGACATGATCTTCGTTCTGAAGAAAGACCCCTCTGTCAAGAGCACGGTGTACAAGGAGCTCATCGCCAAATCCTTGGGCGACGAGGCCAACGTAAGAGCTCTTTCGCAGGAGGCAGTGGTCGAGTGCAGAGATCTGGATGAGATCACGACGGAAGAAGACCTGAAGTGGGCACTGGCCGAGCAGTGTAACCTAGAAGGACAGATGTCTATGCGGATAAGGAAGTCGTATGGAGGCACACAGAAGGCGGCAATACGGTTGCCAGTGGATGCTGCCAACAAACTGGTGGCGTTAGGCACGATCAAAGTTGGTTGGTCGGTGTGCCCGCTGAGATTGGTACCTAGAGTCGCCAAGCAAATGGAGAGATGCTTCAAATGCAGGGGATTCGGCCATCAGTCGAGAAACTGTAAGGGCCCGGACAGGTCCGACCTATGCTGGAATTGCGGCGGAAATGGCCACGTTGCTCGGGACTGTACAAAGCGGACTAGGTGCCTGCTATGCATGCCGGAGGACGGAAACGATCATCCGACGGGAGGCTTCAAATGCCCGGCGTATAAAAAAGCGAAGGCGGGCCAATAAGGATGGAGATCACGCAAGTGAATCTCAATCATTGCGACACTGCACAGCAACTGTTGTGGCAGTTCACGACAGAAACCAAGTGCGATGTAGCAATAATTGCGGAGCCATATCGGGTTCCCCTCGAAAACGGTAATTGGGTGGCTGATAGAGCAGGTATGGTGGCAATACAGGTGATGGGCAGGTTCCCCATACAAGAAGTAGTCGATAGCTCACACGACGGCTTTGTTATTGCCAAAGTCAACGGAGTCTTCGTATGCAGCTGTTATGCGCCTCCGAGATGGACAGACGAAGAGTACAATAGTATGTTGGATTTGCTCACAGATACGCTGGTGGGAAGAACGCCGGTAGTCATAGCAGGAGATTTCAACGCCTGGGCCGTAGAGTGGGGCAGCAGATTGACCAACGCCAGGGGGTACAGCTTACTCGAAGCTCTGGCGAAGCTAGATGTGAGGCTGTGCAACGAAGGGGCTGTCAGTACATTCCGTAAAGACGGTCGGGAGTCCATCATCGATGTTACGTTCTGTAGCCCATTGTTGTTGGATGACATGAATTGGAGGGTGAGCGAGGAATATTCCCACAGTGATCATCAGGCGATTCTCTACAGCATCGGCCGGCGAATCTCCCCAGCGCCGATGAGAATGAGGACATACGAGCGGAAGTGGAAGACAAAGGACTTCGACAAGGAGGTGTTTATTGAGGCGCTTCGAATATACAGCAGGGTGAACCTTGACGCAGAAGAGTTGACAGAAGTGGTAGCAACGGCTTGTGATGCATCGATGCCGAGAAAGTTGGAGCCTAGGAACCGAAGGCGCCCAGCGTACTGGTGGAATGAGACGCTTAGTACCCTCCGTGCTGCATGCTTCCGAGCCAGAAGACGCGTCCAGAGAGCAAGAACCGAAGTAGAGAGGGAGGAACGGAGAATCGCTTTCCGTGAAGCTAGAGCTGCTTTCAAACAAGAGATTAAGCGGAGCAAGTCCAGCTGTTACAAGGAGCTATGTCGAGAAGCCGAAGAAAACCCTTGGGGCAACGCCTACCGTATTGTGATGGCGAAGTCTAAGGGTCCGGCGACACCAGTCGAAACATGTCCAGACAAGTTGAGGATTATCGTGGAAGGTCTGTTTCCGCATCATGACCCAACAGTGTGGCCGCCTACGCCATACGAAGACGAGGAAGAAGAACCCGGAGGTGTGCGAATCTCTAATGAAGAGCTACTAGCAGTGGCGAAGGGTCTGAAGGTGAAGAAAGCTCCCGGTCCGGATGGGATCCCCAATGTAGCACTAAAAACCGCGATATTGGCGTTCCCGGATTTGTTCAGGACGACGCTGCAGAAACTCTTGAATGAAGGCTGTTTCCCAGACAGTTGGAAGGTTCAGAAGCTGGTGTTGGTGCCAAAACCAGGGAAGCCACCAGGGGACCCAGCATCGCATAGACCTATATGTTTGCTGGACACACTTGGTAAGCTCCTGGAAAGGATCATCCTTAACAGGCTGACACAATGCACAGAGAGCGAGAGTGGCTTATCGAAGAGACAATTCGGATTCCGGAAAGGGGTCTCGACGGTGGATGCAATCCGGACAGATGTGCAGAATGCGGAGAAGGCATCCAAACAGAAGAGGAGAGGCAATCGGTTCTGCGCCGTAGTGACGATTGACGTCAAAAATGCTTTCAACAGCGCCAGCTGGGAGGCTATAGCCTTAGCACTGCATAGAATGCGAGTTCCTGGCTACTTGTGCAGTATGCTAAAAAGCTATTTCCAAAACAGAATCCTGGTATATGAAACGGAGTTGGGTCAAAAGTCGATCAGGATCACGGCAGGAGTGCCACAAGGCTCAATCCTTGGTCCAACGCTTTGGAACGCGATGTACGATGGAGTATTAATGCTGGAGCTACCTAACGGAGTGGAAATCGTTGGATTCGCAGATGATGTCGTTCTAACGGTGACTGGCGAGACGTTGGAAGAGGTCAAAATGCTGACGACGGAAGCGATTGACACGATTGAAGCGTGGATGACCGGAGCAAAACTGCAGCTGGCTCATCATAAGACGGAGCTAGTGCTGGTTAGCAACCTCAAAGCTGTTCAGAGGGTTGAAATCAACATCGGTAGACAAGACATTTCATCAAAACGTGCTTTGAAGCATCTGGGGGTGATGGTAGATGACCGTCTAAACTTCAACGCTCACGTGGACTACGCCTGCGAAAAGGCGTCGAAGGCGGTCAACACGATAGCGAGGATCATGCCGAACGTCGGAGGACCGAGAAGTAGTAAAAGGCGCCTCCTAGCGAGTGTAGCGGTGTCTATTCTCAGGTATGGAGTCCCAGTTTGGGCCGCAGCGGTAAAAACCAAGCGTAATCGGAGGATGTTGAACAGCACATTCCGACTCATGGCCATACGAGTAGCGAGCGCCTATAGGACGATTTCATCGGAGGCAGTATGCGTTATCGCTGGCATGATGCCCATCTGCATCACCCTGGCCGAGGACGTGGAGTGTTATGAGCGAAGAGGCACCAGAAATGTGAGAAGGATCGTCAGAACGGACTCGTTGGCTAAGTGGCAGCAAGAGTGGAACAACGCGGAGAAGGGAAGGTGGACTTACCGTCTAATTCCAAATGTGTCACTGTGGGTTAATAGGAAGCATGGAGAAGTGAACTTCCATCTGACGCAGTTTCTGTCCGGACACGGCTGTTTCCGGAAGTATCTGCATCGGTTCGGACATGCTTCTTCACCTTGTTGCCCGGAGTGCGAGAATGTGGAGGAAACACCGGAGCACGTAGTCTTCGAATGTCCTAGGTTCGAAGAAGTGAGGAGGGACATGCGACGAGTCACTGTCGATAACGTTGTCGAAGAGATGTGCCGAGAAGAAAGCATTTGGAACGCTGTCGATAGCACGGTATCGAGAATTATGTCCGAGCTTCAGAGGAAGTGGCGTAGCGACCAACGATCTGCTAGCTAGAGTGAACGCACGAAAAGGAAGAATGGCTGCTCGGTTTCGGGAGACATTCCTTTGCCGGGGAACTCTCTGACGGAGTAGGCTAGATCCACCGTCGGGGACTAGCTGAGTAGACGCGGCGTTGCACCGGTCCCGGGTCGTAGGAGCACCAGTGTACCGGACGATAGGCTTCACCGGAATCGCTGGACTGACTTCGGCACCCTACCGGTCGTCCTGTAAAAAAGTGAAGATCAGCAGTAGCAGCAGCAGCAGGAGAATCGGTCTCGGGAGAACTTCCATCGCCGGGGAATTCTTCGTCGGTGTAGGCTAGGTTCACCGCCGGGGACTAGTTGAGTAGACGTGTCATAGCGCCGGTTTTAGGGTCGTCGGGGCACCAATGAACCGGAAGCTAGGCTCCACCGGAATCGCTGGACTGACTTCGGCACCCTTCCGGTTGGCTCGAAACGTAGAAAAAGAAGAATCGGTCTCGGGAGAATTTTCACCGCCGGGGAATTCTTCGTCGGTGTAGACTAGGTCCACCGTCGGGGACTAGTCGAGTAGAGTACGTCGGGACGCTGGTAATGGGTAGTCGAGGCGCCTACGAACCGGAAGTTATGCTCAACCGGAATCGTTGGACCGACCTCGGCATCCTACCAGCTGAACAAAGAAAAGGAGAAGGTCGTCGTAACTGTGTGAGTACGCGCCCTGAATGAGTGCAGAGTAGTGTACAAACTGGAGCCGAAGGGCTCAGAATGTTGCATGTAGGTACTAATAAATTGACGGGTCGCCAATGGGCGAAAATAGGTACTAATAAATTACTAACGTGAGGAGCCGAAGGGCTCAGGATGAGGCACAACGTTGAATGGTTTTAAAACTGCTAACAGGAGCCGAAGGGCTCAGGAGCCAAAGGGCTCAGGAGCCGAAGGGCTCAGGAGCCGAAGGGCTCAGGAGCCGAAGGGCTCAGGAGCCGAAGGGCTCAGCATGTAGAGTAACAAATTGAAGAGGTGCGCTCAGCACGTTAGCCTCCCCTCCGAAGTAATACTGGAAGGTGGTTCCGGAGGGTTATGGTACTAAACCTAGGAGAGTGTTTTGAGTGGGGAAGGAACTTTGTGGATCCCACACCGCGCCAAAAATTACACTGGCATGAGCATGAACATATACAGGCCAGTCTATGAAGATTTTTAAACTCCTAGTTGCATGAAAAAAAAAAAAAAAACATACACACAGGGTTGCAAAATGGTGAGTCGACAACCAGGAAGGAGCGTCCAACATAGCTCTGGTCCTCACAAGCCCCTACCTCACGCTTCCACGGGTGTAACGATGACAAAGACCGCCAGCAAAGGGTTGCGTACTTTGCTGGTAGTGCAACCTGGGCACTGTTGTCCTTCTGACATCAGCTAGAGTGAGGAGGTGCCAGGTGGGAGCTTGGGATTTTTACCCTTTCCAAGCGAAACTCGCACATACAGCCGTATGGAATACCACCTTTAGTACTTCCTTCGGGAGGTGACCGAGCGTCTGGTCCATCTGACCAGGGGCTCAAGCATGGTCTACCTAGGATGTGGCGGGGTTTCATCAGTGGGCTCTGGTGAATCTCTACAAAAAACCACATATCTGCAAGTAACCCTGAACAAGCGACCTGGTACCGCTTTCAAAGTACCTTAGCCCTCTGGAGTGCCAACCGGCACATCAGGATGGAAGCCAGTAAAATCCTGATTATGGTATACTGGCCACAACGCAGAACAACGGACAGGACACGGATTAAGGATTGGATACGTCGACTAACAGTCGTGGGCTGGCAGCGTACTCTACTGTTCCCTGAGTAAGGAAGGGTGACACCAACTTGAAACGGCGAATAGGACTATTAGGAAACTGCCTCCGTCCTGATAAAACCTTGGCAGGCCTTCGTGTACGTTCGAAACTCGTCACCAACCTCGGTGAGTAGTAGGCTCAGATGTAACATTCCTGACTTACGCCGATCCGGCTCTGAACACAACCCCCATGAAAGATTGTGTCAACCCTAGCATGGCCTCCCTGCTTGCATAGACAACCATGGGATCACGAGAGGCGACTATTTACAACGAGTAGAGATAGCGGCTCGAAGGGGGGACCCAATCGAATGGAGCAAATAATCGATTTGGATGGAGAATCTAGTGGAGGGAACGAAGACGCGATAGTATTCGCAAGGAGCGGAAAGATGCAGAGATCGCCAGTGATACCACAGACGGTAGCAGCCAGCACTAGCAGATGCAGCACACCGAGTGAGCTACCGGGAAACCAGCGGGATGCAGGCTTCCTGAGTCAAGTGCTCACACCAAAGTCGGGGAGTAGCACCGCTCAAGACGACCGGCAGCATGATAAGTCGGAGCTGTCGGAAGTAAAGAGGAAGGTCAATGAACTCTATGAGTTCGTCAAGACGAAAAACAACGTCCACCTCAGAATCAAGCAGCTGGTCACGAGCATCAAGTCTTTCGTTACAGCCGCAGAACGCGGGCAGAAGGAATTGCGGAGTAGAGCGGAAAAAGCCGAAAAAGCATTAACTTCGGTGAATGCAACAGCCGTTGAACAGGAGACGCCTAGGAGCAATCCGACCACCCGCACGGAAAAAAGAACGAGGGATACACCAGGAGAGGAGGAAGATTCCAAAAAGCAGAGAAGCGGCAATGAGTGCGTCAGTGAGCAGAACGGCAGTGGATGGCGCACCGTGAAAGGTCAAAAGGAGAAGAATACAGCTCGTAAGGAGAGGAAGCGGCAAAAAAAGGTCCGTCGATCAAGAGTTCGGCCTGCCGAGAGCTCGTCGCGAAGTCGCTGGGCAACGAGGCAAGCGTGAGAGCCTTATCCCAGGAGGCAGTGATCGAATGCAGAGAACTGGACGAGATCACAACAGAAGACGACGTGAGCGGTGCACTGTTATCCCAATGCAACCTGGAAGAAGCACCGCAGTCCATCCGGCTGAGGAGAGCTTACGGAGGTATGCAAATAGCGACGATCCGATTACCAGTCGCAGCAGCCAAAAAACTCGTCGAGGCTGGTAAGATCAAGGTGGGATGGTCGGTTTGCCCGCTGAAACTGATCCCTCGGGAGACAAATCCGGTGGAGAGATGCTTCAAATGCATGGATTTCGGCCACCGGGCAATAAACTGCAAAGGCCCGGACAGGTCCGAACACTGCAGGAAATGTGGTGAAAAAGGTCACGTTGGCAGGGACTGCCTGAAGTCACCTAGGTGCATGCTGTGTAAGGTGGAGGAAGGTAACGCCCATACGACGGGTGGCTTCAAGTGCCCCAAATATCAGAAGGCGAAGGCAGGGCAGTAATGATGATGGAGATAACGCAGCTGAACCTCAATCATTGCGACGCCGCACAACAACTGTTGTGGCAGTCGACAACAGAAACAAAGTGCGACATTGCGATCATTGCAGAACCGTATCGGGTTCCTCCCGATAACGGCAATTGGGTAGCAGACAGAGCAGAGACGACGGCGATTCAAGTAATGGGCCGATTCCCTATCCAAGAAGTTGTCGAACGCTCATACGAGGGCTTCGTGATCGTTAAAATTAACGGAATCTTCGTGTGTAGCTGTTACGCCCCCCCGAGATGGACACTGGAGCAGTACACCCAGATGTTGGATGTGCTAACCGACAAGCTGATCGGTCGAACGCCGGTAATAATAGCAGGAGACTTCAATGCTTGGGCCGTGGAGTGGGGTAGCAGACTGACCAACGCGAGAGGATACAGTTTGCTGGAAGCTCTAGCGAAGCTCGACGTAAGGCTGTGCAACGACGGTCTCGCTAGCACATTTCGCAAAGACGGTAGGGAGTCCATCATCGACGTGACCTTCTGCAGCCCGTCACTGGTCACCAATATGAACTGGAGAGTTAGCGAAGAATACACCCACAGTGACCATCAAGCGATCCACTACTGCGTTGGCCAGAGAAGTTGTGCAGTATGGCAGAGGAGGAATGGAGAACGAAGGTGGAAGACGAAGCATTTCGATAAGATTCGTCGAAGCACTCCGAGCAGTAAGCGACGCTCCAAACATGGATGCAGGAGAGCTGACAGAAGCGTTGGCGAGAGCGTGTGACGCAACTATGCCGAGAAAATTGGAGCCAAGAAATCAACGTCCTGCATACTGGTGGAACGACAGACTCAGCACCCTTCGCGCAGCCTGCTTAAGAGCCAGAAGACGCGTGCAGAGAGCTAGATCCGAAGCCAGCATGGAAGAGCGTAAAGTGACCTACCGACTGGCCAGAGCCGCCTTCAAACAGGAAATATCGACGAGTAAAACGAACTGCTACAAGGAGTTGTGCCGGGAAGCTGACGCAAATCCCTGGGGCAACGCCTATCGAGTAGTGATGGCGAAGATCAAGGGCCCAGTTACCCCAGCTGAAATGTGTCCCGACAAACTGAAGGCGATAGTGAACGGTCTCTTTCCTACGCATGCTCCAACAGCGTGGCCGCCCACACCGTACGCTGACGTAGATGAGGAAAATGCCGGTATACAAGTGTCTAACGCCGAGCTGATAACGGTTGCGAAAGGATTGAAGCTGAACAAAGCTCCCGGACCAGATGGTATCCCTAATGTTGCGCTAAGGGCAGCAATCTTGGCGTTCCCAGACATATTCAGGACAGCGTTGCAGAAGTGTCTAGCGGAAGGCTGCTTTCCAGACAGATGGAAGGTGCAGAAGCTGGTGTTACTGCCAAAACCGGGAAAACCGCCAGGAGATCCTGCTTCATATAGACCAATATGCTTGCTGGATACTCTTGGCAAACTTTTGGAGAAGGTCATCCTCGGCAGGCTGACGATCTACACGGAAGGCGAGAACGGATTGTCGAAAAGGCAGTTCGGATTCCGTAAAAAGACTTCGACGGTGGATGCTGTTCGGGCAGTCATCGCGTGCTCGGAGAAAGCGGCCAAGCAGAAGAGGAGAGGCAATCGATACTGCGCAGTGGTAACAATAGACGTCAAGAACGCGTTCAACAGTGCCAGTTGGGAGGCTATTGCCGCAGCCCTACACAGAATGCGGGTTCCCGGATATCTGTGTAAAGTTCTGCAAAGTTACTTCCAGAACCGGGTACTGGTCTACGACACGAACCAGGGACGGATGTCAATTGAAGTCACGGCGGGAGTTCCACAAGGATCCATACTTGGTCCAACGTTGTGGAACATGATGTACGATGGAGTGCTAACCTTGTCACTGCCGAATGGAGTCGAGATCGTCGGGTTCGCAGACGACGTCGTTCTTGCGATAACTGGTGAGACTGCGGAGGAGGTGGAGATGCTGACGGCGGAATCGCTAGACACCATCGAATCGTGGATGACTGGAGCAAGCTGCAGTTGGCTCATCATAAAACGGAGGTGGTGCTGGTCAGCAACTGCAAGGCGGTACAGCAGTTGGAAATCAACGTCGGAGGGCACGCAATCCCATCGAAGCGCTCTCTAAAGCATCTCGGAGTAATGGTCGACGACAGGCTAAACTTCAACAGCCACGTAGACTATGCCTGCGAAAAGGCAGCGAAAGCTGCTAACACCGTAGCCAGGATCATGCCCAACATTGGAGGACCAAGAAGCAGCACGAGGCGTCTTCTAGCGACCGTATCATCGTCTATACTGAGGTATGGAGTCCCGGCTTGGGCTGCAGCGTTGGGAACCAAACGTAACCGAGATAAGCTGGCAGGTACGTTCCGGCTCATGGCTATACGGGTTGCGAGTGCCTACCGCACTATATCATCGGAGGCAGTGTGCGTTATCGCCGGAATGATCCCCATCTGCATCACTCTGGCTGAAGACATCGCATGTTACCAGCAAAGGGACACACAGAATGTGAGGAATACCATTAGGTTGGACACAATGGCCAGGTGGCAGCAGGAGTGGGATAACTCGGAGAAAGGAAGGTGGACCCACAGGCTCATTCCTAACGTGTCGGTGTGGACGACCAGAAAACATGGAGAAGTTAACTTCTTCCTGACCCAGTTTCTGTCAGGCCATGGATGCTTCCGGAAATATCTGCACAGATTCGGACACGCAGAATCTCCACATTGTCCGGCCTGTCCAAATATCGAGGAGACACCGGAGCACGTTATATTCGACTGCCCTCGATTCAGGGATATACGAAGCGAGATGATGTCAGAAACCGCAAGCGTTCTAAATCCGGACAACATCGTGCAGAACATGTGCCAGCATGAAAGCACCTGGAATGCGGTGAACAGGGGAATAACGGCGATTATGTCGTTGCTGCAAAGGAGATGGCGTGAAGACCAGAGAGCTCCGGGTCGCGATCGGAGTAGGCTAGATCCTCCGTCGGGTACTAGACCGAGTAGAGCGGGCGTAGCGTAGTATCGGTTAATAGTGTAGTGTAATTATTTAACCTTAACATCCCCACAACATTATTAAATCAAATCGCTTACGCTTAGCAACGCTCAACCATTTTTCATTAAATCAGCACTTTATCATTTCCATAGAATTCTACGTTTTGAAGCTTTCTCACGACCATAAGTCTTCAACGGAAAATGTCTCCAGTTTCACAGTCTACACGCGCCATTCTAGTTGCGCTAAGAATGCTTACGTAGTAGAAAACCATACGTGGGAATATAGTATTTTTCGAGTCTCACCTAATCCACATTCCCATCAATATGTAACGACAGAACTAATGGATAAAATAAACGACACTTGTGTTTTAACTTCAAACCGAGACAGATGTGTATCATCCGAAATCCACGGAACAATTATTCGCGACGGTTCACCACATGGCGACCTGTGAGCAGTGATTTTTGTGATACGAACTTTGAACCAATCAATACTGAAAATGGGAAAGTCAAACTCCAAGATAGTGAACAACAGCGGTGATCCACAAAATGTGATAATTAACCAATTAGAAGAACACTCGGAACACCACACTGCGCACGACCTAAAACTGACAGTGATTCTGGTAGCGGTGGTACTTCAATTTCTGCTCATTTGCTACCTATTATTAAAAAAACATTCCCGCAAGCAAGCGCTCAAAGCAGCTCGAAGTGTGGCCCAGTTGCAACATGTGTGAAAAATACTAAAATGGGCCGACGGAATGCGTTGTGTTTGGTTTCAGTCGGAATGAATAATGAGTGACAAAAACAGTTAAAATATCCAGCACAGTGAAAGCATCCATAATGTTTCGAACTGGTTCTGCGAAAGTTTTGAATGGCAAAACTAGTGACTTCTAACAGTGGCAATGATTTGCGAAAAAAAAGCAGTGCCTAACTGAAAAAAAACAACAGTGTGCATTCAACATGTTCAGAACTGAAGGTACGAATGTTGTGAATCAACAGCAGAAAATCCCTTCAATAGAGAATAGTTCAAGTTCAATTCAATGCTAATAAATTCAAACAGTGTTGAGTGAATTCGTTTTTAAAAATGATATTGACGCAGACTGTTGCTCCATCAGAAAATAAGTGAACCTTTTTATGAAACATTGAACAGCTGAAAACAGTGACATGTGAAAAAAAAAAATACTTACTAAAAGATTCATGAGAGAAGCCGCACACCAGAAAGATGAACCCAGAAGAAGGATCCCAACCAGCATGTCGAGACGAATCATAATGTAAGTTACTTTAAGTTTTCTTATCTTTGTAAAAAGTATAATCGTATAATCATGACCTATCAATGGGTGTGACACAGAATAAGCTAATCATTGAAGAAGGAATAAAAGTGTTAAATTCAATCTTAAGAAATTTGAATAAAGCTCCAAATAGGAGATACAGAAGATTAACGCTAGAATTAAAATTGAATAAAGCTAAATTGACTTACAATAAAATTATAAACACTCTAGCTGAGGTAGAAGCTGATCTTGATGAATCAGAATTCAATTTTCTCAACAAATGCTCTCGACAAGTATACGGTAATATACATGTCTTAATATCGTCCAAGTTGGAATGGGCTGGAACACACAAAATTAGTTTGTTTTCGATAACATATGCAATTCTTTTTATAAACAAATTAAAACAAAAATCCAAACTTGTGAAGCCTGTAATACAACCAAAAATGGCAAAAATAGATATCAAAACGGGTACCTCACTCATTGAAATATATGAAGGTAACCCGGAAAAGTTGGACAATTTTCTTGATTCAGTAGCGCTTTTCGTTGACTTAGTCGACAGCGCAAACGCAGAATCTACACCAGCGGCACAAGCAGCAGCTAAAGCTGTCGCGATTCGTTTTATCAAAACACGTCTCGCTGGTGCTGCAAGACAGGCCAGTACCAGAAAACGCCACATTAAACGAACTTGTAGATGCCTTAAAGCAAAATTGCTCTTCAAGAAAAACCGCCGATAACATTTTAGCTAAGCTGAAAAATGTTAAGCAATCTTCAAACACAGAAGCATTCTGCAATGAGATTGAAAAACTTACTCAAGAACTAAAATCAGTTTACATAAACAACAAGATCCCGATTGATGTAGCGACAAATATGGCCACCAAAAGTGGTGTTGATGCACTAATTTCTGGGACTAAAAACCCAGACACTAGGATTATTTTGAGGCTGGCACGTTTACCAAATTAAATAATGCCATCCAAAAACTGCAAGAAAATGAAGTGTCGACTTCTGCCGGCCCACAAGTGTTCTATCAACAAAAGAACTGGGGGTCGTCCATCTAACAGAGGCCGTTCATCTTACAGAGGTCGTTCCTCTTACAGGGGAAATGATCGACGAAATTTCCGATCTTCACCACCACATCAGCATTCCCAACGCTATGCATACCCACAACAGAACTACAGCCGACCACAAAGAGGTTTTAACAGACCTTTTAATAGAAATACGGTTTACTATGCACAAAACAATCAGGCTCAACCAGGGCAGCAGAATAATAGTGCGAATCCGCATGCGCCTGAACAAAATAGAAATAGTCATCATGCTCATCCCCAACAGCAACAAGTACCAATTGGACAAACACAACATTTTTTATAAATCCATCGAGGACAGTTTTTACTGTTAACTTGTCCTCGCCTAGTTATGTACATATAAATGCAGAGTTTTCAGATTCTCAATGTCAACTCATTGTTGATTCTGGCTCTGAAATTTCTCTAATTAAGTCTAATAAAATTAGAACAAATCAAATATACAATCCTTTTGATAAATGTAAAATATCTGGAATAGGAAGTGGTGTTACCGAAACTCTTGGAAACACTTCAACATATATTAATTATGATAACATTAGATTTAATCAATCATTCCACATTGTAAATGATAATTTCCCAATACCAGCAGACGGCATCCTAGGAAGAGATTTTCTAACCAGGTACCGGTGCTGTATAGATTATGACAGTTGGCTACTGTCGATTAATGTCAATGATTATATAATTACTATTCCAATCAATGACAGGAATAACAGAAACATTATCCCGCCACGGTGCGAAATAATAAAATTAATGCACTTACCACAAATCGTTGAAGACAGTGTAATAATAGCAGGTGAAATTCACCCTGGTGTATTTTACGCAAATTCAATTATCAGTAAAACTAGTTCGTTTGTCAAATTTTTAAATACAACGGACGATTCTGTCGCGGTTCCAAGTAATTTCAACCCGCAAATATTCCCACTAACCAAATATGATGTAAACGGCAATCTAAAGGCCAATAAGTCGACGAAAAATAGAAAACGAAAATTATTGAATGAATTAAAGCTTGATCATTTAGAACCCAGCTTAAAAGCCAATGTAGAACAGCTTTGTACGCAGTATAATGACATTTTTTCACTCGATGACGACAAATTGTCTACGAACAATTTTTACAAGCAAGAGATCAAACTAAATGAGCCAACTTCGGTATACATTAAAAATTACAGAATACCGGAGTGCCACAAGGCTGAAATTGAACGACAAGTAAAGAAAATGCTAGATGATGGCATAATCCGCAATTCATATTCTTCATTTAACTCTCCGGTTTTGCTAGACCCTAAAAAAACATCGGAAGGAGATAAGAAATGGCGATTAGTAGTGGACTTCCGCCAATTGAATAAGAAAATCCTTCCGGACAAATTTCCATTACCACGAGTTGATGAAATCCTTGATAATTTAGGCCGAGCGAAATATTTTTCGACGCTTGACTTAATGTCAGGATTTCACCAAATCCCACTGGAAGACGAAAGCAAAAAGTTCACTGCCTTCTCAACTGGCACTGGACATTTTGAATTTAATAGACTGCCATTCGGTCTTAATATAAGTCCTTTTTTTTTTTTTTTTTTTTTTTTAATTTCTTTATTAGTATCATTCCAAACATTACATTCATTATTTCTTATATCTAGGTGTTCTGTGTTATTAGACAACACTATCATCCTAATTTGGTAAAACAAATCTAAGATTTTATTAACATTTTGTTAACAACATATTACATTTCATTTGCCGTAGCAGTTCAGATTTTTTACAGGTGAGTTGATTTCACCTGCTTATAAGTGAAAAAAAAAAGTTTTTAATATACTTAACCTAACTTAACCTAAACATATAACGCATTAATCGTGGCAATAGAAGATTGTAACGATTTTTGCCTGAAATTATTTATTATTTTATATGATATTTGTTCCAATGTTTCAACATTGGATATTCTATGTAACTCATTGGTACTATACCAGGGAGGAAGCTTCAGAATCATTTTCAAAATTTTATTTTGAATTCTCTGCAGAGCTTTCTTCCTGGTATTACAACAGCTAGTCCATATTGGTACAGCATACAACATGGCTGGCCTGAAAATTTGTTTGAATATCAAAAGCTTGTTCTTAAGACAAAGTTTTGATTTTCTATTAATAAGGGGATAGAGA
This sequence comes from Aedes aegypti, assembly GCF_002204515.2. Classification (NCBI taxonomy): domain Eukaryota; kingdom Metazoa; phylum Arthropoda; class Insecta; order Diptera; family Culicidae; genus Aedes; species Aedes aegypti. The sequence goes on from NC_035107.1 coordinate 168,013,949, forward strand.
CATTTTACATATTTGTTACATTTGGCTTGAATGCCCTCAATGTGATTTTTGAAAGTTAAATTCTTATCTAGCATGAGTCCTAGATACTTAACTTCATCTGACCAATTTATTGGAACCCCTCTCATCGTGACAACATGTCTACTTGAAGGTTTCAAATAAAGAGCTTTTGGTTTATGTGGGAATATTATTAGTTGAGTTTTGGAAGCATTAGGAGAAATCTTCCATTTTTGCAAGTATGAAGAAAAAATATCCAAACTTTTTTGCAATCGACTACAGATGACACGCAGGCTTCGTCCTTTGGCGGAGAGGCCTGTGTCATCCGCAAACAAAGATTTTTGACATCCCTGAGGTAACTCAGGTAAGTCAGATGTGAAAATATTGTATAATATTGGTCCCAAAATGCTGCCTTGGGGAACACCAGCTCTTACAGGAAGTCTTTCAGATCTGGAGTTCTGATAATTAACCTGAAGTGTACGATTTGACAGATAACTTTGAATTATTCTAACAATGTATGTTGGAAAATTAAAATTTTTCAATTTTACAATCAAACCTTCATGCCAAACACTGTCGAATGCTTTTTCTATGTCTAGAAGAGCAAGACCAGTAGAGTAGCCTTCAGATTTGTTGGAACGGATCAAATTTGTTACTCGTAAAAGTTGATGAGTGGTCGAATGTCCATGGCGGAATCCGAACTGTTCATTGGCAAAAATTGAATTCTCGTTGATGTGGGCCATCATTCTGTTCAAAATAACCTTTTCAAAAAGTTTACTGATGGAGGAAAGCAAACTGATTGGACGATAGCTAGAAGCTTCTGCAGGATTTTTGTCTGGTTTTAAAATTGGAACAACCTTAGCATTTTTCCATTTGTCAGGAAAATATGTTAATTGAAAACATTTGTTAAATATATCAACTAAAAATGATAAGCTACTTTCTGGAAGTTTCTTGATGAGGATGTAGAAAATTCCATCATCGCCAGGAGCTTTCATATTTTTGAATTTTTTAATAATAGTTCTCACTTCTTCCAAATCAGTCTCCCAGGCATTTTCGAAAACGTTCTCTTGATTGAGAATATTTTCGAACTCCTGAGTAACTTCATTTTCAATTGGACTAGTAAGTCCTAAATTAAAATTGTGCGCACTTTCAAACTGCATAGCAAGTTTTTGAGCTTTTTCGCAATTAGTTAGTAATAATTTGTTTTCCTCTTTCAATGCCGGTATAGGCTTCTGAGGTTTTTTCAAGATTTTAGATAATTTCCAAAAGGGCTTAGAGCCGGGGTCCAATTGAGAAATTTTATTTTCAAAATTTTTGTTTCTTAAATCTGCAAAACGTTTCTTGATTTCTTTCTGCAAATCCTGCCATATAATTTTCATAGCAGGATCACGAGTGCGTTGAAATTGCCTTCTCCTCACGTTTTTAAGACGGATCAAGAGTTTAAGATCATCGTCTATAATCACGGATTCAAATTTTACTTCACATTTTGGAATTGCAATGTTTCTGGCTTCAACAATGGAATTTGTTAAAGTTTCAAGAGCATTGTCAATATCAATTTTAGTTTCTAAAGAAATGTTAACATCAAGATTAGAGTCAACATACGTTTCATATATATTCCAGTCGGCTCGTAAATAATTGAAAGTGGAGCTGATAGGATTGAGAATCGCTTCATGCGAAATTTGAAATGCAACAGGGACATGATCAGAATCAAAATCAGCATGAGTAACTAATTGGCTACAAAGATGACTAGAGTCGGTTAAGACCAAGTCAATCGTAGATGGATTTCTAGAAGAGGAAAAACATGTAGGGCTATCAGGGTATTGAATTGAGAAATATCCTGAAGAGCACTCATCAAATAAAATTCTGCCGTTGGAATTACTTTGAGAATTATTCCATGACCGATGTTTGGCATTAAAGTCACCAATGACAAAAAAATTTGACTTATTGCGAGTTAATTTTCGCAAGTCAGTTTGAAGCCAATTAACTTGCTGTCCAGAGCATTGAAAAGGCAAATAGGCAGCTATGAAAGTATATTTACCAAACTGTGTTTCAACAGAAACACCTAAGGTTTCAAAAACTTTAGTTTCAAATGACGAAAACAGTTGATGTTTTATACGCCTATGAATGATGATTGCAACTCCCCCACATGCCCCATCAAGTCGATCATTACGATAAACAAAAAAGTTAGGATCTCTTTTGAGTTTAGATCCAGGTTTCAAATACGTTTCGGTAATAACTGCTATATGCACGTTATTAACTGTAAGAAAATTAAACAGCTCGTCCTCTTTACCATTCAGAGAACGAGCATTCCAATTTAAAATATTTAAATTATTATTTGGATCCATTAGAAAAACGTAATCCAATAACAATTTTATTTGTAAATTTTACACCTACTTGGACTGCTTCAGTCATAGTGGTGGCTTTGAACATTGCATCAATCATTAGATTCAATTGTTCAGTTAGAAAATTAAAATCAGAGGCAGACATATCATCTGATGATTTCCCATTGGAATTTTCGGTAGACGAAGAAGCGGGGTAGGAGTTACCTGTGGCGGTAGGGTTTTTTCCATTTGATTTGAAACAAGTAGAATGGGTACTCATGGAACGAACAGGGGAAGAGTTCAAATTACCTGCTACGATATCGGCAAAGGATTTACCGTGGGTAGATACATTCGAAATTGAAAGATTCGAACGGCTACCCGACGGATTAAAATTTGTTTGTGAATGAGCATGATTATGATCTTCCTGGTGGGTATGATTCATGATCAAGCGATCGTTAACTGAAAAATGAGCATTGTTCGATACTCTACCAGGCAAATTCCGGAAACAACCGTTATCGTAACGGATATTATCCTTCATCTGCTTGGCACGAGCCTCAACGACTCTTTTGCGTGAAATGCATTCCCAAAAGTTAGCTTTGTGAGGGCCCTTGCAATTGGCGCATTGAAATTTTCTGGTATCTTCTTTCACAGGACAGTCGTCCTTAACGTGAGAAGAACCTCCGCAAATCATGCATTTAGCATCCATGCGACAATTTTTTGTACCATGACCCCACTTTTGGCACCGACGGCACTGAGTGGGGTTCTGGTAATTTCCTCCAGGTTTCTGGAAATGTTCCCACGTCACACGGACATCGAACATAAGTTTAGCTTTTTCTAAAGCTTTAATATTATTTAGTTCTTTTTTGTTAAAGTGAACTAAATAATATTCTTGAGAAAGCCCTTTCCGAACAATGCCAGATTGGGTTCTCTTTTTCATAATGATTACTTGGACTGGGGAAAATCCAAGTAAATCATTTATTCCATTTTTGATCTCTTCAGGTGACTTATAGTCACTTGAGAGACCTTTCAAGACGACTTTGAACAAACGTTCAGTTTTGTCGTCATAAGTAAAAAATTTGTGCTTCTTCTCTTCAAGATATCTGAGAAGAAGTTCGCGATCTTTAAGAGTTTCCGGCAAAACGCGACAGTCTCCTTTCTTTGCGATTTGGAAGGAAACCTTGATTCCCCTAATGGAGTTCAAGATCTCCTGCCTAAATCCCCCAAATTCGGAACAACTGACCACGATAGGCGGCACTCTTTGCTTCCTCACTTGAATCAAAGAGCCTGGGCTAGAGGCTGCTTCGATTTGGTGTTCGGAAAATTTGTCTAGAGCATCGAACTGATTGCTCATTTCAATACAATTATTCATTTCACCCTTGGAAGAAACTTCGCATTCCGGGGAAGCGTCCTTTCTTCCATTCTTGCCACGTGTAGTGACAGTTTTAAAACTCACTTTTTTGGAAGGAAGTAGTGAATTCAGAGATTCACCCTTCCTTTTGTTAGTTGTTGATACCATGTTTAGTTAATAAACGAGAAAGACGTGACCTTCGAGAGGTTTTTTCCCTAGACGGTGTCCAAGAAGGATTACCACCGCTAGCTTTCGCCAACGGGTCCAACGAAAAATCGAAGGCACGGGTCCAAACAAGGATCGTAAAGGGATCAATAGTAGAAAAAATAGTACTGAAAAGTACTGTTTAAGTAGCACTGAAAAGTACCGTTTTTAATTTTAGCACTGAAAAGTACTGTTTGTGTAGCACTGAAAAGTACTGTTTTATTGCTTTAGGTAGTTTTTAAGAAAACTTCCAAGAGCAGAGAGAATTCGTGTACGCACAGCACGAAGGTACGATGCGCACTGATAATATAAGTCCTAATAGCTTCCAACGCATGATGTCGATTGCGTTGAGTGGCCTTCCATCTGAATGTGCATTCCTTTACATTGATGATATCATCGTAGTAGGATGCTCGATAAAACACCATATATTGAATCTACAAAAAGTTTTTGACCAACTAAGAAAATTTAATCTGATTGCCTCAGAAATGTCATTTTTTCAAGAGTGATGTAACGTATTTGGGTCATCACATATCAGAACAGGGTATATTACCCGATAAATCTAAATTTTCAGTTATATTCAATTACCCGGTGCCCAAAACTGCAGACGAAACAAGAAGATTTGTTGCTTTTTGCAATTATTATCGACGTTTCATTCCTAAATTCGCAGAAATAGCTTGTCCACTTAACAAACTGCTTCGAAAAAATGTAATTTTTAAATGGGACGAAGACTGTCAAAATTCATTCAACATTCTAAAGAACGAATTACTTTCACCGCGTATTTTGAAATTTCCAGATTTTAAACGTGACTTCATACTGACAACAGATGCCTCCAAAATGGCTTGTGGAGCTGTCCTTGCTCAACGGTATGGTGATACGGAATTTCCTATCGCATTTGCCAGTAAGGCATTTACAAAAGGAGAATCTAATAAGTCCACACCTGAGCAAGAGCTTCTAGCCATTCATTGGGCTATTACACATTTTAGGCCGTATCTTTATGGTCGAAAGTTCTATGTTAAAACAGATCACAGACCGCTGATCCATTTATTTTCTATGAAAAATCCATCCTCGAGACTAACTCGCATCAGATTAGACTTAGAGGAATACGATTTCGAAGTTATTTATATAAAAGGAAAAACGAAAGTTTCCGATGCATTATCTCGAATACAAATTAATGCAGAGGGTCTTAAACAATTGTACGTTATAACACGTGCAATGAAAAAAAGGCAAAATGGTGCAACCCCTATCAGTACTCAAGCACAGGAACCTGATCAATTCCGAGTGTATGAGCCACTTGGTAGCCAGGAAGCATTCATGCTGCCAAAATTATCATTTGTGAGAAACAGTGATAATACTTTAGATGTTGTAATATACAAGAAAAATTACACCAAAGGAACAGCTTTAGGCTTCAAGATTCCGATAAACGGAAATAAAGAAACAATATTAATGCATATGAACAATATTTTAAAAGAAATTGAAAATGGGGCGCCCACGATAAATGCTAGTTATACCAGAGAAAATACTGGACGGAACATACCCAATAAGATAGCCATGGCAAAAAGTGACATAATATTCAAATATCTAAGCATGGATCTATTTAAGAAAATCGGTAATTGTATTCTAAGGAATACTACCGTATTATTATTTGAAAAACCCAAGGTCTTGACAAGTCGAGACCAGGTAAATAATATACTACAACAATTTCATAACTTGCCAACAGGAGGACACTTAGGTATTAACCGGTTATACCGAAAGGTGAAATCTATGTATACATGGCCTAATATGAAAAAATGCATTGTTGAATTTGTCAATGCATGCACATTATGTAAACACAATAAACACTTTCCTAATGTGAAAACAAAACAAATAGTAACAACAACCCCAATGAAACCGTTTGACGTTGTGTCTATAGACACCGTTGGACCGTTTACAATGACCGAAAACGGAAACCGATATGCGATTACCATGCAATGCGATTTCACAAAATATGTGATAATTGCCCCAATACCAGATAAATCAGCGAATACCGTAGCTAGAACTGTCATAAATAATTGTATCCTTCAATTCGGTCCCATGAAAAGTATCAAAACGGATCAAGGTACCGAATATAAAGGAGTATTCGATGAAATTTGCGATCTTCTTAAAATTGACCACACATGCTCTACGGCATACCACCCACAGACTATTGGTGCATTGGAAAGAAACCATAGGTGTTTGAATGAATACCTTCGGATTTTTTCCAATGAAGCGAGAAATGACTGGGATACATGGATGCCTTATTATGCGTTCTCTTACAATACCACTCCTAACGTAGATCATGATTATACTCCCTTCGAATTAGTTTTTGGAAGGAAATGTAATACTTTACAATCAACTGATACTAAAATTCAACCTTTATACAACTTTGACTCATACGAAAAGGAACTAAAATACAGAATGCAAGTAGCACATACAAGAGTCTTAGAGGAAATCCAGAAAACAAAGAGCAATAGAACAAAATTTTTAAACGAAAATTTACATACAACACCACTTCAAGTCAACGATACCGTTTACCTAAAATTGGAAAATAGACAAAAATTAGATTCACTAAATGCAGGTCCTTTCAAAATTTTAGATTTAACCGAGTCTAATGCAGTAATAAAAATTGGTAATAAAATATCTACAGTCCACAGATCAAGATTAATTAAACGTTAATTATTTCAAATATTTGACTCCAACGTTCCCGAGAGGGGAAGGATAAGGTATGAATGAGAAATTTATACGAACAAACTAAAAAAAAAAATAAAAGAAAAAAAAAATAAAAAAAAAATAGGAAAAGACAAAAATGTTAAATCACAACATCAGAAGCGAAAGATCATGTAAAGAATAAAAGTGTATTTTTTAAATTGTTTGTAAAGGCTCGAACAATGCTAGTTCCCAAAATCAATACAAAAGAACAACTCATTGTATTACGTTGTTCTCCGCTAACGGGGAAGGTGTAGTGTAATTATTTAACCTTAACATCCCCACAACATTATTAAATCAAATCGCTTACGCTTAGCAACGCTCAACCATTTTTCATTAAATCAGCACTTTATCATTTCCATAGAATTCTACGTTTTGAAGCTTTCTCACGACCATAAGTCTTCAACGGAAAATGTCTCCAGTTTCACAGTCTACACGCGCCATTCTAGTTGCGCTAAGAATGCTTACGTAGTAGAAAACCATACGTGGGAATATAGTATTTTTCGAGTCTCACCTAATCCACATTCCATCAATATGTAACGACAGAACTAATGGATAAAATAAACGACACTTGTGTTTTAACTTCAAACCGAGAGAGATGTGTATCATCCGAAATCCACGGAACAATTATTCGCGACGGTTCACCACAATAGTCGTCGGGGCGCCTGCAAACCGGAAGCCATCCTCCAACCGGAATTGCAGAACCGACCCTGGCACTTGGCCGACCAACGTCGAGTCGGAGTAGGCTGAGTCCACCGCCGGGGTCCAGCTGAGTAATTCGCGAAATAGCACCGGCAAATGGTCGTCGGGGCGCCTGTGAACCGGAAGTTTCCCTCCACCGGAATCGCAGGACCGACCTCGGCATCTGCCCGGCCAGCTTCGGAGTAGGCTAAGTCCACCGCCGGGGACTAGTTGAGTAGATCGCGTTGTTGCACCGGCAAATGATCGTCGGGGCGCCTGTGAACCGGAAGCTTCCCTCCACCGGAATCGCAGGACCGACCTCGGCATCTGCCCGGATAGCATCGGTTCGGGAGATCTTCCGCCGCCGGGGAAATCTTCGTCGGAGTAGGATAGATCCACCGCCGGGGACTACTCTGAGTAGTACGTAGCGTATCACCGGCTTGAGTCGTCGGAGCGCCAGCGAACCGGAAGCCATCCTCCAACCGGAATCGCTGGACCGACTTCGGCACTCCACCGGCCTGTATCGAATCATGAAGAAGCGCGTAGCCGGAGTAGGCTAGCTCCACCGTCGGGGACTAAGCCGAGTAGCATCGATCGTCACAAACCAGTTTTGGGTCGTCTGGGCGCCAGTGAACCGGAAGTCATCCTCCAACCGGAATCGCTGGACCGACCTCGGCATCCAACTGGTCAACAAGGAGAGCTCGAACAGCAGCAGCGGAGAACAAGTCGTCGTAGAGCAACGAAGTGCACATGAGCGTCCAGTAGAAGATCAACAGAGCTCTGATGCGAGGCCAGCCCAAGGGAAGTATGCGTCGTCGCACAGAAAGCTGTCCAAAGTCCCGGCGAGATGTTCAACCGCCGGAATTGGGCAAAACGCTCCAACAGCGAACTAGCAGAACAGTTAGAGGCTGAGATTGAAGAAGTGCATGAGCACAGCCCTCCCCCGATGAAGTTGCCTGATGTAGTTCCGGGGGAGATCGAGGCACAGGAGCAGTAGGGAAAGTTTTTTAGTGGTTAAGCACGCCTAACGTGAGTCCCACACCGTGCCAACACACAACAGGCCAGGCTTTTGAAGCTTTTTTGAACCCTACTATAAAAAAAAAAAAAAAAAAAAAAAAAAAAAAAAAAAAAAAAAAAAAAAAAAAAAAAAAAAAAAAAAAAAAAAACACACATACACACACAGAGTCCGGAACAGAGCGAGAGCCAACACGCGTAGTAAATGGCAGCAGCAATGGAACAACGCAGAGAAGGGCAGGTGGACTTACCGACTGATTCCAAACGTGTCGATATGGACCACTAGAGCGCACGGCGAGATTAATTTTCAACTGACGCAATTCCTGTCTGGTCATGGCTGCTTTAAGCAGTACTTGCACAGGTTCGGCCACGCAAGGTCACTGAATGCCGAGACATAGAAGAAACACCAGAGCACGTAGTCTTTACTTGCCCACGGTTTGCACAGCAGCGAAGCGAAATGACTGCCATCGTCGGAGACGACGTGAACGTGGAAAATATCGTCCTAAAGATGTGTAGTAATGAAGATAAGTGGAACGCGGTGAACCGATCTGTTGTTCAGATTATGTCAACACTACAGCGGACATGGCGAGAGGAGCAGCGTCAGATGACGTAGGCAGCCCTGCCGAACGAAGAAGGGCGCCGGACTGTTTTCGACACTCTAAAAGAGCGGACGAAGGGAAAGTGATACTGCTCGGTTCCGGGAGATATTCCTTTGCCGGGGAACTCTCCGCCGGAGTAGGCTAGATCCACCGCCGGGGACTAGCTGAGTAGACGCGACGTAGCACCGGTCCCGGGTCGTAGGAGCACCAGTGAACCGGAAGTTAGCCTCCACCGGAATCGCTGGACTGACTCCGGCACCCTACCGGTCGGCAGAAGAGCAGCAGTAGCAGCAGCAGAAGAAGAATCGGTCTCGGAAGAACTTCCATCGCCGGGGAATTCTTCGTCGGTGTAGGCTAGGTTCACCGCCGGGGACTAGTTGAGTAGACGTGTCATAGCGACGGTTGAGGGTCGTCGGGGCACCAGTGAACCGGAAGCTAGGCTCCACCGGAATCGCTGGACTGACTTCGGCACCCCTCCGGTCGGCTCGTATCGTAGAAGTAGAAGAATCGGTGTCGGGAGAAATTCCACCGCCGGGGAACTCTCCGTCGGTGTAGATTAGGTCCACCGTCGGGGACTGGTCGAGTAGAATACGTCGGAACGCTGGTATTGAATAGTCGGGGCGCCTACGAACCGGAAGTTATGCTCAACCGGAATCGTTGGACCGACCTCGGCATCTTACCAGCTGAACTATGGAAAGGAGATGGTCGCCGTAACCGTACGAGTGCGGGCTTTGTATGAGCTCAGAGTGGTGCACAAACTGGAGCCGAAGGGCTCAGAATGTTGCATGTAGGTACTAACAAATTGACGGGTCGCCAAAGGGCGAAAATAGGTATTAACAAATTACTAACGAGTGGAGCCGAAGGGCTCAGCATGAGGCACGTCGTTGAACGGTTTTAAAACTGCTAACAGGAGCCGAAGGGCTCAGGAGCCAAAGGGCTCAGGAGCCGAAGGGCTCAGCATGTAGAATAACAAATTGAAGTGGTGCGCTCAGCACGTTGTCCTTCCCTTCGAAGTAATACCGGAAGGTAGTTCCGGAGGGTGATGGTGATGGTACTAAACCTAGGAGAGTGTTTTTAGTGGGGAAGGCACTAAGTGGATCCCACACCGCGCCAAAAATTACACTGGCATGAGCATGAACATATACAGGCCAGTCTATGAAGAAAAAAAAAAACACACACACACACGGACATGTGCACAGTTCGTCGAGCTCTATCGATTGGTATATGAGACTTGGCCCTCCGGGCCTCGGATCAAAAGTCGGTTTTTCAAGCGATCTTTATACCCTTCTTATTGTAAGAAGGGTAAAAAGGGGAATTTTAGAAATTTTTGAAAATAATGATTTTTATCTCTGTAATTTATAATTCGATTGCAATATGGTTGTGAATGATATCCGAGCTTTCTTTCGACGAAAAAAGAGCTTAAATTGGATTAAAAATAGCTGAGAAATTGATCAAAATGTAAAAAAATAAATATTTAAGAGAATTTTTTTTTCCAGTACTATAGAAAATTCTTCCAATGATATCTCTGAAACTAGTAATCCGATTTCAATAAAAATTTGAAGGCTTATGATTGAATGTCAGAGCTTTCATTAGCCGATAAGAACTCAAATCGGTTCAAAAATTGCTGAGATATCGATCAAAATGCAGACAGTTGAAAATATTAGAATATGCTTTTTCTAGTACTTCACGATACTGTTTGAATCATAACTCTGTAACGAAATGTCCGATCGCAATGAAATTCAATAGCGTTCTATGGGAATGTTGTAGCTTTCATTTAGAGCTAAAAGTGTTTAAATCGGTTGACAAACAGCTGAGATAATTGAGTGACATTTTTTGTAACACACACACACACATACACACACACATACACACACATACACACACAGGGGGGCAGCAGGGACAGGAGTCCAGGGGCTTGACGAACCCCCCCTCTGCGAGTCGGGTGGGAGCTTAGGAAGCATTTCTTAAGCGAAAAAACTCCATGCATCCGTATGGATTACCACCTTTTGGCACTTCTCTCGAGAAGTGACCGAGCTCCTCCCAGTTAGCTCAAGCAGAGGATGCCTAGGATGTGGTGGGGGTTCAACAGTGGGCTCTGTTGGATCTCTGCAAAAAGCCACATATCCGCAAGCAACTCCGTACAAGCGGCCTGGCACCGCTTTCAAAGTGCCTTAGCCCAACCATTGGAGTGCCAACCGGCACATCAGGATCGATGCCAGTAACATCCTGATTATGGTATACTGGTGAAGGCGTTCAACAACGGACAAGCTACGGATCACGGATTGGATGGCGTTATTGGGCTGACAGTCGGGCCATTCTGCTCCCTGATTGAGGAAGGGTGACACCGACCTGAAACGGCGAGTGGGCTCATGGTTCGATTGCCTCCGTCCCGTTAAAACCTTGGCAGGCCTCCGGATACGTTCGAAATCTGTCCATCAGTTCTGATGAGTACGTAGGTTCGGATGGAACATTCCCGATCTACGCCGATCTGGCACTGTACCCGGCCCCCATAAGGGTCCGTGTCAACCCTCGCATGGCCTCAATGCTTGCAGGTATAGTTGCTTGCAGGTACAGATAACCATGGGATCGTGAAGGCGACTACGTACGGCGGATGGAGATAGCGGCTCGGAGGGGGGACCCTGAAGAATGGAAGTAAGCGTAATTGAAGTTGAGGAAGAAGTGACAAATCCGTTTGTCAAGAGTGGATTGGTGAGGACACCGCCGCCGCAAACCCAGCAGGTGCAAAAGCAGCCCACGAACGAGCAGCAGGCTCAGCAGCAGGGTCAGCAGCAGTATAGCGTGTGGACGAAACCACCACAACCACCGAGGGTAGAGACAGCGAAAAAGTTGATGGACGAGCTGCACGAGTATGTGGATAAGAGAAGTAACGTGCACAAAGACATCAAGGCGTTGGTGATTAAGCTCCAAGGCGCTCTTGGTTCAGCTGTAAAGGAGTGGAAAAACGTAGTGCAGAGAGCAGAAACAGGGGAGAAGGAGTTGTTAGCGGTTAAAACTGCCTTAGAGGCATGTCGCGCAGCGGAAATGCGAAGGGCAGAAGCCGACACAGCTACGAGGGAGGTCAACGCGGCGAGAAGTATCCCCCCAGGGGTGCAGTCCACGCCCTTCTTCACACCGAAGAGGCCAAGGGCATCGCCTGGAGATGTCAGACCAGGTGGTCCCAAGAGACACAAGGATGTCCGTGTCACTGGAGCTAAACCACCACCAGAAGCAACCGACGTGGTAAACAGCCACACTGAATGGCAGGTCGTTGGCAAAAAGAATAGAAAGAAGGAGAAAGCGAGCAAGAAAAAACCGCCCGAAAAACGTAAGGTCGTCAGGACGAGGAATAAGAGCGAGGCTCTCATCGTCAAAGCGAGTGACGACTCGTACGCCGAAGTTCTACGCGCTATGCGGATGAACCCGGATCTTAAGGAGCTAGGGGAAGACGTGCAAAAGGTCAGGCGCACTCGTAATGGAGAGATGCTCTTTGAGCTGAAAAGAGATCCCAAGGCAGGCAGCATCTCGTACAAGGAGCTTACCGAGAAAGCTCTCGGAAACAAGGTGGAAGTAAGAGCCTTGTGCCCGGAAGCGACTCTCCTGTGTAAATATCTGGACGAGATTACCACGGAGGAGGAAGTAAAATTAGCCCTGAAGGAGCAATGCGAGCTAGGAGAGGTCCAGATGACCATCCGTATCAGGAATGGGCCTGATGGCACGAAGATAGCATCAATTAAGCTGCCAGTAGATGCAGCTAATAAAGCGTTGAGAGTGAAGAAAGTATGTGTGGGCTGGTCTGTGTGCCCGCTGAGCGTTTCCCAGCAACCGGACGTGTGCTTCAAGTGTCTGGGCTTTGGTCACTTCGCACGGAATTGCCAAGGGCCGGATAGGAGCAAACTATGCAGAAGGTGTGGCGAGGAAGGTCACAAGGCAAAGGATTGCTCGAAGCCTCCGAAATGCCTAATTTGCGCTGCTACGGGGGATAACGAACACCCTACAGGCGGTAGCAGATGCCCAGCCTCCAAACGAGCGAGAGCAACGAAGTCCCAGTGGAGGTAGTGCAAATCAACCTCAACCACTGTGATACGGCACAACATCTTCTGCGGCAATCTGTTGCGGAACATAGATGCGATGTTGCGATAATTTCGGAGCCATACCAAATTCCACCCGGAGATGGAAACTGGATATCAGACGGAACCAAAACTGCAGCGATATGGACAGTGGGAAAATACCCCATTCAAGAAGTGGTGCACTGCGCAGATGAAGGATTCGTTATAGCCAAAATCAACGGTGTCTTCATCTGTAGTTGTTATGCACCTCCACGATGGACGATCGAACAGTTCAACCGGATGTTGGACAAACTGACGGAAGAGCTAACCGACCGAAGACCAGTGGTAGTAGCTGGAGACTTCAATGCTTGGGCGGTCGAATGGGGCAGCCGCCTCACGAACCCAAGGGGGAGCAGCCTTCTGGAGGCCCTAGCTAAGTTGAACGTCGATCTCGCCAATGACGGTACCACCACCACCTACCGTAAGGATGGTCGAGAGTTTATCATCGATGTCACTTTCTGCAGCCCAGGAATGATACGTGATATGAACTGGAGAGTATGCGAGGATTACACCCACAGCGACCACCAAGCGATTCGGTACCGCTTTGGGCGCTGTGTGCAGATGGAATCGAGTGGAGCCCAGATATACGAGCGGAGGTGGAAAACAGAGATTTTTAACAAGGACGTGTTCGTGGAAGCGATGAGGCGTGAGAATAACTTAGTAAACCTAAGCGCAGAGGAGTTGACTGCAGCCCTATCGCGGGCGTGCGATGCAACTATGCCGAGGATGGGGAAACCTAGAAACTGTCGACGACCAGCCTACTGGTGGAATTCGACGATCGGTGACCTACGCGCACATTGCTTCCAAGCTAGGAGGAGGATGCAGAGGGTTAGCAACAACGTCGAAAGAGAGGAAAGAAGTTTGCCCTATAGGGCGGCAAGGGCCGCACTCGACAAGGCAATCAAGCTCAGCAAGAAAGCGTGCCTGGAAGAGCTCTACCGCAATGCCAACGAAAACCCGTGGGGGAATGCCTACAAAGTGGCCATGGCAAAGATGAAAGGTCCAGCAATACCACCCGACAGATGTCCGGAGAAAATGAAGCTTATTATCGAAACTCTTTTTCCGACGCACGAGCCTACGGTCTGGCCACCTACACCGTACGATGAACAGGATGTACACGACGAAGAGACCCGTGTAACGAACGAGGAACTGGTCGTGGTATCGAAAGCCTTACCAGTGAAGAAGGCACCGGGTCCGGACGGGATTCCAAACTTGGCCCTTAAAACGGCAATCCAGGAGAATCCAGACATGTTCAGGACTACACTGCAAAAATGTATGGAGGACGGAAACTTTCCCGACATTTGGAAGCGACAAAAGCTGGTGCTGCTACCAAAGCCAGGTAAGCCGCCCGGCGATCCTTCTGCATATAGGCCGATATGCTTGTTGGATACTGTCGGAAAACTGTTGGAGAGAGTGATTCTTAACAGGCTTACGAAGTATACGGAGAACGAGAACGGTCTATCGAACATGCAGTATGGATTCCGGAAAGGTAGATCTACGATAGATGCCATCCGAATGGTAGTGGAAACCATGGAGACGGCACAGAAGCAGCAGAGGAGAGGGAACCGATATTGTGCGGTTGTCACTCTTGACGTTAAAAACGCTTTCAACAGCGCCAGCTGGGTAGCAATTGCCGACTCGTTGCACAGGTTGAGGGTGCCTAAGTATCTATGTCAGATTCTGAAAAGCTATTTTCAGAACCGGACACTGATATATGAAACAGATGCCGGGATCAGAAATCTGTTGGTTACGGCGGGCGTTCCACAGGGATCCATCTTGGGTCCCACCCTTTGGAATGTCATGTACGATGAAGTGCTGAAGCTGAACCTGCCCAGAGGAGTCAAGATTGTCGGTTTTGCGGACGATGTAGTGCTTGTAGTGATCGGCGAATCACGGGAAGAGGTGGAGGTACTGGCAACGGAGGCGATAGATGCCGTGGAAAATTGGATGCGAGAGAAGAAGCTAGCGTTGGCCCATCAAAAGACTGAATTGGTTATGATCAGTAACCGGAAGGCAGTACAAAATGTGAGCATCATGGTCGGTGAGTGCATCATAAACTCGAAGCGAGAAGTGAAACACCTGGGCGTGATGTTGGACGACCGTTTGAATTTCAACAGTCACGTCGACTACGTCTGCAATAAGGCGACAAAGGTGATATCGGCCTTATCCCGAATTATGCCTAACAATTCTGCGATTACCAGTAGTAAGAGGAGGCTACTGGCGAGCGTGTCAACGTCGATCATCCGGTATGCAGCTCCAGCGTGGTCGGCGGCACTGAAGACAGGACGAAATCGTGCCCAGTTGAACCGTACGTTTAGGCTGATGGCAATGCGTGTAGCGAGTGCGTATCGAACATTATCATCGCACGCCGTGCACGTAATAGCCGGAATGATTCCTGCCTTCTACTGGAGGAGGATAGCGAGTGCTACAGGGATCGAGCCACAGGGAGAGGCCGGAACAGAGCGAGAGCCAACACGCTTAGTAAATGGCAGCAGCAATGGAACAACGCAGAGAAGGGCAGGTGGACTTACCGACTGATTCCAAACGTGTCGATATGGACCACTAGAGCGCACGGCGAGATTAATTTTCAACTGACGCAATTCCTGTCTGGTCATGGCTGCTTTAAGCAGTACTTGCACAGGTTCGGCCACGCAAGGTCACCGTTGTGCCCTGAATGCCGAGACATAGAAGAAACACCAGAGCACGTAGTCTTTACTTGCCCACGGTTTGCACAGCAGCGAAGCGAAATGACTGCCATCGTCGGAGACGACGTGAACGTGGAAAATATCGTCCTAAAGATGTGTAGTAATGAAGATAAGTGGAACGCGGTGAACCGATCTGTTGTTCAGATTATGTCAACACTACAGCGGACATGGCGAGAGGAGCAGCGTCAGATGACGTAGGCAGCCCTGCCGAACGAAGAAGGGCGCCGGACTGTTTTCGACACTCTAAAAGAGCGGACGAAGGGAAAGTGATACTGCTCGGTTCCGGGAGATATTCCTTTGCCGGGGAACTCTCCGCCGGAGTAGGCTAGATCCACCGCCGGGGACTAGCTGAGTAGACGCGACGTAGCACCGGTCCCGGGTCGTAGGAGCACCAGTGAACCGGAAGTTAGCCTCCACCGGAATCGCTGGACTGACTCCGGCACCCTACCGGTCGGCCCGTAAAAAATTGAAGAGCAGCAGTAGCAGCAGCAGAAGAAGAATCGGTCTCGGAAGAACTTCCATCGCCGGGAAATTCTTCGTCGGTGTAGGCTAGGTTCACCGCCGGGGACTAGTTGAGTAGACGTGTCATAGCGACGGTTGAGGGTCGTCGGGGCACCAGTGAACCGGAAGCTAGGCTCCACCGGAATCGCTGGACTGACTTCGGCACCCCTCCGGTCGGCTCGTATCGTAGAAGTAGAAGAATCGGTGTCGGGAGAAATTCCACCGCCGGGGAACTCTCCGTCGGTGTAGATTAAGTCCACCGTCGGGGACTGGTCGAGTAGAATACGTCGGAACGCTGGTTTTGAATAGTCGGGGCGCCTACGAACCGGAAGTTATGCTCAACCGGAATCGTTGGACCGACCTCGGCATCTTACCAGCTGAACTATGGAAAGGAGATGGTCGCCGTAACCGTACGAGTGCGGGCTTTGTATGAGCTCAGAGTGGTGCACAAACTGGAGCCGAAGGGCTCAGAATGTTGCATGTAGGTACTAACAAATTGACGGGTCGCCAAAGGGCGAAAATAGGTATTAACAAATTACTAACGAGTGGAGCCGAAGGGCTCAGCATGAGGCACGTCGTTG
The DNA here is from genome assembly GCF_002204515.2 of Aedes aegypti. Lineage (NCBI taxonomy): Eukaryota > Metazoa > Arthropoda > Insecta > Diptera > Culicidae > Aedes > Aedes aegypti. The sequence continues at coordinate 168,030,721 of NC_035107.1, forward strand.
AACGGTTTTAAAACTGCTAACAGGAGCCGAAGGGCTCAGGAGCCGAAGGGCTCAGCATGTAGAATAATAAATTGAAGTGGTGCGCTCAGCACGTTGTCCTCCCCTTCGAAGTAATACCGGAAGGTAGTTCCGGAGGGTGATGGTGATGGTACTAAACCTAGGAGAGTGTTTTTAGTGGGGAAGGCACTAAGTGGATCCCACACCGCGCCAAAAATTACACTGGCATGAGCATGAACATATACAGGCCAGTCTATGAAGATTTTTAAACTCCTAGTTGCATGAAAAAAAAAAAAAAAAAAAAAACACATACACACACACATACACACAGTAGGCTATGTCCTTCCGCCGGGGACTAGCCGAGTAGATCGCGAAACAGCTCCGGCAAATGGTAGTCGGGGCGCCTGTGAACCGGAAGTTTCCCTCCACCGGAATCGCAGAACCGACCTCGGCATCAGCCCGGAAAGCATCGGTTCGGGAGATCTTCCGCCGTCGGGGAAATCTTCGTCGGAGTAGGATAGATCCACCGTCGGGGACTATTCTGAGTAGTCCGTAGCGAGTCACCGGCTTAAGTCGTCGGGGCACCAGTGAACCGGAAGCCATCCTCCAACCGGAATCGCTGGATCGACCTCGGCACTTCACCGGTCAGCAGCAGTGATGCGGGAACAAACGCGTAACGTTATCGGTTTCGGGAGACATTCCTACGTCGGGAACTCTCCGCTGGAGTAGGCTAGCTCCACCGTCGGGGACTATGCCCAGTAGCGATCGTGACAACCACCAGTTTTGGGTCGTCGGGGCGCCAGTGAACCGGAAGCTACCCTCCAACCGGAATCGCTGGACCGACCTCGGCATCCAACTGGTCCAACCTGGAGAACTCGAGAATCGGCGGATTAACAGCAGGCGCAACAGTTGCGCAGGGCTCTGGCGAGATGTCAGCCCCAAACACGTCGCAGCAGAGCAACGAAGCGTAGCAATGACAGAAGCGGTAGTAGAAACATGGCCCTGGCGCGATGCCAGCAGTACGAAGAGAGCAAGGGAAGTACAGGAGCGTAAGAAGCAAGGAGCAGTGCAGTGCTTAGCACAATAGCCTCCCCCATGAAGTAATGCCAAGAGGCAGTTCCGGGGGGAATGGTTCGTGGGCGAAGGTGGACTTTAGTCGGTATAAAGGAGCCCGACACTCTGGCGCACGATGGACGAATTCGATATGACTAGCCTCCATATCGAACGTGAAACGCTGGGTTAGTTCGTAAATGTAATTTACCACCTTCTAAAACTAAAAAAAAAAAAAAAAAAAAAAAAAAAAAAAAAAAAAAAAAAAAAAAAAAAAAAAATTAAATAAAATAAAAAAAAACACACACACACACACATACACACACACGGACATGTGCTCAGTTCGTCGAGCTCGGATCAAAAGTCGGTTTTTCAAGCGATCTTTATACCCTTCTTATTTTGTAAGAAGTTGGTTGTAAGAAGGGTAAAAAGGGGAATTTTAGAAATTTTTGAAAATAATGATTTTTATCTCTGTAATTTATAATTCGATTGCAATATGGTTGTGAATGATATCCGAGCTTTCTTTCGACGAAAAAAGAGCTTAAATTGGATTAAAAATAGCTGAGAAATTGATCAAAATGTAAAAAAAAAAATATTTAAGAGAAATTTTTTTTCCAGTACTATAGAAAATTCTTCCAATGATATCTCTGAAACTAGTAATCCGATTTCAATAAAAATTTGAAGGCTTATGATTGAATGTCAGAGCTTCCTTTCTCCTTCTTCTGTCGGGTGTGAGATCACTGCGTCCATTTTTTAGAACTATTGTGATATACCCTTTTGCTTTTACAAAGACCCTCAGTGGCGGGAACGCCACCGGAATACTTTGCGCGGTGACTGAACTTTTAGCCATCTGCCATTGATGGGCAGAAGTCCTAAGTTGCAGCATTGTGAATCCCCCAATCTGTTACGATCAGCCTGATAAAGCCGACCACTTCCCTGGGAGATGCGTTCCAAATATCGGCCGGCTCCAAAAAGGGCTTGCCAAATATTTTGGATCTTCGTTGTATATGTGCACTGCAGGAGCAGAGAAGGTGTTGTGAGGTTTCGCACGTTTCACTACAGAAACGGCAATTTGCGTTTTGGATGGCTCCGATCTTTTGTAAATGGTATCTGCTGGGGCAGTGTCCAGTTATAAGACCGGTGTAGGTGCTGAGGTCCCTTTTGTTGAGACCAATGAGTTTTTGTGTTTGTTTCGAATTAATTGTGACGAATCTTTTAGATTGATTCGCATTGGAAACTGTTTTCCAATTGGATATAATTTGCCTGGACAACCAGCTGTTCAGTTCAATATTTAGTGAGCAGTTTGATATGCCAAAGAATGGCTCAGGACCAATGAATGTATTGGCCGATCCATTCCTGGCTAGCTCATCGGCAATTTCATTACCCTCTAGACCAGTGTTTCCCAAACTTTTTTAACTTTCGCCCCCTTGAGGCCAATATATTTTTGCAATCGCCCCCCTGATAGCCTTTTGAAATTTGATCGATATATTACCATAAGTGTACCAAAAATTGATTAAGTTATCAAGTCTTAATATATTAAACATGTGTGGTTTGAAGTATATTATACTCCCAAAAATTTCCTCGACTTAATTATCGACAAACCTATTTGACATACTTTTTTTAATTTCAATACTTACAATAATTGATTCAATATATAATATAATACTAACTTTGATGTGTATTACAGACTACTTGGCCTGTTTGCACTGCAATAAATAGATTTGGCCCATTTTTTGTATTGCGAAACTCAATTATTCGATTGGTTGAAAGTTATTTTCTTTTGAAATACCAGTTTTTTTAATTATGTCAGTACAAGTTCCTCCTACTCGATGATCCCTTCAAGTTATGGAGAGTTAACTGTAGGTTTCAGAAGCTTCGAATAATAAGTGTTTAAAAATTTAACAAATCCAAAACTTTGAAAATCCTTTGGAAAATCCAGAAAATTTTCATAACCTTTTTTCCCTGCAATGTAACATAGAATAGAAATTTTAGTTAAAAAAATCCATTTTTTTTTTTTTTTTTTTTTTTTTTTTATTTAGGCACTCCGTGCTCGTGGCCACTACTGTGCCGAAATCAGTTGATCTGTAGCTTCTTTATAATTATTCTTTTTATATTTTGGAATTAATTTCTAAAAAATTATATAAATTTTCACATGTTGTCACATACCTTCAATGCTATCTGTGACTATAAAAAGATACAAAAAATGTTTTTCGAAAAAAAACATTTATCAATTTGTGATTCTAGTGTTAAAATAGTGAATTAATATTTGTTTGATAAATATGATCGTAATATGAGCACGTTAAGAGGTACACATAGAGGAAAATAGATAGATGTGGAATCAATTGGGTCCTAAAATGTTTAATGAAATCTTGTTTTTATTTAATGACACGAAAGAGCATGTTACTGCAACTATTTTAGCAATTTTTCCCGCTCAAATAACGGCTACATCATATTTGAACTTTAATTTAAAAATTAGGTCCATAAATGAACCTTGACATTTTTGATCATGTTTGACGTTCGCTTAATCGACAAAAACACCACAGGGCATTTAGTTTTAACACTGGGGTTGTTCCTATCTGACATTTCGGAAGGGACACGGAAAGCAAAATACACCCAAAATTCGAGTTTAAGCTAAGGAGTGTGACAAAATCTAAAAAAATGTTTTTTGAACTTAAACAAAAGAAAAACATTAAAAAATTGAGTAAACATGTGTTTTTAGCCTAAACTTAAGCGTTTGGCATTAAAATTGGGACAGGCCTTTAGGACCCTATTATTCTTCAAAGTATTGGAGCATAATCCTCTATTAAATTGAGTGATTTCTTCAAATGTTATGAATCATTGTTTTTAGTTTATCACATTTTCGCCCCCTTTTTATTCTTTTCGCCCCCCAAATTCCATTTTACAAATAATCGCCCCCCTGGAACTGAAAATCGCCCCCAGGGGGGCGAATTCGCCCACTTTGGGAATCACTGCTCTAGACCCATATGCCCGGGGATCCAATATAGTTTAACTCGATTGCGGATGGCTAGGGTTTTTAGAGCAAGAGCACATTCCCACACTAATTTTGAGTTAAAAGTGTAAGCTTTCAGAGCATGAAGAGCTGCTTGGCTGTCGGAGAAAATACAGATTGTGGCATTTCTGTAATTCCTCTTTATGCTGAGCTGCACACATTCAATGATAGCATACACTTCAGCCTGAAAAACTGTAGGCCACTGTCCGAGAGGGACAGAGATTTTGGTTTTTGGTCCGTGCACTCCAGATCCAGAACGATTGTTCATTCTCGATCCATCAGTGTAGAATTTGATTGAGCCTGGAGGAATACTCGGTCCACCTTCTTGCCACTCTTGGCGAGAAGGAATGAACACCGTATATGATATGTCATAATTCACAACCATTTCCATCCAGTCACTGCATTTTTCTACAATTGGATTTATAGAAAATTCGTTTAGTATGCTTAGGTGACCGGTTAAATCACCTGGCAGAAGGTTTATTGATCGTTTTAGCCTCAGAGCGCTTTTCTCAGCATCCAGCTTTATGAATTGATCTAGCCGGGGCAGATTAAGCATTGCATCTAGGGCGAATGAAGGGGTGCTGCGAACTGCACCAGTAATGGCGACGCACGCGGCGCGTTGGATTTTGTTCAGCTTGGCTCTAGCCGTAACCTCGCTTGTTTTTGGCCACCAAACAAGGGAAGCGTAGGCTATTCTAGGCCGAACGATGGTTTTATATATCCACATGATCATATTAGGTTTTAGGCCCCACTTTTTTCCACAGGTCTTTGAGCAGACCCACAGAGAATTGAGACCTTTATTTACCATGTTTTGAAGATGTGTGTTCCAATTGAGTTTAGCATCAAGCGTAATGCCAAGGTATTTGACTTCATTTGAGTAAACCAATTGTGTTTGATTAAGGAAAAGAGGTTGCAGCTGTACCTTTCTGCGCTTTGTGAAAGGAACAATCGTAGTTTTTGAAGGATTTATCCCCAGTTTCTCTTTCAGACACCAGGAGAGCGTGTAATCGAGAGCTGATTGCATTCTTGCAAGGACAACGCTTTCAAATTTGCCGCGTACAATGATGACAACATCATCAGCGTAGCCAACAACCTCGAAACCTCTTTTTTCCAGGCTATTAAGTAGATCATCCACCACTAGAGACCATAGCAAAGGTGAAAGTACCCCTCCTTGAGGACACCCCTTTGTGGCCATGACAGTGGCATACGATCCGCTCAACTCGGATGAGATTCGGCGATTTGCTAGCATAGCATGTACCCAGGTAGCAATGCATGGGTCAAATTTTCTCCTATGCATTGCTGACACTATAGACAAATAGGAAGTGTTATCGAATGCACCCTCAATGTCAAGAAATGCCACGATGGCGATTTCCTTTGCATGAAATGTTTTCTCGATCTTGTTGACTAGCATGTGTAGTGCTGAGATCGTAGATTTTCCACTTTGGTAAGCGAATTGGTATTTGGAAAGAGGCATTGCTTCCATAAATTTTGAATTTATGAACTCTCCTAAGACCTTTTCCATTATTTTAAGCATCACTGACGACAGACTAATCGGTCTGTATGCTTTGGGATTGGTTTTGTCTTTTTTTCCCGGCTTCGGGATAAAGACAACTCGAACTTGACGCCAGCCATCTGGAATATGTCCTAAGACTAAACTGGCCTTAAAAATCTCTATCATGGGAGGAATAAGCGTTTGCTCCTCTTTCTGGATAAGCGCTGGGAAAATTCCATCCATGCCAGCAGATTTAAATGGCTCAAAGGATCTCACTGCCCTTTCCACCCTTGCTCGCGTAAAGGCTTCTTTGGCAACCTTCAATGCGTCTCTTTTGGTACTTGAGTCCCATGACAGGAGCTCTTGTTGACCAGAGACGCCATGTCTGTTGCCATTAGCGTTCACGATCGCTTCAGGGATTGAATCAGGGAAGTGAGTCCTCAGCATTTCACTCAGTGTTTCTGTGGGATCCACAGTGAGCGAACCGTCAGTCTTTCGGAGAGTTCCCAGACCATTGGAGTGGTCTTTCGATAGAGTTTTATTATTATTATTATTATTATTATTATTATTTGTATATTTCATCCGACTTTTGAGTCTTAATGAATAAAATCTTAGAACTAGTTATAAACATATCGCAAAAGCCTTGTCTTGAATTTCTTGGTCGTAATATTAAAATCGAACAGATGAACAACTTCGTTAAAACACTCCATCATTGATCGCACTGGTTCTTGGGAAGCGTAGTCTCGTCGTCTGAATGGCAATCGAAGAAACTCGGGACGGCGAATGGCGTAGTTTGGAGTATTGAAGCTAATCATTTGAAGCAAGTTCGGCGCATCAATCTCCGCAGCTATTAGTTTAGCTACAAACAGAGCTTTAGCCCGTTTTCTTCTTTGCTCCAATGTTTCAATTCCTATCAGAAGACAGCGACCCTCGTACGGTGGTAGATTTAGTGGATCACTCCATGGCAAGTTTCTTAGTGCAAATCTGATGAACCGTTTTTGAATGGATTCTATACGGGAAGCTACAGTGCTGTGGTAGGGATCCCAAACAATTGAAGCGGTTTCAAGGATTGGTCGAACAAGACTAACGTACAACGATTTGAGCGTGTACGGGTCTCTAAACTCTTTGCTCAATTTGCACATAAACCCTAATTGGCGACGTGCTTTGTCGATGATCTCTTCATGGTGATTCCTGAATGAAAGAGTGGAATCCAGACACACGCCAAGGTCTCGAATAATTTGAGTTCTGTTTAACAACTCTCCGTCGATAGTGTAGTCAAACGACACATGACTCATTTTTCGATGGAAGCTAACAACGAAGCACTTGGAAATACTAAGCTGCATCCTGTTGACACGACACCACGATACGAACTTGTTAAGGAGAGTTTGGAGCTTATGACAGTCTTCTTTACCATTTATCAGAACGTAAAGCTTCAAATCATCTGCATATACCAGGCAGAAGCCGTCTCCAATATGTATAATAGCGTCGTTCATAAACAGCGAGAACAAAAGCGGGCCCAAGTTGCTTCCTTGAGGAACACCAGAACTGCTCACAAACCATCGTGAAATAGAAGATCCTATTTTTACAGCCAGCTTCCTATCGCAGAGGTACGAACGAAGCCATTCAACAAAACTAGTCGAACATCCAAGCTTGCCCAACTTTGCAAGCAATATGTTGTGATCAACCTTGTCAAACGCTGCTTTCAGATCCGTGTAAATTGCATCTACCTGCCGGCCTTGTTCGATATTCCGTAGACAAAACGAGACGAATTCACTCAAATTTGTTGATACACTTCTTCCTGGATAAAATCCATGCTGGCTCGTAGAGATATAATGTTTCGTCTGGCAATACATGTAATCCGACACAATAATCTCAAATAACTTTGAGCACGCGCAAAGCGACGTAATACCACGATAACACCGTACATCATTTTTACTGTCCTTTTTATGCACCGGAAACATAAACGATGCTTTCCAGCGTGTAGGGAAGGTACAGACTCTCATTGAAAGATTGAAAAGATGAACTAGAGGCTCCAGTAATTCTTGACTGCATTTTTTCAGGATACACGAGGCAATTCCGTCAGGTCCAGGAAGATATGATGATTTCAACTTCTTCGTCGCTTTCTGCATTGCTTTAATTGAGACTTCGAATGTAGCTACTTCTACACATCCAGCAGGAGTCAATTCCATGGCAGCATCAGTGCTTCCAGAGTTCGAATCAAACATGGAACTAAAAATAAGAAGCGAACAATTCGCATTTGTCCAACGAAGTATTGGCACGTTTTTGATCCAGATACATTGAAGACGGCAAACCAGTTTCTTTGCGTTTGGATTTTACGAAGTTCCAAAAACATTTCGGATTGTGTTTTAAATTCTGTTCTGTGGAGGCAGTGTGTTCTTTGTACAATCTGCAATTCAAACTGCGGTATTGGCGACTCGCCAACTGAAATGCCAACTTGTTTGCTGCAGTGCGATTTTTGCGATACAATCTTTTTGCTGTGCTGCAACGCCTTTTCCAACGACGCAGCTCAGTGTTCGACCAAGCTGGCTTTTTCGGAGAACGTCGACGTGGAACGAAAATAGCAAAAGCGTTCTGAAGGATAGTCGTGAATCTTTCAACAGCTTCATTTATAGTCGGACATTCTATGACAACCGCCCAGTCCACTAGCGTCAAGTGTTGGCTCAACCCAATGAAGTCGGTTTTTCGGAAATTCAACGAATTGATGTCAAACTCGTCCTCGAAGGTATTTTGCGAGGGTTCGCAGTTTTCGATGGTACAAGAAAAAGGCTTGTGGCAAATGTCAATTGGAACCAGAAGATCGTCGACTTCCTCAATAGTCAAACCGTTCAACAATTCTTCTCTAACGAATAACAAATCCAACGTGTTTCCGTAGCAGTTTTTTATGTAGTTCAATTGCCACATATTGTTTGAGCTCATTCCGTCTAGCAATGCCGCATTGGACTGCGTCAGAGAAGATGAAGTGACGTCCACTGAACATGTGTGATTTACGTTTCTTATCCATCGAAGACCTGGTCGATTGTAATCACCAAATACAGCAACTGCATCATGTTTAGGGATAACAGATTCCATGCTTGTAATATGGCGATTCGTCAATTGCACATCCGACGCTTTATCCGGAGGAATATATGCTGCTCCAATAGCAAGACTACTTCTCTTGATTCTCAGGGACACCCACACATGCTCAAGTCCCTCGTCGTTAATCGGGATCAAATTGGACGGGATTGTGCGCTTCACTGCGATAAGAGTACCGCCGGAACGTTTCTTGGTGCTTGTTAGCGGTGTACGATCACCACGATAAACGACATAATCATTACCAAACAGCATGCATGATGGAATCACTTCATCCAACCAGGTTTCAGTCAAAACGACCACATCGTAGAGCGAAGCAGTAACAGAAGTGTAGAAGTCCGTGATTTTTGTCCGTAGTCCTCTGACGTTTTGATAATAAATCGAGACCCCAGTGCCTTGTTCGTCGTCGTTGCAGATTTGAAGCATCGGTTCAGTAGTCATATCGTGGTCAACATCGTCACTACAGAACCGGACTGGTTCAGTCGGAAATTGGCTAGAAGGAATGGACGAATCAAGAATCGTTGATTGCATGACGGTATTGAACTTGCCTTCGAGATCGGGTTGGAAGTCCCTTACACCACGCCCACACGCAGGGCCGGGACGACTGCTGAACGCTGGCAGGAAAAACTCGACTGCGGTGGGGGGCTTCGGAACTTCCATAGAGCTAACATCGTTGCGTCCCAGTGGTGAAGTTTGAATTGTTGAACGAGATGAAGCTGATGCAGATAGGCTGGAATCGATGAACGGATCAGAAGTCATCGAGATCATTGAAAAATTGTACTTGCCTGCAATATCGATTTGGAAGCCCTTTACACCGCTCCCACACACAGGACCGGGACGACTGCTGAACGGTGGCTGGAATGGCTCGACTGTGGTGGGGGGTTCCAGGGCTTCCATAAGACCAACATCGATGCGTCCCAGTGGTAGCTTGATTTGCGATGACGGATAAGGGAGAATGGCGATTCCACGGTCTTCATAGTTCGAAATGCAACACGTTAAACAGGTGTCTGATTGATGTCCATGGGATTGGCCACCGTACGCCTGTAGTTTTTTGGTTGTTCCACGAACTCCCGAAATGTCAGTCCATTCAACCAAGTTGACGCCTGCAGTGCTTGCTCTTTCACCGACGGATCAAAGCCAATTTTGAAGGAAACAAACGACATGTTTGAAACATCTTTTCCTTTCGGCACTAAACGTACGACATCACACGGCGAAGAAAGATCCATACAGCGTGTCACAATCTTCTGTACATCATCGGTCGAGATCAGTGGTTGGAAACCAGACAGGTATAACCAGAACTTAGGTGGAGTTGGTACGGGCATAATAGTGTCGATGGACAGATCGCCAAGATCAATGTTCCTAGTTTATGAAGTCTGGCAGCTACGGGAGTCTTCTCAACGCTTTCACACATGAGGACCCATGATTTCCGCTTAGCTAGCCTTATTTCCTTGTTGTAGTCTGTCAGAGCCTTTCGGTATAGGCTCCAATCAGTAGAGCGTTTGGCACGGTTGAACTCCCTCCGTGCCGTTTTCCTAAGCTTTTCAAGATGGTTGTTCCACCACGGAACATCTCTGCTCGACTTAACAGTTTTAGTCGGACAGCTTTCTTGATATGCATTAAGAATTTCAGTTTGTATAGAGTCAGAAGCCATTTCTAACTCTAGAACTGTTTTGATATTAGGATTTATGATGTAGTCTTCGGATCGGAGAGTGACTGAATAGGTTTCCCAATCAGTCTTCTTAGGATCTTTAAACGATTTTGCAATAGTTAGACCCCCTTCCCATTCAAAGACTATGTGTTTGTGGTCTGACATAGATATTTCATCAGAAACATGCCAGTTTGTTATTTTGTGGGAGATGGACTGACTACATAAAGTCAGATCCAGCACTTCCTGTCGTATGGCGTTTACATATGTAGGCTTGTCACCTGTGTTACATATGTCTATGTTGTTTGAGGATAGAAACTGTAAAAGGTACTCACCTCGAGGATTTATATTTGTACTTCCCCATACAGTGTGATGCGCATTCGCGTCACATCCGATGACAAGGGGAATGTTTTTTGTTTTACAGTAAGAGGTTAGCGCAGCAATCTCTGGAGGAGGAACATCTTCCGCGTCGCCTGGAAAATACGCCGAGACCATGACGATATCAGCCTTCCCTCTAGCGGTAGGAACCTCCACCCTGACTGCTACGATGTCGCGTTTAATGAATTCTGTAATTGGAAAGCATTTAGTGTCATTGCGTATTAGAATAGCTGCTCTTGGAGAGAGCTGGCTGTCATCATATACCAACTTGCATGAATTTACATGAATACCCTGTATTCGAGATTGGTTGACCCATAGCTCCTGGATAAGAGCCACAGTGAACAGTTCTTTTGTGAATCTCCGGCAAAGCACATCCGTTGCGCTTCGAGCATGATGGAGATTCACTTGAATGATCTTAGTCATTTTTAGGTGTGCCGCAGTTTCCAGGACGGAGGTCGTTCTTCTTTGGATGCTGCGGATCATCTTGTATTTGTTTTGGATGATGTTTCGGGTGTTCGTGTTTGTCAATCTTCTTCCCTAGGCCAGCCTTTTTTGTCTCTGTAGTCGAATTCAATCTTTTACCAGATCCACTGCTCTTAGATGGCACCAATCTGCCACCGCTAGAGCTAGGAGTTTGGTTGGAGCTTGAATCTTTAGAGACAGGCAGACTGGCCTTTTTAATGGGGTTTGATTGTGGGTTTTTGCTAGAGGCTGCCTTAGATTTCTCTTGGGGCACCCTATTAGTTGAATTTTCGTTCGACTGAGTGGTTTTGCCCTTTATTTTTCTCAGCTGTATTTCGCCAAAGCGATAGTTGAGGATAAAGTTGGATTTTGTTTGGTTCGCCATAGACGGCCCATCAACCGTAAATATCCACTCGACATGGATATCGTTTGGTGTGCTTCTTTGGAGAATACGCCAACTAGAGGTTGTGATGTTGTTTTGACTCTCGATGAGCGTTTTTATCCGCTCATCACAGTATTTCGCACTTTGGGGAAAGAACGCACGAATTGGTTCTGGGCGCTGAATTTTCTCCTCATCCATTGCTTCCAACTCGGCACCTTCCCAAGGGATGAGTGAAGGAGTTATTTCTTTTACCCAGTCTGCAGTCTCGAGATCCTTGCAGACAAGGACCATGTATCCAGACTTGTAGAGCAGGTTGCAGAATTTTGGTTTCATCGGCTCATTACGCTGTTTCTCCACTTTTAGCAGCAGGGCCTCCTGAAGAGCATCAAGCTGAGTCGTGGAAAGATGGGATGTGGGAAAGTGTTTCGGAACAACTCCGACCTTCCTACGATTGGTCATGTCACTGTAGCTATGACCAGCCGTTTGGTTTTCTCCGCTATTTTGGTGACCGTCACTTGACTGCTGAGCCATTGGGCCATCGTGGTTGAATTGCTCAGCTCGATCTCTGGGATCCAGGCGTTTCTTGGTTCGTTTCTGCTTGGGGACGTCCTCACTGGTAGCCGAGTTGTCTAGGTCCGTCCTGCCACGTTTAGAGGAAGCTAGCTCATCTTTACCCTTCCCGAGTTGAATGAGGGCTTCAGATCGACTCACGCCGCTCTGCATCAGTGCTTTAAACTTCTTCCTTTGTCCTCTCGTGAGGTTTATTTTTGTCGTCTGTTGGTCATTCGCGTTGTTCGGATGACATGAAGGATCCGTTTTGGATTCAGATCCTGATGGTTGAGATTCTGGGATGTTGATGATAACATTTATACCATCGTTATTATCGTCGTCCATGTCCAGTTGGGTGTCCGGATGGTTTGTTGAATTTTTGTTGCTTACTTCGGTTGCGTCGGTAAGCATATCCTCCTGCGAACTTGCGAGTAACTGCTCTTCGGTTAGCTCAGTATTGCTCTGCACGTCCTCCACTACCATTGGCTCCGACTGAGAGAGGCAGTCGACACTTTCAAGATTGTTGTTGTTTTGATTTGTACTCATATTTGTTCCCACGAGTCGCTGGGGAATAACGGTCCGCTGCATCATTGCCCCGCCGTAATGCAGTAAGAGTTACATACTGGGGAGTTCGCCCTGGTACACACCAGGCTCCGTTCGCGATTGAGCATCTTTTAAACCCCCTCAACCATTCATCCATCAGCACGGGTCGCATGACACCTTGGAATTGGGGTTACCTGACTGGTGGATTTCTACCACCGGATCAGGCGATCCGTAGTATTATTCTTAGCCAGTTGAGTCAACCGCTACCGATAACTACACGGCTCTCTAGGCTGCTTGGAAAAGTTGCTGAAATTGATGTTCAACAACTTATTTGGCCAAGACAGCCATAGTCATGTCAGAGCTTTCATTAGCCGATAAAAGAACTCAAATCGGTTCAAAAATTGCTGAGATATCGATCAAAATGCAGACAGTTGAAAATATTAGAATATGCTTTTTCTAGTACTTCACGATACTGTTTGAATCATAACTCTGTAACGAAATGTCCGATCGCAATGAAATTCAATAGCGTTCTATGGGAATGTTGTAGCTTTCATTTAGAGCTAAAAGTGTTTAAATCGGTTGACAAACAGCTGACAAGGGAAGGTCACGATGGTGTTACACGGGGTTTTCAACCGGACTATTTTTGTAAGATTCTACATGTCGAAATATGAAAAACCACAAAGCCTTTCGGGTGATGGACCAGTGGTGTAGTCAGGAGGGGCTCTGAATGGGGCAATTTTGTACGTATGTTATATTATTGAGCTAATTGGAAATGTGACAAAAATATTTATTTTAGGAATTATTGTGATGATAGTGAACAGAATTGACATTGATATTTGTTTAAAATGTATTTTTTCCATGCCTTAGGCGCAATCAGGATGGGTTCCTTGTTGATACACTATTTCAATAAAACACCACCAATTAGTTGTTAGTTACACCAATGGCATAAAAATACATTAAAAACATACAATAATGACAATTCTGTTCATTACTATCGTAATAAATACTGAGATAAATCTTTTTGACAAATTTTCAAATGACTTAATAATATTATATTCGTACAAAATCGACCCTTTCTGAGCCCCTCCTGGCTACACCACTGGTCCATCACCCGAAAGGCTTTGGGGTTTTTCATATTTCGACATGTAGAATCTAACAAAAATAGTCCGGTTGAAAACCCCGTGTAACACCATCGTGACCTTCCCTTGTGAGATAATTGAGTGACATTTTTTGTAACACACACACACATACACACACACACATACACACACACATGGGTTGCAAAATGGTGAGTCGACAACCAGGAAGGAGCGTCCAACATAGCTCTGGTCCTCACAAGCCCCTACCTCACGCTTCCACGGGTCTAACGATGACAAAGACCGCCAGCTAAGGGTTGCGTACTTAGCTGGTAGTGCAACCTGGGCACTGTTGTCCTTCTGACATCAGCTAGAGTGAGGAGGTGCCAGGTGGAAGCTTGGGATTTTTACCCTTTCCAAGCGAAACTCATACATACAGCCGTATGGAATACCACCTTTGGTACTTCCTTCGGGAGGTGGCCGAGCGTCTGGTCCATCTGACCAGGGGCTCAAGCATGGTCTACCTAGGATGTGGCGGGGGTTCATCAGTGGGCTCTGGTGAATCTCTACAAAAAACCACATATCTGTAAGTAACCCTGAACAAGCGACCTGGTACCGCTTTCAAAGTGCCTTAGCCCAACCATTGGAGTGCCAACCGGCACATTAGGATCGATGCCAGTAAGATCCTAATTACGGCATACTGGCTGCAAGGACAAGGACAAGGTCAAGGACTGTATCAACACGACGTTATAGAGCTGACAATCGCTCTATTCCACTTCCTTAGTAAGAATGGGTGACACTATTCTGAAACGGCAGGTGGGCTAATGGAACGGTTGCCCCCGTCCCGTTAAAACCGTGGCAGGCCTCCTAGTACGTTCAAAGCTCGCCACCTTAGCTGGTGGAAGTAGGCTCAGATGGATATTCCTGACTAGCGTCGATCTGGCTCTGAACCCGGTACCCCATGAAGGACCGTGTCAGCCCTCGCGTGGACCTCACTGCAAGCAAAGGTACCCATGGGATCACAAGGACGACTACTTACGACGGGTGGAGATAGCGGCTTGGAGGGGGGACCCTTAAGCATGGAAGTTAACAACATCAACGTAGGTGAAACAGCGAATCCGTTCGCAAAAAGTGGCTTGCCGAGGTCGCCACCGAAGCAATGCCAACAGCAGGAGCTGGAACAGCAGCAGCTGGAACATCAGCAGAGCGAAGATGAGCTGCACGAGCAGCGAACACGTGAACAGGAGCGGCGGGATAAGTCGCAAAGTGAGCAGGAGCAGCGTGAGAGACAGCAGCAACATCAGCTGCAAAGTGCGTGGAAGTTACCCCCGAGGCAATCGAAGGTGGAAGCGGCGAAAACCGTCGTAGATGAGCTTCGGGAATTCGTCGATAAGAGGCACAACGTGCACAAAGACATTAAGGACCTCGTGGCAAGGATTCAAGGAACCCTCGGATCCGCCGTCAAGGACTGGAGGAAAGTGATGCAGAGGATTGAAGCTGTTGAAACCGAGTTAGCGGCGACCAAAAAGGCCCTGGCAGCTGCGGTAGTGCAGCCGGAAAAAACCGGCATAGCCCCTCGGAAAGACAGCAAGGGGAAAGAAAGGTCAGCGGGAATAGGAACTACGCCAAGTTTCACCCCCAAAAGACATAGGTCGTCACCAGGAGACGAAAGACAGGCTGTATCCAAGAAGCCGAAAAACGTAAATCCAAAACCGGCGGATGAAGTGCTCAGAGGGGGACCTGGCGATATCCCATGGCAAGAGGTCCGGAACAAGAAGAAGAGAGGCAAACAGGAGAGTGCCAGAAAGCAAAGGCCAATCAGGAAGAAGGCAAAATGCGAAGCTGTTGTCGTCAAAACTAGCGAGGACACTTATGCTGAAGTCTTGCGGGCCATGAGGACGGACCCTCAACTAAAGGAGTTTAGTGCCGACGTTCAGAAGATCAGACGCACCCAGACGGGAGACATGCTCATCGAGCTAAAAAAAGACTCGGTGAACAAAAGCTCGACATACAAAGAGCTAACCGAGAGAGTCATGGGCGAAAAGGTGCAGGTGAAAGCCATGTGCCCTGAAGTGACACTCCAATTGCGGGATCTGGATTGGATCACCACCGAAGAGGAAGTGAGGACCGCCATAAAGGAGCAGTGCGATCTGGAAACGGTGCAGATGACAGTACGGCTAAGAAGAGCACCGCTTGGTACACAGGCGGCGTCCATAAAGATCCCAGTAGACGCAGCCAACAAAGCGCTGGAAGTCGGGAAAATTCGAGTCGGTTGTTCAGTATGTCCACTGAAGATCTCCCAGAGACCGGAGGGATGCTACAGGTGCCTGGAATACGGCCACCTGGCACGGAACTGCGAAGGACCAGACAGAAGTAAGCTCTGTAGATGGTGTGGCGACGAAGGTCACAAGGCGCAAGATTGCAACAATAAGCAAAGGTGCCTGATCTGCAAGGACAAAAGTCGCAACAGACACGCGACGGGAGGCCCTAAGTGTCCGGCCTTCAAGCAAGCGAGAAATTCTAAACCGCAGTGGAGGTAACTCAGCTAAACCTCAACCACTGTGACACAGCGCAACAGCTGCTGTGGAAGTCCGTATCGGAATCGAAGTGCGACGTAGCTATCCTTGCCGAGCCGTATCGAGTACCAGCTGGAAACGGTAACTGGATCGCTGATAAGGCGAAGACAGCGGCAATCTGGTCGATGGGGAGGTATCCTATCCAGGAAATAGTGTTCCAGGCGGACGAAGGCTTCGTTATTGCAAAGCTTAACGATGTGTACGTGTGTAGCTGCTACGCACCCCCCCGCTGGACATTGGACCAGTTCAACGAGATGCTGGACGAGCTAACCGATAAGCTAGCCGACCGGAGACCAGTCGTCATCGCTGGCGACTTCAATGCTTGGGCAGTTGAGTGGGGCAGCCGTCTCACCAACCCAAGAGGGCGTAGTCTACTAGAAGCGCTGGCAAGGCTGGACGTAGACTTGGGTAACGAAGGAACAACCAGCACCTACCGTAGAGATGGCCGGGAATCAATAATCGACATCACTTTCTGTAGTCCTGTGTTGACGGGAGGCCTGAACTGGAGAGTCTGCGATGGGTACACTCATAGCGATCATCAGGAGGTCCGGTATAGAATTGGTGGAAGAACACAATGCTCACAGAGAGCGAGTACACCTCATGAGCAGATGTGGAAAACGAAACGTTTTAACGAAGAGCTTTTCGTGGAAGCCCTCAGAAGAGAAGAGCAGGTTCTGAACTTGAGATCGGAGGAGTTAACGGCTGCGATGGTACGAGCATGCGACATTGCCATGCCACGGAAGGTCGAGCCGAAATACAGACGTCGTCCGGTATACTGGTGGAATGAGACACTTGGCAACCTCCGCAAAAGATGTCTCCAAGCCAGGAGACGGATGCAAAGAGCCAAAACCGATGGTGAGAGGGAAGAGCGAAGAGTAACATTGAGGGCGGCGAAAGCCGATCTGAAAAGAGAAATTTCGCTGAGCAAGAGAACGTGCTTCAAGGAGTTGTGTCGCGATGCCAATGCAAATCCGTGGGGAGATGCATACAGGGTGGCGATGGCCAAGATCAGTGGTCCAGCCGTACCCGCTGAAACATGCCCAGAGAAGTTGCAGATTATCGTCGACGGGTTGTTCCCACAACACGCGCCAACGGTCTGGCCACCGACACCGTATGGCCAGGAAGGCGAAGAAAGAGCAATCATTACCAATGAGGAGCTCATAGAGGCGGCCAAGAAAATGAAGCCGAAGAAAGCGCCTGGCCCAGATGGTATTCCCAACGTAGCGTTGAAAGCAGCTATCACGGCCAACCCAGATATGTTTCGGACATCACTCCAGATCTGCTTAGATGAGGGACATTTCCCAGCACAGTGGAAAAGGCAAAAACTGGTTCTGCTACCGAAACCGGGTAAGCCCCCCGGTGAACCAGGCTCGTTTCGGCCGATATGTTTGCTTGACACACTCGGAAAGCTGTTGGAGAGGATCATCCTCAATAGACTGATGGCGTTCACTGAGGGAGAGCGTGGACTGTCGGAGTGGCAGTATGGATTCCGGAAAGGAAAGTTAACGGTAGATGCCATCAAAACAGTGATTGACACAGCCGACAAAGCAAGGACAAAAAAACGTAGAGGTAACCGTTACTGTGCTGTCGTGACGATAGATGTGAGAAACGCCTTTAACAGTGCAAGCTGGGAAGCCATTGCTGTGGCGTTACATAAAATGAAGGTTCCGGATTATCTGTGCAAGATAGTAGGAAGCTACTTTGAAAACCGGGTCTTGAGCTACAGCACTAGCGAAGGACAGAAGACGAGGTCGGTAAATGCGGGAGTTCCACAGGGCTCTATCCTGGGTCCAACGTTGTGGAATGCTATGTACGACGGAGTGCTGACGCTTAGGCTGCCAACAGGCGTCAAAATCGTTGGATTTGCAGACGACATCACGCTTGTGGTCATTGGTGACTCACTGGAAAGGGTGGAGGTTCTCGCTACAGAAGCAGTGGACGCAGTCGAAAACTGGATGTACGAGAAGAAACTGGTGATAGCCCACCAAAAAACGGAGCTGTTGCTTATCAGCAATCGAAAAGTGGTGCAGAAGGCTGAGATTACAGTGGGAGAACACACCATAGCCTCAAAGCGGGAGCTAAAACACCTCGGCGTAATGATCGACGATCGGCTGAACTTCAACTGCCATGTCGATTACGCGTGCGAGAAAGCAGCAAGGGCAGTCACGGCGCTGTCCAGGATCATGCCGAATAACTCGGCGATTTGCAGCAGTAAGCGGAGGCTATTGTCTAGCGTGGCTACGTCGATCCTGAGGTACGCTAGCCCGGCGTGGGGAACCGCAATGAAGACGAAGCGGAACCGAGTCAAGCTTAGCAGCACGTATAGGCTGATGGCCATGCGGGTAGCGAGTGCCTACCGAACCATATCTTCGGAGGCAGTATGCGTGATTGCCGGAATGGTCCCTATCGGCTACGTTTTGGAAGAGGATAAGGAGTGCTACGAAGCTAGTAGTACTAGAGGAGCCCGGAAGATTGCCCGAGCCGACACGATGGTGAAATGGCAACGCGAGTGGGATACCGCTGAGAAGGGAAGGTGGACTTATCGCCTTATTCCAAATCTGGCGAAATGGGTGAGCAGATCCCATGGAGAAGTCAACTTCCACTTGACGCAGTTCTTGTCAGGTCACGGCTGCTTCAAGAAATATCTGCACAGGTTCGGCCACGCAGAGTCGCCGCTCTGCGCTGAGTGCCCAGTCGTAGAGGAGTCGCCGGAACACGTCATTTTCGAGTGTCCACGTTTTGCTGCGGAACGTAGCGAGATGACAGCGGTCTGCGGTGCTGACGTAACCGTAGACAACGTAGTGGATAGAATGTGTAGCGATGAGGTGATGTGGAACGCGGTGAACATGGCGGTGACGAAAATAATGTCATTGCTTCAGCGGAAGTGGAGGGAGGAACAAGCCGGTGAACCGGAAGTCAGTCTCCAACCGGAATCGCCGAACCGACCTCGGCACCCAACCGGTAGGTAAGCTTGATCCACCGTCGGGGACCGGACCGAGTAGATCGTGGAAAAGCACCGGAAGTTGTAGGCTTCGTGGCCGTGCGGTTAGCGGCGTCAGTCGTTTAGGCATATTGTGCCATGAAGTGTGGGTTCGATTCCCACTCCAGTCGGTAGAAACTTTTCGTCAAACGAAAAATTCATCATTGGGCTACTGGGTGTTTCGTGTTGTCCGTTGTCTAATGTTTGTGATTGTTCAGTCTGTGCAGCCTTGAGCTGAAGACGGTGTGAATTGCCTTGCCAAATTGGTCGTCAGGCCACCTGTGAACCGGAATTCATCCACCAACCGGAATCGCAGGATCGACCTTGGCACCTATCCGGGCAGCATCGGTACCGGAAGAACTTCCACCTCCGGGGAACTCTTCGTCGGGGTAGGGTAGATTCACCGCCGGGGACTATCCGAATAGTGCGCGAGAACCTGGAGTGCTAAATGGCACGCGTCCAGCACCGAGAGAACTTCCTTCGCCTGGGAGTTTCTGGCACCCATGGTATCGTGAGCCGAATGGCTGAATATGGCATGTTTAGATCACTAACTAGGAATACTAACAAATTATTAATGGGAGCCGAAGGGCTCAGCTTGGCATGGCATTCGCTGAAAGCGAAACAAATTAATAATGGAACTAACAAATTAATGATGGAGCCGAAGGGCTTAATGAAGGGTGCGCGTAGCATGTGTCGCCTCTTCTTCGAAGTAATACCGCAAGGTGGTGCCGGAGAAGAATTCTTTACGGTGACGGTGTACCTAGGAGACTGTTTTTTAGTGGGTAGGCGCCCCATTGCGAATCCCACACAGTGCCAAACCATACACTGTGGCATGAGCATGAACAAATACAGGCCAGTCTTAAGAAGATTTTTTTAACTCCTAGAGATGCATGAAAAAAAAAAAAAAAAAAAAAAAAAACATACACACACACATTCGGCCGATATGTTTGCTCGACACACTCGGAAAGCTGTTGGAGAGGATCATCCTCAATAGACTGATGGCGTTCACTGAGGGAGAGCGTGGACTGTCGGAGTGGCAGTTTGGATTCCGGAAAGGAAGGTCAACGGTAGATGCCATCAAAACAGTGATTGACACTGCCGACAAAGCAAGGACAAAAAAACGAAGAGGTAACCGTTACTGTGCTGTCGTGACGATAGATGTGAGAAACGCCTTTAACAGTGCAAGCTGGGAAGCCATTGCTGTGGCGTTACATAAAATGAAGGTTCCGGATTATCTGTGCAAGATACTAGGAAGCTACTTCGAAAACCGGGTCTTGAGCTACAGCACTAGCGAAGGACAGAAGTCGAGGTCGGTAAATGCGGGAGTTCCACAGGGCTCTATCCTGGGTCCAACGTTGTGGAATGCTATGTACGACGGAGTGCTGACGCTTAGGTTGCCAACAGGCGTCAAAATCGTTGGATTTGCAGACGACATCACGCTTGTGGTCATTGGTGACTCACTGGAAAGGGTGGAGGTTCTCGCTACAGAAGCAGTGGACGCAGTCGAAAACTGGATGTACGAGAAGAAACTGGTGATAGCCCACCAAAAAACGGAGCTGTTGCTTATCAGCAACCGAAAAGTGGTGCAAAAGGCTGAGATTACAGTGGGAGAACACACCATAGCCTCAAAGCGGGAGCTAAAACACCTCGGCGTAATGATCGACGATCGGCTGAACTTTAACTGCCATGTCGATTACGCGTGCGAGAAAGCAGCGAGGGCAGCCACGGCGCTGTCCAGGATCATGCCGAATAACTCGGCGATTTGCAGCAGTAAGCGGAGGCTATTGTCTAGCGTGGCTACGTCGATCCTGAGGTACGCTAGCCCGGCGTGGGGAACCGCAATGAAGACGAAGAGGAACCGAGTCAAGCTTAGCAGCACGTATAGGCTGATGGCCATGCGGGTAGCGAGTGCCTACCGAACTATATCTTCGGAGGCAGTATGCGTGATTGTCGGAATGGCCCCTATCGGCTACGTTTTGGAAGAGGATAAGGAGTGCTACGAAGCTAGTAGTACTGGAGGAGCCCGGAAGATTGCCCGAGCCGACACGATGGTGAAATGGCAACGCGAGTGGGATACCACTGAGAAGGGAAGGTGGACTTATCGCCTTATTCCAAATCTGGCGAAATGGGTGAGCAGATCCCATGGAGAAGTCAACTTCCACTTGACGCAGTTCTTGTCAGGTCACGGCTGCTTCAAGAAATATCTGCACAGGTTCGGCCACGCAGAGTCGCCGCTCTGCGCTGAGTGCCCAGTCGTAGAGGAGTCGCCGGAACACGTCATTTTCGAGTGTCCACGTTTTGCTGCGGAACGTAGCGAGATGACAGCGGTCTGCAGGGCTGACGTAACCGTAGACAACGTAGTGGATAGAATGTGTAGCGATGAGGTGATGTGGAACGCGGTGAATATGGCGGTGACGAAAATAATGTCATTGCTTCAGCGGAAGTGGAGGGAGGAACAAGCAAGTGCGCGCGGCGACAACTCGGGTCGGGTTTCGTAGCCCGGTCGTATACTGCCCGAGCCGCGCACAAATGCTGGAGAGCTAAATGGCTAGATCCACCGCCAGGGACTAGACCGAGCAGAACGCGACGCAGTACTGGTTCTGGGTCGTTGAGGTGCCGGTAAACCGGAAGTCAGTCTCCAACCGGAATCGCCGAACCGACCTCGGCACCCAACCGGTAGGTATGCATGATCGGGGACCGGACCGAGTAGATCGTGGAAAAGCACCGGAAGTTGTAGGCTTCGTGGCCGTGCGGTTAGCGGCGTCAGTCGTTTAGGCATATTGTGCCATGAAGTGTGGGTTCGATTCCCACTCCAGTCGGTAGAAACTTTTCGTCAAACGAAAAATTCATCATTGGGCTACTAGGTGTTTCGTGTTGTCCGTTGCCTAATGTTTGTGATTGTTCAGTCTGTGCAGCCTTGAGCTGAAGACGGTTTGAATTGTCTTGCCAAATTGGTCGTCAGGGCACCTGTGAACCGGAAGTCATCCACCAACCGGAATCGCAGGATCGACCTTGGCACCTATCCGGGCAGCATCGGTACCGGAAGAACTTCCACCTCCGGGGAAGTCTTCGTCGGGGTAGGGTAGATTCACCGCCGGGGACTATCCGAGTAGTGCGCGAGAACCTGGAGTGCTAAATGGCACGCGTCCAGCACCGTGAGAACTTCCTTCGTCAGGGAGTTTCTGGCACCCATGGTATCGTGAGCCGAATGGCTGAATATGGCATGTTTAGATCACAAACTAGGAATACTAACAAATTATTAATGGGAGCCGAAGGGCTCAGCATGGCATGGCATTCGCTGAAAGCGAAACAAATTAATAATGGAACTTACAAATTACTGATGGAGCCGAAGGGCTTAATGAAGGGTGCGCGTAGCATGTGTCGCCTCTTCTTCGAAGTAATACCGCAAGGTGGTGCCGGAGAAGAATTCTTTACGGTGACGGTGTACCTAGGAGACTGTTTTTTAGTGGGTAGGCGCCCCATTGCGAATCCCACACAGTGCCAAACCATACACTGTGGCATGAGCATGAACAAATACAGGCCAGTCTTGAGAAGATTTTTTTAACTCCTAGAGATGCATGAAAAAAAAAAACACACATACACACACACATACACACACACGGACATGTGCTCAGTTCGTCGAGCTCTATCGATTGGTATATGAGACTTGGCCCTCCGGGCCTCGGATCAAAAGTCGGTTTTTCAAGCGATCTTTATACCCTTCTTATGGTTGTAAGAAGGGTAAAAATCTATACTCACTAGCGCCGCCTGGTGGTAAAATCTCGAATCTCTTAGCTAGAATAATGATAGTCCTTGAGCTACTGAACAACTTTGCCGAAGACGACATCTTTCTAAGTGGTCAGGATCCTGAGATATCCGGAAAACAAAAAATCTATGCTCACTAGCGCCGCCTGGTGGCAAAATCTCGAATCTCTTGGCTAGAATAATGATAGTCCTTGCGCTACTGAATAACTCTGCCGAAAACGCCGTCTTTCTAAGTGGTCAGGATCCTGAGCTATCCGCAAAACAAAAAATCTATACTCACTAGCGCCGCCTGGTGGCAAAATCTCGAATCTCTTAGCTAGAATAATGATAGTCCTTGAGCTACTGAACAGCTTTGCCGAAGACGCCATCTTTCTAAGTGGCCAGGATCCTGAGCTATCGGGAAAACAAAAATTCTATGCTCACTAGCGCCGCCTGGTGGCAAAATCTTGAATCTCTTGGCTAGAATAATGATAGTCCTTGAGCTACTGAATAACTTTGCCGAAGACGCCATCTTTCTAAGTGGTCAGGATCCTGAGCTATCCGCAAAACAAAAATTCTATGCTCACTAGCGCCGCCTGGTGGCAAAATTTCGAATCTCATAACCTTTATAATGATAGCGCTTGAGCTACTGAACAACTTTGCCGAAGACGCCATCCCTCTAAGTGGTCAGGATCCTAAGCTATCCGCAAAACAAAAATTCTATGCTTACTAGCTCCGCCTGGTGGTCAAATCTCGAATCTCTTGTCTAGAATAATGATAGTTTTTGAGCTATTGAACAACTTTGCCGAAGACGCCACCTTTCTAAGTGACCAGGATCCTGAGCTATCCGCAAAATAAAAATTCTATGCTCACTAGCGCTGCCTGGTGGCAAAATTTCGAATCTCATAACCTTTATAATGATAGCGCTTGAGCTACTGAACAACTTTGCCGAAGACGACATCTTTCTAAATGGTCAGGATCCTGAGATATCCGGAAAACAAAAAATCTATGCTCACTAGCGCCGCCTGGTGGCAAAATCTCGAATCTCTTAGCTAGAATAATGATAGTCCTTGAGCTACTGAACAACTTTGCCGAAGACGCCATCTTTCTAAGTGGCCAGGATCCTGAGCTATCGGGAAAACAAAAATTCTATGCTCAGTGCCGCCTGGTGGCAAAATCTCGAATCTCTTGGCTAGAATAATGATAGTCCTTGAGCTACTGAATAACTTTGCCGAAGACGCCATCTTTCTAAGTGGTCAGGATCCTGAGCTATCCGCAAAACAAAAATTCTATGCTCACTAGCGCCGCCTGGTGGCAAAATTTCGAATCTCATAACCTTTATAATGATAGCGCTTGAGCTACTGAACAACTTTGCCGAAGACGCCATCCCTCTAAGTGGTCAGGATCCTAAGCTATCC
Organism: Aedes aegypti; assembly: GCF_002204515.2. Lineage (NCBI taxonomy): Eukaryota > Metazoa > Arthropoda > Insecta > Diptera > Culicidae > Aedes > Aedes aegypti. The sequence continues at coordinate 168,055,113 of NC_035107.1, forward strand.
GCAAAACAAAAATTCTATGCTTACTAGCTCCGCCTGGTGGTCAAATCTCGAATCTCTTGTCTAGAATAATGATAGTTTTTGAGCTACTGAACAACTTTGCCGAAGACGCCACCTTTCTAAGTGACCAGGATCCTGAGCTATCCGCAAAATAAAAATTCTATGCTCACTAGCGCTGCCTGGTGGCAAAATTTCGAATCTCATAACCTTTATAATGATAGCGCTTGAGCTACTGAACAACTTTGCCGAAGACGACATCTTTCTAAATGGTCAGGATCCTGAGATATCCGGAAAACAAAAAATCTATGCTCACTAGCGCCGCCTGGTGGCAAAATCTCGAATCTCTTGGCTAGAATAATGATAGTCCTTGAGCTACTGAATAACTCTGCCGAAAACGCCGTCTTTCTAAGTGGTCAGGATCCTGAGATATCCGGAAAACAAAAATTCTATGCTCACTAGCGTCGCCTGGTGGCAAAATCTCGAATCTCTTGGCTAGAATAATGATAGTCCTTGCGCTACTGAATAACTCTGCCGAAAACGCCGTCTTTCTAAGTGGTCAGGATCCTGAGCTATCCGGAAAACAAAAAATCTATACTCACTAGCGCCACCTGGTGGCAAAATCTCGAATCTCTTAGCTAGAATAATGATAGTCCTTGAGCTACTGAACAACTTTGCCGAAGACGCCATCTTTCTAAGTGGCCAGGATCCTGAGCTATCGGGAAAACAAAAATTCTATGCTCACTAGCGCCGCCTGGTGGCAAAATCTCGAATCTCTTGGCTAGAATAATGATAGTCCTTGAGCTACTGAATAACTTTGCCGAAGACGCCATCTTTCTAAGTGGCCTGGATCCTGAGATATTCGCAAAACAAAAGTTTCATGCTGACTAGCGCCGCCTGGTGGCAAAATTTTGAACCTCATAGCGTTTATATTGATAGTCCTTGAGCTACTGAACAACTTTGCCGAAGACGCCATCTCTCTAAGTGGTCAGGATCCTGAACTATCCGCAAAACAAAAGTTCTAAGCTCACTAGCGCAACCTAGTGGCAGAATTCCGCAATTGAATAACCACCATATGTTAGCCCTTGAACTACTGAACAATTTTGCTGAACATCATGATCCTCTATTTTGAATACTTTTCAAGATAATGATCATTTATTAAAACGGTCGTTAATCTGAATTTCGGTCGTAAAAAAGTGGTCGGAAAAAGAACCGTCGGTAAAAAAACGGTCGTAAAAAGAGGTTGGAGTGTACTGCTTATATTTGGTAGGAATCAAGCTAAAAAATATACACGACCTCATTTGTTTTAATTTAAGGTCTCTAGAATTTGAAGAATCCCAACTATGCAAAATCCATTACCCACTTGCCCCACGGTACCTTATTACAAGGGTTCATAACACAAGACAAGAATACATACACTCAGGCAAATGGACTGTCGATAAACATAGGAACCCCTTATGAAAATTCGCCACAAGGAATCGGGTTGAACTTCATAAATTTGCCTTATGAAACCGAAATTTGAATACAAAAATAGTTTTCGCGGCAACCTGGAATCGAACCAAGGACCTTGCGATCGATAGGCTCGTGCGTACACCCCGCGCCTATCGACGTCTTGGTGTAGAGTGATGCTAAAACGATACATAAAGCGTTCGTATTGCGATAATCGTTCCATCTTTCATAAGGTAAAATGTATGAATTTCGATAGTCCAGTTCGCTGCGTGTAGCTGAACGACTGTTCGAGCTAACGACCTTCGCTTCGGACACAATACACTTCAAATAATAACAGTAATGTAATGTTTTCATTCAGTTAAATCGTCATACTCAATGTTTTACCTCTAATTGGTTCCAATGCAGCATCCTTCGCGAGCGCTGTCAAATCCGACCCGGAATACCCTTCTGTTAGTATTGCTAAACGTTTCATGTCGGCGTCACTCAAAGGGCTTCCTTGCTTCTCCAACAGCTTTCTAAGAAGCAGTTCTCTAGTGCTCAAATCAGGGAGAGTAACATACACTCTTTTTGGAAACCGTCGTAGGGCTGCTTCGTCTAGTTCTTGTGGGCGATTCGTCGCTGCCATTACAACTATTTTATCGGACTCCGAGTTTGCCGGAAGGCCGTCAAATTGGACTAGAAATTCGGTCTTTAAGCGTCGGGTTGCCTCGTGTTCTCCGCTACTTCGTTCGGAAAGCAATGAATCTACTTCGTCGATGAAGATTATAGACGGCTGCATTTCCCTCGCTACAGCAAACAAAGCTCTGACTAGTTTCTCACCATCACCTACATATTTACTGGTCAAAGTGGCGGCCGATATGCTGAAAAAGGTGGCGGAACACTCAGTAGCTACTGCTCTTGCCAGTAGCGTCTTACCATTACCGGGTGGGCCAAAAAGCAGTAAGCCTTTAGCTGGTGTTCGTAAGCCGGTAAAAAGTTCCGGTCGCACAGATGGTAGTATAACCATTTCTTGGAGTGCTTGTTTAGCTACTTCCTGACCAGCAATGTCTTGCCATTCTACTCTAGCGCCTCCTTCGACAATTTCGTCCATAATAATTTGGACTAGTTTCGGTTCAACTCCTTTCACATTGATTTGTTGTTGCTGAGTGGATGGATTATTAGAAGGCGTTCTCGAACGAGGTGGGGTATCTTTGCCTCCGCTACGACCATAGCCGTTACTTGCTTTCCGTATTGGCGAATTACCCGGTATCTAAAACCAAAAAGTAATGCTTTAATTAGGTATTTGTTATACAATGGAACGTTACTATGGCTATAAAATTTTGATTACTTTATTAATATTTTGTCCTGTTATAAAAAAAACATATTTTTGTAAGTAGCGTTAAGTTTTGAAAGAATGCTCTATGACGACCAAATCCAAGCGGCGCTTGTTATTGAAGGAATCTGGTAATAATTTGAATTGGTACGATTTGTTGAATAACGATTAGAGTAAACTTGTTTACGCTCATTTGTTTCACTAAACCTAATGACCTAATGGTCAAACTATTAGTATATATGTATTCAACTATTGATTTTTTAATGAATTTTCTTGGTAGTGTTTAGCTTGAACAAAAGTTGTTGTAAATTGGCTAGGTCAATTAGCCAATTTGCAAACAACTTTTGTACAAGATTTTTTTCTCTAGAAACACCGTTTTAAAAGTCAAATTATCGGAAATATTGAGACCCGATGCTATCCCCTTTTGAATCAGGACCGGGCGACTACTGTACTATACTTATACTGTGAATAATAACTTAACTTAAGTAATTTGAGTAATAACTCAACGTCCTTGACAAGTGTATTATTTAATATGTTTAATGTGTAAAATTTACCGAAAATTGCCGTCGAATGGCGGGTGGTGTTGCTGCTGGTTTTGGCACGATTTTTGGTACACCACCACCATTTCCTCCCATAATACCACCACTCATAGTGCCACCACTAGTACCAGTCGGGGTTGTTCTTGTGCCACCCATACTGCGAGGTAGAGTTTGAGATTTGTTCATCACTCCGAGATTGCCTGGACGTTTGTAGCCAACTGTTAGTTTTCTTCCGGAAGCTAAAACGAGAAAATAATAATCATCACTAAATGCAAAAAAAATAAACAGTCAATTGAATTTTATTTGTTGATCGAACTAAAATGACAAAAATACCCTTGTAAGGTTAAGGTCCATCATTCATTCTCAGCATCAAGTATGGGCAACCATTCTTCATGTAGAGCCCATAAAAGAGAGCGATAGCGATCGACACCGATTCGTAGAGACACTTGGCTATGCTTAACGTGTCATCATGATTTGTTGGGTCATCCATATCAAGTGTTCACAAAATAAGGGTTCATTTTCAAATTTCATAACGCCGAAAATTACAATTTTTGACACCTATCCACCCCTTCATAACGCATTTTATATGATTATTTACCAAACTTTGTATAGACTGTAACATATTAAGAATACCCTTTCACCTCCTCCAGCGTTTTGAATTTTTGTGAATGGGATTTAATACTAATATGTAATCGACCATCACCAATTTCGACCAAATTTTGGTCAATTGTTTATTCCCATCACGCAAAAGAAGTGCGGTAAAAACTGTCATTTTAGGGGGTTAACTTAACTAGAAGAAGAAGAAGAACTTAACTTATCTTAACTTAATAGCTGTAGTCGAAATCACTTTGACAAACATTATTTCTGCCAAATGTACCGTAAACATAGTAAATTGGTCAGAAATTCCATGGTAGTTCGAAGAATGGTCGTAGTCATCGAAAATAGTAATTTTTATAGCTGATTTTTTTCTCGCATGCGAAAAGCCTATTTTTTTTTGCACATCGAACCAATTCTCGGTCCATGAGACAATCCCCAAACATGCAATCCAAATTTCAAAAAATTTGATTTTCTCGTATAAATCAGCCTCCTTTCCGAGAACTTCTTGAGGTGTTTTGGGTCAATCCGAAGAAAAGGTAAAAAAAGTCACAAGAACACATCTATTTGATGATACATCTGAGTGAGTCCAAGCAACAGCACCAAAATTTGGTAAATTTTTTAATTCATTTTTTTCTATTGAGCTGAAACTTTGCACAGTTTTTCAGTTCCATCTAAATCGTCATTTTCCGATATCAAATCTTCAAGTTGAGTCACGACTAACTTTTCAAAAGGGTGTATGTGAAAATGGTTCAAAAATATTCAAAAAGCTGCACAGCAAAACCGGTTCGTTCGATTGTTAGACAACTAAAGAAACAAAGTTAGACAACTAAATAAAGATTCCAAAAAAATACACACAGTAAAAAAAAATTTTTTTTGCATTAAAAAACATCACAAAACATCAAAAACTCAAATATCTCAAAACCCTATCGGAATACCAACGTAATTTTTTGAGGGAAAACGGTCCATTATATTAGCTATCTAGTTTGGTGATGGTAAGCCAATAAACAAAAAAGTTATGACATTTCAAATATTTCACAAATTTGACACTTAGTGAAAAAATTTTTTTTTTTTCATTGTTAATTTTTTTTAGGACCGCGGTTTGCTGCTGAATTTTTTGTTAAGGGTACCACATGAGGTTAACAAGTTGTTTTCATGATATTTTATTTAATTATTCATAAATATTATAGCATCTATTAGAAAGTTAGACGCGATCCAGTGTTGTGATCTAAAGTCTTGATAGTGTCATATTTTTTATTGTACGTAACTGAAAAAAAATTCTCTCAATAGTGTTGAAACATTTTGATAAAAGAAACCTATAAGAAATCTAATATTGAAGACAAAAGCTACAAAAAAAGTTTTCTATACAGGTATACGACTAGTTTACCTGCAAAAAGTTTACCTCGTAGAGAACAAGGCGGGTCTATACCCAGGTGATCTAGTATACGTAAAGCAGGTCGGTTTTCTCGGCGCTGGTTTTCTCCACAAAGTTAAAATCTGATTACACCTGGGTATAGACCCGCCTTGGTAGAGAATAGACTTTGTTAATCATATTTGGGAGAAAGCGAGTAACTTCAACAACATCAAAAACATGATAGGTACATACCATGAACATACTCACGAAAAAGCTAAAAATATACTACCACTATGGTTATAAAAGATTTAATTGTAAAATTTTTCTTCAGTCAAGCAAACGACACCAAACTAGTCAGTAAAAACTTAAAAGTGATTTTGTTTATTAAAATCTAACGAGCAACATGAGTAGTCGTTTTCTCAACTGTTGCAGGCCGTTTGCAGAAAAAAAGTGTTCGAAAGAGCTACGAAATCTCACCGAAAGCACCATAGATAAACTGAAAGCGGCTGGTTATGCTCCAATGTCTACATTGAATACAAATTTACGCATTTGTACGTCCTGCCGTTTTAACGTTGACAAACGGGCAATCTGTACATCATCGGTGGATCAGGTTGCAGGAAGTTCGAAAACAACAACAACTGAGGAATTACTAGATGCACCGACAACAACTGAGGAGTTACCAGAAGTACCAAGTGCAGATAGTCTTGCCACGGTACCATCAGCGACATCTGTTTCAACAAATCAATCAGAAGATGAGTGCATCCAGAAGGTCAACATCGAACGCTTCAACGAAGGGATAGCTGGAATAAAAGTGACTCCGATTAAATGGACGAAGATGGGTTACGTCAATTATCCCGAGAAAAAATACCGTGAAATCAACGAAGCTGTACGAAGAAACCTCTTCAAATTAGGACCTGAGGATGTGGAAAATACAGACTACGATGAGGTAATTATGAATATGAAGGAAAGGTTCTCGAATCTAGCCACGACAAGGAAAGAAAAATTATTGATTTTGTCGATGCTGCCAAGCTCGTGGTCTATTCAAGACGCCATTGATGAGTTCAAAACCAATAGAAATACAGCAAAAGAGGCAAAACAATTCAAAAATAACTGTCTTGCAACCAAAAATGCTAGGTCGAGTACTTCATTAACAGATGAGACAAAAGAAAAAATAATTCAATATTATGAAGACGATGAAGTAAGTAGAGCTATGCCTGGCCAAAAAGATTATGTATCTGTAAAAAAAGATGGAAAGCGTCAAGCAATCCAAAAACGATTAATGATGACTACTTTGAAAGAAGCGTATACACGCTTCAAGGAAATTAACGAAAATATTAAGGTAGGTTTTTCCTTATTTGCAAGCCTGCGTCCAAGGCAATGCAAGCTTCTATCCAATTCAGGAACACATAATGTTTGTGTGTGCACAACACACGAAAATATTAACCTAATCTTACATAGTTTGAAAAGAATCAATTTATCAAAGGATATTAAAATGTTAACTGGTAGTCTTTTGTGTGAAAATACAACATCAAATTGCTATCTACGATCTTGTTCGGATTGTCCAGATTCTTCATCATTGGAAAATACTTTATTCGCTGAGTTTGAAGAAAATTATATTGATCAGTTATCATTTGAGCAATGGGTGACCACGGATAGGTGTGACCTAGAAACTATTGTAAAACCTGTAGATGAGTTTGTGTCATTTTTTTGCTTGAAATTAGAAAGTTTAATTCCTCACGACTTTATTAAAACAGAGCAATCCCGTTTTTTTAAAAATACGAAAAATACATTACAAGATGATGAATTTTTAGTAATTTGTGATTTTTCTGAAAACTATAGCTTCGTATTGCAAGATGAAGTGCAGTCCCATCACTGGAACGTACAACAAGCTACAATTCATCCATTCGTTATTTATTTCAATGGAAGTACGCAAATTGAACATTTTAGTTTTATTGTAATTTCCGAAGATTTAAGACACGACTCAGTATCTGTAAATTTGTTCATTGCCAAAATGATTAACTTTTTACGCGTTGATAAGGATAAAGAAATCAGAAAGATATATTTCATGTCTGATGGAGCAGCATCGCAGTACAAAAACCGTAAGAATTTTTCGAGCCTATGTCAATTTAAATCAAAGTACGGAATTGATGCAGAATGGCATTTCTTTGCTACGTCACATGGCAAAGGTCCTTGTGATGCTGTGCGGTTGCACAACGTGGAAATCCGGGGGAAGGCCTCTCAACTGGCAGTCAAATCCTGCTACCAGGGTTGGGAAAAAATCTGAAATTCACTCTACAGTAGCCAAACAAAACCAATCACAGTCAGCGAAGCCAGTGAAACTCACGCCCATCGCTGCTGTAGGCAAAATACCTTGAAAATTGCAAAACACCCGTTGCTAAGGGCAACCCAAAATTACTGTAGGAAAATGTTCTATTTCCCGCTGCATTTCCCGCATTTAGAGCCTTCAATGACACTCATGATTTAGAAAATTCGTGCACCTAACAGAGGCTACTTGATGAGATTCACATTTTTGAACTACTGTACTGGGAGAGTCACGTGATTTTCGCGAAAATTCAAGCCTACTACTATTACCATTCCCAGCACTGCCTGCTACTGGCTAACAACCAACAGATCAGAGCTCAACAGGTAATCCGTGTGCTATGCGAAACGATATCCACCATAGACTACCGGAAGGATCTAAAATGGATCGGATCGCTGGGACACACTGTCGAAATCTCTTATTGGTGCTCCAGCAGCGGCGGGATTGACCTTGGCTTGCAATCGGTTGTCCGTGTGCAATCAAACCGGTGTCCGCAGTAGACTACCACTGGTGGGATCTAATTGCGGATCGGAATGAGGGGACCAACACGTATTGCCTTGCCGGGTGTTCTCCAATAACGGATGGACTGTAATGCGGCAACGGGTTCAACAGCAGCAGCAACAAAAAGCAGTCTTGGCAGCGGAATCGGAATCGGACGGTGCTCTCTGGAGAATGAAAAATCCGGCTTCTCTTTTGACTTCGGTTTATTCGCGATCTTCACTGTATGACGGTTACAACAAAACTGATGCGCTCTGCATTTGCATTAAATTCATGTTTATTTTCAAGATTTTTTTTTACATAGTAACAAATTTTACATTTTAAGTGGTTGACCTTCAGGTCCTTCCTTTGATATTTGGATTTTTTTTTGTTCTGGTTTTGAAATAAGTTTGGTTTTACCCTAGTGTAATTCATCGGCCTTTAAGGCTCTGGTAGTTTTAAAGAAAGAAAATTTGATAACCTAACTACTACTATTTACACTACAAAAAAAGTTTGATAACCTAGGGGGGAACGAGGTCCCGGATGACCTGCTGGCCAGATTGGTGGCAACGAGCCCTGAATTTCTCGATCGAGTCACCAAAGCGCTCCTCTAAAGTTTTGATCTCGGCCAGACGGTGGACCTCGGTTGTCCTCGTTCTCGGAGGACTGTTGAGGATCATCCGGAGGAACTTGTTTTGGGTCCTCTGGAGCCTCAGATGGTGGGTTTTAGCACAACTATCCCAGATTGGTACGCCATATTCAATTACTGGAAGAATGACCTGTTTGTAAACAGCAAGCTTGTTCTTCGGAGACAGAGTTGACTTCCGGTTGATCAGGGGGTACAATGCTTTGAGCAAGATGTTGCTTTTAATGACCGTTTTGTCAACCTGCTGTCTGAAGAGAAGCTTGCTGTCTAGCGTTAGCCCAAGGTAGTCGGCTGCATCAGACCATTCCACCGTTGATCCACCGAGGGTGATTTTACAATCCTCAGCCGGAACAAGTCTGGGGGATTTGGAATAGGGGAAGAGGATGACCTGGGTCTTCGCCGCGTTGATACAGATCTTCCAGCTGTTCAAATAATCTGACAAGACGTTCAGGCCTCTCTGGAGTCGAGATGTTAATGCTCTCGTGAATCTGCCGCTATAGACGACTAATGTGTCGTCAGCGAACAGTGACAGTGAGCCGCCTTCAGGGAGCTGAGGCATGTCCGAGGTGAACAGGTTGTATAGTAGGGGGCCTAAAATACTGCCCTGTGGAACACTTGCGGGGATGTTGTGAGGGTCTGAGTTGACTCCATTGAGGGAAACCCTGAACGTTCTGTTAAACAGATAATTTTTGATGATTTTCACCAAATAGGTGGGAAGATTGTATCGGTGCAGCTTGTACACCAGGCCGTCGTGCCAGACGTTTTCGAATGCTTTTTCAACATCGAGCAACGCCATGGCGGAGGATTTGGCAAGGGACTTGTTCCGCCTGAGGATGTTGGTTACTCGAGTCAGTTGGTGCACGGTTGAACGACCGCGTCGAAAGCCAAACTGTTCCTCGAGCAAGATGTTGTTTTGATCGGCTGCCGAAAGCAGCCGTCTGTTGATCGCTTTTTCAAAAAGCTTTGATAACCCTGAGAGAAGGCTGATGGGTCGATAGCTTTTGGGGGAGGAAGGATCCTTCCCAGGTTTCTTAATGGGGATGACTTTTGCTGACTTCCACGATGAGGGGAAGTAGCTAAGTCGGAGGCACTGATTGAAAATCAGTGCCACATGTTGGTAGAACTGGAGGCTCAATTGCTTGAGCTCCAAGTTCAGGATGTTGTCGAAACCTGGGGCCTTCATGTTTTTGGATGTTTTGAGATAGGCCAGCAACTCGTCAGCAGTGATCTCCAACTCCTCCGAGAAGTCGTTGGGAGATCGGTGTAGGTTAGCTGCGTGTTCAGAAACAGCAGCTTCGTGTGGGCTAGGAATGTCTAGCCCTAGATTGTGGGAGCTGACGAAATGCCGACCTATCTCAGCAGCCTTCTCCGCAGGGGTTATCAAGCGATCCTTAGAGTCGGTGTTGTCTAATGGGATCAACGGTGGAATAGGTCTGGGTTTGGATTTCAAAAGTTTGGTCATCTTCCAGAATGGCCTAGCACAATCTGGGAGAGAGCGGATCTTGTTGGAAAAATCATCGTTCCTGAGGTCCACCATTCTGGCCTTGATTATTTTGGATATGCGATTGACCTCGCTTTTCAATGCAGGCAGACCAGAGCGTTGGTACTGCCTGCGTTTGGTGTTCCTTAAACGAATGAGATCTTTGGTAACACGATCGATAAAAAGGGGGTTGCTCACCTGACCAGATGCTGGTACATGCTGTTCTCGGGCCACGGAGATGGCCTCTTCGACGCTCTGCAGGTGCCGGTCGATGTCTTCAGCGGACGCCAGGGGAGCCTCGTACTGGATGTTAGCGTCGACACACCGCTGGAATTGGCCCCAGTCGACACGGTGGTAGTTGCGCCGGGTGACCCGATGCCGGTTGACCAGGGAACCAACTTCTGCCACCACCGGGTAGTGGTCCGTGCTCAGGTCCTGGTGAACGACCGGTTGGGAGATGTTGTCGGCCATGTTGGTCAGGAAGACATCAATGGTCGCATGGGCCCCGGACCGGCTCAGGCGGGTGGGTGAATCCGGGCTCAGGATGGTGTAGTGGCCTTCCTCCAGGTCCTGTTGTAGGATGAGGCCGTTCCTATTTCGCCGGGGGTTTCCTCAGGTCTCGTGCCTTGCGTTCAGATCGCCAGCCAGGATGAACTGCCCCTGCCGCCGTGTCAGTTTGACGAGGTCTTGCTTTAAGGCCGGCGATGTTCCGTCGTTGATGTTGGTTTGCTTCGGGCAGTACGCCGCGATGATCGTAATTGGGCCGATGGAGGTTTCCACCCGAACACCTACGGCCTCGATGATTTGGAGTTGAAAGCTCAGCAGCAGGGTGCAGTTGACGTTCCTCCGCAGAGCAACCGCAACGCCTCCACCTTCGGATCCGCACCGGTCAAGCCGCACGAGCCGGAAGTCGGGGATGAAGATGTTAACTTCCGGCTTGAGGTGCGTCTCCGTTATCACGGCTATGTCGATGCCTTCCTGGTCCAGGAAGGCGGACAACTCTCGGTTTTTGCTCCGGAGGGAGCAAGCGTTCCAGTTGAGGATCTTGGTGGTGGCCTCACGGGCCATATTTGGCGAGAAAGGCGAATACCACCGAGTTGGCGGCGTTGATCTGCTCCGACTTGGAACGGCAGGCGCGCAGCCGTTGGAACAAGTCCCTGGTGTACTCCAACATTTGCTCCGGAGTATACAGGGAGCCGTCGTCGGAGGGAGGAGTGCCGGGGGCACTGCGTCCAGGATTCCCCCATCCAGGAGGGGGCGCATTCTGCACCGGTGGGGCGGCGGCGGCGGCCGCGAGGCGATGCTGAACAGAAGGGGCCGGCTGGCGGGATGCTTGCCGGTGGGTTGATGGAAGCGGTGATAGATTGGGCACTTGGTACCGGGGCGTCGGGAAGTGCTCCTCAGTCATCGGTGGAGGTGGTTGGCGCTGGCGTTGCCGTCCCAGCTTCTTGGCGGATGCTTGCTGGCGGATTGCCAGAAATTCCGCACGTTTGGGGCAGTTGCGGCTGCTGCCCTCATGGTTTGCACCGCAGTTGGCGCATTTCGGTTCGGTGCCCTCCATCGGTTGGCAAGTCGTAGTGGCGTGCGCACCGGCACATTTGCCACAGCGGGGCTTCATGTGGCAGTTTCGTGTCCCGTGACCGAGCATGAGGCAGTTGCCACACTGCGTCACGTCTCGCTTCTTCGGGCGGTAGCGCTCCCATTCCACCACGATGTGGAAGAGCGCTTTCACCCTCGTCAGGCCCGCCATGGTGGTGGACCCCTTCTCCAAATGGGCCAGGTAGAGCTGGTCCCGGTGTCGTCCTCCTTGTGCTCGCCGGATGGGGAACACACTTGTCGGCTTGAGTCCAGCCGCCTTCATTTCATCGATGATGGCCTCTGGGGTGAACTCCGGTAGCCCTCGGATGAGAACTTTCAACGGCTTGCTACCGGGGGCATCGTGGGTGTAGAATTCCACCCCTTTTGCCTTCAGTAGCTTGCCGGCCTTGTCGAAGTCGGCGCCCGAAGCGCACATGATTTTGGTGCCGGTATGGCACAGCTTGAACAGCGGCCGGATGTTGTTGGCCGCTAGCTCGGATCGCAGCGCCGAGAGGTCCTTCGACGCCGTGAAGAGGGGGGGAACTTTCGCGCCCGGGGGGGCTTGGTCCACAGGCAGGGAGGCAAACTGGTTGTTTGCCAGCAACCTGCTGTATGCCGCCGGGTTGGCATCTTCATTCCTGGCTCGTTTCGGCGCGCTGGTCTGCCCGCTGTCGGCCAGCGGGGCGGGGATCGAGGCGGAGTCCGCCTTTTGCTTTCTATTACGCCGCGGTTGCTCTGCTTGCAGAGATGCCTTCTGGCTAGCCACCCCAAGGAGGTAGGTTAGCGCCGGAGAGCAGTCGCGGGAGCGGGAAATCGCAAAAAGTGCACTTCGCACACGAACGGGGAAGAATTCGAACTTGTGTCTCGCAACTCAAAAAGAACACGCAACCGCTCACAACGGCAGTTCGATTCGGAATGATGAGCCTGATGCGCTCTGCGCAATGTGGGTTACTTATATACTAACACTTTCTCTATCGTGAGATTCATTTGACAGGTGCTAGGCTCCTCCCATTACATGGAAATGACGAAACAAACAAAACAAAAACGACGGAGAGCTAACCGGGAGAAGTTTACTTAGTGTTTGATGGATGTTACTGTACTTATAACTAATATCGGAAAGGTATTGAAGTTAGACAATCATAATGGGAAAAAGGGAATGATGAGAATTGGGACAAATGGGAACAAATGGTTACTTTTCTTATTGAGTTTTAGGGAAAAGGGAAATAATCAACATAGATTTTATGACAGGGAATAACAAACAATCAAACAAGGCAAACAAAATTCAAACGTTCGGAACCGAACAGATGCTATTGGAGGAACCATAAAGCGCATGGCCACAAGAGCAAATTTAGCCAAAGAACGTGAGCATCCAATTAAAACTGCAAAAGAACAATTTGATTGGGCGAATCGCAGAAAAGAAGAAGATTTTACAAAATTATCATTTTGTTTTACTACTACTGAAGAGTACGAATTAACGGCATCAGAGCTCAGCGAGCAATATAATAACGCGAAAACGATCCAAGGAACCCAAAAATTTCACTGTTTCATTCCATTGTCAGAAAATAAAATTAAAGCAAAACTATACTCGAACTGTACTGATAATGATGCAAAAGTGTTCGATATTGTAAAAAAATTGAATAACAATAAATAAATAAATAAATGAGTATTAATAAAATGTTTTCATGATCTCATAACGCATACCCAAATTCAAAACTTTTAAAGTTTATATATAACATTTAGAAACTCATCGATCATACTCTAAAAAAAAATTCTGGTAAAAAAAAATTTATTTTCGTGTAATCTGTTAATTCATTTTAATTTATACATATATACATATACATATAATATTTATACATATACATAATATTTATACATATAATATACATAATACTAATGAATACATGAAAACGACTTGTTTAATTCACGCAAGGCCCTTAACAATAAAATCAGCAACAAACTGCGGTTCCCGTAATAATTTACACCGAAAAAAAAAATTTTTTTCTACTAAATGTGAAAATTGTGACATGTTTGAAATGTCATAACTTTTTTGTTTATTGGTTTACCATCACCAAATTTTTATGGTAGATAGCTAATATAATGGACCGTTTTCCCTCAAAAAATTACGTTGGTATTCCGATAGGGTTTTGAGATATTTGAGTTTTTGTGTCAAAAATTATGTTTTTTAATGCAAAAAAAATTTTTTTACTGTGTGTATTTTTTTTGGAATCTTTATTTAGTTGTCTAACTTTGTTTCTTTAGTTGTCTAACAATCGAACAAACCGTTTTTGCTGTGCAGCTTTTTGAATATTTTTGAACCATTTTCACATACACCCTTTTGAAAAGTTAGTCGTGACTCAACAAAGATCATAGTTTTCCAGAGGCAGTTAGTAATGCCCCAGAACCGGTTCTGGAAGTCCTGGAATCTTTGCAAGGGATGAACGATTCTCCTTCATCTCTACAAGCCTGTTATGTAATACATATATTTTATTTTCTGGCTGATCTAAAATTGGTCAAATTTCAGATAGATTCTTACCATTTAGAGGGCACATATTGGATCTGGATACCCAGGAATCCCCGGTAGAGGGGGGCGCAATTTCCTGGGAAGTGGCCACTTTTAGAATTATTCTTAAACCTTTCATGCGGCACATCAAACTTCATGATTTTGCAAAACATGTTCAATAGAACACATTTCAATGAGTTCTGACAAAATTGGCCACCTACTGGCATATTCCGGGAATGTGGTGCCCTCAGGGAAGTGGCCACTTTTAGAATAATTCTGAAACCTTTCTTGCGGCACATCAAACTTCATGATTTTGCAAAACATGTTCAATAGAACAAATTTCAATGACTTCTGACAACATTGGCCACCTACTGGCATATTCCGGGTATGTGGTGCCCCAGGGAAGTGACCACTTTTAGAATAATTCTGAATTCTTCCTTGCGACACATCAAACTTCATGGTTTCGCAAAACAAGTTCAGCAGAAGACATTTCAATGACTTCTGACAACATTGGCCACCTACTGGCATATTCCGGAAATGTGGTGCCCTCAGGGAAGTGGCTACTTTTAGAATAATTCTGAATTCTTCCTTGCGACACACCAAACTTCATGGTTTTGCAAAACAACTTCAACAGAAGACATTTCAATAACTTCTAAGAACATTGGCTACCTACTGGCATATTCCGGGAATGTGGTGCGCATACGGCTAGTTCATCACCATTTGTCAGAAAAGCGCCAGAAAGGCTGCTTTTAATAAGGAGTTTTGCAGACTTTCAAGCAGCATATCAAAATACAAATAAACTACCACAAAATTTGAAAAACACGTTTTCGGTGAGATAAAATTAGTCGCCAGCAACAGGTTCAAACTAAACATAATTGTTTCACACTAAACCGGGAATGGAGGGGAGGCAAGAACAAGGTAGAGCTCTCCTGGAGGAAGGTCGAAACCCTCCACCGGCAGAGATACCCCGACTGCGGGAAAAAGTAGAGGTAAAGTTATATTTGGGAGTATAGTCCTGAATCTTTCAGGAAACAGATGACAGTGTTGAGTGTAGTCGTATCATTGCATAGGTTATCCCGAATGCTCCCCGTTAGTCCATGGTTTCTACGATGAAATTCGTACTGAGGGCAGACGCATAGGAAATGTTCCACCTTGTTGTGTGTATTGCAAGTGGTGCAAATTCTGTGGAAAGGCAAGCCTTCCATGTTGTGCGATAAACGGGTGTATCCAGTCCGCAGTCGGGAGATGATCCGCTGTTCTTTTAATGAAATAACGTCGGTCCATGGTTGGGTATCTTGTTTGATCTACGGGGCTCAAGTATAATATCAATGTGACTGTTATGCGATTACAACTACCAGTGTGACAAAATAACTTGGTGTTTTTTTTTTCGAATTTTCTAGAACAAATCTCATAGATTTTAGTAAGTTGATCGAAAGTATTTATCATTTGATGACTCTCCAAGGTATTAACTCGCAATTGACGAAATGTCGAATGTGACAAATATGCAGTTATGGGCAGAATAACTCTATCTCTAACCACGAAATGACATCATTGCTGATATTGAGGTGACAAGAGCCAGAAATCAACAACCCAACATTGATAAAACGTGGCGCCAGGGTTTTTGTTTTGATTTTGTTGGGAGGGACAAAACATATATTTCTCGCGTACTCTGGGATAACGCCCTAAAAGCCATTGGTAACCACGTGTGTAGCTCGTTGTTTCTGAGCAAATGAATGAATAAGCATTCAAACCAACATCACTGGCCGGTAGAGAATGATCCTTCTTTCATCATAGCGCTGGTCAATAACGTGTAAATCCATTCAAATGCTCAGAAACAACGGACTACACACGTGGTTACCAATGGCTTTAAGGGCGAGATCATATGTTATGCGAGATTTATATCGTTAGGAAACATCAATAATACTAGCTGAATCGCATTGAGTACTATTAGCCTAATAATGATTAAAATGAATTTATACGCTCATTTGTCTCACAAAACATGACATGACCAGATTATAAAACTATTGATAAACAAACAACCTTTACGAAAAAAGAGCTATTTTTTCGAAATCAATTTTTTTTTTCAAATTGTTTATAAATAGTAAATTTACTGTAAATGCAATAGTTTTACTATTGAAACAATTAATTGACTGTTAAATCAATGTAATGAGTATGGATTCATATTCTAGTATCTATTGCGTAGTATTCATCTGATTCGGTTTGTCTCAAGTTCGTCGAAAATGAATTGAGTTACTACCATGGGACAGAGTTAAAATAATTTCGAATACTTTAGATAATATGTAACAACTTTTGTTCTGTAACTATCTCCAAACACGTTGTTTTAGCAGTCAAATTACACAGCGTAACAAAAATGACATTTTTACATGTCTCAAGAATCAAATTATGTGTCTCTAGTAAATTTGAGGTTGCTGAATCTGATGCCATTCTCAGAAATGTTCCAGCACGTCACAATTTTTAGCTACAGGTCGCCAAAGTTGTATAAAACACTGGTTGCATTGATGTTAACATAAAATTTAAACAATGATTTATCAAAAAAATATTATGATCTAATCTACCAAGCATGCAAAACAGGACTCGAACATTCATTTCAGATATACAGTCGAAGCTCGTTATAACGACAACTTTTATAGCGACAATAGCTCTCTGTAGCGACATTTTTCGGTCCCTTGAAACATTTTTTGGTGTTATATCTATTCCCTATAACGACTTTTCTCTATTACGACGGTCCCTTGCGATGTCGTTATAACAAGCTTCGACTGTAATTTGATTGAAATTGCACGATTAAATTGAGGTTAAATCGATTTTTTTCAACATGCTTGCAGTCTCCATACGAAATTCTTCGTTTCTCTTAGCTATATGCCAAAATACAATACTTTTCTAAACCAACAAAAAAAACTTTTGAGCATCAGAAGTATTATGAATATTGATAATAAGTATTGTTATACACATGAAGTTTGAGTTCTGAGGCAAATTAAGCAAATAAATTGCCATGCAAGCTGGAAAACTTGCATGCAAATTGGGTCCTAAAATTTTTAATGAAATCTTGTTTTTATTTAATAACACGAAAAAGCATGTTACTGTAACTACTTTAACAATTTTCCCGCTCAAATAATGGCTTTATCATGTTTAAACTTTAATTTAAAAAAAATTGGTCCATAAATGAACCTTGACACTTTTGATCATGTTTGACGTTCGCTTAGTCGACAAAAACACCACAGGGGTTTTAGTTCGACCACTGGGGTTGTTCCTATCTGACATTTCGTAAGGGACACGGAAAACAAAATACACCCAAAATTTGAGTTTAAGCCAAAGGATGTGACAAAATCTAAAAAAATGTTTTTTGGGCTTAAACTAACGGAAAACATTAGAAAATTGAGTAATCATGTGTTTTTGGCCTAAACTTAAGCGTTTGGCACTAAAATTGGGACAGGGCTTTAGGACCCTATTGGCTGAAATAGTCAAATTTAGCATTTTCAACAGCCAATATCTCAAAAACTAGACGTGCTATGATATTTCTGTAAATGGCAATGGATTCAGCAACCCTTAATTAAGTAAATAGCGGCATTCTGGTGCTTGAGACAAAATCAAAGCTGTGGGAAAGAAAGGGTTAAAATTTCATTTAGAAAAATCAACGAACATCTATTATGAAATATCTTATAAAAGGGCTTATTATATTACCAGTTCAAAATACGATTTGTAGTAGTAGTAGTATACCCATCACACTGCTCCCTTTTCGACTTACTGGCTTATGCCGCATAAGTTATGCGTCATTGAAAAGTATATTATAAATTTCATAAAATGAAAACAAATGTGGTAATCTATATAAATAAGAAAAATAAATACAAAAATGAGACAATTTTGATGTGGATGAACCGATGGATAGAAGGATTAGTCCTAGCTAAGAATTTTTGAGGATAAATTTTTAATATTGCCTAGTGGTTGACGACCGCCAACCAAAATTGTGCCAAC
This sequence comes from Aedes aegypti, assembly GCF_002204515.2. Taxonomy (NCBI): domain Eukaryota; kingdom Metazoa; phylum Arthropoda; class Insecta; order Diptera; family Culicidae; genus Aedes; species Aedes aegypti. The sequence continues at coordinate 168,073,346 of NC_035107.1, forward strand.
GTTTTCAATGGCGCTTACGTTGCTTCGCCAGGTTACAAAAGTTCAAGATTGCGCATACAAGGCTTACGAGTAGTGTATCTTACCGTCTGTATCACTCGACACATTTTTTTGTTTTGTAGAGCTGGACGAAGGCTCATTGTTCAGCATCATCAACCGATTTTCTTGTTGTCGCGCTCGAGGTCTGCTAATTGCCGATGGAACTTTGAATTGTGTACGATTGTGGTGTGCTGCAGGTTTAGCATTGATGGTAGGTGCCGCCATATGATTATGATTTGTAGGATGAGGATTTGTACTTATGGTAAACGTGTTGGACCGTTCCAGTTTGTGCTTGTCGGTTATTTCAAGTCTATTAGCTTCTAGCATGCATTCTACGAAAAAAAAAAACAAAACAAAAACAAATAGTAAAAAAATAAATATAATCAAACGACATAAAAAAAATCAAGGCAGAAATGTTGAACAATGAACCCAAACTAATGATTTAATAAAATTTACAGGATGTTGTCGCTGATTTAAAAAGCAAGAACAAGCAGTTCAAGTTTGAGGGGAGAAAATGCTTACCGAATCTTCCGACGTACTAATGGAGTGACATTTTACACGTCTAAATGTATAATTGAACTAATATAAACATAGCTTAGAAAACGCTGAACAACGCATCTACGAAGCAGCATTTTATTTTATATAAACGAAAAAAATAATCGGGTAATAATTCATGAGTATTGGTATTTTCTATTTGTCTTTTAAAATAGTTTTGACTTTACTTTATGACGTCATTTTTTTAAAAGATTTTTTACAATTTTAGTATTTGTTAAGGTGAAGATGAATCGAAGCCAAACCTCAAATTTTCAAGAGCACAAATCTGGAGAACCGAACATCCGTTTGAGCAGAAAACTTAATCGATTGGTTACTTGCTGGTGATGACCAATCGATTACGTTTTAGCTCAAATGGATGTTCGGTTCTCCAGATTCGTGCTCTTGAAAATTTGGGGTTTGGCTTCGATTCATCTTCATATTAATGAAATCTGATTTTTTTACAATTTTTGGCGTTTGGCAATAAATGCGGCAAATTTGTAAAAAGTTTTATTTTCTATCTGATTGTCTGCAGTTGAACTGCTTTTTTTTGCATAAAGTCGTTTAAGAACGTTTAAAAACGTTTGATATCGGAGTTTTTATGTGATATATGGATGACTCCTTTGGTATCTGAAGTGTACAATTTTGCATTGGGGAATCAAGGAAAGGTTGTAATGTATAAATTAGAAAATATTACATAGTTAAATATTTAGTACACACGCTAGAATGTATTAATAATGTCAATGAGTAAGTTTCACACATGTACCAAGCGTTCATTGATTACGTAGCGCTAAAATCTTCCTGCGTTTACGTATGACAGCCTTTTGATCCGGAAGAATTGTTTATAAACGGCTAACAATGAATATTTGCATACATATTTGCAAAAGTTATCGAAGTTAAAACACAAAGGAGGTAAGAGAATTCTGCACAATTACGTTGAAAATCCAACATAGGAGAAATGATAGCAAACATTCTTAAATTTTTAAAATCTGTATATCAACAATTTTACATATACACAGAGGCGTCGCATGGCTTAATTATCAACCTGTGCACTTCTAATTTTGTGTCATTTTATTATTGCCATTGTTAGGTATATCTTGGATTCAAACCATTTTTTTAAGTTAATAAAAATGTGTAATCAGTGGTTACTAACCTTTGTATTCAAATATAATTTTCTTCTAGTCTTTCAGTCGATTTTTAAGATTTCAGATGCTAATCGGGTTGTTTACTTTGATTTATCAATTCAATCAACATTTTTTTTCAATTTTAACGATTTTGAATATGAAAAAAAATAGTTATGCGGGTCATCAGTGTCGATTTATAAAGCACTGGATTCTAGCTAATATTAGCTAGTAATATTGCTAGTAATATTGCAACACAGGGCTGTGATAATAACCCGTACATCTTGATATAGAATCGATACAAGATAAGTCGCATTGAGTACTTAGTGCACGTATCATGAAAAACGCTCGCTTTTAAAACACACAACGAGCGTGAAATGCTGGCAATGACGGTGGGCGCGACCGCTTTCGAATTAATTTTCAGGTTGTCATCTGATACTTGCGATGGTCAAGTACCACCGCGCTAATACTGTATGTTAAAAGAGAGGTTTTGAACCAGTATTGTAAAAAAACGCGAAAACTGAATGCCAAACTTGAAGATAACTTCCTACCGTTAGCCTTCTGAAAAATTACGTCTGCACTTCACTGAATGCTAAATCACTGATGCCGAAGGCGCGAAGGCCAAAAGAAAGCAAACAAAATGGATCTCTCTCGTGGATAGGTTTCTCTCTTCCTCCCTATCCGCACGCTCGCACTGATCGAATTGATTGATGTAGCAAAACTGTGCACCGGCCAGAGTTGACGCTTTGGCTACTTACACACTGGCATTTGTAGTGCAAAAAGCTTTCTACCACATATACAGAATCGCGTGTACAATACAAGGCAGCGCATTTCCCGGGAGAGTGCACACGTTGGTTTTCATAGTTACAGCAGCAAAGTGCAATCTTTTTTCAAAGAAGGAAAAAAATCCCGACTCATTGTCCATAAACCTACCAGAGCTGCGGCAACACACACGAGCTAAGAACAGCTTTTATAGTGATGGGTAATATGCAGAGGCGCGTGATCGGGTGGTAGCGGATCAATGAGAGAATGTGTAAGTTGAGGATCAAAGACCAGTTCTTCAACTTCAGCATAATAAACGTGCACAGCCCTCACTCCGGAAGTACTGATGACGATAAAGACGCTTTTTACGCGCAGCTCGAATGCAAGTACGATACCCAGACAACCAAAATGTACGCATAACGAAATCACCTGGAGGCTTTGTATGTGCAAAATTTCACTTATAAGATGTCGCGAAACGGCTTTCTACGAACAAAAGTGGAGGCGATATGCGTGCATATATTATGTGATGAATAATAACATACAATGCGAGTGTTTAAATATTCCACCGAACTAACCTGTGATCTTATGCGACTTAACTTATGATAACAAATGTTGATTTGACAGCTGCTACGAATTGATTCGACTTACTTTGTACGAGTGTACGAGGCGAAACAAAATGTGCAAATGAACTCAGAAAAGAAGTGTTTTATGCGAGGAAACTCATCAATTTGACGAGTTTATCCACGGTGTTTTGCGAGTTTGATATAATTAGTATCAATAAACGAGTTATAACGTGAACTTTCATGCGATTTCTGGTTGTCTGGGTAGCTTACCAAGCGTACGATATCAAAATCATCATAGGAGATCTAAACGCTTAGGTTGGCCAGGAAGAGTAAAGACCGACTATTGGAAATTTCAGCGCCCAGCGACTGACGAAAGAAAACGGCTTACGACTAATTGATTTCGCCGCCTTCTCCGCCATTATCGACATCAGGACCTATCGTAGCGCTAACAGTAGTGTTTGATCCTTCGACCTTGATGCTTGCTCCAGCGGGGGCGAGCGATGGTGGCAGGATCAAACATGTCGCGCGTCGGTCGAGTAAAGTGAAAAAGTGCCGCATTCGATTAGTTCTTTTGATCCTTCGACCTTGACGCTTGCTCCTGGGCAGTGCGTCAAGAAATCCCGTGCACAGTCGTCAGTTGTTTTCCCTCTCGGGTCGCGCGCTGGTCTGAGTGCTTTTGAATAGCCGAGCAAACGAGTGAAGCTGAAAGTGGATTGTTGCTGCTCAGTCAAGGATGACGGATCAATTGGTGAGCTTGTTTCATGCTACTATATTTCTAGTCCATAAAATAAGTATGACTGCACATTTAATCGTTACAACGGTGGGACTTAAATATTATTTTTCAACAAACTATAAATTGTTCGTCACTGTGAGTGTCGACATAAACTCTGATTCATGAATTATTTATCTTTATTTTTTTTTCAAAACACCCCTTTCTTTTTACCTTCAAGAAAAAAACTTTGAATGGTTCGACACTACAAGTGTAGACTTGCGAAAGGTTCACTTTATTCAACAAACTTTGGATGGTTCGCCACTGTAAGTGTCGGCATAAGAATAAGAGTGTTCTCTGATGTTCCAACCAATCGAGTTTTTTGTTTCTTCTCAAATAACTAAATTATAATAACACATGCTTTCGTCCTGACAGCTGTACTGCCCATAGAAGCATAACTGTCCCATATTGATTTTCGAACTAACACTTTTTTTCATCGCAACATTCATGGTTTAATATGCACTTCACTAGGCATATGAAAATTTATACACTTTGTTTGAAAATAGTGTGGAAAAATATGAAGTTTGTGCAGTCCCATATTGAAAAAATAAAGGCATAACAGTCTCTATATGAACTTTGAACCCCAATAGCAACTGCGAAACAGGAATTATGCTCAACTTTATATTTTTTACTAATCAATATTAGCAAATTGAGTATTCTGTGGGGTGAAGCTAAATGAATATTGCATTCAAAAATTTACTAGAAAATTATAACCATTTGTATGAAAACGCAAGCTTCAAACTTTGAGCGCTGTTTTCTCAATGCCTAGTAATTCCATATGGGACAGTTATGCCTTTATGGGCAGTGTAGGAATGTTACATTTAGGTATTTGTTCAACAAACTTTGAATGGTTCGTCACCTCAAGTGTCGGTATAATTTTCCTCTACATAGAAATTGTTCATATCAAATGAAAATATTATATTTGTTTATATGTCCCAAATAATTATTTATTGGTCTAATCGCTTATCGAAGTGAATCCTGTGACCCAACGATCCTCACCATTGCCAACATCCCTCCAAGTAACCTTCGTGGAGATGCAGAGGCAAACACGGTCTCAAAAAAGCAAAGGTTACACCACAGAGAAACAGACGTAACACTTAGAACAAATCTCGATCAAAATCATAGTCGCGAAATCATGTACGCCCAATGCTAAAAACACTGGCCGATGGACCAACAGGTGGCGGTAGTGTATAAACGTCAAACACGAACAAAAACGACGCGAGCGCTATGGGTGGTCGATTGACCACCTACCCAATATTTGAATCGATCGTTAAAAAGTTGGTCGATGGACAGCGATGAGAGTGTGACGTCTGTTTGTCTGTGGTTACACACTAACATTCCTTCCCCCAATCCCACCTGACTGCAAGGATGTGGCCGACGCCGTTATTGACCCTGTATAAATAGAGGCACTGAATTGTGCACACCGAGGAAGATTATGGCCAATCCCAGCCGAACTTCTAGTTGATTCTTTGTGCATTTTCACTGACTTTGGTCAATCACGGAATAGCAACCATTGATATGTGTAGTCAGTCTAAGCTAAGTTAAGCTAATCAGGACCTATCGTAGCGCTAACATCGACTCTGACCACTATATGGTGATGATTGGACTGCGCTCAAAACTCTCCGTCATTAACAACGTCCGGTACCGACGGCCGCCTCGGTATGACTCTAGGCAACCAGATGTCGCAACTGCATATACGCAGCACCTCGAGGCTGCATTACCGGAAGAGGGTGAGCTGGATGAAGCCCCTCTTGAGGACTGCTGGAGAACAGTGAAAGCAGCTGAGAGCAACGTCGGGTACGTGGGATGGAGTCGACGGAACGATTGGTTCGACGAGGAATGTGGGCAGATTCTGGAGGAGAAGAATGCAGCGCGGGTGGTCATGCTGCAGCAAGGGACCCGGCAGAACGTGGAACGTTATAGACGGAAACGTCAACAGCAGACTCGCCTCTTTCGGGGGAAAAAACGCCGCCTGGAGGAGACGGGGTGCGAGGAAATGGAACCGCTTTCCCGGTCTCAAGAAACACGTTAGTTCAAGCATTAGCTCAACGCTTCGTGAAGCGAGCCGAGCTGTGCAGGGGGAATGGGAGTATCTTGACGGACGAGCGTGACGTAATCGAAAGGTGGAAGCAGCATTTCGACGAACACTTGAATGGCGCTGAGAGCTCAGGCAATGCAGGTCGGGACAATGGAGGAAATGCCTTCTTCAGTACTGCGGGCGATGGCAACAAACCAGACCCCCCTTTGAGGGAGGTATAGGATGCCATGCACCAGCTCAAGAACAATAAAGTTGCTGGAAAGGATGGTATCGGAGCTGATCTCATAAAGATGGGCCCGGAGAGATTGACCATGACTGACTATTCGGCTGATAGGCACAATCTGGGAAATAGAACAGCTACTGGAGGAGTGGAAGGAAGGGGTAATATGCCCCATCTACAAGAAGGGCGACAAGTTAGATTGTGAGAGCTTTCGAGCAATCAGCATTCTAAATGCGGCCTACAAAGTATTACCCAGACAATCAACACGTACATATAATACAAACACGTACATATAATCAATACGTACATATAACACAATCGTCTTTTGCAGTATACGATGCTTACATGTGCATATTTTTATATATGAGATGTCGCGAAAAGGCCTTATACGTACAAAAGTGGAGGTGATATACGTGTATATTATATACGATTGAAAATGGCATACAATGGGGGAGTATAAATTTTCTTGCGCACTAATTTGTAATTGTATTCGGTTTGATTTATGATTAAAAATGTCGATTTCACAGCTGCTACGGATTGATTCGACTTATTTTGTAAACCGAAATGTACAAAAAAAAAACTCTGAAAGCAGCATTTTTTGCGAGGAAACTTATCAATCGTATGATTTCGTCGACCGTGTAGTGCGGATGTGATGAAACTTGTATGAATAAACGAGCCATTACGTATACTGTTATGCGATTTCTGGTTGTCTGGGTATCCCAGATTATCTTCCGTCGTGTGTCACCTGTAGTAAACGTGGGAAGTTATCAAGCCGGCTTCGTTGACGGTCGATCGACACGGACCAGATCTTTACTGTACGACAAATCTTCCAAAAATGTCGTGAATCCCAGGTCCCAACGCATCACCTTTTCATCGATTTCAAGGCGGCATACGATAGTATCGACCACGTAGAGCTATGGAAAATCATAGACGAGAACAGCTTTCTCGGGAAGCTCACGAGACTGATAAGAGCGACGATGGAAGGTGTGCGAAATTGTGTGAAGGTTTCAGGCGAACACTCCAGTTCGTTTGGATCCCGCCAGGGACTACGACAAGGTTATGGACTCTCGTGCCTGTTGTTCAATATTGCGCTAGAAGGTGTTATGCGGAGAGCCGGGGTACCATTTTTACGAGATCCAGACAATTTGTTTGCTTCGCGGATGATATGGACATTGTCTTGAACTTTTGAAAAGGTTGCAGATCTTTACACCCGCCTGAAACGCGAGGCAACAAAAGTTGGACTGGTGGTGAATGCGACCAAAACAAACTACATGCTAGCTGGTGGGGTCGAGCGCGACAGGGCTCGCCTAGGTAGCAGTGTTACGATAGACGGGGATACGTTCGAGGTGGTCGACGAGTTCGTCTACCTTGGATCCTTGCTGACGGCTGACAATAACGTTAGCCGTGAAATACAGAGGCGTATCATCAGTGGAAGTCGGGCCTACTATGGCCTCCACAAGAAGCTGCGGTCACACCTGCACCAAATGTTTTTTTTTTTCTTTATTAACGTGAATTTTAACACATATGGCTAGTTCTTCACTCAGTCCCGCACCAAATGCACCATGTACAAAACGCTCATAAGGCCGGCATGAAACGTGGACAATGCTCGAGGAGGACCTGCAAGCACTTGGAATCTTCGAACGTCGGGTGCTTAGGACGATCTTTGACGGTGTGCAGGAAAACGGTGTGTGGCGACGAAGGATGAACCACGAGCTCGCCCAACTCTACGGCGCACCCAGTATCCAGAAGGTGGCCAAAGCTGGAAGGATACGATGGGCAGGGCATGTTGCAAGAATGTCAGGCAGCAACCCTGCAAAGATGGTGTTCGTGTCGGACCCGCTTGGTACAAGACGGCGTGGAGCGCAGCGAGCTAGCAGTTTTGAAATTCATTACAAATACATGCTAACAGTAGTTCACTATTGTTTTCAATTTCGGCCAAACGGCATTCGGCCAAAATGGCGTTCTGCCAAATGACCCGGAACCCTTCATAATGGATTAATTAAGTATTTCTATACAGATTTTTTTTTTTGGGCGCTAGTGGTTCGCAATTACAAAACAAAGCCATGCTGAAAGTGTGTTTTTTACTGCAACTTAGAAGACTATTAGCAGATGTTACTATACCCAGATAATGAAAACAATTTCGACTTTTGTTGAAACGAGACCAGATAGGATAGGAAACTAGATAGTTAAAGGCATTTCGTACCCCTACACTTCCGTTTTTCATACTCATGTGCGAACAAATAAAAGAAAAACCAATTTGTAATTTGACTTTTTTCATTTATTCTCATTACTATATAAACGTTGAACAATAAAAACTTCAATTTAAAAGTATGCACTAACAATTATGTTATTTTTACAATCAACAAGGCTATTATGTTGATCACCTCTAGTAATACAATGGGTAATGGGGTACGAGTCCATATGAATGTTTCTGTAAGAAATTAAAAAAATAATAGATATTTGAGCAGTCATTGCAATTCTTACCTTCGATTTATGGTGTTTTCCGCCTCCGTATATAGGTATAGGAACTGGTACGATGCCTAAGGGTTGAACATGATAAGGATGTGGTGGATAATATCCAACATAAGGGGACATGTATCCATATACATATCCGTTTGCGCCAATATGCCTCAATTCTCGAGAATTTTCTTGATGTAGTACTTTGGAATCACTATTGGAACTCAAGTCACCACTAAACACTACTCCCGATAATACAAAGATTATAGTGAAGACTAGTAAGTTCTTCATGTTGATGCTTTCCGCAGCACAAACTTCTTATCTCCACGAAGATAAAAATAGTTTTGACTATAGTAGGCAGCTGTGCGGAGGTGTTTTATATTATTAATTTAACCTTCACCAGCGCTGATACAGTTGCATTGAACAGAAAGTGGTAAGTACCCAATGAAAACCAATAACTAACCATGTGTGTGCATTGATTGATTTCATACGCACAAATAGAGGCCGGTTGTGACGAAACCATTGATGTTCAGTTAATTGCAATTACTACGTCAGCTCAATAAACGCATAGCTCGCTAAGATAGGGCATGTTGTTTTAAATCATCAGCAACGAGCATACATACTAATATTGTGAGTAATCTGTTCAATGTGCAATCAGTGTTGGGAAACTCGTGAGTACTCACTGAAAACTGAAAACTCACTCGCGAGTATGAGTTGTACAGCTTGAACTCTCGCGTGAGTATACTCAGGCGTGAGTTTCAGCTGTACAACTCATACTCGTGAGTGAGTTTTAGACTAACACTTACTCACTCGTGAGTAATTTTACTCACTTGAAGTATTGTAAATATTCAAAAAGCTTGCAAATGGCCCAAATAAATCATAAGTAATATGTAAGGCTATCCTTAGGGCGTTCTTAATCAAATGGTAAGATGAAATGTTCATTCTAGGAACTATTTGATGGACCCAAAACCTTGTTTTAATATGAATTCTTACCACAAGCTGTAATTTATTTTGGGCATTGCGCTCCGTATGTTGTGTCGTAAACGCCTTTACAGTACATTACACACTGCTCGAATCAAACATAGAAGAGTGCATGCTGACGTCATGAAAAATTCTCCTTCTCTGTCCCTCTTTTATCACGCTCAATTGACTGTCTTGCTCTTTACACTCACTGCTAAAATTGTTTGGATTTTTTTATATGGACTTGACATTCACTGCTGGAATTGACATTTTTTATATGGAGTTTCAAGGTTATGTCAGGCGTGCAACGATCTATCGTTGTCTCTGTGTCAATGAACCGGTGTTCTAAAAGACATACTAGTCAGGAGTAGTTTACTTTTTTAATTGATACATACCATATGTGTGCTTTCAACGCACCTTGATTTCTGCTTCATTTTATTATTGCGGCGCTTATATTAAATCCACATCCAGCGGCGGCGGTAACGCGCAGAAGATATGCGCGCAATTCAAACGCAACGTCAAAATTCAAGTAGGCTTGGTTTTTTTTTCGTTCTTCAAGGACGCAAATGTTTCAAATTTGCTAAATCTAAAACATTTGATGATTTTCATTATCACTGCGACGGTATATAGACATTTTCAGATAATCGCATTACGTGGATTTATCTTGCAGAGCACAATAACATTCACTACACAGATATGCCATTTCCATTTAAATTTTGCCTTCTTCTTCTTTCTGGCGTTACGTCCCTACCGAGACAGAGCCTGCTTCTCAGCTTAGTGTTCTTATGAGCACTTCCACAGTTATTAACTGAGAGCTTACTATGCCAATGACCATTTTTGCATGCGTATATCGTGTGGCAGGTACGAAGATACTCTATGCCCTGGGAAGTCGAGAAAATTTCCAACCCGAAAAGATCCTCGACCGGTGGGATTCGAACCCACGACCCTCAGCTTGGTCTTGCTGAATAGCTGCGCGTTTACCGCTACGGCTATCTGGGCCTAAAATGGCCAAATTCTATATACGCGTAATGGTCTGTTATAATAAAACAAATATATCAAGCGTGTGCTAGAAAAAAGGGTGTAAGTCACATGATCGATTTCTCTTCATCGATCCTCTCTTCTGTAAATAAAGGTGACAAGATGCAAGTTTGTCAGCATTTTTTCAATTCAAACTCCTAGGTAACGATGCATTCTTGCGTTCTGAGATGAAAACATGCTAACAAACTCGCATCTTGTCACCTTTATTTACAGAAGAGAGGATCGATGAAGGGAAATCGCGACTTACGCCCTTATTCTATCACACGCTTGATATAGGAAATTTGAATGATCTGTTAACCCAAGTTTATACATTTTTGAAATTAACTGGGATTACTGTAATCACGTTCACTCTGTTCGAATGTTTTTGGAAGACACTGTTGTCAAAGAAAAAAATATCAACAAACAATTTGTTTACTTCCAAATATTTGTTGCCTTTTTGTCCAACATTGTGAAATAATTGACTGTTTATAAGTAATTAGTACTCAAAACAGTATCTTTTTCGTTGAAATGAGATCATTCCCGTACTCCGATGAAGACAGGTAAAATCTGTTACATAGTTCTTTATACATATGTTATTGAATGTTGACTAATTCACCGTTTCAGAAAAGTGGATTTCAATCCGCTTACAAGCGGCAACCGAAAGAGTGCATTCCTCCCGTACAAATCCACGAATACAGTTCTCACCAATTTGCAGCGCGGGAACACCGAGGCCAACATTCCCAGCGAAATATGTCTGAACTATCATGAGAAAACCGGCCAAGGGGAAATTACCGAGGAACTGGTCGGAGCGGAGAAATCCGTTGACTAGCCGGACTCCAACCAGTACACGCCCTTGCATTGAGCCTACTACTATGATCAGCTGTCCTCGGCTCAAATCCTGAGCAAGTAAGGTGATTTTCTGTTTTAAAAGGGTGGCCACACAGTCGGGAATTTCGAGATAACCGGGAAAAGTCTGGGAATTTGATGCTAATGTTGCAGGGCTGGTAGCAGGTCTATTCAAAAGCTGCGGAGCGGCTAGTTAATCGCCAGGCAATCGATATGGTCACACCGCTGGTGTTGGCAGCGGCAGGTGGGCAGTGCCTAACTTTCAACAATTGGAAGAGTAATGAAAATGATATTAAATCCAGATACAACCTTCTGCAATTATGTTCATTAGGGTATCAACTAGTGTATTTGTCATTCTGGGCTTATTTGAACGCGAACAATTAGTATACGGAACGAAACAGTGACATAGGTTCAATTTTCAATATATTTGAGACGAATATCCCATACAAACTTCAAATCGAATGCGCCAGCTGGTGGAGCAACCAATTGAGTTGAAATTTTAAGAGAACGTTTTTCTTACCCTAAGGCTCATATCTAGGGGGTGCCCCGTTGAGTTTTACAACTTTTTTGTTTAAGGGCCAGTCTAGTGGGCACCACGAGATCTTTAGACCAAAGACGTGAAGAAACAGGCTAATCTTTCGCAAGCCGTGTTTGAGAATTTTATTTCGACTTTACTGGTGTTTTAGACCAAAATGTGTGGCGCACAAAATTTGTCAGATTAATTTTACCGAATAATAGGATTGTGTGATAATTTGCACATGGGTGTTTGTACAAAAATCGTTTATAAAATTCGTTACATGTTATCCTATTTGTTATGAGGTGGGATGTGATATAGTGAAATCCTTTTGTTGATATCGTCTTTTCTCACTATTCTAGATCTCTTTTAAGAGATTTGGTCACAATTTCAATACAAGTCTATATTTTTAATAGATGCTCTGAAGGCTCTTTTTTAACCAAAGTGATCCCTATAGTAACTACAGCCACTTCAACGTGATTAGTCCACAGGTTTTTTTTCTCGATATGTCTTCTCAGGTTCCTCGAAGAAAGGTTCGAGAATTGCTCGAGTGATTTCTTCATAGATTTCTTCTGAAATACTTTCAAGGACTTTCCATTTATGGATCACCAGTTCTCCCAGGAATTCGTATAGAAATTCCTCTAGCGATTTTTCAAAGAATTCAGCACCATTGTCAGTAATTTAGCTACTCAAACGGTATATAACTTAACACTGGATACCTTACGTAACGATCACATTACGTAACGACCCCAAAGCCCATTTACTTTTTTTTTTAGTTTTCTATAACAAACTTGCAGATTACATTTATTTTGCTGAAAATATTTATGGTTTGGCGAAATTACCTCAAAATAAAAATAAAAAATCGAAAGCTATTTATATATATATAGCGAGCCTCAATAGGAGAAATGCAAAAAGGCGTGAACCGTCAAAAATTAGCAGCTAATCGAACACCTATAGAGCAGCCTTGAATTCATCACAACATATCAAATGGGCAAGATGTCAATCGCAAATAAAATGTATGTTTACCAATGTTACCAATATTGCTATTCAAATTTGAATATCAATAACATAAGCGTATTTAGAAAAAGTATCTGTATTATTTTTTGTTACTTAAAGAATGAAATTGGTCTGGAATATATTTGAACACAAATAAACTTTTGCCATTATAACTTGTTAATTCATGTTTGAAAACTGACTATAAATTCAGTAATATTTAAACATCCATGCTAAAAAAATGCATATCACAATAAAGAAGTTGACAACAACTGTTAATACTATGAATTAGTCGTTCACCTAGTATAAAACATATAAATGTACAATCTTATTTTGGTTTGGAATTTGGTTACTCACCATACTCACAAAGAGTAACTTGCTCACTCACCGAGAGTAATGACGTCATACTCACCGCGAGTATTACTCTTTACGTGAGTAATACTCGCAGTGAGTTATGACGTCATACTCTCGCGTGAGTAAGAGTAAGGAATGGGTAACTCACAGTGTGAGTATTACTCGCAAACGAGTACGAGTGTGAGTATTTTTTAACTCGTGAGTACGAGTTTCCCAACACTGTGTGCAATGTGCAGATCAAGAAATTCTTTATGCGATGGTTTGACAATACATTATGTGCAGTGCTGGTAGCGACTGGATGTCTTGAAAATATGAATTGTTCATAGATCTGTTGAGTGGAAAAACAGACTTAATAGACTTAAGAGAAACCTAACATAACCTAAGAGTTAAAGATTGATTCCTCATATAATCTGACCAGACAGTTTTCTACGAATATTTATACGATTTTTTCGGATATTACAATATTTATGTACCTATTTTTTCCATGATTTCTCTAGAAATTGATTCAGGTACATATTTGTCCAAAGATTCTTGAAGATATTACCGCGAAGATTGATTTGAGAGTTCATTTAATATTTTTTTACGGACTTCATGAGAATTTTGTTTTAGATATCCCCTGATTCCTTCAAAGAATTTCGTTTTAGATATCTCCTGATTCCTGAAATCCTCTATGATTTCAATAGTTCGTTTATTTGAGGCTCAATCGATCATAATGACACCTTGCTTTCTACCAAAAATTGAGTATTTTATATTTATCGTGCGCAGCTTGTTAACAAATTTTGTAGGAGGTCATGGTGCGAGAATAAACACTAGTTGCCTGAACAAACATAGATGAACTCTTTGGTATAGTTTGCAGTTCGTCAATGGTATGACGTCTAAATTTCAATGCTTTTGCACAATTTTCATTTTTTAATAGTTCCGAGGTTTAAAACTTATTGTAAAATTCGGTTATGGAGTCGATTTCAAATTATGTTAAAATTAATACCCCTCAAAAATTCAATTGTAATTTAGTTTGCAAGACATAAATTTCTTCTCGATATTCATCCAAAATATTATCCGTAAACACCTCTCAGAAGCAGTGTTGTGAAAAACTCAATTTCTCACAACTCACGCTTGAGATTTTTCATGCGTGAGTTATCAATCATGCAACTCAGCAGTCAAAAAATCATGGATGAGTTGGCTCATCTTTTTAACTCATTGTCTCGTATTTCCACAATTTACCCACACACGGCAATAATTTCTTGTTAGTCTGGTAAAATTATGTTAATCCTTTCTAACGTAAACCACAACATTCGGGTTTCACGAGTTTTTGCCGGGTTTTGCGACTGAATCATTTTTTACGGTTTGAGTTGATTGAGTTGATTTTGCATCAAAATCTCAAGCGTGAGATTTGCGAAGCAGATCTCTAATGAGTTTGCTCTCACGGGAGAGCGTATTGATTGAGATTTTGAGTGTGAGTCTATCAACACTGCTCAGAAGTCATCTAAAATGTCTTACAGAAATGCTAGAAGTTACTTCAAGAACTCCTTAAATGATTTTTAATGAATTATTCTAAAGTTTACCCCAAAAATACTTTGAATAATTCCTCTTATTTAAAAAAAGATTAAGAGTCATCCTTTAGAGATATTTGAAATCGTCTAGAATTCCAGACTTCTAATCAGGTAATAAATATATATAATATATAATATCCAGACTGAAAATAAATCAGGGGTGGCTTTGAAGTTCTTCTAGCGTTTCTTCCATAAATTTTCATATGAATTCTATATAAAAAATCTCAAAAGAAATTCCTCTATGGATTCGTCTAGCGATTTATTTATTTATTTATATATATTTAGCATTACTTCGCTCCCTTATAAAACCTCTAACAAAACGTAAACGTGTGCTGTTTAACGAATAAGAAATTGTTAAAATTTTTTCACACATGTCAAATGTAGCTGCTCTGAATTAAGGTAATTAGACAAGACATTTTATGGAAATTAACTTACCAAGGAAATGAAGCCTATCGCGCGCCATGGACAAATTAGTTTGCATTTTGTCGTGCAACCGCTGTGCTCGTTCCCATACTTCTCCACGACCACCCCAGCACTCCACAGCAATACCACGCTCTAATTCTAGGATGCCTTTCCGATACAGCTCGATAGCCAGTTCTTTTTGACCTGAAATAAAGAGAAACATTTTTTGGTGTAGCTAAATTTAAAAAAATAGGAATAAAATGTGAGTTTTATATATTTGTCGGCAGTGGCCTCACTTTGTAGTATTAACCTATCCACCGTTACCATAATTTTGTATGAAAAACAAAATACGTTGTTATTATCTTACAATAATAATACAAATTTTCATCTTCTCGAAAGGTCGTCATTCTGTTTCGTTTTTAACTTCACAAATTCATCTTACATTCAATACAAAATAGGACTTAGTTTCCCCTTTTCTTGTTGTTTCTGAAATTGCTTATCGTGGTAAGCATGGCCGGTTTTTTTACTTTTCGTATCTTTAATTTCACATTTTAATCCTTAAAGAATAAAATAAATGTACAGTAGTTTCTCGATTTTATCACTGCTCGTTTTAAGAACGCATCATTATTTCACTCTCGATTTTAGCACGGTTTTTTGTTCGATTTATTCACGCCTCAATAATTATATGAAGTTCATATATTTTACATTGAAAAACAACCCCAAACAATCAACATATATTCATTTGGCGTGCTTTTCATTTGATTAGCTTTATTTCTGCAATACAAAGCTCAAATTTTGATGAAAATTATATGGCAGAAAAGTGCATTTTCATTATATCACGCCAACAGTTTTTGAGTCCGTGATATAATCGAGAAATTACTGTAATTGAAATTAGAAGGTGTGCATTCAACTCAGTTTTTCCCAAGTTTTTTTTATCAAGATCGTAAAACATAAATTAAAGTTCAATGAAATTTATAAAAAAAATCCTTCAAAAAATATTTCAAACCAGTGTTGCTCCTGTTATTGTGTGTTTTGATAACGGAAAACATGCCGAAGTTTTTGTGGATACGGCTTCTTTAATCGACGTTAAGACAGTGAATGGATTTGATGAGTTTGTTCCGATTAAAATAAGAAAATAAGCAATTTCAAGACTCTTTCTGTAAAATGGGGTTGTGTAAATTTGTTTTCTCGTTTCAGAGAACGAGTAATGGCGCTTAAACCAAAGCTTATTACACTGATAGGCAAAATAAAGTGCCCACCATACCAGTTTTTGAATTTCTCTCATTGATTTGGTTCAAATTAAAGTTAACACACCTAAATCTTTTGTGATATTTTATTTTTGATGGTCTTTTAAAGTTGCACTTACGAAATTTCGATAAAAAAAGAATTTTACTCAAAGAAAAAGAAAATCAATTTGTATTGAAAAAAAAAGTAGTGACAAAAAAGTGCCCACTTCCTTCTTGGCCCCAAAAAAGATGATTTAAGAAAAATAAAAAGCTATTTAATAGTTAATGTGTCCTCCTTTGGCCTTAAGGACTTGCTGGAGGCGCTTCGGCATGCTTTTCACCAGGTTTTGTAGGTGTTGTGGATCTAGTTCTTCCCAGGCGCGTTCCAAGCCTTCAACATAATTATTTTTGTTGGTAACACCAGTTTTTTCAACCCTGGCATCGAGAATCGCCCACAAATTCTCGATGGGGTTGAGGTCTGGGCTTTGTGGAGGTCATTCCAGCGGTTTAATCCGACAAGACCGGAAGAAAGACTTGGTCTTCTTTCCAGTATGCTTCGGGTCGTTGTTCTAGAGAAATATTAATTTTTCTTCAAGGCCCGTCTGGATCAGCGAAACCTCCAGATTTTCCCGCAAGATGTTAATGTAGGAATCTACCGTCATTATTCCGTCGATTTTCACGAGGCTTCCTACTCCACTCCATGAAAAACACCCCCAGACCATCGAGAATTTGTGGGCGATTCTCGATGCCAGGGTTGAAAAAACTGGTGTTACCAACAAAAATAATTATTTTGAAGCCTTGGAACGCGCCTGGGAAGAACTAGATCCACAACACCTACAAAACCTGGTGAAAAGCATGCCGAAGCACCTCCAGCAAGTCCTTAAGGTCTGAGGTCACGCTTCTCGCACGGGAGAGGATTTTGAAATTTTCAGCGATTGGAATAGAATTTCTCGAATCCTACTCAGAATATCGTAATTTCCGACTGAGGAGCTCTTCGAAATCTTTCTTAGAATATTTTGTGAAGATTTCATAGTTCAGGCTTCAACCAAATTTGAATACTAACCTAAAGAGCATAACTTGTTACTGGCAATTTTTTCAATTTTAGACGAATGAATTTCAATATTTTCACGACGTTCTTATGGTTATCCATATATTTCATAAATACCCTCAACATTTGTTGTAATCTTCAAACATTCCCAATTGACATATATATTTTTCCAAAACTTCACAGTATTAACAAACAATATAGAAATAATCTAATAATTTTCCATTATCTTCCAACATTCAGGTAAAGATGAATCAAAGCCAAACTTCAATGTTCAAGTACACTAATCTGAAGAACCATAAACTAAACTAAAAACATGATCGATTGTTCTCCACCAGCGAATGCTGACTTATCGTTCGAATTTTCAGTTGAATGTGTTTATGTAGAGTTGTGCTTTTAAAAAGTATAAATTTGGCTTCGATTAATTTTCACTTTCAGATTTATCACGAACATCTTCTCAAAATACCTTTGTAATCACAAGTTATTCAGAAAAAAACGGAATGTTATCCTCAAAAATTTAGATCCGGCACAATGTTCTACTTTAGATCTAATCAAAATCACAGTATACAAATCTCAAAATTTTACATTATCATCAATCATTTAGATTCTACACAAATATTCTCCCAAAACTACTTTTATTCAAATAATTTCAGAATATTCAGGTCCAACCTGATAAATTTCTATACGCCTTAATCATTCTTATTTGCTGCATATTTGCTGCTTTACAATATTTTAATCATAATGTAAGAGATTTCCATGATTCAAAAATATTCCTATTTTCCGAATAGGTTTTCCAAGATTCACGAATTGTTTAATAATATTTTTTCCATCAATCACACTTTTCAAACGTTCCTATGTGATGCAAATTATGTTATAGAACTAACTTTTTTTCTGTTGTAACTTCTGAATTTTTCATAATTTTAGAATCTGTAATTTTTAGAAAATTTTAAAAAAAACCCAGCATTTTTCATACTCTCAAAATTCCATAGCTAGGAACAGGTATGAATTCTCAAATTTTCATTATTCTGACACCTTCATTTATTCTCTCAGAAGTTCTTAGCATGTTTAAATAACTCATGAATAATCTCAATTTATTTATTAGTCCCAAATATCGCCAACTATGCCAATATTACCCCAGATGTTCTAAGCATTCACGTACAATTTTGAAATAAGCTTAGAAACTTAAACAAAACAAATTCATTTGAAATTATGACAATTTTAAAAAATAGTTTTCACCTTATTGTTGAACGCACAAAATTAATGTAAAAATTAATTTAAAAAAAAAATGTCATAATTTTAAAACCTTTCTTCTGGTCGAAATATTCTGTCAGAAGTCCTATTTTTCAAAAATAATTCAGCAATTTGCAAAATTATCATACCATCTGATATGTTGCAGATATTTTCCCAAAATTTATTTGTATATAAACCTTGAATTTTCAAGACATTCGCAGTTTGTTGAAATTTCTTCTAAACGTGTGAAGTCCAAAATCATAAAAATATTCTTCGAAGAACTCACGTTTCCTATTCTCTCAATCCTACATAATGTCGCATTATTGCCATCGAGCAGATAGCTGATCGAAAAAATCAACTTCTGAACATTCGAGCTATCCAACTCGAAATGATTGATCGAAATTATTTTCTCTGCGTAATTAGCAACTGGGGATTTTTTTTTATTATCGGACGATTTGGGCCGGAGGTTCTCCGATTTGCATGAAATTTTCACCAGAGGTAGAGCTCGTAGATACATGACCAAAAATGAAATTCAAAAAAAATTTAATGGCCTATTTTTCCGGAAAACTCTAGATAAATTTTCACGATTTTCCTATATACCTCAAACTTTAAAAATTCATATCTCCTGAACTATGCTTCGTAGAACAAAAGTTTTTTAGTGAAATCGAAAGGAAATTTCCTCAGCAATCTATTAAAAATAAAAAAAGAAAAACGTTCCCCAGAAAATTTTTCACCATGGAGAAAATTGTCGGAAAAATAACGGAAAAACTATCGGCCCAGATAGCCGTAGCGGTAAACGCGCAGCTATTCAGCAAGACCAAGCTGAGGGTCGTGGGTTCGAATCCCACCGATCGAGGATCTTTTCGGGTTGGAAATTTTCTCGATTTCCCAGGGCATAGAGTATCATCGTACCTGCCACAAGATATACGCATGCAAAAATGGTCATTGGCACAGTAAGCTCTCAGTTAATAACTGTGGAAGTGCTCATAAGAACACTAAGCTGAGAAGCAGGCTCTGTCCCAGTGGGGACGTAATACCAGAAAGAAGAAGAACCTCTGGTGAAAATTTCATGCAAATCGGAGAACCTCCGGCCCAAACCTGTCCGATAATTTAAAAAAAATGCCCAACTACTAAACGCAGCCCGCATGGACAGGATGATCGTTTGTTTATCTGCCTTGTACTCTTTCTCTCGCTACATGCAGTTGGTATTGCGATAGAAAGCAATAAAGGAGAAGCAGAAAACTGCGACTCGATCGCTTTCTGCAACGCAGGACATAGGATATTTTGTATGACCGCGTTTTCATTTACGCTGTGTATCGACAGCACCTGCTTGTGGGATTTTTTTACCTTCTCCCGCTGCTCCGCGCGTTGTGCTGGCATGCAAGGAGAATAGAGAGTGAGATTGTTGACTGTTTTGTGGATGCCAGAAGGTGTTATTTCACTGTATGGTGGTGTCTAAATATGAAATATGTGAAGAAGTATACCTAACATTTATTGAATATAAAATCCGCATCAATGTTCACACTTCTTTTAACTTTATAAGCTTTATTTTTTTATGTTCGATCACTGCGGTATTTGAAAACTGTATTTCTTGGTTTCGGGACAAGTGTACCGAATAGCACAGTGATGGTGACCATGCAAGTTTATCAAGTATTTCAGAAGTGTGCTTATGCGTGAGTGTCTTATTTGATGCGAAAATATCAATAGTATTATATTATATCCATGTCACATATTTTTGCAAAAATTGTGCATGATTGACATCATCATAATTGTATTGATAATTTGGTTCAAATATAATTGAATCCAACACAGATGATAAACCTCTAGCTAGAACTATAAAGCATAACCGTTTTATTTCTGACTATTGTTTCATAATTTATGCAGCATACTGAATATAATTTTGTTTATGGATTATACAGCTGATTGATGTATTGCTTGCAGCGCTTTTTACATTAAATATCCCACAAATCTTTCATAAAATATGATGTATTACAATTATTGACTGATATGAAATCAAACAAGTTGAGTGCAGAACCGAAAAAATGACCTGGACAAATACACCGTCAACAATACAACCATTAGCGGTCGATGTCTCTAGTTCATTTAGTAAATATGTATTTATTTTCCAGTTTACCGACGGATATTACAGTTCTCAAAATTTCAAGCTAAATATTTACAACTGAATTATATTTCCTGTAAACTGGACTTCATACCTAATAATGATGATGACCGGAGAAACAATATACAAGGATATCATTTGAAATATTTTATGGCAACACTGTCATCCTCAATCTTCCGGGAAAATACTCTCTCTCAGAGAGCCAACACGTGCGTTTTCAACGGTAAAACGTGGTGAATTCAAATTTTTAAGGTGAAGATGAATCAAAGCCAAAGTTCAAATTTTCAAGAGCACGGATCTGGAGAACCAAACATCCGTTTAAGCTGAAAACTTAATCGATTGGTCACTAGCTGGTGGTGACCAATCGATTAGGTTTTCAGCTCAAACGGATGTTTGGTTCTCCAGATCCGTGCTCTTGAAAATTAGAACTTTGGCTTCGATTAATCTTCACCTTAACGGTCGAGCGTGACCTCAGACCTTAAGGCCAAAGGAGGACACATTAACTATTAAATAGCTTTTTTATTTTTCTTAAATCATCTTTTTTGGGGCCAAGAAGGAAGTGGGCACTTTTTTTTGTCACTACATTTTTTTCAATACAAATTGATTTTTTTTTTCTTTGAGTAAAATTCTTTTTTTTATCGAAATTTCGTAAGTGCAACTTTAAAAGAACATCAAAAATAAAATATCAATAAAGATTGAGGTGTGTTAACTTTAATTTGAACCAAATCAATGAGAGAAATTCAAAAACTGGTAAGGTGGGCACTTTATTTTGCCTATCAGTGTAGCTAGGACACAAGGTAGTAATACCTGTGCCCTATCCCAGGATGACAAAAGCGCATGAAGTGACATTATTTTCTTCGCTGCGTCACTCCCAACGATAATATAAACATTACATTCACACTTACACTCAATTACGAAAATAAACTAAATTACACTGAATTTAAATCCGGTCGTATCACTCCTGACTGCTTCAAACGAAGAGAACATGATATTTTAGTAATCAAAGGAACGTTTTCTAGTCCTTGTTACATTTTTAAACCTTGTTGAAAGTGACAAGTCTCGGCTTTCCCAGTTGCCGAGAATGATCGTGAGACAAGGGAAAAAATGAGTCGCATACAACAATTTGTGTTCTAACCTTTTATTTATTTAGTTCTCTAGTTTGAAGAAGTAAGGACTAGGATTCTGATGCATGGACAATATCGGTGCAATTTCTTGGCTTTATCAAGGGATCCGATTTTGACTGATAAAGTGGCGCGCCTGTGGAGAGTGTACCCACCACATTCTTCAATGGGTATAAATAGCGAAACCTTTCAATTAGAATCCTTTCCTGCGATCAAGTAAGGAATTACAACTGTATGAAAACCGAATACTTTATTACTTCTCAATAATTATAAGGTAACACGACATGCACTAAACAAAGGATACGGGATATACTACAGTATGGCCCATAAAAAATGCGAAAATTGTTTGAACGTGAATATAGCATCCACAAGCGTTATTCTCATTGTTTTTGGTAGTGAATGTAATTTCTGATTATTGTAGTATATTCTGGCACAACTTCGCTATCCAGGACAATTTTTGTCATATTTTTCTTACTGTCCTAAATAATGTAATAAAGCAAATAAGTTCAAAGGTTTTATCCGCCCAAAGCTAGAAACAGCGTCTGATTGTCGTATACTCTGGTGATAAACTTTCCACCTTCAAAAATCACACTTTATTGTTGAAAAATTTATGAACCAAATCTGTCATTTGATATGGGCGTATGCTGGAGACAAGGCCTGTGAAGAATCCCACGCCATCGTTGATGTTTTAGAAGCTTTCATCACACAGATATTGTACTCGACGGCCGCATGATAAAATTTGAAGGTATGCTTCCAATTCCTCCCTGGTAAGGTGAAAGTAACAGATAAAAATCATATCCAAAGCGAAAAACTGAGTCTAAATAGATTAAACAATACAAGTAATGAATAATATTTATGTTTCATTTACATTTTCTATGTAAAAACTACCATAAAACATGATATGACGATTTTTGCATTTTTTTTATGGGCCATACTGTACAATAGATCAAATATTGGTCGCAGTGGTTTATTTTCCGAACAGAAAAAAATACTCGGTTATAGTGAATCCTAGACCATTCCCATACTAACATCCAACTCCATGACATCTATGAGCGCCCTCATAGTGGTTATCACGACCAATGGTATGGGTTTCCTAGTGTAGATGTAGTTGTGAACCTTAGAGGAAAACAATATGCACTCTGTCTCGAAAAACACCCAGAATCTGGGTATACATTTTAAAAAGTGGGTAATATTTCCATATACATTTTGATGAGTCTAGAAAGCGTGTGCAAGTTTCTTTGAGGAAAACAAAAACAAACTGTGTATGACGAACGTATGCTAGTCTACGTGTGTTCAAATGTCACTAAGCTCTATAGTAAGTCGCTGACCTCTCGTCTAGTAGGTGTCATAATTATTATATGCGTATGCGTCAATATACATTAGAGTGTACTGCCTCTTTGTAGTAGTCATGTCGTCACTTGAATGCGAACGACACTTTGATAGCCTTCCCGCATCTGTAGTTTTCTACAATACAGTTGTTGTGGAAGCGATGTAGGTATGATAAACAAACAGTTTCAACACTAAATAAATCGCACTCGCTCTGCGCGCGTGTGTAGTTTACCTGAGATGGATGGATATGGGTTATGGAAAGGGTCTGTGTGATCTGTGGGGATTTCTATTTGAAACTTGTAAGCTTCTAAGTTGGATGGGGCCCAGATAGCCGTAGCGGTAAACGCGCAGCTATTCAGCATGACCAAGCTAAGGGTCGTGGGTTCGAATCCCACCGGTCGAGGATCATAGAGTATCTTGTGGCAGGGCATAGAGTATCTTCGTACCTGCCACACGATATACACATGCAAAAATGGTCAATCGGCAAAGAAAGCTCTCAGTTAATAACTGTGGAAGTGCTCATAAGAACACTAATCTGAGAAGCAGGCTTTGTCCCAGTTGGGACGTAACGCCATAAAGTAGTAGTAGTAAGCTTCTAAGTTATTGTGTCACCAAGTGGCTCGGAAGCTTAGTTGGTATTGCGCTCGTCTAGCATACAAGAGTACTGGGTTCGAATCCCAGCCGAGCACGTGAATTTTTTCATAATTTCACCCATAATTTATCAATCTTTACCACGCGGAATGAATCAATTAATTTTATTCTGCAAGTTGGTTGAGGTGAGACGAGTCGAATTGACTCGCACCCATTTGATTAGCATTAGTCGCCCCCCCCCCCACAAACTAACTCTGATAATAAATATTAGAGATGGTCGGGTTTCACATTTTTCAAAGAGGTGAACCCGCCTAAGGCTGAAAGCCTCTATAAAAAAGAAAATCAAATCAAATCAAATCATTTTTCAAACCCGAACCCGACTCGTACCCGACTTATTTTATTTCTTCAAACCCGGACCCGACCCGAACAATAATTGAAAAGCGAACCTGGGCCCGACCCGAAACCCTAAAAATATTTGTAAGGAAAACTCGAATAAAACCCAAGTTCGAAAAAATGATAAATTCATCGTTTCTGATGCATAAGGAAGCTTTCAGGTTGTTACTTTATTTACAATTCTTGCCAATTCCGTCGACCCGACTAAACTCTAATAAATCCGATCCAAACCCGAATAATTTAAAATTTTCAAACCCGAACACGACCCAAACCCGCCGGGTTCGGGTTCAGGTCGGGTTTCGGGTTCGAAAACCCGAGACCTGACCATCTCTAGTAGATACACTACCAGGAGACAGTGGATACTTGGGAGAGAGAGAGAGGTGAAGCTGTGATTAACTCGACACATTTTCCAATTTCAGTATTAAATCTTAAACAATGACGACAGAAAGACTGTTTATTCTCGACTACTTTTTTCCTTAACATATTATTGTATATTCAATCTCCCTACTGTGATAATAGAACCTCTGTTCAGAACGAGGGATTATATATCCTTTCTTTTGGTGGCATCCAGAAGTGCTACTGTGGAGCTCTCAGAACCATCAGCAACTGCAATGCTACTGCAATTAATAAATTATAACTTGTGTATGTCTTACACATATCAACTACTTACCCATGTGTACATACCCAAAATTTACCTTTAATCTTATCAATTTTTTATGTCCATTTTTTATCGCATGAAAGCGATGCATGAAAACTGCCGCCTTCTTGATCAAAAACAAAATTATGATAACATGATTAATTTTGTTTAACGCAAAAAAATCCGTTACTATCCGTATACTATTAATTTCTCTTATCTTTATTAACAGTATCTTACCCCTGCCCTAGAGGTACATCTTTTTTTCTCGCTGGAGATTTGAACTATATTTCAGATCAGAAGGTTTCAAAATATTCTATTGATGAAATTTTGTCTTTCGATGTTCCGAGTAAGAAAACCAAAGTAAAAGTTGGGTTTCATTAGGTAGCCATGGGTCGCATTTGTATTAGTTACTATAACTCGATGGTCCCTTCCATTACGAGTTATGAAGAGTTCACAGTATCTAATTTTCATACTAAAATCTATGGAAATCCTATCCTATGACACATTTTTCCCCCTGTATGGAAAAAAACCGTCTTAGAATATTCTGAAACCTTCCGATTAAGAAAATGCAGTTCGAATTCTGTTTTATTGCGAGACTGTCCATTTTGAGAACTTTTAACACTCTAATACTCAAATTTTTATGTTTGATCTAAATATAATTTTACGTTGGGGTCTTCCTTAGCCGAGTGGTTAGAGTACGGGTTTGATTCCCGATCGGTCCAGGATCTTTTCGTAATGGAAATTTCCTCGACTTCCCTGGGCATAGAGTATCTTCGTATCTGTCAAACGATATACGGATGCGAAAATGGCAACATGGGCAAAGAAAGCTCTTAGTTAATAGCTGTTGAAGCACAGACAAAAACAGACGTAACACTCCAGATCAGATATTCTCATCGCACCACCACCATGGACACCACCGCACTGTATTGCAACAAAAATCATCGATGAGTAATGCCTGGCAAACATGAGAGATGCAAATTAACGAGATGCTTTTCTGTCAAATTCAGTCAGATCGACAAGCACGTAAATAATTCCCGAAGAAGGCCGACACTCTCTAGATTGGCATCCGGCTGCCCTAATAAGCTGTGTGGAATCGAAAAGCCTTCATTACGAAGTGAGTAATTACTCCCACACACCTGGTGACACATGGAGACTAAAACGTGCACGCATCAGGGCTTTTCTTTTTTATTTCACAGCCTGCGACCTTTCGTAGCGGTGACATCTCGGACGGTGGGGAGTTTTGGTTGGTGCAGCATTGAACGCGACGGACCGGAGCAAGCGCGACAGCAGCTTGGGACCGATAGGAAAGGACCACTTCTTCCGGCTCAGAGGCCGCCAGCCAAGATAGGAAGTACTCCGAGAAGCGGCGTCGCACGCAAGAGACCGAAGCAAGCGTTCACCAGCGTGTGAAGCGCGATAGAAGCTTGGATCGCTTTGGAAAGGATAATTTCATCCAGTTCAGAGGCCGCCTGTCAGGATAGACAATCACTCCGAGGAGCGAGGCGCCACCGCCGCAATTTCGCTGGCGACCTCCTTTGAAGATTTGCCCGAGCAGCGTCACACTCGTTTCTGGCCCACGCCCAGAGACATGGATGCCTCAAGGAAGCAGCGAGAAAGCAGGGTGCACCCATGCAGGCGCGCGTGAGTACTAATATGCCAAGAGGAAAAGAAGAGTGAAGAAGTATTAGCTTAGTAGATAGGGACTACCCAGACAACCAAAATGTACGTATAAAGAAATCACCTGGAGGCATTGTACGTGCAAAATTTCACTTGGGCGGCATCCACAAATTACGTAACGCTCGAAGGGGAGGGAGGGGGTAGGCAAAATTTCAAATTTTAGCGTTACGTAATAAATAGATGCCGCCTTATAAGATGTCGCGAAAGGGCCTTCTACGTACAAAAGTGGAGGCGATATACGTACATATATTATGTGATGAATAATAACATACAATGCGAGCGTAGAAATATTCTACCGAACTAACCTGTGATCTTATGCGACTCAACTTATGATAACAAATGGTGATTTGACAGCTGCTACGGATTGATTCGACTTATTTTGTACAAGTGTGCGGAACGAAACAGAATGTACAAATGAACTCAGAGAAACATCGTTTTATGCGAGGAAACTTATCAAACTGACGATTTCATCCAGGGTGTTTTGCGAGTTCGATGTAAATAGTATGAATAAACGAGTTATAATGTGAACTTTTATGCGATTTCTGGTTGTCTGGGTAGTAGGAGAGAATAAGTGATGTCCAAGTAGATGTAATAAAAGGTTTGCACACTAAATATTCTAGTTTCTGGCGTTTTCATGTTGCTAGCCGGTCCGATCGAAGCCCTTTTTATCTCGGCTGAGATCGTTCACAACATTGGCGCCCAACAAAACGAACCATTTTAGTTTGTGGTTTGTAGTTTTTAGAATTTGTGTTGAGTTAGTAGCACAATTCTGTTATTTAGTAACACATTTGTAGAACCTATCATTTTATTAGTTCTTGTCAAGTTGGCTAATTAAGACCATTTGGATCATGGATCCAGCAAGCCTGTCTGAAGAAGAGATTTGTTACGAATTGGCGTTGCGCCACGTTAACAATCTCGGAGCACTTCCTCTCAGGGCAAGAGCCGTTCGCTTGCGTGCTCTCATGCAACAATATGAGATTAGAGGCATGATTTACGACAGTTCCGCTCATGTTATGGATGCGGGGGACAATATCAGTCAATGTCAAACTCGTGTGCGCGAATTAATACCAGAAGTAGAAGCAGCGTTGAAACGTGGGGATCTTCCAGCCGTGCGTTTGGTACGATCGCGATTAATTCACTACCGCGATAGATTGGTCATGATCGATCCGCCGGAGGTTTTCGTCGACACGCACGCCACATTATCACTACTAGTGCAGTTCTCGTTAGAGGATGTGGACGATGCACTGGGAAGAACGAAGAAAAGTGTTAGACCAGTGAACAGTGAAAGTGTGAACAGAAGCAGCACCGGTGCAGTTCCAAAAAGGACCAACCAGATGTCCATGTCCGCCGAGGCAGATATCCGAGGGTTCGACGCAGAGGGAAACCCTTCTTTTCGTTCAAGTTCGTCGAATCATGTGGACATCGCGCAAACTGGACAGCCGCAACGACAGTCCACATCTCCAGCGATTGAAGCGTTGGAGAACAGGTCGCAGCGAATGAACTCAACTCAACACGACAACGAAAGGGGAGCAGAATCCTTGGAAGTGTTGGCTGCCAACCGTGGAAGAGGTCGGGGAGCGTTACGGCAACGGGTAGCAACAAGCAACAGATTCACCATGGAGAAAAATTTCAGCCTCCGTGAGCCAACTATTAGTAGCATACCACCTCCACCGTACGAACCACCAAGAGCAGAAGCAGGTGAAGCTAATGCCAGAGAATATTACTACCAACTCCGAGCCGATCTTCTACGACAGCTGAACCAGAGACCGCAAGAATACTTCCCAAGGCCGTTGCTGGAAGAAAGAAGAACACTGAAGGCAATCCACAATTGGCCGTTCAGGTATAAAGGCGAGAAGGACGGTTCTTCGTTGAATACCTTCCTGCAACGCGTAGAAATCTTCGCAGCATCCGAGGGAGTTCCTGAGGACGTATTGCTGAAGAACGTGAAGCACCTTCTAATGGATGACGCGCTCGACTGGTACAGCAACGTTTACGTGACCGGAGAGTTGGTATCCTGGGAGGATTTTAAGCGACTAATCAGGCACGAATTCCTTCCAGCAAGCTACGCCTACATCCTGAGAGCAGAGGCCTACCATCGTCTGCAGGGGGAAGATGAGCCGTTCAGCAAGTTCTACCAGGACATTACCACTCTGTTCCAGTACGTCGACCCTCCGATGACCGATCCTGAGAAGCTGTTCATCATCAAGAAGAACATGAATTCCACCTACGCTCCCATCGCAGCATCGCACCACTCCACACGCTTGCTAGTAAAGGCGTGCAAGGAACTAGATGTACTTCGAAAGCTACAACAACACCAACGAAGAATCTCGTTGCCATATGGAGCACTGATCGAGCCAGCACTAGCCACACCGAATTCTTCATTGCGTTCGTCAAAGCTTCAGCAACCGCTTCAAAGATTTGGGAAGGTCCATGCATTGGAAACAGAGAAGCTGCAAAGCTATGGAGACAACGGGTTGCTGCCTTCATACATTCCGGAAGCTGAGCAGACCACGCAAGATGAAGAGAAGATGGACCAGCGAATGGAAGCCATACTCCAACAAGTAAACGCGCTCAAGCTAAGGTTCGAGCGACGAGAAGCAGGAGGAAGACAGTCGTCCAACCAATTCCCACAACAATCAGTCGCCAATTCCAGCAACCAACAAGCCGCTGATGCATCCAATGCACGGGCACCTCCAGCTGTGATGATGTGCTGGAACTGTGATGAAGAAGGACATCGCTTCATGGACTGTGCCAAACCACAAGCAGTGCTATTCTGCTATCGCTGTGGTCAAAAAGGATTCTCGCTGCGAAGTTGCCCGACATGTCGTCAACGCTCGGGAAACGCGCAAGCGGGGAACTAGTAACCGAGGGTATAGAATCCTCGCTTCACTATAACGATCCCTCAGTAATACCCGATTTAGTCCAAATCAGTTCACTGATCATCAATCCCGACAATGACAATCGTCCGCATGCAGTGGTGGAAGTACTAGGAAAGCAACTCACGGGTCTCCTCGACAGCGGTGCAAACTGCTCCATTTTAGGAGGTGATAATGTGAAGATGGCACAAGATCTGGGCTTGCAGAAGATAGCGCTAGTTGGAGGCATAAGAACAGCAGATGGCACGGAGCATCGCATTCAGTCATACACTCGTTTACCTATAGCATACAACAACATGAATGAAGTCGTGACGATGTTGCTACTCCCTACGCTGCCGACGTGTGTGATCTTCGGAATGAACTTCTGGAACGCATTCAGCATCAAACCGGTCTGTTGCACGATAAGCCTGGAGCATGACATGGAAGACAATCCTCAGCAAGTTCCAATGAAGTCGCTGTCCGAAGAAGAGAAGCGGAGATTGGTAGAAGCCATAAGCCATTTTCCAAAAGCAGAACCCGGAAAATTGGGAAGAACGGACCGATAAGTCCATCGCATTGACGTCGGAGATGCGAAACCTCGGAAGCAACGGTACTATCCAATGTCGAAGTACATGCTAGAAGAAGTGAATAAGGAGATCGACCGGATGCTGGAGCTCGACGTGATAGAGGAAGCGCTGTATTTACCATGGAACAATCCGCTGGTTGCAGTAAAAAAGAAGACTGGTCAGTACAGAGTCTGCCTAGATGCCCGCCACCTAAACTCAGTGATGGTGAACGAGGGGTATCCCATTCCACAGATATCCGCCATCATGAACAACCTCAGCGGGTGCAATTACATATCAGCGATCGATCTGAAGGATGCATTCTGGCAACTACCTTTGGAAGATAAATCCCGTCCGGTGACAGCGTTTACGGTACCACAAAGAGGCCATTTCCAATTTAAAGTGGATCCATTCGGGTTATGCACAGCGAGTCAGGCTCTGGCGCGGCTGGCCATCTCTTTGCAGATCTGGAGCCTCATGTGTTCCACTA
Organism: Aedes aegypti; assembly: GCF_002204515.2. Classification (NCBI taxonomy): domain Eukaryota; kingdom Metazoa; phylum Arthropoda; class Insecta; order Diptera; family Culicidae; genus Aedes; species Aedes aegypti. The sequence continues at coordinate 168,103,755 of NC_035107.1, forward strand.
CCTCGATGATATCATCATTTGTTCAAGATCGATCGAAGAACACATTGAGATGCTTGAAAAGGTGGCTAAGCGGCTGAGGGATACCGGTCTGACCATATCCGCAGAAAAATCCAAGTTTTGCTTGGAGGAGATGAAGTATCTGGGCTATGTGTTGAATCACACGCAAAAAAATCCGTTCTGATATTCGTGAACAAAATATCATACGGAACGGAACGCACATCTTATGCCTATCCGTGATTTAGTTCACATAAGTGTGATTCATCACATCTTACTTTCATGAACTTTTTCACAAGTTTGAGAACAAAACTCTTGTCTTCATATTTGCATCTTCATTCCATAACGCTTCCAATGCTATGATTTAGAAATCATGATATCAAAAGCCGGGGCCCAGATAGCCGTAGCGGAAAACGCGCAGCTATTCAGCATGACCATGCTGAGGGTCGTGGGTTCGAATCCCGCTGGTCGAGGATCTTTTCGTGAAGGAAATTTTCTCGATTCCCAGGGCATAGAGTATCTTCGTACCTGCCACACGATATACACATGCAAAAAAAATGGTCAATCGGCAAAGAAAGCTCTCAGTTAATAACTGTGGAAGTGCTCATAAGAACACTAAGCTGAGAAGCAGGCTCTGTCCCAGTTGGGACGTAACGCCAGAAAGAAGAAGAAGAAGAAGAAGATATCAAAAGCCACAATATTCAAATGTGTGATTTGGTTCCTGATAGCTAGAACTCTGTTCACGCGCGCTGTCAAGAATAGTAACGCATGCGCAAAACCACGTAGTAAACAAACGAGATCAAAAGTGAATCAGCCATTCAATTTCTTGCAAAAATTTGCTGTTTTTCCAGCTAATTGTTTAGTTTAGGTGGAGTATTATTTAAATGGATAATCAAGTATAACTTATCCAGTCGTTGTTTCTGTTGAGAATCAAGACTGCTGCCTAAATGGACCAAATTTGCAGCTAATAGCGTATGTGTTTCCCCAAATGCATAGCTGTTTCTTTTCGACGGGTGAACTACGTGGCTTTGACTGTCGCTACTGATGCAGTTTTCTGAGCAATTTATAGAAGTGCCATTTGTGTATCTACAATCAAACCGCAATGAAAATGTGCCGAAAATGCGTAAATTTTAGAAGAAAATTTGGTTAAATTATTCTTCAGAAAGTGGGGAATGGAATAGGTTCTCGAAATTTGTTATTATAATCACGGACCACCAGAGCGCGACGCAGAATGTAGTTCTTATATTCGTGATACAATTTCTCGAATACCAGAAAAAATATCACGTTTTTGTGATCTCTTTGATCTGTCAGTACTCAGTTCAGCAGGCGTTACGTATGATTTGTGGAAGTTGGTTCATGAATCCGTGAGTTAAAATCATGGTGTATTTTCGTAAAGCAAAAATCAGCTTCTTCCAGATTTCGTGACTGCTAGTGCTCATTTTTGGGAACGGTTTTATTTGCGTGCAGAGCGGATGGAATGTAGATCAGGAGAAGATCGACTGCATCGTGCGCTTCCCAGCTCCTCAATGTCGGAAAGAGGTGCAGCGATTCCTAGGAATGTGCAATTGGTACCGCAGGTTCATAGCGGACTTCTCCAAAATAGCAGTGCCGCTGACGGAGCTGACTAAAACGAAAACGAAGTTCCGATGGACGAAGGATGCAGAAGATGCGTTCCTGAAACTAAAGTCAGAACTTGTATCAGCGCCTGTTCTAGCAATGCCGGATCACACCAAGCCGTTCGCTATTGCCTGCGATGCGAGCGACGTAGCCATTGGGGCGGTCTTGACGCAGGAAACAGACGGAGAAGAGCACCCAATTGCTTATTTCTCTCAGAAACTGTCGTCCTCGGAGCGGAAATACTCAGTAACCGAAAGAGAATGCCTAGCCGTGATAAGAGCAATAGAGAAATTTCGAGGGTACGTAGAAGGCACAAAATTTACCGTACATTGCGACCACTCAGCCTTAAGCTATTTGAGATCAATGAAAAACCCGACAGCGCTCATGAGCCGGTGGATACTGAGACTAAACGCATTCGATTTCGATATAAAGTACCGGAAGGGCGAAATCAACATTGTTCCGGACGCGCTTTCCAGAATTGTTAGTACGCTTGTGTTTTCCGCAGATGCCGCCGTCGACCAGTGGTACCAGAAGCTAATGGAGAGAGTGCAGGAAGCCACGGATAAATTTCCGGATTTCCGTGTGGTAAACCAAGAGCTTTACAAGAACTGCAGCAGCAAAAATGAAGAAGGAGCCCTGACACACAAGTGGAAGAAGGTCGTGCCGCTCAACCAGCGAGCTGGAGTGATTGCGAAGTTCCATGATTCAGCCTCAGGAGCTCACCTTGGTTTCCAAAAGACATGGCAGAAGCTGCAGAACCACTTCTATTGGCCGAAAATGATGGAAGACGTAGCACGGTACGTTAGGGCATGCGAAACTTGCAAAGCTAGCAAGGCGCCGAACAGAACAATGATGCCGAACATGGGCGGCCCCAAACCTGCTCGCGTACCATGGGAGTTGGTTTCGGTTGATTTCGTAGGTCCATTCTCCCGTTCTCGCGCCGGAAACACGGTAATGCTGGTCGTGGTAGACTGGGTGACAAAATACGTCGTCGTTCATCCCATGCGTTCTGCAGATTCAGTAAAAATGGTTGACTTCCTAGAGAGTGATTCCAAGCAACAGCACCAATATTTGGTAAATTTTTTAATTCATTTTTTTCTATTCAGCTGAAACTTTGCACAGTTTTCCAGTTCCATCTAAATCGTCATTTTCCGATATCAAATCTTCAAGTTGAGTCACGACTAACTTTTCAAAAGGGTGTATGTGAAAATGGTTCAAAATTATTCAAAAAGCTGCACAGCAAAAACGGTTCGTTCGATTGTTAGACAACTAAAGAAACAAAGTTAGACAACTAAATAAAGATTCCAAAAAAAATACACACAGTGAAAAAAAAATTTTTTTTTGCATTAAAAAACATCATTTTTGACACAAAAACTCAAATATCTCAAAACCCCAACGTAATTTTTTGAGGGAAAACGGTCCATTATATTAGCTATCTACCATAAAAATTTGGTGATGGTAAACCAATAAACAAAAAAGTTATAACATTTCAAACATGTCACAATTTTCACATTTAGTAGAAAAAAAAAATTTTTTTTTTCGGTGTAAATTATTACGGGAACCGCAGTTTGTTGCTGATTTTATTGTTAAGGGCCTTGCGTGAATTAAACAAGTCGTTTTCATGTATTCATTAGTATTATGTATATTATATGTATAAATATTATATGTATATGTATATATGTATAAATTAAAATGAATCAACAGATTACACGAAAATATTTTTTTTTTTACCGGGATATTTTTTTAGAGTATGATCGATGAGTTTCTAAATGTTATATATAAACTTTAAAAGTTTTGGATTTGGGTATGCGTTATGAGATCATGAAAACATTTTATTAATACTTATTTATTTATTTATTGTTATTCAATTTTTTGATAACTGATCAATATAATTTTCTTCAAACTCAGCGAATAAAGTATTTTCCAATGATGAAGAATCTGGACAATCCGAACAAGATCGTAGATAGCAATTTGATGTTGTATTTTCACACAAAAGACTACCAGTTAACATTTTAATATCCTTTGATAAATTGATTCTTTTCAAACAAAGTAAGATTAGGTTAATATTTTCGTGTGTTGTGCACACACAAACATTATGTGTTCCTGAATTGGATAGAAGGTTGCATTGCCTTGGACGAAGGCTTGCAAATGAGGAAAAACCTACCTTAATATTTTCGTTAATTTCCTTGAAGCGTGTATACGCTTCTTTCAAAGTAGTCATCATTAATCGTTTTTGGATTGCTTGACGCTTTCCATCTTTTTTTACAGATACATAATCTTTTTGGCCAGGCATAGCTCTACTTACTTCATCGTCTTCAAAATATTGAATTATTTTTTCTTTTGTCTCATCTGTTAATGAAGTACTCGACCTAGAATTTTTGGTTGCAAGACAGTTATTTTTGAATTGTTTTGTCTCTTTTGCTGTATTTCTATTGGTTTTGAACTCATCAATGGCGTCTTGAATAGACCACGAGCTTGGCAGCATCGACAAAATCAATAATTTTTCTTTCCTTGTCGTGGCTAGATTCGAGAACCTTTTCTTCATATTCATAATTACCTCATCGTAGTCTGTATTTTCAACATCCTCAGGTCCTAATTTCAAGAGGTTTCTTCGTACAGCTTCGTTGATTTCACGGTATTTTTTCTCGGGATAATTGACGTAACCCATCTTCGTCCATTTAATCGGAGTCACTTTTATTCCAGCTATCCCTTCGTTGAAGCGTTCGATGTTGACCTTCTGGATGCACTCATCTTCTGATTGATTTGTTGAAACAGATGTCGCTGATGGTACCGTGGCAAGACTATCTGCACTTCTGGTACTTCTGGTAACTCCTCAGTTGTTGTCGGTGCATCTAGTAATTCCTCAGTTGTTGTTGTTTTCGAACTTCCTGCAACCTGATCCACCGATGATGTACAGATTGCCCGTTTGTCAACGTTTAAACGGCAGGACGTACAAATGCGTAAATTTGTATTCAATGTAGACATTGGAGCATAACCAGCCGCTTTCAGTTTATCTATGGTGCTTTCGGTGAGATTTCGTAGCTCTTTCGAACACTTTTTTTCTGCAAACGGCCTGCAACAGTTGAGAAAGCGACTACTCATGTTGCTCGTTAGATTTTAATAAACAAAATCACTTTTAAGTTTTTACTGACTAGTTTGGTGTCGTTTGCTTGACTGAAGAAAAATTTTACAATTAAATCTTTTATAACCATAGCGGTAGTATATTTTTAGCTTTTTCGTGAGTATGTTCATGGTATATACCTATCATGTTTTTGATGTTGTTGAAGTTACTCGCTTTCTCCCAAATATGATTAACAAAGTCTATTCTCTACCAAGGCGGGTCTATACCCAGGTGTAATCAGATTTTAACTTTGTGGAGAAAACCAGCGCCGAGAAAACCGACCTGCTTTACGTATACTAGATCACCTGGGTATAGACCCGCCTTGTTATCTACGAGGTAAACTTTTTGCAGGTAAACTAGTCGTATACCTGTACAGAAAACTTTTTTTGTAGCTTTTGTCTTCAATATTAGATTTCTTATAGGTTTCTTTTATCAAAAGGTTTCAACACTATTGAGAGAATTTTTCTTCAGTTACGTACAATAAAAATATGACACTATCAAGACTTTAGATCACAACACTGGATCGCGTCTAACTTTCTAATAGATGCTATAATAGTTATGAATAATTAAATAAAATATCATGAAAACAACTTGTTAACCTCATGTGGTACCCTTAACGAAAAATTCAGCAACAAACTGCGGTCCTAAAAAAAATTAACAATGAAAAAAAAAATTTTTTTTCACTAAGTGTCAAATTTGTGAAATATTTGAAATGTCATAACTTTTTTGTTTATTGGCTTACCATCACCAAATTTTTATGGTAGATAGCTAATATAATGGACCGTTTTCCCTCAAAAAATTACGTTGGTATTCCGATAGGGTTTTGAGATATTTGAGTTTTTTAATGCAAAAAAAATATTTTTTTACTGTGTGTATTTTTTTTGGAATCTTTATTTAGTTGTCTAACTTTGTTTCTTTAGTTGTCTAACAATCGAACGAACCGTTTTTGCTGTGCAGCTTTTTGAATATTTTTGAACCATTTTCACATACACCCTGAAAAGTTAGTCGTGACTCAACTTGAAGATTTGATATCGGAAAATGACGATTTAGATGGAACTGAAAAACTGTGCAAAGTTTCAGATATTTTTGAAATGGTCGATCAGAATCGACTTGCATGCCTCCGTGGAATCCCTCTAGAACAGCACGTCTTCTTGCGTTATTCTCGACCTCGCATCATCCTCTCGGACAATGGGAAGCAATTCCTGTCAGCAGCATTCAAGGCTTTGATCTCCAAGCATAACATCATCCCTGTTAGACGAAGATCACCGTGGATGGAACGAAAACCTGCAAGCCATCGTAGCAGCCATCAACGGAGCTAAACACGAAGCTACCAGTGTCAGTCCGCACTTTGCAAACTTTGGTAGGGAGTTGATACTACACACTGACCTTTACACGCCCGATGATCCGAAAGTAGCGCAGGAAGTACGTCTCTCGACGATCCGTCGAATCCATGAATTTATCATGCAACGCATCAAGATTAACCACGAAAAGACAAAGCAGCGGTATAATCTAAGAACAAGGGACATCGTATTCAAGGTCGGAGATCTCGTATGGCGAAGAACGTTCACGCAATCATCCAAGGTAGATCACATTAATCGCAAACTCGACTCCAAGTTCGTTCCAGCTACAGTGATTAAGGTCTTGGGTAGTAACTTGTACATGCTGGAGGACGTTAGGGATGGCAAACGAGGACAGTACCATGCCAAAGACATAAAACCGGACTAGTGAAGCATTTATCAAGCTATGTAAGCAGCAATAGCTGCCAACCACAGATTATCTACGGAGATTCATCAAAACACGCAAAGCGGTCAAAATTCCTGTGTGCAGAACGATTAGAGGACAACGCCCATGGGTAGCAGAAGGAACGCAGTGAAGAATAAACTCAACGCGCTCCGGAATCACGGAGGACCTAGACGGTGCTGCTCCGCACAAGTTTCATCTCTCTGCACCAGAATCGAAGCCATCGCTCAGCGGCATTTCCCAGCCGAAGAAGACGAGACTGAGCCGAAATCAGCATTTTTTGTCAGGTGTGATGAGCAACAACATTCTATTAGACTACCTCTCCACCTTGACCAGCATTCAGCTATGAAAGCAAACACTTTGCAGACAACTGCCTTCGCCGAGAAGGAAACAACACACGCACTGCGATCGTAGAACAGAATTCCCCAGCGGCTTAAGGAGATAATTCAGCGGTACATCACACTTTCATCGCGCCAGAAAGTGTACCGCGCGCCGTTCGCGAAGCGTGAGAAATCGCACCTTGTATTTCTGGAAACGGAAAACAGGGATCTCTGCAGTGCACCAGCTGGCTTCTGGATAGGAGGAGTGGAGAGCCGGAGATCGACGATTGAGTTCGGTTCGACGCGGATTCGAAGCTTACGGCCACTATCAGGCGCAGCGGAATCGCACCTGGACTGTACTGGGAGAGGAGGAGTTCGTAGCGGAGCCTACGGTAGGCTCGGGAGATTGGGACCCCGAAAACGACCAAGCTAGTAGGGAGGCTCCAAATACCAAAAACAGCGACAACGCAGCAAAAGCACAAAGCCTACGGAAGGCCCGGGAGATTGGGACCCTGAAAGCTAGCTAGCAAGTAGGGAGGCCCCAAATACCAAGAAAGTAAAAGGAGAGACAACCACGACACAACGCCAGAGAAGTTCAGAGCCCATAGAAGGCTCGGGGGACTGGAACCCTGAAAGTTAGAGGATGGCCCCAAATACCAGAAACAGTGTCGGTGCAAGGGAAGTCGGAGAGCACAGCCGGCGAGGGAGATTGGGACTCCAAAAACTAATAAGTTGGCTCCAAATGCCGGACAAGCTATGCAGACAGTGAGCAAGGAGCTGTTGACAACGAGCATACGCCTCACCAAAACACGTTTTACGGCAGAGGCTAGAGGACCAAGATCATGAACCGTAACCTCGCCTTGCCTTGCATACCAGTGGACCAGCACACCAGTATCATCTGTCGGTCACGGTCTGAACCTCTAACACAACGGGCCATCAAGCAATCATCAGTGGAGCCCATTGCAGTCGACCACAAGTCGTCGGACCTGAAGAGCGTACACGTCGCCGAACAACCGATCGGGCACATCGCTGTCGGAGGAGTGAATCCAACCGAGTAGCATTGACTGATCTCCAGGCACAGGTCTTGATTGAAGTGGTAGTCGGTTGCATGGGGGTCACTACGAAATCTTCCTCTAAAGTAACGCGACCGGGGGGCGCGGTAAAGCCACCTATATGGGCTCGTAGTGATTTAGGTCGAGGAAATGCGTCCTTTTCTCAACCGTAACTGACAACATCCACTATTATCGTTCTTATATCAGCCAACATTAGATGTACATTTCGTTACTTGTTTTGATCTCTAGTTTTATTGTAGCCCTTAAAACTAGCATAGATCGTTTTGAGTGTTTGCCACAGGAACGGCAAAGCACAGTAGATGGGTCAAGAACTAGCGCAGAGACATTTGCTCATTAGTGAGCGTTCAGATCACCTTTGGCAGGATTCGCTGCCGTTATGTTTGTTTTGTTTGTGTTTGAGCTTTTGGATCTGGTGAGCAAGCTCGCTCACGTTAGTTAGTTTTGCTGCAGTTATCAAAATCTTAAGGTCTGCTTAAGTGATAACCTTCGGATCTGCTCCAGTCTCTCTGCGACTTCTTGTAGAAGTGAGTCTGAGAGTTTTTTGTGAGCTGCCTGTCCGCGCTCACAAAAAACTCTGCGCCTGTGGTAAGGTTGTGTTACGTTAAAGAAATTATAAGCTATTTTTGTTATGTGTGCATACCTTAAAGTTCAAACGGTTATATATAAACTCCCTGGGAACCTGCATGCCGCTGGGCGTACTAGTTTGAAATCAAGCACAATACACGGAGTTTGCTTGTCAACATCAACCATCGCATCCGGTCCTCCTTTCGCATCAATGCTGGACAGCGAAAACGAAAAGCGAACGAGTAGTGAAGTGGCTGTCAAAGAGTCAGCACGCTGCTGACTAGAGCGAAATCGGTCTCCAGTGCAAACACGGTTAATCGCAACCGGGAAAACCATCCGCTTGCACGGCATAGTGTAACAGATTCGCACAAGGTGAGTCTAAAGCCTAAACATGACAATAATGACCACAGGCTAAGGTGTAATCTCACAATAATTAGACCATCGCCATACTGAGCCGGCGGCACACGATTTCCCCAGTCCACGAAGAACACACGTGCACCATCCGGAATAAAGCGCCGAAGCAGCTCCGAACCGACAACCTCACCAAACAATCCCCGACGCCGTCAGACTCCGAGGTGAATAAAATGTCTTAGCTGATCCAAAAAGCAGGACGCTAACAGTGTCATTCTCCAGTTCGGAACAGAGAAAGGACTAGCTCCAACAAGCGACAGTGCCAGGCGGAACAGTCCGAATTAGAATCGCGTTTCATGCATGCGGCACGCGACACAGGAAGGATTCCGGGTATCACGCAGTCCACCAGTTGCGCAAAATTGGACACCACCGCACTGTATTGCAACACAAATCATCGGTGAGTAATGCCTGGCAAACATGAGAGATGCAAATTAACGAGATGCTTTTCTGTCAAATTCAGTCAGATCGACAAGCACGTAAATAATTCCTGAAGAAGGCCGACACTCTGCAGATTGGCATCCGGCTGCCCTATTAAGCTGTGTGGAATCGAAAAGCCTTCATTACGAAGTGAGTAATTACTCCCACCGGAGCAAGCGTTCACCGGCGTGTGAAGCGCGATAGAAGCTTGGATTGCATTAGAAAGGACCATTTCATCCAGTTCAGAGGCCGCCTGTCAGAATAGACAATCACTCCGAGGAGCGAGGCGCCACCGCCGCAATTTCGCTGGCGACCTCCTTTGAAGATTTGCCCGAGCAGCGTCACACTCGTTTCTGGCCCACGCCCAGAGACATGGATGCCTCAAGGAAGCAGCGAGAAAGCAGGGTGCACCCATGCAGGCGCGCGTGAGTACTAATATGCCAAGAAGAAAAGAAGAGTGAAGAAGTATTAGCTTAGTAGATAGGGACTAGTAGGAGAGAATAAGTGATGTCCAAGTAGATGTGATAAAAGGTTTGCACACCAAATATTCTAGTTTGTGGCGTTTTCATGTTGCTAGCCGGTCCGATCGAAGCCCTTTTTATCTCGGCTGAGATCGTTCACAACACTGACTCAGCAGAAGCTGATCCCAGTGCAGTGAGCTTTTTGCACTGAGCTTTTTACACACTGAACAAAATATGATGACTCTCATGACAAATCATCTATTTCATTTTTTCTACACACTCCAAGAATTAACACTCATATGACTTATAATTAACCCATTTATAGATATTCCCTACAGGTTGATGATAGAATAATATAAAATGTTCAAATTTACCCAAGCATTAGTAGGTTAAAAAATACACAAAATTTTCAAAGATTTTCAAAAAATACAAATTTGTTTCAAGTTATACAAAACATTCTTTATATGTGTGTTACGGTCCAAGGGTTAAGCCAAAAATGAAATGATTTCGATTTAAGAGCTACGAAAAATACACGAGATTGCAAAGGATATTAGAGGGTTAAGTGCACGTTGATCTTGACAAGTCTTCGGTTCCATTGCAAGAGTGAATTATGAAATTTCTGAAGTAGTTTTGCATCCTATGCGCAGGCAAAGTAGGAAAAATCACTTTTGTAATTTAAGTGTAGTTGTGGGATATCTTGGGTTGGAAACACTCTTTTTCTAGATTGAACCAAATTGAGTAACATAACCTCTCGTTCATACTGTGTTTTTCAAAGATAAATTCAAATGAATAAATAATAAATTTGAATAAATAAATAAATTCAAATGAATTGAATAAATTCAAAGATAAATTCCCTAATAACTAGTTGGTAATTGTTCCAAGTAAGGTTCAATAATTTTTAACTGCTTTAGAATTTTTATAAATGATATGAGTAAAGGCGAGTTCGCCAAAGCCAAAAATAGTGTTAATTGAGTATTAGTTTCATACTCTCGTTCATACTGTGTTTTTCAAAGATAAATTCAAATTAATAAATAATAAATTTGAATAAATAAATAAATTCAAATGAATTGAATAAATTCAAAGATAAATTCCATAATAACTAGTTGGTAATTGTTCCAAGTAAGGTTCAATAATTTTTAACTGCTAAGAGAATCCTTATAAATGATATGAGTAAAGGCGAGTTCGCCAAAGCCAAAAATAGTGTTAATTGAGTATTAGTTTCAAATTATACTTCATGTCAAATCTATTTTCGTTGGAATTTATAACATTTGTGGCTTTTTCTTAAAATATTAAGAATTGATAAGATTCTGGAATGTATGAAACGCTTACAAACATTCTCTTATACGATCACTATTTGGTGAAATTTAAAAAATTCACCACTTATCATTGACAGCTTAGTTATGATATAACTTGAGTTCAGTCTTTAATCTGTTAGCAAAACGTATTTACTTAAATTGGGTACATTTCTGTAATCAAAGCCAGAAACTTCTTAATTACGTTAAACACGTAGATACCCTATATGCTTTACGAAATTCTTTAATTTTTGTTGAAAATATGCTTGTCTATATTGCAAAAGCGATTGATTTATATTGAATTTAATGTTGTACATGTTACATTGCTATTTGTCATATTTGTTTCAACCTAAAAACCCTTTTGTAGTAGATATTTCTTTAAATTCTGCACTTCCTCGTCCTTTATTAACTTTTTCCAACTGCAATGATGTCAAACAGTAGTTTGGTTGGAGATTTTGTTCCTTATACCAAATAAGGATAAGGTACCGTGGAGCAAGTGGGTGATGGATTTCACATAGTTGGGATTCATCAAATTATAGAGACTTTAAATTAAAACAAATGAAGTCGTCTATATTTTTTAGCTTGACTCCCACCAAATATAAGCAGTATGCTGAAATTGATTTTTATGTAAAATTGATGAAAAAAGTACAGAAAAAGTTTTTGAAAAACATCTCCTTACTTTTCACTTTCCAATCTACGAAGTATACCGTAACTACGCTAACGCTAACATCTCCTTACTTTTCACTTGCCCCATAAGTGGGGCAAGTGAAAAGTTTATCGTTTTGAACAATAAATTCAAAAACTAACGGTTATATTCACGATTTCTATTACCTATAACATTTATTAAAGCGACCCAATGAACAATAACATATGTAACATGTAAACAAAGAAAATTTAATTCTTGTTACTTGAATTTTCTTCTGTTAAGTTATGTTTGTTGAAATGATTCCACATCATTATAACAACATTTCCAATGTTAGTTCTTACATTATGGTACAGCAATTGCATTTCTGCTCTGTAGAATTTTCACCGCTCGTTATTTGTTTTTAAGAAAGCCGGATATGACGTCGGTTAACTCTTTGGGGAAAATCATACGGAATCCTTCAATAAAGTATTTAGAAACTTTTTTATGTGGATAGACCTATCCCCATTTTTTTATGTTTTGAAGTAGCTTTATATAGCCATTCCACGAGATTTCCGTGCGTTCTCTTATATTGGAACTTTTCAATCAATGTCTTCCTTTTATTCGGCTGTCCGAAGTAAACATATTAATGTCGTAATATTTGGCAACCTTTTTTTAGAGAAGTTTCATGATTTGGCCATGATAATAGCTTTTAACGTTTTGAGTATAGTGTTTCTTGAATTATCAGCACGTTCTGTTGTTCTATGATAATTGCGAACCTTGTATAATTATAGCTACCTAAAGAGAAAACACAAATTCAATCTCTAATAAGAAACTTTGCCCCACGTTATTATAAAATTGACGGTGTTTCAATTTAGTTATTTTTAGGACTATTTCGAATTAATTCTAAAACTTTTTATATTGCAGTTTAAAACTGTCAGAGGGGACAACTTAAAAGTGGTACAGAAAATTATTTTCCGTAACTTTTTTCCGCTGAAAATATTAAAATAAGATTGCACGCTGCCAACTTGTTACGGAGTGATAATTGACAGGTTAACAATCTTTCGCTTTATTATGCAATAATGGCTGAAAAATCTCAGAAATCTGTTACCTATCGTAATGTTCTCAATGGTCTCAAAGGTTTACGCATGAGGTTAAAACGTTAATGCACATATTCAGTAGAATATAACAATTATTTTCACTTACCCCATTTACCCACTTGCCCCGCGGTACCTTACACGTGTTTTTGGATTTGTTGATCAAAGTGACCAAAAAAAATCGCGACCTTGCAAATTTTTTATTTTTTTTTAAGGTGATTATAGAACGAAGCCACACCTAAAATTTTCAAGAGCACAAGACTTGAGAACGAAACAGCGCTCCGTATAGAAAATCTATCTCATTGGTCACCACCAGCAAGCAAGCAATTTGATTGTTTTTCAACGCGAACTGTTGTCAGATTCTCTCGTCTTGTGCACTCGAAAATTCAAAGTTTGGCTTCGTTTTATAATCACCTTAAATCATAACTTTTGAACCGCTTGACCGATTTTCAATTTTCTTGGACAAAATGAATGCTAAAGATTTTAACTATTCAAGAAAAATATAAAATTTCACAAAAAAATGTTTTTTTACAAGAAAATAAAATTAAAAAAAAACGTTTTTTCGTGTTTTGAAGACCTTGGAACAAAATGGGCTACTGCTGTTCTTATTTTTTCTTGAAAGTTCAGACAATTTTACGTTTATTGTTAAATTTTCAGCGATGTATGTTTTTTAGTTTTTGAGATATATTTTTTTTGAAAATAAAAAAAACAGTCATTTTTAATCGACACACACTGTAGGTCTCAGCGCATTAGATTTTTTAATTAAAAAAAATTTAACTTTTGAACAGCTCAACCGATTAAGGTTGATTAAAATTTTCAATTGCACACCCCGTTAAACGGTATAATAATGATATGGGTTACTATTGAATAAGGGGTCGTCCACAAGCCACGTGAGGTAGGGGGGGATAAAGTCAATGACCACGGTTCATAAAAATTTTATTTTTTTTGTATGGATAAATGTCCACAAACGGGATGAAGGAGGTCTATAATTCGGTAAAAAATGACTACGTGCTCAATGGACAGCCGCTAACATATTTTCCAAACTTGGAAACGAACCATGGTTAGAATTTTACAAACTATTTTCATTAGTATCTACCATAAATATCTTTGTACATTTGGTCGGCGCTGAGTCAGAGTGGACCAAGCGACATTTTTCTTATTTTGAGAAAAATGGGCTTAATCTTAAACACAGAGATCAATAATCCATATCTTCAATCCCGAAATCAGTGGCATTACAATAGCTTGGAAATCAAAGTTTTGCAAGGTCAGGGCATTGAAGACAAGCGTTTAATCAGAGTGGACCAAGTGGAAAACATGAGTACCGTTCAAAATATACTGGCCCAATAAGCGGGTTCTAGGATATTCCATACAGACACCATATAACTAGCATAAGCTTCTATCGGACTCTGAAATCGACTAAAAAAATGAAATAATAATAAATCACATCTTTTTGACATGACCAAATGTCAAAATGTAACACAGAATGTCTGCACAGAAATTGTTGCAATTTTCGACCACCCATCTAAATGGTCAAAAATAAAAAATGAAATGCATCGAATTATGTTATACATATTTATAAATTTCCGGTGGTGCATGGCGGCTCACCATAGTAGCGGCGACAGAGCAGAATCGCTACCTACCAATCACTTATTGGTCAGGAAATTTAGTGCGTGGTCGTCGTCCGACCAGATCGGATCTCGGCCGATCGATTACGGTAGAGAGACCGTTGCTCATATTAATTGCACAGTTAATTAATGATCATGTTATAGGCAATTCCCGTCTAAGGAATCTTGCTGTTATAAGAATTTGACGTTTTGTTTGTCAAATGTACATTTCAATTATCCGAACGAAGTTTAGACTGCGAAATGATGATCCCATGTACTTTGGGGTAATCGAGTTCAGTTCGCCTTCGAGCGTCGAGGTCTCTCAAGGAGCTCGGCAGCTTGTAGGATGAAGCGCCCATCTAGGCAGTCGTGGGTTCGATCCCCACCGGAGCACGTGGTTTCTTTTCGCAGTTTCAATTCCAATTTGTACATTTGACACGTGTTTCGTCGTGTGCATATAAGGGGTCTATTTTGTAAATCGAGCGGATTCAAGTGACTCATTTGTAGTCATTGTCGATCAAAGTAAGCATGCATATTTCAGATGTCACCCACAATGATGGAAATCTAGTAATGATGACAAAATCCATGATGCCTCACGTTGTTCTTTATCCTGCGATCATAGCAACAACGATTAACTTTTTGTCGTCAAGTTATCACAACAAACTACACTCCGCGAATAATGCATCGTGTTGCACTAGTGCTAGCGATTAACTGTTCGCGAATAAAAGTTTAATTATTTTGAGGATTTTTCCACTTTTACTTAAAGTCCTACCTCCATATACACTGTTTGTGATTCTAAAACCATTCGGAAGATAATTGAGCGGTAAATAATACCGCGAATGCGGCATGATTCAAGTTGTTCGCTACTTGTAACAACATCCGACAAACTCTTTGTCCCACGACAAACAGTTCATCGGATGCTTCAGATATCGGTACGACGCGCGCGTAGTGAGGTGTTCAAATCATGTTGCTGCAAGAACGACGGCCCTCTTAGACCGTTCAAATACCGTATTGTTTGTCACTAGAGACGATTTTTTTCCATCCTTGGTCACCCGTCGACTCCCTTAGTAATTCAGTCACATAGAGTGATAACTGTCGAAAAACTCGAGTGACAGAGCCATGTCGAGCGATTTTTTTGGTCGACAGTGACTCCAGTTGAGTCATTTTGATCGACTCGAGTTATAAAATAGACCCCTAAATTTCAAAACGTCAAAACCTTATAACAGCATCTCGTTGTAGCTAAAATTAGGGCACGGTTATCCAGCGTCACGAGTTCCAGAACTAACTGAACGCTACGCTTCAATATCCAACGCTTGTCGACTGATGGGGTTGCTGCACAGTACCGCCAGCAGCTAGACGAGCGGTTGGGAAGAATCGCGTTTCTGGAGATGTCGACAGTCTATGGGACCCTATCCACGTGGCTGTGACAACAACGGCACGGGAAGTGATTGGCACTGGTCAACAACGAGGACGAAACGACTGGTTCGAAGAATAGTGCCAAAAAATGACAGATATGAAGAATGTCACCAGAAGCCGTATGTTTGTGGTCGGTATCTAACATAACAGAGAGCGGTACAGGACAGCGAGAGCCGAAGAAAAGCGAATCCACCGCAGAAACAAAAGGCAGCACGAAGAAAGTGTGGTAGATGAAGCTCAGTATAGCATGAACCGGAACGATATGCGGAGATTTTATGCAAAGTTCAATGGCGCGCGGCATAATACCGTACCAGTGCCCTTATCGAGAAAGGAATTTGCTGACCGATAAAACCGATAAAGTAATTTCAGCAACAGGATGAACATTGATGACGACAACCAAGATGTGGACTTACCGACCCTAGAAGAGGTTAAAAAGGCTATCAGCGAGCTAAAGAACTGTAAGGCTGCTAGAAAGGACGAGATCCCGGTCGAACTTCTTAAGCACGGGAGGAACATCTTTATCAGTATATCTACTGAGTACTTCTGAAGGTATGGGAGGACGAAGAAATGCCCTTCGGCTGGTTGAATGGCCTCATACGCCTAATCTACAATAAAAGGTACATACTGGAATGCGCTAATTAGAGGAATTACCCTTCTGCTGCGCATCCTGTTTAACAGACTGAGACCGCTCGAAAAGTCCTTCGTCGAGGAATGCCAAGCTGATTTTCATTAGGGCCGCTCGACAGCGGACCAGATTTTTAGGCTGCGATTAATCCTAGATAAATTTCGGGAGTATAGTTTGCAGACTCACCATCTGTTTATTGAATTCAAGGCGTACGATTTAGTGAAAAGAAATGAACTGTGGAAGATAATGTCTAAACATGGTTTTCTGGGCGAAACTGTTAAATCTGATACGTGCTACGCTGGATGGTTCGAAATCAAGTGTTCGGATTGCAGACGAGGTGTCAAAATAATTTGTGACGTTAGACGGATTGAATCAGGATGACACACACTTTCGAATTTACTGTTCAACATTGCACTCGAGGGTGATATTAGGATATTTAGCGTGCAGAAAAACGGCACTATCATCATACGTCCGCATAAGGTCCTTGGCTTTGCGGACGATATCGACGTTATTGGAATCGATCGTAGGTCAGTTGAAGACGCTTTCGTGCCTTTGCAGAGGGAGACAGCAAGAATAGGCCTGAATATATTGCGCATTTCTTTCACCACTGGACTATCGCAGAAGTTTTTACAAGTGCGGAAACGCTAATAAAAGTGCGCAATTGCATTAAATAGGGTAGGTGTCTTCGGGGGACTTATTCTTTGTAAATCAAAGAATAAGTGCTCTGAAGACACTAACAGGATTGAAAGCAATCCCGCACTTTTATTCTCACTTTCGCACTTATGAGACCGCACTTCGCAGTCCAGTAGTGAAAGAAATACACAATAAATTCTACCAAAACAAAGTACACGTTTGCAGGTAGAGATAGAGTTGGCTGGTGTAGGTACTAAGGTAGTGTTTGATGGGGATGTGTTTTGTTGAAGAATTTCTTTACCTTGGAACACTTATGACATGTGACAACGACATTTCCCGCGAAGTGAAAAGACGTGTTGTGGCTGCGAATAGGGCCTTTTACGGACTACGTAACCAGCAAGGGTCCCGCAACTTGCGAACGGAAGTTTGTGCTCAACTTCCGAGCCGATCAGACGCATTCCGCGTTTCATAAGTCGTCTGCGGAAGCCAACCGTCGGTTTATATCGATTTTCAGTGATTCTGTAGAAGCACCGTTAGTAAAGTACCGCGAGTTTCTTTAGTTTTCGTTTCGCTGGCATCGTGTCACGATGGCCACGAAAAACCGTCGCGAGAACACTTTCCGTATTGATTATGGAAACGTGCCGAAGAAGCCATCCTCCGAAGAGGTTCACCAATTCGTCGGAGAGACGCTTAAGCTGAAGCGAGATGAGGTGCAACGTATCCAATACAGTCGCAACCTTGGAGTCGCCTTCGTCAAAACTACTTCGCTCGAAGTGGCACAAAAGGTAGTCGAAAACAACGATTATAAACACGAGCTCATAGTAGATGGAAAGTCTTTCAAGCTACGTCTAGCTATGGAAGACGGAGCGGTTGAGGTCAAGCTCTTCAACCTCTCTGAGGACGTCACGAACAGCAAAATTGCTAGATTTCTGATGTCGTATGGAGAGTTACTCTCAATTCGAGAGGAGGTTTGGGATGAGAAGCACCTTTTTGCTGGACTCCCGACCGGTGTCCGAGTCGTACGGATGATCGTCCGTAAAAACATCCCATCCTACGTGACAATCGACTCTGAAACCACGCTCGTGTCTTATTATGGGCAACAACAAAGCTGTCGTCATTGCGGCGAATCTGTACATAATGGTGTTTCATGTGTACAGAACAAAAAATTGTTGGTGCAAAAGTTGGCGACAAGCGGCACGTCATACGCTGATGCCGCCAAAAACCCGCTCCCCTCTCGAACCCAAATCGGTTCGAAACAACAGCGCACGAAGCTAGCCCTCCCGAAATCTACACCTCCAAAAGATTCGCTCCCTACTAACGCAGCACCAAGCCCGACACCCTCGACTAGCACCACCATGCCTCCTCCTGCTAGTGTAATCCATCGTGCTACCGAAGTCGCCGAAATGACAAATCTGCCACCCGATCAACAACAAGATGCAGAAGCCGAACCGTGGGTGAGAGTAACGCGCCGTTCAGCGAAGAATTCTGATGGCAACGAGACCGACACTTCCAACTCCAGTCGGTACTCTGATAGACGCCCGATTGGTAAAAAAATAAGACACGACAAAAGCGAAACCAATCATGTCACCGACCTGAAACTCTGAGCCGCTCTCTTCACTAGCTACAATATTGCTACCATCAACCTAAACACCATCACGAACAACAACAAAATCAACGCGCTGAGAACATTCGTCCAAACAATGCAACTGGACATTGTTTTCATGCAAGAAGTTGAGAACGAGCAACTCACTCTCCCCGGCTTCAATGTAATTGCCAACGTCGACCATTCCAGAAGAGGCACAGCAATCGCATTAAAAGACCATATTCAATTCTCTCATGTGGAGCGAAGTTTGGATGGCCGTCTAACCGCAGTCCGCATCCTCGATACAACCCTTTGTTGTATTTATGCTCCGTCTGGCACAGCGTACCGTGCGCAGCGAGAACGATTTTTCAATAGCACTATTGCATACTATCTCCGTCACCGAACTGAGCATTTGTTACTAGCCGGAGACTTCAACTGCGTACTGCGACAGAGCGACGCAACAGGGTCTAATTCGAGCCCCTCTCTGCAATCTACTGTCCAGCAGCTACAGCTCAACGATGCTTGGATAAAATTACGCTCTCGAGACGCCGGACACACCTATATTACAGCGAATTCATCATCACGTCTAGATCGCATATACGTAAGCGGAGGGCTATGCGAACAGCTACGTAGGATAGAAACTCACGTCTGCTCATTCAGCGATCACATGGCTGTGACCCTTCGAGTATGCCTGCCTCATCTCGGTCGACCTCAGGGGCGAGGATTTTGGTCGCTCCGTCCCCACCTTCTCTCCGAAGAAAATATCACAGAGCTTCAAATTCGTTGGCAGTTCTGGACGCGCCAAAGAAGAAACTTTGCCAGCTGGATGGATTGGTGGTTGGAATTTGCCAAGTCGAAAATCGTCAGTTTCTTCCGCTGGAAATCTAAACAGATATACGATGAGTATCATCATGCACACGAAAATCTGTACAGCCAGCTGAGACGTGCCTACAACGGGTACTATCAAAATCCTAGAATGTTGTCTACGATAAATCGCCTGAAAGGGGAGTTACTGGCACTGCAACGTCGTTTCACTCATACTTTCACGCGGATAAATGAGCCAATACTAGCGGGAGAGCCTCTCTCGACATTTCAGCTGGGCGATAGGAGAAAGAAGCGTACCACTATTACACGACTCGATGATGAACAAGGTGGAACCATAAACGACTCGCAAACGATTCAAAACGAAATACTGCAATACTTCTCCGAACTATATAGAGAAACGAATGGTGAGACGGAGCGACTTGATGAATTTCAGTGTGACCAGATTATCCCGCAAAACGACGCAACGAACGAACGATGCATGGAAGAGATTACCACTGCGGATGTTTGGGCCGCAATCAAATCAAGTGCGTCAAAGAAATCGCCTGGACCGGATGGAATTCCCAAGGAATTTTACCAGCGAGCTTTCGATGTCATTCATCGAGAGATAAATCTGATAATGAACGAAGCCCTAAATGCACAATTTTCTCACACGTTTGTTGAAGGCGTTATAGTACTTGTGAAAAAGTCAGGAACTGGCAACACTCTTGCTTCGTACAGACCCATTTCGCTTCTAAACTTCGACTATAAACTGTTTTCCCGCATACTGAAAGCGCGTTTGGACAGCGTGATGAAGGCCAACCACATACTAAGCAATGCTCAAAAGTGTTCAAACGGACACAACAATATCTTTCAAGCCACCCTAGCGCTAAAGGATAGGATTGCACAGCTGGCCACGCTTTCGATCGGGTGAGACACTCGTTTCTGTACAGTAATATGCGTTCTCTCGGCATCCATCCCCAACTCGTGGATCTGCTATCTAGAATCTCTGCTCTCTCATCATCTCGTCTGCTTGTAAACGGATACCTAACAACTGCCTTTCCCATTCAACGATCGGTGAGACAGGGAGATCCAATCTCGATGCATTTATTTGTGTTGTATTTGCATCCTCTCTTGACCTCTCTCGAAACGGTCTGCGGCACTGACTTGATCGTCGCATATGCCGATGATGTAAGTGTGGTTGCCACATCGGCGCAAAAAGTTCATGCCATGCGTGACTTATTTCAACGCTTCGGAAGAGTTTCAGGTGCCGTATTGAACCTTCGTAAAACAACTTCTGTCGACGTCGGCTTCATCAACGGCCACCCTATCATTGTGGATTGGTTGAAAACCGAAAACCACATCAAAATACTAGGCGTTTTGTTTGCAAACTCAATACGGCGCATGATAACCCTTAAGGGGACACGGGAGACCGTGTTATTTTCCCTATCTTTTGTCTCACTCTAACAATTATCATCAAAACTTTGCCGAAGCAAATCTCGAGTTTTAGTGAACCGATGAAGTTGAAAATTTAATCGCACCACATATATAGAATATAGTGATAATTTTTTCACATCCATATATGGAGTGGTACTTGAGATCTGCTTCTTCAAATGGATAGGATGATTATAATGACGTCCCGTGCGGCCTTAACTGGGACAGATTAGTTGGGAAAATAGCACAGCAAGTTTGGCTTAATTCGCTTCGCACACTTACCCTACATCAGAAGATTTTTCTTGTCAACACTTACATCACGGCCAAAGCTTGGTATCTTGCATCGATTCTACCAACCTACTCTGTACATTCAGCTAAGATAACGGCAACCATCGGAACATTCTTGTGGAGAGGGCAACCTGCACGCATACCGATGATACAGCTTGCAAGACTGAAGGAACAGGGTGGGCTCAAACTCCAGCTAATATCTATGAAAGCGAAATCTTTGCTAATTAATCGTCACCTTAGAGAGATTGGCTCAATCCCATATTACAATTCCGTAATTTCCCAAGCAAATCCTAATGTCGCTGCTGACCTTCCTTGCTTAAAAACTATCCTGCAGGCGCGCCAAAGCCTGCCCACCCAAATTCTACAAAACATGTCCTCCGATCAATTACATCGCTATTATGTCGATCAAACCGATCGGCCAAGGGTCGAATTGCGGTATCCTGCAGTAAACTGGCGACGCGTGTGGTTCAATATAGGAAATAACAACTTTACTCCAGCTCAACGCAGTCATTGGTATCTCCTAGTGAACGAGAAAGTGGAACACAAACAGCTGTGGTGTACTATTCGTCGAGCGGACAACGACCAGTGCGTTCACTGCAATGCAGCGATTGAAACTCTCAAGCATAAGTTCAATGAGTGTCCTCGAGTGGCTGCAGCATGGGAACATCTGCAAAACGTATTGATGAACATCCTGAATGGCCGGAGAATTTCGTTTGAACAAATGCTACACCCAGAATTACATAACACGAACAGAACACAAAGATTATATGCAATGAAACACATCATTAATTACGTCGCTTTTGTCAATAAGTGTGATAACAGAGTAGACGTAGATGAATTAGAGTTTTACTTGAATGTTGAATTATGATTAAGTGCAAAATATTCAATGTAATTAGTTTTTAAACAAATCAACTGAAATAAACAATACTTTTACAAAAAAAAAAAAAAAAAAAAAAAAAAAAAAAAAAAAAAAAAAAAAAAGGAAAGAAAATTCGGCTCTCTATGGCCACGAAGCGTAAACGTTGAAAGAGGCAGACCGGAAGGGCTTTGGTGTTGTCAAGCGTGAAGTGTTCGAAGCTCTACAATACGCCCGGCAATGGCGGTACGCTACGGTGTATCAACCATCAAGAAAGGAAGGATTGATGGATGACAAGAAGAATCATTCGATGTCGAAAAATCTGACAAATCACTTGGATTTCTCGCATTTGTCAGCACGTTTTCGCTGCAATGGTAAAAGCACTTGACTGCAAACATTGATCGATTTTTATTAATCATAGTAAATTTGTTACATATCGTTCGCAGTTTACAAAATTCATCAAATCTAATCAAAGTGAATTGTGCATCTAATGACAGAATAATCAGTTTTTCTCAAGTTTTGTACTTGGTCCACACGAACTTAACGCCGACCATTTTATATGTTTTTGATGTATTTTTCATCGGATACATTGCTTCGTTGGTATTTTAATTTAAGTCATGGTATAATTTATTCTTGTTTTTATATGTGAATAGTTGCGCTTACCTATTCGATGTATTGGGCAACGACCCTTTTGGCCCCACATAAATATGGCCTTTTTTCTCCCGAAAAGTATATGTGGTTTATGCATACCCATAAAATATTGGTTAGACACTGACTGGCGAATGTTGTTGTCTGTGGCTAGATATCAATAAATCAAAATGCTTTCATTTCTTCGGTATTCTTAAATACATAGTAACGGTAGTAAACTTATATTAGAGAGGTTTTTCCAGACAAAGGCAGGCCTGGATAATAACCGGTGTCTGGACATTTAATCGTGCACGCTATTTTAAACATGCATGCTAGCCACTACAAATGCAGTAGTATTGAGACCAAGGCCAGACGTAACTGTTCTAGCCTATTTTCACAATGACGTGCAGAAAGCCGTATACATAGCAATTACTGAATCTGAATAAATGAACAGAATTTCAAAGGGCCCGTCTTTGTTTTCATACACTTGGATACAATATAAAAGATTTTATTTATGTTATTTCTTAGGCTCCAAAACGAATTTCACAAACGTTTTAATTCTTTCGAT
Organism: Aedes aegypti; assembly: GCF_002204515.2. Classification (NCBI taxonomy): domain Eukaryota; kingdom Metazoa; phylum Arthropoda; class Insecta; order Diptera; family Culicidae; genus Aedes; species Aedes aegypti. The sequence continues at coordinate 168,126,918 of NC_035107.1, forward strand.
TGCTAGAGGAATCAATATGATCAGGATCCCAATCAGTACACAGTTTCTCTAAAATTATCTCCAGAAATTACTCCATACATTCATCTAGGGGTATTTCCTTCATATAGGGGAACTCACGTATTTTTGGCCATTTTGTTCTTTTCGTCATGGGGGGGGGGTCTTTATTTCCGTAGGGCCTCATCTTCTGAAATTCGGCAGTAAGATGCGATTATATGATGCAAATTATGAGCCCAAAAATACACCCATGAAGGGAAGCTGTCGAAAACACACTACTTCTCAATCTTCCTCCAGTGTCGCCCAGTTGACTATCGTCAGAAGCACCCTGCTGATGCTGAGTACGAAAGCGAGGTTTTCCGCAAGTGTACAAATACAAAAGCGCGACTACTGAAGTGTTGAAAAGGTCCTCAACGAATTTATCCATGAATTAGGTAATCCGGTAATTGTTCAATTGATATCTTCAAAACCTACTTCAGAAGTTCTTCCAGAAAATTATCGGGACATTTCTAGACACTTTTTTCCAATAATTCTTTATTGACCATAAAAATTACCCAGTGTATCCTCCGCGGATTTTCACCAAAGTCCTTATGAAGTTTTTCGATTAATTATCCTACAGAATTGTCAATATTTTTCCACCAAATTGTTAGAAGAATACGTGATGAAATTTGGAAATCATTTCAGAAGGAAATTATAAAGTAATCTATGATTAAAATCCTAGAGTAATCCTAATTAACACCTGTAAGCATCTTTGTAGGATTTTCCATACCTGAGAAAGCCGAGAAGGAATCTACATATTAATCGCTAAATTCATTTTTTTTTTAATTAGTGAAACTACATAAACTTGTGAGGAATCTATGAAGAATTTACTTGAGAAATTACTCAAAATTTTTAGAAGAGACTACAGGAGTAATTCCTGCACGAAATTTTATAATTAATCCAAGAGAAATTTTTAGAGGAACTTGCGATATTTCAAGATTAATTTATAGAGAAATCCAGGGAAAATTGATTTTCTGATAGAAGTTTCAGAGCAATTCCGAGAATAAATTATTAAAGAAATTGCGTAGAAACACCAGGAAAACATCTTGAAGGACTAAATAAATTGATATAGAGCTACTCAAATTATTCCTGCAGGAATCTCTGGGAGAATTTCAAGAACAAAACTTGTGGAAATTACTGGATGTATCAGCGTTAAACTGATAAAGAATTCCTTAAAGCATACATCAAGCAAATTCAAACAAATATTAAATAGAGTTTTTTTTTTCGAAAGGGAGCCTGTGAGAATTTCAAGCGGCAATATTTAAGAAATCTCTGGAGGAATCAACTAATCTATAAATTCCTGAAAATTTTGTGAAGGATACGCGTAGTTGTTTGTTTGTTTGTTTTATTAACGACACTTTACACCAAACAGGTGCATTAGTGTCAGAATAAAGATCAATAATTTTGAAAATACAATTTCATTTACAGTATTTAGCAATAAATTTATCTTGCCGTTTTGACCGCAGGCATTACTTCTGGAAATTCTCAAAAGATTCTTACACAACTTCTTTTAAAGAAAATTCTAAATCCTTCAGGAATTCACATAGTAATTTTTTCATCGATTTCGCTAGGATTTTGCTTAAGATTGTTTGGGTAATTTTTAAGAAATCAAGTAATGATTTCTCCAGAAACGTCACGGATTATTAATGATTTCCTCCATTTTTTTCTATGGATTCTACGAGGGGTTCATTATAAGTTCGTTGAGAAATTTTGAAGCGATATACTGATAGATTTATTCTATGCATAAAATCGATCGAAATTTTTAGAGAAAATCTGGAAAAATTCCATGAGGTATTTCTAAAACGATGTTACGTTTATGTTTGTTTCAATAAACGTCTATTGTTGAATGTGTGTATATTTTTTATTGAACTGATAAAATAATATATGAAAATGTCGAACCTTAAAAAAGTACTAAAATTAAATCTTAGAGAAATCACATACTTTGGTCACAACGTCGTAAGCCGGAAAATAGGCAATAAATTTAAGACAATATACAAAAACGGGTAGCACTACCCGTCATAAATACGGACTCACTGAAATAAGTATTGCAACACTCAGCTGAATAATGAATCACCCCCGAAAAGTTTAGCATCACATCAAAACAGGTTAATTCACATTGCTATATCTCGAGATCCTTACGACTTGCAAAGAAGCGATCTTCAGCAAAGTTGTTCAGGGGATCAAGGACATCCGGAAAGCGAACAGTTTAGTTCGCGATTTTGCCGCTAGGTGGCGCTAGTGAGCATGTAAAATTGAGCATTTTGAACTAGTTCTACACGCAAATAAAACCGTTCCCAAAAATGAGCACTAGCAGTCACGAAATCTGGAATAAGCTGATTTTTGCTTTACGAAAATACACCATGATTTTAACTCACGGATTCATGAACCAACTTCCACAAATCATACGTAACGCCTGCTGAACTGAGTACTGACAGATCAAAGAGATCACATAAACGTGATATTTTTTCTGGTATTCGAGAAATTGTATCACGAATATAAGAACTACATTCTGCGTCGCGCTCTGGTGGTCCGTGATTATAATAACAAATTTCGAGAACCTATTCCATTCCCCACTTTCTGAAGAATAATTTAACCAAATTTTCTTCTAAAATTTACGCATTTTCGGCACATTTTCATTGCGGTTTGATTGTAGATACACAAATGGCACTTCTATAAATTGCTCAGAAAACTGCATCAGTAGCGACAGTCAAAGCCACGTAGTTCACCCGTCGAAAAGAAACAGCTATGCATTTGGGGAAACACATACGCTATTAGCTGCAAATTTGGTCCATTTAGGCAGCAGTCTTGATTCTCAACAGAAACAACGACTGGATAAGTTATACTTGATTATCCATTTAAATAATACTCCACCTAAACTAAACAATTAGCTGGAAAAACAGCAAATTTTTGCAAGAAATTGAATGGCTGATTCACTTTTGATCTCGTTTGTTTACTACGTGGTTTTGCGCATGCGTTACTATTCTTGACAGCGCGCGTGAACAGAGTTCTAGCTATCAGGAACCAAATCACACATTTGAATATTGTGGCTTTTGATATCGTGATTTCTAAATCATGGCATTGGAAGCGTTATGGAATGAAGATGCAAATATGAAGACAAGAGTTTTGTTCTCAAACTTGTGAAAAAGTTCATGAAAGTAAGATGTGATGAATCACACTTCTGTGAACTAAATCACGGATAGGCATAAGATGTGCGTTCCGTTCCGTATGATATTTTGTTCACGAATATCAGAACGGATTTTTTTGCGTGTAGCTTGTGATCCATAAGAGATAGAAAGTTCGGGTCTTCGGCAAAGTTGCTCAGGGGTTCAAGGACATCCGGAAAACGATCAGTTTAGTTCACGATTTTGCCGCTAGGTGACGCTAGTGAACATGTAAAATTGAGCATTTCAAACTAGTTCTAGCTTGTGATCCATAAGAGATAGAAAGTTCGGGTCTTCGGCAAAGTTGCTCAGGGGTTCAAGGGCATCCGGAAAGGGAACAGTTTAGTTCGCGATTTTGCCGCTAGGTGGCGCTAGTGAGCAAGTAAAATTGAGCATTTTGAACTAGTTCTAGCTTGTGATCCATAAGAGATAGAAAGTTCGGGTCTTCGGCAAAGTTGCTCAGGGGTTCAAGGACATCCGGAAAACGATCAGTTTAGTTCACGATTTTGCCGTTACGTGGCGCTAGTGAGCATGTAAAATTGAGCATTTTGAACTAGTTCTAGCTTGTGATCCATAAGAGATAGAAAGTTCGAGTCTTCGGCAAAGTTGTACATCCGGAAGACAAACAGTTAGGTTGTAGATTTTGCCGCTAGGTGGCGCTAGTGAGCATGTAAAATTGAGCATTTCAAACTAGTTCTAGCTTGTGATCCATAAGAGATAGAATGTTCGGGTCTTCGGCAAAGTTGCTCAGGGGTTCAAGGACATCCGGAAGACAGATAGTTTGGTTCGAGATTTTGCCGCTAGGTGGCGCTAGTGAGCATGTAAAACTGAGCATTTTGATCTAGTTATAGCTTGCTATCCACAAGAGATAGAAAGTTCGAGCCTTCGGTAAGTAAAGAACAGAAATAAAGTAAAGGACATCCAAATATCAAATTTTTTGGTTCCTAATTTTGCCACTAGGTTGCACTAGTACGCATATTTAATCAAATATATGAAACAAATTCTATTTTTCGAGCCAGATGAGATAGGAAGTTTGAATCTTCGGCAAAGTTGTTCGGAAAGTCAAGGGCATCCAGGAAACAGTTTACTCTGGAGGGATGACTGTACCTTAACATTATGAATTTGATAAGATAGAATTTCCAGAATGCTGTTCAGATATTCTTTGACATGTGGAAGTTGAAGTGATTAGGGATGGAATCATATTAAATTAAAGTGATGCAGGTCTGATCAAATGTATTTTCAAATGTATCATATCTGATTCATATGCTAGTGATTCTGGTATGACTTACTCCATGTGCGAGTGACTCAGTCAGAACTCATATTCATCATATTCAAATTATTCAAGTCAGAATCTCTTCATGGTTCAAGTTTGATTGACTTCATATCCAAGTGATTGATGTCTTATTCTCTTTATATTCATGTCTTTCGGGTTTGATTCACTCTACAGTCGACTCTCCATAACTCGATATTCAAGGGACCATCGACTTAAAGAATTATCGAGTTATAGAATATACCAACGCAAAAAATCCCAAAATCGAAGAAACAAATTTCAGTATTTCCAATACATATATGATTACTTCTGTAAGAAAGCAATAATATTTTGTTGATATTATTTTACAAACAAATATCCCATTATTTTCCTTGCGTTTTTTTTTATTTTAATTTTTTAAACATTTATTACAACTTGCAAGTATTTATTCACTTCCAGAATAAGTCCAAGTTTCCCAGTATAAGAAGGATTTTAAAATGGATATCGATTTATGGAGGGAAATTTTCCTCTCACGTGACATCGAATAATTGAGATATCGAGTTATAGAAATATCGACTTATGGAGAGCACGATATATGGGAATTTGAGGGGACCGAAAAATCGATCGAGTTATAGAGTATATCGAGTTATAGAATATCAAGTTGTGGAGAGTATATTCAAGAAAGTCAGGTTTGACTTGTATATGAAGTAAACAAAAATCATGTCAAATTCACTCCATGTTCAAGTGACTCAGGATTGATTCATTTTATATTCAATAGATTCAAGTTTAGTTCTCTCCATACTCGCAAGTGTTTCACGTCAGATTCACTTTATTATTAAGTTATTCAGAATTGATTCATTTCATTTTCAAGTGATTCAGTTTGTTTCATATCCTAGTGATTCTTATCTGATTCACTCATATTCGACTGGTTTAGGTTTGATTAATTAATGTTCAAATGATTTCAAGTGATTCACTTCATTTTCAAATGTTTCAAGTTTGATTCACTTTATGTACAAGTGATTCAGGTCTGATTGATTTCATATTCAAGAGATTTGGGATTTATTTCCAGTGATTTATGTTTGATTCGCTTCATATCCAAGTGATTCATGTCGGATTCACTCCATATTCAAGTGATTCAGGTTTGATTCGCTTTATATTCAAGTGCTGCAGGTCTGAAAGTGCCTAGTTTGAAATTGTCAATTTTACATGCTCACTTGCGCCACCTAGCAGCAAAATCGCGAACTGTTTGCTTTCCGGATGTCCTTGAACCCCTGAGCAACTTTGCCGAAGACCCGAACTTTCTATCTCTTATGGATCACAAGCTAGAACTAGTTTGAAATGCTCACTAGCGCCACCTAGCGGCTAAATCGCGAACTAAACTGTTCGCTTTCCGGATGTCCTTGAACCGCTGAGCAACTTTGCCGAAGACCCGAACTTTCTATCTCTTATGGATCACAAGCTAGAACTAGTTTGAAATGCTCACTAGCGCCACCTAGCGGCAAAATCGCGAACTAAACTGATCCCTTTCCGGATGTCCTTGATCCCCTGAGCAACTTTGCCGAAGACCCGAACTTTCTATCTCTTTCGGATCACAAACTAGAACTAGTTCAAAATGGTCATTTTTACATGCTCACTAGCGCCACCTAGCGGCAAAATCGCGAACTAAACTGATCCCTTTCCGGATGTCCTTGAACCCCTGAGCAACTTTGCCGAAGACCCGAACTTTCTATCTCTTTCGGATCACAAGCTAGAACTAGTTTGAAATGCTCAATTTCGCATGCTTACTAGCGCCACCTAGCGGCAAAATCGTGAACTAAACTGATCCCTTTCCGGATGTCCTTGAACCCCTGAGCAACTTTGCCGAAGACCCGAACTTTCTATCTCTTATGGATCACAAGCTAGAACTAGTTCAAAATGCTCAATTTTACATGCTCACTAGCGCCACCTAGCGGCAAAATCGCGAACTAAGTTTCCGGATGTCCTTGAACCCCTGAGCAACTTTGCCGAAGACCCGAACTTTCTATCTCTTTCGGATCACAAGCTAGAACTAGTTTGAAATGCTCAATTTCGCATGCTTACTAGCGCCACCTAGCGGCAAAATCGTGAACTAAACTGATCCCTTTCCGGATGTCCTTGAACCCCTGAGCAACTTTGCCGAAGACCCGAACTTTCTATCTCTTATGGATCACAAGCTAGAACTAGTTCAAAATGCTCAATTTTACATGCTCACTAGCGCCACCTAGCGGCAAAATCGCGAACTAAACTGATCGTTTTCCGGATGTCCTTGAACCCCTGAGCTACTTTGCCGAAGACCCGAACTTTCTATCTCTTATGGATCACAAGCTAGAACTAGTTTGAAATGCTCACTAGCGCCACCTAGCGGCAAAATCGCGAACTAAACTGATCCTTTTCCGGATGTCCTTGAACCCTTGAGCAACTTTGCCGAAGACCCGAACTTTCTATCTCTTATGGATCACAAGCTAGAACTAGTTCAAAATGCTCAATTTTAAATGCTCACTAGCGCCACCTAGCGGCAAAATCGCTTTCCGGATGTCCTTGATCCCCTGAACAACTTCGCTGAAGATCGCTCCTTTGTAGGTCGTAAGGATCTCGAGATATAGCAATGTGAAATTACCTGTTTTGAGGTGATGCTAAACTTTTCAGGGTGATTCAATATTCAGCTGTGTGTTGCAATACTTATTTGAGTGAGTCCGTATTTATGACGGGTAGTGTATATTCGTATCGGTACATGTTGGTGCTTCCGACCACAGCAATGCTGATATCAAATAGATAAATTACATTAAGGGTGCCCTGTAAGAATCTGAATCTTCGAACAAAATTAAGCTATGGAGTAAGCAACTGATAAGCTGTCGAATAAAAGTAATCGTGCTTAGAAAAAACACAAATACCTATTCACGGGATTGACTTGAGGAGCCAAAAAAATATACAAAACCTCGTCATCCCGTTGGTCTCAAAGAATAACGTTCCCTGCATAACGAAACGAATATTCTTACCTACGGTTTTTGTTGTGGTAGTTGTTTGTAGCATCCTCTAGCAGAGATTAATGATACTAGACATAACACTTTTTCAGTTCAAGTCCGGGATGGCTCATATTGCCCCGTATGTTCATGTTGTCCATATTGCCCCTAATAACTTCTGATGAAACTTATGTAGAAATTCCTGATGAACTCTTGCAAGGATCTCCCTCTAACTTTAACTTTTAAAGAATTAACGATTTTCTTTGAAAAAAAAAAAATCGAACGGTATCCATGTAGAAATATTTATAGGAATGCTCAATGAACATTAAATGAAATTTTGAAGAATCCATGGAGGTTTTACATTTTTATCAGACAATTGTTTGAAAGACTACAGAACTAACGCGTCTAAATAAATGGGGTGGGTAATGTCTGTTACATTACCGCGGGATTGACGTAGAACTACTATGGACACAACTTCGATCAATTCTGGGTCAGGCACTAACCACTGGAAGCTGAATGCGTTTGCATTTGATTATGCCGCTCAGTTTGATACTAAAATAATAATTTTCTATACAGAAGTGAAAGTGGAATTTCAAAACCTTGGCATTACGTTGGTTACGTTGACAAGACATCAAAGGTTCATGTCGTTTACTTACTGAATCCCACATACCAGTCCAAATAGTTTAATAACTGTTTTAAAAGAGAACGTTGATTTCAAGCAAATCTATAAATACGGGTGCTAGAGAAAATTTGACGTCATTTGCTTTTCACTCTCCGATTGGCTCGCATCTCAGCAGGCAACAGATCGGCTTGTTCTGACCGGGCGTACTTCTCAGGCACAGACATCGATATCGAAGGATCCCCCGTATGTCTTGCTTCGCTCAAATCAAACTGTCGAGCAAGCGAAAGAAAATGCCGTCCGAAGCCAAAGCCATCACCGCTGCCGCCGTCAAGAAGAAGAAGAGGAAGCAGTCCACATGAGAATGAGATAGTTGTGGTCGCTATCGCAGTCCTAATCTGTGACTGTGGCTGGCAACCGAGAAGAAGGAGGAGAAAAAGAAGGCAGTTCCTAAGCCAAACCCCACCAAGTTTCGCAGTCCGCCGTGATAAAGAAGACCCTGAAGAAGCCGCCACCACAAACCTCATCGGGCAAGGAGGATTTCAACCAGTACGCCGTCAAAATGTGTTCCTCGATTTCAACAATTCAATCGGCCCTTTTCAGAGTCAACAAATGTGTTCTAAAGAGTTATCTGTGTAATATTTCCTAATATGTTTACCACATACTTGCTATAATCTCTTAATTCATCTCATAGCACCATACAATATCTGATTTATTACGAATAATCGACAATACGATAATTTGAGGAAGTTTCCGAGGACGGTGCTGCAATGCCGTCGGGATGCAAAAACAGCATAATGCTCATCAAAGACATTAATTTCATATAGCTTATTTCCTATTTAGCCTATTTCTTCGCTTTCTTATCTGGGAAATAGGCTATATGACAACCACAGCGATTAAGTTGAAATCTGGAAACGTAGCTCAATCTTGAGCGATTCCACATACCCAAAGATTGACAGCTTCTCGGATCATCCGATTATGAGGCTTCTTGTAAGGGGGTGCCTAACGCAGTTTTGTGAAAAACTTAATTTCTCACAACTCACGCTTGAGATTTTTCATGCGTGAGTTGTCAATCATGCAACTCAGCAGTCGAAAAATCATGGATGATTTGGCTCACCTTTTTAACTCATTGTCTCGTATTTCCACAGTTTACACACACACTGCAATAATTTCTTGTAAGGCTGGTAAAATTATGTTAATCTTTTCTAACGTAAACAACAACATTCGGGTTTCACGAGTTTTTGCCGGGTTTTGCGACTGAATCATTTTTTACGGTTTGAGTTGATTGAGTTGATTTTGCATCAAAATCTCAAGATTGTGAGATTTGCGAAGCAGATCTCTTATGAGTTTGCTCTCACGGGAGAGCGTATTGATTGAGATTTTGAGTGTGAGTCTATCAACACTGGCCTAACGGGATTGTATCTTGACTATACCGATGCTGCGATTATCACGAGGAGCTCTTACTACCTCGAAGGTTCAAATGAAATGAACCAAATCAGTCGAAAGTAGTATGTTTTACATAATTTGAATGGAAGACGATGATCCTCCCTTTCGTATTCTTCGCCTTCTTCTGATCGACCAATCTGGGACATAAGGTATATGAAGTTTATGTCTTGGTTAGGGATTTACATATCTTCGAAAATTCATGGACGCGTTCGGATGGACCATAAAATATTATTTCAATAGTTTACAATAAATGAAAAACACGAATGTTTTGCCTTCGAGCAAATTTTCAATATTTCTGATCAATATGCGTAAAAGTTATGGAAATTAGAATTCGAAACCCAATACAAGCGTTAATATGAATGCTCTGCTTTATATAATATTTTTTGAAACTAACATTTAGAAAAAATTCAGATCAATAGATGCTTATTACAACTGGTCAAGAAACAGTTTAGTGAACAGTATTTGAAATCTGTTGTAATTTTAATACATTTCCCAATTTCCGTACTCGAGAATTTAGGAAGTGTTCCCCCATTATATGATAAATCAACGATGCTGTTAGAAATGCCATACAATGCTGAGTACTATGATGTTATTACGGTCCGACGGCGCTGCAGCGGCGTCCACGAATAAATTCTCAAATTTCATGAGATTATGTGGGATAAATTATGTGAACCAAATCAAGTTTTGTACAATACCGCTAGATTAAGACCATGATAGATAAAACAGGAAATATAATTCTATAAACCCTTTGAAGAACGTTTGATGGCCCTCAAAAGGGCCGATTGAGCTTGTAAGCTGTCACAGATGAATACCACTACGGGATGTTATCAGTTGATTTTTATGGTTAAACAGAGAAACACCAACCAAAGTGTATATACAGGGGATAGGCAAAATGATTGAGATAGGCAAAATTTTGCCCAAATTCAAATGCTTATAACTTTATGAAAAATGGATGAAATTGGATGCATCTGGAAGCAGTCGACGGCAAATTTGGTCCAGTTTTAGGAACTTCCTTGGATATGCATATTGGCCACTGGACACCGGAGATGTTCCGGATTTTCTGAGATCATGTCCAAATGTCATTTTTTCTGTCGCTTGTATTTTTGTGTGGTGTAAAGTTAGATAGATGTTTGCAATTTTCCTAGAAACTAGAACTAATAGGAAGTTGAATGCCACCGGACGCATTAAGATTGGTTGGAAATCTTCAGAAATATGACCATTTTCGTAAAACTGGTTCCGGAAAGCATGGTCAGTCATGTTTGTATTTCAAATCATGTAAATATTATCCGGAGCTATATCCAAGCGGACAGCAACCTTAAAAATGATGTTTCCTGCAGCGTATTCAGAACCATTAGATGCACAGACCACTCTATAGAACGTTCCAGGTGCCCTGGGGGAAGTGGTCAATTAGGAACATATCCGGAACCATATCAATATGGGCATCAAACTTCATGATTTTCAAAGGATATGCTTTCCGAAGCATTTCCAGCATCACCGGCTGCCATAACCACTTTATAGTAGGTTCCAGGTGCCCCGGGGGATGTGGCCAATTCGGAACATGTCCGGCAAAACTGGAACATGTCTGGCAAAACTGGACCAAATTTGCCGTCGACTGCTTCCAGATGCATCCAATTTCATCCATTTTTCATAAAGTTATAAGCATTTGAATTTGGGCAAAATTTTGCCTATCTCAATCATTTTGCCTATCCCCTGTATGTGAATAAGTTCTCTGTTTATATGACAAACCAGCTGAATATTTCATGGGTGCACAACAGCAACAGGGTAGCGGATCACAGGGATATAGTTGAAATCTGGAAACGTAGCTTAATCTTGAATTTCACAAACCAGATGCTGTATTGACAGCTTGAAGGTTAACAGCTCAGCAGGTTTCAAGCAGCGAGGTACTTCTGACTAAGCAAGTTCGGAGGAGCTCTTACCAGCTCGAAAGCGGAAATGGAATGAAACTGAATCCGACGAAGGAAGCATGTTTTATAACCTTAGAATAACAGATGATGCTCCTCCCTTTTGTGCTCTTCGCTTTCTGATCGACCAATCTGGGAAATGGGTATGTGCCAATAATGTGTTTGGCTTAGAATGCTTGAGAAATTGGTCGAACATGAATTGTTGGAAGGGTTGACATTCCCTAAATATTCAATACTTAACTATTGATAATCAATAGTTTTCTTCATTATGAAGGTTAATTTCTGATCCATGGGTGCCAAAATTATTACACTTGTTCAATGAGAATCTTTTCAAAAGCTTTCGAAATATGTCGCAATTTTGTTATATGTGATAATTTTTCTAATCAAAGTGTTCCTATAAAATATGACGCTGATATCAAGGACGCTGTTGGAATTGCCACTCTATTTTACAATCGTTGTGAAATGTTGAGCACTCACCCGACGACACTGCAGCAGCGCCCGCGAATACAGTCTGAAATTGTTGAGTCATAAATTATTCATGACAAATGAAATTTTGTATGAAGCTGTGAAATTGATTTAGGAATATAAGAAGTCATAAATAAATATTTCTCTTTTAACTCTTTTCCACTAATTTGATGGCCCTGAAAAGGGCCGATGGCTTTCTTAGCTTCGTTGCTCTTACTTCTTACAGATAAATAATACTGCGGGATGTTATCAGTTGATTGCCATGGTCAAACGGGGAATCCTCAACTCAAATGTATATTTGAGCAAGTTATTTGCTTATACGACGAACCAGCTGAATGTTTCGTGGCGTGGATAGCGCACAACAGCAACGGGCTAGTCGAAATCTAGAAATTTTGCTCTCTTGAAATTTGATTAATCACGAGTCGAAATCTTGAAGCGCGGGTCAACAGCTCCTCGGCCGATGAAATTTGCGGCGGCGATGACGATGGCTGGGTGAACGCAAACAACAATGACTAGCACGACCGTGTTCACAGTTCGACCGCAAATTCTTCTGTGGACTGCTTCCTCTTCTTCTTCTTGGCGGCGGCAGCGGTGATGGCTTTGGCTTCGGACGGCTCGCTCCGTTTGACAGTTTGATTTGAGCGAAGCAAGATAAACGGGGAGGTTCTTCGCTATCGATGTCTGTGCCTGAGAAGCACGCCCGGTCAGAGCAAGCCGACCTGTTGCCTGCTGAGATCCCGAGCAGAAGAAAATAACTACTGAATACCAAATTGAGGTATTCCATACCAGATAATTTCCAATACTTACAACCTGAATGAGGTATGAATGAGCCCTGCATAAGAGGTAAAATACCTCAAATAATACCTTCTGCGTATTCTACAAATACCAAGCTGATAATTAGATCAGGTATTGTAATACCTAAATAATACTTGATGGATTTTCATATAAAAGTGAAATTTTTCAATACTAGTTCAATACCTCCAGCAGTCCTCAATAGCTGTCGAATACCCAAATGAAGTATTTTTAATTGTTTTAAACATTTTTTTAAATACCATTATAATACCAAAATGAGGTATTGATAACTGAACAATACCTAATTGTGGTATGATACCAAAATATGGTATGCATAAGTTATTGGCAAGTTATTCTTTCCTCTTCGGGATGCGAGCCAATCGGAGAGTGAAAAGCAAATGACGTCAACTTTTCTCTAGTACCCCTATTTATAGATTTGCTTGAAATCAACGTTCTCTTTTAAAACAGTTATTAAACTTTTTGGACAGGTATGTGGGATTCAGTAAGTGAACGAAATGAACTTTTGATGTCTTGTCCTTCGATTGAGGTGCTAATCAAGGAATTTCGTTAAACCAGCAAAAAGTTATAAGCGTTTGAAATATTTCATGCTAACGTAACGCTCTTGGTTTTGAAATTCCAATTTCACTCCTGTTTAGAGAAGAAAGACGTAATTCTACGTCAAAATCTGGATAAACTAAATTGTTAAGGAATTTTCAAAACAGTTCTTAATAGAATTGCTGAAATAGTCCTTGGAGGAATTTTGGCGCAATTCCTAGACAAACCGTCGATGAATTCATGAAGGAATCCATAAAAAATAGATGGAAGAATAACAGAAAAAAAAATCGGCGTAGGAATTCCTTTAGGTATTTTTGTAGGGTTTTCTGGAAATCCCTTAACGAATTTGCAATGAAGATCTGGAATAAGTCTTTGAAAATTTTCCTTAAAGAGCTCCTGTTGGAATCTTTGAAACATCTGATGAATAATTACTGAAGAAATCAGTAAAAATATTGGTGGAGGAAATCCTGGACGGGTATCTGGGATTTTTTTAAGAGTAATTCCTGTAAAATTTACTGGAGGTAATTGCATTGCGTTTCCTGGAGCGAATTCTCAAGAGATTTCTGAACGAATTTTTGAGAGAATTTATTAGAAAATTCTTGAGAAATTTTTAGGGCGATGCCATGTGGAGTCCCTGAAGAAATCACTAGAAAACAATCTGAAGCTTTTCGATGATAAATCTAAGTCTCGGAAAAAAATAACGAGTATATAAAGCCTTCTCTGGGGTCATATGAATTTTGCACCACGATTTAGTACAAGGAGACAAAGCGAAATAGTAGGACCAATCTGTTTAAAATATGTAGAATGGTCTTATCCACTGATGTACTAAACCAGCTCGGTCGAAGAATTTTGACACTAGAGCGGGTCCAGATCACGTGGCGACCATGGTCTAATCCACCGGTGTACTAAATTCGCTCGGTCTGAGAATTGTGACACTTGAGCGGGGCACGCTCCCGTATGATCCCCACGAGATTTGGACCCGCTCTAGTGTCAAAATTATTCGACCGAGTCAATTTAGTACACAAATGGATAAGACCATACGGGAGCGTGCCCTGCTCAAGTGTCACAATTCTCAGACCGAGCAAATTTAGTACACCGGTGGATTAGACCATAGATACATTTTAGAGACTGTCAATAACATAGCGGCCGAGTCTCTAAAAAGAGATCTGCTACCTGCCATGTTAAGCACTACATGTAAAGATACGATATTTATAAGTATGAATCAAAACTCACCTTCATTTTCCTCGTCGATTTTTAATGCTTTGGAGATATACTCGAAAGCTCTACGGTGATGGTGTTTCTGCTTAGCCAGTAATGGATCTCCAGGACCAACTTGGCTACCACTAGCTGAACGTTGCACAGCCATTTCGCGACCTTCTCCGTTAAGTAAAACACCACTACTGGAATACTGCAGCGGATGTGCCTGTTGTTGTTGTGGATCTAAAGCCGGTAGTATTTCTGCTTTTGACTGTTGCCGATCGTTGATGACTATTTCTAGCCCGCAATCTTTTCTCACTGGTTTGTAAACCACTTTTGTTGTGAAATTATAAATGTACCGAAAAATAATGAATAACTGGTATAGCAAAGAACGCAAAACGTTAAACACAAAAATAACGGGAAACGAAATAATGTAAAGATTTTGTTTATGCACTGAGTCACATCGCTGGGCTCCTCCGTTTGTTGCACTTTCTCCTTCAATTAATGTCGCACTGGAACTTCCTTCTCCACCTTCCTGATCACTTGCACCGTCATGTTGCTTAATGTTGATGCGCGACTTTTTACTCGGCGACTTGCCAGCATTATTCACAGAATATTTATTGCGAACCATCAGTCAGGGCCAGAAGAAATGCACATGCAGAGAGCAGCCAAATGAAAACTGCTTCCTTCTGTATATCGAAGATTACTCCAAGAACTTTAATGATTCATTTCAATTTTTAATTGTATAGATTAGAAGGGATGGTAGTATGCACTTGCAAGAAATTAGTTTCAACAGTGGTGTCTAGTAGCACCAATCATATTTTTTTTGCAAATAACTGTTTCCGTTCCTCGCATAATATAGAACAACGCCCTAAAAGCCATTGGTGGTTACCACGTGTGCAATTCTTTGTTTCTGAGGATATGTATGGATTTACACGTTTTTGACCAACGCTTAGATGAAGAGAAGATCATTTTTTATCTTCCAGTGGTGATAGTTTGGATGTTTATTCATACATTTGCTCATAAGTGACGAGCTACACATTTGGTTGCAAATGAATTTCAGGGCGTTATCCTAAATTATCACAAATTTCATGAGTTTGACAGAAACTTGTATTTTATGAAGCAGTGGTCTAGGTTGGCAAATTAACAATCATTGTTTTGTGTATTTGGAACATTTTAAGCATTCTGGGATAAGTATTTTAGTTTATAATTAGTTTATCTCTATTTGAGTAGCTTTTCACCCTTGGCGAGTTTGCCACTACTTCTAACATTTTTATTATGCTAGATGTGCCAGAGGCCTTTTGTAACAGTACACGCGCAGCTATTCAGCAAAACCATGCTGGGTGGGGTTCAAACCCCACCGGTCGAAAATCTTTTTGGGATCTTTTTCTTGACTTCCTAGGGCATATAGGGGAAAAGCACTAACTTTCGACCTACAAGAATTCGGTGCCAATTTTCGGATTTCCAAACAAAGTAGGCCATAATCTTATGAATGGATCGAAAATTGGTGCTTTTTCCCTAGTATCTTCGTGTTAGATATACACGATATACAAGTGTATGCACGGTATATTTGGTAAAGAAAGCTCACAGTTGATTACTGTGGAAGTGCTCCAAAAACACAACAGCAGGCTTTGTCCCACGTATGAGAAAGTATAAGGAGGTAAATTTCTTTCAATAATTCGATACCTGTTTAAAATTTCTTATTTGGGAAAGCAATGACAACTTCTTGTTTGGAAGTGAATAAATCTTTATTTCACAATGCCGCGAATAATTAAAACAAAAAATTGATGTTTCAACAGCATTTTGATGTTTAAATAAGAAATTATAGAACAACATCACGGGCTGTTAAGTTTTGCAGTTTGTTCTAGTTTTTGTTGTTTGTTCTAGTTTTTGTTGTTTGTTCTGTCTAAGTGAACTGGTCTGAAAAATGATATAAATTTTGATCAAATATTTAATCGCTAATGAAGTTTATCTAACCAATGATCTTGAAGCTTCCTCAGACTTATGTTAACGACCGGCATAAAAACAGTCACTTTCAATTCAAACAGCTGTCCATAAATTTGAATTTTTTTTAACTTCCTTGGACTTAAAAATTTGTCAACGTTTGTCCTACCCATGGTTTTAAATATGGACGGACGCGTCTCTGGATGATACAAAGTTACATAATCGGAATCACAAATAGCACCCACAAATGAGTCAATACGCTGAATACATGCCATGTGATAGTTGAGTCAACAGTGGTCAGTGAACGTTACGACAAGGAGACTTCAATTCAGCTTTGACTGCCCAGTGATGTACAATTTGGTTTGACAACACTACTCCAAACTATTCCATTATTACTTGTGCTGAATGCCTGGTCAATAATTGGTGTGAAGCTTCACCCTGCACTTGGAGATAACTGGCCAATGAAGCCATGTGATGCACCATTGCGTGCTACGTTTATCATTCAATTCATTTCCAGCAATGGTTGAATGGTCAGGTTTCCACACAAGGTTTAGTGAGTTGACATAATTTAGTTCCTCAGTTCGACATGCAATAACAAGCCTCGATCTTGAGTTGGTCAAAGCAAGAGCTTCTAAAGCAGCCTGGCTATCTGAACAGAACTATCTGACTTTACCCATTACGTGCTATTGTAAAGTATTTCCGCTTGAAAAACAGTGCAGTGTCCACTCAGAGTGTCGTATTTATCATATATACCTAAATGCGATATTTAATATCGCAACTCAGTGATTATGTGAGCCACGAGATACAGATACCTACGTACAAATTAAATCTTAGTGAGCGAGTCTCATGGGAAGAGATTGAATCCAGGGAACAGCAGTGGGTTATGAAACCCATCTAAGCACACTTCAAACCTGGGGAACACAACCGCTATCGGATTTTCGGGGATTGTTTATCGTGCCAGTAAAATAAAACACCTACCCTGGTAAACAGCTGAGAAAAATGGATTTTACCATTTCTCGCTCTTTGGGCTCTCTCAAACTTGTTATACCTAACTTGCGAAAAATATCAGATAATGGACTGATACCGATGGGATGATTTTCTTCTCATGCTTTAATTGTGCTTCGAAATCAATTGAGAACGAATTCTGCAATGCCTGCTCATGAAAGATCTCGTGAGGTTCGTCACATGCGCTTACCAGAAGTACTTTTATACGCTGTATAATATACAGTTATGTTTGCCTGGTACAATTACCCCACCGAAACAAACCGCTACGATCTGTGTCTATGCTTAGGTGGCCAGCACAAGTTTCTCTATTCAGATGCTGGGCAGTTTAACCTGTGGTTTAAAACACTTTTGGTTGCTTCTGAAACTTTCGCCTGCGAGCCTCAAATGCACTGACACATTGAGATTTTCTCATGAGACGGCGCATGAGCCAGTGCAGATGTGATCGATTGAGCTAGTACATTGCTACCTGAGATCTAAAAAAATGTGTCTCAATGTGACCATACTGCATACTTCAGTGCAGGAAAGTAGGCCGTTTCATGACAGATTGGCGTGATGAAAAACAGCCTATTACGATGAGAAATTACAAAAAGCATTTTTCTTTGATAGCAGTACGCAGTAGAAAATAAATTTGAATTCAAGTGGAGCTCACTGTAGAAAATTTCTTGACCATTTCTTGAGCAGAAATGTTTACTTTTCTTGAGCGGAACAGCAAACCTAGCTTAAGCGAAGTATGCACTTGAACAGAAAAGTAATGGCCTAACTAGATGCGGGGAAATTTCTTGCAAGAAATGCTCAAGAAAGGCATTTTTCTTTGATCGCAGTACGCAGTTGAAAAGAAATGTCAATTCAAATGGAGCTCACTGTAGGAAATTTCTTGAGTATTTCTTGAGCAGAAATTTTTACTTTTCTTGAGCGGAACAGCATACTTAGCTTTTAACAGATAACTTTCCTGGGATTGACTGCGATGATGCCTTGGAAACCACGCTGATGCTCTTCAAGCATACTTGGTCAGATGGTTTGATTCTATGATAGAATGATTTTCAAGCCTGCGGTAGAACTCTGCGGCTACCGTAGAACGGGATAATTTTCAAAAAATTCCCAGTTCAATGATTCAAACAGAACAAAGTGACTCTAGAAACAATCCATTAAACATATGAGACTTTTGAGACTTGCATTGTCATGCTGCATCAAGTCGCTAAAAAGACCTCTGCTATCAGCCCTGTTATTCTATTTGTTCATTATGCCCCGCCTAAACCCCAACATGATATGACAGTTCTTAATAGCGGACTGTTTATGTGAATATTTTAATAATTCAATACAGTACCAGATTAACGGCCTAACTAACAATTGTAAACAAACTGAGTTTACTTCACCTAACACTTTATTTGATTACTGATAACCTACTTTATTATTACAATCATATAATTTACATCTGTTCCTTTAAAATAAAGTTTTTCACGAAAAAAGTGAGAAAAACATAAAGGCGCATTTGATATTCTCTTTCGATACGAACTCTGATGTCAATTTCGCCCAACTTCCCCCCCTGCGGTAATCGGGCGCATTTGAGATTGAGTGTGGCAGCAGGGCGCATTTAAAACAGAGTGTTCAGAAGGTCGATAGTGATGAAGGTTCGTGTGAAAGAGCGTAGCAAAACGGCGAAGCTGATGATAGTCAAACCAGAAGGACGAGGTCAAAAGGCGCAATCGCTGCTGTCAAACTGAAGTAGACGAAAAATCGAGGGGCACAACAATTCTAAATTTTGTTGAATGGCGCATGATGGATTTTTATTTATTTTAACATGTTATTCATAATATGTAAATAAATTAAATGTTTTGCTGCAAAAGTAATATTGTAATGGATTCAACATAAATGCATCAGCGATTAAATTGATCGGAAACATAATATAGAATTAAAATTACATCCGCTGAACTTCAAACCGATTTTACTGAGAATGTATTAGTCTTCACATTCGCCCTAATTCTGACTCTGTATTGAATTATTTGGCGTGGTGATTGGTGTTGGACATGCTTGCAACGAAGTAGACAATTTGGGCAGATCGAATAAAATTAAGCAAAACGCTTCCCATCGAAAAACGACATGGGACTGTTCTGCGAATAGTCGCAATAGATAATTGCAAACATCGATGATTTTCATGGTGAAACCAAAGACAAATTAAAGACCTCCATGTCCCTTGCAGTTGGCCAAAAGTTTTTGGCTCATAAGGTAATCTAGAATGCCGTGAAAAGTGTACTGTGATCTGTCAAACTTGGGTACCTTTTGCACTACCGAGGGACCAAATGCAGTACTAGAAGTGGTACCCAATCTGAGCCCGAGTGGGACGGACCTGGTGAAACAGCAAAAAATGTATATTATTTTTTTACATCTTGCTTATTTGCCATCGTAGACCACTGTAAACTATGATAAAGATATATAATCTTTATTCAATTATCCATCCAGAACCACACGCATCGAAGCCACTACGAATCGCCTTCTTTTGTTCTTTGTATATCATTACCACAGCAGGCGCAGAATGGTAGATTGAGGCTGCAAATTTTATCCTTCGAACATTATTCACTGTGTTCACATTTTCTACCACTTGAAAAACACTTGTTACGATCACTATCTAATCTCGCGGGTGCCAAACAGTACACGAAAATCCCTAATTTCTCGTGCTAATTTTCACTAGGATTCCATCGAGACAAAAAAGAACTCAAGAACAGTATGGAACAGAGACAACGAAAATTGAGTAACTGATGGCTAAATCTACGACAGCTAGAAAACCCGAAAAATCGGACACAGAACTGAATTGACCCACCGTCTGGAAGCTAATACCAATGAGAATATATACCGAGGTGCGGAAGAAGACATTTAGTGTGCGTGACATCCGTGTACGGTGCAAAATGTTTCACAACTACAATCGAGCGAGCTCCCATAAGAAGCCGTGTAAATTAGTGACGTAGTTATTTTGTTTACGTTTTTTCTCTTTACTAATACATAGCCGTTGCTTCTTCTTCCACACCTGAGTATATATTCTCATTGGCTAATACGAAGTTGTACAACAGAGGGAAAGGCAAACAACGCCGAGAGCAGAGACAGCACAAACGAGTGTTGGCTCATCCTGTTGGTTAAAAAGAGATGTAAATATAAAGTTTTTTTATTTACACTGTTCGGGGCTTCCTGCAGGAATGTGAGGAAAAAAAAGAGCAATATTTTTTTCAGTTTGCTTTATGCCCATTTTGACAGTTACATGAGTTTTTTTCAGGCCACAGTTCACAACACGCTCGTTTTGGTTTACACTGTAAACTCATCATTACCCTTTAATGTATAAAAAATGCCCATTATTTGCGGATATATGGAGCTGTCAAAATAATGGGTACTTGTCAATTTTTCTAAAAGGTTTTTTTGCCCATTTTCAAATTCAAACTGTTTACCCTTTAATGAGTGAAAAATGTATTAAGAATGTTAACCGCTGTGCGATTAGAACCGGACAAGTCGAGGTCAATTTAATCGTTAAACTTGTGTTTAAATCGGTGTTTCAACAATTTTCAGCAGAGGTAGTGAATAAAAATATGTTGTGAAGCATATTTATTTGATTTGATGCTATTTCTAGGTTTCAAGATGAGAAGTTCATCAGCAGTTCATAGAAGTCATCGAAGAGACCATCGCAATCATTTTACATCATCAAACATACATATTCATTGATTTTTTTGAATAATTGATTATACCGATCATTTTAATTGTTGAAATAAATTGTCTTCTATGTGTAAACTAATTAAAATATGCTTTTCTACAAAATTATGTCAAGAAATCAAATTTTGTAAATAAAATAAACATGATTAATGTAGAGAGTGAATTTTACCCATTTTCGGTAAAAAATTTATTGCAATAATGGGTAAAATTCACTCGTTGATTTGACGTACAAGACGTTAACCCAACCCTTTAAAGAGTACTCATGCTTTACTCTTTTTATGAGTTAAACTAGTTTCTCTCAAAAAGAGGACTTTTTTACCCTTTAAAGGGTACTTTGATCTTACAGTGATACTCAACTTTGAGTATACTTACGACCTGAGAGAGACTCGCGAAGAGGAAAAATATCAACGTCATATGCAGCCCAGATTCCACTGTCACGAAACGTCAAATGCAGCCCACCGATTTTATGGCTGCAAACGTGAAAAGTATTGCATTCAAAATAAACTGTGAGTGAAAATATCAGTCAGCAGAGCTGTTTTTTCCAAAGTTGCTGATAAATCTCAACATAAGATTAGTTATTTCTAATGTCTGCTACGTTTGCTGCCATGAAATTTCCCTCAAAAGGCTATTTATGATTCGTTGTGATGCAAACGCAATTATTTTTTGCTGAGAGGGTCATGTGAAAGTTTGAACGGCTTGCACATGATTGGTATAAACACAAAGTAAAATAAGAAAAAAACTCAGCAATCACAGAAAAAGAAGACCGTCTTCGCGAGTCTCGTCTCAGCTTATGACCAGGGAATAGGCCCACAAACAAACAGACGTAACACTGACGAGTTTTACATAAAACAAACACAGCCAATAGGGTCCTAAAATGTTTAATGAAATCTTGTTTTTATTTAATAACACAAATGTTGGGTAGAATTTCGGACCTCGATAGAGAATCGCACTGTAGTTCAGTTTGCCGAATTCTTAAAGCTACGGAAAAGATTTATTAGGCGCAAAATTTTAAAGAAAACTGAATGCTACCACTTACAATCTGGTCTTCTTAGTTTCGGTCTAACCCAACAATTTCTAGCTTACGCTGGTCTTCCGAGGCTCTTCAGATACCTATAGAATAATTCTATAGTAATAAATTGTAACAGAGTATTAATTGATAACTTACAGTTCAGAATAGTGATATCGCAATCACGATTGAAGGGATCTATTCGGACCTATGGGTGTCGCTAACCTATATAAAGTTAATTCATTTTGTAGGCTCGATTTCGCTAATAAATTCTCGTTTAACTTACAATGAAGAAATTATAAATTCGTTTCGCACTTGTGCACAATCCCAAAGGTGGTAATTGAATAATAATAGTAAATTAAAGAAATAGAGAGGATAATTCACACCGTATGTTCGCACATGACTTGTGGTTTTACACTTCGGCCTACCTAATCGCATTGACGTCTGTCATTCGCTACATGAGCCGAGATACTTTGATGGATGTCAGTTGGTGTGTGCAGAATCCGATTGGGGGGTATCACGAACAGGATCAGTATTTGAATAATCAGTGCTGCCAGTGTCGGCAACAACAAAAAAAAACATGTTTCTTCAACTACTTTAGCAATTTTTCCCGTTCAAATAACGGCTATATCATATTTAACCTTTCAGTCGTCGCGCGGTTTGCCGCCGTCAGAACCACCACGTTGATGTTGTGTACGATAATGGTTTATTCACAAATTTCATAACGCTGAAAATGGTCATTTTTGACACCCACCCACCCCCTCGTAACGCTTTTTGTATGAATATTCTAACAAATTTTGTATGAGCTGTAACATCACGAGGACACCCACCCACCCCCTTCAGCGTTATGAAATTTGTGAATGGGCCCTAAGCGAGGTTTTTTCACCACTGTTGTACAAAATACAACAGCGCGACGACTGAAGTATAAAACTTCATTTTAAAAATTGGTTTCATAAATGAACCTAGACACTTAAGATCATGTTTGACGTTCGCTTAGTCGACAAAAACACCACAGGGTTTTAGTTTTAGCACTGTGGTTGTTCCTAAAGAAACTATAAGCAAAGAAGCGAAATGTTCCAATTAGAATTCCAAGTTTACTGTCAATGTCATTCCAATCGAGCAGGAGACTTGTCAAACACTTTTTCACACAAACTGAAAACGGCTCAAACAAAAATGTTACCGCCCACGAAAATTTTGCTTCTTCTGAAGTAGCATATTTTCTGAATACATTCACATACATACAATACATTCACAAATTTCATAACGCTGAAGGGGGTGGATGGGTGTCCTCGTGATGTTACAGCTCATACAAAATTTGTTAGAATATTCATACAAAAAGCGTTACGAGGGGGTGGGTGGGTGTCAAAAATGACCATTTTCAGCGTTATGAAATTTGTGAATAAACCCATGAGTGTCGGATGCAATTTCCATGCTTTGCAAAGAGAATGCTCTACTAATTACATTGGTTTTCCACACATTCAGTCAATTTTTCATTCTTAAGGGTTCATTCATTTATTTCATAACGCCGAAAATTGCCATTTTTGATACCCACCCACCCCCTCGTAACGCTTTTTGTATGAATACTCTACAAATTTTGTATGAGCCGTAACATCATGAGGACACCCACCCACCCCCTTTAGCGTTATGAAATTTGTGAATGAGCCCTTACCTAAACTGTGAAAATTCAACACATAAAACCTGTGACTCACTTTTAGCGTGGGACTCAACATTGGCAGTGCTGCGTAAAGGCTGATCTACAATGGTGGGAGCGGCAGGTTTTGACAGAAAATGTATGGGTTAACTGTCAAATCCTGCCGCGCCGCGTTGCCGCTCACATCATTGTAGCTCAGCCTTAATAGATTTGGCATAGTTGCTAGCTGATTTATTTTGAATATGATCAGATTTCGTCTCTTTATAATTTAGACTCTTTAGTTGTTCCTATCTGACATTTTGGAGGGGACATGGAAAACAAAATACACCCAAAAATTTGAGTTTAAGCCAAGGGGTGTGACAAAATCTAAAAAAACATAAAAAAAAATTTGACTCAAACAAACGAAAAACATTGAAAAATTGAGTAAACGTGTGTTTTTGGCCTAAACTACAGCGTTTGGCACTAACATTGAGACAGGGCTAAAGCTAAAGGACCCTATAGGGTATTAAAATGTTGAATGAAATCTTGTTTTTATTCAATAACACGAAAGAGCATGTTACTGCAACTACTTTAGCAATTTTTCCCGCTCAAATAACGTCTATATCATGTTTAAACTTTAATTTAAAATTAGGTCCACAAATGAACATTGACACTTGAGATCATGTTTGACGTTCGCTTAGTTTACAAAAACACCACAGGGGGTTTAGTTTTAACGCTGGGCTTGTTCCTATCTGACATTTCGGAAGGGACACGGAAAACAAAATACACCCGAAAATTTGGATTTAAGCCAAGGAGTATGACTAAATCTACATAAACATTAACAAATTTTTGTTGGACTCAAACAAACGAAAAACATCAAAAAATTGAGTAAACATGTGTTTTTGCCCTAAACTTAAGCCACAGACAAACAGACGTAACACTTAGAACAAATATCGATCAAATTCATAGTCACGAGGACATGTACGCCCAATACTAAAATCGATGTGTTTGGCCGACGCGCCAACAGATGGCGGTAGTGAACAAACGTCAAACACGAACAAAAACGATGCAAGCGCTGCGGGTGGCGGATTGACCACCTACCATATTTTCGAATAAACCGTTAAAAAGGTAGTCGATGGACAACGATGGGAGTGTGACGTCTGTTTGTCTGTGCTTAAGCGTTTGGCACTAAAATTGGGACAGGGCTTTAGGTCCTTATTCAGGTTTTTACGAGCGCTAATGGCTGCCGCAAACAGGCTCACTTTCTGGTAGGGAGCTGTCGATATGACGTTTGGCTTGGGTCCGTTCAATATAAAACGACCCAAGCTAAACGTCAAATCGACTGATCCCTACCAGAAGGTGAGTGTGTTTGCGGCAGCCATTAGCGCTTTTAAAAAGCTGGATTCAGATTACCGACCCCAGTAAAATTTTACTGGGTTTTGGAACTACGGATTTTTGGGTAATTTTTCCGGTTACCGAAAAAATAACTTTTGATTGATGGAGATTACTGACTTGGTCAGTAAAATTGTATAGCGTTTTTACTGGATTTTCAGTTTCCTATGCTTCACGCTTTGCTCCTCTGGATTTTTTTTTTCACAAAAATCAATACAAATAAAACGAATTGACAATGGACATGTCCCTTATTAAGCATTTTTCGTCAGAATAAACATCTACGGTATGCTCATATCTCAGTGGAAGTAAAATCGAAAAATGTGTGACAAAATCATTATTTTTTGGTTGGTTTGCATACAAGAGGCAAACTCAATGATGCAGATGAATTTACCTCTTGTATGCAAACCAACCGAATTTACCAACGGAAGCAGTTAAAATCGTGCTGAGCCTTTTTTGGTTGCTGAAAATAGTTGAGTTTGTCACTAAATTTCGATTACTTACCACGAGAAAGCGCAACATAGATGCAGGAAAAGTTTGAGTGCAAAAGACGTGTCTCCTGGCACCGGATGATTCTACAGCAGGAGATTCTCATTTGACACATTCCCGCATGCGCATCAGTTTGTTATGATTTGATTTTGACGACGAGTCAGTAAAAAAAATCAACTACTGAATAGGGTCCTAAGGGCCTGTCTCAATTTTAGTGCCAAACGCTTAAGTTTAGGCTAAAAACATATGTTTACTCAATTTTTTTTTAACGTTTTTCTTTTGTTTAAGTCCAAAAAACATTTTTTTAGATTTTGTCACACTCCTTGGCTTAAACTCAAATTTTGGGTGTATTTTGCTTTCCGTGTCCCTTCCAAAATGTCAGATAGGAACAACCCCAGTGTTAAAACTAAAAGCCCTGTGGTGTTTTTGTCGATTAAGCGAACGTCAAACATGATCAAAACTGTCAAGGTTCATTTATGGACCAAATTTTTAAATTAATGTTTAAATATGATGTAGCCGTTATTTGAGCGGGAAAAAATGCTAAAATAGGTGCAGTAACATGCTCTTTCGTGTCATTAAATAAAAACAAGATTTCATTAAACAATTTAGGACCCAATAGTCGGTAATTGTTTTTACTGACTTTTCGGCCTGTTAGGTAATGTTGCAAAATTGGGTCTGACAGATAAATAGAGATAGAAAACTATAGAGAACAAAATGTCGCTGGTGTTCCCTTTGTTCTCGCTCAGAAACATGTTGGGTACATAAATGTCAAACTGCATACATTTTCACGTTGACATTTATAGTCCCGCCTATCTCCGCATGCAAAAGATGTTTCGACAGCGACATTCTCCTTCAATGGTTTATTACTTCTATTGATGACAGATACCGTAGTTCGGTAAAAAGTAAATTATTATTACTGAACCTCAGAAGTTTTCAATCAAACAGCTGAAAGTTCGGTATTTTTTATGATTTACAATTCGTACCCGGTATCAAAATCAATCGAACAAGCAAATCGTGATTGAGTGTGCATAGGCCATAAATTACCATTTTCGACACCCACTCACCCCCTCGTAACGCTTCTTATACTAATATTTTTACGAATTTTGTATAAGTTGTAACATTTCGATGACACCCACCCAGCCCCTTCAGCGTTATGAAATTTGTGAACAGGCCAATCACAATTCTAGGACATCGCCATCTTCACATTTTAACTTTACCTTATAGATCACCAATGGAGCATGATTGAAATTTTTACCACAGACAAACAGACGTAACACTTAGAACAAATCTCGATCAAAATCATAGTCACGAATACATATACGCCCAATGCTAAAATCGGTGTGTTTGGCCGACAGGCCAACAGATGGCGGTAGTGTGTAAACGTCAAACACGAACAAAAACGACGCGAGCGCTGTAGGTGGCGGATAAGCCACCTACAATATTTTTGAATCGACCGTTAAAAAGGTGGTCGATGGACAATGATGAGAGTGTGACCACAGACAAACAGACGTCACACTCTGATCGATGTCCATAATAGAAGTAATGAACCATAGAAGAAGAATGTCGCTGACGTCGCAGTAGGAACATCTTTTGCTGGCGGAGATAGGCGGGGCTATAAATGTCAACGCGAAAATGTATGCAGTTTGACACTTATGTACACAACATGTTTCTGAGCGAGATCAAAGGGAACACCAGCGACATTATTCTTCTATGGTTTATTATTTCTATTATGTCCATCGACCACCTTTTTAACGGTCGATTCGAATATACGGTGGGTGGCCAATCCACCACCCGCAGCGCTCGCGTCGTTTTTGTTCGTGTTTGACGTTTACACACTACCGCCATCTGTTGGCCCATCGGCCAAACACACCAATTTTAGCATTGGGCGTATAAGTTCTCGCGACTATGATTTTCATCGAAATTTGTTCTAAGTGTTACGTCTGTTTGTCTGTGGTGTGACGTCTGTTTGTCTGTGTTTTAGCAGTGCACAATACGGGTTCATTCTTATATTTCATTAGGACCTGTTCACAAATTTCATAACGCTGAAGGGGGTGGGTGGGTGTCCTTAAGGTGTTACAGCTCATACAAAATTTGTAAAACATTCATACAAAATGCGTTACGACGAGGTGGGTGGGTATCAAATCATACCATTCTTGGCGTTGAAATTTGTGAATGAACCATAACGCCTAAATTGATTATTTTTGATACCCACCCCCTTGTAACGCGTTTTGTATGAATATTCTACAATTTTTGTATGAGCCGTAACATGTTGAGGACACCCACCCACCCCATTTAGCGTTATGAAATTTGTGAATGAGCCCTATTTTTGTGATTTTGGGTTTTATTCCCTCAAATTTGAGTTAACTGGAATGAGCGTGAAGTATACTGTGGGACAACATCTTTGGAAGTGTGCGTGTTGAACGTCACTAGAAGGCAACATGCCCCATTAAACATTTGACAGTTCAACAGCTGACTATCACGCTCGTTCAAATCTACTCAAAAGAGAGTAACTTTGACTCACTTTTGAAGTTTCAAGTTAGCTGTCAAAAGTGAGTAACCTTATTTTATCAAAGTGAGTAGCTTTTTACTCAATCATGAAAGAAAACGACCTTACTCACTTTTGAGTAAACACAAACATATTTGACTCACTTTGTAAACGTCAAAGACTTGTGAAAATTTCGCGCGCTCGAAATGACAAATCCTCCGTCGTGGTGAAAATTTTTCTGTCGACGTGATGTCGGACTGTTTTCAAAAACAGTCGAGACAAAAGCCGAGCCGGCAGAGCAATGACAGTTAGTTTGCTTGAAACTTCGCTTCGGAAGTCCAACCGGCGAATTCCAGATTAGTGCTGCGAAGTCAATAATCCTGATATCAAGTGAAGCGAGGTCGGAGTGAAAATGACCAAGTCCTGGTTTTGATCGAACAACCGCAAGAAAAAAAAAATATAAACAGTAAGTTTTACCGTCGTACTTTTTATTGGACTAATTATCAATTCTTTACAGTCTAACCGGGAAGGCTACTGGCACGGTCAAACTACACTCAAAAAAATCCAAACGTCATTGCTACGTGAAAAATCACGTAGATCATTCCAAATTCATTTTACCTTCACTTCACCTGACTAAGATAAAGATCACTAAACCATCCATAACCACTAAATAGTGACTCGGTAATGTTTACTGAGGTTACCTATCGCGCTTACGTGGAATTCACGTAGGTGCCTGAGTTCATTTTGACATTTGCATAGTGTACGTACATTCGCTGTTGAGCTCAAATCCTAAGATGGCGCCCGCTTGATTTTTGAAGAACTTCAGAAGCTGCTGCTGCTTTAAACACTGTGTAAGATTGATTTCAAGGTAAATATGCTTTGAATACAGAAGAATTCCTGCATTACTTCATATTTTATACGTGATTTTGATTTATAACTTCTATCAA
This sequence comes from Aedes aegypti, assembly GCF_002204515.2. Classification (NCBI taxonomy): domain Eukaryota; kingdom Metazoa; phylum Arthropoda; class Insecta; order Diptera; family Culicidae; genus Aedes; species Aedes aegypti. The sequence goes on from NC_035107.1 coordinate 168,155,920, forward strand.
TTATAGCACGCGAAGGCTTCAACATGGCAGACCAAACTCACAAAATTGGGGAAACAGGATTCAAAATGCTCTGAAAATAAAAATATTACAATCTTTTAAGTTTGTTTACATTGGGAATTAGTTTTCTTCCAAAGCCCATTAGAAATAAGATTGGTCTTTATAACAGTTAAATTTAATGCAAAACCATCTAGGTCCTATTGAAACGCTTCGTAAAGGCTACCGGAAAATCCACGTAGCTCTTACGTTTAGCGGCGGTGGAATGGACGAACTTCAAAAGTTCATGCGTTCATTCTGGGTTACCTATGATTAACGTAAGAGCTACGTGGAAAGTGCGATGGAAAAAATCACGTATGTTTTCACGTAACAATGACGTTTGGATTATTTTGAGTGTACATCCTCCATGGTTTCATCAATCCCCCAGAGATTTATAACATCCGGGGATCCATTCCAGAGCAGCAAAATTTTCAACACAAATATCATTTTTTTTACTTGTTATCATGTATTATTCATATAGTAATGTAAGAGATAATGAATAAATGTTATGTTTTTTGTATATTTCTCCTGATTTTATGAATAACATAATAAATTTATTTCCAAAAATATTATTTCCTGAACTGAGTGACATCTACTCACTTTCGCAAATTTCAGATTAAACGAAGTGAGTAAGTGTTACTCCCATATTGACATTTGACAATGGACCAATGCACGAGTTCATTAATTTGACGTTTGAGCGGTGCCGAATTCACTCGTTGCCATGGTCACGTAAATAACACGGCACCGCTCAAACGTCAAATAATGAACTCGTGCATTGGTCCATGTTACTCTAAAGTGAGTAACGATGGTGTTACTCACTTTTGAGTAGTTCCACTTTGTTCCGAAGTGAGTCGAAATCTACTCACTTTTGAGTAGATCTGAACGAGCGTGAAATTTGTTGAAAAATCTGTCGATTGTTGCACCGACGCTTATGGAAGATTAACACAGTGATCAACCGAATATCACCCGATTTAATAGGGTGGGCCGACGTGATCCTACTAAATAGGTGGATGAATCGGTATTTTAAGTAAAATCCAAGCAAGTTGACCTACTAAACACCAGATTTCGTCGGCCACCCGATATAATATGGCGATTAGTCAGTTGATCGCTGTGTTAAACTTCCATAAGCGTCGGTGCAACAATCGACCGATTTTTCAACCAATTTAGTCCAATGAGAATATATACCGAGGTGCGGAAGAAGACATTTAGTGTGCGTGACATCCGTGTACGGTGCAAAATGTTTCACAACTACAATCGAGCGAGCTCCCATAAGAAGCCGTGTAAATTAGTGACGTAGTTATTTTTGTTTACGTTTTTTCTCTTTACTAATACATAGCCGTTGCTTCTTCTTCCACACCTTAGTATATATTCTCATTGAATTTAGTCGGCTGTTGAACTGTCAAATGTTTAATGGGGTGGTTTTTGTTTATATTTATTTATAAAACTTGGCGCATGCTGTTTTCTACGTTAGCATTTTAGGTTCTTATTTCGTTAAATTTTAGTAATAAAATCTAGTTAAATTTAATCTATGCTATCTTAATCAGTGTATTTCGTCACGTTATATAAAGCAAAGGAAAGGAAAATTAACAGGGCACATTAAACTACAAGATCAACGAAATCCTCCTGTTGAACTAAATAGAGCAGCATGTCGTCATCGGATGAAATGCTATCTAGCGACAATAATGATTCGGATTTGGAGGATACCGTTGAAGATTCCGGCAGCACATCGAGGGTAAGAATTCTTATTTTCGGCGGTAAAAGGAGTAATAATAATGATAACTAATTATTACAGGTCCAGCTAACAGATGATGACTACCGGCAGATGCCTTTTGAAGAATTGCTTCAATTGAAACGCCGCCTTGGTTCAAAAGTTTACAATGAAGCTGTTTTTGGAAATACACATAAAGATGATAAAAATACTGTTTCTCAATCGGTCAAGGGAACGAAAAGGGAAACCCGTGTTTCAAATGAAGAAAGCGACTCTGATGGACCACCGGAAGAGTTAACAGCTAAACGGAAGGTTCCCGCATTTGGAATAACGAAAAATCGTCGTGAGGCCTCCCAATCCCGTTCCAAAGATCCTCGATTTGATTCTAAACATGGCTACTTCAGCGGCAGACAATTCCGCGAACAATACGGGTTTATAAACGATTTGAGAACCACCGAGTTGCAGAAGCTTAAGAAACAGCTAAAAGAAACGGAAGATCCGGAAGAAATTGATCAGATAAAATTTGCCATCCGTAGGACAGAAAATCAGATTCACGAATTCAACAAACAGAAAACGCAGGACAAGAAACGGCAGGACGAAAAACTTCAAACTCGGCAAGCAATCGACGAAGGAAAACGGCCATTCTATGAGAAGAACAGCACGAAAAAGGCCCGTGAATTGGTGGAGAAGTATGATAAACTTAAGGAAGAAGGTAAAATCGGTAAACACATTGATAAGCGCAAAAGAAAAATTACCGCGAAAGATAGGAAGAAACTTGATTTTTCAACTTAAATTAATAAGAAACTACTAAAAAATGATTGTTTTATCAAAGACACTAGTGAATAAATCACATGCCTTCATAATACATCTGATAAGGCGGCATCCACAAATTACGTAACGATCTAGGGAGAGGGGCTCAAGCGTTACGGCTCATACAAAAAGCGTTACGGAGGGGGGGAGGGGGTCAAAAATTTCCAATTTTAGCGTTACGTAATAAATGGATGCTGCCTAACGTGTTTCAGGGCTGGTAGCGAGACACTTTTTAGTGACTTGGTCACTTAAGTCACTATTTTTGTGATGGAAAAAAGAAGCAAACCTGAAGTAGCTTCTCGAATCCAACGTATTAAGAAAGGAGAATTATTTGTGTTTATTCCTCGAGTGGCGTGAGGGGAGAATAGTCGTCTCACTTTGAGTGAGCGATTCCGACACTCGAATGCAGTGAGAATGGTCACTATGAATGAACTCAAGTGAACTCTCGCTGTATTCCGAGAGTCGGTGTTTATCGACTGTGGTCGTTGTCTCGTGACTTTTCCATCCCGACGAGAGTCGTAACGTCCTGGTCTATCGACTGACTAAGAAATGGATGTGAAGAAGCAAGTTTCATCAAAAAGTTTTGAATTCAGGCAAGTATTTATCAAGTAGGTAAATCTATTGGAGTATTCGGCCAAAATTTCACGTGCCTCCTCCCCCCCCCCTGAGGGGACGACGCGCTGCACGTTTCTTCTTTCTGGCGCTACATTCCAACTGGGACAGAGCCTGCTTCTTAGCTAGGTGTTCTAATGAGTACTTCGACAATTGTTCACTGAAAGCTATCATAGCCAATTGACCATTTTTGCATGTGTATTTCATGTGGAAATCACAAATGCCCTGCAAGTTTCAGAAAATTTCCTTCGCGAACAGATACTTGACCGGTGGGATTCGATTCGAACTCATGATACTCAGCTTGGTCTTGATAAATAGGTGCGCGTTAAACGCTACGGCTATTTGCCCCCCACACTTTTCTCATCCCATTTACTTGATTCTTATTGGGTACCATTCAAAAATGACGTCCGTTATTTGGGGGATGAGGAGGTCTACGAATGTGTCACATGTGCGTGTATTTAGTATTGGAAAAATTTCGGAGGACTCATACAAAAAACGTGACATAGGTGGGGGAGGGGTCAAAAATGTTGAAATTTAGCGTGACATAATTTGTGTACTATCCCTGTAAAGAAATTGGCTCTAAGGGCCGATTTCTTCACCTTCGCTTAAGCTGTAAACCACGTTTACCCATATGTTTAAATTAGGTTTAAACAAAGATTTTGAAGAAACCGCTTATAAGGAAGGTTAATGATCATTTTTTGACTATCAATGGGGCCATCCTTAGCCGAGTGGTTGTAGTCCGCGGCTTCAAAGCAAAGCCATGCTGAAGGTGTCTGGGTTCGATTCCCGGTCGGTCCAGGATCTTTTCGTAATGAGAATTTCCTTGATTTCCCTGGGCACAGAGTATAATCAATATACGAATATATGAATGCGAAAATGGCAACTTTGGCATAGAAAGCTATCAGTTAATAACTGTGGAAGTGCTAATAAGAACACTAAGCTGAGAAGCAGGCTCTGTCCTAGTGAGGACGTAATGCCAAGAAGAAGATGAAGAAGACTATCAATGGTTTCTGATTAACATGCATTGTATATTCTGCATCAAGCTATACATTTTTATTTTTGTGTGTGCAGAAAATTCCTGAATAATTTCACAATTTGGAAGTATAAATGAATTGCATATTTTATTTTACTAGAAATGGAAGGAAACGATGAGGAACTACTGTATAACGGCTTAATTTTATGAATACATGCTAACCAACAGATGTAATAGTATTTAAATTATTTCGAAAAAAATCTCGGGGTAATGTAAAGTTTTTTTTTTTGATGATTTTTTTCTTTATATACTAAAAGATTCTTCAAAATTTATGAAATGTTGACTGAGAATCAGAAATTTGGGATAAATATTATTAGAAGACAAATGTCTTATTTTGTACTGGTCATTTGTTACAAAAAACTCAATGGTAATTTACTCATATTTTCAAATTCATGTTATTTCTAATAACTGTTTTGAAGGGTAGTACAGTTAACTCTCCCTTACTCGATATAGAGTTAGAGAACCATAGTAAAAGTTGGTTATCATGGCTACCTTGATGGTCCCTTGGATCGCATTTGCACTGGTTTTGTGTTCTGTAACTCGATACCTCCCTAACTCGATGGTCCCTTCAATATCGAGTAAGGAAGAGCTGACTGTAGTATGGATGAACCTCAATTCAACAGTGTATAACGATATTATAATAAAAGTAATTTAATCAGTTTCCAAATTGAGGCGTGCTCATCTTGCCCCGTCCTTCCCTACGTGTTTTCGAGAAATTTCTGGATAATTTTACCATGGGATTGACATGAAGTTAATTTTTGCTATGTTAAATAATTTATCAAAATTTAGAAGAGAATTAAAGAAATTCGGAAAAAGAATTGATTTGTTTTGTCAAATCTCTGAAAGAATTCATAGTTGAGTTTCTTCTTAAATTAATTCCCACTTAGAAAAATTCCTCAAATAATCGGTCGTTAAATCACTGGATGAAATTATAGAGAAATTATTTTATAAATACTATGGACCGATGCACGTGTTCACTAATGTGACGTTTGAGCGGTGCCAAATTCACTCGTTACCATATCTACATAAATAACACGGCACCGCTCAAACTTCAAATAGTGAACTCGTGCATTGGTCCATGGAGAAAATCATCAAACAATTGTTTGGACAATTTCTGCATAAAAACACTCTTGAGGTATCCTTAGATAAATTACTGGTTGAATTTTAGTGGGAATGGGTTATCTGGTCATATTCGCATAATAGTCCCATGTATATAGGAAATATCATAGAACATGTGACTGTTATGCGAATATGTCGGGCCTGTTTGGACCCCTCAAATCTTATATATATATTTTTTAAATTGTTGTTATTTTTTGAATTTTTTTTTGCATTCCGCCATACAAACATTTTTGGGGTACGTTTTAGTAATTTTTCGTGCATAGATAATAGCGCTACGCGTTACCATGTTATGAGTAGCGAATCCATTGTTACGAAGTATCACAAGATAAATAAACGTTAGAAGAAATACCATCAGTGCACCTGTACCCACTCATGCCCCTTTTTTCGCCCACTAGTGTAGAAATTGATTTTCCGTGTCAAAACCTACCATATATTCTAGCAATACTAACAACTTTCAAATGAAGTTGTCTGACATTATTTTCATTCGATTAAATAATTCTTTAGGGGCAATGGGGGCAATATGAACATACGGGGCAATATAAGCCACCCCGGTTTTTACCTCAAAAACAGTGTTTTAATGTTTAGTGTCATTATGATCTGCTAAAGGATGCCGCAAATAGCCACCACAATAAAAACCGTAAGAATATTCGTTTGAACACTCAAGATTTTTACAAAAATGTACAAATTTGTCCTTCGTCATGAAAAAGCTTATAATTTTGGCAGTTTTTAGTTAAGCCTATAAGACAATTATATTTATAATTCTGATAAATTTTACCAATCCATTGATACTTCTGATCATAATGAACAGTTCGTGAGCGAAATTAGATTTGTTCGTAAACAAAATTATTGAAAAACAATATATTATTTTCAAGATTAAGGGGCGGGGCAAAATGAGCCACCTAGATTCAAGCAAAACAAATGATGTTTTGGGCATAAAAATGCATTGCCTGCAATAATGTACTCTTCACCACTAACTCTTCTCTATACTGTTTTAAATAAAAATCATTCGATTGAAAGAGGTGGCTCATACTGCCCCGTAGGGTGGCTCATAATGCCCCATATGGTTGGTGACCACGTAGAAAAACATGGTTTTCCAAAAAGTTCCTGAAATAATTTGCAAGTTGATGCTAACATTAATTATCGACGTAACATGGAAGATAACATTTTATAGTACAAGTCACTTGCATTTAAACCATAATTTTTGCTGTTTTTCTATGCATTCCATGACGTTTTCCTTAGGCGGCCCATATTGCCCTGATTACCCCTATATTGAAAACACAAGACCTCGTGAGCGGTTATTGGGTCACTAGGTATTTTTGTGTGTTCCAATAACTGCTCATGCAAAAAATTAAACAATTGTTTTAAGAAATGTCGATTTTAGTATACAGCCTTCTTTATTGCAGTAGTAGCTATGGTTTGACCATAAAAAATATCAGGATAAATAACGAAATTTTCATTTTTCAGTAAGTTCGTCACGAAGTCTGTTTACCGTGAGCGGAAATAGAAACACTTAGATGCTTAAACAAATGCAATCAAATGTTTTTTTATTAAAGTTTTTCAAATTATTTTTATTTTGCCGCTGATTACCTATACTTTGAGCTACATTGTGACATTGTGTATTGATCGACACAATAGTTAAGGTACCGTGGGGCAAGTGGGTAATGGATTTCGCATAGTTGGGATTCTTCAAATTCTAGAGACCCTAAATTAATTTAAATGAGGTCGTGTGTATTTTTAAGCTTGACTCCCACCAAATACAAGCAGTATACTGAAATTGATTTTTATGTAAAATTGAAGAAAAAAGTACAGAAAAAGTTTTTGAAAAACGTCTCTTTACTTTTCACTTGCCCCACAGGTGGGGCAAGAGAAAAGTTTATCGTATTGAACAATAAATTCAAAAAGTAACAGTTACATTCACGATTTGTATTACCTTTAACATTTGTTAAGGCGTCCCAATGAACAATGACATAAGTAACATGTAAACAAAGAAAATTGTATTCTTGTTACTTGAATTTTCTTCTGTTCAGTTATGTTTGTTGAAATGATTCGACAACATTATAACTGCAACATTTCCAATGTTAGTTCATCATGGGACAGCAATTGCAATTGCTTTCCACCGCTCGTTATTTGTTTTCATAAAAATCGGATATGACATCGGATAACTCTTCAAGATAAATCAAACGGAATCCTTCAATCAAGTATTTAGAATTTTTTTATGTGGATACACCTATACCCCATTTTTTATGTTTTTTCGTGTGTCTTATATTGGAACTGTTTAATCAACGTCTTCCTTTTAATCGGCTGTCCGAAGTAAACATATTAATACCGTTATATTGGGCAACCTTATTTTTTAGAGAAGTTCTATGATTTGGGCATGATAATAGGATTTAACGCTTTGAGTATAGTGTTTCTTGAATTATGAGTACGTTCTGTTGTTCTATAATATTTGCTAACCTTTTATACTTATAGCTACCTAAAGAGAAAACACAAATTTAATATCTAATATAAACTTTTCACTTGCCCCACGTGATTAAAAAATTGACGGTGTTTCAATTTAGTTATTTTTAGGTCTATGTCGAAATAATTCTAAAACTTTTTTTTATTGCAGTTTAAAACTGTCAGAGGGGACAACTTAGAAGTGGTACAGAAAATTATTTTCCGCAACTTTTTTCCACTGAAAATGAAAATAAGATTGCACGCCGCCAACTTGTTACGGAATTATAGTTGACAGGTCAACAATATTCCGCTCTATTATACAATAATGGCTGAAAAATCTCAGATATCTCTTACCTATCGTAATGTTCTCAATAGCCTCAAAGGTTTACGTATGAGTTTAAAACGTTAATTCACATATTCAGTAAAATATACCAATTACACAGACAAACAGACGTCACACTCTCATCATTGTCCATCGACCACCTTTTTAACGGTCGATTCAAAAATATGGTAGGTGGCCAATCCACCACCTGCAGCGCTTGCATCGTTTTTGTTCGCGTTTGACGTTTACACACTATCGCCATCTGTTGGCCCGTCGGCCAAACACACCAATTTTAGCATTGGGCGTACATGTACTCGTGACTATGATGTTGATCGAAATTTGTTCTAAGTGTTACGTCTGTTTGTCTGTGCCAATTATTTTCACTTACCCCATTTACCCACTTGCCCCGCGGTACCTTATTTTATAATAAACATTTGAACACAAAACTTCCCTTAAATGAGCGGAATCTGGTGCACTGATGGTATATTAAAAGCTTCCTTTGGAAATATCGAAAAGAAAAAAAAATATGAGAATTGCTTCAGTAGAATATTCTTAAGCAACATCTGGTCATGCCACAAGATTGTTGAAGAAGTTATAAAAGATTTCGTGAAAAAAAATGGCTTAGAAAATTTAAAAAATAGCAAATAAATCTCGGGATAATATCATGCGTCGGAATGATCGGAGAAATTACTGTAGTATTGGCGTATATTAAACATTAAATTAACTTTCAAAGAAGCCATAACGTGTTACTTAAGGTGAAGATGAATCAAAGCAAAACCTCAAACCATTACGGAGGAGGACTTTGGCGTTCGTCCCTTAGGTTCCTATTTCTTCGCCGGCTGATCGTTTGTTAGAAGGGTCGCAGCCGACAGGATCGCTTCCAGCTTGTCGATCTTGGCCATCCGGTCCATGGTGGTGTTGGACAGGATTTCGTCCATCAGCTGCATCGACTCGGTCAAGCTCGGCGTTTCGGAGTTCTTGGGTGAAAACGTGCCCGGTAGCGAGTTATCTGACGGCATGCTGTCCAGGCTCTGGTAGTCCTGCTCGATGACGTCACAATCATCGTCGGAGTCGCTCGCATCGCCACAGACCCGGTCGAAGTTCTCCAGCTTGTCTAGCTTCTTCGCCACTTTGTACGAGACGCGAAGTATTTCCTTCTCGTCTTCCGTCAGGTCCAGGTACCTCAGCAATCGAATCTCGCGATTACTCAGCACCACGTTCTTGCTGGCACCCTTTAGCTTCACCTTAAGGTCCTGGATCTCCGAGCGGACCTTGCGTTGCTTCTTGCGCATCTTGACGTCCACTGGGCGGATTAGCATTCAAATATGCTCAGTGCACAGCTCCGCGAGCAGCTCGCGGAATTCCGCCTTGATCGATGTGGCCATGTTTCAGCGAGACGTTTTTCACCTTGTAGACCTGCTTGTCCTGGTCTTGAAACTGGAGCACGGCGTGGGCCGACTGCGTATCGAACGCATTCTTCAGCATGTCCGGATAGGACGCCACGTCGAAGATGAACGCCTCGTCCCGGGTCGTACCCAGCTGGATCATGATGATTTGGCCCCGCACGCCCAGATTGATGCCCTGGATAATCACTGGAGGATTTTATAGAGCAATTTCTGGGGTAAATGCTTAAAGCAAACCATATAGAAATGCCTCATGCATTTCCTGGAACCAATTCTGAAGAAATTCCACAACGCATCTCTTGAAGTACCACTGAAGAATTTTTGGAAGACTTGCTGGTGGAAGCACTACTTGATTTGAGGTGATCTGGTCACGGCCTTTTGGCGTTGTCGGTTCCATAATGCGTGCGCCTATACAATTTTGTTTTTGTTCCTATAAAGTACTAGATATGTAATAATGTAAGCAAAAATAGCAAACATAAGCGCTTACCACAAGTCCACAAATCAAATCCGTGAGAAAATTTAGTTGAACAACAACAGTTACTCTCAGATCGATTCTCGATTATAAACAGAAACATAAACAGCATAACATGCGATTAGGACGAATTAGGTATAATCTTCACTCACAACAAAATATTAATTCGTGGTTATTTGAAACTGTTTTCGAAAACATGTTGCAATTAGATTTGATTCGATAGGTATTAAATTACACATCGATCAATCTCTGCAAAAGATGAATGGTTTACAAGGGATTAGACTTAAACCCTCAATGTTTACAAATTGCGTTCCGCCCTAATCGCAAGTAATGCAGCTTATTATGATTGACGTTTCTTCTGATGAACACATCTAAACGTGAGGTTCACTTCGTCGCTCGAATGGAAATGAACTTCTCACCTCATTCGAGTCGACTCTCGGAATCGCAAAAAAGAGTTCATTCGAGAGTGAAGTGACCATTCTCGACTCCTCTCACTCCAGTCGTGGAATAAGCTTGATTATTCGTGGTTATTCCTCGAGTGGAGTGAGAGGAATCGAGAATGGTCACTTCGCTCTCGAATGAACCTTTTGTTGCGATTCCGAGAGTCGACTCGAATGAGGTGACTAGTTCATTTTCATGCGAGCGACGAAGCGGTAGGTGAGACGACTGGTTCATTTCACAGCGTTCATTCGGAGAACGGATCAGTGCACGGGTTCACTAATTTGACGTTTGAGCGGTGCCGAATTCACTCGTTGCCATAGGCCAGGGGAAGTGGTTCACCCAGAGTGAATTTATAGCAGAGAAAAAGTAGATTTTGTATGAAAATTGACATGAAAATGAATGACAAGTTCATCCACTTCTCCTGGCCTATGGCCACGTAAATAACACGGCACCGCTCAAAAGTCAAATAGTGAACTCGTGCATCAGTCCACTGTCAAATTACAAATGTTTCTGGACAACGCTGCGATAAGAGCGTATTAATTTATTACTGCTAATAAAATATACTTGAATTTGAGTTAATTTCCTAAATTTTCAACTCAAACTAAGCTATATTGCAAAAAAATAAATAAATTTCATTTTTGAGGATGACTTACATAATAATCAAAGAGTTTTTAACGTTTTTATTCATTGATAGGTTGACACAATCCAATTTCATTATGTGGCCCTTTTCCAAGTGCGATGTTGTTTTGATTCGTTTCGCTTCGGTCGGTTAGTTTAGTGATGGAGACAATTTGAATGGAAAAGAAGAAATTTGGAAAAAATGCTGTCGTTTCGGAATTCCTTCGCGGATCGTTTCCAAAAATTCCGCCGGCGATTTCATCCAAGGATTCCCTCCAGGAGCTGATCCGGGTATTTTCTACAGGAATTCTTCCGTGTTTTCCCTCCGGGAAAATCCTCCATCTAATCCTGCAAGGTTCCTCCAGGAATCCAGAAAATTTCCGGCATCCCTCCGAAGTTCCTCTGGTAAGTCCACCAAAGTTCTTTTAGGGAATCCTCCGGAGTTGTTCCACGAGCTCCATTGCAGTTCCTCCAAGAATTTCTTCGGGAGTTGCACGGATTCTCTCGGGAGGTTATCCATGAATCATCCTGGGAGTTCTTCCAAAAAATCCTTCAGGAGTTCTTCTAAACATTTCTGAGGAGTTCCTTCTCGGAAATTTCTCTAAGAGTTTATTCGGGAGATCCTCCCAAAATTCTGAAGTAAACCAGAAATTCCTCCGAGATTCCTATAGCAATTCCTTCAAGTATTTCTCCAAGAACTTCTCACTAATATTTCCGGGAAATCTTCTGAAAATTTTTTTGCCATGAATCATCCTGGGAGTTCTTCCAAAAAATCCTTCAGGAGTTCTTCTAAACATTTCTGAGGAGTTCCTTCTCGGAAATTTCTCTAAGAGTTTATTCGGGAGATCCTCCCAAAATTCTGAAGTAAACCAGAAATTCCTCCGAGATTCCTATAGCAATTCCTTCAAGTATTTCTCCAAGAACTTCTCACTAATATTTCCGGGAAATCTTCCGAAAATTTATCGGTAAGTTTATAATAGAATAAGAGAAATTATTGGTGGAACTATTTAAGAAATTTCTGGAATGTCCGAAAAAAATATGGCGAAGAAGAAATTATTGCAGGAACTCCCGCAAAATTTGTTGAATGAACATCCGGGAAGGGAAACCTCAGGAATTCTTTGAGAAACTCTCGGGAGTACTGTCGAATCAATTTTTGGTGAAACTTTCGTATATTGTTGGAGGAACTCTGGAAGGAATTTCATGACAAACTCCCAAAAATATTCCTGGAGGAATAATAGGAATCCTTGGAGGAAATGTGTTGGATGGAACTTCATCCGGGAATTTCGTTAATATTTTCCCCAAAATTTCTTGGAAGAATTCCCGGAGTAATGCCCTGTGGAATTTTTCAGAGGAGGTGCTGAGAATTGCATTCAAGTGGAGGAATTCCCGGTATGATTCCAAGAAAAACTCCCGGGGAGGTTTTGGAAGGAACTCCCAGGGTCATTTTTGAAGGTATTCCAATGAATTTCCTGAAAGAACTCTGGGCAAAATTTTTTAGAAGGATATGTCATTGTTTATTTGGAATTATGACTAGTAATATTGCTCGTTGTACGTACATTAAGTACATATTTTCGTGATTTTGTCCACGAATTTATTCAGAATCTAATTCAGATATTTACTCATTCATCCTCAAACATCAGTTATTACTCCCAAGATCAAATCTTAAATTATCTTCTTCAGGATTTCATTCAGTAATTCTTATACGAGCATTCTATGGATTTACTCCAAAAATTTTGTGTAAGATACCTTCAAGAATTCAAACTGGAATTTTGCTATGGATATTCTAGAAACTTGTCCAAAGATTCCACCAGGAATATCTTTAGATTTTTTTTAAATGTTCTTATTTGTGCTTATTCCACGACTGGAGTGAGAGGAGTCGAGAATGGTCACTTCGCTCTCGAATGAACTCTTTTTTGCGATTCCGAGAGTCGACTCGAATGAGGTGAGAAGTTCATTTCCATTCGAGCGACGAAGTGAACCTCACGTTTAAATAGATGTGTTCCAATGAGAATATATACTAAGGTGTGGAAGAAGAAGCAACGGCTATGTATTAGTAAAGAGAAAAAACGTAAACAAAAATAACTACGTCACTAATTTACACGGCTTCTTATGGGAGCTCGCTCGATTGTAGTTGTGAAACATTTTGCACCGTACACGGATGTCACGCACACTAAATGTCTTCTTCCGCACCTCGGTATATATTCTCATTGGATGTGTTCATCAGAAGAAACGTCAATCATAATAAGCTGCATTACTTGCGATTAGGGCGGAACCCAATTTGTAAACATTGAGGGTTTAAGTCTAGTCCCTTGTAAACCATTCATCTTTTGCAGAGATTGATCGATGTGTAATTTAATACCTATCGAATCAAATCTAATTGCAACATGTTTTCGAAAACAGTTTCAAATAACCACGAATTAATATTTTGTTGCGAGTGAAGATTATACCTAATTCGCCCTAATCGCATGTTATGCTGTTTATGTTTCTGTTTATAATCGAGAATCGCCGTGCTCCAGTTTCAAGACCAGGACAAGCAGGTCTACAAGGTGAAAAACGTCTCGCTGAAACATGGCCACATCGATCAAGGCGGAATTCCGCGAGCTGCTCGCGGAGCTGTGCGCTGAGCATATTTGAATGCTAATCCGCCCAGTGGACGTCAAGATGCGCAAGAAGCAACGCAAGGTCCGCTCGGAGATCCAGGACCTTAAGGTGAAGCTAAAGGGTGCCAGCAAGAACGTGGTGCTGAGTAATCGCGAGATTCGATTGCTTTCTTTTCGATATTTCCAAAGGAAGCTTTTAATATACCATCAGTGCATCAGATTCCGCTCATTTAAGGGAAGTTTTGTGTTCAAATGTTTATTATAAAATAAGGTACCGCGGGGCAAGTGGGTAAATGGGGTAAGTGAAAATAATTGGTATATTTTACTGAATATGTGAATTAACGTTTTAAACTCATACGTAAACCTTTGAGGCTATTGAGAACATTACGATAGGTAAGAGATATCTGAGATTTTTCAGCCATTATTGTATAATAGAGCGGAATATTGTTGACCTGTCAACTATAATTCCGTAACAAGTTGGCGGCGTGCAATCTTATTTTCATTTTCAGTGGAAAAAAGTTGCGGAAAATAATTTTCTGTACCACTTCTAAGTTGTCCCCTCTGACAGTTTTAAACTGCAATAAAAAAAAGTTTTAGAATTATTTCGACATAGACCTAAAAATAACTAAATTGAAACACCGTCAATTTTTTAATCACGTGGGGCAAGTGAAAAGTTTATATTAGATATTAAATTTGTGTTTTCTCTTTAGGTAGCTATAAGTATAAAAGGTTAGCAAATATTATAGAACAACAGAACGTACTCATAATTCAAGAAACACTATACTCAAAGCGTTAAATCCTATTATCATGCCCAAATCATAGAACTTCTCTAAAAAATAAGGTTGCCCAATATAACGGTATTAATATGTTTACTTCGGACAGCCGATTAAAAGGAAGACGTTGATTAAACAGTTCCAATATAAGACGCACGAAAATCTGCTGGAATGTCTATGTACAGCTAGTTCAAAACATAAAAAATGGGGTATAGGTGTATCCACATAAAAAAATTCTAAATACTTGATTGAAGGATTCCGTTTGATTTATCTTGAAGAGTTATCCGATGTCATATCCGATTTTTATGAAAACAAATAACGAGCGGTGGAAAGCAATTGCAATTGCTGTCCCATGATGAACTAACATTGGAAATGTTGCAGTTATAATGTTGTCGAATCATTTCAACAAACATAACTGAACAGAAGAAAATTCAAGTAACAAGAATACAATTTTCTTTGTTTACATGTTACTTATGTCATTGTTCATTGGGACGCCTTAACAAATGTTAAAGGTAATACAAATCGTGAATGTAACTGTTACTTTTTGAATTTATTGTTCAATACGATAAACTTTTCTCTTGCCCCACCTGTGGGGCAAGTGAAAAGTAAAGAGACGTTTTTCAAAAACTTTTTCTGTACTTTTTTCTTCAATTTTACATAAAAATCAATTTCAGTATACTGCTTGTATTTGGTGGGAGTCAAGCTTAAAAATACACACGACCTCATTTAAATTAATTTAGGGTCTCTAGAATTTGAAGAATCCCAACTATGCGAAATCCATTACCCACTTGCCCCACGGTACCTTAACTATTGTGTCGATCAATACACAATGTCACAATGTAGCTCAAAGTATAGGTAATCAGCGGCAAAATAAAAATAATTTGAAAAACTTTAATAAAAAAACATTTGATTGCATTTGTTTAAGCATCTAAGTGTTTCTATTTCCGCTCACGGTAAACAGACTTCGTGACGAACTTACTGAAAAATGAAAATTTCGTTATTTATCCTGATATTTTTTATGGTCAAACCATAGCTACTACTGCAATAAAGAAGGCTGTATACTAAAATCGACATTTCTTAAAACAATTGTTTAATTTTTTGCATGAGCAGTTATTGGAACACACAAAAATACCTAGTGACCCAATAACCGCTCACGAGGTCTTGTGTTTTCAATATAGGGGTAATCAGGGCAATATGGGCCGCCTAAGGAAAACGTCATGGAATGCATAGAAAAACAGCAAAAATTATGGTTTAAATGCAAGTGACTTGTACTATAAAATGTTATCTTCCATGTTACGTCGATAATTAATGTTAGCATCAACTTGCAAATTATTTCAGGAACTTTTTGGAAAACCATGTTTTTCTACGTGGTCACCAACCATATGGGGCATTATGAGCCACCCTACGGGGCAGTATGAGCCACCTCTTTCAATCGAATGATTTTTATTTAAAACAGTATAGAGAAGAGTTAGTGGTGAAGAGTACATTATTGCAGGCAATGCATTTTTATGCCCAAAACATCATTTGTTTTGCTTGAATCTAGGTGGCTCATTTTGCCCCGCCCCTTAATCTTGAAAATAATATATTGTTTTTCAATAATTTTGTTTACGAACAAATCTAATTTCGCTCACGAACTGTTCATTATGATCAGAAGTATCAATGGATTGGTAAAATTTATCAGAATTATAAATATAATTGTCTTATAGGCTTAACTAAAAACTGCCAAAATTATAAGCTTTTTCATGACGAAGGACAAATTTGTACATTTTTGTAAAAATCTTGAGTGTTCAAACGAATATTCTTACGGTTTTTATTGTGGTGGCTATTTGCGGCATCCTTTAGCAGATCATAATGACACTAGACATTAAAACACTGTTTTTGAGGTAAAAACCGGGGTGGCTTATATTGCCCCGTATGTTCATATTGCCCCCATTGCCCCTAAAGAATTATTTAATCGAATGAAAATAATGTCAGACAACTTCATTTGAAAGTTGTTAGTATTGCTAGAATATATGGTAGGTTTTGACACGGAAAATCAATTTCTACACTAGTGGGCGAAAAAAGGGGCATGAGTGGGTACAGGTGCACTGATGGTATTTCTTCTAACGTTTATTTATCTTGTGATACTTCGTAACAATGGATTCGCTACTCATAACATGGTAACGCGTAGCGCTATTATCTATGCACGAAAAATTACTAAAACGTACCCCAAAAATGTTTGTATGGCGGAATGCAAAAAAAAAATTAAAAAAATAACAACAATTTAAAAAATATATATATATATAAGATTTGAGGGGTCCAAACAGGCCCGACATATTCGCATAACAGTCACATGTTCTATGATATTTCCTATATACATGGGACTATTATGCGAATATGACCAGATAACCTATTCCCACTAAAATTCAACCAGTAATTTATCTAAGGATACCTCAAGAGTGTTTTTATGCAGAAATGGTCCAAACAATTGTTTGATGATTTTCTCCATGGACCAATGCACGAGTTCACTATTTGAAGTTTGAGCGGTGCCGTGTTATTTATGTAGATATGATAACGAGTGAATTTGGCACCGCTCAAACGTCACATTAGTGAACACGTGCATCGGTCCATAGTATTTATAAAATAATTTCTCTATAATTTCATCCAGTGATTTAACGACCGATTATTTGAGGAATTTTTCTAAGTGGGAATTAATTTAAGAAGAAACTCAACTATGAATTCTCGCGGAACATTACTAAAGGACCTATCTAACATTGAGAGGCTCTCTTTGTTTACTTTCTCTTTCATTAATAACTTGGTCACATTAATCTCTTCTGTTGCGTTTTTTGTATGAAACGCTAGTCAAGCAAATTGACTTTCGATCTATAGTGAAAAACTTCCCAAAATCTTTAGTGTTCCACTGTTATAATCGAAAGAGAACGAGAGAGAAGAGAATCTCTCATTTGTACATAGGTCCTTTAGTAATGTTCCGCGAGAATTCTTCCAGAGATTTCACAAAACAAATCAATTGTTTTTCCGAATTTCTTTAATTCTCTTCTAAATTTTGATAAATTATTTAACATAACAAAAATTAACTTCATGTCAATCCCATGGTAAAATTATCCAGAAATTTCTCGAAAACACGTAGGGAAGGACGGGGCAAGATGAGCACGCCTCAATTTGGAAACTGATTAAATTACTTTTATTATAATATCGTTATACACTGTTGAATTGAGGTTCATCCATACTACAGTCAGCTCTTCCTTACTCGATATTGAAGGGACCATCGAGTTAGGGAGGTATCGAGTTACAGAACACAAAACCAGTGCAAATGCGATCCAAGGGACCATCAAGGTAGCCATGATAACCAACTTTTACTATGGTTCTCTAACTCTATATCGAGTAAGGGAGAGTTAACTGTACTACCCTTCAAAACAGTTATTAGAAATAACATGAATTTGAAAATATGAGTAAATTACCATTGAGTTTTTTGTAACAAATGACCAGTACAAAATAAGACATTTGTCTTCTAATAATATTTTTCCCAAATTTCTGATTCTCAGTCAACATTTCATAAATTTTGAAGAATCTTTTAGTATATAAAGAAAAAAATCATCAAAAAAAAAAAAACTTTACATTACCCCGAGATTTTTTTCGAAATAATTTAAATACTATTACATCTGTTGGTTAGCATGTATTCATAAAATTAAGCCGTTATACAGTAGTTCCTCATCGTTTCCTTCCATTTCTAGTAAAATAAAATATGCAATTCATTTATATTTCCAAATTGTGAAATTATTCAGGAATTTTCTGCACACACAAAAATAAAAATGTATAGCTTGATGCAGAATATACAATGCATGTTAATCAGAAACCATTGATAGTCTTCTTCATCTTCTTCTTGGCATTACGTCCTCACTAGGACAGAGCCTGCTTCTCAGCTTAGTGTTCTTATTAGCACTTCCACAGTTATTAACTGAAAGCTTTCTTTGCCAAAGTTGCCATTTTCGCATTCATATATTCGTATATTGATTATACTCTATGCCCAGGGAAATCAAGGAAATTCTCATTACGAAAAGATCCTGGACCGACCGGGAATCGAACCCAGACACCTTCAGCATGGCTTTGCTTTGTAGCCGCGGACTCTAACCACTCGGCTAAGGATGGCCCCATTGATAGTCAAAAAATGATCATTAACCTTCCTTATAAGCGGTTTCTTCAAAATCTTTGTTTAAACCTAATTTAAACATATGGGTAAACGTGGTTTACAGCTTAAGCGAAGGTGAAGAAATCGGCCCTTAGAGCCAATTTCTTTACAGGGATAGTACACAAATTATGTCACGCTAAATCAAAGACAAATTTTCAACATTTTTGACCCCTCCCCCACCTATGTTACGTTTTTTGTATGAGTCCTCCGAAATTTTTCCAATACTAAATACACGCACATGTGACACATTCGTAGACCTCCTCATCCCCCAAATAACGGACGTCATTTTTGAATGGTACCCAATAAGAATCAAGTAAATGGGATGAGAAAAGTGTGGGGGGCAAATAGCCGTAGCGTTTAACGCGCACCCATTTATCAAGACCAAGCTGAGTGTCATGAGTTCGAATCGAATCCCACCGGTCAAGTATCTGTTCGCGAAGGAAATTTTCTGAAACTTGCAGGGCATTTGTGATTTCCACATGAAATACACATGCAAAAATGGTCAATTGGCTATGATAGCTTTCAGTGAACAATTGTCGAAGTACTCATTAGAACACCTAGCTAAGAAGCAGGCTCTGTCCCAGTTGGGATGTAGCGCCAGAAAGAAGAAACGTGCAGCGCGTCGTCCCCTCGGAGGGGGGGGGGGGGGCGGGGGGCACGTGAAATTTTGGCCGAATACTCCAATAGATTTACCTACTTGATAAATACTTGCCTGAATTCAAAACTTTTTGATGAAACTTGCTTCTTCACATCCATTTCTTAGTCAGTCGATAGACCAGGACGTTACGACTCTCGTCGGGATGGAAAAGTCACGAGACAACGACCACAGTCGATAAACACCGACTCTTGGAATACAGCGAGAGTTCACTTGAGTTCATTCATAGTGACCATTCTCACTGCATTCGAGTGTCGGAATCGCTCACTCGAGGAATAAACACAATTGTTTATAAACTTGTATATCCCCAAGCAATAACTTCTGAAGGAATTTTTGAGAAATTTCTGTGAGAAACCATAATAGGTTTCAAGAAGAAATTTATATAAAAATTGATGGAAGAATAACTGGAAAATTCGGTGTAGAAACTTCGAGAAGAATTCTTGTAGGCTTTCCTGTAAAAAATCCGAAATGATATTTTTTTTTCAAAAACGAGTAATCGGGTTTTTTTTAAGTACTCCTGTAAGAATCTTTGAATGATCTGCTAGAGTAACTACTACTACTAGAGTCATCAGAGAAAATCTTGAAAAACTCCCTAGGACAATTTTGAAATAATCCTAGTGAATATTGCTTGATTTAGTTGCGTTGAATTTGCTGGAGCAAACTCTGCGAAAGTCCTCTTATCCATTGAAAAACTCTGGAGGAATTTATAGAAGAATAAGTGGGGGATCTCTGGAGAATGTTTTGGAAGGATGCCAGGAAGAGTCACCGAGAGTATTCCCATTCACTCAAGGAATCTGAGAAGATGTTCCTGATGAACTATTCGCTTAAAGGACTCTAAAGGTATCTCTAGAAGGTTCACTGCAAGGATAAAAGGGAAAAAATGATTCCTCGGAATATTCTTATAAATTTTAAAAAGGAATTCTCAAAGTACAGGGCTGCCACACTCTCGGGAAAATTTGTAAATGCGGGAAAAGTGGGTAATTGAACCATCGGGAAATTTGCAGGGAAAGGTCGGAAATTTCATTTTCAATCGGGAAATTCAGATAGAAATGAGATTGCAGCAGAATTTTTTTAAACTTTGTGACAATATTAATACTTTTACAAACTGTTCGCATGTAAGGTATGGTGGGGTAAGTTGTTCCAAAACAATCAATAGTTAACTTCATCTTTATATTGAGATAACGTGAATAAGGTAATTATTTTTTGTGGTTAACAAATAAGGGACTTATATACTTCAAATCGTTATTTATTTCGATTTTTCTGATTTTTATATATTGTATATGAAGGACTTCTCAAATTGCGCCAAATGACCCAAACCATGTTTTTTTGTTACATAGTAACTAGAACATTTTGGAGCAAAATTCATCCATTTTATACACATAAGTTATACAGAAGTACTGTAGGATTATTATTAACTATGTTTTCGAAAGACATTCGTGGTTTGAAATGAAAATATTTGCACAGACAAACGGACGTCTAACTCTCACCATTGTCCATCGACCATCTTTTCAACGGTCGATTCAAAAATATGGTAGGTGGCCAATGCGCCACCCGAAGCGCTCGCATCGTTTTTGTTCATATTTGGCGTTTAAACACTACCACCATCTGTTGGCCCGTCGACTAAAAACACCGATTTTAGCATTGGGAGTACATATCCTCATGACTATGGTTTTGATCGAGATTTGTTCTAAGTGTTACGTCTGTTTGTTTGTGATATTTGTATCATCTGTCTAGAACAATTGATAAGGTCAGATAACGTACGATAATATGATTTCAATTGGAGAATTGGTATACAGTGAAACCTCCATGAGTCGATGTTCCATGACTCGATATCGACTCATAGAACCATACAATAAACAAAATTTCATGTTTACTACTATGATGGTCCCTTGAAACAGCTTCCCAAGGGTCTATGTTCCATGACTCGATATTTCCATGAGTCGATGGTCCCTTCAATATCGACTCATGGAGGTTTCACTGTATTTTGCTCTTTTGCAATTTAGCTTAGATAAAACATCAAAAATTTGTTTTTGAATTTTGCAATATTGTTTTTTTATATATTTTATACCCGAGAAACTGTAAAAAAACTTTTAGGTTAAATTATAAAATTTGTCTCCGGTAAGTTTGGCAAATTTAAGTTAGGAATGAAAGAAAGTTAAAGGAAAACAACATTTGAGGATAATAAAACTTATTCAATTACGGATAATCAGATTGCCAATATATGATATTAATAATTCCTATAGGATCTATAGATATCTATAGATATATGAGAACATCCTGGAAAATGCAAGAAAAACCATTAGAGCACACTAAGAATTGCTCAATTTAAGGTGAAGATGAATCGAAGCCAAACCTCAATTTTTCAAGAGCACGGATCTGGAGAACCAAACATCCGTTTAAGCTGAAAACTTAATCGATTGGTTACTCGCTGGTGGTGACCAATCGATTAAGTTTTCAGCTCAAATGGGTGTTTGGTTCTCCAGATCCGTGCTCTTGAAAATTTGAGGTTTGGCTTCGATTCATCTTCACCTTAAAAAAAATCTACAAGATTTCTATTGACTTCTTCATATATTTTCATGTTTGTACTTTTTAAAACTATTCTCAAATTTTAGCCATGGAATAATAATAGAAACACCTGAAAACAGTTTAGGCTTAAGCTAAGTATGCTGTTTCTCTCAAGAAAAGTAAAGAAATTGCTTGACTGAATGGGTCAAGATATTTCCTACAGAGCCCCATTTGAAATGACATTTCTTTTCAACTGCGTACTTGAATATCCTAAATGATTTGATTTGGAATTAGAACTTTCAATGTTTAAATTACCTCTGCATACAATTTCAGCAGCCCGGTCCTGTTTTTGCCATTATTTTAAAGTATTTCTAACGAAACAGTCAAACAAAACGATGGAAAACTATCAGCAAACGTGTCGTTGCTTGCTGGTTTGCCAGGAAAATAAAATGAATTTACACAAGTTTCAAGATTAGCAAAAGGTCATGCTTATGCACAGGAAAAGATAAACGTTAAATATTCATTACAAAGTATAAATTATAATCATGTAGTGCATGTTTCATATGCATCGCAAGGGATAAACATGAAAAATGTCAAGGAAATATTAAACACTATACTAATTAGTATTTTCAATTTTCACCGTGTGCGATCAAAGAAGTGTGGTTTTCTTGACCATTCCATGCGAGTAATTTTACACGCATCGAGATAGGTGATTACTTTTCTTGTCAGCAGCAAATCAGCTTTTAGATAGTCTTATATTTCACAACACTCAGTTTCACGACAATATAACATTTTACTAAAAATAAAATGATAGTTCAGAAATCACTCTAAGAATAAACGAAGGATATGACCAGGAATTACACTAAAAATACCTCTAAAAATTGCTCTGAGTATTTCCTAACAAATTCCTACATGGATTTCATTTAGTATTCTGGCATTTCCCGAGAATTCATCCAGAAAGACGTTCATCTAAATCTCGTTTTCGGGATTTTATAGGAATTTACCCAAGATTTCTAAAATAGATTCCTTACGAAGATGTTCAAGGATCTGGCATAATTTTATAAGTTTCTTCTAAACAACATTTTTTTACATAACCGAAATTGGCAGGGGATCTTTCAATAATTCTTCAGTGATTCCATTACGTTTTTTTTTCAGGAAGAACTCCAACACGTAGAGAATTGACAACTATTCAAAACAATAGTTATATTTGTTGTTTTTAACAAACGAAAATTAAGCAGACGAGTCTAACCCCGTCGTTTGCGGTGCGGATCAAATTCATTCGCCAATTAGACGCAAGTACATATAACAGATTTTTAATGTATTATAGTGAATTGTAACACATAGAAGTGTAAATAAACTAAGCTTTTTGAAAGCCATAGTCGTTTTTGTTCATTTCAAAATAAAGGACAATAAAAAGAGAGGGGCCAGGAAGAATAAAAAGGATTAATATTTCAAATAAAAATATTATAATATCAACAAATAACAGACCATTGTTTTAAAAATGGAAATTTTTATTTTAATGAAAAAATATTGTTGTTTCAAAAAATAAATTTTCAAATCAAAAATCTATTTTTTTGAATCACATTGAAACCACCTGTCAAATTCAACAAGAAATATTGTTGAACCAAACTGCTAGTAGTTATTAAAACAATGAAACGTAAAAAAGAAGAAAGAAATTGGTAAAACAACTAATAGAATAAGTAGTTGCTGAAATTTTAGAAGAATATTGGAAGTAATAGTACAATTCCAAAAATATCTACTATTCCCAAGAAATAATTCAGGGCAATTAATAAACATGTTGCTTAACTAGCATTTTATAATAGCCACATCAGTTGAATTAGGGTATGTGTTATTGTCGCACCGCCACCAAACCGGAGCGCGCCAGTGAGACTCGCGACGCGCCTCAACTCGCTCGATTTTGAAATCAGTTTTTTTAGTGTGGCGCTGCATTCTTACGATTTTTATGAACACAGCGCACTATTCACATAGTAGCTGCGACGCACGGGGCCCGAGAAAACAATAATTATAAATAAATGTCTGTCTTGATTTCTACCGGATACATAATATATAAAGTCACGATCAAACGTTGAATATAACCTTGACATCGCTTCAGTTCCTCATTTCTAAGTGTTTTTGAAAGTTGATTGAATAAGAGTGTAAACAACGTTGGTTATGGATACATATTATCTTACAACCTCTTGATAATAATAGAAGAAGAGCTGTTACAAACAAATTAAAAGTTGTTGTTCCATATGAGACACATAGTTGATTTACAATGTTTAGCAACACTTGGAATACCACTCAAAATGCTCAACACGACAGTCAAGTAATGTTTTCCTCGAAATATTTTTAGAGGGGTGATTTTCATGAATAGTTTATCAGGAAATCTAGCAGGCAAGAATTATTCTTATGACTATTAAGGGCCTCATAATCCTTGAATGAATTCCAGAAGGAATCACTGGAGTAATGCCTTGTAGAAAAAATATAAGAGCAATTCTGTAATAAAACCAATAATCTTCAATTTCTCAGGAAATTGCACGAAGCACGCTAGACAGGACGCAATCATCTACGCCACAAAACGCTGGCCAACCTGAAAGCGAAATCTATCACAACCTCTTCTGGAGGAACCATGAAAGAAATCCGAAGGATTTTCCCGAGAAGCTCTGAAGGTATTTTCGGCAGAGCTCCGCATAAATAACCGGAAAAATTTGAAGCAATCTTGGAGGAACTTCTGAAGAAATTTTCAGAGGAACTGTCGGGGGATTCTTGGAGGAACTCCCGGAGTAATTCCTGGAGGAACTTCCAGTGGAATCCTCTTACAAAGAAATTCCTGGAGGAACTCGAAAAGAAAATCCTGTAGTAAAATCTGGAAGGATGCGATGTGACTGCTGTAGGAACTCCACAGGAATTATTTAAGGAAAGGCGGAGGAATCTTTGAAGGAATTTCCGGTGGCACATCAGAGGAATCCCTGGAGGAGTTCTTGAAGAAATCACTTAAAGAACACCTGGAATGACCCCTAACGGAATTTCTGGAGTAATTCCCGAAGTAATGGCTCGTAGAATTCCTGGTATTTGTTGTAAAAATCATGGAATCTCCGGAGAAATTATTAGTGGAGTTGGAGGAAAACTTAAGCAATTTTTGGAGGAACTCTCGGGATGGGAGTCCTCGGTAATTCTTGGAGAAGCTCATGAAGTAATTTTTGTATGAATTTTCGGGGGTGCTTACAGAGACTTTTGGGAGAACTTCCTGAATAAACCGGATGAACTCCGGTGAATTTATGGAGAAACTGTGGAGTAATTTACGATGGAATTCCAGGAAGAACTCTTGATGAATTTCTGGTGGAGCTTCAGATGAACTCCTGGAAAACACCGAGAAAAATCCCGGAAAAGCTGTAGAAAAACCCGACCGGAATTCGAAGGTATTCTCGATGGAGTTTCTGAGAAATTCCCGGAGGAACTCTTAATGAATTATTCGAGGTACTCCGGCGGAATTCCCAGTAGAGGTTCAGAGGAATCGCTGGATGCAATCCAGATCAGTGGCGCGGGAAGTGGGTAGGACAAGTAGGACATGTACTACGCACTAAAACACCTGGGTAGGACAGTCAAAGGATTGTCCTACCCACGATTCGACAAAAAAAGACAACTGTCTTAAGATCAATTGTAAGCTATAAAAATAAATTAAACTATCTGTTATTGAATATGTATATCGATACATACAAACTCGATCAACGTTGTACTTATTTTTATGAAGGTTGAAAGACACGATAAGTTTTTCCATGATATTCTCATGTCTAGTAAAGTAAAGCATGGCACAGGCACAGAACTGACCCTAAAGGTTCTTGCACGTGAGGAGAACGGTTGAGAATATCTATAGTTAAAATCCTACGAAACTTACTGTAATAATTGAAACCAGAAACTTCTTAACTGTAAGAAAAACAAATTGAGCAAAATACTCTATGGCATTTCTGAAGGATTCAATGGAAAGTTTTTTTAAAATAACTACAAGCCACCATGTATATGTTCTGGGAATACGTATCGTTAGCATTCCTGGAAGTAATGCCGTAAAAATTCCTGGATGTTTATTTCTAAAAAATATTTGATCAAATTTTAGAGCAGATTATGACGATTTTTTGAAAGATTTTCTTGCAGAATTGTTGAAGAAATTCTAGCGAAATATTTGATGGAGTTTCTGCGCGATGAAACATTTTAAATCGTTTCTTCTGAAAACTTTTGTGATTAGCCAGGCCACTTCGATACAAAAAAACTCAGATTCACAAGATAATTCAGCCATTTGTTATCTAAAAGTAGATGAGGAAACTAGATCAACCTCACTGGTTGTAGCGGCAAGCAGTTTGGTCAATTTTCTTTGTCAAATTTGTTGATTTAGAAAGGATATAAATATAAGGGATGTTCATAATTTCTAATATGAATGATAACATGATAACAAAACATAATCTAATGAATGATTTTAAGAAAAGGACTGGCAGACAGCTTCTTTTTAGAGACTCAATCTCAATTTGAATACAAATCTCTAAAAAGTCTCTATCTTTAATGCAAGTTCTCTGAAGTATCTTTTATCCTGATGTAAAATTATCCAGAATTCGAAAAAGAAACTATAAAGGGTTCAACAGGGGCTCTTCGAGAATTTCATCTCAAATTCCACGAGGAAAAACATCAGCAATTACCATATTGATTTTATATAGAATTCTTCCTTGTACTACAGGGACAGGGATCTTTTTAGAAATTCTGTTGGACTTTTGTATAAAAGTTCTCCCAGAAATTGTTCCAGCTATTCTTCAAAGGATGCTTATAAGAATTTCTCCAGAATTTGCTCCAGGAAATCATTGTGAACTCTAAGGCTACCACCTCCAATAGTTTCCTCAGGTATTACTTTGATTTTTTTTCCAAATCTCTCGTATAATTCCCTCCAGATATTTTTCCACTAATCCTTTATTCGAATTCTGCAGTTGTTACTCTAGGAGATCTTCCAAAGATTTCTACAGAATTTATTCCAAGGAAATTCACAATGTTTTTAAATTAATCCAAAGTATTTAATAACATAACTTAAGGTTTTTTTTTCAAAAAACTTTACAAAAATTCCCCCACCTGTTCACGTGGATACCTTCAAGAATACATTCATGTTACCTCCTTAAAATCTTAGAAGCAATCTTTGGAACAATTGCAGGAGGTATCTTTCCAGAAATCCCTAGTTAAAATCTTATATAATCCTGCAAACGAATCACTCGAAATAACTGGAAAAAATATTAATTGTATTTTAGAAGACGTTTTTTTTTTTTTTTTTTTTTAATTTTTTTATTAGTATCATTCCAAACATTACATTCATTTCTTATATCTAGGTGTTCTGTGTTATTAGACAACACTATCATCATAATTTGGTAAAACAAATTTAAGATTTAATTAACATTTCGTTAACAACATATTACATTTCATTTGCCGTAGCAGTTCAGATTTTTTACAGGTAAGTTGATTTCACCTGCTTATAAGAGTAAAAAAAAATGCTTTGAATATACTTAACCTAACTTAACCTAAACATATAACGCATTAATCGTGGCAATAGAAGATTGTAACGATTTTTGCCTGAAATTATTCTTTATTTTATTTGACATTTGTTCCAATGTTTCAACATTGGATATTCTATGTAACTCATTGGTACTATACCAGGGAGGAAGTCTCAGAATCATTTTCAAAATTTTATTTTGAATTCTCTGCAGAGCTTTCTTCCTGGTATTACAACAGCTAGTCCATATTGTTGGAAACCCAGGCGCAGTAGACACGGCTACACTACCGTTTGACCGGATAATATCCGTCCCCGGGTTCGCGTGATAAAACGAAGAAAGATTACACAGGATTTTACTCGATACAAACAACTTTACTCTTTAACGGACTAGTACGGACTAACAACAAATATTCATGTACACAATACAACAGTTTGTTTTTGTCAATTTCTTCATTACACAATATATACATATTCAACATAAAGTCATCGTCAACTGTCATCATTGAACATCAATGATGAGTGTCTATTCTACCAGGGGGCTGCCACTACTTTACTCCAACACTCCTCCTTAGTGCAGCCCTCTCAATAACCAGACTCCTCCTGGCTCAAAACTGAGACCGGTCAACCAACTTACTTCATCGAGCTCCTCCTAACTTTGAAAACTACTCTACTACTGCACAAGGTAGTACAAACCATCTTTTTTCACACCAACAGCGACTACAGTTCCAGCATCCATTATATGGCAATCTTTTGGACCAAACTGCACATAGTAGCCTTCATCAGTCATTCGACTCACTGATAACACATTAGTATGTAATCCAGGAACAAATAGCAACTCTTTCACTTTTATTTTCACGGACTCGCCTTCCAATCCGCATCCGACGATTTGCCCTTGCCCGCTTCCTTTGGCCACTACTGTTCGTCCGTCTGCCAGCGACACTTTTTCAGCACAAGGATTCCACCAGCCCAAACTCGCTGTCGAGCTAGTCATGTGCTTCGAACTACCGGTATCGATAACCCACTTTTCACTGACAGACACATTATTCCTTGTAGTCGTCATGAAACACACTCCGTTACCTCGACTACTTCCTGGATTCGGATGCTGCACTGCCATTGATTTTTCTTGATCTTGTTTTCTTTTTACCTTTGATCTATCCTCCATCAAAACAGGACAATACCATTGAATATGACCTTCCTTCTCGCAATAATAGCACTTCCGGACGCTGGACCTTCGTTGTTCTGGTAACACTGACGTCTTCAACACTTGCTCTTCCGCCATTCCTTGTTTTCGATCTTCACACCCTCTCCGCCATTCATCTAGAAGCTTCCCCTTCACATATTCCAATTTGAGGTCCTCTTCTGGGCGACCTTCAAGAGCGGTGACTAGCGGATTGTAGGATTCTGGTAAGCTCGACAAAACAATCGCTACAACCAGGTGTTCTTTCAAAGGCTCTCCCATCCGTGTCAAGCGATGGACCGATTCCGCAATCTTCATCAGATGATCAGACATGTTTCCGCTTTCTTCTAATCGCATTGAACAAAGGCGACGTAGAACATGGATCTTGTTCGACAACGATCCTCGCTCATGATAGCCTTTGAGCTTCTCCCACATCTCATTTGCACTTACTGCGTCCAAAATGTGGCTCAACTGACTATCTTCCAATGCCAATCCGATCATCGCTCGAGCCTTCTCATCTTTTCTCATCCATGCTGATGTTATATCCGCTGACTCGGGCTTTGAATCCTTAACCGTTGACCAAAGATCTTCTCTCATGAGCATCAACTCCATACGAAACCTCCAAGTTCCCCAGTTGAATTCATTCAGCCGATCGAAAACAAGTTTTGTTTCAGACATTTTCAACTTTTCAGCTCACGTATTGGCACAAAACAAAATCTTCCTCCTGGACCACTGTGCAGAGCGTTCTTCCCAATTCAATTATTTCTTTCCCAACACTAGTCCGTAGAACAAAACAAATCAAGCAGGGGAAATAACAAAATGAATTCACAACAAAATGTTTCCGCACAACCTTTGGCGAAACGTCCAATTTCACTCCTCGAACAAAACAATCACACCTGTCCGTAGTTTTCCGTTGTTGGCCCTGACAATTACGCCAACTCCTCTTTCCTACTTGAACTTTCTTCAACAGCAACACATCAGTTGCATCCTCCGGGATAATAATGACGATTCATCAGAACGTGCATTTGCACAACACTTTTCACTCTACATAGTTTTACATCTCACTTTCTTCGCGTAATCTGGGCCCAAAACCTGTTGGAAACCCAGGCGCAGTAGACACGGCTACACTACCGTTTGACCGGATAATATCCGTCCCCGGGTTCGCGTGATAAAACGAAGAAAGATTACACAGGATTTTACTCGATACAAACAACTTTACTCTTTAACGGACTAGTACGGACTAACAACAAATATTCATGTACACAATACAACAGTTTGTTTTTGTCAATTTCTTCATTACACAATATATACATATTCAACATAAAGTCATCGTCAACTGTCATCATTGAACATCAATGATGAGTGTCTATTCTACCAGGGGGCTGCCACTACTTTACTCCAACACATATTGGTACAGCATACAACATGGCTGGCCTGAAAATTTGTTTAAATATCAAAAGCTTGTTCTTAAGACAAAGTTTTGATTTTCTATTAATAAGGGGATAGAGACATTTTACATATTTATTACATTTGGCTTGAATGCCCTCAATGTGATTTTTGAAAGTTAAATTCTTGTCTAGCATGAGCCCTAGATACTTAACTTCATCTGACCAATTTATTGGAACCCCTCTCATCGTGACAACATGTCTACTTGAAGGTTTCAAATAAAGAGCTTTTGGTTTATGTGGGAATATTATTAGTTGAGTTTTGGAAGCATTAGGAGAAATCTTCCATTTTTGCAAGTATGAAGAAAAAATATCCAAACTTTTTTGCAATCGACTACTTCTTCTTCTTCTGTCGGGTGTGGGATCACTGCGTCCATTTTTTAGGACTATTGTGATATACCCTATTACTCTATGTACACAATGTTTTCCAGTAGCAAATGTGCCTCCGGAATACTTTGCGCATTTGACTGAACTTTGAACCATCTGCCATTGATGGGCAGAAGTCCTAGGTTGCAGTGTTGTAGTTCCCCCAATCTGGCGTGATCAGCCTAATAAAGCTAACCACCTCCCTGGGGGATGCGTTCCAAATATCAGCTGGCTGTAAGTAGTGCTTGCCAAATATTTTGAACCTACGATGGATGTGTGCACTGCAAGAGCAGAGAAGGTGTTGTGAGGTTTCGTCCGTCTCGTCACAGAAACGGCAATTTGTGTTTTGGACGACACCGATCTTGTATAAGTGGTATCTGCTTGGGCAGTGACCAGTTATAGAGCTTAGTGACATTTGAACACACGAAGCCTAGCATACGCTCGTCATACACAGTTTGTTTTTGTTTTCCTCAAAGAAACTTGCACACGCTTTCTAGACTCACCAAAATGCATATGGAAATATTACCCAATTTGAAAAATTTAAACCCGTTTTCTGCGTGTTTTTCGAGACTGAGTGCATATTGTTTTCCTCTAAGGTTCACAACTACATCTATACTAGGGTACCCATACCATTGGGCGTGAAAACCACTATTAGACCGATGTATGTTCTGAGATCCCTTTTGTTGAGACCTATAAGTTTTTGTGTTTGTGTCGTGTTTATTGTTACGAACCTTTTGGACTGATTCGCATTGGAAACTGTATTCCAATTTGATTGAATTTGACCGAACAACCAGTTGTTCAATTCCGTGTTTAGTGCAGAGTTTGAAATGCCAAGGAATGGCTCTGGACCAATGAACATATTGGTTGATCCATTCCTTGCTAGCTGATCGGCAATTTCGTTACCCTCTAGACCCGTATGTCCTGGGATCCAATATAGTGTAACTCGATTGCGTTCAGCTAGGGATTTCAGTGCAAGAATGCATTCCCACACAAGTTTTGAGTTGCAAGTGAAAGCCTTCAAAGATTGAAGCGCTGCTTGACTATCAGAGAAAATACAGATGGTGGCATGCCTGTAATTTCTTTTCAGACACAGCTGCGCACATTCCTTGATTGCATAGACTTCTGCTTGAAATACTGTAGGCCACTGTCCAAGAGAGACAGAGATTTTGGTTTTCGGTCCGTATACTCCAGACCCTGTCAAATTATTCATTTTTGAACCATCTGTGTAGAATTTAATAGATCCCGGTGAAATGGTGGGTCCACCTCCTTCCCATTCCTCACGAGAAGGAAAGACCACCGTGAATGGCGAGTCATAGTTTACCACTTTTTCCATCCAGTCACTACATTTTTCAACAATAGGATTTATCGAAAATTCGTTTAATATACTGAGGTGACCTGTTAAGTCCCCTGACAGTAGGACTGTTGATCGTTTTAGCCGAAGAGCACTTTTCTCAGCATCCAGCTTTATGAATTGATCCAGCCGGGGCAGATTGAGTATAGCATCTAGGGCAAACGAGGGGGTACTACGAACTGCACCGGTTATGGCAATACAGGCAGTACGTTGAATTTTGTTCAGCTTAGCTCTAGCCGTAGCTTCCTTTGTCTTAGGCCACCAAACAAGGGACGCATAGGTTATTCTAGGCCGAACGATTGTTTTATAGATCCACATGATCATACTGGGTTTTAGACCCCATGTTTTACCAAAGGTCTTTGAGCAAACCCAGAGTGAATTGAGACCTTTATTTATGATTGTTTGAAGATGGGTGTTCCAATTTAGTTTTGCGTCAAGTGTGATGCCAAGATACTTGACCTCATTTGAGTAAACTAATTGTATTTGGTTCAAGAAAAGAGGGTGGAGTTGTACCTTTCGTCTTTTTGTGAACGGTACAATTGTTGTTTTTGAAGGGTTTATTCCTAGTTTCTCTTTTTGACACCAGGAGAGTGTGTGATTGAGAGCAATTTGCATCCTTGATGAAATAACGCTGTCAAATTTGCCTCGTACAATAATGACTACGTCATCTGCGTATCCAACAACTTCAAAACCCCTTCTTTCTAAGCTATCTAGCAGTTCGTCCACCACTAATGACCACAATAAGGGAGATAGTACACCCCCTTGAGGGCATCCCCTTGTAGCCATTACAGTAATGCGCGAATCACTCAGCTCAGATGAGATCTGTCGATTTGCTAGCATAGCATGTACCCAGGTTGCAATGCATGGGTCGAAGTTTCTCCTCAACATTGCCGAACCTATAGACGAATAAGAAGCGTTATCGAACGCGCCCTCAATATCAAGAAATGCTATAAGAGCGATTTCTTTTGCATTAAAGGTTTTCTCGATCTTGTTCACTAGCGTGTGCAGTGCTGAGACCGTTGATTTTCCGCTTTGATAAGCAAATTGGGATTTAGAAAGAGGCATAGTTTTCATAAATTTAGAATCTATATACTCGCATAATACCTTCTCCATGATTTTAAGCATTACCGAGGATAGGCTTATCGGTCGGAATGCTTTAGGGTTGGTTTTGTCCTTTTTTCCTGCTTTTGGAATAAAGACAACTCGAACTTGACGCCAATCATTTGGAATGTGTCCCAGAACTAAACTTGCCTTAAAAATCTCTACCATGTGTGGAATCAGTGTCTCTTCCTCTTTTTGGATAAGCGCTGGGAAGATTCCATCCATGCCAGCAGATTTGAATGGCTCGAAAGATCTCACTGCCCTAACAACCCTATCGCGAGTAAAAGCTTCTTTGGCAACCTTTATTGCGTCCCTTTTTGCTCCTGAGTCCCCTGATAGGAACCCGTGTGGAACTGAGACGTCAAGTCTGGCACCTTCAGCATTTAGACTCGATTGTGGGATTGAATCAGGAAAGTGAACTCTTAGCATTTCACTCAGTGTTTCACGAGGTTCCACAGTGAGTGAACCGTCAGTTCTTTGAAGACTTCCCAAACCATTGGAGTGTTGCTTCGAAAGAGTTTCATGAAGTCGAGCAGCTACGGGAGTTTTCTCAATGCTTTCACACATGAGAACCCATGATTTCCGTTTTGCTCGTCTCATTTCTTTGTTATACTCTGTCAGAGCCTTTCGGTATAGACTCCAATCAGAAGTGCGTTTGGCTCGGTTGAATTCCTTCCGAGCAGTTTTTCTGAGTTTATCAAGGCTGAAGTTCCACCATGGAACATCTCTGTTCGAACTAACTGTTTTGATCGGACAGATGTCCCTTTTGATGAATTCTGTAATTGGAAAACATTTAGTATCATTGCGTATTAGAATAGCTGCTCTGGGAGAGAGCTGGCTGTCATCATATACCAACCTACACGAGTTTAGTTGAATACCTTGTATTCGAGTTTTGTTGACCCATGGCTCTTGAATCAGTGCCACGGAAAGGTGTTCTTTTGTGAATCTCCTGCAAAGCACATCTGTTGCGCACTGAGCATGATGGAGATTCACTTGGAGGATTTTAATCATTGCTGAGGCGTTCCGCATTTTCCGGACGTTTGCCGTCCTTCTTTGGATGTTGCGGATCATCAACTTTTGATTTTGGGGGATGTCTTAGATTTTGGTTTTTGTCCTTTCCCTTACCTAGGCCTGCTGGCTTATCCCCTGTGGTCAATTTTACACTTTTGACATTTCCACTGCCCTTATTGGGAGCCATTGAGGTGACACCGCTTGGGCCAGGAAGTGAGGTCAAATATGCATCTTTTCCATCAGAGGAAGACAAGCTAGCCTGTATGGTGGGAGTTGGTTGTGGGATGCTACTAGAGGCTGTGGTAAATGACGCTTGCCTTCCGCGAAATAACTTTTCACGAACGCAAACGATATGCGTTCGCCGCAAAATCTGTTAATGAACTGAACCTGCCAGCCAACCGATCAGATTTCAACCGCAATCTTTTCCGAAATCTGCCACTCATACTCATGCATCAATCATCAATCACCGATCGTTCTGTTTCTTGCACACCTATGCATTGTATCATCCTCTCTCATTTTTCTTCCTCGCATAGTCATAGTTTATTAAACACGCATTTCATTCATGCCTTCACAAATACAACCGAAGGCTGTGCGTGTTCGCATCATATTCGAACCAATTCGAACAAAACCAAACATGAGCTTTCGCTAGCTCACACGTCACAAGGAAAGCTCGTCGTGATCAGAACAAATTACGAAAACACTGAGACAAACAGACCTTATTTTTTCATTGACATATGCACGGAATGAATCACTTTATTATTATTTAAATAACGCAGACTCTGTACACCACAATCGCTCCCTTCTCTACTCACTATTTGAGACAAATGATATACTCATCAAACTGTATTGCTATATATTATATATAATTATAGTTCAATATGAACCGTTGAAATGTAACTGCAACAAACTATGATTAGCAGTAAGATTTTAGAAATGATATTTTATCTCCATTCAAATCCAAAACAATCTATATCTAATACAAAATTCAAATTAAATAATCTATTACAGATGAAACCCAAATCAGATTCAAATCCTTATTTGTTCGAACTCAAATACAATTCAATCAAACCCAAATCTTATTTACATCCCATCAAAATCGAATCCAAACCAAGTCCAATCCAAATCTAATAAAAATCCAATTCAAAATCAATCCAATTAAAATACAATTCAAGATTTCAAATCTAATGTAAATCCAATCCAAATCAAGTTCAAATCCTATGCAAATACAATTCTAATCCAAACTCAATCAAATTCCAGTCAAAATACAAATCAAAACCAATTCAAATCCAATCAAAACCCAATTCCAATCAAAATCCAGTTAAAATTCAATCGAATTCAAAACCAATCCAAATCCAATCAAATTGCAATTGCAATTCAAATTTTATCCAAATCTATTCCAATCCAAATCTTATCCAAATCAAATCCAATCGAACACAAATCCAACCCCAATTCAAATCTAATCCAAATCCAATCCAATCCAAGCCCAATTCAAATCCAATCTAATTGGGTCCTAAAATTTTTAATGAAATCTTGTTTTTATTCAATAACACGAAAAAGCATGTTACTGTAACTACTTAAGCATTTTTCCCCGCTCAAATAATGGCTATATCATGTTTAAACTTTAATTTAAAAATTTGTTCCATAAATGAACCTTGACACTTGTGATCATGTTTGACGTTCGCTTAGTCGACAAAAACACCACAGGGGTTTAGTTCGACCACTGGGGTTGTTCCTATCTGACATTTCGTAAGGGACACGGAAAACAAAATACACCCAAAATTTGAGTTTAAGCCAAAGGATGTGACAAAATCTAAAAAAATGTTTTTTGGGCTTAAACCAACGGAAAACATTAGAAAATTGAGTAAACATGCGTTTTTGGCCTAAACTTGAGCGTTTGGCACTAAAATTGGGACAGGGCTTTAGGACCCTATTAAATCTAAATCCAGTCTTACTTCATTCCAAATCCAAATCCAATCCAAAATCAATCAAAATCCAATCCAAATCAAAATCTATTCCAATCCAAATCCTGTCCAAATCAAATCCAATCGAAAACCAATCCAAATCCAATTCAAATCCAAATCCAGTCAAAATACAATTCATGTCCAATCAATATCTAATCCAATCCAACACCAGTCTAAATCCAATCCAAATCCAAATCCAGTCTAAATTCAATCCACATCCAATTCTTATCCAATCGAACACCAATCCAAATTCAATCAAAAATCCAATCTAAATCCAAATCTTGTCCAAACCAAATCCAATCCAAATCCAATTCAAATCTAATCCAATCCACTTCAAATACAAGCATATGAATTCAATATACAGGGTGTCCGCGAATTATCCGAACAGCAAAATATTGGAGAGATGATCTCGCATTGAAAACAATGAAAAATAAATGTCCATGTAACTTTTATAATACATCTATATGTTAACACAAAATACAACTTTGAAAAAATTCTAAATGATTGCTTGTTACTGAGATAGGCAAATTTAAATTTTTAGGAGACGTTTTTCCTGAGGGCCGCTAGTCATACTGGAGCTGTGTTATCCCTAAAACCTAAAAGAGATGAATCCAAATGTCCAATTATTATTTGAAGTAATCTACAGGTTAATGGCTTCAAGTAAGACTGGAAATAGAAAATTGTACGGTTCAAATTCAGTGAGTTCTATGGACATTTCTTTTCCGTCATAAAGCTCGGAAAATAGCTCCCTTTAAGACACCTCAACACATTTGGGTTGGTTTTGCAATTATTTGAAATCGGAATTATGTCAAACTCACTTCTTAAGAATATAATAAGCCAATGTTTGAAACCATGCAAGAATATTGAATTTATTATGCTTGATTGTATAGAGCCATGTCTTCAAAGTTTGTACGGATAATTTGCGGACACCCTGTAAATCCAATCCAAATCCCATCAAAATACAATTCAAATCCAATCAATATCCAATCCAACACCAGTCTAAATCGAATCCAAATCCAATCCAAATCCATTCCAATCCAAATCGTGTTCAAATCAGTTCCAATCGAACACCAATCCAAATCCATTTCATATCTAATCCAATCCAATCCATTTCAAATCCAATTCAAATCCAAATCCAGTCAAAATACAATTCAGTTCCATTCAATATCCCATGCAATCCAACACCAGTCTAAATCCAATTCAAATCCAATCCAAATTAAATCCAAATTCAATCCAAATACAATTCAAATACAATCCACATCCATTCCAATCGAAATCATGTCCAAATTAAATCCAATCGAACACCAAGCCAAATCCAATTCAAATCTAATCCAATCCACTTCAAATCCAAGCATATGAATTCAATATAAATCCAATCCAAATCCAATCAAAATACAATTCAAATCCAATCAATATCCAATCCAACACCAGTCTAAATCGAATCCAAATCCATTCCAATCCAAATCGTGTTCAAATCAGTTCCAATCGAACACCAATCCAAATCCATTTCATATCTAATCCAATCCAATCCATTTCAAATCCAATCTTAATCCAATTCAAATCCAAATCCAGTCAAAATACAATTCAGTTCCAATCAATATCCCATGCAATCCAACACCAGTCTAAATCCAATTCAAATCCAATTCAAATCCAATCCAAATTAAATCCAAATCCAATCCAAATACAATTCAAATACAATCCACATCCCTTCCAATCGAAATCATGTCCAAATTAAATCCAATCGAACACCAATCCAAATCCAATTCAAATCTAATCCAATCCACTTCAAATCCAAGCATATGAATTCAATATAAATCCAATCCAAATCCAATCAAAATACAATTCAAATCCAATCAATATCCAATCCAACACCAGTCTAAATCGAATCCAAATCCATTCCAATCCAAATCGTGTTCAAATCAGTTCCAATCGAACACCAATCCAAATCCATTTCATATCTAATCCAATCCAATCCATTTCGAATCCAATCTAAATCCAAATCCAGTCAAAATACAATTCATGTCCAATCAATATCTAATCCAATCCAACACCAGTCTAAATCCAATCCAATCCAAATCCAATCCAATCCAAATTCAATCCACATCCAATCCAAATCCAATCGAACACCAATCCAAATTCAATCAAAATCCAATCCAAATCCAAATGTATTCCAATCCAAATCTTGTCCAAATCAAATCCAATCGACCACCAATCCAAATCCAATTCAAATCTAATCCAATCCACTTCAAATC
Source organism: Aedes aegypti (assembly GCF_002204515.2). Taxonomy (NCBI): domain Eukaryota; kingdom Metazoa; phylum Arthropoda; class Insecta; order Diptera; family Culicidae; genus Aedes; species Aedes aegypti. Next base: position 168,193,828 of record NC_035107.1, read on the forward strand.
CAAGCATATGAATTCAATATAAATCCAATTCAAATCCAAGTCTAATGCAATCCAATCCTAATCCAAATTTAAATCCAATCCGATCCCAATCAAAGTTCAATTCAAATCAAATTCAAATTAATTGAAATCAATCATAATTCAGATTTTTTTCCGATACATATCCAATCCATATGTAATGTAATCAAAATTCAATACAAGTCCAATTTGAATCCAGCGCGATTTCAATCCGAATCAAATCCAAATCGTATCAAAATTCACTTCTACGAATTAAAGTTCGCCTCCAATTTAAATTTATAAAAGTTCAGATAAGTTTGAGGCTTACTTTTTTTTTCAAATCATATCGAATTCAATTTTTAAATCACTCATCACTTCATGCACAAAGCGTATTCGAATGAAATTCCAGCCTAATCCAATTCAATCCACATACCAGCAAAATTCATTTCTATCTAATTACCATTGAAATCCATTCCAAATCTAATCTAAAGTTCAAACATTATAGATCTAAATCACTATCATATCAATTTTCATTCGAAAACAAATCCTAATCCGAATTCAATAAAAATTAGATTTCTTCAATTGAATCTCAAAACCATACGCATTTGTTTCTTAACTTCTGCATAAAAATCCGGAATTGAGAGTAAACATCGTATCGCATTAGTTACAATAATCTTCCGTGTTCCACAAAATTTCATTGTGGACAACCTCCGATCGTATTTTCAAATTATCACGGAGACCTGTCGCTCCATAAAATTTTTCTTGGGGACCTGTCGCCCCAAGCAAAATTATCTCGAAGACCTGTCGCTTCGGAGAACTTCAATTCGGAGACCTGTCGCTCCAGAATATACTAGCTCGAAGACCTGTCGCTTCGGCATATTATCACGGAGACCTGTCGCTCCGGAAAAATCGTCATCGGAGACCTGTCGCTCCGGAAAAATTCGATCGGAATCTTACCGTTCCAAATTAATTCAGTGTGGAGACCTGTCGCTCCAAGAAAGTTCCATATTTTCATCAACGAATACCTACCAACTACGCCATTGTGGTAAATGACGCTTGCCTTCCGCGAAATAACTTTTCACGAACGCAAACGATATGCGTTCGCCGCAAAATCTGTTAATGAACTGAACCTGCCAGCCAACCGATCAGATTTCAACCGCAATCTTTTCCGAAATCTGCCACTCATACTCATGCATCAATCATCAATCACCGATCGTTCTGTTTCTTGCACACCTATGCATTGTATCATCCTCTCTCATTTTTCTTCCTCGCATAGTCATAGTTTATTAAACACGCATTTCATTCATGCCTCCACAAATACAACCGAAGGCTGTGCGTGTTCGCATCATATTCGAACCAATTCGAACAAAACCAAACATGAGCTTTCGCTAGCTCACACGTCACAAGGAAAGCTCGTCGTGATCAGAACAAATTACGAAAACACTGAGACAAACAGACCTTATTTTTTCATTGACATATGCACGGAATGAATCACTTTATTATTATTTAAATAACGCAGACTCTGTACACCACAGAGGCCTCCTCAGATTTCTCTTGGGTCGGCTGTCCAGTTGGATTGTCATTGGAGTTTGGGGTTGTGCTCTTTACTTTCCTCAACTGTATTTCTCCAAAGCGGTATTTGGGGATGAACTTGGATTGAATGAGTTTTTCCATGGACGGTCCATCTACATTAAAGACCCACACCACATGCTTGTTGTTAGGAGTGAGCCGTTGCATGACACGCCAGTTGTTGGTTATCAGATCGTTCTGACTCTCGATGAGAGCTTTGATACGATCATCGGTGTATTGTGCGCTTTGAGGGAAGAAGGCTCGAATCAGTTCTGGACGTTGAATCTTATCCTCATCCATTGCAACCAACTCAACGCCTTCCAGGGGATTTAATGCAGGTGTTATCTCCTTTACCCATTCCGCAGTCTCCTGATCCTTACAAATAAGAACCATATGGCCAGACTTGTAGATAAGGTTAGAGAAGCTTCATTGTCGCGTTCCGTTGTTGTTCAACCCGAAGCAGCAGTGCCTCCTGGAGAACGTCCAGCTGAGTCGTTGAAAGTTGGGTCGTGGGGAAGTCTTTTGGGATTATTCCGACTCTCCTGCGACTGGTATTTTCACCGTAGCTTAGACTAGTCTGTTTTTTATCTTCTGGAGGGGGTTTGTTGATCGTCGAGGCTGTTGAGCTGTTGGTTTCCTGTTGCCCAACGCGCTTTCTCGGATTCAGGTGTTGTTTCATCCGTTTCTGCTTATGTTCTTCTTCAGCATTTGTAGACTTGTCAAGGTCCTGCCGAGTGCGTTTCGAAGGAGTTGACGCCATAGCCTCACCCCCCGTGATTCTGGATAGGGCCTCAGGGCGGCTTAAGCCACTTTGTCGGAGTGCTTTTAGCTGCTTCCTTTGGCTCCGAGTGATCTTTTTGGTGCCAGTAGGTTTTTGTTTGTTCGCGTCATCTGTTGGATGTTGATCGGTCTTCCCATCAATAGGACCCGAGGTGACGTTCGATCCTGTGATTGATGGCTGCGATCCTGTCAAGTTTATTGTGACTGTAATTCCATCCTCTTCGTCGTCCATTGATTCAACCGAAGGATGGAGTCCTGGGTCGTTCGGGAGTGTCAGAGGGAGGTCGGTTTCCATGTTTTCATGCGAACTACTGAGAAGCTCATCTTCGGTCAGTCCAAGCTTACCAAAAGCATTCTCTGTTTCCGTTTCGTCCGACTGGGAGAGGCAGTCGTCACCTTTTTCGAACTGAGGGAGGCAGTCGACACCTTTTATTTTGGTTTGATTATTTGCACTCATTTTTTGGTCCCACGAGTCGCTGGGGAAAGACGGTCCACTGCATCATTGCCCCGCCCTAATGCAGTAAGAGCTACATACTGGAGAGTTCGCCCTGGTGCTCTCCAGGCTCCGTTAGCGATTGAGCATATTTTGAACCCCCTCAACCATTCATCCATCAGCACGGGTCGCATCACACCTTGGGATTGGGGTTACCTGATTAGTAGATTTTTACTACAGGATCAGGCAATCCGTAGTGTTATTCTTAGCCAGTTGAGACAACCACTACCGACACTACACGGCTATCTAGGCTGCTTGGAAAAGAAGATAACATTGAATATTAACTTCTATGAACGACCAAGCAGCCGTATGCAATCGACTACAGATGACACGCAGGCTTGAGGCCTGTGTCATCCGCAAACAAAGATTTTTGACATCCCTGAGGTAACTCAGGTAAGTCAGATGTGAAAATATTGTATAATATTGGTCCCAAAATGCTGCCTTGAGGAACACCAGCTCGTACAGGAAGTCTTTCAGATCTGGAGTTCTGATAATTAACCTGAAGTGTACGATTTGACAGATAACTTTGAATTATTCTAACAATGTATGTTGGAAAATTAAAGTTTTTTTAATTTTACAATCAAACCTTCATGCCAAACACTGTCGAATGCTTTTTCTATGTCTAGAAGAGCAAGACCAGTAGAATAGCCTTCAGATTTGTTGGAACGGATCAAATTTGTTACACGTAAAAGTTGGTGAGTGGTCGAATGTCCATGGCGGAATCCGAACTGTTCATTGGCAAAAATTGAATTTTCGTTGATGTGGGCCATCATTCTGTTCAAAATAACCTTTTCAAAAAGTTTACTGATGGAGGAAAGCAAACTGATTGGACGATAGCTAGAAGCTTCTGCAGGATTTTTCTCTGGTTTTAAAATTGGAACAACCTTAGCATTTTTCCATTTGTCAGGAAAATATGCTAATTGAAAACATTTGTTAAATATATCAACTAAACATGATAAGCTACTTTCTGGAAGTTTCTTGATGAGGATGTAGAAAATTCCATCATCGCCAGGAGCTTTCATGTTTTTGAATTTTTTAATAATAGTTCTCACTTCTTCCAAATCAGTCTCCCAGGCATTTTCGAAAACGTTCTCTTGATTGAGAATATTTTCGAACTCCTGAGTAACTTGATTTTCAATTGGACTAGTAAGTCCTAAATTAAAATTGTGCGCGCTTTCAAACTGCATAGCAAGTTTTTGAGCTTTTTCGCAATTAGTTAGTAATAATTTGTTTTCCTCTTTCAATGCCGGTATTGGCTTCTGAGGTTTTTTCAAGATTTTAGATAATTTCCAAAAGGGCTTAGAGCCAGGGTCCAATTGAGAAATTTTATTTTCAAAATTTTTGTTTCTTAATTGAGCAAAACGTTTCTTGATTTCTTTCTGCAAATCTTGCCATATAATTTTCATAGCAGGATCGCGAGTGCGTTGAAATTGCCTTCTCCTCACGTTTTTAAGACGGATCAAGAGTTTAAGATCATCGTCTATAATCACAGATTCAAATTTTACTTCACATTTTGGAATTGCAATGCTCCGGGCTTCAACAATGGAATTTGTTAAAGTTTCAAGAGCATTGTCAATATCAAGTTTAGTTTCTAAAGAAATGTTAACATCAAGATTAGAGTCAACATACGTTTTATATATATTCCAGTCGGCTCGTAAATAATTGAAAGTGGAGCTGATAGGATTGAGAATCGCTTCATGGGATATTTGAAATGTAACAGGGACATGATCAGAATCAAAATCAGCATGAGTAATCAGTTGGCTACAAAGATGACTAGAGTCGATTAAGACCAAATCAATCGTAGATGGATTTCTAGAAGAGGAAAAACATGTGGGGCTATCAGGGTATTGAATTGAGAAATATCCTGAAGAGCACTCATCAAATAAAATTCTGCCATTGGAATTACTTTGAGAATTATTCCATGACCGATGTTTGGCATTAAAGTCACCAATGACAAAAAAATTTGACTTATTGCGAGTCAATTAACGCAAGTCAGTTTGGAGCAAATTAACTTGCTGTCCAGAGCATTGAAAAGGCAAATAGGCAGCTATGAAAGTATATTTACCAGACTGTGTTTCAAATGATGAAAACAGTTGATGTTTTATACGCCTATGAATGATGATTGCAACTCCCCCACATGCCCCATCAAGTCGATCATTACGATAAACAAAAAAGTTAGGATCTCTTTTGAGTTTAGATCCAGGTTTTAAATACGTTTCGGTAATAACTGCTATATGCACGTTATTAACCGTAAGAAAATTAAACAGCTCGTCCTCTTTACCATTCAGAGAACGAGCATTCCAATTTAAAATATTTAACTTATTATTTGGATCCATTAGAAAAACGTAATTCAATAACAATTTGATTTGTAAATTTTACACCTACTTGGACTGCTTCAGCCATAGTGGTGGCTTTGAACATTGCATCAATCATTAGATTCAATTGTTCAGTTAGAAAATTAAAATCAGAGGCCGACATGTCATGTGATTTCCCATTAGAATTTCCGGTAGACGAAGAAGCGGAGTTACCTGTGGCGGTAGGGTTTTTTTTCCATTTGATTTGAAACAAGTAGAATTGGTACCCATGGATCGAACAGGGGAGGAGTTCAAATTTCCTGCTACGATATCGGCAAAGGATTTACCGTGGGTAGATATATTCGAAATTGAAAGATTCGAACGGCTACCCGACGGATTAAAATTAGTTTGTGAATGAGCATGATTATGATCTTCCTGATGGGTATGATTCATGATCAAGCATTGGCGTAGGAACAGGGGGGCCAGGGGGGCCTGGCCCCCTCCAGAGCCATCCAGGCCCCCCCCCAGAAATTTTGATGACAAAAAAATATAAAAGATATAAAAAAACTATTTACCATGAAGCAAAATCTTATGAATCTATGTACATGACTCTTGTTGGTGACATTAGAATCTTTTCAGTAGTAACGTTATTCTATGTTGTACAACTATGAGAAAACCTAGCCTGTCTCACACAACATCAGCGTGGCGGTTCTGGCTTTGGTGAATCGCGCTACAACCGAAAGCTTAACCGTCCGACTGTCGATCGAATGGTTACTGATAGAACTTGTTTGTATACGACCGAGATGAGCCAGCCTCGGGCTGCAAATCTCGTTGATGAAGATAATAATATTTGTTATATTTGTTATATGCGATTTTTTGACGTCTTGCAAAAAATACCGTGGTACAAAAAAGTGTCAAAATACTGGAAATTTGATTCCCAAAATTCGATTTTTTTTCTGAATTATCCAAATAATGCTGTTTCAGCTAAAGCAGCAAATTCACTGTCCAGTGATGATAATTTCCTCATGAGAATTCACTAAATAAATCCGTACATTAATCAACCCGAATAATGCTCGAAAAAAAAAATTGAAAAGATAGAATATTGAAGGGCGGCTTCAGAACTTTTGCAAATCTCTTGGAAATTAGTCAAATAATATTGTGGGACTTGATTATACTTTCAAAGTGGATTCCTCCTGGTGGACATAAATTTATTCTGTCTACTTTTTATTAACAAATTGATTCCGGAATATGTTCTTGAATTTACCTAAAAATTACGCTCACTTTTAACTATAACTTCTTCCGTAAATTCCTTCAAATAGTTCTTCCAAAAATTTTATTACAAATTTCGAGAAATTCATCTAGAGTCCTTAATAAATATTTCCAAAATACATAAAAAATTGCGTCAAAAATTCTTCTATGTTTTCTTTTTCTAGAAATTTTTCTTCAAATCCCCGGAATTCTAGAGAACCAAAAGTAAAGAAATAATAGATGACAAGGATAACTTCTTAAGAAGTTTCTGATGGAGCTTCTTGATAGATTTGTTTTATTTGTAAATTCATCAAAGAAGTTCTAACTATCCTCTAATTTACCTCTAGAGAAAAGATTATAAATAATAACTTATCATTCATTGTACCATTGCCCATCTATTATTCTACCTGCTTCAACATTTTGTTGTTTCCCTGGATTTAGAAATAGGAAAATTATAGGAGTTTCGAAAAATGGCAGAATGTTTATACGTGTGTTTCCTGATTTTTAAAAGTCCATCAGAAATTCCACAACAAATTTTCAAAGTAGTGCAAAAGTTTCCCCTGAGATTTTACCCAGTAAACACTAACTCGTATAAGATGGTGCATAAAAGTACAAATGTGGAGGTGATATACGTACATGTGCCATAAGGCTGCATGCAAAGTGTAGTATATCGCCTCCACCTTTATACTCTTATACCCTACCATATACGATCATGTGTTTGCTGGGTAATTCAATAAAATCATACATCACGAATTTAACCACAATACATATTCCGTAATGTTCTTAAAACATACAGGCAATGTTTTCGCATTAAACTTCTACAGTACTGTAAAATAATCGATAATAGACCATTCAAAAAAGTTTGTTTGGATTTTTAAAGGTAGGAAAAATTGGTTCTACATCAATATGTTTACCATAGTGTAGAAGTTTCGGAGTTCATACAATATATTATCTAAGATATTAGTTACAAACACTTTCAGTAAAAATTCCATCCGTTTTAACAACTAAACAGAACAAGATTTTTTCTAGCAAATCCTACAAGAAATACTTAAGCTTTTTTGTGAGGTACATTGCCAACAAGTTTTAGAAATTAAATTTTACGATAAGAATTTAAGAAAATAAGAATTTGATAAATTTTTCCGAAATACCGTTTTGACTCATATTCCGAACACTTAAGGCCAACAGTGACTTCAAATGCTGATAGACATAAATTAGCTGATATTTGTGAAAATTTTGATTTCTACGCATAGTCTAACTGAGAGTTGTTCGGTTTACTGTTAAAAATGTTCATTTAAGGCTAAGTAGCCCGTCATTCGTTTACGCAACAATGATGACTTTTCAGCTTGCATTTCAAAGTGAAAAAAATCAGTCTTGATAGTTTATGTTGACTTGAAAAGTATCACTGTACGTGCAAACATGCATTAAGTATGCTGATACTTTTTCAGGTGTGTTTGCACTGACTGATTTTCTTTGATTTGAAATCGTAAGATGAATTAGCAACAATCATCAACAACGCGTACAAATTTCAATGACGGCCTACTTCGCCTTAAACTTTTTATTCAAATGCCGAAAACTGTGTTTGTTCTGTCTTATATTCCGAACACCTTGATTCAAATTTCGAACAGCACGAATAAATCGTATTCAAATGAACAATTTAGCAAATAATTTCATTTGAACTAGTTCTACGTTAAAATTGAATTGCAATTGACTGCCGTTTCCTGGTGATGTAATGACATATTTCAGTGAAACATTTCAACCATATCGCCATATAAATACCGAGTGTTCGAAATTACAGACAAAACGGCATATTTAAAGCTACAATTATTCAAAAAATTACCAACAAACTCCTTTCAAATCTTTTCTGTATGTGTTTCCCTAGAAATCCGATATGAAGTGATTCGTAGAGGAATTTGTAAAGCAATCCCTAAAAATATTGAGCTATTCCTGAAGTAGTTTTTGAATTAAATAATGTGGATTGGATAATTTTAAAACGTTATTTATGGAAGAATCATTAGATAACCATTCGGAAAAAATGACAGTTATTTCTAGAACTGAAAGAATTGATTGATTGATGGAACTTCTTGAATGAATAAACATTTTTTGAGTAGTTCAAGAATATATTGCAAAATCTCTCTTGCAAATGCTAAGAAGAAGAAGAATTCATGTAAATCATAAAAAAAATCTCTTTTCATAGACAACTCTGTTACAGTAAAACAAACAGATTGAGGACTTGATATCCAATAACACCTGTTAGCTCATATAATACAGTAAATACGAATTACAAAGCTAGCTAAAAACACGAAGAATAATGAAAATCTACACTGAAAATAAGATGTTTTATTTACTTTCCCCTTCTGATTTTTTGAAAATTTTGAAAGGGGGGGGGGGGGGGGGGGGGAGACAAAAGTATATTACAAATTTGTTCCGGCCTTATTAATGAACAAGCGGAGCATACTTTAAATTGACAACTGGAATGAATGTTTAGTATGTACGAAGAGGTCCTTCCAGGAGTAATGATTAAAAGAATTTTTAATGCATTATCTGACTTTTTCAAAATTCTAATGAGATCAGAAAATCTGGGAATGATTTACCGTGAGAATCACAGGACGAACTCAGTAAAAATTAGTAAAAGAGTTCTTGGAGAAGGCACTGAAAAGTACGAAAATAATTCAAATTCCCGCAGGAATTTTCAAAGGAATCTGATCAAAACAGATAATGGAATACAGGAAAAGTTCGTGAAAGAATCATGAAGAACATTCCTTGTGAGCTTTTTTTTGCATGAATACTTGAAGGATTTTTGATCGGATTACTGAAGGAATGAATCTTTTCCGTAGCGAAAATTGAAATTTACAAATATCACTGATGTGCCGCGAAATGAGACAAAGTAACAATTAAAAACAAAACCGTGATTATTGCAAGGCATGCTTTTGAAAACAATAATTTTCCAGGCCCCCCCTAGGCCCCCTCCAGAAAAAAATCCTAGCTACGCCAATGTGATCAAGCGATCGTTAACTGAAAAATGAGCATTGTTCGATACTCTACCAGGCAAATTCCGGAAACGACCGTTATCGTAACGGATATTATCTTTCATCTGCCTGGCACGAGCCTCAATGACCCTTTTGCGTGAAGGACAATTCCAAAAATTGGACTTATGGTTAGCCCCGCAATTACAGCATACGAATTTGGTGGTATCTTCCTTCACTGGACAGACGTCTTTGGCGTGAGAAGAACCTCCGCAAATCATGCATTTAGCATCCATGCGACAATTTTTTGTACCATGACCCCACTTTTGGCACCGACGGCACTGAGTGGGGTTCTGGTAATTTCCTCCAGGTTTCTGGAAATGTTCCCATGTCACACGGACATCAAACAAAAGTTTTGCTTTTTCTAAAGCTTTAATATTATTTAGTTCTTTTTTGTTAAAGTGAACTAAATAATATTCTTGAGAAAGCCCTTTCCGAACAATGCCAGATTGGGTTCTCTTTTTCATAATGATTACTTGGACTGGGGAAAATCCAAGTAAATCATTTATTCCATTTTTGATCTCTTCAGGTGATTTATAGTCACTTGAGAGACCTTTCAAGACAACTTTGAACAAACGTTCAGTTTTGTCGTCATAATTGTCGTAAATACTTATCGTAATAGGGGCCCAGATAGCCGTAGCGGTAAACGCGCAGCTATTCAGCAAGACCAAGCTGAGGGTCGTGGGTTCGAATCCCACCGGTCGAGGATCTTTTCGGATTGGAAATTTTCCCGACTTCTCAGGGCATAGCGCATCTTCGTACCTGCCACACGAAATACACATGCAAAAATGGTCAATCGGCATAGAAAGCTCTCAGTTAATAACTATGGAAGTGCTCATAAGAACACTAAGCTGAGAAGCAGGCTTTGTCCCAGTTAGGACGTAACGCCAGAAAGAAGAAGAAGAACTTATCGTAATGTCACGAGTAATTCTCAAAAAATGTCTTAGATTTTAGAGAAATGTCTGCCATGATGCTATGAAGAATCACACTCTTATCTAATGGCTTTCATTACGATTCGTTTTGTTGTTTAAGTTCCTGTTTGGTCGATTTTCAGAATATTTTGGTTTCCTTTAAGGCATATTTTTTTCTGTCAAAAGGTCTGCAATTTCCTATATTAAAGGCATTCAGTCGCTACCAGCTCTGTAAAGACGAAAAGATTTCTTAGTCTTGTGATAACGACTGGCATAAAAATGCGGGAGTTATAAGCAAAGGGGTATCAGTGACAAACACCTAGTTTTAAGAAAATCAACTTTATTAGTTTTTCATTCTATACAAATTGTATACAAGCCGGTATTTAAAGATTAATGTTTTTTTCTGTTAAGCGGAAAAATCGTTAAAACGCTTGGAAACAGTACAATTAGCTCAATTCAACTCAAAACCGACCAAAATGTCACGTACACTGCTTTACGTTTGAGCCATTCAAATATAGTAATTTTCAATGTCCAGTCCAGAGGTAAAATTTTTCGTAGCTTCACTGTGCAAAAAATATTTGCCAAAATTTGTCCTACCCATGGTTTCGACCGTGGACGCGCCTCTGATCCAGATGAATTGCTGGAGGAACACCGGATGAATGTCTTAACGTTAGAAGATCCCTGAAATTATCCGTGGAGGAATTCCGAAGTGTATGTTGACGCACATCGCTAAATTCAAATTTTAATGGATCTTTTTCACATTTTCTTCAAAATTTCAGGTATCAAATTCTTTACGAATATAATGAGGGTTTTCTAACAACAGAAATTGCAGGGTTTGTACTGAATCATATCTACAGTGATTAAATGTTCTAATTTTTTTTTCAACAGCATATATATTCAGTATATCTTTCAGAAACTTTTAAAGAATTATCTACTGGAGAATGAGTCAAAACGTAGTCTGGAATATCTCAGCATATATTGGAAAAACCGATGTACAATTTGAAAGGTAAATAAATAAATAAAATAATTTTGGGATAAGTAGCTTCTTTTAATAAATCGCCGAAAAAGTCTCGAAAATTTTATTTTTTTGTGTATGTGGACAAAAGAACATGATAAATGACCACGTGATTTATGGGCATCCCCCAAAGAATCTCTACAATGTATTTGAATTATTTCTTTCTTTCCTGTTAAAATCACCTGAGAAAACCTCAAAGAAATTGCTACAGTAGTCATTAACTGCAAAAATCTAGATATCAATTGATTCCTCGAGACAACTAAAAAAAGCGGGAGGAATTACTGGAATAATACTCGTAGAGCTTTTGTTGAGTTATTATAAGAATACCTTGAATAGTTCCTGATGAAACACATGGTGGAATGATCTCTGAGGGATTTCCTGATAAAAAATTGAGGAAATCCCAAGACGTGTTCCGGAAATTCATGGTCCAACTCGTTAAAGGTAATCCTGGAATAACGTCTTAGGAACACTCCGGTATTAAAAAACATAAGATACAAATAAAACGATAAGATACAAACACATTGCAAAACAACTAGAATCAAACGAACAACTAGAGCTGCACTCACGAAGATCAAAAGAAAAACCATTCAACGTACCCAAGTATGATTCTCATTCAAAGTTAAACTATAATTTGTAGACGGCACAAGCTTCTGATTTACTTTTTGCTTATGAATAGGTCATATATTATAATTTAAACTTATAATATGTGACCTATTCATAAGCAAAAAGTCCCCGATTTGATGAAACATTTATTTTTTGAAATTTTTCAAATTTAAACAGCAACATTTTCCAAAATCTAGCCTAAAATTGAGGCTAAATTTGGGAAGACTTATTTTGAAGATGACTCCGGCAATTGAACCTATTACACTGCGGAACACGTTTTTGTCTCAAGCACCAAAATACAGCTATTCACTCAATTAAGGATTGCTGATTCCATTGCCGTTTTTAAAAATATCATAGCATATCTAGTTTTCGAGATATTGTCTGTTGAAAATGTAAAAATTGACTATTGCAGCCAACTTGCATGCAAGTTTGCCGGCTTTTAAGGAAATTTATTTTCCTAATTTGCCACATAATTCAATCTTTATGAGTATAAAAATACATATCGGTAAAGTTTATAATACTTTCGATGCGGAGAAATTAGTTTTTGATGGTTTGAAAAAGTATTGTATTTTCCCATATGAGAGAAACGAAGAATGTTGTATGGAAACAGCAAACATGTCGAAAAAATCGGTTTAATCTAAATTTAATCGCGCAATTTCAACCAAATTTAATCTAAATTGAAAGTTTCACTGCAAAATAGCATGCTTAGTGGGTTAAATAACAAAAAAGTTTGATAAATCATACTTTAAATTTTATGTAAACATCAATGAAATCAGAGTTTTATAGAAATTTGGCGACCTGTAGCTAAAAATTGTGACGTGCTGGAACATTTCTTGAAATGGCATCAGATTCAGCAACCCCAAATCTACTCGAGACACATAATTTGAATCCTTGAGACACGCAAAAATGTCATTTTTGTTACGCTGTGTTATTACTCTTTTTTCAAATTTTCTTTTACCAAATATTTTTTATGAAATGTTCATTTATATTATTGGTCAAAATTTGAGGTCATTCATCGATAACTTAAATCTTTCAAATAAACCTAAAAAAGTAAATATTCAAAAATAACGATGTTATATGTATTGAACAACAATTCTTGACTATTGGTATGATTTTTTTTAAATTATCTTTAGAAAAGATTATATTTGCTCAAAAAAAGTTAAAAAAAAATACGTATTATGGTTTTGATCAGCTTAACGAAAATATGTTCGTCTTTTTTTCCAAGGGCAAATCGTTCTAACCCAGAATATTTTTTTTTTCAGTGAAAATTATAACGAGCTTTTAAGATAATACATATTTGAGCTCATTAGTGGAATACCTATAATTAAATGAAAACCGAATTAACTACTAAGGTACCGCGGGGCAAGTGGGTAAATGGGGTAAGTGAAAATAATTGGTATATTTTACTGAATATGTTAATTAACGTTTTAAACTCATGCGTAAACCTTCGAAACCATTCCAAACATTACGATAGGTAATAGATTCCTGAGATTTTTCAACCATTATTGCATAATACAGCGAAAGATTGTTAACCTGTTAAATATGACTCCGTAACAAGTTGGCGGCGTGCAATTTTATTTTAATATTTTCAGCGGAAAAAAGTTGCGGAAAATATTTTTCTGTACCACTTTTAAGTTGTCCCCTCTGACAGTTTTAAACTGCAATGAAAAAAGTTTTAGAATTAATTCGACATAGAACTAAAAACAACTAAATTAAAACACCGTCAATTTTCCAATCACGTGGGGCAAGTGAAAAGTTTCTCATTAGAGATAAAATTTGTGTTTTCTCCTTAGGTAGCTATAAGTATATAAGGTGCGCAATTATCATAGAATAGCTGAACGTGCTGATAATTCAAGAAACACTATACTCAAAGCGTTAAAAGCTATTATCATGGCATTTCTCTAAATAAAGGTTGCCAAATATTATAATATTAATATGTGTACTTCGGACAACCGATTAAAAGTAAGACGTTGATTGAAAAGTTCCAATATAAGAGAACGCACGGAAATCTCGTGGAATGTTTATGTAAAGCTAGTTCAAAACATAAAAAATGGGGTATTGGTCTACCCACATAAGAAAGTTTCGAAATACTTTATTGAAGGATTCCGTTTGATTTCTTACGAAGAGTTATCCGACGCCAAATCCGATTTTCATAAAAACAAATAACGAGCGGTGAAAATTCTACAGAGCAGAAAAGCATTTGCTGTCCCATGATGTAAGAACTACCATTGGAAATGTTGCAGTTATAATGTTGTCGAATCATTTCACCCAACATAACTGAACAGAAGAAACTTCAAGTAACAAGAATAAAATGTTCTTTGTTTACATGTTACTTATGTTATTGTTCATTGGGACGCCTTAATAAATGTTAAAGGTAATAGGAATCGTGAATATAACTGTTAGTTTTTGAAATTATTGCTCAAAACGATAAACTTTTCACTTGCCCCACTTGTGAGACAAGTGAAAAGTAAAGAGACATTTTTCAAAAACTTTTTCTGTATTTTTTCTTTAATTTTTCATAAAAATCAATTTCAGCATGCTGCTTATATATGGTGGGAGTCAAGCTAAAAAATATACACAACCTCATTTGTTTCAATTTAAAGTCCCTAGAATTTTAAGAATCTCAACTATGCGAATTCCATTACCCACTTGCCCCACAGTACCTTATTTAAACTTTAAATTAAAGATTGAAATTTTTTAATATCGATAGTTCTCAGAAATAATTAAATAAATTGCTGAGCAGTTTCCAAGTTTTTTTTTCATATCATGTAGAGATACTTTTGCTTTTGATAGGCAATTGATTAGAAAACAGCGCATTTCTTCAATCAAATCATGAAGTATTAGAACAATTCGCGTTTATGATTTAATCAGCCTAACGAAAACATTTTCGTCTTGATTATAACAGCCCGATCAACCAGTGTTACAATTTATTTATAGATCTTTATCTAGCGATGGCGATCGCCAACGATTCAAAACGAATCGATGTCGATCGCTATCGAAAATTACTGACTGGTTGACCGGGAGTGGAATACTAAAGATTTTGGGAAGTTTTTCACTATAGATCGAAAGTCAATTTCCTTGACTAGCGTTTCATACAAAAAAAGCAACAGAAGAGATTAATGTGACTCAGTTATTAATGAAAGAGAAAGTAAACAAAGAGAGCCTCTCAATGTTAGATAGGTCCTTTAGTAATGTTACGCGAGAATTCAAGTATGACTTCCATCGTTTTTTAGGAATTTCAAGCCCCTCAAGCCCCCCCCCCCCCTCTTTTACACTTTTTTTTCAAATATCAAATACATGCACATGTCACACTTTCATAAACCAATCGCTCCCCCACTCATATGATATACGGCATTTTGGAATGATCCCCAATGTTATTCTCTTATATGCATGAAGTAAACGAGGTGAGAGAAGTGTGGGGTCTGGATTGGCGTAGCGGTAAACGTGTAGCTATTTAGCAAGACCAAGCTGAGGGTCGTGGGTTCGACTGGTTCCCACCGGTCAAGGATCTGTTTTTTGAAGGAAATGTTCACGACTTCCCTGGGCATAGCATATCTTCATGCTTGCCGCATGATAGACACATGCAAAAATGGTCAATTGGCAACAAAAGCTTATAAGAACACCAAGGTGAGAAGCAGGCTCTGTCCCAGTAGGGACGTAGCACCAAAAAGAAGAAGAAAAGTGCAGCGCGTCGGACCCTCAGGGGGAGGCCACGTGAAATTTTGGGCTAATACTCCAATAGATCAACCTACTTGATAATGCACATGCCTGAATTCAATTTTTTTTTATGAAACTTACTTCTCCACATCCATTCCTTAGTCAGTCGATACGTCAAGACGTTACGACTCTTGTCAGGATGGAAAAGTCACGAGACAACGACCACAGTCGATAAACACCGACTCTCGGAATACAGCGAGAGTTCACTCGAGTTCATTCATAGTGACCATTCTCACTGCATTCGAGTGTCGGAATCGCTCACTCAAAGTGAGACGACTATTCTCCCCTCACGCCACTCGAGGAATAAACACAATTATTTTATTTATTTAGATGGTATTACATCAATTAATTTGATAAAACCTCGTTAACGATGTTACGCCAATTTACTCGGTCCATGGCTGTGTCTCTCCAACTTCGATTTTGGCCCACGTTCTCCAGATCTTGTTGCACTTGATCAAGTCACCTCGCTCGCTGTGCTCCTCGCCTTCTTGTGCCAACCGGATTCGACGCGAACACCATCTTTGCAGGATTGTTGTCCGGTAGTCTTGCAACATGCCCTGCCCAGCGCACCCTTCCGGCTTTCGCAACCTTCTGGATACTGGGTTCGCCGAAGAGCCTAGCGAGCTCGTGGTTCATTCTCCGCCGCCACACACCGTTTTCCTGTACTCCGCCAAAGATCGTCCTAAGCACCCTT
The DNA here is from genome assembly GCF_002204515.2 of Aedes aegypti. Classification (NCBI taxonomy): domain Eukaryota; kingdom Metazoa; phylum Arthropoda; class Insecta; order Diptera; family Culicidae; genus Aedes; species Aedes aegypti. The sequence continues at coordinate 168,210,169 of NC_035107.1, forward strand.
CGTTCGAACACTCCAAGTGCTTGCAGGTCCTCTTCCAGCATGGTCCATGCTTCATGTCCATAGAGGACCACCGGTCTTATAAGCGTTTTGTACATGGTACATTTGGTGCGAGGGTGAATCTTTCTCGACCGCAGCTTCTTCTGGAGCCCATAGTAGGCGCGACTTCCACTGATGATGCGTCTCCGTATTTCACGACTGTATCGAAGTGATATCTTTACCAAATGTACATTCATCTTGTGCGCAAAACTAGTATACCTGAAACGTGAGTTACTTTGGTCATGGGACAGATCTGTACACCGAGAGATAATGAATGTGTGTGTGTGTGTGTAAGAGAGCGATTGAACTACGGCAGTTTTCAGTTGGACATAGACGCGAGCACACCGGTACAATGACGACGAGTTTAAAAATTGGTGAGTAAAAGTGAAAGAAAAGCCGAATCGTCCGGAAAGTGTTGAATAATTATTCAGTTGTGAAAATAGCAGCCAGCAACTATGTGGTTTTTCAAAATTTCCACCGGAGTGGTGGAAATTTATTGGGAAGGAAGAAAAATTAGATTTTAGACCACAAAAAAAAGGGGCCCCAAAAACGCCGCGGGCATAGCACCATTCATGAACTACCGAAATGGTTTTTTTGGGGTTATGTTTGATCTGAAGCTGTTAATGGTGGGAGTGAGTTACAAATGTGTTGGTGGCATGATCGAGTGTTTCAACATAGGTTTTCCGTTCAGGTTTTTTTTCTTTTCGTTCGTGTCAAGTATATTCGTTTGTTTGATCGTGGATGAAATTAAAGCCGTCCCTTAAAGCGGCTTGGTGATATTTGTAAACATAACCAGCTCCCCAGCACCCATGACACGTCATTGTCATGTTATGTTCCCGAAAAATTAAGCTAGCTAAATATATTATGACGTCTCTTGTTTTTATTTTTGTGTTTTTTTAGGAGTTCTTACTTATAGTACGAATTAGTGAGTGCATAAATACAATATCCAATAAACCTACATTGCACAAAGAGTAATAAACATGTCTCATGAAAAATAAGCTGTAAGGAATAGGGTAACGGACGAATTTTGGACCTGTCTGCAAGATACAACATTTATATGGATGCAGCCAACCGTAACTACACTCACAGAGTTTTAGGGACTCCAAGTGCGATCACATCGTAATTGCGCTACTGTTCCGGTTACGGTCGTATTAGTGACCCGGTTCGCACCGACGTGCCACTACTACTGCGGATCCGATGGTCATCGCTGGTCATCGAGAGAAGAGCCAGAGGATGATCAAGAGAATCACTTCATACCAATTCGTCGTCGCGAACAGTCGCAAGGGGCGAACCCTTGTCCAAGTTTAATGTGTTAGCCTTAAGAATAAATAGTGTCGTAATTAATAAAGTTATGTAGTGTATTTTAATGTAATAAAGTCTGTGTTTTAAGTGAAACTGTTTGTGTTTAACTGCATGCGAAGGAAGGCACAAGGATGACGAGGATCTGAAGGAAGAAAGGATCAAGGACTGCCAGGAACAAGGATTTGGATTGGATAAGGACTAAGGAAGGTACGTTCTGGTGAAGGTCGAGTGGAGGTCAAAATCAATTTTGGTCGGACGATTCCCCGACATAAGCTGGTCCTTCGAGCCGGATTTCCACTACCGCCAGACATCAGATCGGTCGAATCTCGACGCTTCGACCACTTCGCGCCAAGAACGTCCATCAAAAGGCCATTCTTTGGACAAAGGACTTCCGCCATACTACAGTGCCTTGAATAGATCCATCGCCATCTCAAGGATCTTCAAAGGGAGTAGTCGCCATCTCAAGCCGTCTTCAAAGGATCCTTCGGCCATTCAAGATCGTGTGAAAGGATCCATCCGCCATCCTTCATCTAGGCAATAGGAATTGATCGGAAGGACGGTTCGCGCCGAAACCATTTGCCGTCATTAATTAGAAGCGACATCGACTGAAGCCTTCGAGTGGGAAATTGAACTCGGCCTGCATTCTTGGAGCGTCTACAGGATTGTAGAATAACCGGAGCGTTGTTCTACTACCGGTCAGGTATGTAAGAACAAATATAGTAAATGTCTTGCCGAAGCATGTTCAATATTCCCCACTAACGCAAACCCTTCGATCTCTTGTGTGACTGTGATTCATCGAGCCCCAACTGGACGGCAATCTGGTGTATTGAGCTGCCACGCTGCGATTCTTCGGTGTGGAGAGTGTGGACCATCAATCAACGGATACGTCGGTGAAGAATTCGGTTCGCGAAGAACTGATTTGGGACTTCCCTCCATCGGCGAAAGCGGTGACGATTACGTACGACGAGGACGACGATTTGATTGTGTTCAACGACGACGAACGATCGATTGCGACCACTGGACAGCTAGCAAGCCGTCGCAGTAGCTTCGAAGCCTGGGCATCACTGAACGGCCATCGCGGTCAGGTAAATACACTTTAAAGTATATGTCCAGCCGAAGCTGGATGATTGATTCTACACACTTGAATAAATTTAATTCCTTTCGATGTAAATTGGACCGTTGCGAGTCAACTCATTTATGGACGCAATCCCTGAGGTTTACGTTGGTTTTCGGACTTGAACTACTGCATTCAGCGCCATCTTTAGTTCTCCAGGTGAGACTAAGTATATGTCCTGCCGAAGCAGGCCGTTTTATGAAACTACATTGATTATTCTACCTTCGCTGCACCGAATTGGATCTGAAACGAGACGATTTCCTATTTCTACTCACGAAATTGATATTTTGACGAATTGAGGCGTTTTTGGACTCGGCTACCATTGCACGCTGTTGTTTCATAGGTGAGGCGAACAGTATATGTCTAGCCGAAGTTTCAAATTTGGATACTACATTGGTTTTCACTCCTTCGCATTACATTGGAATCTGAGATAACTGATCGTACGTTACGGTGAACGAAATCGAAATTGGCTGCTTTTGGCTTCGGTGGTGCTACTGTTTCTCACAGGTGAGCTGAACAGTATATGTCCAGCCGAAGCGGACAATTCTGCATACTACATTTCCGTCTTCTCTCGATTTTGGATTCCTACATAACTGCGAGTGGAGTATCCTGCCTAACTGCCAACTTTAGTGCGAGTTCCAACGTGAGAGGCAAGCAACCATGTCGAAACCCATCACAAGAAATGCCGATTCCCTGAAGTCGTTGATTACAAGGCTGAAGGGGCTTAAATTATCTTTAAGCAATATTTGCCAGTTTGTAAGGAACTTTAAGGATGATACTTCCGCTAGTCAAATCAATGTTCGTCTTGAAAAGTTAGATTCGCTATGGGTACAGATTAGTGAAAATATTTGGGAAATCGAAGCGCACGAGGAATTCGAGGAGCAAGAGAGTCTTCAGAAGGATCAATTGGAGATGGAAAATCGTTACTACGATGCGAAATCGTTTCTAGCGGAGAAGGCTCAAGTGTTCCAGAGCAATTCCATCCAGAATCAATCAATTCGGTCCGGAGATTCCACTCTACATGGCGTAATGGATCACGTTCGATTGCCTCAAATCAAACTTCAATGTTTTGATGGTAATATCGATGACTGGCTGAGTTTCAGGGATCTCTACACCTCCTTGATCCACGAGAAGCCAGATTTACCGGAAGTTGAGAAGTTTCACTATCTCAAGGGGTGCTTAGCAGGCGAGGCTAAGGCACTAATCGATCCGCTAAAGATCACCAGGGACAACTATCAAGTTGCTTGGAAGACGTTGCTAAAACGTTACAATAACAACAAACTTCTAAAGAAGAAGCAAGTGCAAGCAATTATCAAACTGCCTTCGCTTAGCCAGGAATCAATTACGGAACTCCACAAATTGGTTGATGGATTCGACCGTGTGGTTCAGACACTCGACCAGATAATCCAACCAGCCGAATACAAGGATTTATTGCTGGTGGAACTCCTTAGTTCTCGTCTCGATCCCACTACACGACGAGGGTGGGAAGAACATTCGTCTACGAAACAGCAGGACACCTTTAAGGACTTGCTGGAATTTCTACAGCGGAGAATCCAAATTCTCGAGGCTCTACCGACGAAGGTAGAATCAAGGGTCGATCAAGTCCTTCAACCGAAACGGAAGCCATTTTCATCGAAAGTCAGCAATAACGCCGTACAGTCGAACAACGCTAAGTGTCCCTCGTGTACGGAGATTCATGGACTTCACACGTGTCCAGACTTTCTGAAGATGTCAATTTCTAGTCGAGAGTCCCTTTTGCGGGCTCAGTCACTCTGCCGCAATTGTCTCAAGCGTGGTCATCTAGCTCGAGAATGCTCGTCAAAGTTTTCTTGTCGGTATTGTAAGGCTCGACACCATACGTTGCTGTGTTTCAAGGCAGGAGAAACAAACGGAAGCCAAGAATCTTCAGGGAAGGCGAATCTGAGAGACAATTCTCAGCAGAACGACACAAGTGCAAATTCGAAGGCAGCGAATGCCTCAGCGGTTGAATCTACTTCTTCCAACGCGGCACAGTGTGTTTCATCGCAGATTCTTCTGGCTACAGCAGTCGTCGTGATCGAGGACGACCAGGGTTCTCGCTATCCAGCACGTGCACTTGTAACCAGTGTCAGTGTGATGTCTAGTGTTGATGAGATTTGTCGCGTTTAGTTTCGTAAATGTATTGTTGAAAAAAAGAAAACGTTTGTAGATAGATTTAAGTAAGATGTCCCGAAAGCTCCCACGAACGCAGCCAACACAGCTCCACCCTATAGAAGGACGAGAGTAGTACCGCTAGTCACCACCAGGGCTGCGCTAAACCACACGAATGGGCGGCCATGGGGGTGGCGAAATGGGTGGCCATGATGAGGCGGATCATCGATGACGTAGATGGACATGGGTCAACGGCCAGAGGTTCGGGGTCAACGATCACCAAAACGAAACATGATAAGCCTGGTGATCGTTGAAGACAGCAGAAGTGCTTTCCAAAAAGTTATAAAGTTATAAGAGAAAGTTTGAAGAAGTTTAAGAAACTAGATATTTTGAAGAGGAGAAAGGAAGTGAAGTTGAACTGGACATCCAGGACCTCGCGGTTTTTATTTAAAATCGCCATTGTCGTTTGAGCCGTTCCACCGTAATCCCTGCGTTGACCCTAGGCGACTAATTCAGGAGTGAATCCGTGAAGACCTGTACCCCAGATCGACAACCAAGTGCGCTTGGAAACCCAGGCTTTCCAGTGAATCCACGGATCACTGAAGCCTCGAGTCCGTCACCACACTCGAGGGGCGCACGGGACAGGCAGGAGGTCCACGAGAGGCTGCAGCCGAAGAAGAATAGAGAAGGAAGCATCGTCACCCCTGGCCAGAAGAGAAGGAGACGTCTGAGCGGTCGGTGAAGGAGCAACGGTGAAGGAGGAGTGGAGAAGGTGCTGCAGTGAACGGGGCCCCGAAGAAGTGAAGGAATTGTAAGGTAGGAGTAGGATAAGAAAGTGGGAGGCGTCGTCCGGTGTTAAGGACGGACGAAGGTAAAGAGAAGGAAAGATTAGGAGAGGGTCAGGAGTAGAACAGGAAGTAGGACGTCAAGGAAGTGGAAATATAAGTGTGCACATAGACCACGAAATAGAGGGAGTTTTACTAGAGCCGATCTGTAAGTGTTTTCTTTCGCGGAGTGTCACGAGCGTAGCGCCGACCCTGAGGCTTGGAGACGGGGGTCTCATCTAGGCTGGGAGTAATACGGCCTGCAAGTTACACTTTGGCACCCAACGTGAATTGTCTTTGGCATTCCGTGCTAGGGAAACACTTTAGATTCTGATAACTTTTCTTTGCGGAGGTCTCTGGGAAAACATCCCGAAGTCACTTACGGAATTGACGTCACGAACTACTTTGGAGTTGTTCAGAACTTGTAATCATTGTTACCATAACGGAGGTCTTGGAAGTCCCAAGTGGCAAGATAGCTACCAATCATTGTTGAGAACGAATTTAAAACAGAATCGGAGTGATTTGTTAAATTTCGCGATAGAATTCCGGAAGTTATCTTGACCTGTGTGTTTCGGAGAAGAGTGTAGAGAAACACCGAGCAAATCTAGGAACTATATTTCAATTTTAACCGAGTGAACCAATCAGACTTGGTCAGCATTTTTCTAGGATTTTCAAATTATTTAGAGCTTTTGCTAAGAAGCGTGAACAAATTTTAGGTACTTTTTCAAATTAATTTAGCTTTCGAAAAACGAAACCGTTTACAAAACTAGGTTTTTTTTTCAAATTTTACAGCTTTGTGCTGAAATAGTTTTCTTTTTAATTTAATTCTACTGATTTCCGGTGGATAGAGCTGCAATCATGGAGATGTCAGTGCTGCGTGCACAGTACAGTACGTTGAATACTGCCCACCTCACCGTGGATGAACTCGAACATGAGTTAGTGATCCGTCGCATGGACAAACTCGCACCTCGTGCCAGTTTGGAGAGAGCGTTGCGTAGTCGTCTGAAAGAAGAGGATAGTCAGTCAAATGTTACATACGATTTTGCCAAAGTAAATGTTGTTGAAGAGTTAGAAACATGTGACGATAAATTGAATTCGATCAAGGCATTTTTGGAGAACAGACGATCGAAGAAAGCTCCAGACCAGGTGTTCAAGAGCAGGGTATTTCACATTCTATTTCGTATGGAAAGATTGAAAGATCGGGAGTTGAGCGAAGAGTGTATGAATAGCCTGGCTGTAATTGCTGGAGAGTGTTTGCGATTGTTAAACACATACTTTTCTGCCACCTCACATCTCCCGGAGATTAGAGCAGCCGAGTTAGCGATTGTAAACGAAAGTTTAAATCGTATGAGAGGCGAGTTAGTTGAAGGAAATCAACAGCTTGAAGAAGAAATAGAAGAGCTAGTCAACTTAGATGGAGATGAGAATGGAGGAGAACAGGAGCGTAGAATGACGCAAAGAGTAGATGAGAATGAAAATGCCGTTGAAGGAAATCTTGAGGAAGACGAAAATGTAGAAAAGTTGAAGAAAGAACAGGAAAAGCTGTCCGCCGAAAACAAGCAATTGTTAGAGGTAGTCAGCCAGTTGCTTCAACGTATCGAAGTTTTGGAGGCTAAGCAACCAAAACAAGTGATACAAGAACAACAATCCAAAACGTTCAACAGCACCCACTTAGGCGAAACTGAGAAGGTTCCACCAAAATCTTCTCAGCCAAAGCCGACAGATTTTCTGGAGTGGTTGAAAGACAGGAACAGTTCAATGGATAGTTCAGAGCAGTTAGCAGAACCAAGAAAAGTAGTGGTTGATCCTAGCCAACCGAAATCGTCAGAGAGAGAATGGACGAAAGTAAATAGCAACCGTTTGCCGGTGCATAAATGGACGATTCGGTATGACGGCATGGACAACGGTAAACGCCTGAATGAGTTTGTGAAGGAGGTTGAGTTCAATGCTCGTTCAGAAGGGTTCTCTGAAGATGAACTGTTTCAGAGTGCTCATCACCTGTTCACTAACAAAGCCAGAGCTTGGTTCATGGAGGTGAATGGTGATTACGAATTAGGGTCTTGGAAAGTGTTAGTTCGCGAACTTAAAAACGAATTCTTACCAATTGACATCGATTACGTCTACGAAAGACAGGCGTATAATCGGAAACAGGGCGCCAAGGAAAAGTTTCAGGACTATTACTTGGACATGGTCCGTATTTTCCGAGGTATGTCCAACCCCTGGGATGATAGGCGCAAATTTGATGTGCTCTTCCGCAATACGCGTGAGGACGTGCGTATCGCCATGCTTGCTGCCAACGTGACCGACGTAGCTAAAATGAAAGAATTCGGTAAGAAGTTTGATGCGATAAACTGGCAACTTTACCAGAGAAATGAAAGATTCTTCAATAATAGGCCAATTCGGGTAGATGAGATTAATTACCACCGACAGAATTTCCCAAATAGACCGGATAGATACAACAAAAATGAACCAGATAGGAGGAAGGAATCGGGAAATTTCAGGCAGAATTTCAATAAAGGCAATGGGCAGAAAGGTTATTGGAAGCAGCGCAGTTCGGGTGAGGAAAACCAAAAAAGGGATGAGTACAAGAAATCGGAGAAATCAGACAACAAAACTCACAATCCTCAGAGACAGAAAAGTCCAACTCCAGGACCGAGTGGAAGTAGTGCCTTACAGCGTATTGTCAAGGCTTACATTCCAATTAAGAAGGGCATTTGCTTCAACTGCCATGAAAATGATCACAGTTTTGAGGAATGTCCTAAGGAGAAACATATGTTTTGTTTCAAATGTGGATTCCCTGGATTCACATTGAAAAACTGCCCTTACTGTCAATCAAAAAACATGCACGAGACTGCTCAGTGAGGCAAGTCAGTCTCCCAAATAACGTAGAAAGTCCTCACGAAATTGTCGCGTCAGAACCTCCAGAAATACTGAACCAACTCGGCTATGAGCAGGTACTCGGTGAGAACTCAGGAAGTGAAGAGATCGCAACCATTGTCACGCTGAGCAACGATCCGAGACCATTTGCGAAGGTTGAGATTCTAGGTATTTCTGTGTTAGGTTTGTTAGACAGCGGTGCGGAGAGGACTGTATTAGGTGTAGGAAGTAGGAGGCTGATTAGTTCATTAAAACTGAAAATTAAACCCACGAACACAAATCTGAGAACAGCAGCTGGAGAAAGGTTAGAGGTGATTGGTTCAGCAGACATTCCAATTAGTTTCAACGGTGAAACGAAGATCTTACCCGTAGTGATTGCTCCAAAACTCAATCGTAGATGCATCATAGGGTACGATTTTTGGCGAAAATTTGGGATTCGTCCGACGTTTAGCCAGTCTGTTGAGTCCGTTGACGAAGACACTAACAGGGATCTAGAAGAAGAAGAACAGTTGAGCGAAGAGCAGGTTCAACAGTTAGAGGAGGTGAAAAAGTTGTTCTTGGTAGCCAGTCCTGGGAATTTTGGAAAGACGGATCTTATTGAACACCGTATAGATTTTAAGGAGGAGTTTCAGGGAGCGGAACCTGTTCGGAAGAATCCGTACCCCTGGAGTCCAGAAATACAGAAGAAAATCCATAATTCCGTCGACAAAATGCTCCAAGACAACATCATCGAACCTTCTGAATCTGACTGGGCTCTACCTGTAGTACCAGTAAAGAAACGTGATAGCGAAGAAGTAAGGTTGTGCCTTGATGCTAGAAAGCTCAACGAGCGCACAAAAAGGGATGCGTACCCTCTCCCCCACCAAAATCGCATTTTAAGCCATTTAGGACCATTTAAGTATCTGTCCACTATAGATCTATCCCAAGCCTTTTTACAGGTGCCCTTGGGGCAAGAATCTCGTAAATTTACGGCATTCTCAGTCCCAGGGAAGGGTCTATATCAGTTCACACGTTTACCGTTCGGACTGGTAAACAGCCCAGCCACCTTAAGCAAACTTATGGACCGTGTTTTAGGGTATGGTGCCCTGGAACCCTTCATTTTTGTATATCTGGATGATATTGTAGTGGCCAGTCATACGTTTGCGGATCATATCCAAAAACTGCGAGAACTTGCGAGACGTCTCAAGGAGGCAAATCTCTACATAAACCTTGAGAAGTCTAACTTTTGCTGCCAAGAACTGCCCTATTTGGGCTACATTTTATCCCGAGCAGGTCTTAGACCTAACCCAGATCGAGTCCAAGCGATATTGGGTTTTGAGGTCCCAAACTCGGTGCGTTCATTAAGGCGATTCCTCGGTATGGTCAACTACTACCGTAGGTTCATCGACAAATTTAGTGAACTCACTGCACCTCTCACCGACTTGCTTAAAAACAAGCCAAAGAGAGTGCAGTGGAACAACGCAGCAAATGAAGCTTTCAAGGCCATCAAAGAGAGGCTGATATCAGCGCCTGTGATGGCCAACCCAGACTTTAGTCTGCCCTTTTGTGTCCAAACAGACGCAAGTGACACGGCAATCGCTGGAGTTCTTACGCAGGTCCAGAATGGGGAGGAAAGGGTGATTGCGTACCATTCCGAAAAGTTGAAGGGCGCAGAACTGAACTATCATGCAGCGGAAAAAGAGGGACTAGCCGCCTTACGCTGCATTGATAAATTCAGGTGCTACATTGAGGGCACACACTTTATTCTAATGACCGATTCGTCAGCTTTGACCTTTATAATGAAGGCCAAATGGAGGTCATCTTCACGTCTGAGCAGGTGGAGTATTACGCTACAGCAATACGACATGGAAGTGAAGCACAGGAAAGGGAAGGACAACATTGTACCGGATGCCCTTTCCCGATCAATCGAAGCTCTAGAAGTAGAGGATGAGGACGAGTGGTACAAAAATTTGTACAATGCTGTCGAAGAAGCTCCCGAAAATTATATGGATTTCCGAATAGACGGTGGCAAATTGTACAAACTTGTGTCAGCCCGATCAGATGTCCTGGATTACAGCTTCCAGTGGAAGGAATGCGTTCCAGAATCATCTCGTCCACAAATCATGAAGCAGGAGCACGATGATAACTTGCACATCGGCTTCGAAAAAATGTGTGGAAAAACTCAAAAGGCGGTATTACTGGCCTCGAATGAGTGCCAACCTAAAAAAGTATATAAACAACTGCGTTTCGTGCAAAGAAAACAAACCGTCGACAATTTCTACTGCACCTCAAATGGGCCAACAACGGATCGCAACCAAACCGTTCCAGATCATTTGTATGGACTACATTCAGTCTTTACCCCGGAGCAAGCAGGGAAATGCACACTTATTGGTCATTCTTGACATTTTCTCTAAGTATTGCCTGCTTGTCCCGGTGAAGAAGATCTCGTCCGCTAGTCTGTGCAAGATCGTGGAAGAGTTGTGGCTGCGAAAGTTGTCGGTGCCCCAATATCTGATTTCCGACAATGCAACAACGTTCTTGTCGAAAGAGTTCCAAGAACTGTTGAAAAAGTACGAGATTCAACACTGAGCGAATGCTCGTCACAGGAGTCAGGCGAATCCTGCGGAACGTTTGAACCGTACAATCAACGCGATGATCAGATCATACGTCCGATCAGATCAACGTCTGTGGGACACTAAAGTGTCGGAGATGGAATACGTGTTGAACAACACAGTTCACTCGTCAACCAAATTCTCTCCACATCGAATCGTGTTCGGAAATGAGATCATGACTCGTGGATCTGATCATCGTTTAGAGAGTAACGAGGAACTCACCGTTGAAGATCGCATGGAGAAGATGAGAGGTGTGTCCAAAAAGGTGTGGGAGATGGTTGTAAAAAACCTAAAAAGGACACACGAGAGTACGAAAAGGCAGTACGATTTACGGCACAAGAGGTACTCACCAACATTCGATGTAGGACAGCGAGTGTATAAGAGGTTATTCCGACAATCCTCAGCTGGGCACGACTACAACGCCAAGCTCGGCCCAATCTACACTCCCTGCATCATTGTTGCCAAAAAAGGTACCAGCTCATACGAAGTCTCCGATATGAATGGCAAATCTCTCGGCGTCTTTTCGTCGGCAGATTTAAAGGCGTAGTCAACAATTTCTCCATGGTACGTCTTGTTCCTGAGAATCGAGTGGTCGGATCGGTTGACGACAGGTTTTCCGTAAAATCCTCATCAGGAAGTCACGTCAGATACCATTCGCATAAGCTCAATTCGGGGATGGAACAAACGGACACATTCAAATGTGTGCAGCTGCAGATGCATTCATTCATCAATGCCCATCGTTAACGAACGAGGCATCGCATCCATTCAAAAATCCTAGGAAACCGTAGAATATTTTAATAATTTTGTGAAGTAAAATTTTATGTGTTATTTTCTCTTTTTGTTTTTAATTTGTTTGTTTTAAACCGTGTTGGAAATTATAGAATTAAATATGTATTCAAATGCAAAGTACGTTTTATCATTTAGCTAGCTTCCTTGTAAATGGACCAGTCTAAGGTTGCTATGTTAGTGGTAGATGAGAGTGAGTATGGAAAATAGTATATCCATAGAGCATGGGCTAGGCAAGATCGAGCCACATAAACTCTTACCACAATAATTGTAGGAAACACATCAATAGACAAACAAATTTAGGATAACCAATTAACCGCTCACAATAGTTTAACGGTGCACAGTACAATTAAAGGTACTTACCTGGAATCATGCCTCATGGCAAGCACCACAATGAGCTTCTAGTCAGGAATAAACCTGGAAAGCTAGGCCTTTTTATGAGAATTGAACCATCAAAATGATCATTTGGCCAAACTTTCGTCGACGAAATGTCATTAAAATGATATAAAAAAAAAGCTCTAAAATGCCTGTTTTCACAAATTTATCCTAACTAGAACCACATTGGATACTTACCACGTGCTAACAATAGCCACATATGCAGTCCATAAGTATAGCTCGATCTTCCCGAACAGCACACAGTTGATCATGATAACGATAACGCGCGTATATAATAGTAGATCGGCCGATCGACAGTGAACTCCGACACTGAGAAATATTACAAAGTACTAAACGAAATGTTTCGTACCATAGTAGAGGGTATCTCTGCAACGTTGTTTTTGTAAATAATAATTCCGGAATTTAGTTTGATTATTTTGCATGTAGTTTCAATTGTAGATTGTGTAGTAGTTTTAAAGTTGTATAAGCAACATTTTTATTTGGTGATAGGTTTTTTTTAATTCGTTGTAAATATTTTTAAATTGTTTCTCATCAATGTTGGTCAATAAAATTTAGTATCTTGGGTACGTTGGAGACCGGAGTCTTAGTACGTTGATGGTCAGTAGAAGGTTGGACCTTTAAATTGCGTGGAGTTGGCTAAGCCAACGATGATGCCTTATGACCCCGTCCCATGTATATGCTAAAATAAAATGCTCTCTTACCCGGGTGGATTTCTGAAATTGAAGGAGTGGAGCAGTGTGTCAAGATTTTGTCTATTTCATTGTAAAAAAATAAGTGTCTGTCAACGAAGTTTGTGAATTTCAGGTTCAGAGGTACGTGTTAAGTTGTCAGAGTGTTGAGTGTGTAAATGAAAAAAATATTAGCTCCACTAATATTTTTTTTTTACCCGAGCGGGGGGAGAGTGTAACCAGTGTCAGTGTGATGTCTAGTGTTGATGAGATTTGTCGCGTTTAGTTTCGTAAATGTATTGTTGAAAAAAAGAAAACGTTTGTAGATAGATTTAAGTAAGATGTCCCGAAAGCTCCCACGAACGCAGCCAACACAGCTCCACCCTATAGAAGGACGAGAGTAGTACCGCTAGTCACCACCAGGGCTGCGCTAAACCACACGAATGGGCGGCCATGGGGGTGGCGAAATGGGTGGCCATGATGAGGCGGATCATCGATGACGTAGATGGACATGGGTCAACGGCCAGAGGTTCGGGGTCAACGATCACCAAAACGAAACATGATAAGCCTGGTGATCGTTGAAGACAGCAGAAGTGCTTTCCAAAAAGTTATAAAGTTATAAGAGAAAGTTTGAAGAAGTTTAAGAAACTAGATATTTTGAAGAGGAGAAAGGAAGTGAAGTTGAACTGGACATCCAGGACCTCGCGGTTTTTATTTAAAATCGCCATTGTCGTTTGAGCCGTTCCACCGTAATCCCTGCGTTGACCCTAGGCGACTAATTCAGGAGTGAATCCGTGAAGACCTGTACCCCAGAACGACAACCAAGTGCGCTTGGAAACCCAGGCTTTCCAGTGAATCCACGGATCACTGAAGCCTCGAGTCCGTCACCACACTCGAGGGGCGCACGGGACAGGCAGGAGGTCCACGAGAGGCTGCAGCCGAAGAAGAATAGAGAAGGAAGCATCGTCACCCCTGGCCAGAAGAGAAGGAGACGTCTGAGCGGTCGGTGAAGGAGCAACGGTGAAGGAGGAGTGGAGAAGGTGCTGCAGTGAACGGGGCCCCGAAGAAGTGAAGGAATTGTAAGGTAGGAGTAGGATAAGAAAGTGGGAGGCGTCGTCCGGTGTTAAGGACGGACGAAGGTAAAGAGAAGGAAAGATTAGGAGAGGGTCAGGAGTAGAACAGGAAGTAGGACGTCAAGGAAGTGGAAATATAAGTGTGCACATAGACCACGAAATAGAGGGAGTTTTACTAGAGCCGATCTGTAAGTGTTTTCTTTCGCGGAGTGTCACGAGCGTAGCGCCGACCCTGAGGCTTGGAGACGGGGGTCTCATCTAGGCTGGGAGTAACACGGCCTGCAAGTTACACACTACTGGATTCAGGGTCAGAGTGCAACTTCATCTCCGAGAATCTGTACCAGATGATGAGGGTTTCAGTTCAAAGGGCCAACATTTCGATTATGGGAATTGGACAGTCTGGCACAAGAGCATCTCGTAAAATCAAGGCGGCCGTCAGATCTCGAACTTCGTCATACTCTCGAACGATGGAATTTCTGGTCCTACCGAAGGTTACAGCTTGCCTTCCAACCTCTACAGTTAAGGCAAATGGATGGGACATACCGGTGGACATCGAATTAGCGGATCCGGAGTTTTTCCGATCAAGAAAGGTCGACTTGGTGTTAGGAATCCAAGCTTTCTTCAGTTTCTTCCCGTCTGAAAGGGAAATCCAGTTGGGCATAGGCCTGCCTGTACTCACCGAGTCTGTTTTTGGATGGATAGTGACAGGCGAAGTCACTTCGGCAAGTCAAGGCACCAAATACACTTGCAACATGGCAGTTTCCGATGATCTGGAGGAACTAATGGAACGGTTTTGGTCCTGCGAGGAAGTGGGAGCCGCCAGCAAATACTCTCCAGAAGAAGCGCTCTGCGAGGAGCAGTACGAGCGCACAGTCCAGCGAGGCTCGGATGGACGATATACGGTTTCTCTTCCCAAGAACAACGAGGTTTTGGCAGGACTCGGTGAATCGAAGGACATCGCTCTGAAGCGGCTGCGAGCGGTGGAACGAAGGTTGTCAAGAGACGAACGTCTTCGGAAACAGTATAGCGACTTCATGACCGAATATCTGGAGCTCGGTCACATGCGAATGGTGAACGAAGGCGAGGAAATGACAGTTAAACAGTGTTTTCTGCCCCACCACCCAGTTATCAAGGAGTCAAGTACCACGACGAAGGTGAGAGTGGTCTTCGATGCCTCCTGTAAAACTTCTACGGGTGTGTCGTTGAATGATGCTCTGTATGCTGGACCCGTCGTTCAGCAAGATTTGAGGTCGATCGTTCTCCGCAGTAGAATTCGTCAGGTGATGGTCGTAGCTGATGTAGAGAAAATGTTTCGGCAAATATGGACAAGTTTGGAGGACACGCCGCTACAATGCATCCTGTGGAGTACTCCGGATGGGAAGGTGGTACCGTTTGAGCTCCTCACTGTAACATACGGCACCAAATGCGCACCATATCTCGCCACTCGAACCTTGAAACAACTGGCATTCGATGAGCGAGAAAGGTTTCCACTAGCAGCACCTACAATCGAAGAGGACGTGTACATGGACGACGTTATTTCTGGAGCAGACGACGTCGAATCTGCTATCGAATTGAGACGGCAAGTCGACGCAATGATGGACAGTGGTGGATTCAAATTGCGAAAGTGGGCTTCCAACCGTCCTGAAGTACTGGAAGGTATTCCTTGCGAAAATCTTGCGCTACCTGATTCAAATGGTATTGATTGGGACCAGAATGCAGAGGTGAAGGCATTGGGCCTGACGTGGCTTCCCAACGCAGATCAATTCCGCTTCAAATTTGAGATCCCTACTATCACGGAAAATCGAATCCTCACAAAGCGACAGGTGTTGTGCTACATAGCTAGGCTTTTCGACCCGCTTGGTCTGCTGGGAGCAACTATCACATCAGCAAAGGTCTTCATGCAGCGACTCTGGTGTCTGAAGAACGAAACAGGCAGCAGTATCCAATGGGACGACCCTCTACCCGAAATGGTGGGTGAGGAATGGCGAACATTCCATGAGCAAATTCCCATTTTAAACGAAATTCGGATCCCTCGTTGCGTAATCAGTCCAGGATCAGTATCTGTAGAGTATCACTGCTTTTCGGACGCCTCGATAGTCGCTTACGGTGCGACAATCTACGTTCGGAGTCAGAGAGATGATGGTTCAGTTTCGGTGCACCTGCTCACTTCGAAATCAAAGGTGGCACCACTCAAGGTTCAATCTCTACCACGGTTGGGCTTTGCGGCGCGCTTCTGTTATCGCAGCTCTGGGAAAAGGTGGCAGAATCGCTGAAAGCAGAAGAAAAGGTCCATTTTTGGACGGATTCGACCTGTGTGCTTAACTGGATCAAATCGCCACCAGGAACGTGGACAACTTTCGTCGCAAACAGAGTTGCGAAAATTCAAGGTTTGACGGAAGCTGGTCAGTGGAAACATGTTCCAGGAAATACTAATCCTGCTGATCTGATTTCACGAGGAATCTCACCAAACAGCATCCTCGGAAACGATATGTGGTGGCATGGACCTACCTGGCTGCTGGAAACCCCTGAAAAATGGCCTAAATTCGTGGATACCATCCCAGGAGATGAATTGGAAAGGAGACGCAACGTGGTGGAGTGCAATATGTCGAAGAAATCTGGGTTTATTTCGGATTTGTTAGCAAAATTCTCTTCCTTTACAAGGTTGATTCGGATGACCGCATACTGGTTGCGCTTCTTGAACAACTTGCGGTGTCCGGTGACTGAAAAACGATCAGGATTCCTTTCCACGGACGAGTTACAAGTCGCAGAACAAATCATCATCCGTAAGGTTCAGGCGGAATCGTTTCCGGACGAAATCAGCAAGCTAACAGATGGCACACCTGTGGCACGAAATTCTCCCCTGCGCTGGTTCAATCCACGCATTGACGAAAAGGGTATTCTACGAGTCGGTGGCCGGTTGGCTCATTCTGAAGAGACGCAGCAAGCTAAACATCCAATCGTCTTACCGGCTAGGCACGTCTTAACTGAGTTGATTCTCCGTCACTATCATGAGATGTATCTGCACGCTGGTCCCCAATTACTTCTGGGTACAATCCGGCAGCGATATTGGCCACTCGGTGGCAGAAATCTGGCGAAAAGGATAGTTCATCAGTGTCGAAAATGCTTTCGTGCAAAACCAACAACTATACGACAACAAATGGGTGAATTACCGGCAGCAAGAGTTACCGTTTCGAGACCGTTCTCGAAGTCTGGCGTCGATTATTTTGGACCGGTGTATCTACGAGTTGGTCGAGGACGAAAACCGTCAAAGGCATACGTAGCTCTCTTCGTGTGTATGGCCACAAAGGCCGTCCATATGGAGCTGGTGTCAGACCTCTCTACGGAACGATTCCTGCAGGCATTGCGAAGATTCTTTGCGCGCCGAGGTCGGTGTACGGACATCTACTCGGACAACGGGACTAATTTTGTAGGAGCGAAAAACCAAATGCAAGAATTATTCGGTTTGCTGAAAGAAGAAAAACACCGTGAGCAGGTCTCCAGAGAATGTGCCAACGATGGAATATATTGGCATTTTAACCCATCGAGTGCTCCCCATTTCGGCGGATTATGGGAGGCGGCCGTTCGATCGGCGAAATTCCACCTGCTACGAGTTCTTGGATGCAATCCAATATCTCAAGAAGATTTCGTCACCTTGTTGACACAGGTAGAAGCATGTTTAAACTCCAGGCCTTTGACGTCACTCTCTGATGACCCGTTGGATTTAGAACCTCTAACACCGGCTCATTTCCTAGTTGGAGGATCACTTGTTGACTTGCCCGATCCAGATCTCAGCGATATTCAACTCAACCGACTATCGAGGTTCCAATGTGTTCAGCGGCAATTACAGGACTTCTGGAATCGATGGCGCCGTGAATATTTGTCCCAACTTCAAGCTCGATCAAAACATTGGCAACCAGCAGTAGATATACAAGTTGGGAGATTAGTTGTCATTGTTGAACCTAATCAACCACCTACACAGTGGAAGATGGGCCGAATACATGAGTTACACCCAGGCGAGGACAGAGTCACTAGAGTCGTTACAGTACGAACAGCAACTGGAATTTTAAAACGACCAGTAGTCAAATTATGTATATTGCCAAGCCAAGCTCAAGAGGATTAGTACAGACTTCGTAGATTCCATCCAGTGCATCGAGAGGAGGTTTTCTTTCTTTATTTTTCAGAAGTCTCCCAGCAACTTCAGGGTGGGTGAGGATGTCTGCAAGATACAACATTTATATGGATGCAGCCAACCGTAACTACACTCACAGAGTTTTAGGGACTCCAAGTGCGATCACATCGTAATTGCGCTACTGTTCCGGTTACGGTCGTATTAGTGACCCGGTTCGCACCGACGTGCCACTACTACTGCGGATCCGATGGTCATCGCTGGTCATCGAGAGAAGAGCCAGAGGATGATCAAGAGAATCACTTCATACCAATTCGTCGTCGCGAACAGTCGCAAGGGGCGAACCCTTGTCCAAGTTTAATGTGTTAGCCTTAAGAATAAATAGTGTCGTAATTAATAAAGTTATGTAGTGTATTTTAATGTAATAAAGTCTGTGTTTTAAGTGAAACTGTTTGTGTTTAACTGCATGCGAAGGAAGGCACAAGGATGACGAGGATCTGAAGGAAGAAAGGATCAAGGACTGCCAGGAACAAGGATTTGGATTGGATAAGGACTAAGGAAGGTACGTTCTGGTGAAGGTCGAGTGGAGGTCAAAATCAATTTCGGTCGGACGATTCCCCGACAGGACCCTTTAAGAAAATGATTTTCAGTTTTGTTCCAATTAATTTATTGGACAGAAATGAAGTCAATGAACATGTCGAAATGTACAGAAAAATTTTCTCAATAAAAAAAAATGCTCATACGATCATGTATAGTTCAAAGCACATTGGAAATAATATGAAGCATTGCTTTTCATTACTTTGGACACTGCAAATTCCATTGGTTGCCATAACAGGTTGGGGTCTGTTTACGGGGTATTTGAATTGTGTTTTATCTTTCGGTAAATATGTATGAAATGCGGGTAGCGCATGTTGTGGCATTGTGTATTTAGTTGAAAATGTGAATCTCGAAAATGCAGCAGCTAGAAAGTGTGGGTAGCACACATAGCATGTGGGTAGCATATGCAGAAGTAAAAGCCAGCTATTGTGTGGGCAGCACACCTGCATATGGGTAGCATATGCAGAACTGTAATGCAATTAGCATTAATTTTGGTGAACTTTTACCTAATGATTAATCATCACAATGATCTAAGATAGTTTGTATTTGAATATTTCGTTTAGATGCATCAGTGGTTCCACCGTTCAAACCGGGACGCGACGCTCGTAGCGATTGGCTCAAATGGAAGCGAGCTCTCGAGCGGTATTTGAAACTAAGTAAGATAACTGAGGAAGAAGAGAAGTGTGATCTTTTGTTGGTACTCGGAGGCATTGAACTGCAAGACCAGTATGAGAAAATTGTCCATTATGAAGTTATGGTCACGGAGTTGAATGATGCAGGCATCAATGAACAACGAGCTGATAAGTATGCGTCGATTATACTTTCGCTTGACAGATACTATGCGCCTAAGACAAACAAACGATACGAACGGCATCTGTTACGCGGTATCAAACAAGAAGAAACTGAATCGTTTGACAATTTTGTTAATCGAATTCGAGAACAAGCTAATAGGTGTGAGTTTAACGACGTTAATGATGCCACAATTGATCAAATAATCAAAGGCTGTCTGTCCCAGGATTTCCGCAAGAAATTGTTGTCTGAGGAGAAAACTTTTGAGGAAATATTACAGCTCGGAAAAGCGATGGAAGACTTACAAGCTCAGTGTAAAACATATGTAAAAGAAGTTCAGTCGGTTCAACACGAGCTTGTACAGCGAGTACAACCTAGTAAATCAGCTGTGAGATGTTTCAAATGTAATCGCTTAGGCCATATCGCGCGTGACAAAAACAAATGTCCAGCATCTGGCGTAAAATGTCACGTTTGCGGGGAACTCGACCATTTCAAAATATGCTGTCCGAAAAAACGTAAATGGGAAGGAAATGAAAATCTGGTACCAGCAAAGAAATACAAACCAGCATACAAGAAAGGTTTATACTGCGTCAATGCTGGAGAGAAAAGCGAAACCTTAGCTTTTGATGTGGGAGGCGTGAAGGTACAGATGCTGGTTGATTCCGGCTCGCCACCAAATATCATCACGCAGAAAACATACGGAAAACTTAAACAAGCAGGTGCAGAGATTATCAACGAGCGTGAAGCCTTGGAGGAAAGCAAGCAATACCAAGGATATGGATCGTCAGAACCTATTTATTTCAGCAAGGCTTTCGAAACTGAAATAAAAATACCAGGAGATGAAAACGGCGTTTGGAGTTACGTTCTTGTTTCACCTAACGGGCAAACCAATCTGCTATCCAAATCGACCGCTTTTGCTCTTGGTGTGTTGAAAATTGGTTACGACGTTCGTAATGAAGTAAACACAATTTCTGAACCGAAAACATCATCGCCTTTCCCGAAAGTGCCCGGTATTCAGTTGAAAATACATGTCGATTCCTCCATCACGCCGGTATGTCAGCCAATCCGTCGTCTACCTATTGCTATGGAAGCAGAAGTAGAACACCAGATACAAGAACTTTTGAACCAACAGATAATAGAGAAAGTGGAACATCCAACTAGCTGGGTTTCTCCGTTAGTTCCTGTTCGGAAAAACGACGCAAAGCTTCGCCTCTGTGTCGATCTTCGAGCAGCAAATAAGGCAGTATTAACTGAAAACTACCCGATGCCCAACATAGAGGAAGCTTTATCGTCCATCCACAAAGCGGAAATGCTGTCAACACTTGATCTGGAGTCCGCATTTTACCATCTTGAGCTCGATGCAGAAAGCCGCGATATAACAACTTTCGTTTCACGAAGCGGGCTATATAGGTTCACACGACTCGTTTTTGGAATAAAAAGTGCTCCCTAATTATTCCAAAAGACAATCAGCAATCTTATCAGTGGAATCAAAGGTGTTATAATATATCTGGATGATATATTAATATTCGCCGATTCAGTAGAAGAACATGATCGTATTTTGGCGTTAGTCATTGAACGTTTGAAGACCTACAATCTGAAAGTCAACGAGAAGAAGTCAGTTTTGAGAGCATCAAGCGTTGAATTTCTCGGTTTCCAAATCTCAAAATATGGTGTGAGCCTGACTGAAACCAAAATTAAAGCATTCTTGGATATGCGTGCTCCGATCACTTCTGGGTACTGTTTGAAGAATGAGTTTCCATTATGGGATAATAAGTTAGTACTTACATTACAGTACTAGCGTGTTTGGAACATATCTCAAAATTTCTCCATAGTAATTTCCATATAAACCTACATTGTCTTTGGGCCACCTTTAAATCACCATCTAGGAAGCTGAAAATTTCACAGAACACTGTTTTTATGGTAAGGATGGTAAGAAACATATGGGAGGTTAGATTCTCAAACATTTTCAAATTTTGAACCGCCCTACTGTACAGTTCTTTGGAAAGTTTATTGGAAACCTTTCTAAGCGTACCCATAATATGAGACAACTCCTGCATAAAGGAACTCCGTTTTCCTGGAAAACAGACTACCAAAAGGAACTTGATGATTTGAAAAAGTTAGTTGTGCTGACGTTTTAATTTAACATTTTGAATAACTTTTTTTTGATTGATTTCCAGATCAATAGCTGATCAAAGGACGCTTAAGTATTACGATCCACGTGATAAAACGTATTTGATAACCGACGCTGGCCCTAATGGCCTTGGTGCCGTTTTGGCCCAAGAAGAGAATAATGAAATCCGACCGGTCATGTGTATCTCTCGAAGTTTGACCCCTTGCGAAATCAAATACTGTCAAACCGAGAAAGAGTGTCTCGGAATTATATGGGCAATGGAAAAATTGTACATATATCTCTACGGAACGCGTTTCACCCTCATCACGGATTGTAAACCGCTAGTCTACTTGCTTGACCGTGTGCGATCGAGGCCATCCGCTCGAATCGAGAGATGGATATTACGCCTCCAGAATTTCGACTTCGATACGCGTTACGAACCAGGAGACAGAAACGTTGCAGATGCTTTTTCAAGGCTCTGTCCATTCCAGATCAATCAAGTTCTTGAAACAGATACTGTAAGCTGGATAACACCCTACATGCAGCCATGTAGGATTAGCAAAAATGAATTGGAACGAGCTAGCGCACAAGATATCGACTTAAGCAAAATTCGTGAAGCTTTAGCAACCGAGGACTGGACTAACGTACCGGCTCAGTTTAAAACCCTCGGTATCAAAGAACAACTGACCCAATACGGAGACTTGGTACTACGGGGAGATCGGATTGTAATTCCTGCGGCTCTTCAGAAAAGAGTCACAGAGATAGCACATCTTGGTCATCAAGGTTCAACTGCAATGAAAGCACACTTAAGGTCGCGGTTGTGGTTTCCTGGTAAGAATGTAGCAAAAAAAGGGGTTTGTTTTCGTGCAACTTAAGTATTCTGATTTTATTTTCAGGGCTAGATGATTTAGTAGAAAGAACCTTAAAAGCGTGTAAGGAATGTGCTATGATGGCGAAACCTGATCCACCATGTCCCATGGCAAGAAGATTACCTACTCTTCCATGGCAGGATGTGGCAATGGACTTTATCGAAGGACTGCCCAATGATTATTCATTACTGGTGGTAGTTTGCTACACAACCCGATATACCATGGTCGAACCAATGAAACATCCAACATCTTCGATGGTGGTTATGGCACTGTTGAAAATGTTCAGTAAGTTCGGTATCCCTCAATCGATAACAACTGATAATGGCCCTCAGTTTCGCGCCATTGAGCTCAGGAAGTTCTGCGAGTCTTACAACATCCATCTAAATTTAACAACTCCATACTGGCCAGAACGCAACGGCGCTGTCGAAAGACAGAACCGTAACTTGAAGAAGAGGATTAAAATCAGTGTAGCTCAAGATACCGATTGGAAGCGAGATCTTTACGAATATCTGTTATTCTATCACTCAACCCCTCAGGAAACAACTGATCTGTCTCCGGCTAAAATGATGTTTAATCGAGAGCTGATTAGCTACCTCCCTACGATACAGGAACCTACCAGAATATTCTTTGAAGGAACACAGGAACGGGATGCTTTAATCAAAGAACATAAGAAGCAATATGCTAATGATAATAGACATGCTAGAGAAAACAACATCATAGCCGGTGACACCGTATTGATGCGCAATTTGAAACTGGGATCGACGCAACCTAACTTTCGACCAGAGGAGTTTGAAGTAATCAACGTGAACGGAAGCGAGCTTGAGGTCAGATCTAAAGAAACCGGGAAGGAATACACGAGAAACCGAACTCATTTGAAGAAATTGCCATTACAAAGATCCAGCGACGCCGATGTGCAGCCATCTTCGACAGAGGTTCTCAACGATGACTCACAGCCAGGTTGTAATGAGACTAACTATGAACGCGCACAGACTAGCTGTAAAGAAATACAGACAGAAGATATTGTTCGTCCGCGAAGGAATAGAAATGCTCCGGGTAAATACAAAGATTTTCATTTGTATCAATGAACCTCAAACATTGTCTCGATATTTACTAAATCATGAACCTGTCAATAAATGATTTCGAGTATTTTGATATTGTAGATTTTATTTCCAAACTTAAGGAGGGATGTATCGAAGTGATATCTCTACCAAATGTACATTCATCTTGTGCGCAAAACTAGTATACCTGAAACGTGAGTTACTTTGGTCATGGGACAGATCTGTACACCGAGAGATAATGAATGTGTGTGTGTGTGTGTATAAGAGAGCGATTGAACTACGGCAGTTTTCAGTTGGACATAGACGCGAGCACACCGGTACAACGACTAACGTTGTTATCAGCCGTTAACAAGGATCCGAGGTAGACGAACTCATCAACCACCTCAAAAGTATCCCCGTCTATCGTAACACTGCTTCCCAGGCGGGCTCTGTCGCGCTCGGTTCCGCCAATCAGCATGTACTTTGTTTTTGACGCATTCACCATCAGGCCGACTTTTGTCGCTTCACATTTTAGGCGGGTGTACAGGTCTGCCACCGTTCCAGATGTTCTGCCGACAATATCCATATCATCCGCGAAGCAAACAAATTGGCTGGATCTTGTGAAAATCGTACCTCGGTTATTGAACCCGGCTCTCCGCATGACACCTTCTAGCGCGATGTTGAACAGCAGGCACGAAAGTCCATCACCCTGTTGAAGTCCCCGGCGGGATTCGAACGAACTGGAATGTTCACCCGAAATCTTCACGCTATTCTGCACACCGTCCATCGTTGCTCTTATTAGTCTTGTGAGCTTCCCGGGAAAGCTGTATTCGTCCATGATTTTCCATAGCTCTTCGCGGTCGATGCTATCATAAGCCGCTTTGAAATCGATGAACAAGTGATGCGTTGGGACTTGGTATTCACGGCATTTCTGGAGGATTTGCCGTACAGTGAAGATTTGATCCGTTGTCGAGCGGCTAACTTCCCACAAACTCATTTGTTATTGGTGATAGACGACGGAAGATAATCTGGGATAGCACTTTGTAGGCGGCATTCAGGATAGTGATCGCACGATAGTTTTCACATTCCAGTTTGTCGCCCTTCTTGTAGATGGGGCAAATGACCCCTTGCTTCCACTCCTCCGGCAGCTGTTCCGTTTCCCAGATTCTGACAATCAGCCGGTGCAGACAGGCTGCCAACCTCTCCGGGCCCATTTTGATGAGTTCAGCTCCAATGCCATCCTTACCAGCGGCCTTGTTATTCTTGAGCTGGTTGATGGCATCCTTAACTTCCCTCAATGTGGGGACAGGTTGGTTTCCTTCATGCGCCGTGCTAACGTAGCCACTTCCTCCGCTGTCGTGACCCTCGGCGCCTGTGTTCTCCGTGCCATTCAGGTGTTCATCGTAGTGCTGCTTCCACCTTTCAATCACCTCACGTCCATCCGACAAGATGCTTCCGTCCTTATCCCTACACATTTCGGCTCGCGGCACGAAGCCTTTTCGGGATGCGTTAAGCTTCTCGTAGAACTTTCGCGTTTCTTGTGAACGATGCAGCTGTTCCATTTCTTCACATTCCGCTTCTTCCAGGCGACGCTTTTTGTCCCGGAATAGGCGGGTTTGCTGCTTTCGTTTTCTTTTATATCGCTCCACGTTTTGTCGCGTTCCTTGCTGCAGTATTGCAGCCCGCGCTGCATCCTTCTCCTCCAAAACCTGCCTGCATTCATCGTCGAACCAATCGTCACATGTCCTCCTTTCCACGTACCCGACGATGCTCTCGGCTGCGTTGTTGATGGCTGCTTTTATGTTGCTCCAGCAGTCCTCAAGAGGGGCTTCGTCAAGCTCGCCCTCTTCCGGCAACGCTACCTCGAGATGCTGCGCGTATGCGGCAGCGACGTTCGGTTGGGCCAGTCGCGCTAGGTTATACCGAGGCGGGCGTCGATACCGTACATTGTTAATGACGGATAGTTTTTGGCGCAGTTTCACTATCACCAGATAGTGGTCGGAGTCAATGTTAGCGCCACGATAGGTTCTGACGTCGGTAATGTCGGAGAAGTGTCGTCCATCGATCAAAACGTGGTCGATTTGTGATTCCGTCTGCAGTGGTGATCTCCAGGTGTATCGATACGGGAGGCTGTGCTGGAAGTAGGTGCTGCGAATGGCCATGTTCTTAGAGGCGGCAAAATCTATCAGTCGTAGGCCGTTCTCGTTCGTCAGCCGGTGGGCGCTGAACTTTCCAATCGTCGGTCTGAACTCCTCCTCCTGGCCAACCTGAGCGTTTAAGTCTCCTATGATGATCTTGACGTCGTGGCTTGGGCAGCGGTCGTACTCGCGTTCGAACTGCGCGTAAAATGCGTCCTTGTCATCATCAGTGCTTCCGGAGTGAGGGCTATGTACGTTTATGATGCTGAAGTTGAAGAACCGGCCTTTGAGCCTCAACTTGCACATTCTTTCGTTGATCGGCCACCACCCGATCACGCGCCTCTGCATATCACCCATCACTATAAAAGCTGTTCCCAGCTCACGTGTGTTGCCGCAGCTCTGGTAGATGGTATGATTACCCCTAAACGTTCGCACCATCGAACCTGTCCAGCACACCTCCTGCAGCGCTACGATGTCGAAACCGCGGATCTTCAGTACATCGGAGAGTATGCGTGTGCTTCCGATGAAGTTGAGAGATTTGCAGTTCCACCTACCGAGTTTCCAATCGCAAGTCCATTTTCGTCACTGTGGTCTTTGCCGATTGTTCCGGTCCGTATTCTCTCGTTGACGTTCCTGTGCTGGTGTATTTTTACGGCTGGCTTGCAGGGCCTGACACCAACCCCCTAGATTTCCGGAGGACCATTCCCCCTACATGTTCGGAGGGCCATAGTGCGCAGTTTAGCTTAGAGTCCTTCTCTGGCACTCGGACGATGATCAGCCGCCCCTGACATGGGGAACAGACGCTGTTGTGAGCCGCTCCTAACATGGAGTACAGACGCTCAAGGTTTGCAGAAGCAAACCCCCCCTTCCCTGTCAGCATACGACCAAAGTTCCCACCGGGGGTTGGTTACCCGATCTTCCCCAAGGTTACTCGTACCCCGGCCAGTACCACGGGGAGGTAGGGATAGGAGTTGCTGGGCAAGAGGCTAAGGACCACACAATGGGGTCTATTTTATTCCTGTAGGTACGCGAGGTACCAATGGTACGCCATGCCCAGCCATTTACCGTGCCAAGAAAGGAGAATATTTTGTAGAAATTTTTGATAAATTGCATGATTTTTTCCAGGCTTCTAGGAAATATTGTCGCCGAAATAGAGGCAATTTTTTTACAAATTTTAGCCGGAAAACAACGATTTTTATGTAAGACCATGCATTGCACATAGGATCTCGAGTTATTTTTGGTAGAGAACCAGATACCCTATCAAGAAAATTTAACAAATTTCTTCAGAATATAAGCCAGGAATTGCCGGAATTCGTTAAAAATGCCTTCAAGAATTTCATCTGATCATTAACCAAGAATTCGGCAAGAATTTGTTAAGCATTTTTTTTAGGAACAGTTACAGAAATTTACATAGAAATTCCAACGATTGCGTTAAGAATTCTGCTGTAAATCCACTCAAATCTCAAATTTATCAACGTTTACTTTAAAAATTCCATAACTTACCTATACCGAAAATTTCCTTCATAACTTTCAAAACAAAAATTAGTCCAGATGAAAGCAATGGTTCACAATTCTAAGAAAAAAAAAAAGGGTTAAAAAATCAACCAAGTAGTATGGAGCATAAATACCACATGCTATACCTCCATTCTGCGGTATTGGTTTGGATTTTAACCAGCTAGTTCCCTTGACGAAAAGATCCTCGCCCGGTGGGATTCGAAGACACGCCCCTCATATTGGTCTCGTTAAATAGCTGCGCGTGGAAAGATGTTAAAATGGCCGGCTTGCGCCACTACCATCGTCGGTAGAAAATTTCTATTTATTTAATATTGAACGTACGAAGTCAATCTCCATATTTTGAACTTTTTACTGATGCACAAATATAAAATAGAAAATGCACTGTCGTATGATCCTTATTTCAAGAATGTGCTAGAATAAGAGCGTAAGTAACATGATCGATACCTCTTCGTCGATCTTCTCTTCCGCGAAAAAAGGTGACATGCACTGCCGTTATACGCATAATTGTCCCATGTTCCAAAATATGCAATCAAGAAAAAGTTAGCGTTTAAAGATTTTAACACATTTAGGCCTCGTATTTATCAAGTGTGTGGTAAAACAAATTAAAATCTTTACAATAGTATAAAGAATAGCATGTTCATTATAGTCAAGAGTTTGTATTATGGGTGTTACGCATTGACGGGCGAGCTAGAGGTGCAAAAGCACCTGCTATACGCCTCAAATGTCCGATAATTTTGCCAAAATGTCACAAAACACTCAGCTGTTGATAGACAGCTATCACCAGAACGAGCCATCACCATATGGGAATAAAGTAAATTTAGCAACGAAATTCAAAGTGGGACGGTTATGCCTAGAAATACGGGGTTTTTGGTGAATTTCTACGCATAACAGTCCCACCAATAGTAGGGACCAATTATGTGCTAAGCATACAGCTGTAGATAACCGTCCTTACGTTTTTTTTCTTCTAAGCAATGGGGGGATAATCTGCTCAACAGACTCCGGACCGAGGCCCGGGAGTGTGGGGTTGGGAACCATTTACTACATACAAGCAGTAAACAGGACTACACCCCCGACCCATCGAACATCGATGACACGCTTAGGGGGGTCCACCAAGGTAGCATGTTGGCGCTTTGCCAGCTTCCCAGGTGGTCCTCACCTCCCGTTGTCCGCTGAAAGCGGGCAGGGTCGACCACTACGCCCGCGCCCAGCTGCACCGCAGGTATCAAGAACTGATACTGCGGGCTTCTTACGTTCTTACGTATAGTTTGTATCAAATGTAGAGGACGTATATCCTCAAGACTATGCTAAGGCACCTAATGAAGGCTCAAGTGACATGTGCCAAACGGAGCCACGTGTGGAAAGTGAAGAAATACGATTTTATAGTTTGGGATGGAAAGCAAAGTTTTCTGTATGTGTGATAATGAGAAAATGTATGAGTTAGTGAAAGAAAGAGTGGATGAGTAAGTTAGAGAATTTATAAGATGTGATAAATTTCTATATCGACTCTTCCAGCGGCAGGCTTGACAGAGACTCATCTGCAAATTGAAGGTTATTCTGCGGAGTAAATATTTAACTCAAAATTCACGACCCAAATCTTCACACGATTTGACATTTATTTGGACTTGGTTTGCAAGATCATGGTATTTGATACATCGCAAATTAAGTTTCAGAACTGCCAACATATTTGCCACTTGCACCGAAGAACCAGTTATCCGGAATAACCCAGTATGTGGCCAGGTCATCCAAAACCCCTTGAATTATTCTTTTTTTGACGTGATTTGCAAATTCATGAAGTTTGATATGTCACAAGATAGGTCTCAGAATCGTCAATATAATGACCACTTCCTCTGGGGAACAGGGTATCCAAAACAACCTGAAATAAGTAAATAAAAAATCGAATTTAGTATTGTATCATTTAATTCCACTAGAGTTTGTATCTTTTGACAGATACGCGTATTTTGACCTCAACTGTAAGGCGTGTCGTGTACTATACTCGACTAGAACCTGGCATGTAATCAAGTTATCCAAGAACGTTTAAATTACGCTTCTTTAGCCTTGATTTGGGAATTTATGAAGTTTGATGTTGCCAGCATGGTTTCAGAACTGACAGTTTAGTGCCCATTTCCTCCTCAAATACATTTGAACCACCTTTAGACTTAATTTTCAAATTCATGAAAATGTGTGTGTCGCAAGCCAGGTTTTTGATTCGTCAATATAATGGCCACTTCTACCAGTGAACCGGTATTTGGAACAACAGCATGTGGCCAAGTCATCCAAAAACGGTCGAAATATTTTTATTTTGAATTGGTTTGCTAAATCATGAAGTTGATTTCTTTCAAGCCATGGACTCGAAATTAAAGTAATTACTGATATTTCAAGTGGGATAACTTCAGTACTCCCCGTTATGAATCCAAAATTCGGTACATTTCTAATTGATGATCGCGATTTCAAAAACTAGAAGAATTTTGTGATCGACCCTAGTGATCCTTTATAGAGAGATAAGCGGAAGTAAAATGGAATGATTTGGCAACGGACCAGCAGTGCTGATTTTGCTTGGCGTCGAGAATAATATTGTAACACGGACATGACTTCCTCATTGCTATAAAGTGTATTATGTTTCGTTATAGATCTTTGAGCTACATATCAAAACTAATAAACAGCCAAAAAAATCAAAAACTAAAAATCGCATTGACAAAAATTGAAAAAAGTAAAACATTTCTCGAAAACTTATTCATACAGACTCAAGTCAAAAAAGTATACAAACTTACTTTATCGATCCTACGTGTTAAGCAGGCGGAATTCTACACGTACCGCTCTGTACTAACTTAACTTTTCACTTTTAGAACGTTTAATTTCGGGATTTACAAAACGACGAAAGTAAGATTTTCAACTTTCGCAACCTAACCACTACTTTCGCCGCCCCGCTGTATGGAGAGACAAAGTGACTTAACCACGAATCAAAACAGAACACTACTTGAGCCGATTTTACACTGGTAGAAAAACGTCGAAAGTAACTTGATGAAACGGCTTATGATTTTGTATAATTATTTTTTTTGGGAAATAATAGAAACTACGTAGTTTTTGAACGTGAGCTGATTGTATGCAAAATTTAAGTGGCATACACTGCGAAAAAATGTTAAAAAGGTGATTCATTTTAAAACAGTTTTAGAAGACAAGTTGTGATTCTTCTGAATTAATTTTCTCAAAACCGTATGAAAGTTACTTACGTCGATTTGAAAAAGTAATTGAGATTTCATATTTTTGCTTCATGCAAAATTGCTTTTACCGAAATAATTTCAAGCGGATTACATTACTCCTCAAGAAAAGTTCAAAACAAACATAACGCATGTTCGTTTGGCTCACACTTTGACAGCTCTCGCTGCTCGATTGGCTCACACTTTGACAGAAATGTCAGCTTCCGCGAATCTCTCTTATAAAGGATTTCTAATCGACCCTGGAAATTCAACTGAAATTCATTAAAAACGGATGGAAAATAATATATTGATATTGAAAATTTAAAACAAATTGGACGCCAGGCTCGCATAAATGATGAATGCATCCCGATAATACAAACACATAAAATAGGTTGTGTTCCAAATGGGATGTAAAACCAACGTAAGAAGATGTTTAAAACGATTTTCCAAAACAGCAGCTAAACAAAAAGTCAAAATGCATAAAAAGTAACATGGGACAATTATGCGTATAACGGCAGTGCATGTTTTATCTCATTTTTTCACATTAGGACTCAAGATTGCATCGTTCAATCAAACTTGCATATCGTCAACTTTATTCGCGGAAGAAAGGAACGATGAAGTGAAATCAATCATGTCACTTACGCTTTTAATCCAGAGCACGCTTTATTTGTGCTTTCAAAGTTCTGATACATTTGGATTCCAAGCTGTTTCACCTTAACACAGAGCAATTGCAATTGATTTGTAATGCAAAAAGATCCTTAAAAGTCGATTTAATGTTAATGTATACACAGCAGCTCAAGCACCACGATTGCTTGTGATAAATAGAATACAATCACTTGATATATTTTGCTGAAAGTTTTATTAAAATATCTCAGCGGCTACAAACCGAACTTAACTGTTTTCAACCCATGCGCAACATTCTAGCTTCTCTCTTTTCCTGTAGCTCCTTACGCTGCGCCTCCACAATCTGTTTTCTCTCCTCTAGAAATGTCTGATATTCCGCCGCTTCCAATTCGTTGACGATTTCGATTCCACATGTCCGAGCAATTCCTACCAGCGCTTTGCACATTTGCTCTAGCGTCAAAAGGGCATTGGGCGGGTCCTGGAGCTTAATTTGGGCGATCTCGTACAAATGCTTGCGTGTGATTTTTCCTGCCACTTCCTTGCCGGGATTCATGGCTCCTCTTTGAATTCCCGCCGCTTGCTTCAGAAGAAATGTGGCAGGTGGAGAGTGGATTGTGAGCTCGTAAGATCTGTCCGATGTGACCGCTACCCGACACGGCAGAGGGATTCCTTCCTTGTAGTCTTTGGTTCGTTCGTTAAAGTCCTTGCAGAACGCCGCAATGTTTATCCCGCGCTGGCCGAGCATCGGACCAAGTGGAGGCCCTGCCACAGCCAAACCGGCCGGGATATTTGTGCGAAGTTTACTGGTGTGGTTGATTTTGTCGATAGATTTCTTGAGAGTTTTTAGTCTGCCTGCTGCTTTGGACATGTTGTAATCTGGAATTAATTTTCATTATTTATTTATCGAATAATGTAACTTACAAAGTTGCAAATACCTACAGTTTTAATGGGAAATTTATTAAAAGGAAATTTTATCTGTTGAAACGAAGTTTTATTGTATAACCAGCCTGATACTGACACCCTCTGAGTCGCACACACGGGGTTGTTTGTTTACACTCTATGGCAGAAAATGTCTTTTTGACGTTTAATGTCAGTAGGGTGACCAAACGTCACAGTATACCTAGAGTGCACGTAGAAATCACACTACCCAAAATCCCAAAATATAAGTTCAAATCGATTTACGAATGTACACTCAGAATCCGATCAAAACATCGATAGTTTAAATCATAATCATTTTTGTCATTCATCAAGTTCAAACCCAGTCTAGTTTTGAAAGTATACATGTTTGGCATAATAAGTAAAACTAAACAAGTTTAACGGGTGACAAATTTGACCAGTGTGTAACTCCAGCCCTTGCCCACCATCATTGTTTTTTTTTCCACGCCGTCAGTTTTGTCGAGGTGATATTTTAATTGAATATTTGCTGCTGGAAACGTGTGTGCCTCGAGCAAGGAATTAAATTTGAAACGCCATTCATTCCTGGACGATATGAGGATAGAAAAGGTAAGCCATTTCCAATAATTGTGGCCCTACAGGCATCGACTTTGTAGAAGTTGTTTCTAATCGGAAAAACTCAGTGTATTCCTTCAATTTCTATCGTTTCTAGACACATCGGCAATGTCGATCAGGAAGGAAACGATCCGGAATCGATTTAGAGGCTGTTCCGAACAAGATACCAACGAAATTGTGCCAAATACAGCGTAGCAGAAGAGCCAGGTGAAAGCCGGGAAGATGCGCTGTGAGAGATCCAGAAGACGATGGAGATTAACTTTTACCGGAACATTTGTTAGTGATTGTGGTGAAAAATGCAAATGTACACCAATAACATTATAATAAGTAGATTCTAGATTAAAATAAATGGGTCCGCTTCGTCTTTCAATCAGGTTAGTTTTCGCTTTTTTCCACTCCAGATAGCTCGCAAACAATCCAGAAGCCCAAATCTGTTAATCTGAACACAATTATATCCAAGTTAAACATTGTTCGTTATATTTTCAACTTATACTAGGCTCGATTAACCGGCACCTAAACGAGAGTTGGGGTCAACCAGGCGAAACGTCATTTAGTGTGACTTTTAAACTAGTTAGTATAGATTATTTTCAGAGTGTACGATGCTGCCATCTGGAATAAGTTTACTCTATGCGTGAAGCGTCGAAAATTTTACCTGGCAAGGTATAGGTAGGCTTACCAGATGGTATCCTTCGGGAGGACATGTCCTCCTTTTTGACCATGTGTCCTCCCGTCCTCCTTTAAGGCCGGTTTGCTACTGACAAGAAAAGCAATCGCTTATCTCGATGCGTGGAAAATTTCTCTCAAGAAATGGTCAAGAAAATCACTTTTTTCTGATCGCAGTACCGTTTTGATTCATATTACGGACACTTAAGGCCTCAGTGAAGTATAACCCAGCATGG
Source organism: Aedes aegypti (assembly GCF_002204515.2). Classification (NCBI taxonomy): domain Eukaryota; kingdom Metazoa; phylum Arthropoda; class Insecta; order Diptera; family Culicidae; genus Aedes; species Aedes aegypti. Next base: position 168,243,373 of record NC_035107.1, read on the forward strand.
ACCATACAAAATAAATCATTCTGTATGATTTTTTAGCGTTATCGAGCGTCGGAAGCCCTTAACTTTCGGATGGTGGGTAAAGAATACGCGTCCGCAACTTGAATAATTTTAAAATAAATCAAAACGTGTGGCCTTTTCATGATTCTTATTCCGGACGCTCCCTCACTTTTGCCTCATATTCCGGACGCTTTGATTCGAATTACGGACAGCTCATGATAATCATTAATGGAACAGTCAAATCATCAATTGAAATCGTTCAACCACTTAAGAGACGTCTAAGCTAGTTGGGCATTATAAATTTGCAATGATATTTTTGGAAAAAACCTAATAAAACGAGCCTCGAAAATGAGAACTTTTGGACGGCGAAAATTGAAACATTTCGTGTGAAATGTTTCCCATACAAACGAGAGTGTCCGGAATTTGAAGCTGTCCGTAATATGAATCAAAACGGTACGCAGTTGAGAAGAAATGTCACTTCAAAGGGGGCTCTCTGTAGGAAATTTCTTGACCTTTTCAGTCAAGGAATTTCTTTACTTTTCTTGAGCGAAACAGCATACTTAGCTTTAAGTTGAAAATGTCCTCCTTTTTAAAATTATCGAAAATAAAATTTATTATTTAGTTTTCTGCTTACTTATTCTTGAGAATCTCCAGCTATTTATCAGTAATGGATACAAATGAAGGAATTATTAGTTTGAAACCAATGTTAAGCTTGATGAATTTTCACTTTTTTCTATACGTAATAATATGATATCTATCATAATAATATGATATTGAAATTATATTATAGCAAATTTATCACACAGACTTAAAGGGTTTTAGTTTAGTTCTTCTTGATAAAATGATGTTATGATAATGGAAAATACTGGTCCATGTAGGTATGTACTCATTTAACAATAAAAAGGTAGAGATATAATCGTTTCTATGGAAATCTCTCTGAAAGAGGCACACCATCTGCAAAAACGTTACAATGCATCGATTTAATATTAGGTCTTAAACAGAATACAAGTCCTTTTATTTAACAATACAAGAGATCCTTAATCAAAAATATACTTTTTAGAAAAAAAAAACGAAAATATAAAATCTTTGCACTTCTCAGAGTAAAATAGAATATTATTATTATTATTTATCTTTATTAGGGAGATTTTCAGCCCTTGGCTGGTTCATCTCCGAAATAGAATATGTGTAACTAAAGTTTTGTATAAGAAGTAAAAAACTAAGATTCGTCTGATCATTGTCATTGTTGTAAGTGGCATAGGAAAATCTACCACTAACATTTTTTCAATGCAGAATCTTTTTTTATTTTTGCTTGCTTCCTTGAACCTTTCTTTGAATTGAATTTTGCTGGTTCTTGAACAAATGGTTCAATTATTTTTATTTTACAATATCATTTTTTTTTATTAAACTTCAAAAATAATAAATTTTTGTCATATTTTTAAAATGTCCTCCTTTTTCAAAACCAGTAAAGCAATATATCCTCCTTCCTGAAATATTCTTCTGGTAAGCCTAGGTATAGGAAGTGAAATTTTCAATGCTTATATAAAATTAATTACAATAGCTATTTAAAATCTTTTCAGTACATGTTGATACACTTTTGGTGGGCTACATTATAGACACATTATGTTGATTTTTATATTTTTTCCTCAATATTCTGCGAATTCTATAGCTTATCATAAATCTAAACCTGTACACTAAAAAAAATTTAATTAAATAATGTTTTGAATTTTTTAGAAGCATTTGAAAATTGACTTCCTATGCTTTGCCATGTAAAAAAACCGGAGCTTCACGCATAGGGTCAACTGTGGTAATTGTATTCATCATCGCGAATGGATTACCCGCTTTGCTCTTGTAATCAGCCTAAGGGCCCATTCACAAATTTCATAACGCTGGAGGGGGTGGGTGGGTGTCCAAACAATGTTACGGTCCATACAAAAACTGAATAATATTCATACAAAAAGCGTTGCAAGGGGGTGGGTGGATGTCCGAAATGGCCAATTTCCGCGTTATGAAATAAATGAATGAGCCCTAAGGGTTTATTCACAAATTTCATAACGCCAAAAATGGTTGTTTTCGACACCTACCCACCCCCTCGTAACACTTTTTGCATGAACATTTTATAAATTTTGTATGAGCCGTAACATCACGCGGACACCCACCCACCCCTTTTAGCGTTATGAAATTTGTGAATGGGCCCTAATCAGCAGAAGTTTTCTCGTTTTATTTTGTATGGGGAAAGGCATCTAACTTCAAATTTCTCATAAATCCCAACTAACATTCACTCATTTAACAAACACCATTATGGCAATTTTATCCAGCATCATGTTATATAACATTTTAATAATTTCCATGGCCAACCTTTGTTAAAGCATTGTTCACACAAATTTGGAGAAACTTTAAAGCATGTCGTTGAATACCAACTTTATTTTTCAGCTCTAAAAACGTTTTACTAGCATTTAGTTCAGCTTTTATACAGCTGGTCTAAAAATAATTAAAGACTAATAAAAACAAAAAAATATTTTTCTAGGCACTTTATAAATGTAGTGTGCACTATTATTATGATAGTATAACAATCTTATTTAAAAATCGCCTGAATACTGGATTTGAACTCGAGACCTTCCAATCGTCAGCGGTATGCCTTGCCATCTGCGCCATCCTAGAATTGATGATTATACCGTCCAGTGCAAAATATAAACTTCTCATAGCTGAATATTGACCATGTTCGAGCTTCTATTCGACAATGTCTAATCAACACATGGTATGCTAATCTACAACTGAACAAGCATATTATTCAGCTGCTGTTTAGTGCTGATCCAAGCTGAGTTCAGTCGGCTATTTTTAGCGCACAGTGAGAAAATTTATGTCGATGTTGGTCAAAATAATGTTTATTTACACAACAATTCAGAGCCACAAACAAGCATGCATGTTTAATTATTGTTCAATAATGGTAATGGCAGCTGAATAAAAAAATTGCTCTATAAAGAGCTGAGAAGGTGCTTTTTTAATACAAGCTTAGATCAATGTTCAACGTTATGCATTAGAATGAACAAAAGTTGAATCGCCACTTATTAAACGTTTCCAAAGATACTCATTCGACTAGTCAAGATTGTTCTACAAATGAGCTGAACAAGACATGTTTCCCCCAATTAAAAAGCCAATATTCCACTAAACAAATGTATATGTATAAAAGGATATTCAGAAGACGAACTAACGTTTTACTTGCGTCGCACTTCAGCTATTCCCACATGTTTAACATAAGCATGAATAAGAGCTGAATAAGTATCTTATGAAATCCTAATTCAGCTTCAGTATATTAAAAGAACAGTTGATCCAATAGAGGCCAAAATGACGATTAACAAACACATTATTCAGCAATAAATAAGCCTTGTAAAAGCGTCACACTATAGCTAAATTTCATAAAATGGACAAAATATCCGAAATTCGTGTTGAGTTCCGAATGCATTTCAAAGCTCATAAATTATGATTTCTTAAAACTTTTGAAATAGCTGTTCAGAAAGTAAACATGGTCAGTCTCCAGAAATGCAGAATTATTGTGAAAAACAAAAATAAACATTTAAGCTAAGTATTCCGAGTAGGAGCAAAGTACTGACAAACAAAGCGTGATATTGACTTGATTGACATAAGAGATAAAATATCTGAAGACAATATCAAAATGTTGTTCCTGGAACTTCTAAACCTATGAAAAATTTGATGTACGCAGATCTAATGAATAGCTCGCAGCTATTGGTAAAATCTTGCAGAATCTAAATATGACATGCCAATTTTGTTCTATCAAGTTAATATCACTTTTAGCTATCCATATTATATTTTCTATTGTTAAGCTTTTTCCGCCTGCTCGGGATGTTTTTCCGTACAAGAAAAATGGAAATTTCTTCGACAGAATTGATTAAATTATTTTCTATAGCCAGCTACATTTGAAATGACATTTCTTCACAACTGAATAAATACTGCGCTCTAAGAAAAATAATTTACTTGGTCATTTCCGAAAATATAAATCGCATCAAGATATTCGAATATTTTTCTATTCAGGTGGGTTCTGAGGACTAACCCTTCAAATGATTCAAATATATTCATACAGAGAACTTTTACTTCAATGCATATGTAATAGGTTTATGAAAAATACAAATATAAAAATAATCAAACTATAATTTATAAAATTATTTAAGATAATTAATGTGGGGCGAATGGGTTATCCCCCTACCCCGAAATAAAGAAAAACTTTTTACTGTGTTTTTGCTACTTCCGTTATGATCAGTTTTTAGTTTGACGAGATCGCTCGCGCCGTGCGTCATTTTTTATCGCTGTGTAAAGTTAACAAATAAATCGATTTGAGCGCGAGTGTAAAAAGTTGGGCCTTACGACGAGAGGCAGCAAAGCAGAGATGGCGAAGAGAATTGTTGCTCATAACACCAATACACCTGCAAACGATGATCGTCAGAGCACCAACGACGAGGTGCACGACGGCAGCCTTGGTGACGGTGAGAACGATCCCAGAGACGACGCTTCCAGCAACGACGACGAAAACGACGACGCTGCTGACGACGACGGCAGCATGAGTGGTGCATCCGACGACGCGGGTAATCACCACAATGACGACGAAAACGACGAAGTGAACAGTAGCAGCGACGCCGGAAGAGTTTTCCACACAGCTTTGCACTCGACACCGAAAAGCAAGAAGACTCCGAGCAAAGCTTCCCGACCGTATTCTTTCCGCGATGTCGAGGACAGTATTGAATCTTTCGGTGCTGAAGACGGCCAAGACGTAAAAGTGTGGATCCGCCAGTTTGAGGAAATATCAGCTGCTGCATATTGGACCGACGAGCAAAGGTTGATTATGCTCCGGAAAAAGTTGTCCAGAACCGCGAGACGATTTGTGTTCACCCAGCGCGATGTGGGCACATTTGCGAAGTTGAAAAGAGCTCTAATTGCCGAGTTTGCACCTCTCGTGAGAGCGTGCGACGTGCATTCGCAGCTAGCAGCGCGTAAGAAGAAGCCAACCGAGCCGACCAGAGATTACATCTATGAGATGCAACGGATTGCTCTTGCTATCGAGCTCGACGAAGCGAGCATCTGTGAATACATCGTCGACGGCGTGACAGATGACGAGTACCATCGCTCAATGTTGTACGAGGCACACACCATCAAACAGCTGAAGGAAAAGTTGCTCACATACGAAAAAGCACAGGCGAAATCGGTCAAGAAACACCGATCCGACGGTCGATTCAGCGCCAGCCAGAAACGAGAGCGCCGTGAGAAAGGGGAGGAGAAAAACACGAAGGCGAAATCCGAAGCAAAACGGCACTGCTTCAACTGTGGCGATCCAACGCATGTTGCCAGTGATTGTCCGCAGAAAGGCGACGGCCCAAAATGTTTTTCGTGTAACAGTTTCGGGCATCTATCGAAAGAGTGTGCCAAGAAAGGCGAAGAGCAGAGCACGAAAAAGAAGAGTGCGAAAGTAAACACGATCGAAAAAGTGAACAAATCTCAACCGGCCGTCAGTGTGAAAATAAACGGCTACGAAGTACCGGCCATTGTTGATACGGGAAGTGAAATCACATTGATGCGGAAGGATTTGTGGTTGGATATTGAGAAGAGTGGCACCAAGCTGGGACGATCCGATAAGAAAGTGCGCGGATACGGTGGGAAGGTGGAAATCGTTTGCGGAGAGGTAGTGTTGGACGCGAAAATCGAAGATGAAGATTTTGAAATTCGTTTTTACGTTGTGCCTCAAAATGCAATCGACTTGCAAGTGCTGATCGGTATGGACTTTCTCGATGGTGTAAATTACTCGATCACCCCGGATGGTGTGCGTGTACGAAAATATCCGCCCAAAGCCACGGAAGAAGAAGATGAGAAGTGGATCCGACGGATCGAAGAGTACGATGAGAATGAACTAACGGTACCCTACAAGGGGTGGATCACTCTTGATGCATTCGATGCATCGGAAAAATTATCTGCATTTAAATGCATTTTTTTCGTACGAAGCTCATGGCTTACTTTAGATCGTATCTCTAGCGAAAACAAAATATGTCAAATTTGATGATGTATCGAGAAATTGAAAATCCAAAACATACATAGTTCGATACAATTCGATGTGATTCTTGTCACGGATTTCCGGAAATTGAAGGGTAATCACTATTCTAATGAGAGCAATAATCCAAAACGTTTTTTTTTTTCAGCTACTGAACATAACTATTGAGGTAGATAAAACAAATCCAAAGACGTTGTCCATTTTGCGGAAGTTATTCTTAAATTCATGCTCGAATATTACGACCCATAGAATCCTTCAAAAAAGTGATCACAGTCGTTAAGGGTCAAAAAACGGATAACGGCATCCGCTTTCCGTGACGACTGATTTCCGGTACGTAATGTTTTCACTAGCCAGAAGAAATTATGTAAGGATTATTCTCAGGATTCAATCTCAGTTGATGTCAATAGTTTCGTCGCAGTTTCGGAGGAGCAAAATCCTATTGCTGTTAGCTGACAAAACCTCAGAGAGAAACACAAGCATACTTTGGAACTGAGAGACCATATATCTTCAGTGCAACTTCCGCGCGAGAAGACGAAATACAAAATAAAAGGAAAGAAGGGACTGTGGATACTGGTCCTTTATACCCCCAAAGCAAACGAAAATTTTAAACCGGCATCCCTAATATATGAATAAAATATTCGTGTACTATTGATTTACTGTATAGTTAACCTAAAGCTAAAATCAGTCCTGCCCAATGTACGGTTTGCGGCCTCGTTTTGTGCGATTCGTGGAGAACTTGAAGACCCTTCCCATATCTGGCCCTTTCGCTCCTCTGCTAACTCACCTCTACTAATTTTGTTCAATTATATCTTTACATTATTACTTGACTTTTCTAAATTTTCAATAATAAGTCAAGCAAGTATAAAAGGGTCGAAAAAATTATGAGAATTTAATACAATGAAATCCAACAACTTTCAAACAAAAAGTTTGAACAAATAATTTCGATAAAAAATTAAGAACCAAGAGCAACCTCATTGAACAAATTATCCTCACAAATTACTGAGGCATTGATTGAATAAAATTATAACAAATAATTGACAGATTCAGAGGCAAATTTAAAGATCATACAATTTTAGACAGGATTCTAACATGGATTTCATGGAAAACTTGAGCAGGATTTTCACAAAATGTTAAACAAGATTGTGACATAATCCTAGCCAATTCCGAATCCGGAAAAGTTCTTACACAGAAAACAATTTTTTCCACATTCCAGAGCAGGATTTTAAAATGAGTCTCGGTGGGGATCTGACGGAATCTTAAGAACAGTTTTCACAGAATTCTAAGCAGGATTCTCGCAAAATACGGGACTTCATTCTGAAAAAGCCCGGCAAAGTATTTTAAAATGTTGTTGCTTGAAAACCAACGTGTTATGGACGCACCAGTAGATCTATTACTTTTCAGTTCCGTGCTATAATCCGTAATCAAGTAGCAAATTTGTATTCTTTAAACGCTTGCAATGTGCCTTGTTGGAACTCGAGTGGTTAAAAAGTTTCTGCAACTTCCTTCCACCAATTTGATTATATATGTTTCTTCATACATTAACCGTGCAAGCACCATATTCTGAACGGTTAAGAAAATCCAATATGAATACCTTAAATTATTAAGGATTTCAACAGCTGGGATATTGGTTTGTCTTACCGTTGCATTTGTCTAATATCTAAATAAACGTATAGATTAAAATAAAACGTCGATCAATTATCAATTATTTAAAAAGTCATATGTTAGTCTGACGCATGCATGTTTCTAATTATGGACACCAATAACTCAATGATCCTAATTATGAACACCAATTGTTCCTTATTATGGACAGCAAACGAACTTTACGTATAATATTTGTTGAAAAAACAACTTAACCATGTATTTTAGTTTTGAAATGTTACAATGAATCATGTTTCTAACTGACAGTTCACTATTTTGGATGTAAAAACAATGAATGTTCAACATAAGGAACGGGCCGTTCAGAATATGGCGCTGTCTATAATATGGTACTGGCACGGTATCCCTAGTTCTTATAGTACTTCATTCCATTAGAATGGCCAAGAGTTCCCTCTGTGATGTTTTCTACTGTTCTAAATAGGTTCGTAAGACTTTTCGCCGTTTATCTACTCCGGTTAACTAAAAAGACCTGGAAGAAGAAAATAAATATTATTTAGGATTGCAGAGAAAATTATATCAATAACAATCAACAACTCGCTTAGCTTGACAATTTGATTGTTATCTCATTTATCAGTGCTAAGTTGATGTTTTGATGATAAAAAATGCATTTCTTGCATTTGATGCACATCAAATGTGCATCGATAAAGTGATCCACCCTATCAGTATCGATCGGACGTGATGAAGATTATCGAGCAGTACAAACCGGATACCACTGTGACCGCGAAAAATCCTCTGTCGATTAAGCTGGCAGATAACGATGTAGTGCGTGAATGCCCCCGACGTCTTGCTCCGTTGGAAAAGGAGATTGTGCGAAAGCAAATAAGCGAGTGGCTCGATAATGGTATCATTCAACCGTCGGAAAGCGAATATGCCAGTGCAGTGGTAGTAGTTCCGAAGAAGGACGGTTCGCGCCGCGTTTGTGTTGACTTTCGCGAAGTGAACAAAAAGGTGATCCGTGACAATTTCCCGATGCCGAATGTTGAAGAGCAAATTGATCAGTTGGCAAACGCTCGAGTTTACACTACGCTGGATTTGAAAAACTCCTACTTTCACGTGCCAGTGGAAGAGAGTAGCAGGAAGTACACTGCCTTCGTCACTAGTGAAGGGCAGTACGAATTTCTGCGTGCACCGTTCGGTTTGTGCACAAGCGGCAATGCGTTTGGACGGTTCATCAGTGATGTGTTTAAAGACTTGATAATCGATGGCACAATAGTAGTGTTCGTGGACGATGTGATTATTCCCTCCAAGACGGAAGAAGATGGACTCGAACTGTTGAAGAAAGTGATGAGTGTTGCGGAAAAAGGCGGACTGGTGTTCAACTGGAAAAAGTGTGTGTTTCTCCAACGTCGAGTTGAATACATCGGCTATTCGCGATGACAGAGGCAATTACCACAGTTGACCGTATGCGTGAAGCTCCGATTTCTTTACATGGCAAAGCATAGGAAGTCAATTTTCAAATGCTTCTAAAAATTCAAAACTAAATTTAATTAAATTCTGTTAAGTGTACGGGGTTAGATTTATGATAAGCTATAGAATCCGCAGAATATTGAGGATAAAATATAAAAATCAAAATAATGTGTCCATAATGTAGCCCATCAATAGTCTATCAACAAGTACTGAGAAGAATTTAAATAGCTCTTATAATTAATTTTATATAAGCATTTGAAATTTCACTTCCTAAACCTTGCCGGGTTAAATTTTCGACGCTTCACGTATAGAGTAAACTTTTTCCAGATGGCAGCACCGTACCTTCGTTAGAGCGGATACTGTGTACGATGGGCAAGTGGAGCCCGCTCCAGGGAAAATCGAGAAGGTGAAGCATTTTCCCCAGCCGATTAACGTGAAGCAGCTGCAACGTTTCTACGGGTTGGCAAGCTATTTTAGAAAGTTCGTTCCGTGTTTTGCCGACATTGCACGTCCGCTGTCCAACCTAATGAAGAAAGAGAGTGTTTTTGTCTTCGATGAGAAAGCTGTAGCGTCTTTTGACAGGATCAAGAATATCCTTGCTAGTTATCCAGTTCTACGGATCTTCCAACCGGATGTGGAGACGGAGGTCCACACAGACGCCAGCAAGATGGCCCTAGCAGGTATTTTGATGCAACGTTGCGACGATGACGGTAAGTTTCACCCATGCTACTACTACAGCCGTTTGACGACCCCGGCTGAACAAAATTATCACTCGTACGATTTAGAAGCTTTAGCAGTGATCGAATCTGTTAAAAAGTTCCGTTGCTATTTGCTGGGTCGTAAGTTTAAAATCGTAACCGATTGCATGGCGTTCAAGGATTCCATGCTGAAGAAGAGGGTGAATGCTAGAGTTGCAAGATGGGCAGGAATCTTGGCAGAATTTGATTACAATGTCGAACACCGATCTGGAGACAAGATGCCCCACGTTGATGCGCTGTCGAGGGCATACGTTTTGCCTATATCTGCTGCTGTGAGTGCGAAGATGCGTGCTGCTCAAGACGACGACGAGATGGTAAAAGCAATCAAAATAGCTCTGGAACAGGAAGGAACCGTTGAGGGCTACTCCGTGTCGAATGGGGTACTTTACAAGGAGAAGGATGGAAACCGACGTGTGTTCGTACCAGAAGCTATGGAGATTGAGGTGATTCGATCGGCGCACGAGAAAGGGCACTTTGGTGTGAAGAAGACGACAGAGAGGATTGATGCCGATTACTACATTCCAGGCATCGAGGAGAAGATCAAACGGTGCATCGCGGCGTGCGTTCCCTGTATCGTTGGCGAAAAGAAGAGAGGAAAGCCGAAAGGTGAGCTGCAACCGATTCCCAAAGGTGACGTACCGATGGATACGTTCCACATTGATCATCTAGGTCCAATGCCGTCCACCAGAAAATCGTATAATTACATCCTGACCGTGATCGATGCTTTTTCCAAGTTTGTTTGGTTGTTCGCCACAAAGTCGACGTCTGCTGATGAGGTGATCAAGAAACTCCGTATAATTACCGACGTTTTTGGAAACCCAAGACGTATTATTTGTGACCGCGGAGCTGCGTTCACATCGACACAGTTCAACAAGTTTTGCGATGAAGAGGGCATTGAATTGCATACGATCGTTACGGGTGTCCCTCGAGGAAACGGTCAAGTTGAGAGGGTGCACCGAATCATAATACCGATGTTGACCAAGCTGTCTGTGACGAAACCTGATGAATGGTTCAAACACGTCGTTCCTGTGCAGAAATGTCTCAACAACAGCTGGCAACGAGCAATACAGACGAGTCCATTCCAGTTACTGCTTGGAGTGAAAATGCGAACGAAGGAGGATGAAGTCCTCTATGAGCTGCTCAACAAGGAGATCCAGGACCAGTTTGAAGAGGAGCGATACGAATTGCGACAGATGGCGAACGAAAACATCCAGAAAATCCAGCAAGAAAACCGGAAGTATTACAATCTTCGTCGTAAGCCGGCAGAAGGATACAGGAAGGGCGACATCGTTGCAATCCCGAGGACCCAGTTCGGAGTCGGCCAAAAGGTGAAGCACCGGTACTTTGGCCCATACGAAATAGTTGGCGTTTTGCCAAACGACCGGTACGAAGTTCGGAAGCTCGACGATGAAGCGGAAGGCCCGAAGAGAACAACAACCGCTGGAGACTGTGTGAAGCCGTGGGCACTTCCGGGCCGGAAGTGAAGTCAGGAAAGGCCGTGTGGGGCGAATGGGTTATCCCCCTACCCCGAAATAAAGAAAAACTTTTTACTGTGTTTTTGCTACTTCCGTTATGATCAGTTTTTAGTTTGACGAGATCGCTCGCGCCGTGCGTCATTTTTTATCGCTGTGTAAAGTTAACAAATAAATCGATTTGAAGAGATTTCGGGCGTTATTTCACTTACTCCGACCAAGACTTTCTACATTAATCAGTTTTGAACAAACTAAAACTTATTATGAAATTAGATTAATCATTTCGGACTGTTTTTACTTTGTGTAAATAAACATTATTTTGACCAACATTGACATAAATTTTCTCACTGTGCGCTAAAAATAGCCGACTGAACTGAGCTTGGATCAGCACTAAACAGCAGCTGAATAATATGCTTGTTCAGTTGTAGATTAGCGTACCATGTGTTGATTAAACATTGTCGAATAGAAGCTCGAACATGGTCAATATTCAGCTATGAGAAGTTTATATTTTGCACTGGACGGTATAATCATCAATTCTAGGATGGCGCAGATGGCAAGGCATACCGCTGACGATTGGAAGGTCTCGAGTTCGAATCCAGTATTCAGGCGATTTTTAAATAAGATTGTTATACTATCATAATAAAACTGCACACTACATTTATAAAGTGCCTAGAAAAATATTTTTTTTGTTTTTATTAGTCTTTAATTATTTTTAGGCCAGCCGTATAAAAGCTGAACTAAATGCTAGTAAAACGTTTTTAGAGCTGAAAAATAAAGTTGGTATTCAACGACATGCTTTAAAGTTTCTCCAAATTTGTGTGAACAATGCTTTAACAAAGGTTGGCCATGGAAATTATTAAAATGTTATAAAACATGATGCTGGATAAAATTGCCATAATGGTGTTTGTTAAATGAGTGAATGTTAGTTGGGTATACTATCACCGCTACTGTTCCTCATCGTAATTGACGAGATCCTGATAGGCGCCATTGACCGTGAACAAAACCGTGGGCTGCTGTGGCAGCCTATTACTATGGAGCACTTAAATGATCTCGATTTGGCTGATGATATTGCTATACTAGCTCAACGGCGCTCTGATATGCAGAGTAAGCTAGACGATCTTGCCGAACGCTCCTCAGCGGCAGGTCTCAACATCAATGTCAACAAGACCAAATCGTTGGATGTAAACACGGCCGGCCCTTCCAGCTTTACAGTAGCCGGGCAAACAGTGGAGAACGTCGAAAACTTCCAATATCTTGGTAGCCAACTGGCGTCTGACGGCGGTACCAAGATCGACATAGGTGCACGGATCAAGAAGGCGAGGGCTGCTTTTGCGAGCTTAAGAAATATCTGGAAGAACAGTCAGATTAGTCAACGCACCAAAATTCGAATATTAAATTCCAACGTCAAATCTGTGCTGTTATACGCCAGTGAAACGTGGTGTGTATCAGCGGAGAACACTCAACGGCTGCTTATACTGACGGCAATCCCATTGAAGCCTCCTGTATTTTGCCTGTGTTGGTAGCAAAGCTCAAAGCTTTGAGCCAACCCTTTTCCAGTAGAGAAGCTAGGCAAAATACAGGACGCTTCGATGCTTACTGACTTTAAAATGGCTTGCTCAATTTTCACCACCTAATTAAATTTCAATCTTGTCGCTCCCTTGCGACGCCTATGCACCTATTCGTTTCCATCATTTGCTTCTATAGACTCCCTTTAGCTTTGAGTCGCATGACCGCTAGAGCCATAAAACAATTAAAATTAAAACAATCACGGTCGATACCTTCTCCTATGAAATTCTTAAATGATTTAAATTTACGTGCATTCAGAATTATTAAAAAAATCAATAAAATACTCAAATATTTCAGACTTATTAAAAAAATGTTCATCTCATTCAAACATTCTTTATAATGTCATTTAGAATCGCTTATATTTTTCAAATATCATTCATGCAACACTCAACTCATTCATAAAATTTCTTTCTTTATTTCATTTCTTATTAGAATATCATTCATGAAATAATAAATTAATTCATGAAATTTACAGCACCTTTCTGAATTCCGTATTCCATTCACATATTTTTCAAAACCTCACAAAAAACAACTCAAATATTCCGGAGTTCTTTGAAAAAAGACTTTACAATAGACTTAAAAAAGGCACCGACACGTTAAGGTGAAACATATCGGAATCCAAAGATGGCCAGCACAATGGCCGCCTTGTGCCCCTACTCACGTTTTCAAAGGCACTAAACTGGAGAAATAGTTGACAAACGTTTCTGATCTTCTTATTTTAAGCTTTCTGCTAGTGCACAAAGCCAAAATAAAAAGTGCACTGCTGTTGGATGCTTTCTTCGCGAGATTTGTACCTTTGAAGTTTTAGTGCAATCTTAGAAGTCGATTTGAAACTGTTTCACCTTAATGCTTCAAAAGGGCATTTTGCCCTTTAAACAAAACACCACACTAGACAACAGACTAGCATGCAACGCCCAGTGGCACAATCGTTAAAAATCCTCACCAAAAGTTTTCCGTCCGGTGCGGGAATCGAACCCACACTCCATAGCACGATGTGGCTAAATGCCTGGTGACACTAACTACACGGCTACGAAGACCACAAACACTTTACAATAAATAATATCAAAACACTCTATATTCTATCAAAGACTTTTAACAATCCTCATCTCAATCAAACATATTATAGAATTTCTAAGTGTCCTCAATAAAAGGACAATATGCAACAAATTCCCAATAATCTCATTCATATTATTTTTCCAAAGTTTTCGATCACAAATAATTACCTAGATTCTTTTTTTTGCAATTTACATTGCCACATGTAATTTGAAAATATTTAAACCAAGACCAGTTGCGTCATGTACTGAGTACAATCACTAGGTATGCCAAATATACACCAGTGCGCATCGTACCTTCGTGCTGGGCGTACACGAATTCTCTCTGCCTTGGAAGTTTTTTAAAAACTACCTAAAGCAATAAAACAGTACTTTTCAGTGCTACTTAAACAGTACTTTTCAGTGCTAAAATTAAAAACGGTACTTTTCAGTGCTACTAAAACAGTACTTTTCAGTACTATTTTTTCTACTATTGATCCCTTTACGATCCTTGTTTGGACCCGTGCCTTCGATTTTTCGTTGGACCCGTTGGCGAAAGCTAGCGTTGATAATCCTTCTTGGACACCGTCTTGGAAAAAAAAACCTCTTAGGAGGTCACGTCTCCTTTCGTTTATTCACTAAACATGGTTGCAACCTTCCAAAACAGTGCACAGTGGTCCAGGAATCAGTTTTACGCGGAAAGATGGATTTTGAGCTTTAGAATGAAACATTAGACAAAAATGGTCTTCTACAAAGTTGTTTGTATTAGTTAAGCCATTTGTTTGGTGTTATTGAAAATTAGGGTGGACCACATTTTCATAGAAATTGTGTGACTAACTTTCTTATTTCTAGAAATTTTATTATACATGCTTCAGCAAAGTTATAGACCATTCAATTTCAAGCAACTTTGCCAAAAAAAGTTTGTTTGTATCTCTTAAATTGACCGATTTAGAGCTTTTTTCCTGCAGTGACATAGGGTGGTCCGAACAAAACTGGTTTTCTGGCTCTAGAGTTTTCAATTACAATTTCTCATCAAAGTAGTCTATGAAACACTTTTAGAGCTTTAAAAAATGCAAACATAAAAAATATCTTTTGACGGCATTCAAAAGACAAAATAAAATTGTATATTATAGCAAAAAATTACAGATGTGTTATTTTTGTAACTCTAATAAAACGTCTTGAAAGTCAAACATTTTTTATCACAAAAACTTTAATAACTTTTGAACTAAAATAGATGTTAACAATCTTTTTGCATGAAAATTTGCGCTTTGTTAAGTTCTAAAAGTCGTTCATAGACCGCTTTGACGAGAAATCTGAAATAAGAAAGATAGGGCTCTAAAACTATTTTGAAGATTTTCATGGTATGTATTTCTTACATTTTGAGCATGAAAATGAAATTTTAGACAAAAATGATCTTCTACAAAATTGTTTTTAAAAATGTAAGCTTTCATGCTGTTTCATTTGAAACTAGGGTGGTCCACAATATCACACATATCATATAATCAACTTTTTTATTTGCAAAAATACTAGTATATGCTCTTAGGCAAAGCGGTAGAACTTGAAATTTTGATCAACTTTGCCAAAAAAAGTTTTTCTATAGCTCAAAATTTGACCAATCTAGAGCATTTTTTCCTAATCATCGCAGGGTGGTCCAACAAAAATAAGTTTTTTAACTCTAGTTTTTTTAATATTATTTTCTCGTCAAAGTCGCCTATGAACGACTTTTAGAACTTAACAAAACGCAAATTTTCATGCAAAAAGATTGTTAATATCTATTTTAGTTCAAAAGTTATTAAAGTTTTTGTGATAAAAAATGTTTGACTTTCAAGACGTTTTATTAGAGTTACAAAAATAACACATCTGTAATTTTTTGCTATAATATACAATTTTATTTTGTCTTTTGAACGCCGTCAAAAGATATATTTTATGTTTGCCCCAATCAGAGAAATTCACAATCAAAGTAGGCATGTTTTTGGAAGAAAAACAATAATAACTCCTAAACGGAAGGAGATAGCGAGTTTCTTCACTCACCAAATTACGCATTTTTTAAAGCTCTAAAAGTGTTTCATAAGCTACTTTGATGAGAAACTTGAATTGAAAACTCTAGAGCCAGAAAACCAGTTTTGTTCGGACCACCCTATGTCACCATAGGAAAAAAGCTCTAAATCGGTCAATTTAAGAGATACAAACAAACTTTTTTTGGCAAAGTTGCTTGAAATTGAATGGTCTACAACTTTGCTGAAGCATGTATGATATAATTTCTACAAATAATAAAGTTAGTTTAACCATTTCTATGAAAATGTGGTCCACCCTAATTTTCAATAAAACCAAACAAAGGGCTCAACTAATACAAACAACTTTGTAGAAGACCGTTTTTGTCTAATGTTTCATTCTAAAGCTCAGAATGCATCTTTCCGCGTAAAACTGATTCCTGGACCATAGTGCAGTGGGATTTAAAACTGATACTAAACGGACGTTTCTCCGGAATGCGAACTTTCTTCCAAGGGTGAAATGGATAATGTTGATAATTGCATCGAAATGAGCAATCAGTTCGATGCTCTAGACAAATTTTCCGAACACCAAATCGAAGCAGCCTCTAGCCCAGGCTCTTTGATTGATGTGAGGAAGCAAAGAGTGCCGCCTATCGTGGTCAGTTGATCCGAATTTGCGGGATCTTGAACTCCATTAGGGGAATCAAGGTCTCCTTCCAAATCGCAAAGAAAGGAGACTGTCGCGTTTTGCCGGAAACTCTTAAAGATCGCGAGCTTCTTCTCAAACATCTTGAAGAGAAGAAGCACAATTTTTTTACTTATGACGACAAAACTGAACGTTTGTTCAAAGTCGTCTTGAAAGGTCTCTCAAGTGACTATAAGTCACCTGAAGAGATCAAAAATGGAATTAATCTTCTTCATTCTGGCGTTACGTCCCCACTGGGACAGAGCCTGCTTCTCAGCTTAGTGTTGTTTATGAGCACTTCCACAGTTATTAACTGAGAGCTTACTATGCCAATGACCATTTTTGCATGCGTATATCGTGTGACAGGCACGATGATACTTTATGCCCTGGGAAGTCGAGAAAATTTCCAACCCGAAAAGATCCTCGACCGGTGGGATTCGAACCGGAAAGGGCTTTTTCAAGAATATTATTTAGTTCACTTTAACAAAAAAGATCTAAATAAATAATATTATAGCTTTAGAAAAAGCTAGAGTTATGTTCGATATCCGTGTGACATGAGAACATTTCCAGAAACCTGGAGCAAATTACCAGTACCCCGCTCAGTGCCGTCGGTGCCAAAAGAGGGGTCATGGTACAAAAAATTGTCGCATGGATGCTAAATGCATGATTTGCGGAGGTTCTTCTCATGCCAAGGACGTCTGTCCAGTGAAGGAAGATACCGATAAGTTCTTATGCGCCAATTGCAAGGGCAATCATAAGTCATTTTTTTGGTCTTGCCCTTCGCGCAAGAGAGTCGTTGAGGCTCGTGCCAGGCAGATGAAAGATAATATCCGTTACGATAACGGTCGTTTCCGGAATTTGCCTGGTAGAGTATCGAACAATACTCATTTTTCAGTTAACGATCGTTTGATTATGAATCATACCCATCAGGAAGATCATAATCATGCACATTCACCGTCGGGTAGCCGTTCGAATCTTTCAATTTCGAATGTATTTACCCACGGAAAATCCTTTTCCGATATCGTAGCAGGTAATTTGAACTCCTCCCCTATTCGTACTATGCGTACCCATTCTACTTGTTTCAAATCAAATGGGAAAAACCCTACCGCCACAGGTAACTCCTACTCCGCTTCTTCGTCTACCGAAAATTCTAATGGGAAATCATCAGATAATGTGCCCACTTCAAGTGATATGTCTGCCTCTGATTTTAATTTTCTAACTGAACAATTGAATCTAATGATTGATGGAAGGATTACGTTTTTCTAATGGATCCAAATAATAATTTAAATATTTTAAAATGGAATGCTCGTTCTCTGAAAGATAAAGAGGACGAGCTGTTTAATTTTCTTACAGCTAATAACGTGCATATAGCAGTTATTACCGAAACTTATTTGAAACCTGGATCAAAACTCAAAAGAGATCCTAACTTTTTTGTTTATCGTAATGATCGTCTTGATGGGGCATGTGGGGGAGTTGCAATCATCATTCATAGGAGTATAAAACATCAACTGTTTTCGTCATTTGAAACTAAAGTTTTTGAAACTTTAGGTGTTTCTGTTGAAACACAGCTTGGTAAATATACTTTCATAGCTGCCTATTTGCCTTTTCAATGCTCTGGACAGCAAGTTAATTTGCTCCAAACTGACTTGCGAAAATTGACTCGCAATAAGTCAAATATTTTTGTCAGTAGTGACTTTGATGCCAAACATCGGTCAATAAATAATTCTCAAAGTAATTCCAACGGCAGAATTTTATTTGATGAGTGCTCTTCAGGATATTTCTCAATTCAATACCCTGATAGCCCTACATGTTTTTCCTCTAATAGAAATCCATCTACTCTACGATTGACTTGGTCTTAACCGACTCTAGTCATCTTTGTAGCCAATTAGTTACTCATGCTGATTTTGATTCTGATCATGTCCCTGTTACATTTCAAATGTCCCATGAAGCGATTCTCAATCCTATCTGCTCCACTTTCAATTATTTTCGAGCCTACTGTAATATATATGAAACGTATATTGACTCTAATCTTGATGTTAACATTTCATTACAAACTAAACTTGATATTGAAACTTTAACAAGTTCCATTGTTGAAGCCAGGAGCATTGCAATTCCAAAATGTGAAGTAAAATTTGAATCCGTGATTATAGACGATGATCTTAAACTCTTGATCCACCTTAAAAACGTGAGTAGAAGGCAATTTCAACGCACCTGCTATAAAAATTATATGGCAGGATTTGCAGAAAGAAATCAAGAAACGTTTTGCACAATTAAGAAACAAAAATTTTGAAAATAAGATTTCTCAATTGGACCCTGGGCTCTAATCCCTTTTGTAAATTATCTAAAAATTTGAAAAAAACCTCAGAAGCCAATACCGGCATTGAAAGAGGAAAACAAATTATTACTAACTAATTGCGAAAAAGCTCAAAAACTTGCTATGCAGTTTGAAAGTGCGCACAGGTTTAATTTAGGATTTACTAGTCCAATGAAAATCAAGTTACTCAGGACTTCGAAAATATTCTAAATCAAGAGAACGTTTTCGAAAATGCCTGGGAGACTGATTTGGAAGAAGTGAGAACTATTATTAAAAAAATCAAAAATATGAAAGCCCCTGGTGATGATGGAATTTTCTACATCCTCGTCAAGAAATTTCCAGAAAGTAGCTTATCATTTTTAGTTGATATATTTAACAAATGTTTTCAATTAGCACATTTTCCTGACAAATGGAAAAATGCCTAGGTTGTTCCAATTTTAAAACCAGACAAAAATCCTGCAGAAGCTTCTAGCTATCGTCCAATCAGTTTGCTTTCCTCCATCAGTAAACTTTTTGAAAAGGTCATTTTGAAAAGAATGATGGCCCACAGCAACGAAATATCAATTTTTGCCAATGAACAGTTCTGATTCCGCCATAGACATTCGACCACTCATCAACTTTTACGTGTAACAAATTTGATCCGTTCCAACAAATCTGAAGGCTATTCTACTGGTCTTGCTCTTCTAGACATAGACAAAGCATTCGACAGTGTTTGGCATGAAGGTTTGATCGTAAAACTAAAAAACTTTTATTTTCCAACATACATTGTTAGAATAATTCAAAGTTATCTGTCAAATCGTCCACATCAGGGTAATTATCAGAACTCCAGATCTGAAAGACTTCCTGTAAGAGCTGGTGTTCCTCAAGGCAACATTTTGGGACCAATATTATACAATATTTTCATATATGACTTACCTGAGTTACGGAAGGAATGTTAGTTGAACAACTATTGATTTTAGAGACCGAAGAATCTTCTGCATCTCCATAGTTGTCATGGAAAGGATATTGGGATAAGGTAAGGATCTGGGAGTCATCTTTAGTTGATGATGCGATCCTTGATATATTCACGCCTGACCGGATTCGCGATATTATTCGATAAATGAATTGTATGCCGAACAAGTGTTCATCGTTCGCCCCCGCAGGAGCAAGCAACGCGACCAAAGGATCAAACACTACTAACACTAATCACGCGATCCGCGACTCTTATATACTATCGTGCCGCGCGAGCGACGCGCAACACGATTGATCCTGCTCGCATCACCTGCCCCCGCAGGAGCAAGCAACACGGCCAAAGGATCAAACACTACTAACACTAATCACGCGATCCGCGACGCTTATATACTATCGTGCCGCGCGAGCGACGCGCAACACGATTGATCCTGCTCGCATCACCTGCCCCCGCAGGAGCAAGCAACACGGCCAAAGGATCAAACACTACTAACACTAATCACGCGATCCGCGACTCTTATATACTATCGTGCCGTGCGAGCGACGCGCAACACGATTGATCCTGCTCGCATCACCCGCCCCCGCAGGAGCAAGCAACGCGACCAAAGGATCAAACACTACTCAATAACACAGAACACCTAGATATAAGAAATGAATGTAATGTTTGGAATAATACTAATAAAGAAATAAAAAAAAGTTAAACGACGAGAATAAAGAAATAAAAAAAAGTTAAACGAGAAGCTTGAACAAAAGAAATATGACTCAGCGTGCATACAAGTGAATAACTAAATATCGGCTAAATTCTTTAAATTTATTGTTATTGTCTACTCATAAATTGAATTATTACGTGCTATAGTGTAATTAATGAATTCCCTAGATTGTCTTATAAATTGTATTCCTAAAGAAACCTACATCGAAGAACTTTGTGGCAGTGATTGAATTAGTATTTTCATTTATTTCTTATATTGGCACAGTTAGTCGTAAGTTAAGCATAATATTATTTGAATTGATATTCACACTAATTATGTCCTACGTATAGCAAATAGTACCGAGAGAAGAAATCATCCGTAAGTGCTTTTACACCGGTTGAGTTGGAAACCAATTTGTAAGAATTCATTAGTTTGTAAGCATTGTCAAAATCTAATATCGCAATATATTTCAGTCGAGTTGCTAGTTATACACAACTACGGGAAGTTTTCACAGTCAGCATACTGCTTATATTTGGTTGGAGTTAAGCTAAAAAATATACACGACCACATTTATTGTAAATTAAAGTCTTTAGGATTAGATGAACCTCATGTATACGATTTCATTTACCCACTTGTCCCATGGTACCTTACTGTATTTCTCTGCCTGTGGGTCATATTGGCCCCAGAATACAGACAACGGGTTAAATAAAATCTATGAACGCCAAAAACTTCAAAGTTCCAAATAGAATAATGCTTTTCGTTCGATCGTTTGAGACGCATCTCGTTGTTCAACCTATTTATTCGCCTACAAAGCATGATGCCGGCGATGGATGTTGATCAGCTGTTCGGTTCGTTCTACCTGTTTGGTGAGTTGCGCGTCGCGTTTACGCGATCTCTACCCGGCGCGTTTGGGATCAATAAGGCAATGAGTTAATCATACAACGTAGGTATTTTGGCGAATTATGTTGGGAATATGGTTTACTAAATATTTATTTGAATTTGTAGGTAGAATTTTCCAAAAGTAACACTGGAAACCCTTGGATGGTCCAAGTGTTGTCAGACTGACGTCAGTTGAGCGCATTGTACGATAAGTATTGGTTCGATTCTTGCTTCACCCATCGAAACGATTCGTCAGGAATTTTTCTCGGATGTGCCATTGTAGCATGTTTGTCCGTTGTCTAGTGTTAAATTACACTCTTCAAGTTAAACTTTTAAATTTCTTAGCTTTGGATAGACCCCACATTTAAAGCGAAGTAGGCCGTCATTGAAATTTGTATGCGTAATCCTATATTATTTAGAGATAACTTGCAAAGTATTGACTAACAAATCTGAAAACTATTTCAAATCCAAAGGTATCGACCGTGATAATTATATTTTGAATTTGTCGGTCTATTTTGCTTAAAGTAAGAGGGAGCATGGAGAAGAAAGCAATGAATACTAGATGGATAGGTACCGTAAGGGAACGGCGAGAAGAAATGGATTAGATGTTGAAGCGGGCATACCATATGAAACATTATTACTTGAAACGTCCTTCCTTGGGGCTAGCGCCCCCTATGGGAACGGCTTGACGTGTTTTTAGAATGAAACTACCAATACACCATGTCTTGTCGAGCAAAATAGACCAAATATGCCGGTAAACAAATTCAAAAAAAAAATATTTTAAATCATTAAAACAGCCATTCAAATCAACGTGCAACAATTTTTGGGTCTTGTTTTTGTTAATATCTTAGCTATTTTTCGACCAAATTTAAAAATCTATAGTTCATCATGAGTTAAATAATGGGGTGTATGGCATCGTACATAAAATAAGTAACGCATGAAGGGGAGGGAGGTTAAGCCTCCGTTACTTATTGTTACAACAAAAAGAGGGGAGGAGGTTCCGGTTACCGTTACGTAACAAATATAGAAAATGCGTTTGATAGCCTTCCTTAGCCAAGTGGTTAGAGTCTGCAGCTACCAAGCAAAGCTATGTTGAAAGTGTCTGGGTTATATTCCCGGTCGGTCCAGGATCTTTTCGTAATGGAATTTTCCTCGACTTCCCTGGGAATAGAGTATCATCGTATCTGCCACACGATATACGAATGCGAAAATGGTAACTTAGGCAAAGAAAGCTCTCAGTAAATAACTGTGGAAGTGCTCTTAGAACACTACGCTGAGTAGTCGGCTCAGTCCCAGTGGGGAAGCAAGAAGAAGAAGACGAGGAAATAAAATTATTTTTTTTGACAAGAAACATATTTTCACGGTGCAATCTTCCTTTTCTAATAAATCTGAAAACATGGGGTAATGTCTTGAGTGAGCGTTACGTAATTAGAGGTGAGGGAGTTCGATGAAACGTTACTTATCTTAACATAGGGTGAAAAATAACGAATATTTGCGTTACGTAATTTTCCAAACTTTTGCAGATGACTTGAATAACTGTTTTATTGATTTTAAATAGTTTTCAGATTTTTTCGACTATACTTTGCAAGTTCTTCACAAACATATAGGCTTGCGGTTCTAATTGCATTGATTCAAAAACTTGATCGATCCAATTCTGAAAAAGTAGACATTTTTTACAGTGTATTTGTTTTAAAAAAAGGTAACAAGTTCAAAGAATAATTTAGTATACAAAATTCATTTTTTGTTGTTAAATACCTACGAAGTAAGATTAACTAAGCCTTTCGAATGAGCCATAAAGTTTCAATTAGGCATGGAATCAAAGATATATGGACAAACCACTTTTGTATGGTTTATGGCGTGTTTCTAAACTTTTACACGGGAGTGCAGGTAAGTTCTGCTGTCTGCTTCGTTTCACAGTAAAGACGCAACGGAACACGACGATCGCGGAAAATGGTTTGTTTACACACCGCCTGCTTCGCTCTTCGGACGGCGCGGTCGGCAGCTTTACATGGCAGCTTGGTTTGGCGCTGAAGTTTCAGTTGTATACGAGATCGCGATTGAATTAGACGCATTTTTACCTGAGCTATAGGGTAGCTTTTTCTACACGTGCGTGCAAACGTTTGCAAGACAAATTGTGATTGATTCGGAAAATTAAACGGAAGTTTGAGTGCGTTGACTTCGTTGAGAAACTCGAGAACGGAGTGGTAATACTTGTCTCGCTGTGCAATAGCCAATGGCTCAAAACTACTAGGTTGTTGAGTGTGAATTAGACTTAACTGCAAGGTGTCAATACTAGCTGCATTAATAAATTTGTAATTGCAAATTTAGTTTATAACTACTTAGTGGGCAGTGTTCTAATGTATACAGCTGCAATTATCGTGTGCTCGTGCAGTGGTTAATCAGCTTGGTAGTTCAGTGCAGTGTATAGAACCAAGTGAAGCGGACAGCCACTTTTTTTCGGTTGGTCGACATTGGCAGCGTGAAAAATAAAGCATTTTTCACAGTTGGAGACGTTGTTTGAATTGTTTTTTGTCTGAACATTCCAAAAGGTAGGCTTTTATGATTAATCATTGATTTCATGCTCACATTTACTACAAAAAATACGGTTTTATTTGTCTATCTATCTATTTATATAAATAACAATGGGATGGTGTTTGTATGTCACGAGGTGGCTTAAGAACGGGTCAACAAATTTTCATTTGTTTCCACTGTTATATTCCTCCACAACTCCAACATGTTCATGGGAGATAAAAGTTCAGGAAATCCAACGGAAAATGAGGGAAACATGTGAAATACAATTTAGACATTTTGAACAGGGTTTTTTAAAGCCTATCTAAGAGCTCACTGGGCAATACAACGCATGCCGGGACAACTAGTTTCAAGTTAATCTGTAAATCATAAAAACTCTGTACTTTAAAGAAATCATGTATCACTAGTAGTACGTACATATGTATATAATATTAGTTTAAAGCTGACTTGCAAGAACACCATTTAGACCGGCAAGTTTTTTTTTTCAATTTATAATAACTCAACATTTTGCTTTTGTTTATCTTTCATTTCAAATTTCCTGCTTAAGGTGATTATAAAACGAAGCCAAACCTTAAATTTTCAAGAGCACAAGACTTGAGAACCAAACAGCGCTCCGCGTTGAAAATCTATCCCATTGGTCACCACCAGCAAGCAAGCAATTTGATTGATTTTCAACGCCAACTGTTGTCAGATTCTCTCGTCTTGTGCACTTGAAAATTCAAAGTTTGGCTTCGTTTTATAATCACCTTAATATCGCCGAACGTAACTAAAATGATCGATTGCTGGTTGTTGAAACATTATCTATTAACTTGTAAGAGAGATTGTTTACAAGCAATAGTTTTCTAAATTCTTTTGAAACACACTCGCCTATTAGCTGGGAGTTTGATCAATTTTAAAATACACAATTTTTTTTCCTGAAACCATTTTTCGATTTTTTGTATATATAAATCTATTATACTGGTGGTCCCGGCAAACTTCGTCCTGCCATCAAGTAGGCTGTTGAAAAATGGCAGGCAATCTCCCATACAAAATGACACAATAATATTCTACCGTTTATAAGACTATTCCGAAGACTTTCCAAAACTTTTTCTACGCACGAACACGTCGGAAACCTTGGCTAATACAACAGTGAAAGAATTGTGAAAATCGGTTTAACCGTTCTCAACCCATTTCGTGACATACAAACACCATTCCATTTTTATTTATATAGAAGATAGATAGATAGATATACTATGTAGTGCATTCTAATAAATATCTTTTGAATACGTTGCAATGGTAGTTACGCCCTTTTCACATAACCATATAACATATTAAAATAGATCTACCCTTCCAAAGTCAATTATTTTGTTTAGAAACTCCGAAAATGCTTTTCTCATGAAATAGATTGATTTTGTTTTGTTGAACAACTAACAGCGGTTGATTTAGAATCTGGCCAACTACAAATAAATACACGCACGTGCTACAGATCAAGAGTTGTATTATAGCCCTAGGATTGTTGTGTTGTCGGTTGTCGGGCTACCGGCATTTTCTTACTAAATACCTACATAGTTAAATCGCGTTTGGATAATTGTGCGTTCGGCTTTGCGATATTTTACATATAGAACGTAAATGATCTAATCAACCTTTTTGTTATTGTTAAAGGATCAGAAATAGTTCGTTATGCATAAAACCCCGAAACAGTTTGTTTTCAAGATTTTTATTTTATTCTTTTCAAAACAAGTACTGGTAGCTTAATAATCGATTGCAGTTTAAAGATTTTTAATGTTTGTTTCATTTTCAGTCCACCTATAATTATTCATATAATTCAAGGTCGATTTTCGATTTTGGGGTAACTTTGGATAATGTGTATGTAAATACATGAGCATGCACAAAGTATTACGTGCCGGTCAAATCGAAATTATTTTTTTCCTTTTCAGGGATAACTTTCTTTCTTTTTTTCTTCGCTACTCGGAGGCAAAAATTGTAAACCTATGTGAATATCGGCTATTTTGTTCAAAATTCCAGTATCATTTCTGAAAAACAAGGACACCGTCTTCAGCCATTTAGCTGCACGGACTGCAACTTAACACTAGACAACGGACAGTGACACAGCCGAGAAACATTCCTGACGAAAAGTTTCAATGGCTGCAGCGGGAATCGAACCCACACCCCATGACACGATACGCTTAACTGCCAGACGACACTAACCGCTCGGCCACGAACGAGATTCGACTACTAGGGGAACTGTGGGTAAAATGAACAGGTTTGTGTTTTACGGTAATTATGCTATAAATCTACGCAAAATATAGCAACATCCTTAATCCTCAGACTAAGGAACTATTTCGACAACTCTAGAGTGATCTAGAACTGTCAAAAGACGGAAAAGTAAACAAAAACAAAGTACGTCTCTCCATTTTCTCATATGATGTAATTTTTCACTAGTGGAACTTAAGGTTTTTATGATTAAAATTATCAAAAACCTATTAAACAGCGTAGCACACCATATCTTTAAAGTATTTATGATAAGTAGACGGAAATTTAAAGTATTTTTATCTTCTAAATTATTAGAACAAATGATTTGAATATGTTGATTCTTTGGGGGTAAAATGAACGACTCGAGATGGGGGTAATATGATCACCATGGCAGGACGAATGCTGACGGATTTGATTTCAGATGCTGAGAGTTTTCCGGAGAAAATACAAAGACAGACATGGATAGACATCCAAATGGTCGCGGCTAAACGTTCCATCAATTCCGGAATGTCTGTGAGATATGCATTGATCATGTACCAAATGCCGAGAATTATACCGCAACCCGTACAATTTGAATGGTGTTCATTTTACCCCCACTACATGTTCATTTTACCCCCAACATGTGTTCATTTCACCCCCAGTAAATGTTCATATTACCCCCATTGTATGTTCATTTTACCCCCAAGTATATGTTCATATTACTCCCGTTACATGTTCATTTTAACCAAATGTTTGGAACATTGATTCTGTGTAAAGAAATTTTCAAAATTATAAGAATGTTGATAAAATTCTATTTCTATCACAATATTTCATCTTGTTACATTGCATAAACATCCCTCTTCAATTCTGAGCAATTGAAAATGAATCTGACAGCTTCATAAGCAAGAAAACATGAAAATTGCTTAGGGTGTTCATTTTACCCCCAGTTCCCCTACTAGAGTATTAGCGCATCTAGGGATGGGGAACAGACTATGTCACGCTAAATTTCAACTTTTTCGACACCTCCCCCCCCCACTTGGTCACACTTTTTGTATGATTCCTCCGAAAATTTTGTAAGGCCTGTCACGCTTGGTTCAACCCCCTTCAACGATAAATGTTGGATGTCCTATGTCCACAAAGGAATAATTCAAAAGCAGGGCGATAATGAGCCTATGATGATGGCCAAATATGAATTAACAAAATTCAATCCTTGTTTCTGAGAAAATCGAGAATGTCTCTCACATATCGCTCTCTATAACAATCATTATTCACAACCCATCATAAGAGTCTGGGGAATATGTGGGGATATGTGCATGATAAAACCCATCTAAACAAGCTCCAAATCTAAGGGCACTATTGAAAAGGATGCTTGGGGGTTGATTGGCATGTCAGTGAGATAAAATACCTACCCCAATGGTAAAAAAAACGAAAAAAAAACGGGTTTTATTATCACTCACTCTTAAGGGCTCTCGTTCGCTGCTGTAACTTATCAATTTTGTTGCAACTTGGAGCGATACAGATGGGATGTTTTTCTGTGCTTGCTTCGATCGTACTTCAAAATCAAATCAGAACAGAATGAATTCTGTAATGGACCGATGCACGAGTTCACTAATTTGACGTTTGAGCGGTGCCGAATTCACTCGTTGCCATGGTCACGTAAATAACACGGCACCGCTCAAACGTCAGATAGTAAACTTGTGCATCGGTCCATAGTCCATTTTACCAGACGTTATTGTCGCACCGCCACCAAACCGGATCGCGCCAGCTAGACTCGCGACGCGCCTCAACTCGCCACATTTTTAGTTTTTTAGTGTGGCGCTGCATTCTTACGATTTTCATGAACACAGCGTACTATTCACATATTAGCTGCGACGCTTTGGACCCGAGAAAACAATACTTTCAAATAAGTGTTAATCTTGATTTCTACCGGATGCATAATATTGAACAGCTGATCGCTTATTTTATGAATGAAATTTTGACAGAAGAAGGTGTCTTAACGTGTGAAAATAACAGCAATATCATCAGTGTTGTCGTTTCGTGTAATATTTACTATGCCTGTTTGTATTGAAGGTGGGGCAAAAATTGTATCTTAGTGGAATAATCAATATTTCCAGAAAAAAAACGATGAAAAAAATAAATACCACACATTGGCATATTTTGCTAAACTAAAAGTAACATGGATTCTAGGCAATTTGAAATTTCCCCCGCATTGTGTGTCGAACTTTTACCCGCTGATTCGAACTTTCGCCTCATTTTGGGTCAAAAATGGATTCCAAGAATTAATGTCAACACTAATTCATCTCAAAGCATCTTTATGATATGCCTAGAAACGCCCTTACATCTTCTATTTCTTATTATTCTTCTTCTTGGGATTACGTCCTCATTGGGACAGAGCCTGCTTCTCAGCTTAGTATTCTTACGCGCACTTCCACAGTTATTAACTGAGAGCTTTCTTTGCCAAAGTTGCCATTTTCGCATTCGTATATCGTGTGGCAGGTACGATGATACTCTATGCCCAGGGAAGTCAAGGAAATTTCCATTCGAAAAGATCCTGGACCGACCGGGAATCGAACCCAGACACCTTCAGCATGGCTTTGCTCTGTAGCCGTGGACTCCACTCGGCTAAGGAAGGTCCTCACATAAAAAATGTAATAAGATGTTTTCATTTTGTTTCATGTAATGAAAGTTCGATCAAAAATTACAATTTCCAAGTCGAAAAACAACATATAGTCATAAAATTTTCAAACCTCAATCGTGAAAGTCGCTTACTTGAATAGCATTCGAACTACCATGAAATTTATAATATTTGTTTTGTATTGAGCTAGAAACTTTGAACAGAAACTCTTGCCCCACTCAAATGTTTGTCCCACTTTACTCTAACCTTTAACACAGCTATTATCGATAACGCTCTGCAATTTGAGTTGCCTCAATCGGTTGCAGCCTAGTAGAATCATTTGAAAATTTCTGGGTAAATCATAAGTAAATAGATTCTTTCCGATACCTTGTCAGTTACTGTTACTGTTTCTGGATGGATGCTGACAAGATCCTTGCAAAATTTCAGAGAAGGTCCTTAATAAGCTTTTGTTGAGATTACCGGCACATTTGGTCGGCGTTAAGTCAGAGGGGACCAAGTACAAAACTTGGAAAAATTGGATTATTCTCTCATTAGATGCGAAATTAACTTACCTCCGTTACACTTTGATCAGATTTGAGGAATGCTGTAAACTGCGAGAGATATGTAATAAATTTACTTTGGATGATCAACAAAAATCGATAAAGTGTGCAGTCAGAATGGACCAAGTGCTTATTACCATAACAGCGAAAATGATCAGCGCGCTGAGGAATGTGAGAAAATGAAAACATTTCTGGAAATTTGTCTGATTTTTCGACATCGAATCATTCTTCTACTCATCCATCAATAGAAATTTATAAATATTGCTTAATTCGATGCATTTGAATTTGATTTTTGACCATTTACCATATTCGGATGGGTGGTCAGAAATTGCAACAAATTCTGTGCAGACAGAGCGGACCAAGTGTTGAAAAGCAAAAAAATGATAGATTACTGCATTTTTTTGAGTTAATTTCAGAGTCCGATAGAAGTTTACGGTTGTCCTATGGTGTATGTATGGCATGTTCTAGGACCCGCTTATTGGGCCAGCATATTTTGGTCGGTACTCAATATTTTCACTTGGTTCACTCTGACTGAACGCATATTTGAATATTTCTGGTCTTCAATGCCCTTACCCTGGGAAACCTTCATTTTCAAGCTATCGTAATGTCACTGATTTTGGTATTTACTATATGGATTATTTAGGAATTCACGATACTCGTGTCGAAGGGTCTCGATAATCTGTTTATCTTAGAGATATGCACCCAATTTGAACATGCAAGCATTAAATGATTGTTATTTTCCTAGAAATTGTGCAGTCAGAGTGAACCAACTCACTGAACGGTGGTCTTTAGTTCAGTCAGAGTGGACCAAGTACAAATAGTCCATCAAAAAATCGTTCTATTAGAGGTTTGGATTATGATTTTTCATGATTATCACTTCACATTATATTGTTTGAAAGTAACATAAAGGCGTGTAGAAATATTGAACCAAAATTTAAACGAGTTCAAAAATTACAGAGCGTTAGACTTTAAACCCATTTTTCTCAAAATATGAAGAATGTCACTTGGTCCACTCTGACTTAACGCCGACCATTTGTTCTAAGAATGTTGACAGATTTTGAGTAGGCCATTAGCGGACTCTTTTCAATGATTTTAATTGATGCCGGGTTTTAATCTTCTTGAAAGATTCTAGGTAAATTTATTACAAAATCCTCAGTGATTTATTTGCCCAATCTTTGAATAAATTTTCTGCGGATTTTTTGATTCCATCTTAGAAGCTTCAAGTCACATTTTGAGTGTGGTCTATTTGGTAGAACCCTTATGACTTAACTGATTCCTTCAGATGTTTTTGAGCATAAAAAAGACTATATTAAGGTGCAAGAAAAAATGGCTCAAAAGTCAGAACTGAAAAAGCAGTTTTCTCCTTTTAAAACAATAAATTGATGAAAATAAGAACACACAGCCTTTTTATTTGGCAAATAAAAGGGCAGTGTGTTTTTATTTTCTTCGATTTGTCTATTCAAAAAGAGAAAACTGCTTTTTAAGTTTAGACTTTTGCACCATTTTTACTTGGGCCTTAATAGCTATAAGTTATTGCGATTTTTATAATTGATAAAATTGTATGAGCTTTTCAGGGCAGTCACTCATAGCTTAATATTATACGAACCCATGTTACATTAATTCAAATAAAATGGCGGTCAAAATATTCTTATATCGAATAGAAACATGGTAATATCTCCAAAACCGATAGTCACAAACAAGGGAAATTAAAAAATAGATTTTTTTTCTGGAACCTTATTTTTGACAGTGATAGTATAGAAGTAGACATCGTGTGCCAAAATGCACTCAAATTAAGAATTCAAACAATGATCTAAAAATGTCGAAAATCTCAATTGTTATAGTTATTCATGTGTTCTAGGAAGCTGAAAAAATACCGTTGCCTTTAGAGGGGTGAGGGTGAGAAAAAAACATTCTTGTGAAACAGCTTTAAATTTGCTACTTTTTAAATGGAAAAAAGCTCTAGAGGATAAGAAAGTTATTATGACCATATTTTTAGATTTAAAAAGAGCCTTTGAAACAATTGACAGGAAAAAAAATGATCAATACTCTAGGAAAACTTGGAATTGGTGGAAAGGTTATTGAATGGTTTAGAAGTTATTTGACTATGAGAATGCAGTGTACTTTATATAGAGGACAAGAATCGGAGTGCAGAAGAGTTGACTTAGGGGTTCCACAAGGTAGCGTGCTAGGGCCAATTCTTTTTATTTTACACAGCCATTCCATGAAAAACCGATCTAGTGGGTCACCGAATTCCGTGAAAATTTGCTATTTTGTTCCTTATCCGAAATAAGGATACACGTATTTTTGGATTTTTTGTTTAGGGTGACCATTTCTGAAATAGGGTGACCAGAAAAATCGCGATTTTGAAATTTTTTTATTTTTTAAAAAATTATAACTTTTGAACCGTTTGAGCGATTTTCAATTTTTTGGACGAAACGAAAGCTAAAAATTTGAACTTTTCAGGAAAAATATAAAATTTTTCAAAAATTGATTTTTTTACATGAAAAAACTCAATAATTTCCATTTTTTCATGTTTTGAAGGCGTCGGGACCAAAGGGGCTATTGCTGTTCTCATTTTTTCTTGAAAGTTCAGAAAATTTTACGTCTACTGTCAAATTTTCAGCGATGTATGTTTTTTAGTTTTTGAGATATATTTTTTGAAAATAAAAAATCAGTCATTTTTCATCGGTACACACTGTAGGTCTCAGCGCATTATTTTTTTTATTTTTTAAAATATCATAACTTTTGAACAGCTCAACCGATTTCCAATCTCTTTTTATGGAATGAAAGCTTAAGATTTCAACTTTTCAGAAAAAATATGAAGCTTTGAAAAAATATTTTTTTACATTAAAATTACAAAAAAAACTAGAAATTTTTAAAAATTTTCATGTAAATTTTTTTTTTTCGAATTTTTTAATTCTGTCTGAAAACTTAGAATCTTAAGCTTTCATTCCATAAAAAAAGATTGGAAATCGGTTGAGCTGTTCAAAAGTTATGATATTTAAAAAAAAAAATCAATGCGCTGAGACCTACAGTGTGTGCCGATGAAAAATGACTGATTTTTTATTTTCAAAAAATATATCTCAAAAACTAAAAAACATACATCGCTGAAAATTTGACAGTAGACGTAAAATTTTCTGAACTTTCAAGAAAAAATGAGAACAGCAATAGCCCCTTTGGTCCCGAGGCCTTCAAAACACGAAAAAACGGAAACTATTGAGTTTTTTCATGTAAAAAACACACTTTTTGTGAAATTTTATATTTTTCATGAAAAGTTAAAATCTTAGGCCTTCATTTCGTTCAAAAAGATTGAAAATCGGTGGAACGGTTCAAAAGTTATAATTTTTTAAAAACTAAAAATTTTGCAAAATCGCGATTTTTCTGGTCACCCTATTTCGGAAATGGTCACCCTAATCAAAAAATCCAAAAATACGTGTATCCTTATTTCGGATAAGGAACAAAATAGCAAATTTGCACGGAATTCGGAGACCCACTAGATCGGTTTTTCATGGAATGGCTGTATACATAAACGATGTCAAGGATGTAGTAACGTTGGGTAATTTGAGTTTGTTTGCTGATGACACAGTATTGTTTGTAATTGCAGACAGCATTGAAGCAGCATATGCGGTAATGAGGGTTGAACTAAATAAGTTAACGGAATGGTTGAAGATCAAGAAATTGAAGTTAAATGTAACAGAAACTAAGTATATGGTAATAACAAACAAATCTAGGAACGGATATTTGGATACATTGTCTATTGATGGTGAGGTTGTGGAGCAAGTAAAACTGGTGAAATACTTAGGAGTAATAGCATAGCATAGCATAGCATAGCATAGACTGACTGTACATGTCAATGGTTGCTACTCCGTGATTGATCGGAACTGGTAAGAATTGCACTACGATCCAAATGAATAAGGGATGGGAGTTTCCGCTTACTCTCGAAGTGCAATTTTAGCAGATCTAATATTATTGATCAATAACGGCGCCGGCCAAGTCCTTACAGTCAGTTGGGATGGGGAAGGAATGTTAGGGTGTAATGATTGTTGCTTCTAGAGACCGAGAATACTTCTGCATCTCCACAATCACCACGGGAAGGGTGTTTATCAGTGATGGAGGAGAAGATCTGGGAGTCACCTCTGGTCGGTGATGCGATCCATGGACAAGGGGGAAATATACGACTTATATTTAAAGCTAGTTTTGTATTTTTGTCTCGAGAAGTTTTTGGTAGAAGCTTTAAAAAATACGTCAACATCTATAATGTCGAACAATTCAAAAGACGTTTTTATTAATGACGAAAACTGAAAATTACATGTATATATTTTAAATTATATGAAACAGGAATAATGCCGACACTTGTAGTGACGAACCATACACGCCAACTTGAAAGTATCCACCAAATGAGTACCATGTACTCTTTTTTATTGCCGATACGAAGCTGTCAAAAGAAGGGTACATTTCCCAAAACAATAAATGGGTATTTCGTACTCTTAATTAACATCGCTTAGCGCAAATAAAGATGGGTAATATCAGCGACCATTTTTTATTTGTCAAGTGCTTTGAATTGAAGAAGTTTATCAAACTTTACGTTTTAAAAGGTGTTCTACAACAGTGAAACATTGATCAAATCATGAAGGTAAATCATTAAAGCAACTTTTTGGTTCTGCGTGATTGCATTGATTGAAGCATTATTTATTTCTTTGAACTTTACCAGATGCAGCAAAACCCGGAGTCTGGAACAAGTGCACTGCTCGCAGGAGGAGGACAAAAATTGTCTCAACTATTTCCAGACGCCATGGTAGTTTGTTTAATTATTGAAATATACTAGTTATTAAATGAAGACTTCAGTGTTTTATCTTATCCTATTGACTCGATATACTGAAAACACCAGCAGCATTTTTTTTTTTTCAAAAAGTTGGGTATTTTGTACCCCTTTCTGATCAGCAACAGGGGAGTAAAAAATACCCATTTTTTGAAGTTCCGGTTGAATACTCTTTAATGGGTAAACGGGATATACCCATTAAATGAGTTAAGCCACTTAAGTGGAAAATGGGTACGAAAGTACCCATTAATGGGTACTTTGAAGTTAGCGTGTAAGATAATTGTTAATAATGTCAAAAAGAGAAAAATATATGTATATTGAAATTGTATAAGAAAATAGCATAATGCCGACACTTATAGTGACGAACCATACAAAGTTTGTTTTAATATTACATAGAAGTTACGCTTTCAAGAAAAAATGTGTTATCATAAGCATGAAACGAACTCACCAGTTGGTAATCCATTCTCGACTGAACACAAAACTGACACTGACAGCAAAACTTCTTGGCGTCCCGAAAACAAACCGTCTTGCTTGGGCCTTCCCATACACCTACCCAGCAAGACGCTCCACAACAGGGAAAAAAATATTCTCCGGCGACGAAAACGCGCGAAATCGTGAGCAAAATCGATCGGACGACGCAAAACCGAACTGTCCTGCTTGGGCCTCACAAAGCACTCTAAAACTGGTGAAATATTTAGGAGTAATAGTTGACGAGAAACTAAATTTCAACAAACATATTGACTACATAATACGCAAAGCAGCATCAAAGTATGGAATGTTATGTAAAATCAACAAATATCTGACGTTCGATAGCAAAATAATGCTATATAAAACTTTAATCGCCCCACATTTCGAATACTGCGCTTCGATACTGTTTCTGGCTTCAAAACGACAAATGAGAAGGATGCAAACTGTGCAGAATCGGACAATGAGATTAATATTAGGATGTGACAGAATGACTTCAAGTCGACTAATGAGAGTAGTTCTACAATGGATGTCAGTATCAGAGAGAATAACCTTTCGAACACTGACTCTTGTTTTTAAGATAAGAAATGGATTGACACCGAAAAATTTGACCGAGAACGTGCAATACGGATCAGACGTGCATCGATATGCGACACGAAGAGCAAATGACTTTCGACTACCAAATTTGACAATGACGGGAACACAGAATTCATTATTTTTCAAATGATTTTTCAATTCACTTCCAGATGAAGTAAAGTATGAGACTAATGAAAATCGATTCAAGCGGAAATGTAAACCATTAATAAAAAATCTGATGGAAACTTAAGAAAACAAG
The DNA here is from genome assembly GCF_002204515.2 of Aedes aegypti. NCBI lineage: Eukaryota > Metazoa > Arthropoda > Insecta > Diptera > Culicidae > Aedes > Aedes aegypti. Next base: position 168,278,848 of record NC_035107.1, read on the forward strand.
ACGATGAACATACGCGGGAGCCAGACGAATCTAATAACGCATAGAAGACGATGACACATGAGGACACTACGAATCAAATATCAAATTGATAAACCAAGTCTTGTAAGCCTCCCCTTTGCAAGAAGCGTATGGGGTGGAGGAGGAGTTCGAAAGTTAAAACTCCTATGGGACCATCAAAAAAAAAAAAAGAAAGATGATGATGATGATGATGATGATGATGAATCTAACGCTCCTAAATATGCTTCCCAGAATGCTTTCAAGTGCCATAAACATGCTTAAAACCATTGAAACCACAACGTCCACTTGACCTTGCGGTTTTTAGAGTACCGATCTAACTTAGCTTTAAAAAGTGAAAGAATCAGTACAGACGGTATACTTGCATACTTCAGCAAATCCACTGCCACCAGTTGCCAAAACAATCCATTCACATTGCCCATGATGCGGTTTCGCACTTCCCCGCGGCTTTTTTTTGTATATGGCATTTCTGTTCGTCCGCTTCAACTTGACTTTTTTTCTCGTAATCAAAAATAAGTATAATTGAACCGTAAACCAAGCCATATCACAACATCGACAACTACAAAGAAATCCATTGAGCACACCAATATACGCAACTTTCAGGAACACTTGTTTCGGGCGATGTCATGAACTTATCCATGCCCAAAATGATACAACTTTACCACTAAGATTCTATTCAAGGATTTTGTAGATATCCTTGAAGACATATTGGTGGTATATAAACGCTGCTGTCGGGTTCACTTGACCTGCATTTTCCTGTTCATACAATGAAGCCGGGTCCCCCAAACGAGCAAGTCATTTGACCATGACCGTAGAAGATGGACTCGCTAATGGACAAATCTCTATACGATGCGTCTCCTACATACATTGATTGTTATATAGATAAAGCATTCACCATCGATTATTGTTCGATTGTAACGATTTAGCTAATTAATGTACATATATCAGAACAAACATTTGAAACGAAAGTCAGTTTAGCTCTTATTATTCTTCATCATTCAACAGGAAAACTGTTCGCAATGATTTGTGATTCGTAATAATTGGCATCAAATAAATGATACCCCTTTGTTGCTCCCACCTGACGTGAACAGTTCAAATAAGAGTGCTTGTATGTAGCTTGAACGATATGACTTTTTGAATTCACAAAATGCAGGGTTCAGCGTTCTATAATGACCGTTAATTATTTCAAATAAAATTTGAATCCCACTTTCTAAATAAATGAATCACTAGATCACAGAGTTATATCTATAACCTATTTGCATAATAAATTCGAAAGCAAATGATAAGTTGTGCTTACTGTTTACGTTGAGCGTCTAGATGAGAGAAAGAGCATGAAAGTTTTGCGTAAATTCTTGATAGTATCGTCATAACTACCTCTGCTGTCTAAACCGCGTAATTTTACGGCTATATAGCAGTCAAACACCTTGGCTAGTTGATAGTGGAACAGGTAGTAGTTTAATCGGAATGCATAAAAGGGCAAAACACAGAAAGAAAACGTGCACGCGAAGGGTAGAAACTGCCAGCTGTTATACGTGAGCTAATGTGCTATGTGTAATTACACAATTCTATTGTTTTACGAAGAAGACGATACGGCTAGCTAATTTCCACAAGCGGGCAGTTGCATATTGAAACGATAGGGTCATCTGAGTGGAAATTCTAGATTGATTGATTATAGTTACGGTATGCATCTTTGTGTGCTAGAAAGTAGACTGCATTAAACTCTTAATAAACGAAATACGATTGCAATAAGACTGATATTGTAGGTGTTCGCTTTTAGTAAATGAACACTTGTTAATCATAAAATCGTACAGGTATCCAAATAATGTTAACCTTTATTTAAGCCAACTGGTAGCAAACTCTGACTTTGATTCTGAGCATGTTTTTGTTAGGTTTCAATTTTTACATTTTTATTCTCAATTCTATCAGTTCCACTATCAATTATCACAATGCTGAATACAATGCATTTGAAACATATACACAGTGCTGGACTTGAACTTCAGGGGCCCGAGTCAGAACTTATAAAGGAGGCCTTCAATACAAAACTCTGCGCGTTTTGTTATGCCACAAACTGGTGTATTAATCTTGAGTCTCAAATGGGATGATGAGACCAAATCCTTTTGAATTTATTCTTTACTTAGCCAAGCTGAACAAATCAGAGCTGTTAAGCTGCATGGTGGTAATAAAATATAACTCAGATTTGTTGGATACCAAACAACTGTTTTAGTAAATGAAGGCAGAAACAATAAATTCAATGCTTAACAAATTTCATTTCAATTAGGGTCAGAATAAGCTCAAAAAAATGTTAATTCCGATTCTATGACATTTTACGGACTGCCGTTTCCAAAAAAAAAAAAAACAATTTCCCGGAATTACCCATCTCCCGGAATGCCACTTACCGGAATGCACCAAAAATAATCTTTCGCGGATTTTGTTTTTTTTTTGCGGTGAGAATGTCAGAACTGAACGGCTTACAAAAACTTTAATATTCGTAGCGATTAACGTACAGCTATTCAGCAAGACCACAGCTAAGTATCGCAGGTTCCAATTCCGCCGATCGAGGGTTTTTTTCGGATTGGAAAATTCTTCAACTTTCGAGGGTATAGAGTTTCTTTGTCAATTGGCAAATAATATTCTCAGTTAATCACTGTGGGAATGCTTGTCTTACAAAATTGACAAGAAGGTAGTTGGTCCAATTTGTGCGTGACATATTTTTATAATCCAGTGTTGCGAAAAGTCATATTATTCACGTTACTATTACCATTCCCAGCCCTGGTATAATCCAATTACTCCAATCCAATTACTAACCTTAGTTTAAAAGAAGGGAAAATTTCTGATGTTTAATATTAGCAGCCTTCGAAAGAAGGGTGATTCTCTATGATAATGACAGTAGCTTTAATTGCAATTCATGTTGATGGATTTGTGTATCAGTTTGGACATTATTATATTTGTTCTAACAGCATAACTCGAAAGAACAGCCTATGTATGAAAGAAGGGCAATTATCCAATGAAAATAAAGACAGTATGGATAATATTATTATTATCCATACTGTCTTTATTTTCATTGGATCCAAATATGTGCATTAAAAAAAATTGAAATTCACAACATATTTTTAGCTGTGTAGGCAGCTCAGAAGTCACTTATAGACTATGATACACACCAAATTTTTATTGCTGGTAACCAGCAAAATTTTGCTGATTTTTTTTTGTGCTGTAAATTCAGCAATCCATTCAGCAAAATAAAATTTGCTGATCGTTCAGCAATCTGGATTGCCAGAAAAATGACAGCTCTTATGCTGAACGTTCAGCAATGCGTAAACGCATTTGCTGATCAACCAGTAATTAAAATATTTTCAGTCATTCGTGAATTCGATTAAATAAATCAAATGTTTTATGATTCCACGCTAAGGTAATACTTTATAGTGTCACATGTTTTAATTGTACAATAATAGTTATTTAGGCAACAAGTTGCAAAATGATGATTTTTTCAGCACGAGTTGTACATTTATCCAACGAGGCTCGCCGAGTTGGATAAATACAACGAGTGCTGAAAAAATCGAGTTTTGCAACGAGTTGCCTACAACATTTTTTGCTATTTCGAAAAATGTCATTTCAAATGGATGAACTCTAAAAGCACAAACAAACATTTCAAGAAAACCCACATGGGCACACATCCATGCCTAGTATCAATTCAGTATTTTTCAATCACGTAGGCTGTGATACAGTAGTACCTACCCATGAATGTCACAAGTTTTCACGCTCCCATTGAAATCAGGTAAGACAGCACAAACAGTTGCTGACTACAAATGTTGGACTATTCGATTCCAAATCAGAATCACGTGGTCATTTATGGGGAGAGGGAGCGTCTGGCCAATGATCACGGTCCATACAAATTTTATAAATTTGTGTATGGACAAATGACCACGAGGGGGGAGGGGGTTGGCCAGGAGTCCCAAAAACTGATCACGTAGTTAATGGACAGCCCCTGTCGGAATCAGATCGCACAACGGATCTAGAATCAAATGCAATTGCGCTTATTCTGCGCGGCATGTGAGGCGAGACGAGGCGAATGTGGGACAATTGTCGACTCGCTCCCATTGGATTAACATTAGTCGCTTCACATCACCCGAGGTGAGAAGGACTCGTCTCGACTCACACGTCGCACAAATAAGCACACATGGCATGAAGAGACTGGGTTGTTCGGTTGATGCCTACCAAAACAGTACTGAAAAGTGCTACTTTTCAGCACCGAAAAGAGTGCTGAAAAGTAGCACTTTTCAGCATTGTTTTTTCAGTAGGAAAAGTAGGCCGTTATGTTGATCAACTTCTCAATGAAAAGTTGATTGATTTGCAACGGAATTGCAAAAATGTAATTTTATCACTCTATTTGCCACCAAGCGTTGCTCTATGAAAGACTTCGTGATCATTTGTTTCCAATAGGTTCTACGAGTTGGTGAAGACTCCAGCATATTTCGGTGTTATTCTGTAGCAATCTGATTCTTCCTCCGGTTTAACGAATGGATTTTATAACAATATCTGAAAACAGAAACAAACGTAAAATGATTCTATATTTTGAAAAGATTTTTAATACTTACAAACGCCTGTTATAGAATGGAAGAACCATCTTTTTGGTGACAAGAAAAAACTACAAGTTTTTGACAGATGTCTTGCTGATTGTTTCAGTAAACTCCAAGTTTACTGAATATGCAGCAATCAAAGTTTACTTTACTGAATTATCAGCAAAATATGCATTGCTGAATCCATTCCAGCATTTCATTTTGCTGAAAGGCAAACTTAAAATTTGGTGTGTAGTAATCATGTCACATAGAGTGACAACTGTCGAGAAACTCGTGTGATAGAGCCTTGTCGAGTGCATTGTTTTGGTCGACAGTGACTATAGTCGTTTTGGTCGACTCGACTTATAAAATAGGGCCCTTGCAAGCAGACTGTTTTAAAAAAATCTACCTGTTTAAAATTTCTATCTTATAAAAAATCTAGCCCAATACATAACCTCGCTCACTAGCTGAAAATATGGTGGATAGAATTATTAATTTATTTCGATTTGAAAATTTTCCGTTTTGCGGTAGCCGCCAAGTCCTACCACAGCTGTCAAAGCTCTACCACAGGCTTGAGAATCATTGTATCATTGAACGAAACCTTCCAATCAAAGTATGCTAGTAGAGTACAAAGCTTTGAAAAACAACAGTCATCAATGTTGTTTCCAAGGTATCATCGCAGCCGATCGATGATGCTCTGTGAAAATCAGTAATGTGACAACTGTGGTAGCTTTCTGTTCAACAGTAGAACGGAAGGTTATCTTTAAAATTGCAATACAGTAATTTCTCGATTATATCACGGATCCAAAAAATTTTGGCGTGATATACCGAAACGTGATAAAATGAAAATGTATTTTTCTGCTTTAAAATTTCCATCAAAATGTGAGATTTATATGGCAGAAATAGAGCACATAAAATGAAAATTATATTGGAGATGGGTCCAAGAGATATATGATTATTATTGAGCCGTGATAAAATCGAACAGAAAACCGTGCTAAAATCGAGAGTGAAATAATGAAGCGATATTAAAACGAACAATGATAAAATCGAGAAACTACTGTATATTTTTTCTATTTCAAAATTACTTCATTATACTTATTATTATGGGATTCGCTGGAATATGTCTGATTATTGTGCCACTAAGGTAGTCGGTAAAACTGATTTTCACATCAGAATATCAAATATAAGTACAAAAGTTAAAATCACGTTGCCTGTTGTTGGGCACTTATAGGGTGACTTTGACAATTCTTTTCAATGCATCTCGTTGCTGGCATCAACGTCGAAAAACTAATCTATGACAATAAAGTAACTATTTACAAAGTATTCTTGTAGCTTGCCACATTGTTTTCATGATTCTGATATTACTTTGTTTTAAAAAATGGTATAGAACCGAAAATTACTTATTTTATTTACTATTGAATAGCTTTCCGGGAAATGGATTATTCCGGGAAAGGGGTCATTTCGGGAAATGTCTTTCCAGGGAATGATGTATCCGAGATATGGTTTCCGGGAAATGTCTTTCCGGGAAATGGTTAAGAACCGTAAATTCCATTAAAAAACGTTAATAAAATACAACTGGTTCAAAATCAATGGACATGAAAATTATTAAAATGTTATTAAATATGATGCTGAATCAAACAGCCATAATGGAGCTTGTTAAATGAATGAATGCCTATTGGGGTGTATTTTAGGTAACAGAAAAATCGCCGAAAAATGAAGACACGTCCTAACTTTGTGTCAGTTCTATACTGCCCATAACTGCATACTTGTAACATTCGACAATAGTAGGCATTGAGTAAATGGAATACCATGTGTGCATTTATGGCAGTATGGGAGGAAACTAAAATTTCTAAAAATTACCAAAAACTCAAACATGCTCATATGAGGCTGTAATTTTGTACAACTCATATCGCATACTGGGTTAATAGCCAGAAAATAATTCTGATAGAAATTTCATTGGTACTACATTATGAGGCTCATGTATAATCTCAATGTGACTGTTATGCGGTTACAATTACCAATGTAACAAAACTACTTGGTATTTTTTTCGAATTTTCTAGAACAATCTCACAGATTTCAGTAAGTTGATCGAAAGTATTTTATCATTTGATGACTTTCCCCGGCATTAACTCGAAATTGTCAAAAATGTCGAATGTGACAAATATGCAGTTACGGACAGTATAGAGCTTTCATAAAAGATATTTATAGGAGGTTAAACACTTTATGATTTTGTCATTTTTTTTCAAAATCAATGCCTTCATTAAACTGGTATATTTTTGTGTATTTTGTATGTGTTTTTTTCGAATACCCAAGTAACCACTAGCCCGCTGATTCACCCTTTTGGCCTTATAAGGCTATTATACGGATAATAAGGGCATGTCAGCTGCATCATAGCACTATATTGGCACGCAAGTCGAATTAAAGTGCTATATGGTTATTTGAGTGGTTTCCAGGCAAACGAACAACGGTTAGCACTCGTAGGAAAATTATCAAAACAATCATATAGAGGGCATTGGTTTGTGGATTTTGGATTGGACTGAAAATTTACATTCATGTTGAATATTGGAGCCTTTACCTTATATTTTTTATCACATGTCATGAAACTGGTTCTATACGATTTTTAGATTTTCTCAACGTGTCAATTAAAATTTCAGCCGATGATCTATCATCGACGGCATCTGAAAGATTTTGCCAGCAGCATCTTTTCTATTCTGGGCTATAAACGGTTCAGACGCTTAACACTCTATCGCTAGTAGTAGAAATCAAACCTGTGTATCAACTGCATTGGCAACTCCATGTAGGCAGTTATTTTTAGTCATGTTGTTGGTTCATACTGTCGCAACGATAATGACAGTCCACGTTCGCTCATGCAAACATGTTATACAACATTTCCTCTTTGGTGCTTTCAAGAAACGAGCATTTATGTTGGTTTCATTTGGTAGATACTGATCTGTTGCTTAGAAAGATTGTTGCTTAAAATCTGTATTCTAAGTGTTTGGTAGATTGGAAACATGATTAAAACTGTTTCATCTTCTCAAGAGAATGGGCAATTGTTCAATCATATTCGACTTCTACGGTACATAGGGCAAGTACATATATGATGCCTACAGTAAAATGTAGCAGTTCATCCAACTCAATTACAGTCAACTCTCCATAGGTCGATATTGAAGGGATCATCGGTTTAAGGAGGTATCGAGTTATAGAACACAAAATTTGTGCAAATGTGATCTAAGGGATCATCGAGGTAGCCATGAAAACCAACTTTCATTATGGTTCTCTAACCTGAAATTAAAATACGGAACATCGAGTAAGGGAGAGTTGACTGTACAATTCCTTTTAAGGGACTTTAGCAGTTCATTAGCATCACAAACATTTAATGTTTTAATTTGTAGATGTCTAATAATAAGTTTAAATCTATGCATTTTCCAAAAATGTTAGCATTGCATACATATACATTGCCAAAAAAGAGCCAGATCCTACTAAACATCTTGGTGTTCCTTAGCATTTTAATAGTTATTTTCTGCGAACTTTGCATACACACCCCTCATCCCCAGCCTTTGAAAACATATAATTACTCGCTCCTGAATAACTCGCTGGTACTAAGACTACAGCACTCTAGTCAATCAGACAATGCTTAGGGTGACGAGTTCGGATCCCGGTTTGGCCGAGAAAGCTTTCAGTTGATATATATGCACATAGAACACCAAGCTGAGAAGCAGGCTATGTTCCGGATGGAACGTAACATCAAAAAGAAGACAAGTCGAAGGCTACGTAAAACTAAAAACTTAAAATGTGTTTATTTATGAAGATTTTTTTCTTTAGGGTGTGTCATGCGGATTTTCGGTATTTATTTCTTCAATCTAGAAGATTAACAACTCTTAAAGCGTACATGATATAGGTGATTAGTTGTAAATCGCGTTGACTGACAGAAATCAAACGGGTACTGTTTTTGTTTCGATACTTTTTTGGCAAAACCTGAATTTAAAAAAAATTATAAGTCAAATAAGGTGGCGAAGCACTGATCAATTTCAACCTGGATTATATTCTTCTTTATTGCAAACTCGTGAAGTTAGGCGTCTCAGCTACATTTTGATATGAGGTAACAATGTGGTTAACTTGGTTTGATAGCTAAACTAATGAAGCCAATTAAAGTAGAATAATAAACTGCAGGATATTTATCTGGCGCTTGCACTTCCTTCGCTGACCTTCCTGTTTCAATATCAAGCACCAATTGTTTCAAGAAGGTTACCACCTTATGATACTTTACCGATTGCACATCGTCTAATTTGCCAGTAAATTACCAAAGCAACTATCAAAGCTAAAGAAATGGCACCTGCATGTAATTGTCTGATTCGTATGACAAAGGCACGTGTTAATACTGAAATGCATAATCAAGAGGAAAAAAAGTGCCAGTTGGTGACAATTATCAACCAAAGGTTCTACTTAAATTACCTATTCAATCTTAAGGTGAAGATGAATCGAAGCCAAGCCTCAAATTTTCAAGAGCACAAATCTGGAGAACCAAACATCCGTTTAAGCTGAAAACTTAATAGAATGATCACCACCAGCTAGTGACCAATCGATTAAGTTTTCAGCTTAGGCAGCGTCCATTTATTACGCAACGCTAAAATCGGAAATTTTTGACCCCCTCTCCCCCCTCTGTAACGCTTTTTGTATGAAAAGTTTCAAATTTTTGTATGAGCCGTAACGCTTGAGCCAATTCCCCCTTCACCCTAGAGCGTTACATAATTTGTGGATACCACCTCAAACGGATGTTTGGCTGCCCAGATTTATGCTCTTTGAGAGTTGGATTCGATTCATCTTCACCATAATGACCTTTAACGTCCGCTGCTACAGAAAACCATGCCGTCGCGATTAAAATATCTATGGAATTTTTATTTGAAAAATCGGCTTTTTTATTTTAGCTTTTTTGGCACCCAATTTCTCTAAACTCTTAACACACAAAAAATAAGATGTTCTTTAAAATGTGCTTTTAAATTTTGTCAAAGAAAGCATGATGCAAAAATATCTTTAAAAAAGTTTAAATTTTCAAAGATTAAATTTTTGAATATGAAGTTTTTCATAATAATACACACGTATGTTAGTAAGAGTAATTCGAAGCCCAAAGCAAGGCTTTACATTAAAAATAGACCATATTTAAGTTAAATTTTGGTATGGTTCCAATAGAACTGGGAGTGTAAATAATAAGAATACAAAACAAAATCACTAATAATTTTCAATTGCGATGCGCACAGCCTAATAATCCGAAATAGCAACTGGATCAAAATATTTATTTTAAGTTGCAAATTGATCACCTGAAGCAGTATTGACCATGCTGGAAGTTCAGGTTCCTGATATCGTCTTCGTATCTTAGCGGGCTAGACATTTCAGTAACACAATGGCTAAATAAGGTCTAAAGAGCTAAAATTTTAGGAAAATACATTTTTTTCTATTTTTCAAACAATATTTTTGACTTCTGAAATTGTTACTTCAATAAACCGTCTAGTGTTTATGTCAGTGATCCTCAGCCCGACTGAATATAAGGTGGCCCTGGTGCCGTAAGAAAACATGGCGCGGACCGTTTGGTTACTTACTTACCTTTGATGGCGCTATGTCCTTCAAGACATGACATGCGCCACAATGTTACGCCAACTAACTCGGTTCAAACCACCTAGTTCGTTGTGCTCCTCTTCGTCTTGTACCGGTCGGATTCGAGATGAACAACATTTTTGCAGGATTGTTGTCCGGCATTCTCACAGCGTGCCCCGCTCATCGTACCCTTCCAGCTTTGGCGACTTTCTGGTTTAGGTTCACCGTAGATTTGCGCAAGCTCGTGGTTCATTCTTCTTCTCCATACGACGTTCTCACATACTCCACCGAAGATCGTCCGAAGCACACGTTCAAAAACTCCTAGCGCTTGCAGGTCCTCTTTGAGCATTGTACACGTCTCATGCCCGTAGAGGACTACCGGTCTTATCAGCGTCTTGTACATGGTACACTAGGGCAATTCAAAATTTGAAAATGTTCGATAATCCAATCTCCCATATCTTCCTTACCATACTTACCATACTTATCATAAAAATAGATTTCTGTGAAATTTTCAGCTTTTTCGGTGGTAATTTAAAGGTGGTCCAATGACAATGTAGGTTTGTGTGGAAATTATTATGGAGAAATTTTGAAAAATATCCCAAACACGATAGTTCTGTAATGTAAGTACAAAATTATCATCCCATAGTGAAAACTCATTCTTCAAAACTTAATGAAGGATATTGCTGGAGAACTGAATCCCTTTTGAGTTAATTTTGTTTGGAATTTTCGTACATGTTTGCAGAGTTATAACACTTTTTTTTCGCGACACTTTTGGAGGATCTGCCGCAACATTAGGATTTGGTCTGTTGTCGATCGCCTGCCCACGAAACCGGCTTTATAACTTCCCTCAAATTTGCTTGTTAGCGGCGATAGATAGCGGACGATGATTTGGAAAAGCACTTAATAGGCTGCGTTAAGAATGGTGATCGCTCGATAGTTTTCACATTTTAACATTTCCCCTTTTTTTATATTGGGTATATTACTCCTTCCTTCCACTCCTTCGGCTGCTGTTTTGTATCCCAGATCCTGGCTATCAATCGGTGCAGACAAGTAGCTAATGTATACTAAGTAACATCTTGACTGAATACACTTTAGAGTGTATTCAGTCATCAACAATCATTAACGCGAGCATACGGCTGCGTGAGTGTAAGCGTATGCGCAGCATTGCAGGCAACACTGCTGTCAAATGTATAAAACTAAATAAATCGAGCTGTCTGACTCTCTTCTACTTGAAACTTCAATCGATCAACAAGTATTATTTTGAGTCTCCAGAAATTCCCCTCCCGAATGTGGTAATTGAAAAAGTTTACTAATTTAAAGTGTTGTTCTACGTTGGTTCCTCCCGGTTGGTCGTAGTATAGTGAAATTCTCTGGTTCCGGATACCAGACAGAATAGTAGCCAACCTGTCCGGGCCCATTTTAATATGTTCCGCTTCAATGCCATGTTTTCCAGCTGCTTTGTTGTTCTTGAGCTGTTCGATAGCATCCTTAACTTCACCTATTGTCTCCCTCATCCGCCGTACTGATGAAACCATTTCTCCTGATGCCTTAGTCTTCCTCCTCTACGCTATTCAGGTGTTCATCGTAGTGCTGCATCCACCTTTTAATCACCTCACGTACGTCCGTCAAGATACCTCCATCCATCCTTATCCCGACACATTTCGGCTCGCGGCACAAAGCCTTTGCGGGATGCATTGAGTTTCTAGTAGAACTAACGCGTTTCTTGAGAACGGTACAGCTGCTCCATTTCATCGCAATCCAAGCGGTGCTTTTTATCTCGGAATAGATTGGTGTGCTGTCTTCGATTCTGTTTGTTATGTACCACGATTTGCGTTGAAGTACCTTGCTGCAGCATAATCGCCCGCGCTGCTGGGCGACCGCTGGGTACGCAAGACTTTGAGGCACTTTAAAAGAAATCGCGATAATTTTTGCCAATTATCACTAGGGTTTTGAAACCTTTCAATTTACGATCGTCGAAAGTACCAAAATTTAAACACAAGGAGATTCATCTAAGTAAATCCAACAAAATTTCAGTGTAATGTTAGAACTCAGCAAACCGTATGATTTCTAGAAATGTTCGAGGCCTACGTATGCGTCTACATGAGATTGCACCTTCTCGAAATCAGAGGACTATCAAACTTTAACATCCGTCGGGAATAACAAACACGAACCTCTGATATTCTTTTTGAACTCTTTCTTTGTTTCTCTTGAAGCAAAGAAAAACATCAATGAGATGACCTGCTCTGAAGAAATGCGATCTTTGGGATACCCTGGAACGATGAGAACTTTAAGAGCTAGAGGTAGCTTGGAAGACCCTTGGTCAACCAAAAATTATCATTCATCATCAAGAAATAGCTGCAAAGATATTCTTGAACTGGGAAAATTAATCGATGGCCTTTAAATCTTGTATCACCCTTCAACGACCACCACGGGCCACAGTTTGGTGCCAAGTGGTATATGCTTATGCAATATATGGTTACGATACAATAAATAGTCACAACATTTGGGTGCCAGTACTTGTTTCAAAGATACAAAATTTGCAACATTTGCATTCTCTGATAAACAATTTGCAACAAACCTATTTTGCCCCGCGTTACGGGATTAACATTGTTGTTTATTTTTTTTCAACGGTTCTCTTCTCTTATGTACATGAACATAATTGTTTATAAATACTTCTAAATTGTAAACTTAGTCATTGTTTGCATATCGCTAAAAATCAATTGAAATTTATTTTTTTCAATAAAAAGATATAAGTAGCAAATTAATACTTATTTATTGTCGACTAATTGCTGTAATTTATTGTACAACAACCAACCAACGCTGTAAAGCGTTATAGGTGCAATCGGTGTCTAGTTATTCCGTTGAGCTGTCATAAGAGACAAGTGATTCACGACACGTGCGTGAGCACCATTGATGGTAGTATGCCGGCATGTATAGTTAAAGTTCCAGTTACTGACCATATATGCATGCCCATAGGGGGTTTCTGTATCAGCTGATATACTTCGCCGAGATAAACGCACAAAAGCTTACATGCATAACTGCATATTTCCTTATAAATGGAAATGCTTCAAACGTAGTAATAGAGCAATGAAGAACAACTTGCCTGTTGATATGAATATCATTAATTATTCAATTATGGTGTCTCAGTGTAAACTTCCACATTCATTATTTAAGACTTCGGTTGTTTTTTGGCAAAACGTTATTTTATAAAACATATTTTGTTTAAGGGGCTGTTAGTCTAATTTGCGTTTAGTTGTAAATGTTTGTTGTTGTGTAAAATTGATGCAGCCATACTCATTTTATGAGTGTATTTCATATTTACTTCATCTTATCTATTTGTATTAGTCAATGTAGAGTGAACGGTTTTGGATCAGAAATAGACGTGTAGAATGAGTTGAGTAGAAAGTTAAACCCTAATGGATAAAGCAATATTTCCAGAACGACTAAAACAGATGAAAAAAGAATGAATACCACACAGTGGAACTTCAGTATATTGACTACAATTTTGCCATTTTTTGTTATAAGGAGTCTTGCTCAAAATATGCCATGCTCCAAGGGAAAAAGGGGAGGTGGTCACTGGTCAGGCACTGCGTGACAAGCCTTACAAAAGTTTTTGAAGTGTGATATAAAACGCGTGACAAGGGATGGAGATTGAAAAAGCCTCAATACAGCGTGAAATAATTAGTGTATTTTTAGTTGTAACAATATGAACATTGATTGTCCAATCTTTTAAACTAGTTTGGGGCAAAAGATCACTGACTTATATGAAATATTCAAAATTTTGTAACATGAATGCTTTTTACCAGTGATGTTTAAAAAAAAAACAACATTAAATTTTGATCACAAATTCGACAAAATAGGTTTGTTTGTTACTTGTAACGCGATCAGGCACATTTTGCTAAATTTATAGTTAATATACGACTCGGGTTTTCGCCCCATTATCCGAACATCAAATGCTTTCCAAGCATTAAAAAATACACTTCAAAGTAACTTGACGATAGGCAAGGGCGCATTTGCATAGAAAAATATTAAAGTTTTTCTATTTGATTCTATGTGATGGAGAAAGAGCTGTAGTAGGCCTTGCCAAGGCAAGAAGCTGTTTTCTCTGCGTCTGACTGTTTTTTCTCGTTTGAGGAGAGAAAATTTTAGAGGATTGCAAGAATCATCGAATTTGGATCATTTAATGTTCGTTGGAAAGTTTCTACGTTTCTGAGACGATTTTCTGCGGAATTCAATTTGGCGGATTTGCTGTCAGCGGCGATTACATCTAATCAACCTTCAAACTAGATTGACGTATTAACATTAGATTGAGATTCCAGATTTTTACAAGAGACTTGGATTTTAAAATATTCCTGGATCATCAATTTTGTGTTTCGGTTCCCAGTTTTTGCGTGTTGATGCCGAAATTGTGACTTCAGTCGGGGATAGATTACCAACTGGTAAGTTCATTTCAGGTTTGTGAAAACACAAATTTGTATCGTGTCCAGGCATTGCAGAATTTACTCTCTTTTGATTTTGAAGCACGATCAAAGCAAGCGAAGAAAAACATCCCATCCCCGGTTTATGATCGACAATGTATGGCAAGTTGTAACAAGTCTGATAAATAGGAGCAGCGAACAAAAGCCCCAAAGAGAGAGCGATGGTAAAATCCATTTTTTCGCTTGTTTTCCTTTGGGGGTAGGTGTTTTACTTTACTGGCACGATAAACAATCTCTGAACTCCCGATAGCAATAGAACCCCCCCCCCCCCCAGTTTGGAACTTATTTAGAGGGGTTTTATCACGCACTGCTATCCCCCCGATCTGATCAAAGTTGCAGCAGTATACGATAAACAGTCTCGCAAAAAGTGCTGCATGTTATGATAGTTATAGAGAGCGATACGTGAGAGATTCTCTCAATTTTCTCAGGATTCCCGATCCCTGGTCGTGACAATGTTTCATTTATTTGTTAAAAAAAAATACTATGGATGATCGTTACGGTTAGTGTCGGCATCAGCCCTTCTTCCTGTTTTATATAAGAAAAATTAAGCTGCACGTACATTAGACTGATGCAAATTTTGAAGTTTTTGCTCCCCTATGCTTAAACGAAGTCAATTATGATGAAAATGATCCTCTCAAAATTTGAAGTGATTCGGAAGAAATTTGGTTGTGCACACGCTATTTGAAGTTTATATGGAAATTACTATGGAAAAAGCAAACCTTTTGTGTTCAGTCCTCTATCTGCTCGTCATAATAATCTATGGAAAAGTGAACACACTCATCTCATGTGAAAACTTCCCAGCTACAACTTTGCCGAAGACCACATTTTGATTGGACGTAAGGATAATTTGTTATTATTGATAACAAAGTATGAATCATGCTGAGATGATCCTTTAACTACTTTCAGAGTAACACTGCTTTTTTGCTGTAGAACATAGTAGCCTGGATTACTTTGATCCATTCTGCCCGCCAGGAGCACCACTGTTGCCTGTCGAACAGTTGGTGAAGCATGCTACATGCAAACCAACTTTATGATGATGAATAACAATTTATCCTGACGTCCAATCAAAAAGTGGTCTTCGGCAAAATTGTAGCTGGAAAGATTTCACATTAGAAGAATTTGTTCACGTTTTCATAAAATTTTATGATGAAGAGATTAAGGGCTGAACACAAAAGATTGGCGTTTTCCATAGTAATCTCCATATAAACTTCAAATGGCGTGTGCACAGTCAAATTTCTTCCGAATCACTTCAAACTTTGGGAGGATGCCATTTACCAAAATTATAATCGTTTAAGCATAGGGGAGCTAAAATTTCAAAATTTGCATCACCCTAACGTACATATTCTATTATTTATTTATCGCAATTACTAAAAATAACATTTGAACACCTCGACATTAAATTGTCGACGCACTGATAGATATTTTATTTTAATTTGAGGCTACATGCATCGCATCAGGTGAATCCTGATCATGTAGTTTTTGACTCCCCCCCCCACAAAAAAAAAACTTCTTCCTGTGAAAACCATGGAGATGCAGAGGTGATCTCGGTCTCTAGTAGTAATGGATGTCACACTAACATTCCTTCCCTTCCCCGATGACCGTAAGGACGTGACCGGCGCCGTTATTGACATTACTGAGTTTGGAGTTCTCAAAATTGTACATTTGAAGATGTAGAACCAATGAAATGAAAATAAAAAGATAGTATGCTACTCCCAAGCTACATCTGATAATTCCCTGTACAATATTGATTATTCCGGTCAATCATGGAGTAGCAATTACGAATTGTACGGTTGTCAATGCTTATGCTTATGCTATTTGATTCTATGTGATGGAGTTTTGGTCAAAAATTACAATAGGGTCCTAAAATTTCTAATGAAAATTTGTTTTTATTCAATAACACGAAAGAGAATGTTATTGTAATCACTTTAGAGATTTTTACCGCTCAAATAACGGCTATATCATATTGAAAATTTTATTTCAAAAATGGGTCCAAATATGAACATTGACACTTATGATCATGTCGACACTTAGTCGACAAAAACGCCAAATGGCATTTAGTTTTAACACTGGGGTTGTTCCTACCTAACATTTCGGAAGGGACACGGAAAACAAAATACACCCAAAATATGAGTTTAAATCAAGGGGCGTGACAAAATCTAAAAATCCGTGAAAAATGTTTTAAGGACCTAAATTACCGAAAAAATTTTTAAAATTGAGTAAACATGTGTTTCTGGCCTAAACTTAAGCGTTCGGCTCTAAAATTGGGACAGGACCTTAGGACGCTATTTCAAAGTAATATCCTTTACGTTCCAAATCCCAGTCGATCTCAAGATTTCTTAAAATTCTTGGAGTATAAGCTTCTTATTTGTAAGGCATTCAAACTATTATGACATGACATTCATAACATTTGTGTTCAATCATGCTAAAAACCGTTAAAATAATATTTTGTCCTACCTTACTCTATAGTTATGTACTAGTGTGCTGAACTGACAAATTAACGTTACGAGCGAACCTAAAGTGAATTTGCTCACTGCTTATTCATCTTGCACTATCAGCGGCAGCTTCCGCATGGCTTTTATATGCATTATTGTTCTAAGTACACTCTCGTGCAAAAGTTTTGGATCGCCGTCTAAAAAACATACAAAAAAGTTTTGTCCATATCTCTGGGATTGCACGTCTAAATGGAACTCTCTATAGCTCATTCAATAGGCAGTGAGTCGAAGGTATTTTGCCATACAAAAATTTATTTTGTTTACTATAAACTTTTACTTCAAATTGATGTATTATGCGTGCAATAGTTTGTGGTCCCTAAAGGTTGCTCAAAACTCGACAATTCTGTAAAATCTTATACTAATTATATACGTTCCTACTTCAACATTCAAATAACCCATAGACTTTTGAAAACGGTTTATGAATGGCAAATATATTTACAAAAATGATTTGCATGCGTCTTAGGTATCTCCAAACTTTTACACGATACATACATCATGTTAAGGGGTGAACCCGGATAGCTTCAATTACTGTTTATATAATTTTGAACAGTTTTCAGATCGTCCGCGAAAATTTTAAATTGACTTTCATAGATTATGTTATTGCGGTTCTAATGTTTTGGTTTACAATTTTTTTTCGATCCAATGCTGATAAAATTGGCCACGTTTTTTCAGTGTGTCTTTTTAAAAATGTCACAACCTACGAAGTGAAAGATGTCAATGTAAAATGTCTCTCGAATGAGCCATAGAGAGTTCCAATTAGACGTGTATTCCCAGAGATATGGACAATGCACTTTCGTATGTTTTTAGGGGTTGTCCCCAACTTTTGCACGGAAGTGTAAGTACGCATAGTACACACTAATAAACATAATTAAGTTCGGATGCTAGATCGGAGATTTTTGTTAGCACAGAGATCTATTACCCGCCGGCTACAGAACCGTTGCCGGTTAAGGTCAAACACGATAGCTGCTGTGGTACAAAATAGGTGAATTTACAGCTAGAGCGTACACGTGAATGATCCCGTCTAGTCAAGTATCTCGCGGTCTAGACAGACTGGCCGCTAGCAACAACATAATCGTAACTTAATCAACATTCCAAGCACTTCTCAGTCACATGTTTGTCACGCATCACGAGCAGCTGATTTGTGGAAGTATTTTATTTATTTTTATTGGTTTGCGAATCAGCTCAGTTTATTGCGATCGATCACTTCACTCAATCAGGAGGCATCGCTGTGGGTATGTTGAGAACATTTTGCATGCGACACGCATTTGCAAGTGATTAACTATATGTGTTCTGTTCAATTATTCATTTGATGCAAAACGAGATAAGTATACAAAAATGGCTTTATACAGCGCTACGTACCGCCGTTAATGTTCCAAAACATATATAAAGTGGCGAGAAATTTCCTTTTCTCCTGCAGCTGCTTACGGAAGATGTCTGATTCAGATCAAGGTGTGATCTGATAACCGTAAGCATTCGGAAGAACCTTGAAACCGATTGAGAGTTTTGCCCACACATTGCAACGGTTTCCGTATTGATATCCAAACAACGGAACGTAGAGTAATCTTTATTGTGATGCTACTCAAAATGGAATGAAATAAATTGCTTATGGATCATAGGCGTTTGCGGATGACATGAACTTAAGAGTTCGAATTTTGCTGAGCCTTTGGGATTGATGCTAAATTATTGTCTAACTAGTTATTACTTTTATAGCTTTTTTAATTGTCGTCACTTTTTAATTTAGTATGTTATAGTGGTTGGTTTTCATCTGATTATTGAACGCTTTATCGAAAGGTTGATTCATAATTGAAATTTGAATTCCTTTGTAAGAATAAGCTTGAAACTAGAAACTACAATTTGATTTCGAATGCCGAACAGTTTGAGCTAAAATTCCGATCATCTAGAATAATTAGCATGTCAAATGAATAATTTATCTCAGCTTAGTCGTAAAGACTACGAAATTAGGAAATATATCAAATTCAGTTCCGATCGCTAGTTTTTTCTGCAAAGTTTAAAATATTTCAGAATAATGCTAGTCTTCTAAATCATCAATGCGACCCAAGGTTCACTACGCACATCCATGTCGTGGGTTGAAAAAACGCGATGACGAAAATAAACCAGATGAAACTAGTTCTTCAGAGAACTCACGTGATGGCCGGGGGATCACTCTCACTGATTCATGAAAGCTTGTCGCAGTATTTAGCGTCACTTCGTAAGGCTCCTTCTCCAACCGTTCAACCGCAAACCAGTTTTACCTAAGGTAAATTGTCAATTGTTGAACGATCTAATATCTCGCCAGATGATGACCTCTTGCATGGTACACGGTTAAATGAAAAATAATAATTCCCGCTCCAATCTACCTTATAGGTGTCATTTGGACCCCGTAATAACTGTGCAAAATTTCAGCTCGAATGGTGAAACTATATTTTAGCGACAGCCGTTCAAAGTGTGTGGGATTTACTTTGGGAAAAGTTACTTTTGCAAAGAAAAATCGCCAGAGGTTATGAGCACAGACCTCATCGATAGGTATTTTAAGATGAAGAATATTTTAGAAAACCGCAAGGCAAATATTGAACTTGAAATTTCTCCCAATGTTTTATTATTGTTGCTTCTCTACATGGAAATCGACGCCACCTTGACAATCGGTTTTCATAACTTTTTTCACAAGTGAGTGATTGTTTGGCCTTCAATAATATTCTTCATCGTGTATATAGAGGTCAATGGGCGACCTCTGGTGATTTTTCTTTGCAAAAGTAAGTTTTCCCATTCTTAATCCCATACAAATACAATACAATATTAATAAAGGATTTTACCGATCGAGCTGAACTTTTACAAAGCTGCACAAGTTGTTAGGAGACCCAAAATAAATCGAAAAAGTGGATTGGAGCGAGAATCTGAATTTTGTCCCACACTATTGATCGACACAATTTGAAAGCATGGACTGTTCTACATTTGGCGAAAAATTTACACGTTCAACAATTTACGTCCTACCCTATGTCGTAAAGTGGGATGTGTGATATATTTTGACGTTGGGGTAATGATTTATTTATTTTTCGCAACGTTTTTGTTTAATGGGCAAAATAGTTTTAAACTAGAACAATTAAATTCCCGTATCTTTTTGGGTCGGATGAAACATTTCAGGCAGCTTGGGTTTCTTTTTCCGTAGTGGCGGCAGCGGTTGTTTCATATGGATGGGGTGGTTAAAGCCCACCTCACAGGCGATCCTTAATTTATAGTGCGCTGTGCTGCCCATAAACGCATAATTGTCCCATGTGAATAGGATATCCAGCAATCGTGGGACTGACATGCGTTTATGGGCAGTGTGCTTTCATGCTTATTCTGCATTCGATTCTGTACCATTTCTGCGGAAGGTACTCACTGAACCCACATTTGCCAGCTCTACATTTAATGCGGCCAGGGATTCCAACAATAGCTGGCCTCTTTGATTGGTGCAGCGGCTACCCCACTCCAATGCCCATGCATTAAAGTCGCCAGCTATCACTACTGGCTGCCGATTAGTTAGTTCGGCTATCATCCTGTCGATCATGTGGGAAAATTCCACAATCGACCACCTTGGGGGCGCGTAACATCTGCAATAGAACACGCCGTTGATTTTTGCTATCGCAAAACCGTCATTTAAGCTAGAGACTACTTCTTGGATTGGGTATCGTCCTGTCGTCCCTATAGCTGCTAGCTGTTGAGACCTATCCGCCACCCAGTTCCCGTTGTTGGCTGGTATGCGGTATGAGTCCGATAGTAACACCACGTCAGTCTTGGTTTCCGAGACTGACTGCCAAAGCAGCTGCTGGGCTGCATCACAGTGGTTTAAGGTGAAGATGAATCGAAGCCAAAGCTCAAATTTTCAAGAGTACGGATCTGGAAAACCAAACATCCGTTTGAGCTGAAAACCTAATCGATTGATCACCACCAGCCAGTGACCAATCGATTAAGTTTTCAGCTGAAACAGATGTTTGGTTCTCCAGATCCGTGCTCTTGAAAATTTGAACTTTGGCTTCGATTCATCTTCACCTTAAATTTAACTGTGTTACTTCCGTTTTGGCTGCTTTGATACTCCGCTTGTGCCCGGAAATTTGGGTCCGCCCGTTAAGTGTCCGTTGTCTGCTCTGTCGACACATTTTAGGCACTTAAGGCTGGGCCACAATGGTGTGAGCGGCAACGCGGCGCGGCAGGTTTTGACAGAAAATGTATGGGTTAACTATCAAATCTTGCCGCGCCGCGTTGCCGCTCACATCATTGTAGCTCAGCCTTTAACGATTTGCTTACAATCGCTTGCCCTATGGCCTTCGGTGCCGCATTTTCTGCACATCTTACTTCTGTCGGGACCATTGCAATTCCACGACTTATGGCCTTTCCCGAAATACTTGAAGCAAACTTCAGGAGGCTGTTGTATGCTCAGCCGGCAAACCGACCAGCTTACCTTGAGTATGTCCAAGTTCTTCGCTTTGTTGGCCTTTGCGACCAGCAGCCTGATTGCTGCCACCTGGATGCCCTGCGGGCCCTTTCTAAGGTGGATGGCCTTACTGGCTACGTCGATGTCACACTGCACTTTGAGAGCAGCCGAGACCTCCGCTGCGTCGGTGACCTCATCCAGATTTTTACACTGGAGAGTCGCTTCAGCAGTAAGGGGATCTTACATCAACCTCGTCGCCAAGTACTTCTTGTGCCAGTTGCTTATAGACTGCACCTTTTTCCTTGGCGTCCTTCTTTAAGACTAGGATCATTTCGCCAATCCTAGTTCTCCGCACGTCTGCGCCCAATGGCGATAGCTTCTCCGTGCTTCGCATCGCCTTAAGAACCTCGCTTTCGATTTTCGAATTTTCGCTTTCGAATTTCGCTTCCTCCGATTTGATAACGAGGGCTTCGCCTAAATTCCTACGGTTCGCTGTTTTCGGTTTAGCGCTCTCCTTGGGCTCCGTTTTCAGTTTCCTCTGTTTTTTCTTATTTCCAACTCGTATCCACGGGTTTCTGTTGCCCTGCGTCCGTGGTTCCTGTGGATGCACTGCCTGGTTCGGGTTATCCCGTGGCTCCTTTTTCTTGGCTTTTTTTGGCCTTAGGCTTGGTGTTGGCCTCTCTTTTGTTGCCATGTCCTCTTGATCGCGGGGCTTGGCTCGTGCCAGCTTTTCCGCTCTGGAGGATGGCCGCGTAGGTCACTTTTCCCTTAGCAACATACGTCTTTTCGTCTAGTATTTATCCCCGGAAGGTCCCCTCTTCCGCATCGCGTATCGAATAATATCATCAGATATATTCGCGTTGCTTGTGAAGGAAAAACTTCGGTCTGACACGACCTAGTGTCTTTTTTGCCTTCTACTTTTCCAAGTTGTTCCTTGGCTTTCTCGTAGTCCTGCTTTGCAGCTAGGACTGATTGTCGCTATTTCAGTAGACTTGTTTTCAAGTCTTTGCTGATATTGCTTTGCTCTTAACAAACTCGATGATGACATCAAGTTGCTCAGCAGCTACCTGCATTTTAGGGAGGTACGCCCTATTGCGACCCATGGCCTCGATTAGTCCCGGGCCATCGGTCACCTCATATGTTGCACTGGACCGGCCAGAGCCTGCTGTCGTCACAGTATCTAGGCTTTTGTCCACACTGTTTTCACTAAAGTTGATGTTGGTCGCCTCCTTCCTTGGCGGGAACCTTAGCCGGTTACTGATAGGTCCAGAAGCCTCTCCTTCACATTCCGCTAGTTGTTTGTTTTGGTTGATCATCTCTTATGGGTCCCTCTAAGAGCCGCTATCCATCTCCGCTGGAGTAGTCGCCTATATGATCCCATGGTTATCTATGCAAGCAGGGAGGCCATGCTAGGGTTGACATAGTCCTTTATAGGGTACTATGTTGAGAGCCTGATCGACGCAGGTCAGGTAATGGCATCTGAGCCTACTCCCGCCCAGTTGGCACAACCAGGCGACGGATTTGGAACGTACTCTAAGGCCTGCCATGGTTTTACGGGACGGGGGCAGCCTGCGCCATTAACCCACTCGCCGTTTCTGGCCAGTGTCACCCGACCCTACTAAGGGAGTAGAATGTCGCCGCTGTCAGCTTCAAAGCATATTATCCAGTACATATACCGTTACTTGTCCTTAGTCGTGCGCTACCAGTATGCCATAATCAGGATCTCACTGGCATCAATTCTGATGTGCCGGTTGGCACTCCTGTTAGTTTGGGCTAGGGTGCTTTGGTTCTTTAAGCGGCACCGATCGCTGTGACAGAGTTGCATTCGGATTTTTGTCGTCTGTTAATTCTTAGTCAATTGAAACAACCGCTACCGACACTACCCGGCTATCTAGGCTGATCGGGAAGAGGAAGTTAACATTGATGATTAACTCCTGACGTGCCCAAACAACCCCAGTCGTGTGAGAAGCACGAAGATACTCTATGCCCTGGAAATTCGATAATTTAAAGATCTAAATAATTCTCAACTATCAGATTTGAACCTCACCACAAGCTTATTGCGCACTTAGTTATGGCTATTTAGATCCCACAACATCATTAAATTATCAATCTCAAAACACTATGCTTTCGGGGTAATGGCGTTCGGGGTAGTGACCCATTCGGGGTAGTGGCGTTCGGGATAATGACCCATTCGGAGTAATGGCGTTCAGGGTAGTGGCATTCGGTGTATAGGGTGTCCCAGAAAGTATGGGCACGACTTTGATAATAAAAATGATAGTACTTTTCCAAACAATCACATGTTTTATATTTTTGTATTTTTCTATAGGCTATTTCAACCAGCTTCTCTGATCAGTTTGTTTGATTTAATAATCGTTTACATTGAAAATTTTGTTTTAGAAGATCAATTCTTATCTGGTCAGCACAGACCCTACATTTTGTTTTTGTTTAAAATAACTAGTAAAATATGTTTTTATCAAAATCTGTCGCCGTGGTGAGTACAAGAACATTGTATCAAAGATATTTTACATAAATTTTTGTATGAAATTTCATTTGGCTTTGTTAGAGAACACTTGAAATTAAACACTTCTGTTGAATTCTTCTGTTCTGTTGAACACTTCTCATAAGACAACATCACGAAGTTATATTTCTTCAGGTATTTTAAACAATAATAAAAATTATACATTTCAGATTTACGAAAGGTTAATCCCTATTCTCTTGGATAGGCAACTTTAATTTTCGATATATTCATGTTTTTACGTAAATTTAAGGATTTGTTTTTTGACCATTTTCAAATCGACCACGGCTCGAATCGGATTTTTAGTTCCAATACAAATTTTATATGCTTAAGTTTAAAATTTCAATTTGAATTAGTGATAGTCCGATCAAATATCATATCGTCGCTGATAAACATATTTTTACAGATTTTAATTATACGCAGTTTCTGAAATAGACCAAATTTTGTAAAACAAAGTCACTCAAAAATAGGATTTGTGCAAGACTGATAAAAGATGCTTCAAAGAAAGGTTACGTAATCAACACATTAATAATTAAATTATTTATTAAAAAATCGCAATCTACTCTTGTTGGGTACAGTAATCAAATGTGTAAAAATCAAGTTTTTATCTAGTCTTAAAATGGCAGTATGGTGAAGTCATGCCCATACTTTCTGGGACACCCTGTAACGGCATTCGGGGTAGTGGTGTTCGGGTTAATGTCATAGAGTCGGGATGAAGCCATATTTTGGGTGAGTCTAAATAGAATCTAACCATAAACCGAGTCATTGGAGTACCAGGGCACCCTCCACAGTACAGTGTGATTACTATTTCCTGTCAGTAAAATGAATGATTATGGAAAAAATTGTTTTATGTTGATTGATGATTGTTAATTGTAATTTTTGATTACCAGAGTATTTCTAGTCTTGTACATCTGCACGTCTATGAATATTACGGCATTCAGAGAAGTATCTAGCGTACATATGTTTAACTTTCCGGTTGTCGCGTGATTAATCAACAATTAACCTTATGATCTGTTAGATTTCCGACCATAGTTCAGAAAACAAATCTACAATTAGTGATGCATAACAAAAAAATGGGGTCTTCCTTAGCCGAGTGGTTAGAGTCCGCGACTACAAAGCAAAGGCATGGGTTAGATTCCCCGTCGGTCCAGGATCTTTTCGTAATAGAAATTTCCTTGCCTTTCCTGGACATTATAATACTTGGCACACGATATATAAATGCAAAAAAGGCAACTTTGGCAAAGAATAACTGTGGAAGTGCTCATAAAAACGCTAAGCTGCGAAGCTGGCTCTGTCCCAGTGAGGACGTTATACAAAGAAAAAAAAGACAAAAAAATATAAATGTTAAGATCACTTCGTACTGTTCTAAGTGACCATATACCATGTACGCAGGTGCACTATTTACCGTGCGTCCGGTTTCCATCATGGTTTAATTTTGTATATTGAAGAAACGCTATTGGTGGAGCAATTATGTTGCTAGTAGAGTGCGTACTCATTTTTAAGGATATTCAATTCTTCATTTACAATAAAAGCCATACAAAGTTTAAATAATGGCTAAATTATTATATTTTCATGTTATAAGGACTGTGCCGAACTTAATTTGTAAAATTTTAAAAATGATAACTTTTAAACCAATGCATGCAAACACTTCTGGTTTGTTCCATATAGTAAGTAATAGTCTCAAAAATACGTCATGCGTGTAAATAAATCTCTTTTTAGCTCTGTATATCTGTGACAATAACGCTTCCTTTACAGATTTGATTTTTATACATTTTGGAGTCCTAGTAGGAATGTGTGAAGGAAATGGTTCCTTTAGCAATTGCTAAAAAAATACAGAACCGCAAGAACGATAATTTATAAACCCGCAAAAGGGAGACAGATTAAAAGTAACAGAACATATCATTTATTCAAAAACACATCGAAAGTTCATTATTTATGGACAGATATCTAGACTTGATTATTTTTGAAAAAAACTTTGATTTATTAATGCTAATGAATGCAGTTCAAGTTCATAACATGAATGTCACTATTATTCCACATTTTTGGCACATTGACATGGATTACGGAAAGGAAAATCATCGTAAAGCTTGGGTTTGTTGAAAGTTTGGGAGATTTTCTTTTATTGTTGTTGCTGATTTAATTTTTTCAGACACAAAATCATATTAAAAACATAAGGCAGAGATTTTTACGATGTTTAGTCAAATTTAAAATAGTAAGTGCAAACATCTTTCACGCATGGAACAATAATTCTGAAGCATGTACTCGAACTTCAATAAAATTTGAAGGAAGGAGTCGTCACAGTCTTTAGGAGGTATAACTGTATTTTCCAAATCATTTCAATTTCGCTCAAAACTTTAAAATTAGGTAGTAGAATCATGACATATAAGTAAATTCAATATTGCCCAATAATTTCATGCCTTTTCACTAATGCGAGGTAATAGGAACCATACATATTAAAAAAAGGTCAATTCACCGTGCACTTGTGGTTCGACTGAAACATTAGATTCAAATTTAAGGTATATAAAATTCAAATTTGCATAAAATCTTAGAGCTCAGCCGATGAAATACATTTTACTACACTCCAACCTCTTTTTACGACCGTTTTTTACCGACGGTTCGTTTTACGACCAAAATTCAGATTAACGACCGTTTTTATAAATTATGAATATCTTAATTAGTATTCAAAATAGAGGATCATGATGGTCAGCAACATTGTTCAGTAGTTCAAGGGCTAACATATGGTGGTCATGAATTGCGGAATTCTGCCACTAGGTGGCGCTAGTGGCCATCGAAATTTTGTTTTGCGGATATCTCAGGATCCTGACCACTTAGAAAGAGTGTTGGCAAAGTTGTTCAGTAGCTCAAGGACTATCATTATTCTAGCCAAGAGATTCGAGATTTTGCTACCAGGCGGCGCTAGTGAGCATAGAACTTTTGTTTTGCGGATAGCACAGGACCACGGCTCGAATCGGATTTTTAGTTCCAATACAAATTTTATATGCTTAAGTTTAAAATTTCAATTTGAATTAGTGATAGTCCGATCAAATATCATATCGTCGCTGATAAACATATTTTTACAGATTTTAATTATACGCAGTTTCTGAAATAGACCAAATTTTGTAAAACAAAGTCACTCAAAAATAATGTGATTTGTGCAAGACTGATAAAAGATGCTTCAAAGAAAGGTTACGTAATCAACACATTAATAATTAAATTATTTATTAAAAAATCGCAATCTACTCTTGTTGGGTACAGTAATCAAATGTGTAAAAATCAAGTTTTTATCTAGTCTTAAAATGGCAGTATGGTGAAGTCATGCCCATACTTTCTGGGACACCCTGTAACGGCATTCGGGGTAGTGGTGTTCGGGTTAATGTCATAGAGTCGGGATGAAGCCATATTTTGGGTGAGTCTAAATAGAATCTAACCATAAACCGAGTCATTGGAGTACCAGGGCATCCTCCACAGTACAGTGTGATTACTATTTCCTGTCAGTAAAATGAATGATTATGGAAAAAATTGTTTTATGTTGATTCATGATGCAAAAAAGGCAACTTTGGCAAAGAATAACTGTGGAAGTGCTCATAAAAACGCTAAGCTGCGAAGCTGGCTCTGTCCCAGTGAGGACGTTATACAAAGAAAAAAAAGACAAAAAAAATATAAATGTTAAGATCACTTCGTACTGTTCTAAGTGACCATTTACCATGTACGCAGGTGCACTATTTACCGTGCGTCCGGTTTCCATCATGGTTTAATTTTGTATATTGAAGAAACGCTATTGGTGGAGCAATTATGTTGCTAGTAGAGTGCGTACTCATTTTTAAGTATATTCAATTCTTCATTTACAATAAAAGCCATAAAAAGTTTAAATAATGGCTAAATTATTATATTTTCATGTTATAAGGACTGTGCCGAACTTAATTTGTAAAATTTTAAAAATGATAACTTTTAAACCAATGCATGCAAACACTTCTGGTTTGTTCCATATAGTAAGTAATAGTCTCAAAAATATGTCATGCGTGTAAATAAATCTCTTTTTAGCTCTGTATATCTGTGACAATAACGCTTCCTTTACAGATTTGATTTTTATACATTTTGGAGTCCTAGTAGGAATGTGTGAAGGAAATGGTTCCTTTAGTGTTTCGTCCAAGGTGGAGCCCTACGTTGTGTGGTGGAATGACGGGGACGACGACGAAAGGATTAACTGTTTCAACTTTACTAATTGATTTTATTGCCACCGAGAGGCAGCGTGCCTACTCGGTGGGGAATGGAAGAAACTGTATTCTATATACAAATCGGGTGCACCTTTTATAGGTGCACAGTACGGAAAACAATATCACTTTCGCGCGTTCTGCTTTGTGTAGTTGGCGCGCTTGGATGTTGCCGCCAAAGCAGAGAAGCATCACGCTGGGCTGATGATAACGCAGATGGATAGGCGGGAAATGAACAATACGAAAGTTGAATGAATCAACTTTCGTATGCACGCCGCTCGGTTGGTGCGAAACAGCAACCGATGATGCCGTCCGTAATGTGAGCGCAAACATCCCGGCGCCTCAAAACGAAATTGAAAATTCGTTTTCTAATACTGCTTTGCTCGCTCGATCGATGACTGCCGTAGGTAGGATTGGATTTGGATGTCTGTCGTTGCCGGGGCGGTCCGTTTGAATGGAGATGGTAATTTATTAGATGCTCCGATCGATTGATGCCTCATTCTATTGGGATGTTGTTTTTGGATTGGAGTGGTACTGATGCTGGTCGTTGGGAGATTCTTGCTGCGTGGATTGTAGCTTGGCCTGACTGCGCCGAGTGGAAGGCCAGAATTCCCGTGTGCCAGTGGATGCTGCCGTTGGTCGAATCGGAATGAAGCAGTAGCTTCGGAAGTTTCACAACGCCGGTGAAAAGGGTGACCGTTTGATTCGACCAATGGAACGGATGAAACGTCTGTTGGAATCACGGTTTGGTATTTTGGTAGTTGACCAGTGGGAGATTCCTGCTTGACGGACGACAAGCGTGACCTGACTACGCCGAGTGGAAGGTCGGAATTCCTGAGCGCCAACGGATGCTGCCGATGATCGTGTTGGAAATGAAGCGCCTAGCTTCGGAAGATCCACACGCAGGTGAATGGAATTTTGCCGATTGACACGATCGTTTGGAAGGAGGGATGGGCCGTCGGACATGATGCCACATAGTCCGAATGTGAACACGCCGGTTCGGAGGGTTGATAATAGACTGCCGGTTTGGTACTTGGATAGTGGATGCGCCGATCCGGAAGGATGATTTGCTTGAGCCGAGTTTGGACACGCCAGTCCGGAAGGAAGATGAACTTGGTGGACACAACGGTCCGGAAGGAGGTTTCACTGTTTCACTGATGGACTCGTTGGTTCGGTAAGAGGATGAATGGTTACGTTGTCTTCGATCGCCGTCGGGATTTCACTTACACTTTCGCTTCGAGATCGCTGGCGGTGCGATCAATCCTGGTCTTGGTCGGTTCGTGGTCGCTCCTTGGCGACCAATCCTGGTCACGGCACTAATGTTTCGTCCAAGGTGGAGCCCTACGTTGTGTGGTGGAATGACGGGGACGACGACGAAAGGATTAACTGTTTCAACTTTACTAATTGATTTTATTGCCACCGAGAGGCAGCGTGTCTACTCGGTGGGGAATGGAAGAAACTGTATTCTATATACAAATCGGGTGCACCTTTTATAGGTGCACAGTACGGAAAACAATATCACTTTCGCGCGTTCTGCTTTGTGTAGTTGGCGCGCTTGGATGTTGCCGCCAAAGCAGAGAAGCATCACGCTGGGCTGATGATAACGCAGATGGATAGGCGGGAAATGAACAATACGAAAGTTGAATGAATCAACTTTCGTATGCACGCCGCTCGGTTGGTGCGAAACAGCAACCGATGATGCCGTCCGTAATGTGAGCGCAAACATTTAGCAATTGCTAAAAAAATACAGGACTGCAAGAACGATAATTTATAAACCCGCAAAAGGGAGACAGATTAAAAGTAACAGAACATATCATTTATTCAAAAACACATCGAAAGTTCATTATTTATGGACAGATATCTAGACTTGATTATTTTTGAAAAAACTTTGATTTATTAATGCTAATGAATGCAGTTCAAGTTCATAGCATGAATGTCACTATTATTCCACATTTTTGGCACATTGACATGGATTACGGAAAGGAAAATCATCGTAAAGCTTGGGTTTGTTGAAAGTTTGGGAGATTTTCTTTTATTGTTGTTGCTGATTTATTTTTTTCAGACACAAAATCATATTAAAAACATAAGGCAGAGATTTTTACGATGTTTAGTCAAATTTAAAATAGTAAGTGCAAACATCTTTCACGCATGGAACAATAATTCTGAAGCATGTACTCGAACTTCAATAAAATTTGAAGGAAGGAGTTCGTCACAGTCTTTAGGAGGTATAACTGTATTTTCCAAATCATTTCAATTTCGCTCAAAACTTTAAAATTAGGTAGTAGAATCATGACATATAAGTAAATTCAATATTGCCCAATAATTTCATGCCTTTTCACTAATGCGAGGTAATAGGAACCATACATATTAAAAAAAGGTCAATTCACCGTGCACTTGTGGTTCGACTGAAACATTAAATTCAAATTTAAGGTATATAAAATTCAAATTTGCATAAAATCTTAGAGCTCAGCCGATGAAATACATTTTACTACACTCCAACCTCTTTTTACGACCGTTTTTTACCGACGGTTCGTTTTACGACCAAAATTCAGATTAACGACCGTTTTTATAAATTATGAATATCTTAATTAGTATTCAAAATAGAGGATCATGATGGTCAGCAACATTGTTCAGTAGTTCAAGGGCTAACATATGGTGGTCATTGAATTGCGGAATTCTGCCACTAGGTGGCGCTAGTGGCCATCGAAATTTTGTTTTGCGGATATCTCAGGATCCTGACCACTTAGAAAGATGGCGTCTTCGACAAAGTTGTTCAGTAGCTCAAGGACTATCATTATTCTAGCCAAGAGATTCGAGATTTTGCTACCAGGCGGCGCTAGTGAGCATAGAACTTTTGTTTTGCGGATAGCTCAGGATCCTGACCAGTTAGAAAGATGGCGTCTTGGGCAAAGTTGAGGGCATCAACAAGTTTACCGAAAACGCCATCTTTCTTAGTGGTCAGGATCCTGAGATAATCGCAAAACAAAAGTTTCATGCTCACTAACGCCACCTGGTGCCAAAATTTTGAATCTCATGGCTTTTATAATGTTAGTCCTTGAGCTAATGAGCAACTTTGCTGAAGATGTCATCTTTCTATGCGGTCAGGATCCTGAGATAACCGCTAAACAAAATTTTGATGCTCACTAGCGCTGCCTGGTGGCAAAATTTTGAATCTCACAGCTTATATAATGATAGTCCTTGAGCTAATGAACAACTTTGCCCAAGACGCCATCTTTCTATCAAGGGAAGGTCACGTAAGTGTTACACGGGGTTTTCAATCGGACTATTTTTGTTAGATTTTACATGTCGAAATATGAAAAACCTCAAAGCCTTGCGGGTGATGGACCAGTGGTATAGCCAGGAGGGGCTCTGAAAGGAACAATTTTGTACGTATTAAGCTAATTGGAAATTTGACAAAAATATTTTTTTTTAGAATTTATTGTGATGGTGGAGAACAGAATTGACATTCATGTATGTTTAAAATGTATTTTTCCATGCCGTAGGCGCAGTCGGGAAACGCATTCCGATTGTTATTGGTATACTGTTCTAATAGAACCAAATTTGTTTTGGTTCCCATATTCCATGTTAGTTACGCCAATGGCATGAAAATACATTATAAACATGCAATAATGTCAGTTCTGTTCATTACTATCGTACTAAATACCGAGAAAAATATTTTTGACAAATTTTCAATCCACTTAATAAAATTATATTCGTACAAAATCGACCCTTTCAGAGCCGCTACTGGCTACAGCACTGGTCCATCATCCGAAAGGCTTTGGGGTTTTCATACTTCGACATGTAAAATCTAACAAAAATAGTCCGGTTGAAAACCCCGTGTAACACCATCGTGACCTTCCCTTGTAAGTGGCCAGGATCCTGAGATAACCGCAACAAAATTTCGATGCTCACTAGCGCTGCCTGGTGGCAAAATCTCGAATCTCTTGGCTAGAGTAATGATGGTCCTTGAGCTACTGAACAACTTTGCCGAAAACGCCATATTTCTAAGTAGTCAGGATCCTGAGATATCAGCAAAACAAATGTTTCATGCTCACTAACGCCGGCTGGGGGCAGAATTTTGAATCTCATAGCTTTTATTATAGTAGCGCTTGAGCTACTGAACAACTTTGCCGAAGGCGCCATCTTTCTAAGTGACCAGGACCCTGAGATATTCGCAAAACATAAGTTTCATGCTCACTAGCGCCGCCTGGTGGCAAAATCTCGAATCTCATAGCTTTTATAAGGATAGTTCTTGAGCTAATGAACAATTTTGCTGAAGGCGCCATCTTTCTAAGTAGTCAGGATCCTAAGCTATACGCAAAACATAAGTTCTATGCTCACTAGCGTCGCCTGGTGGCTACATCTCGAATCTTTTGGCTAGAATAATGATAGTCCTTGAGCTACTGAACAACTTTGCCGAAGACGCCATCTTTCTAAGTGGTCAGGATCCTGAGATATCCGTAAAACAAAAGTTCTATGCTCACTAGCGCCGCCTGGTGGCAAAATCTCGAATCTCTTGGCTAGAATAATGATAGTCCTTGAGATACTGAATAATTTTGCCCAAGACGCCATCTTTTTAAGTGGTCAGGATCCTGAGATATCCGCAAAACAAAAGTTGCATGCACACTTGTACTGGCTGGTGGTGCAATTTCACTTAAGCAGTGCTGCCAGCTACGACGAAATTTTGAACCTTTCATGAAATTTTCTGTTCCGTTCAAGTTTTATGGTTTTGATCCCTTCTTTATTCTTCTTAAACAGTGTTGCCAGCCACATGAACATTTGTGATTCGGCCGACTGTATGGCACGCAACACTTCCTTCAATTTTGGTGAACATTCAGTATCGTTATCTTTAAAAATTTTTGGTATTTGCATATCACACCCTCATAAAATTAGCTCTTTTGATAACAATCGAGCAGTGTTGCCATCTATTACCCAAATATGAAAACTTGAACGGCCATTTTGGAAAGTTCTCAACCCATGCTTCAACTTTGCCGAATATCTCGAATCAGTATTTCCGCATTTAGACGTTGCATTTTTCAAAAACATAATTATAATCTGCGATAACCCTGATTTTTTTTACGACCGTTTTCTTACAACCCCCCGATAAAGGTCGTAAAAAGAGGTTTTGGTGTATTTAGTAGAATCTGCAGCGAAAACTTGTTGAAATTATGTAAAATTCGATACTCTAACGTTAAAATGTAAAATGTGAATTTTTGGCATTTCTATTAAGAGTGTTCAAAATTCTCATTATGAAACGAATTCACATGATTTTGACTACATAAACTTTTTTTTTCAAAATGAATTGTGAGAAGAACTACTTCATTTCACCAATTTGACCTTATTTTGTCAACAAAATAATAATATGTGCACGTCAACTGGTAACTTGACGGTACTGTAGTGGATCTTACTAAAAGTTAATTATTAAAAATTAGGTATTGAGTTGTACTTTTAGATTTGCTTGCTCAGTCTAGGGTTAAGAACTTTGCAACAAGACTAATAAACATATTTTTCATGCTTTTAATTATTTAGCCTTTTAATGAAAAAAAAACCTATTTATTCTCTTTCCTTTATGACGCTTTTTTATTTTATTGAATAAAGTATGAGCTGTGAAACAATATCTTTGTTTTGCATTACAATTTACTGGTTTTCATTGTATTTTACATTCATGTCGGGAATCTCAGGGTTCCCGAGACGGCATAATTTAAATCCTAGGAAACGGGAAATTCCGAAATCTCTCAGATCCCGGTATTTTTTGTCCCAAGATGTTCCGGGATGGACACTACTAGATATTGAAGGGACAATCAAGTTAGGGAAGTATCGAGTTATAGAACACAAAACCAGTGCAAATGCCACCTTTTACTGTGGTTCTCTAACTCGATATCGAGATGCAAAATATCGAGTAAGGGAGAATTGACTGTATCAATGATATAAGGACATATACTTTGTGTTCCAGATCTAAAAAAAACACAATTACATGGGGGAGGTGAGGTTTGAGATTTCTTACGTTCCATGCAAATTATTTCTAATTTTCATACAAAACATCTTACCATGGGGAATGGTTCGAAAGCCGTAAAAAAATTCTTACGTAATTATTGGACAGCTTCATAATGGCAATTAGTAGCTTTTCCGTTAGATTAACTGGAGTCTCTGTATATAGATTTATTTGGTTGGATCAATTACATTACGACCACTAGGAAGTAACAAAAATACAATTGAATGCTTACTGGCTTTTTTTTTTGTCAACGTTGCAGTAAAAACTGGCATACCAGTTGCTATAATATCGCTCAAAACCCATTTCCTTATGAAGGTAAGATGAGAATACACAGCAAACTGGTTCAGAGGCAAATGTTTTTATTTTTATTTTATAACCTGAACTAAACTTAGTTTTAGCTTTATTGTGCGAACGTTTTGATCTTTTTTTGCCTAATTCGTCTGGCATTACTGTCGCTTTTTGCGGTGAACTAACAGGTCGTTGATTTCAATAAACTGTTAGGAAAAGTATAACAAATCCCGAGTGTACAAGCTTAGTAAAAGCAAATTTAGATATGAATTGCTAAATGGTTCTATTCTGTTAGGCCGAATGCTATTAGGCTGAAAGGGTCATTAGGCCGAAAATGGTCGATAGTTCTAATGAACTGTAAGGACGAATGAGTAAGAAAGCTGTCGAGAGTTTTATGAAAATCCATCTTACAATAATTGATACAATTATCCTATGAGAAATTTATTGAGTTTTATATATGTATGAATTCTGTTGTAATATAATGTAATTTGTATGTTTCTCTAGATTTTATGGATTCTGTTAGTCATTATCCTTAACGAGTCAATTTTAAAAGTAATCAAACTGAAATGTAAGCTTTAAATTAATAAAAGCGGTATTGGGAACAGCGCTGCTTGTTACATATATAAAAAGGGAAAACATGATGATGAATCCTTGAGCTTGGTTGTTTCGACCTTATCTGTAAGGTGAACTGTTAGTTTGTAGCTTCACAGAAATTATTGGGATTTTTAAAAAGTTGCAATCTATTCTGTTTTGTACCTCTTCTTCTCAGTCTTGCAATTTACAACATATTTTCCACTGTAGAACAGCTGTATGTACGAACACATTTTGTCCCGCTTTGGAGCAAAATAAATATGGTCACTTTATTGGGTAAAATTTGGAACTGGAAATAAATTAAAAATTGATATATTGAGAGCAACATATCAACCACCAAATTGTTCAAATTTGGCTAGACAAATAAGATTGTAGAATATTATTCTTCAATCATTTTAAATTCTGAAAACAATGAAACAATGAAAACAAAATTTTTTTGAAAATTAAAGAAATGCCTTTGTTTGGTAAAATAGGAGACTTAAGAAAACGAAATAGTTTGTGTTGTGAATTTTCCGCTGATTGAAATTTAAGTGATTTCTGCGTTATGGTAAAAATTTACGGTCAATCGAAGCAGTAGAAGTCGAGATTCCGTACTATAAATTCTCGTTTCATCGAACTGTACATGAGTTCATTCCAGGATTGAAAATGCCCACTTATTAACAACTTACCTAAGGACAATATTGTAAAAAAACGCCTGAATATCACAGTTCATACAAAAATCTTAGACTAAATTGAAATCCAAATCATTCTAGTAGTTCTAATAATCAACACATATTTTTATTTTACAGGTATACATCAATGGCAAGACTATTCAAAGAATATAAATGATATCTAACATGCTGTTGAGTGCTTTGTGGACCATTGTGGAAAATCAAATTTTATCCATGTGTATTAAAAGGTAGGCCCATTTATTTTACATACTCATAATCTTCTCTTGTTATGCCTATTCAAACATGTTCAGCACTTAACGAAAACCTGAACATTGGGTGGTATGAATGAAAATCGCTTATATTTATTACATGTAGCATCTACTCAAAAGCTTTGTACCTATATTTCTAAAATCATAAATTGTCAGTGCACTATGTTTTATTTCTGGCTTAATTTATGATCTCACTGGTAACCAAGCTTGTTGTTTTTGAACAAACGAATAGATTTACACGTTATTTAATAATGTTATAATGAAGAGAAGGTCCTCCTCTATCTCCCAGTTGTGATAGTTTTTATCTAGATCCATTCATTTGCGTAAAAACAATGAGCTATGCGCTCGGTTATAAATGGCTTTTAATGCGAGATTATAAGTTATGCGTGATTTTGTTGATTTCGTGCGCCTTTTGAATAGCACCCAAACCGTTAATTTTAGCGATATTGTTTGTTCGGAGAAATTTCTTGGTGTAATCTATAAACTAGAAAACATGGAATGTTTAACTATGAGACGTAAAAAGTGGCATATGAGAAAAAAAAGTGGCATGGAGCAAGAATGTCAATTTTGTTTAAGATGAGTTATTATGCATTTTTACCAAAGCAGTTTCTATATTATTTTGAAATTCCTTGAATAAATTTACGTAAATAATGTAGTCCTATTCTTTAGTAACAACTCAATACGACGTTTATATATACATAAGTTCAAGATTGCTGTAACCTAATGTAATTAATGCATTCCAACAAGAATCATACAACAAGGATTTGCAATGGAAAATTTTAAAGTGGAAAAATTATTAGAACGGTTGCTGACCTGCTCGTATTTATTGTTTATTTGATTATTACTTCATAATAGCGGATACACGCAGCTGGAAGCTCATGCAAAAACTGATGGGAGATATTCGTTCGATCAAATCTATTGTCTATTCAGAGATGAACATGATATAGCACTAATAATAATTGCCACGCGCTTCTGAGCGCTTGTACACCTGGTTTATCGTGCGAATATATCGTGATTACAAATCAATATGCTCTGAAATGGATTAGCAGAAGCAAGTGTATAATTGCTGACTGCAACTTGTATACGTTGCTCATCCTCTATATCTGTTGATCATATAATTCGTATTATATTTATAGTGATACTGCATCATGTTTATTTTAGAGACATCATTTTGAAGACTGCATCACTGTTCACAGAATGTCATCTCCTAGAATATTATTCTATCGAATGACTTTTCACCATCGAATGATACGATTACCCGAAAAACAGTTATTAACATAAATTAAAATTCTACAAAAAACCTGGGCTCAAATAGTTGCTTTTAATTTTGGGTAATTTCTGCTAGATTGAATTTAGACTAAAAAATATTGAATTGGATTTAGGGGTGTTGAGATTATTTCATTATTTCATCGTTCGAAATTGACTTTGAAAAAATCTGGTAAATTTCGAACCCGTATTTTCGTATTTGGAAAAACATTTAGAAAAAAAATTGGAATTCAGACAACATAACATAGACGAAAAAGTTCATTAATGTTTGTTCAGACAACCAAGTGTCCATTCCCGCACCATGGATTTCTGTGTAATTTGTAAACAAGCTGTGTATTATAAACAGAAACCAATCAAATTTGTAGCACTATGATATCCGTCTTTATATGAACGAAATTTGAGTCGTCGAAAATAGGATCAATCGCGTAAACTACGAAAGTAGTAATACTACTTTGTGACACAGTTTTTTATGTTACAAAACTATGCCGATTGTAGAAGATGAAGTCATGTTTTGAAAGCCATCTGACAATGAATTAAACGTTTGAAACCCTTCTAATAGTCCGCGATTTTTTTTTTCAAATTATCAAATTAAAATTATTCCAGGAATTTATCAAAATTCCTGTACTAATCTCTAGTTTTTTTTTTGTATTTTATTATTAGTATCATTTCAAACATTACCGTAATTTCGGGTGAAATTGATCATTTTTCACGGTTTTACTAGTCTGTTTTCTATAATGTTGACAATGCCAAACAACTAAATGCAGGAAAACAAGTACGAAGGTGAGCCTCATCGACTCATGTAACGAAATTTACACATACACATACACACATATATCTAAAATAAAAAATCAAGGGATTTCATTTCGGGGTGAAATTGATCACTTGTCAATGCCATTATTGTTAATTTTCCAAAACAACTCTATATGATAAATTTGAGCTCCCTGAATCCGAATATGCTTGTCAAATTCTTAACAATGCAAAATTTATAGAAATAATGAAAAGTTAAATTTCAAGAATTACGCGGAAAACGCCTGAATGTATGCATTTTTTTAGGAATTCAATGATATCTAACAGAAATTCAATTATTTCAACCATATGAGCTAATTGGTACGAGTTTTGGTGATGAAATCTGGTTTGGGGATATATCTTTAGCATCCTCACAAACCTTCAGGTTTATACCATGTCCAAATCCTTGTTTATAACTAGAAGTTCATGGATGTTTGTCAACAATGCACCGTATTTTAAAATTCTACATTATTTTCATAGTAATTAACATTCTTTAACGCAAAAAACTTCACAACACACAATTCGACAATAGTTACGACAAACTGCAGGTTACATTGATATTTGTGCTCCATTAGGAATAAATAAAATCGTGCGATACGATGATCAATTTCACCCTTCTGATCAATTACACCCGATTTTACGGTACATCATTTCAAAGCCTTCATCAACACTCTTAACAACATACTACATTTCATTTGCCATAGCAGTTTAGATTTTTTACAGGTGTGTTGATTTCACCTGCTTATAAAGACTGTTCATTTTAGAAAGTGGGCACTTTGTTTATGCTATATCTTTTTTTTTTATTTATAGATAAAATCGTAATCGATTTTCTGTGCATCGTTTAACTATTATTCTACAATGTTATTAAAACATAAGATCTTACAAAATGCTTTTGGTTGAAGAACTATTTTTTTCCAAAACACCTAAGAAAAGCTGTTTGTCAAAGTTGAGCATTACTTTACGCATAACAAAAATCCATATTTTTATGAACAAATTGTATGTTAGTATCCTTTATTATTTTACTAAAGATAGAGCTTTAAAAAAATAAATAATATTACATCATTCTCAGACACTAGGTCACTTTTGTGATTTATTTTCAATCGGTAATCGCAGAACAACATATTATGAAAGTAATACATGGAAAATAAATTGGATTTCATAAAAGCAGTGTTGCTAAATTTGGTGATTCTCATTGTGCTTTGAAAGGTCTTCTGAAAATAAAGCATTTGTTTTTCTATTGTGCTTTAAATGTGACGTGAGGACTAAATAAACGTATAGAACTATGAAGGCGTAGATAATTTTACATAATAATACTAGTTTAGTACTTCTGTCAGGACGTACCGTGAACGTACCATATTTGACGCGGGTCCAAACTTGACGCATTTTCTAATTAATTTTATCATACATTAATTCTAGTTCAGACTAGCACTCGAAAATTTAATGCCTAATCTTCATTTACATGTTATTGAAGTTTATGTTTGATTAATAATAGGAAAAAAATAAAATTTATTTGAAAATGCATCCGACAAGTGCGTCAATTTTCTCATTTCTTAGTGTATATGCTAAATATTGTTAGGTGAAAATATTGCGCTGTTTTACAGCAATATCATCAATAACAGTCAGTAATATTATTTTATTCAAAAATTCATAAGTTATTCACTTATTCACATCATAAGTTTTATATTTTTGTGGGTGTAGACTTATTTTTGTATGAAAATCTTGTGCGTCAAGTTAGGCACACCATGTTCCTTATTATTTGCTGAACAGAATGTTGGATCGAAAATATAAAAAAAATATATATTGTGCTTGCATTAAAAAAATTCGTCCGCAGGACAACCAAATGCTTTATATAATCACATGTAAAAGGCAATCCATAAATTACGTGACGTTTTAGGAAGAGAGGGGTGGGGTCAGAAAAACGCAACGATTCTTACATTTTTTTGCATTTTCCATACAAAAAAATGTAGAAAAAATGGTAAAATTTTGCGTGATTTATTGACGTCCTCTAATGTTTCAAGGGAGCTTCAAATAAATCACGTCAGCAGGCGAGGTGTTGGATAAATGGTTGGATTAGTAAAATTTATACATTGTTTTCGACCATTTTTTCTTATTTTTTGCAACTTTACTCCCTGTTCCAGCGCAACGTAGTTTTTAAACTTTCCACGAATACATTAAACTGAACAATAATGGTTGACTATGGATTGAACTCAATCGCTGGTTTTATTTTTTCACTTTAACAGGGCGCACAGCAAAAGTTACTTCCGGATAGCGTCAATTAAAAACTTTTTCCAAAAGTTCTAAATTTTATGACTCTTATGTTCATTCTAAAGCGCTGTTTTCAATTAATTAAGCTATTAATTACTATAACATATGTCAGGGGTTTTCAGCCTTTTTGTATCGCGGAGCACTTCTTGAAATAAAACTGTTGCGCGGAGCACCTGTTCTTCATCATCGCTTCGTTTGATATCTAGATTTTTTACACCTTAACGACCCTATAACTCCTACAAAAATCTTAAAGTACGATTAAAGTAGATTGGAAACGACTTTTGCTGTTAGTTCGAACAATTGAGCGAGTTTTTGCAGCGAAACATTTTCTATTAAGTCTTCATTAATGGTCTGAATGGGTTAAGCACAAGTTCAGCACTCACGAAAATATTCATAATATTGATGAAACTCGTAAAATATTTCTAGTTTTGTATCACAGTGCCAACATTTCGTTGAAAATTGAAGTTGCATATACCTCAGATTTTTTATTCGACGATAAGCACCCCAACAAATCTTTGACACCCTGAAAGTTTCAAAATATTCTGTCAGGAAAAATGGATATCTTCTACCTTAAGGGTGTCTGTCACATACAACATGTATGGAAACATTTTCACCGGCAGAATATGTTCAATCTTCCAGTTACAAAATCTTAGCCCAAACGGTAAACGTTTTCGTAAAATATCTGAGGTTTATGAAAGTTTAATAATGATCGACTCGTAAAAATGGGTTTCGTAATCCACTATAACGTCGTCGACATCATACGGTGAAGATGAGTTAAGACCAGCTTCTTAAGAATTCAAGAACACAAATCTAGAGACCAATCAGTGATTTTGAATGATAATTCCATCGATTGATCGCAATTAGAGTGTCCATTTCCCAGCCATTTTGCTCGTCTTGGGATTCGGGACGAAAATCTAAGCTTATCCCGGGAAATTTCCGGGATCCCGGTATTTCTCAAATTTTCAATAAAACTAGTAATTTGGTTGAAATAACAAATCACATTTCATGTATGACTTTCTTATTCAGATGAAGCAACTTCACAAAAATCAAAACTTAGCTTGACTATCTACGGGTTCGCTTTTCAAATTCTCTTTATAACTTATGGAATGGAAGTATGGTAAAAAATTAAGTCAGAATATCAAAGAAAATTTGCTTTAAACATTTGAAAAGTCATCAAAACTTTCTAGAAAACGATTAAAGATCATTGAAGGCACTGTTGAAGATCATGTAAACAGTTAATTACCCAAAATTATTTATTGAAGTTTAGGTTTACTTTCAAATAAGCTTTCTCAGCCTAGGATGATGAAATCGGCTAATGTAGAGAAAAGCATTGAAACTTTGCAACTAGACCAGGGGGCCAGCAAAAGACGATTTCCCCGTAGCTAACAACAAAAACACGTTGAAGATAGTTTCTGCCTTTATTCAGTGGCTTACACAATTGTTTACTCATTTACTTGCATATTTCTAGGATTCGTGTTACTTTTGAGCAATAGCACACTAAAATCAAATTCGTCATTATGCGCCTTACCCAGCTTAAACCCACGATAATGAGTAGTTATAAGTTAACGTGAACAACCCAAAACAGTCAGATTCCCCAAAAGTGTCAATTTCCCAAAAATGTCAAAATCATGTTGGCCACGGTTCATATATATGGGGTTGACACGCTTGGAGGGCCCGTGAACTAGACAAATAAAAATATGTGTTTCTTAGTAGGTAAATTGGTCTTTTCATAAAAATAATTAGTCGTTTATTCTCTTTTTCACGATGCTTTTCTATATTATCAAATAAGATTTGATAGTGCGGAAAAATGTCATTGTTTATTTATTAAAATTAGGTGGTTTTCATCAAATTCTACGTACATTCCGGGAATCCCGGGATGTCAGGACAGAAATCTCGGGAAACGAAAAATCCCGAAATTTGTCAAATCCCGAGATTTTTTGTCCCGGGATGTCCCGGGAGTATCCATCTAATCGCAATCAATGAGTTACTAATCGTTCAAATTTTCAGCACGATTGGATGTTTTGTTCTTAAAATTTGCACTTTTAGAAATTCCAAATACAGTCGAAGCTTGTTATGAAGACATCGGAAGTGCCCGTCGTAATACAGAAAAGTCGTTATAGAGAACAGTTATAACATTGAATTATTTTTCAAGGGATCGAAAAATATCCGTATAGAGTGCTTTTGTCGCTATAAAAGATGTTGTACTAACGAGCTTTGACTGTATTACTTGGTTTAGCATGACTAATAGCGTATTTTAAAACTAAAAGGTGAGTTATTTCAACACTATTCCTTCAACAGGGCTTAACTGACATGATCTTTTTCTCTTCATCGACCCTCATTTGCTAATAACTTCGCCAAATCAAAAAAAAATTGTATTATTTCTTGTCCATAAACAAGATTTAGTGATTCTTTATCTTACAGCACAATAACATGTTGTGAAAAGTGAATCAGTTTTCTGCAATCATGCAAAGAGAGCAACGATGAAGAGAAATTGATCAATAAGCTTTAAAGAAGAATCAATGTCGATTTCGAGGCATTGGTACAAATTTGAAAAACTTTCACGGAGCACCTGCCAAGGCTTCGCGGAGCACCAAGTGCTCCGCGGAGCACGACATGAAACCCGCTGACTTATGTACATTCTCGTCTTTAGCAATTATTTTTTAGTGCGTCAAATAAGGAACATAGTGCGTCAAATTAGGCACATTGAAGAATTGGTGCGACAATTTAGGAACATAATGTGTTACACAAAAAGTCATTAAGACATAAAGAAAAAAAAAAACGTTTCATATATTTTTACTGATTTTTCTCAAATTTTATAATAGTTGAGCTAACATAACTTCAAATTTCAACAAAATCGAACAGATTTTGATGATTCGACAAATGTTTGAATTCAGAATTTCCTTAACCGCGTCAAATATGGTACGTCCACGGTACTTTAAACCTAAACATTCTACTCATATCAGCTTCCTTTAAATTTCAAATATTTTTCTCTTAAGGGGAAGATGAATCGAAGCCACACCTCAAAATGAGCACACATCTGGAGAACCGAACACCCGTTTGAGCTGAAAACTTAATCGATTGGTCACCAACAGCTAGTGATCAATCGATTATGTTTTCAGCTCAAACGGATGTTTGGTTCTCCAGATTTGTGCTCATTTCGAGGTGTGGCTTCGATTTATCTTCACATTAAAAAATCGGTGAAAATGATTTTATGATATCTAGAAAATTGTTGCTCCAAAAATAACTTGATATAAGAACAAGCCTTTTTTTGAAAATTAAAATATATATATTGTCGAATTTTCCAACCAATTTAAAAAAATAATTGATTTCGATAACCTTAAAAAAATCGACCGTTCTAAAGGTTGTTTCTTAGTCGACTTTATATAAGACTTCACTTATTTTGGTGGCTTTTTTATTATCACAACATTGTACAACATTAGTCGAACAATGTACAGAAAACCGATTGCGATTTCATTAATAAATTAAAAAGATATAGCATGCACAAGGTGTCCACTTTATAAAATGACTGTTCATTAAGAGAAAAAAAAACGCTTTCAAATAACTTAACCTTAATAAACTTAGATATATAATGCATTGATCGTGGCAATAGAAGATTGCAACGATTTTTGTCTATAATTATTAATTATTATATTTGAAGCATTGAATTGCTTCCTATTGCAAAGTATCAGATAATATAGCCGGAAAACCCCCCATTGCCAAAGTGAATCATGGCATTCCCTTTATGATTTTATGCCGGATTTTGAACCGTGTTATTTTTTGTGCGTACAACAATTTCTTTGTATAAATGTGTATCTGTTTTTGGATACATTTTTCATCGTGTTAGTTCCGACTTTCTTGTGTAATGTCACCATTTCACACGGTGATTCACAAGAAACGAACAAGGTCGTCCCACTTCCAGTGAATTACCGGCACCAGCCCCACAAGTCGAGTTTTAACCGGTTTTATTTCATTCAATTACCTACAAGATCGCTTCCTTTGACCCACGTCATCCTTCATAGCCACTAAACGGGAATAACACTCGTCACGTGCTCTGCATTTTCAAACCTCAATAGCTACATTCACCTGAGATGGGTCGGTGCTCGTTTAAACGATGCACAGTGGGACGGATTGGGGTTTTAGGAGGAAAGATAGAACTCACGCCTTCAATTGTGATTTTACGTAAAAATGATGTTCTACAAAGTTGTTTCTATTAAAAAAACTTTTTTTTTGGTCGTAGCGAAAATTAGGGTGGCCCTTTGTAAAAAAAGATAACCATAAAAACTGTTTTTATTTTAAGGAATATTGGTACAGTTTGATCTACAAAGTTGAAGATCAGA
The DNA here is from genome assembly GCF_002204515.2 of Aedes aegypti. Classification (NCBI taxonomy): domain Eukaryota; kingdom Metazoa; phylum Arthropoda; class Insecta; order Diptera; family Culicidae; genus Aedes; species Aedes aegypti. Next base: position 168,323,553 of record NC_035107.1, read on the forward strand.
AAATTTTAAGCTGATTTGACCAAAAAAATTTTTTTCTAGTTCAAAAATTGACCGTTTTAGAGCATTTTTCGCTATTGATCTAGGGTGGTCCTTTAAAAACAGGTTTTTGTGTTTTATTTTTTTTTATTTAAAGTATTTCAGCAAATTTGCCTTTCCATCACCTGTAGAGCTGATTGAAACGCATATTTTGGGGCCTGCACATTTTTTTCTATGAAGAGTTATAAACATTTTTCATGAAAAACAAACATTGTTTCACTTGTAGATGTATTTGAGGCAAACAGAAAGTTTTTTTGCATGATAATAATTTCCTTTCGGCTTTAAATATGAATAACAAAATATTTCATTTTATATTTATATAAAAGTACTTGTGAATATATTCAAAGGAGGTTAGCAATAAAAATAAGGAAAATAGTCTTCTAACATCTAATTTAGCTCACGGTTGAATTTGTCATCCCCTTAAACTTTCGAACACTTTTATTATGGGATTCACCAGCCTCATCGGGAAACATTCTGATTGGGAGTAACGAATTTCTAATTACCGGAAATCCGTTTACAAGTAATTTGTGCATCGTAGGAGATAAAGCGTACCTGAAATGGTTGATTATTAGAGTATGATTTATGATTACGATGCTGACTTTACAGTCCAGATTAAGGAATATAATCATATGCATTATTTGATACGTAGAGCTGTATTGGAAGATGATCAAAAACTGTTTTGAACAGTTATTTACTTATGATCCAGTCAGCCGACGAATAATACAATTTTTATTCATATTTTAAGCTAAAAAACGCTATAATTATATCAACGATTTTTTTTTATTTCCCCTGCTCTATAAACCCATAAAATGTTATTTTTTGTTATAAAAAAGTCTATAACTCTTCATCAGAAAAAAATGTTTTAATGTTCTTTTTCTTGGCATTACGTTCCAACTGGAACAGATTATGATTCTCAGGTTACTGTTTTTAAGAGCACTTCCACAGTTATTAACTGAGAGCTTTCTTTGTCATATTTGTCATTTTGCTTTCGTATATAGTATGTATTAGTATCGATGATACATTATGTCTATGAAAGTAAATTAAATATTCATGACGAAAAGATTCTTGTATCTATTCGTTTCAAATATCTTGTATGTTTGCATTTCAATCAGCTCTAAAAGTGATGGGAAGACAACTTTCTGACAAAACTTGAAATAATAAAAATAAAACACAAAAACCTATTTTTGAAGGGCCACCCTACATCAAAAGCGAAAAATGCTCTAAATCGGTCAATTTTTGAGCTAGAAAAAAACTTTTTTGGTCAAATCAGTTTAAAATTTTCTGATCTTCATCTTTGTAGAACAAACTGTACCAATATTTCATTAAATAAAAAAGTTTTTATGATTATCTTTTTTTACAAAGGACTACCCTAATTTTCGCTCCGACCAAAAAAATTGTTTTTAAAATAGGAACAACTTTGTAGAACATCATTTTTACGTAAAATCACAATTGAAGGCGTGAGTTCCATCTTTCCTCCTAAAACCCCAATCCGTCCCACTGTGCGATGGTCGTAACTGATTGATCCACGCTCGTCTGACGCATAGAAAACGTTCGAAGAAAAAAAAAACACATTGGTTTATTGAAAAGTCACTCCTGTTTGCATCGTCAATTGTAGTAAAAACATGTTTACTGGACTAGGTACATTTTTCAGAAAAAAAATGCGGTAAATTTGAATTCCACTCAGAAAACTGTTCATACAGAGATACACTTTTTGAAAAAGCAAAAGGTGTATCAATTGTCATCCAAAACGTTGCAATGAAAATATTGTTATCTTCTATTGTTGTCAACAATCTTATTTCGCAACTACAATTTATCGCAACTTGAACAGAATATGACAATGATCGCTCACCGCGTTTGTAGCGATTTTCTATGCTTTGCAATTTTCGAGAACTTTGTCAATGTTGCCTAGGGTGTTCCATTTTTCCCGGCCATCGCGGATTTTGTTTCCTCCTAGATTGATGGATTTTTCATATTATGGGAAGACTTCCTGGAAAATTTCAAGCCAAACCTTCAGCATCGCAATGGGATTTTCGAAATGTGAATTATTTAATATTTTGGGCATTAAATTTTATGCAAACAACTTGCATGGAATAAAAAATCATCATATTGTGCGGTGAAATTTGTAAAAAAAAAAAACAAACATTAACCTTATATGACAGCAGAACTTCCCGGCATAAGGCATTCCTTATTGTATTGTTGATTATTTTTCAAATGGCTGTTTATAATTATTATAATATCTTGTTTTTTTTTTTATTTATAGGGATTCGATGCCGGTTATGGACTCTTTGCGTATTGTGGACCCCTACAGAACAACATAAAATAAAAAAAATACATTGTTGGTCAGCAGTTTTAGGCAAAATATTTGGTCTGAGATACATAAAAACAGATATTTGAACAGTTTTGTAAATGAAACCACACAAGGGGGTCCATAATTAGCATTTCCAGGGGGGTCCATGATAGGCACGTCGGCAGCGAGCCGGATTACAAGGAAATCAAATGGAGGGTCCATAAGGGGTCATGCACAAATAACGTCACGCTCCAAGGGGGGAGGGGGTCAAGCCAAGCGTTACAACCCTTACGAAATTGTTTGAGGTCTCAAAATTAGTGGACCATCCCTAATAGGAAACGTCAAATTTATAAACATTCCTATTATGGACACAGGCGGGGTCCATAATAGGCATAAGGAGAACAGTTTACCAAAAGAGTATTTCGCGGGTTAAATCGAATGATGTTGTGTTTTTTGAAGACGCAATATGAAGTTAAGACATTGAACTTGGTGATAGGCTGCACAAAACGTATATCAATCCAAGATATCATTGCAGAAAAGCGTGGAGATAGAATCTCAGCTACTAAGGGGTCCATTACTAGCACTGAAATCCTATATTATATTATTTTTTCAGCATATGTAGTCAAGACCAGAAGTTGGAACTTTGGACTGGAAATCGATCTGGAGATTTCTGTACTCCTTTATTAAGTGGACAATGTATTTCTTCAGCAGCAGGCGTAGAAGGGCAGTGTTCTGATTGAATGAAAAACATTCAAGATTGATTATTGATTGAAGATCCTGATAAAAATAGACGGATTTCACGCCAACTCGACAAAGGGATTGGCAGCACCCCTTCAGAATTCAATGGAACTTTCTGAGTGTGAAGACTATGTGAAACTAAGATACTTTGCATATTTTGTTTTTTTCAAAATCGATCTAGACTAACATTTGGAAAGGGTCAAAGTTTTTTTTACTTTTTTTTTATAAACCCGTATAACTCGAAAACGGTAAGACCTACAAAAAAGTGTTGTATGGGGGACTGTCGTGAGAATTCCTAAAGTTTAAGAAAAAAATTTTGAAAAAATAAAAAAAAAACATTTTCTACACTGAAAAAAACATGATTCAAAACTTCAAAGTCGATTTAAAAAAAAAAAAAAGGTTATTTCAGATGTTGATCATCCTTAAGAAGAAAGTTTCGTAAGTAAATTTACTAAAAGCCGTCCATACATTGCAATTTGGGCATATTTTAGGGAAAAAAGTTTTTCTAACATCGAATTTTTTAAGTCCAAAATGATTTTTTTATTTAATTTTTATTTCGCTTTAAATAGTCTAGTTTGATCATATTTTCAAGTGATAAATTAGATTTAATCACAAAATAGATTATATTTGTTTTATTGGGAGTAGTTAAAAGAAATACAACGGAGTTATACAGATTTTTTATTTAAATTAAATACAATTGAACTCCCACCAAACCGCTTATGAGAAAATCAACTCCGTCCAACAATCCGATGGGTTTTTTATGGTTGGAAAGATATAACAATAATATTTCATTTCTTATTTGGTCAAAGCCAATCTTGACAGGTGTCTGGAAAGGGTCAATATTACTCCTTAAAACAAGGTAAAATACTGGTAATTAGTGACTGTTCTGAAAATTATAGTTTTATCATACAAAACGCTGCTTAAGGATATCACTGGAATAATTCCCAAGCAACGATACACCCATTCGAGATTTACCAGGTTTATAAAAGAGTTACACGGGTTTATAAAAGAATAGTAAAAAAACTTTAACCCTTTCCAAATGTTAGTCTAGATCGTATTTTGGAAAAAAAAAACAAAATATGCAAAGTATATAAGTTTCACATACTTTTGACATCCAGAAAGTTTCATTGAATTCTGAAGGGGTGCTGCCAATCGCGTGTCGAGTTGGCGTGAAATCCGTCAATTACCTGAGGAGTTATACCTAATTGCTGGACATTTAGACGCATTCTGACTGGAAGTTCCAGTTCATTTTTAATCAAGAAGCAAACGTTTCTACCGTATCGTCAGTTGCATGCTAGTACATCGTTGATATTAATTTTCAAGAATATTCCAATTTAATATAACATTAATCGTTAGAGTTTCGTACCGTATGAGAGTCACAGTCATCAGCCTACAAATCAGCAGTTATAATCGATGTATGACAGAGTTGAACCGAAATTATTCTTTCTGTTAATAGATCAGCTTTAATTTAAGCATTACATTTAAAGTAAAATCTATCAAACCGGTTGTAGTTTAATTCCAGCCGTCGTCTGTGTAAAACTCATATAAGAATCGGCGCAGGATGTTCATTAAATGAAGCGTCGTATCAGGAGCATATACATCAAGCCATGTTTCCAAGTGTGTGTAAAACGAACAGCCCAGGAAGTGACGAAGCTTTTTTCTGGTCTAAGTAGTTTTAATATTTTGAGCAGATAACCGTCGATTATTACACGATTGCTGTTTGATTTCAATGAAAAAAAAAACACGTCGCATACTATGGAGATTTTTCTTGCATACAAATTTTTCGCATGCAATTTTATGGACAAATAACCGATTATGCTCGAAATCGAAAAATCCATTGTGATGCTCGAGATTTTGATGGATTGACTTGAAATTTTGCAGGAAGTCTTCCCATAATAAAAGGAATCCATTAATCTAGGGGAGATGAAATCCGTGATGGTCGGGGAAAAATGGGACACCCTAATGTTGCTAAACATTGCCACAATATCGAATAACAACCATTAAAAAAATGATTTTGTGTTCAAAATAACTGATAACGACTACACTAAACACAAGTTGAAAAGGTTCCATTAATGTTGCTCCCTGTGTCATCACAATTTTTCTTGAGTTTGTATCCGAATCGGTGAAAGTTAAAACAAACAATTGTGAGCGCACTATCTTTGTTGTTTTTTGTGCATCTGTTTTAATGACAATTTGATTCACTGAAGACATAGTAGGAATTTCCACTACCTTCTCTTCATCCATGGTTAGATCTTAGTATATGGTGTTCCAGATAGTATGCGCGTAACTTTGATAATGTGAATAATAATATTTTTTCTTCGATCAAAGAAATATATTCATATTCTTTGTATTTTTCCTTAGGGCATTTTAAATGCAATCTGTCAATATTTTGTTTGAATAAAAAACCTTTTACATTGAAAGAATTAATTTCACGAAATCAATTATCATCTGGTCAGCAAAGGTTGGTAAATGGCTGGGCATGGCGTACCATAGGTGCCTCGCGTACCTGAAGGAATAAAATTGACCCCTCTGTGCGGACCGTAGCCTCTTGCCCAGCAACTCCTATCCCTACCTCCTCGCGATACTGGCCGGGGTAAAAGTAACCTTAGGGAAGATCGGGTAACCAACCCCGGTGGGAGCTTTGGTCGTATGCTGACAGGGAAGGAGGTTTGCTTTTGCTTTTGCTTCTGCAAACCTGGAGCGTCTGTATTCCATATTAGGAGCGGCTCACAACAGCGTCTGTTCCCCATGTCAAAGGTCTGATCATCGCCCGAGTGCCAGAAAAGGATTCTAAGTTAAACTATGCACTATGACCCTCCGAACATTTAGGGGGATTGATCCTCTGGAAATCAATGGGGATGGTACCAGGCCCTGCTAGCCAGCCGTAGCACACGCATACTTGTCGACGTGCTGAAGGACCGCGGATTCGGCATCGTAGTGTTGCAGGAAGTGTTTTGGAAGAGATCAATGGTGCGAACGTTTAGAGTTAACCATACCATCTACCAAAGCAGCGGCAACACACACGAGCTGGGAATAGCTTTTATAGTGATGGGTGATATACAGAGGCACGTGATCGGGTGGTGGCCGATCAATGAGAGAATGTGTAAGTTGAAGCTCAAAGGCCGGTTCTTCAACTTCAGCATAATAAACGTGCACAGCCCTTAATCCGGAAGCACTGATGATGATAAAGACGCTTCTTACGCGCAGCTCGAACGCGAGTACGACAGCTGCCCAAGCCATGACGTCAAAATCATCATAGGAGATCTAAACGCTCAGGTTGGCCAGGAGGAGGAGTTCAGACCAACGATTCGAAAGTTCAGCGCCCACCGGCTGACGAACGAAAATGGCTTACGACTAATTGACTTCACCGCCTCCAAGAATATAGCCATTCGTTGCACCTATTTCCAGCACAGACTTCCATACCGATACACCTGGAGATCATCACAGCAGACAGAATCACAAATCGACCACGTTCTGGTTGATGGGCGGCACTTCTCCGACATTATCGACGTCAGGACCTATCGTGGCGCTAACATCGACTCTGACCACTATCTGCTGATGGTTAAACTGCGCCCAAAAATCTCCGTCGTGGCTTAAGGTGAAGATGAATCGAAGCCAAAGTTCAAATTTTTAAGAGCACGGATCTGGAGAACCAAGCATCCGTTTGAGCTGAAAACCTAATCGATTGGTCACCACCAGCTAGTGACCAATCGATTAAGTTTTCAGCTTGAACGGATGTTCGGTTCTCCAGATCCGTGCTCTTGAAAATTTGAACTTTGGCTTCGATTCATTTTCACCTTAAGCAAACGGATGTCGCAACTGCGTGCGCGCAGCATCTCGAGGCTGCCTTACCGGAAAAGGGTGAGCTGGATGAAGTCCCTCTTGAGGACTGCTGGAGAACAGTGAAAGCAGCCATCAACAATGCAGCTGAGAGCAACGTCGGGTACGTGAGACGGAGTCGACGGAACGATTGGTTTGACGAGAAATGTAGGCAGATTCACGAGGAGAAGAATGCTACGCGAGCGGTCATGCTGCAGCCGGTCTCAAGAAACACGTAAGTTCTATCAGAAGCTCAACGCATCCCGCAACGGCATCGTGCCGCGAGCCGAGATGTGCAGAGATGAGGATGGGAGCATTTTGACGGACGAGCGTGAGGTGATTAAAAGGTGGAAGCAGCGAGCAGCATTTCGACGAACACCTGAATGGCGCTGAGAGCACAGGCAATGAAAGACGAGATAACGGTGGAAATGCCTTCGTCAGTACTGCGGGCGATGGAAACCAACCAGCCTCTACTTTGAGGGAGGTTACGAATGCCATCAGCTCAAGAACAATAAAGCTGCTGGTAAGGATTGTATCGGAGCTGAACTCAAAAAAATGGGCCCGAAGAGGCTGGTTATTTGTCTGTACCAGCTGATAGGCACAATTTTGGAAACAGAAAAGCTACTGGAGTAGTGGAAGGAAGGGGTAATATTCCCCCTCTACAAGAAAGGCGACAAATTAGATTGTGCACGGGTAGAAATCAGAATCCAAAAACAAGATTATGACTCCCCAGGTAACCAACAAGCACTGTTATAAGCGATATATGAGCCATTTAATGGATTTTCAGTGCCTACTAGCTTCATAAAACATTTTCGAATGCTTTTAGGCACTGTGATCCTCAGGCACTGTTATTGGCCGTATATGAGTATATAACGCTTTATTTTAGTGCTTGTAAGCCCTGTGCCAATAAGCCGTACACAACGACCGTCAATGCTTCTAAACGGCCTAGTGCATTGACGTTTATCAACCATAACAAAACTGAATCGGGATTACGACGTTGAAAGAGATTTCATATCCCGCTTGCATCTATTAAAAAGATCGTACGCAAATGTCAACATGCTATGGAATGAAGCGGAACACATCTTACCGCCTCTTTTTCTCTCACCGCAGAGAATAAAGCAATGTATCAGGGGACCTTGGTACCCCAGAGGTTCCAGAAGAGGCCAAAGTGGCCATTGACTGTTTTTATGCCGATTGATAGCCTATTCAAGAGAAATCATGAAAAATGAGCAGTCGCATGATGCACTTTTCAGCAAAACCGGGATTCCCAAGTAACATTGATAGCTGAATAACAGTTTATTCAACTGAAATGAGCTCTGTAAACAGCATTTTAGCTGAATAAGCTGTTATTCAGCAACCAATGTTGATTGGGTTGTCCCTACTACAGGTTCCGCCGGGGTACCCCAGGGGTTCCAGAAGAGGCCAAAGTGGCCAATAACTGTTTTTATGCCGATTGATAGCCTATGCAAGAGAAATGATGAAAAATGAGCAGTCCATTGATGCACTTTTGAGCAAAACCGGGATTGTCCCCTACTACAGGTTCCACCGGGGTACCCCAGAGGTTCCAGAAGAGGCCAAAGTGGCCATTGACTGTTTTTATGCCGATTGATAGCCTATTCAAGAGAAATCATGAAAAATGAGCAGTCGCATGATGCACTTTTCAGCAAAACCGGGATTGTCCCTACTACAGGTTCCGCCGGGGTACCCCAGGGGTTCCAGAAGAGGCCAAAGTGGCCAATAACTGTTTTTATGCCGATTGATAGCCTATGCAAGAGAAATGATGAAAAATGAGCAGTCCATTGATGCACTTTTGAGCAAAACCGGGATTGTCCCCTACTACAGGTTCCGCCGGGGTACCCCCAGGGGTTCCAGAAGAGGCCAAAGTGGCCAATAACTGTTTTTATGCCGATTGATAGCCTATTCAAGAGAAATCATGAAAAATGAGCAGACGCATGATGCACTTTTCAGCAAAACCGGGATTGTCCCCTACTACAGGTTCCGCCGGGGTATCTCAGGGGTTCCAGAAGCGGCCAAAGTGGCCAATGACCATTTTACAGTAACAGGGCATTTGGTTTTGAGAAATCATAAAGAATGAGCTGTCACACGATGTGGTTTGGAATAAAATTGACAATGTCCTCTATGACGGGTTCCGCTGGGGCACCCCGGAGGTTCCGGAAGTGGCCAAACTGGTCCAAGACCCTTTCCGCAGTAATGAGACATCTCGTTATGAGAAATCATAAAAAATGAGCTGTCACACGATGTGTTTTGGAATAAAATTGACAATGTCTTCTACTACGGGTTCCGCTAGGGCACCCCGGATGTTCCGGAAGTGGCCAAACTGGTCCAAGACCCTTTTAGCAGTGCTTGTGGCTTGAACTACATTCGATGTGGCTCGAACTGTTATTATGAAAGCAATACACGATTTTTTTTCACAATCAATAGAATTCCGATAACTCACTACGCTTTCCAGTGTTATTTTTCAAGTTTTCTAGTATTTCTTCTTTCTTGAAACTCACTTACACTAGTTAAACGTGGGTCTTTTAGATAATGTCCGGGTCTTTAAACATTGGCTCATATTCCCGGACAGTCTTTTTATGCACCGATAAATATGTATTTCCAACTAATTTAACAACAGGGGAGTTACCAAACTTTTAAAACATCTCTTCTTTAATACTTATGGTTGAAACTTTTTATAAAAATATAGTTCACAAGCTTTTTATTCAATCAAACGATGTTCGTGCGTTTACCGATCGTTTAACCTGAGTTAAAGTTGAACCACGACGAAATGACGTCCGACACGAACGATTATTTGTTTTGATTTTTATTAATTATTTGACGATGATAACTAGATTGAAATGAATGTTAACTGATGAGCATTGTTACTAATAAAGGGAGTAAATGAAAATTTAACGTATTATCACTTAATTTTTACTCCAATTTATTTATATAATTAAAGTGTCCGGATATTGATACCGTCCGGATTTTGATTCACCACGGTGCTTCCTAGCATTTTGAAAAATACATTTTACAATAAAACGAAATTCAAAGCGATGGCACATAGTATTTTTTTTTTGTAGTGAAAATGTTTTAGCAGAAGTAGAGCATTAGAGTTACATACCAAATTTACTTCACAATAAAAATAATAATAAATACTCTTTATTTTAAACTGTTTGCTCATAAAACAAAACTCATAGCGACAAAATGTAATTTCATTGGCATCAATTTGACTGTAGGGCATTTTTTTTAAATTATTTGTAAGGCGAAGTAGGCCGTCATTGAAATTTGTACGCACCGTTGATGAATGATGATTGTTGCAAATTCGAATCAAATGAAATCAGTTGGTGTTGCACTGACGCAGCTGAAACAGTATCAGCATACTTTGGGCATGTTTGTGCGTACAGTGATACTTTTTCAAGCCATTAGAAACTATCAAGACTGAGTTATCACTTTGAAATTGCAAGCAGCAAAGTCATCATTGCTGCTAAAACGATTGACAGGGTACTTAGCCTTAATGTTAGCATCATTTTCAATTAAATACTGTTATTCTCATAAGTAAAGGTTACGAATAAAGGACATACAAAACACCCCACAGGCCCATCAATGGAGAGTGCTCTGAATGACGAAAAGCTTCTTCTGACTGGAAAGGGAAGGATGGTTTACTACGTTACACTTACAATGCGTGTAAATTACTGCCGCCGTTAGCGCACGGTTATGAGGCCCACAATAGAACACATTTTTCTATAGGAAGCGTGCGGGTGGTCATCGTTTTTTTAGTTCTGTCGCAAATGGTAAAAGATACCACTTTGGCGTCTATGGATGAAAGTTAGAGTATGGATTGATGGAATAAAAATTATTTTTTCGAAAATTTTTCATGATACAGACGATAGCTTTTCCGCTATTTTTCCAACAATTTTCTCCATGGAGAAAAATTTTCCGGGAAATTATTTTCTTTTTATATTTTTAATAGATTTCTGAGAAAAAATCCTTTTAATTTTACTATAAGACTTTGGTTCTACGATGCATAGTTCATGATATATGATTTTTTAAAATTTGAGGTATACAGGGAAATCGTGAAAAAAACCATCTAGAGTTTTCCGGGAAAACAGGCCACTATAATTTTCTTTAAATTTTACTTTTGGTCATATATCCACGAGCTCAACCTCTGGTGAAAATTTCATACAAATCGGAATACCTCCGGTCTAAACTGTCCGATAATAATAAAAAATCCCCACCTGCTTAACTTTTTTGAACTGCATGCCAAATCACGCAAAAAAATATTGCGTGGCGGGTCAAACTTTTTCAAAAAATCAAACGAAATTCAGCCTTGTGAATCGTTCTCACAAGGGGAGATGTTGAACGTATCCAACTGCGTAGGTGTGAATTGATATGTCGCATGATATGATTTTTAGGTAATAATCCGGAACTTCCGGTACCGGTTCCATTGTGGCCAGGTCCTCAAAAGGCAAAACTAACATTTTGTTCAAAAACCCACTCCAAACAGAACGTTTTGTTATAAGAATATCTAAGATAAACAATTAGAATCCAAAAATCACCCTCGTGTCCACGCTTTTTGCGTTACTCAGAAAAGGGGGAGGATGTCCCACCCAAGGATTGTAAGACCAACTAACCGCATTAAATTTTACATTTGTTTCAAATTAATTGATCTAGCGGTCTCCAAACTGTGGGTATTTCAAAATTGAAGGTACGTCTCGGGCTCTTAAGGGTAAAATGAAAGCTTTCAATCCTAGTTTATCAGGAAAAAATAAGAACTGGTCAAAAACTTTGTTTTCGTGTTGACAAATACTGGATCACTTGCACCAGTATTCAAAATGTGTTTTAATGTCTGTTCCTTAATTCGCCACCTTACAGTTTCTACGGAAGGTGACGAATTAACCCTCTAATACCCAACCCCGCTTTTAGACGGGGTACACCTTGGAATTTTGTGTATTTTTTCAAAGTTTAGAAATCAAAATGATTTTGTCCCATAACACGTATATTAGGAAAATTTTATACGACCTTTAAAACATTTTTGTATTTTGGAAAAATGTTTGCAAAATTGTATTATTTTATGACCTACAAATGTCTGGGTCTAATTTAACATGTAATACAAAATTTGTACATTTTATATTTTTCTATCATCAACCTATCAAGAAGAAGAAAAATGAAACTATTCTTTTTCATCTGCTCAAAAATAAAAATTAGAAATCAAAAACTAAAATTCATAATTTATAAATAAAAATAAATCGTTGCCCAAAACGTGTTTAGATCGATTTAGATAGCAAAAATTAGATCGATAGATGTTTAGATCGAAAACAAAAATTTGGGCATTAGAGGGTTAGGAACAGCGTGGCAAAATGAGGTAGAAAGACGTTTAAATAGTAAGCAAACCAACGTATTTCGACTGCGCCACTGGGCGTTACATGCTAGTCCGTTGTCTAGTGTAGTGCTTCCTTCAAAGGGCAAATTGTCCACTGGAAGCATTATCGTGTCGGTGTAGTAAAAGAAAGGTTTCTGAGAATGTTGACACCTCGTTTTAATCTGATTCAATGAACACGAAACGATTCATGCCTATTTGTGTCCTAACACGGTATATAATCTGGGGCGGTGAACACTGGTACTATGGCAAATACTGGTACATCTACCATATTTAATTCTCAAAAAGGATGTCCCGTTTTGATTGGATATTCATATATAGCTAGTACAAAGCTAGTATGGCAATTGCTAGACCCCGTGTACTTGGCGATTTTGCCGTTTTAGTCTTGATTAAAAATGATGAAATATTTTTCGAATCTCCGCAAACAAATCTCTTAAATTTTGGAGCAACTTGATTTGGCCACAATTACTTATTTATACAATACATAACACAAGAACATTGAGATCTGAACTTTTTGTTTTTCAGATCTCTGCCCAGGTTCATAACTACTTGCTCTGAGGATGTAATATCATGAAATATTTGAATCACTTATATTAGTATTTACCTGTATATCAAATGAATCATTGCTTTCTATATTCAAGCATTTATCCGAATGAATGAGAACACTGTCGTAAGAAATGAAGATTTTTAGGTCCTACGTTTCAGGATGATTCCAGCCCTTGGATATTCAACTAATGTTTTGAGCACTGTTGAATATATTTAGATTTTTCTTAATGCAAATTTTGGGTACGCACGACGCAGTGCTGTAAACATTCGACACTTTGCGCGACGTTCGTTTCGTTGCCATGGTCAGCAATCAAAGCACGAGCTGTAGAATGAACGTCGACAAACACAAAAAAGTATCAACTGAATGTCGGCTTACACGAATTATAAGTTTTGCATAGAATTCAGACATCGGATCTTAAACAACATGAATAGTTTGATCTTGCCTATTATGTCGAATGCGACACACATACAGTGAAAGCAGAACAGAAACAAACAAAACCGTAATGTTTCCTAGCGAAGCTATCGCGGTCAGTGACATTCAATTGACATTTTTCTTTTCGACATTCGTTTGATCGCTCGTGTTATGCATGTTTAAGGTAAGCGATGCCGAATATCAGCGAAAACGTGTCGACTACCGTGATTGCTTACAACACTGGCTGCACGAGTATTAGATGATTTACAGGAACGTTAACTTTAAGAGCCAGTTCGCGAGAACCGCAACCCCCTTTCCAAGGGAAGTTGTATTGATGTTCTCCGATCAGGCTTAAATTTTCAGGAATCGTTCTTCTATATAAAAGAAGATGTTTTGCAAAATATTAGATTTTTGTATTAGGGGAAAGTGGGTCAAAATGACCCTCAAAGATTTCATGTCACTAAACATGCAAAATCACAAAAACTGATATTGCTGTTTGCGTTTGACGTGCAAATGCAGTCTAAATGGGCTTCAAATGCGGCAACACAAAGTAATCAAAGGATACTTAGCAACCATGATCAATATCACCGCCAACCCAGCATAGACAATCAAACTTTGACTTCGCCTTCCTTGTTGAAAATCTTACCGCGTTTGGTGTTCCCGCATTTGATATTTGCATTTCAAACGCATACAGCAATATAACTTTAGTAAAAGTGCACGGATTAAGTTGAAATTTGATTACTCTACGTTATATACACTTTAAGATAAGCATGGTATATGAATTTTGAAAGTACTTCAAATCGAAAAAACATGTTTTTCATAAAATTTTTTAGTGATTTTCAAATCGATTTTTTTCTTGCCAACTGAACTAGGTCAAAAACTAAATATGACGTTTTGTAGGGCAACTTATGGGGTGTCATTTGAGGTATAATCCAAATATGCCGTTTCACAAATTTTGTAAAAAAAAATTTCGGTGTGACTTGAGCCAGGTTTGAACTTGAGCCATTTTCCGAGTACCGCAACCCCCTTACCTAGAGAGGTTGTATTGATGTTCTCCGATCGAGCTGAAATTTACAGGAATTGTTTTCCTATACAAAAGAAGATATTTCGCAAAAATCAGATTTTTATATTAGGGGAAAGTGGTACAAAATAACCAGTGATGATTTATTTTTTTAATACAAAATGAATTAAATTGCTTATAGCTATAGTAAAAATGCACGGATTTGTATAAAATTTGACAAATAAAATCTGTTTTTTTTTGTAAAATTATTTTTTTTCAAATCGACTTATTTTTTGTCAACTAAACTAGGTCAAAAAACTAAATATGAAGTTTTGTAGGGCAACTCAAGGGCTTTCATTTGAGGTGTACCGTTGGGAATCAAAATTCGGACGGTATAAGCAGCGTATGGAGGCCTCTTGTCTGTAGTTGTAATACCGGTTTTATCATACCGTGTTGCCGCTGCCATATCTGAAAAAATGACACTTCCTTGCGAAAGTGATGATGTGGATAACAATTAGGCATTGCACCAATGTCGTTGGCAGACTCTAGTAATAAGTGTTGTTTCTTCTCACACTGTTTGGTTGGGAATCAGCTACCGCATATTTTTTTTGTAATGTTTTGATGGGATCGATTGGGAGGGCCACATGTGTGTGTAGTACACTGTGTACCTTATATAATTATATGTCTGCTAGAGATCATTTTGTAAATAATTGAGTTTAGCTAAGTTTAGACTGACTGCACATATGGCTGCTATGAGACACTGTACTGTGTATATCTTGAATGGGATTTTGACTTTTAATGGCCTTGATGTTTGCAAATTTCACGAAAAAGGGAAAGTGAGAGGAAGATTGTTATAAATTGCATTTTTTCTCTATAAATGCATTTTTGCACGAAAATTGTGTATTTCTACAAAAAAAACATATTTTTGAGTAAAATTCGTTTATACGTTACAGTAGTTCTTGTGGTTCTGTGTATTTTCCAACACAAAAATATTGGGGATTATTTTGACTCATATTTCCCTTAAGAAAAGTATAGTTCTGCCAAATGGGTTTCTTTTTGAAAAGTAATAAATACATCTTGAAAAACTATAGATTATTATGAGATAGTTGACAAGCTTTAAGTTGTGCTCATTGTAACTTGGTTACCTGATTAAGTTCAAACACTACAACGAAAAATGTAGTTAATCATAAATCCGGACACTATTGAATCAAAACGCGAACAACTATGTTTTAACATGAAATTGTAAAATTGAATGCAAAGCTTTTCAAAATCATCTAAATATATCACGCCTTTAATAACTAGTAAACTATAATTTTGTATATTATTATGTTACAATAACTATATAAAAATCATATTTTTCATTCAATATTGTTGTATAAACGTTATGGATGTATTCGTCTACACTTTCACTAATATAAGTTCACCACGGAGAATAGAAGTTCGTTTGAAGTAACCTTTTCGTTTTTTTCAATCAATTGTCAATGGTACCGTAATTTCGGGTGAAATTGATCATTTTTCTCGGTTTTTCAGGTGTGTTTTCTAGAATGTTGTCGATGTCAAACAACTGAATGCAGGAAAACAAGTACGATAGTGAACCTCATTTACCCATGTACTGAAATTTTCTAACAAATGTGATCGTAGTGGTAAAAATTATGTTTAAAATAAGAAATCGTGAGATCCTATTTCGGAGTGAAATTGATCGCTCGTTAATACAATAATTGTTAGTTTTGAAAACAATTCTACCTAATTTGGGGTCTCTGAATCCATGTCTAAATTCTCAACAATACAATATTTATGGAGACATTCAATAATTAACCTTGAAGAATACCGCGGAAAACGCCTAAATGTAGGCAATTTCCAATAGAATTTCCTAGCATCTAACAGAAATTCAATTATTTCAACAAAATGGTCAAATTGGTACGAGTATCGATGATACATTCTGTTCTTGGGATGTATTTGAGCATCCTCACAAACTTTCAGCCTGACACCATGTCCAAATCCTTTTTTCGAACTTAAAGTTTATGGATATCTGTCAATACCACACCAAACATGATTTTGGAATTTTCCATTATTTTTATTGATATGAACGTTCTTTAACGCAAAAAGGGTTACAAAATATAATTCTACAATAGTCACGATAAACAATGCTCATTTACCACAGGTTTACTAGATATAAGTGCTCTGTTAGTAAGAAATTAAAGCGTGTGACACGGTGATCAAATTCACCCTACTGATCAATTTCACACGAATTTACGGTAACAGAATTATAAATGCGTGTGAAATGATCAGTCATGTTTATAACAAGGAAAAAAATAAAATAAACATATTAAACTTGAATTAAGCATCTTATTGGTAAATATTATCAGAGTGTCCGGATATTGAAACCGTCTGAACTTTGATTCACCACGGTACACCGCGAATGAAAGCTCTAGAGCAGGGTTGGGAAAAATCTTGAAATTCACTCTACAGTAGCCAAGCAAAGCAATTCACAGTTAGCGAAGCTCACACCCATCGCTGCTGTAGGTAAAAAGCCTTAAAAATAGCAAAATACCCGTTGCTAAGGGCAATCCAAAATTAATATAGAAAAATGTTCTATCTCCCGCAGCATTTCCCGCATTTAGAGTCTTCAATGACACTAATGATTTAGAAAAGTCGTGCACCCAACGTAGGCTACTTTATGAGATTCACATTTTTGAACTACTGTACTGGGAAAACTTAAGTGAGTTTCTCGAAATTCAAGCCTACTACTATTAGGGGAATTCGGGGTAAAACCGACACCCTAAGCTTATTGATAAAATTTGTGTACTTTCGCTTGTTAAACGAACCTAAAATTGTTGTAGAATCAAATATTGGTTATAAATCTATCAATCCTTGCGATCGCTAGATGATATATTAAGGTTATATAGTGATTTAAATCAAATTGATATTTCATCATTTTTAGGTGAGACAATTGAGAGTGCGGGTAAGATCGACACCCTGTTGGGGTAAAACCGACACATCCACTTTGAGTATAATTTATACGTTGTGAACATCACCATCACAATTAATATTTAAAAGAATGCTTTAAACATGACTTTCGACATTTATGACCCCTTCCTCCAAAGGACTAATCACATATTACGTAAATTATTGAGGAGAGGCCAAAGATCCACTAAATATATGTAAAAATTTCAGATGTCCAATGTTGAGATTATAAAATTGGGATGAATGCACATGGATATTATTAATTTGTGTTGATGGAATGCCTACGAAGATGAAGTTGTAGCGAATGATTGATTGTAAAAATAAATACTTTTTTATTCTAACAAAACAGAAAAGTGTAATCATTTTTAGATAAGAAAAACTGTCGAATCTCATGGTTTGTAAATAAACAATAAGATTAATTTATGTGATAATATTTCAAATTCTATTAATTCTTCAATTTTAAATGAGAAAAACATCTTTAAGCTTCATCCAATAAGTTGAAACGTGATAACATAGAAATATTTTTTAATACTTAATGATAGCTTGTGGCAAGTCATATAGTGTCATATTTTACATGTTAACAAGTTCGCAATCCGTAAACTGCACTGGAATTCGAAAATAAAGACTTACATAAACTACAGAGATAGTCTTCCGATTAGAAAGATTCCCTGCAGTTAGATTATGAAGCAAAGTAAGGTGTCGATTTTACCCCAAATGAAAGTGTCGATCTTACCCCGAGTGGACATTTATTTTTCAATAACGTTTTCAGCTGTCGAAAAGTCAGAAATTAATTTCTCCTTCATGTTGTATCAACGTAATAATAGTAAATGATGACGTAGACGCAAAACAAATAATGACTTTATAAAAATTTCACATGCGAAATAGTTAAAGAATAACAGCAAAATATTGCAACTGCTGTTGCTTCTATGTTATCCAATATGATTTTGTTGTTTATTTTGGCAGTTTATTGGTAGTGTCAGTTGTAATGTCATTCGAAACACAACATTTCACATGTTAAGATAGAGCGTGGTGGAAACTGCATAAAAATCTGCTCTAAACATGAAAAATCAAAGGGTGTCGAGCTTACCCACAGTGTCGGTTTTACCCTGATTTCCCCTACCATTCCCATGACTGCTCTTGAGTTATCCTACAAAACTTCATATTTAGTTTTTTTTGACCTAGTTCGGTTAACAACAAATAAGTCGATTAAGAAAAAAACTGAATTTATAAAAAACATTTTTTTTCGATTTTAAACATTTTTTAAATCCAAATACCATGTTTATTTTGAAGCTCATATAACGTAAAGTAAACATGCCAAATTTCACACAAATCCGTGCATTTTTACTTTAGCTATAAGCAGTTTAATTGATTTTGCATTAAAAAAAATAAATCACTACCCCGAAAAATTTTTTTTTTTCGATAGTTTGTGAAACGTCATATCTGGATTAAATCAAATGAAAGCCCATGAGTTGCCCTACAATACCATGCTTATCTTAAAGTTTATATAGCGTAGAGTAATCATGCCAAATTTCAACATAGTCCGTGCTTTTTTACTAAAGTTATATCAGATTTTGTGATATTGCATGATTAGTGACATGAAATCATTGAGGGTCATTTTGACCCACTTTCCCCTAATATTAAAGTCTAATATTTTGCAAAACATCTTCTCTTATGTAGAAGAACGATGCCTGAAAATTTCAGCCTGATCGAAGAACATCGATACAAGAAGGGGTTGCGGCTCTCGCGAACTGGCTCTTAACGTGATTCAGATAATCTGAGCTATCCAAAAAGTACAATGATGGCCATTTTCAACATCAAAAGGGTTGAGGGATCAACTACAGGTATATTCAGAAACAAAAAAAATAGTTAGAAAAAATCTTCATGGGGCATATAAATATCACAGACAGAAGACGTAACAGCCAAAGCAATTATCAATTTGAAACATAATCACGAAACCATTAACGCCCAATGCTGAACATGTTGTGTTAACCGGGAACTAGGTGGCGGTAGTGTGAAAACGTCAAACTCAAACAAAAGCTAAACAAGCACCACGGGTGAGCCGTTCGTCAACTACTAAATATTAGAAGTGTTTTGCTGCACGATAAAAATAATTCGAGTGTTAAGTCTATTTGCTTGTGTAAATATCATTAACACCAACTTCATGATGTTCAAAAGATCTAGGGGAAGACGGGGTAAAAGTGCCCACCGATTTTTCCAAAATATGGGTGTCTCAAGGTGAAAATAAATATATATCTAAGTGTTTTTAATAAATTAACCCTAAGAATGATCCGATATCTACGTTAATCAATGTAGAATTCATGAAACATTATCCTTTTTAGAATCACAGGGAACTGATACACTTTTGCGCAAAATTGTGTACGAAAATCGTGGTGGTCGCTTTTACCCCGTGGGTGGACGGTTTTACCCCGTCGCTAAAAATAATCGTAATAAGACATCACTTTTTCAAGCTTCAAGAAATGAATATTTTTTTACAAATACAACATCTGTTATATTTTTTGATCATGCCTAAGGCTTCAAAAAACGACATGCTGCGTCGAACAAGTTTTTATTGATTGTTGATTTTGACATATGAATTAAATTGCTTAGGCGGGCGGTCTTACCCCGTCTTCCCCTAAGGATAATGTATATAATCAATCTTTTTCATATATTCCAAGTCAGGCCTATGAGAACGCAGTGTTTTGTTTTTTTTTTTGAGATAAGACCCAAATTTCACAGCCGTATTTCCAGTGCATCTACAACACTTAAATTATAGGAGGATCAGGTTAGTTTTGAAAATATGATTGACACACCAAAAGCAGTTCGAACTTCTTTCTAGTTTTTATAAATATGATAAATCTCTATGGTCCCAAAAATCATATTTGCAATGATTTTCTATTATACAACTGGATATCTCTCCAACTCGAAATTCGATATTCCCTTCAAATATCGAGTTATAAAGAGTTGACTGTATTTCAAAATCCTCCAACTCATTATAATAAGTAATAATTCATAGACCACTTTACAAAAAAAGCTCTCAGTTAATAATGTGGAAGTGCTTATTGAACACTAAGCTGATATGCAGGCTTTGTCTCAGTGGAGACGTTATATGAAGAAGAAGAACATAAGGTATAACGTGATAGAAATCTAATTAAAGGCTACTTTAAACCTCTGTACCGTTTTCAGTACCCATAGTTCAACCTAGCCATATCTCATTTCCTTTTCGTATGAATCATGCAATACTAGGTTCACCGTCTCGCATTAGGGGATGCATTATTCCGGCCACAGCCGAACACACTGCTTTATGTAATTCCAAACAGTCGCGATAAGAGTCATTAGGCGTTTTGTTTACATATAGAAAGTAGACGCAAATTACCTTAAACTTGACCGTGGGGGGTAGACTTGTGAAGGGCAATAATTGATCTTTAAATTTTGCGGTAAGGGGGCGGCAATTGTTCATCTCGTAATGCAAAATTTGGGAGTTTCAAATCCTAAAACTTTGTTTGTCTCCTAGTCGAGAACCCTAGCGTGTCGTACTTAATGGACGATTCGTAACGCTGAAGGCTATTGATTAAGCAATTTAGATTAGAGAATTGAATACATAGTAACCCGTACCTGTACATCCTAACATAAATATTTGAACAAACTTCATATGCAATTGGACGTTGTAACGTGTTTCTAAGATATCACGAGGCATATTAATTATGTGTTTATGAAAATCGTGCAATACTGGTTGGAACCCGACATTTAACCGACAATTGAATTGTGACGATCAGCTGGAACTAATTTGTTTCATCACTGAGCTTGAGAACTAAATGATGAAATATTTAGTCGCTGTACGTGCATGGAAAGCAAACGGTCTCGCGTAGTATTTCAGCTACTAACTTGTTACTTTCAGCATTGCGACTGTGAACGGTCATTCTCGCTGTCTCTGAAAACGTCATTAGGTTAGTGTAGCAGTTTGTGTGCTTTGGATATTTGTTTTTCTACTATTCCGGTGATACTTTAGTTAGAGAAGCATGCTCACTTAAATTATTGCTACCTGATTCATGAGCTGGCACTGCCGACAATCATTTGATGATCAATATGACATACAGATTGTGAACATGCTGTTTTGTATATTGTAGGAAAAAGCAGTTACTAAAGATCTTACAGGTACATCGTTGAATGGATAGATTTAATTTCTCATTTTTTGCTTAACAATAACTACCCATATCTGCATTTAAGCGTAACATTTGCATTGTCGTACATTTGGAGTTTATCCCTGTGAGGATCAAATCATGAGTACATTCAACAGGCTTAACAAAATTTACAAGTATGTTCTAGAAAATTGGAGAAAATACGAAGTATTTTTTTGTAATACTACATAGTACCACAGACAAACAGACGTACAACTGACGAAATTTTCATAGACCACGCTTTAAACGATCACTTCGAATATCCTATGTTTCATAGCCCCTCTACCGGCAGCTTCATTTTTTACCGCTAAAAAAAAAATATTCAAATCTCTTCTAATTTAAGAATCCGTGCCGATAATAATCGTTGGTGATCTAGATTTGAAGATATTCCGATCTTCCTTGGGGGACCGACATTCGCCATATAAAATATCTTTGGCGGCCATTTTGTCTTTGGCCAATTTATCCAAAAATAAATTGTGTACTATACAATACCAGGTAATAAGGAGCTATTGTGGAAAAAAATCATACAAATCGGATCAGTATTCTTGGAGAAATCTGAAAATTACGATATGAGGTTTTTTAGAGTTTTCCAGATCTTTATTTGCTCAGCCTGGTGCCAGAAACATAAAAGGTAAAAACTGAAGCTGCCGGTAGAGGGGTTACAGATGTGCATCGTTTTCACTGGTGTTTGAAAATTTACGCTAACGCCTTCTGCAAGTCTTATTGCACATAATTGACTTTGAAGCAAATCGCTCTAAGTTTTATGTCTGTTTGTCTGTACTTCATTATAAATACCACTCTTTTAATTTATTTTTTTATTGTGTAAAACTGTATAATTTCAAGCTTAAACCCCCGAAGTACTTTACTGGTAATAGGAGAGGCCAACAAACCAATGTAAATTAGACCCGAAACAAGATATGCGGCTACTTGAACGTCATGAAATCATCTCAGAAACCCAATGCAAGACATTCACTCTCAATATTGTCATATCGCCCAAGTTGGGTCCTAAGGTCACTACAGTTGATTAAGGAGACAAACATGGATGAAGCAGAAAACTAGACATGCGATTGTTTAAAACTGACCCGACAATGAGTGGATTCTTAGGTCACTATGGAAATCAGATTGTCAACTACTTGAATATGAGGAGAAGGATCTCGCGATCCTTCTATGAAGAATATATGGCAGAATCTGCAGAAAGAAATTAAAAAACGATTTTCACAATGACAAAACAAAACTTTTGAAAATAAAATTTCTCAATTCGACTCTGGCTCAAAGCCCTTTTGGAAATTATCTAAAATTTTGAAAAAAAAAACTCAGTAGCCAATACCGGCATTGTAAGAGGAAAACAAATTATTACTAACTAATTGGGAAAAAGCTCAAAAACTTGCTATGCAGTTTGGAAGCACGCACATTTTTAATTTAGGATTTACTAGTCCAATAGAAAATCAAGTTACTCAGGACTTCGAAAACATTATCAATCAAGAGAACATTTTCGAAAATTCCTAGAAGACTGATTTGAAAGAACAATTATTAAAAAAATCAAAAATATGAAAGCTCCTGGCGATGATGGAATTTTCTACATCCTCATCAAGAAACTTCCAGAAAGTAGCTTATAATTCTTAGTTGATAGTTCTAACAAATGTGTTCAATTGGCATATTTTCCTGACAAATGGAAAAATGCTAAGGTTGTTTCAATTTAAAACCAAACAAAAATCCTGCAGAAGCTTCTAGCTATCGTCCAATCAGTTTGCTTTTTTCCATCAGTAAACTTTTTGAAAAGGTCATTTTGAACAAAATGAGCGTCCACATAAATGAAAATTCAATTTTTGCCAATGAGCAGTTCGGATTCCGCTATGGACTTTCGATCACTCATCAACTTTTACGTGTAACAAATTTGATCCGTTCCAACAAATCTGAAGGCTATTCTACTGGTCTTGCTCTTCTAGACATAGAAAAAGCATTTAACAGTGTTTGGCATGATGGCAAGATCGTAAAATTAAAAAACTTTAATTTTCCAACATACATTGTTAGAATAATTCAAAGTTATCTGTCAAATCGTACACTTCAGGTTAATTATCAGAACTCCAGGTCTGAAAAACTTTCTGTAAAAGCTGGTGTTCCTCAAGGCAGCATTTTGAGACCAATATTATACAATATTTTCACATCTGACTTACCGGAATTACCTCAGGGATGTCAAAAATCCTTGATTGCTGATGACACAGGTCTCTCCGGCAAAGGACGAAGCCTGCATGTCATCTGTAGTAGATTGCGAAAAAGTTTGGATATTTTTTCTACATACTTGCAAAAATGAAAGATTTCTCCAAATGCTTCCAAAATGCAACTAATAATATTCCCACATAAACCAAAAGCTCTTTATTTGAAACCTTCAAGTAGACATGTTGTTACGATGAGAGGGGTTCCAATAAATTGGTCAGATGAAGTTAAGTATCTAGGGCTCATGCTAGATACAAATTTAACTATCAAAAATCACAGTCAAGCCAAATGTAACAAATATATAAAATGTGTGTATCCACTTATTAACAGGTAGGCTTCGTGGCCGTGCGGTTAACGGCGGCAGTCGTTTAGGCGTATTGTGTCATGAAGTGTGGGTTCGATTTCCGCTCCAGTCGGTGGAAACTTTTCGTCAAACGAAAAATTCATCATTGGGCTACTGGGTGTTTCGTGTTGTGCGTTGCCTAATGTTTGCGATCGTTCAGTCTGTGCAGCCTTGAGCTGAAGACGGTGTAAATTGTCTTTTTTTGAAATCGAAACTTTGTCTTGAGAACGAGCTTTTGATCTTCAAACAAATTTTCAGGCCAGCTATTTTGTATGCTGTACCAATATGGACTAGCTGTTGTAATACCAGGAAAAAAGCTCTGCAGAAGATTCAAAATAAAATTTTGAATATGATTCTGACGCTTCCTCCCTGGTATAGTACTAATGAATTACATATAATATCCAATGTTGAAACATTGCAGCAACTGTCAAATAAAATGTTTGATAATTTCAGACAAAAATCGTTGCAATCTTGTATTGCCAAGATTAATGCGTTATATATTTAGGTTAAGTTAGGTTAAGTAGGGTCGGTGTTCCCTTAGTGGACAGTCCCCTATAGTCGCACTAGTGGCTTTTTACGGCCGTTTTGCTATAAATCTTTTCAAAATATTTTTTGACATGAAGGTCAGGAGCTATTAATCTAAGTACCATTTATACACAGCTTGATTTTTTTCAAAAAATGATCGAAATAATTAGTTTTGCTTAAAATTTGAGCTCCCTTGCGCCTATAGTTAACCTATTGTTCCTATAGTAGCACTACTGAGAGAAACTATTTTTTATTATACAAAATAATTGATGAAATAAGAACTTATTTTAAATCAAACGAAAGCTTTTGATCCACGCTGTGTAGGAAAAATATAAAAGTTTTGTAAAAATACGATTTTGATAAGTATTTTGCCAACGCCGTGATGCTAGTGCTACTATAGGAACAGGAATTAGAAATAGTGCTACTATTGGCACATGTATTCCTATAGTGGCACACGCGATAATAAATACAAACATTTGAGTTTTCGTGGTTTTCATAATTTTCCTACAAAACCAAGATAAAAAGCTTTCAGATGATGTAAAAATAATGTCGCTAGCGTTATTTTTCGATTTTCTACGATTTTTTGTTCTTAGCTATGCGGCTATTGGTACATCGACCCTAAATTGTAAGCGTTTTTTTTTCTTTCTCTCATAGCTGTTGAAATCAACTCACCTGTAAAAATTCGTAACTGCTACGGCAAATGAAATGTATTTTTTTGTTAACAAAATGTTAATAAAAGAGTGATTCCAAGCAACAGCACCAACATTTGGTAAATTTTTTAATTCATTTTTTTCTATTGAGCTGAAACTTTGCACAGTTTTCCAGTTCCATCTAAATCGTCATATTCCGATATCAAATCTTCAAGTTGAGTCACGACTAACTTTTCAAAAGGGTGTATGTGAAAATGGTTCAAAAATATTCAAAAAGCTGCACAGCAAAAACGGTTCGTTCGATTGTTAGACAACTAAAGAAACAAAGTTAGACAACTAAATAAAGATTCCAAAAAAAAATACACACAGTAAAAAAAAAAAAAATTTGCATTAAAAAACATAATTTTTGACACAAAAACTCAAATATCTCAAAACCCTATCGGAATACCAACGTAATTTTTTGAGGGAAAACGGTCCATTATATTAGCTATCTACCAAAATTTGGTGATGGTAAACCAATAAACAAAAAAGTTATGACATTTCAAACATGTCACAATTTTCACATTTAGTAGAAAAAAAAAATTTTTTTTTCGGTGTAAATTATTACGGGAACCACAGTTTGTTGCTGATTTTATTGTTAAGGGCCTTGCGTGAATTAAACAAGTCGTTTTCATGTATTCATTAGTATTATGTATATTATATGTATAAATATTATGTATATGTATAAATATTATATGTATATGTATATATGTATAAATTAAAATGAATTAACAGATTACACGAAAATATTTTTTTTTTTGACCATGATATTTTTTTTAGAGTATGATCGATGAGTTTCTAAATGTTATATATGAACTTTAAAAGTTTTGGATTTGGGTATGCGTTATGAGATCATGAAAACATTTTATTAATACTTATTTATTTATTTATTGTTATTCAAATTTTTTACAATATCGAACACTTTTGCATCATTTTCAGTACAGTTCGAGTATAGTTTTGCTTTAATTTTATTTTCTGACAATGGAATGAAACAGTGAAATTTTTGGGTTCCTTGGATCGTTTTCGCGTTATTATATTGCTCGCTGAGCTCTGATGCCGTTAATTCGTACTCTTCAGTAGTAGTAAAACAAAATGATAATTTTGTTAAATCTTCTTCTTATCTGCGATTCGCCCAATCAAATAGTACTTTTGCAGTTTTAATTGGATGCTCACGTTCTTTGGCTAAACTTGCTCTTGTGGCCATGCGCTTTATGGTTCCTCCAATAGCATCACAAGGACCTTTGCCATGTGACGTAGCAAAGAAATGCCATTCTGCATCAATTCCGTACTTTGATTTAAATTGACATAGGCTCGAAAAATTCTTACGGTTTTTGTACTGCGATGCTGCTCCATCAGACATGAAATATATCTTTCTGATTTCTTTATCCTTATCAACGCGTAAAAAGTTAATCATTTTGGCAATGAACAAATTTACAGATACTGAGTCGTGTCTTAAATCTTCGGAAATTACAATAAAACTAAAATGTTCAATTTGCGTACTTCCATTGAAATAAATAACGAATGGATGAATTGTAGCTTGTTGTACGTTCCAGTGATGGGACTGCACTTCATCTTGCAATACAAAGCTATAGTTTTCAGAAAAATCACAAATGACTAAAAATTCACCATCTTGTAATGTATTTTTTAAAAAGCGGGATTGCTCTGTTTTAATAAAGTCGTGAGGAATTAAACTTTCTAATTTCAAGCAACAAAATGACACAAACTCATCTACAGGTTTTACAATAGTTTCTAGGTCACACCTATCCGTGGTCACCCATTGCTCAAATGATAACTGATCAATATAATTTTCTTCAAACTCAGCGAATAAAGTATTTTCCAATGATGAAGAATCTGGACAATCCGAACAAGATCGTAGATAGCAATTTGATGTTGTATTTTCACACAAAAGACTACCAGTTAACATTTTAATATCCTTTGATAAATTGATTCTTTTCAAACTATGTAAGATTAGGTTAATATTTTCGTGTGTTGTGCACACACAAACATTATGTGTTCCTGAATTGGATAGAAGCTTGCATTGCCTTGGACGAAGGCTTGCAAATGAGGAAAAACCTACCTTAATAATTTCGTTAATTTCCTTGAAGCGTGTATACGCTTCTTTCAAAGTAGTCATCATTAATCGTTTTTGGATTGCTTGACGCTTTCCATCTTTTTTTACAGATACATAATCTTTTTGGCCAGACATAGCTCTACTTACTTCATCGTCTTCAAAATATTGAATTATTTTTTCTTTTGTCTCATCTGTTAATGAAGTACTCGACCTAGCATTTTTGGTTGCAAGACAGTTATTTTTGAATTGTTTTGCCTCTTTTGCTGTATTTCTATTGGTTTTGAACTCATCAATGGCGTCTTGAATAGACCACGAGCTTGGCAGCATCGACAAAATCAATAATTTTTCTTTCCTTGTCGTGGCTAGATTCGAGAACCTTTCCTTCATATTCATAATTACATCATCGTAGTCTGTATTTTTCACATCCTCAGGTCCTAATTTGAAGAGGTTTCTTCGTACAGCTTCGTTGATTTCACGGTATTTTTTCTCGGGATAATTGACGTAACCCATCTTCGTCCATTTAATCGGAGTCACTTTTATTCCAGCTATCCCTTCGTTGAAGCGTTCGATGTTGACCTTCTGGATGCACTCATCTTCTGATTGATTTGTTGAAACAGATGTCGCTGATGGTACCGTAGCAAGACTATCTGCACTTGGTACTTCTGGTAACTCCTCAGTTGTTGTCGGTGCATCTAGTAATTCCTCAGTTATTGTTGTTTTCGAACTTCCTCCAACCTGATCCACCGATGATGTACAGATTGCCCGTTTGTCAACGTTTAAACGGCAGGACGTACAAATGCGTAAATTTGTATTCAATGTAGACATTGGAGAATAACCAGCCGCTTCAGTTTATCTATGGTGCTTTCGGTGAGATTTCGTAGCTCTTTCGAACACTTTTTTTCTGCAAACGGCCTGCAACAGTTGAGAAGCGACTACTCATGTTGCTCGTTAGATTTTAATAAACAAAATCACTTTTAAGTTTTTACTGACTAGTTTGGTGTCGTTTGCTTGACTGAAGAAAAATTTTACAATTAAATCTTTTATAACCATAGTGGTAGTATATTTTTAGCTTTTTCGTGAGTATGTTCATGGTATGTACCTATCATGTTTTTGATGTTGTTGAAGTTACTCGCTTTCTCCCAAATATGATTAACAAAGTCTATTCTCTACCAAGGCGGGTCTATACCAAGGTGTAATCAGATTTTAACTTTGTGGAGAAAACCAGCGCTGAGAAAACCGACCTGCTTTACGTATACTAGATCACCTGGGTATAGACCCGCCTTGTTCTCTACGAGGTAAACTTTTTGCAGGTAAACTAGTCGTATACCTGTATAGAAAACTTTTTTTGTAGCTTTTGTCTTCAATATTAGATTTCTTATAGGTTTCTTTTATCAAAAGGTTTCAACACTATTGAGAGAATTTTTCTTCAGTTACGTAAAATAAAAAATATGACACTATCAAGACTTTAGATCACAACACTGGATCGCGTCTAACTTTTTAATAGATGCTATAATAGTTATGAATAATTAAATAAAATATCATGAAAACAACTTGTTAACCTCATGTGATACCCTTAACAAAAATTCAGCAACAAACTGCGGTCCTAAAAAAAATTAGCAATGAAAAAAAAAAATTTTCACTAAGTGTCAAATTTGTAAAATATTTGAAATGTCATAAATTTTTTGTTTATTGGCTTACCATCACCAAATTTTTATGGTAGATAGCTAATATAATGGACCGTTTTCCCTCAAAAAATTACGTTGGTATTCCGATAGGGTTTTGAGATATTTGAGTTCTTGTGACAAAAATGATGTTTTTTAATGCAAAAAAAATTTTTTTTACTGTGTGTATTTTTTTTTGGAATCTTTATTTAGTTGTCTAACTTTGTTTCTTTAGTTATCTAACAATCGAACGAACCGTTTTTGCTGTGCAGCTTTTTTAATATTTTTGAACCATTTTCACATACACCCTTTTGAAAAGTTAGTCGTGACTCAACTTGAAGATTTGATATCGAAAAATGACGATTTAGATGGAACTGAAAAACTGTGCAAAGTTTCAGATATTTTTGAAATGGTCGATCAGAATCGACTTGCATGCCTCCGTGGAATCCCTCAAAAGCTTAATATTGTTATACCAAAGTAGGCTGATAGTGTTGTCTAATACAGAACACCTAGATATGAGGAATAAATGTAATGTTTGGAATGATACTCATTTTTAAGATTTTGTGCTAACGTAAGAACTATAGTACACTCACAAGACGCGACGCGAGACTGGACACAACACTTATTGTTCTTACAAACATAAAAAGGATTTAAACATTTACCTTTTTCGTCGACCGGTTTCGGGCTCGATGTTGCCCATCTACAGGACGATGTCCAACTGATTACATAAAAGAGAACAAAACAGCTTCGTACTTTCTTCAGTACACGGAATGATACTAATAAAGAATAAAAAAAAAACTATTTGAATAATTCAATCAATGGAAAATTTAATCCACAGTAATGTTCGATTTCGACTATTAGAGCAAGATAAAATAATTTACTATGATCCCAATTCTACTTACGGAATCGCCGATCCAGAAAATGAGATCATGTGGTAAACGTAACGCTGGTCTGGCTTGTTAGTGGGTAATAATTTCCGCGTGAAAGTGTGCTAGCGAGATAATTTGTCATTTACTGGATACGTAATTGTGGCTGAAGAGAATGTTGATAGGATTGCGCTTCCTAAGTGTAAAAGTACCATACATCCAGCTTCCGGTCTAACTGGTTGGTATTGACTAGTTTTGTATATTTCTTTTATTTTTTTTATCACGTTCACAGCTTAGACATGTGAGTTTTTTTTTCAGTTTAGGAAAGGGCAGACACCTTACTCGAGTGAACCAAGCAAGCAGTTGGGTTCACAGATATTTCCAGTACTGATAATAGCAAAGAACTCAATTTTCATACAAGGTCCGCATGTCCGCTCCCTTTTTCTACAAGATCCGCATGTCATTTGGTATAGATTGATTCATTCGAGGCAGTTTGCCAGCTGTTGGATTCCAGTTTTTTTTCTATCTGTTAACATTCCTTATGCCTAAGTAATCACCATACATATTGGCTCAGTGCATTAACTATATGGCGTGTGAATATGCGAGGGCATTATAATTTCAAACAAATACAGTTCGAACTACTGACCGAATGGCAGTGAAACAGAAACTAGTTCAGGGGAATCGTGGCCGGATGCCGAATGAATAATTCAGCTAATTTGATAAACGAGACGCTCAATACGCATTGAGACATGTGTTTGATAGACCCTTTGGAGACATGTGTCTTGAATTTTCGATGATTAAGAATCCTATCACCCAATTGTATGCATTATATTCAAAATCCGCTTTTCTTATTTCCCTGTGTTAGTTTTAGAGAAGAAACCCATAAAATATGGTAAATTAATGGTTGACCGTGTTAATTAATTATAACAGGTTTTTATCAATACTGGATCAGTTGAATACAGTGACGGAATAGGGTTGTTCAATTGTGCATTTTATGTTAATTACTATGTTTATTGGTAAACATTTCAAGCATTTTTTATTGAACTCTCTTTTTCCCATGATTAGCACTAGAGCTCCATTGATTTTCGACGAACTTGAGACAAACAGTAATAGATGAATACAGTTACTAGAAAATATTTCCATACTCAAAAGATTAACAGCCAATTAACTGTTTCAATAATTAACATAATTAATTTGATAAACATTTAATTTACTTTTGAAAAATAAATTAAAAACTAGTGTTAAAAAAATTAGGCGATTTGCAACATTGCTTGTTCGAACAACTTTGGTAAAAACACTTATTTTATAAAGATATAGACGATCAAAGTCATGGGAAAGAGAGGGTTAAATTGTAAAACCTTTTATTTAAAGATTTTTAGTTGACTAGTTCTTCATTTCCATTATTCTTCTAAGGGCATGCATTTGTATGCATATTACAAAAAACTTTGTTGGCAATCTGCTGTATCCTTTCTTTTTTGTGGGTCGTAAAAGTCGGTAAACGGAAATTGTTACCACGCGTGAATGCAATGCCAACATCATTGTGCTTTATTTTTTATCGGTAAACAGTATTTAAAGAACATCTTGTGTATTTTTTCTAAATAAATTATCTGTTTTTAGATTTCTGATCATTTTTATTAGGTTTCGGTCAAACGGAGTAACTTGCAACACTTTTCAGCTCCAAAGCTTCATAGACAAAAGATCAAAAGTTTTAAATAAATTATAAACAGTTGGGTATCCTAATCCCGAAAATGTGCATATCTCAAGCCTCCCAGAATGTGGTGTAACTTACAACACACAGTGCTACTTGATGTAAACCATTGAATTTTCTAAAATATACCTATACGTATATCTAATAATAAGTTGCTAGAGTAAACCAAAAAAAAATCAAAGAACTAGGCACAATTGGTCGGTGTTCAGACAGACTAGACCAAGTGTTTTCAAATGGTTACCGGAAAACATACTTCAGGCATTCGAAATATCAAAATATTTATACTACTCTTAGTAATACTGGAACTTATCTATTATTCTAAAAAAAACTATAGAATCCATAGAAAAGATTCTAAGGATAATAAGATTCATATTTTTAAATATTATATTTACAAGTTTAAACAATAGATGAGAATTCAAAAGTTTTTACGTTAAAAACTACAAAAATATTCATATTTGCCTATTAATTTTATTAAACTGTAGACAATCTGATTTTTTTATCAGGCTTCACTACTAATCAACAATGCTACTTTAAGTAAAAACGTACAACTTCATATACTAACCATTTAGTAGGAATGGAAAACAAGAAACATATTTATCTTTCAGCTTAAGCACAAAACGATAAACTAAATCCACATTTGAACAAAAATCTGCCAATAATCAAACAAAGAGATCACAAAAAATCTACTTAATCTTGCAAGAAACATAAATTTTGTATCGTGTCGATATGTTACAAGGTATCTCCTGTTCAACGTTACTCCATTTGACAGTATTGACTTTTTTGGTAGTCAAAAATCCAGTATTTTTTACCGAAAAAGTTGAGAGTGCTTGTAGTTGTATCTTTTTTCACAGGAGATCAGTAGGAGGTATATATTTATCTCAATCTGCATCTTCGATGCGTTAATGATTTTCACTAGGCGGCATTCACAATTTACGTAACGCTCTAGGGGGAGGGGGGGAGTAGGCTGAAGCGTAACGGCTCATATACAAATTTGAAATTTTTCATACAAAAAGCGTTACGGAGGGGGAGGGGGTCAAACATTTCCAAATTTAGCGTTACGTAATAAATGGACGCTGCCCTAGCACCAGAAAAGGATTAGAAATCATATCCCATTCATCTTTCATCATCATAGTACGCTTTTTCTTACACCAGACAAATTATTAATCTGCTTACTTACTGTCCTGTTTCACACATTTGATGCTTCGATGGTTTTCAAAATATGGAATAAAAAACAAGATTTCAGTACCACTGAAATTAAGTTGATCTATTGTGGTGTTATCCTCTTTGTTTTTGCCGTACTGTAGAAATATGTTTCTATATGAAGTAACTATCTCCACAGCTATTGGCGTGCATCCCAATCAGGTATTACGTTTCGGATAAAATGTAGTACCTGTTTTGGATGATAGTACTGAATTTCATTAGGCTCTAGCAAGCCTTTATCTAAATATCTGCAACGCTTGTGGATAGTGCAACACACTTGCACAACAAATGTTCAGTGCTTTCGCTTTCTAATTTACAGAAACGACACATATCTTCTGGCAATTTACCTATAATTTTAAGGTAACGTTTGCTGGGGCAGTGGCCTGTTAATAAGCCAGTATAAGAACTTAGATCGTGTTTATTGAGGTTTAACAACCTCAGCGTTTGATAGGCGTCTGGTTCGATGAATCGTTTGGACTGACGAGAGTCCATTGCGTTCTTCCAGTTTAGTTTAATTTTTGCCTTCATCCAGCTCTTTATTTGCATTTTCAGAGCACAAGAGGCCATTCCGAAGAACGGTTGGGGCCCTATAAATTGCATGGAAGAACCTTGTTTTGCTAACTGATCAGCTTTTTCATTTCCTTCTATTCCGCAATGGCCAGGAACCCAATATAGATTAACCTTATTACGATAGGACAACTGCTGCAGTAGCTTGGAACACTTCCAAACAAGTCTTGATGTGTAAGTTCTAGACTTCAAAGCGTTCAAGGCTGCTTTGCTATCCGAACAAATACATACCTTGCTATCCGAACAAATACAGTACCTTGGCTTACGCTTGACAGATACGCGTATTTCGACTACGGCTTGTAGCCTTCTTTGGTGTAGGTTACTCGAATATATTAAAAAGAGTGAAAAATATAATAATCAATGCCAATTCGATTATTCATCAGAATATCACGAAATTAGAATAGAAAAAAAACAATTTGGTTCCAACT
This sequence comes from Aedes aegypti, assembly GCF_002204515.2. Taxonomy (NCBI): domain Eukaryota; kingdom Metazoa; phylum Arthropoda; class Insecta; order Diptera; family Culicidae; genus Aedes; species Aedes aegypti. The sequence continues at coordinate 168,357,176 of NC_035107.1, forward strand.
GTGGTCGATTTGAAAATGGGCAGAAACAAGTCTTTATATTTACGTTTAAATAACTAAAAGGGGCCTATTTTATAAATCGATTCATGTCACTCGTCTGTAGTCACTGTCAATCAAAGTGAGCTCACATATTGCAGAAATCACCCGTCAACACCTATGCTACTCATAAAAGCATAACTGTCCCATATGGGTTTTCGAGCCAACACCTTTTCTCATCACAAATTTCATGTTTTAATGTATACTTTACTAAGCATATGGAAATTTACACACTTTGTTTGAAAATTTTGCGGAAATGACTTTTGAAATCAGCATGCTCACTTTGATCGACAGTGACTACAGACGAGTCACATCAATCTGCATGATTTTAAAAATAGGCCCCTATATTTGAACTGTGAGAACCTGTGAGAACCACACTCATAGGGGACGATGTTTTTCATTCCATCCATTCCTCAAGAAACATACAATTTCAAACTTTCTATCTAAAATAACTCGAAGTGATTAATGCCTAGTTTTTTTTTAAGAAATCCAGAAAGCTTGTAGTAAATGATTCTGAAAGTGATTATAGAACACTTAACTGAAGAACAGACTTTGTCCTAGTCGGGACCAGAAAAAATAATATGGGAAAGTTATGTACATAGCGGTAGTTCAGAACAGGTTTGAATTGTGATCACCCCTAAACACGTGTCTGGTATTGATTCGTAATCCCCGCGTCGTGCAAACCATTAATCAATCGCTTATAGATTTTGCATCAAATTATTCAACCATACTCGTGTAGATCAGTATAAAAGGCATAAATGAGGGTGGAGTTCACAGCTTTACCGGCTTACATTCGTTGCATTGGAGTGAGACTCGTGTCTGCTCATAACGGATCAAGTGCTGGGAACTAACCTACCACCCGCGCACAAAACGTATGCCGCTTGAAAGCATTACAAATATGGAATTTTTCTCAGCACAAATTTCCTACCTTACAGAGGCGTTGGAGGTCCCGTAGGGGTTGTCCATAAATCACGTGATATTCTGTTTGGGTTTTAGACCCCTACTTCCACTCGTGTTTCTTTTTTCATACAAAATTTCCAAATTTGTGTGGACCGTGGTCTTTGACCAGTATCACCACCCCACCACTCTCTTCTTCATAGAGGACCACGTGGTTTATGGACGACGCCAAAAGTGTTTGTGTCAACGAGCATGATCGTGTCCGGTTTGACCGCTATGTTTCATCACGATTATCACAACGGTGCGCGCGACTTGTTTGATCGCGATTTTAATCAAACGCAAATTAATTGCTCATAGACGATGCGTGAACAGGAAGCATGGGTGTCAATATGCTACTAATTGAATAAGATCTTTGATTAGGCAACCGCATAGGTAAAAGTTAAATGGCGTTAAATAGTTACTGTTTTGACGATAAAGTGGGGGATATTGGGGAGACTTTATTCCCCTTCCTAGATTTGTCCGTATCTCTGCAGGGAAATCTTGTTTTGATGATTTTTCGGGCAAAGAATCTCCAGTAAGCATATTTCCATTAACATAAATTGCACGATGATTATAAAATATTGTTATCGTAATCGAAATGATTTTCAATGATATGTCTTACGAAGCATTTAAGAAATTTGGCAACACTTGACCCTCCATTGAACACAAGTACTGAGGAGAGGGTTATTGTATTCGGAAAAATACAATTTAATTTTGCTTAGGTGTTATCCAAACCACAATGAAATACGCCTGTTTCAAAATGTGCAATCGTTCTAGAAAATACTATTTTAGTATTTTCGATAGGAATTGGGGAAAATTTATCCCGCTCTTTTTCTAAACTCACTAAGGGCAGGCAAAACGATTGTTTTATAATACTTCTTATGGCCAAATATTACTTAATTAAGCATCTAGAAGTTTCCAAAGTGGGCCCTGATAGCCGTAGCGGAAAATGCGCAGCTATTCAGCAAGCCAAAGCGGAGGGTCGTGACTCGAATCTCTTCCGTCGAGGATATTTTCGTAAAGGAAATTTTCTGGACTTCCCAGGGCATAGAGCATAACATATCCTATATACAACACATTAATCATGGCAATAGAAGATTGCAAGTTGCAACGATTTTTGTCTTAAATATTTTATTTGACATTTGTTCCAATGTTTTAAGATTGGATATTCTATGCAGTGCCGTAGCGTGCGGTTGGCCAGGGCGGCAGCCTTCGAGGGGGCGCCAAAACGCGTAACATACTTGACGATATTTTCAAAAGTTTCAAAAGAATTGCATACGCATAACAGTAGAAAAAAAGTAGAAATTTCTGATTATTTTCTATCAGTGCGCAACGTTCCGTTTTGCCTCAATTTCCGAACATGGCTCATATTCCGCACACTAGACTTTTTCTATCGATTTTTCAAGAAACTAGGTACTTAGTTTTACCACATTCCGCAGCATGATGAATTCTTGTACAATTGAAGTCCGTCACAGCCAAGTTATTAAAAAAGAACTTTACTGAAGCATAGGCTGGATTCCTATAAAAATTCCCAAAAAATATTAAAAAATCTTGAGTACAAATCAATTGAAATCCTGAAACAAATTTCACCGTAGATAGAATACTGTTAATATGAAATCCTTGGCAAAGTCCTTGAGGAGGATAGAACTTGGAAATTTTCGGTAATTTTTTTGGTAACTTTGATTTGCGACTGAGAGATAAACGTTCATGCAAAAAATACGAATTTGGAGCCCAGTCGGTTATAATTTATAACTTATAAAGAACAGTCCTTGACGAAAAAAACAAAGCTGCTGAAAACAGAACAACCAAAATCATCGTAATAAACACAATATCGATGGATTTTAATATAAAACTTGGTGTCATTCTAACAGAATACTAGCCTGAGTACTTCTAATAAATAATGTGAAAATACCGGTTGTCATTCTCATATTGTCATGGGTACAATGTTCAAAGGATATCACCAGATTTTCTGACGAAATCCTAGACTAAAATTTTAGCATGATCCTGATAGGTTTACCTTAAAATTTATGAACAGACTGTTTTACACTAACTGAAAACCATTTAACTTTACGAAAATTCTGGCAATTTAAAATGATAAGTTACGACTAACCAAACCATAACATTCAGAAATTGTAAAAAATTCGGAAAATATATATACCATGACCACACAGTTACGGATCACCCACAGTGACGGATCACTTTGGCATTCAACATTGAATAACTCGCTCAAAGCAAATGTTTAGCACAACATTCAAACGCTAAATAACGGTGTATTTGACAAATGTTTAGTTGGTACCACACAGCAATTGTAATTGTTGGTTGTCGTTAACGAAGGCATCGCTGTCCACTGCTCAGTTTTTGTTTCGATATTTCGTTGTGATAATTATAGCGTTAATACAATATTTTCGACTCTGCTTCTTCGCCTCTTAGTGAACCACACGTTGGTAAATTTGCTGGATCAGTTTCGACATAATAAGTTCAGAAATTTGTCAATTCCGATTACCTCATTTTACACCATTGTTATCGTTTTGCTGTGCATAATCTGAAGCAACAATGGAATGCCCAAAATGCTCGAGCTCACTACCTACCAACTGTCAAGAGAGAGGATTCGTAGTTTGCGGGGGAAGCTGCTTGAAGTCTTTCCACGCTGCATGTGTTGGAGTTTGTGAAGCGATTGCTCGATGTCACCTAAAAAACGTGATTTGGCTGTGCGATGATTGTTTAGACGTGTTCAACAACCAGGTTTCTCGTCAGATGCAAAGTGATTGCTCCTCCGTAAATATTGAAGAGGAGATAATTGATATAAAGGAAAAGCTAGTGAGCATCACGGATTCCTTATCTACGCTGATATCTAAGCAAGTTCCAACTGTTGCACAAGTATCTCAAGAAGACACGCTTAACTCGATACAACATCCAACTCATCAGTCTACCCCACTATCGAAACTTAATTGCGGCTCTAGGATGAATGCATCTATAACTACAAATAACACTCATTCCTCTTCAGATGCCAACAGCCTTATACTGGATAGAAGCAATGATTTTTCCCTTTTCCTATCGAATATCGATTGTACTGTTTCCCAGCAAGAAGCTACTCGGATGGTCATCGAATCTCTAGGAATCAACGAAGTAACTGAGAAGATCGAAATTGTTAAACTGGTGCCGAAATGGAACGTTCACAACTATTCTCAGTATACATCGTACAAAGTGGTGATCGATGGGAAGTATAAGCAGAAGGCGCTCGAAACGAACACTTGGCCGGTCGACGTTATGTTTCGAGAATTTTTCAATTATCCACGACGTACTTGGAAACCTACGGAAATTCGCAACGTTAATTGAGTGAATCACAGCAGTATACATCCATGTCCTTAAAATGTGTTTGCTTGTTTGTTATACATGATCGCCGTATATTGTAAAATTAAATTCTGTTGAGTTGAATGTCAGTATAAATGTTTGTATATTAATTGTAAACGTATTAAGTAAAACATCATTGGGGCACTACAGCCTGTTGATGAATCAAATAAATAAATAAATTATATGGTCGTTTTCTGTAAGAAGTGCCGTCAGCATTCATAAGCTCTCACAGATGGTAAAATTCAAATTTTATAGCATAAAACATGCTCGTTCGCTTCGATTTAGTATGAATTCTTTGGAAAACATTTTTCTTGATTGTTGATTCTAAATACCGAATATTAGCACTTCTAACTAGTGATCCATAATATGGACCAGGAAATGATTGTTTACCACGGTTATGGATCACTTCCAAAGAATGTAGATTTCTGCCATTTTAAGCATTGGATTCGACATTTTCAGACAATAGCACTAAGGATAAAACTAATAAAACATCAAGGTTTGTAAATTTCATTTTTTAGCAGACAAAAATGGGTGGAAAACTTGGTGTGGAGCAAAAACAGTTCATGTCACAGTTACTACAATGCAGTATCACAAAAAAGGGCATTTTACTCTTGTTTCCAGCTCTAACACTGCTATTTTTTGCAGTAATATGTGACACATTGTTAACTTTCGCCAAATCATGCAATACAGATGCATTGTGTTGAAAATCTCTTGATTTTGCGCACTGATCCGTAATGCCACAATTTGATCCATAATATGAAAATTGATCCATAATATGGTTTTCAGAAACCGATACAATTTTTAATTTTTATGCAATCCTATGTAAATATTACACTCAAAACAGTTTACTAACCGAAGTTCCAATTTGAAACGATTCAATTCGTGCTTTTAAATAACAATTTTACGTTTTCCATGTCGTTTTATTGAATTTTATATGTTGGACTCCACACTATTCGATCCATAACTGTGGGGTCATGGTATATTTTTTTACAAATTTATGGGAGAATTTTTTTAAACTATCAATTTGTGTGATTTGTGCTAACGTAAGAACAACACGACATTCACGAAACGCGACGCGAGACAAGACATAACACTTATAGTTCTTACCAGTGAATGAAATTATCGCGGAAATGAGACGAAAATAGGCATTTTTCAAGCTACCCGACAATAAGCTTCCGCCTTTATCTTAGCTTAGCTTAGCTTAGCTTAGCTTAGCTTAGACTGACTACACATATCAATGGTTGCTATTCCGTGATTGACCGAAGTCAGTGAAAATGCACAAAGAATCAACTAGAAGTTCGGCTGGGATTGGCCATAATCTTCTTCATTGTGCATAATTCAGTGCCTCTATTTATACAGGGTCAATAACGGCGCCGGCCACGTCCTTGCAGTCAGGTGGGATTGGGGGAAGGAATGTTAGTGTGTAACCTTTGCTATTTGGAGACCGTGTTTGCCTCTGCATCTCCACAAGTTTACTGGGAGAGATGTTTGTTAATGGGAAGGATCGTTGGGTCACAGGATTCACTTTGATAAGCGATTAGACCATGATAAACAATGATTTGTGAGATATATACATGCTTATATGTAAATATAATATTTTCATTGATATGAACAATTTCTATGTAGAGGAAAATTATGCCGACACTTGAGGTGACGAACCATTCAAAGTTTGTTGAACAAATACCTAAATGTAACATTCCTAAAGCTGTCAGGACGAAAGCATGTGTTATTATATTATTACTCATTTGAAAAGAAAAAAAAAACTCGATTGGTTGGGACATCATAGAACACTCTTATTCTTATGCCGACACATAGAGGTGTTCTGAAAAAAAAAGTTAAACATAAATAAATCATGAATAAGAGTTTGTGTCGACACTCACAGTGACGAACCATCCATAGTTTGTTGAAAAATCATATTTGCGTCCCACCATTGTAACGATTAAATGTACAGTCATACATATTTTATAGATTAGAAATAGTAGTATGAAACGAGCTTACCAATTGATCCGTTATCCTTGACTGAGCAGCCACAATCCACTTTCAGCTTCATTCGTTTGCTCGGCTATATAAAAGCACTCAGAAAAAAAATAGGCGCGCGACCCGAAAAGGAAAAAAAACTGACGACTGCTCGGGCTTTCTTGACGCACTGCCCAGAAGCAAGCGTTAAGGTCGAAGGATCAAACAAGAACTAACCGATCGCGGCACTTTTTCACTTACTCCAACCGAACTTACCGATCACGCCACTTTTTCACTTACTAGACCGACGCGCGACATGTTTGATCCTGCCCTCGTCGCTCGCTCCGGCAAAAGCAAGCGTCAAGGTCAAAAGATCAAACAGAACTCTCCGACAATTAGTTTCCGCCTTTATCTGCGAGAAACAGGTTTCGTGAACTGCTATAATTGTTGATCATTGTACTGATGAAAATCCAAGATCGATCCGATCATATGCACTGATCCAACTTTATCGGCTCTAAACTTATCGCGATAATTATCGAGTTGTGTTTGAGCCTTCGACCTTGACGCTTGCTCCAGCGGGGGCCAGCGATGAGGACAGGATCAAACATGTTGCGCGTCGGTCGAGTGAAAGTGAAAAAAAACCGCGATCGCTTAGTTGTGTTTGACCCTTCGACATTGACGCTTGCTCCAGCGAGGGCCGGCGATGAGGACAGGATCAAACATGTCGCGCGTCGGTTGAGTGAAAATGAAAAAGTGGCGTGATCCGTTAGTTGTGTTTGAGCCTTCGACCTTGACGCTTGCTCCAGCGAGGGCCGGCGATGAGGACAGGATCAAACATGTCGCGCATCGGTCAAGTAAAGTGAAAAAGTGCCGCGTTCGATTAGTCCTTTTCGATCTTTCGCTGTTGACGCTTGCTCCTGGGCAGTGCGTCAAGAAAGCCGGAGCAGTCGTCAGTTGTTTTCTCTCTCGGGTCGCGCGTCTATTTTCTCTGAGTGCTTTTATATAGCCGGGCAAACGAGTGAAGCTGAAAGTGGATTGTTGCTGCTCAAGGATAACGGATCAATTGGTGAGCTCGTTTCATGCTACTATTTCTGATCTATAAAATATGTATGACTGCACCTTTAATAATTACAACGGTGAGACGTAAATATGATTTTTCAACAAACTATGAATGGTTTGTCACTGTGAGTGTCGATATAAACTCTGATTCATAAATTATTTATGTCAAAATTTTTCTTTTCGAAACACCTTCTTCTTTTTACCTTTATTTTTGTAATTAAAAAAAAACTTTGAATGGTTCGACACTACAAGTGTAGACTTGTGAAAGTTTCACATTATTCAACAAACTTTGAAAGGTTCGTCACCTCAAGTGTCGGCATAATTTTTCTCTACATAAATATTGTTCATATCCAATGAAAATATTATATTTACATATAAGCATGTTTATATCTCACAAATAATTATTTATCATGGTCTAATCCTCCCCATTAACAAACATCCCTCCTAGTAACCTTTGTGGAGATGCAGAGGCAAACACGGTCTCCAAATAGCAAAGGTTACACACTAACATTCCTTCCCCCAATCCCACCTGACTGCAAGGACGTGGCCGGCGCCGTTATTGACCCTGTATAAATAGAGGCACTGAATTATGCACACTGAAGAAGATTATGGCCAATCCCAGCCGAACTTCTAGTTGATTCTTTGTGCATTTTCACTGACTTCGGTCAATCATGGAATAGCAACCATTGATATGTGTAGTCAGTCTAAGCTAAGCTAAGCTACCTTACCGCGTAGTTCCGGCGTATAGAATAGAACTACGGACGACCTGTTCCGGTGGTAAGAGTCCACCAAACGGGGTAACCCCAATTCAAGGTGTGATGCAAAAAACCGAGCCGAGGAATGAATGGTCGAAGGGGTGAAAAAGATGTTCGGCCATTAACGGAGCCTGTGAGGCACCTGGGCACCCCTCAGAGTATTTTGTCCCTTACCGCGTTAATGCAGGGTTCTGGCGTGGTGGACCTCTTTTCCCGTGCTACTCGTGGGATCCAATCATGAATACAAATTTAAACCAAAATCAAAATAATAGTAGTAGTGCAGGTAGTAGCAGTAGTAGGGAAGCGAACCCCTTCGCAAGAAGTGGGTTAGCTAGGTCTCCGTTGAGGAGAGCGGAAGCCCCAGCAAATCAGAGATCATATAAGGATGTTTATTACAAATTGTATTAATGTGCAGTTTACGTTGGAATTGGATATGATGCAAAATTGAATTGATTTAAATTGTTTATGAAGCCACTAATTTAATCTGATTTCAATTTGCATCTAAACAAATCATATAATTTCATGTAACAAAATATATGATGAATTGCCTAATATGGCCTCCAAGTTTATGCGAATAGAGAAAATTCGTGCATTTTCAATCATTTGTTGTTACCGCATATGCGATATCTAATATGTGAACAACATTTTTCACTGGGAAATAAACATAATGGCTAATGTATCATAATCTAATGAGAAACAAGTTAATTATTAAGAACATGTTAAAACTGTGACAATTATTGGAGCTTTCTGATGTATTTACGAAATGTACCGTCGACAAATTCTTTTAAACCTGGGTGGCAGTATGGATGGGGTAGACGTACGTGCAGATGAGTTATACTGTTGGTTTTATATTTGCCATATTTCCGTGTCATTCCATAGTGACTGAACGGAACAGTGGTAGCCAATATGATTAGAGATCTGAAGATCATTGCGTGGAGGCTTGTAGCTAACTTGTTTTACTTTTTTTATTTTTTTGTTTGTTTGTTAAAACAAAGTCATATAAAGTGCAAAATACTATTATATACGAAATTGTTGAAAGCTTCAAACGAACTCGTCTGAAGTTGTATTCACCACACTGCATTTTTTGGAATGTACGTATATGGTCTCCACATTTGTTCACATAGAGGGACTCTATGCATTTTAAACAATCTTTCATTTCCGAACAAGCGTTCACTTTGTCGAGTTGAATCTCAATTATGTGAACAAATATGTTTGCTGGGGCAGGAGGAGGCAGCAGTGCACGTAGTGCCAGTGCTGGAAACCATATTTCATCCCCGGCTAACGCATCGGGTGAGGTTATGGATGGAGCGTGGTTGATGAGGGCCATCAATAAAAGTAGAGATGGACTCTCTGCGATGGAAGTGGCTGCACAGCAGCTCGACTCCATAATTGACTTTGCGTCCTCGAAGTCTAACATCAGCAAGGACCTCAAGCAGGCCCTGTTCAGACTTCGTAAGTCGATGTTGGCGGCCAAGCAGAACCATGCTAAACCCATGGCGACTGTGGCTGCGGCAGAATCCGTGGAATTGAAGGTGCCGAAGTCTACCCAGACGGAGCCCTTCGTCATCGCGGGTAGCCCCAAAAGTGCGGAAGCGAATGCTTACAACAAGCAATCGCAGAAGCGCGCGAGGCAGCCGTCAGGGGAGGAGCTACCCGGCGGCGCTCGCAAGGCCAGGCGGATATTAATCCCGAAAACCGGCAGAAGTGCCGGAAAATCGGACCCCAGCCAGGTGTCCCGGAAAGCCGAGAAGGGTGGGCCCGAAAAGGCTGGCCCTTCACGGAGTGATGGGAATAGGGGGTTGCGACCTTTGAAAGGTCCTCAATCACCACAGGTTAGGGCGGATCAGGGGGGGGACGCCCCCTGGACAACCGTAGTGAGAAAGAAGAAGAAGGAGAAGCAGGAAGTTCAGGAGCGCAGGGATACCAGGCCTAAGAAAAGTAGGAGGGTAGGTGCCAAGCGCGAATAGGGTGATGCGATCATCATCAAGACGGAAGAGTCCAAGTACTCGGAAGTCCTGAAGGCGATGCGCAGTGACGCGAAGATCGCAGATCTTGGAGCCGACGTACGCAGTGTCAGACGCACTCGTACAGGTGAAATGATTCTCGAGCTTAAGCGCGACAAGGAGCGCAAGGGCGCCGCCTACAAAAGTTTGGCGGAAGAGGTCCTTGGCGAGGGTGTCGAAGTGAGGGCTCTGACGCAGTCAGTGATTCTAAAGGTGATGAACCTTGACGAGATCACCAACGCAGAAGAGCTCGTCACAGCACTGCGGCAACAGTGCGAGATTCAGGTGCCCACCGCTGCCGTTCAGCTACGAAAAGGTCCGGCAGGTACTCAGGTGGCCTTAGTACACCTACCTGTGGCGGACGCAAATAAGTCCGCTAAGGTAGGCAAGATCAAGGTTGGTTGGTCAGTATGCTCACTGAACATACATGAGCAACCGGTGATCTGCTTTAGGTGTAGGGAACCAGGACACAAGTCCTGGGGCTGTAAAGGCCCTGATAGGACCAAGTTGTGTAGGCGTTGTGGTGAGGAAGGTCATAAGGCACTAGGCTGCAAGAACCCTCCCAAGTGCTTGATTTGTTCCGGCAAGTCCGTGAACAACAATCATCCAACGGGAGGCTCAAGGTGCCCGACCTTCAAACGATCCATTAACGAAAAGTCACAGTGCAGGTAACGCAGCTGAACCTGAACCACTGTGACGCAGCTCAGCAATTGCTGTACCAGGCAGTTGCTGAGTGGGGGACGGACATCGCCATCATATCGGACCCATACCGAGTACCCGCCGGCAACGGCAACTGGGTCGTGGATGGATCCGGAAAAATGGCGGCGATATGGACGACGGGTAAATACTCCGTCCAGGAGTTGGTGTCTACTACCTACGAGGGCTTCGTGATCGCCAAGGTAAACGGGGTCCTCTTTTGTAGCTGCTATGCGCCTCCGAATTGGTCGACCGAGCGGTTCACGCAGATGCTGGACTGCATGACGACCGTGTTGACAGGGCGAAGGCCAGTAGTAATAGCGGGTGACTTCAATGCCTGGGCCGTGGAATGGGGAAGCCGTATCACGAACCAGCGAGGTCAAATCCTGCTAGAGGCACTGGCCGTGCTAGATGTCGATCTGGCTAATGTTGGTACCAAAAGCCGAAACGGAGCGGAGTCGATTATCGACGTTACTTTTTGTAGTCCTGGCCTAACGAGTAGTTCGAACTGGAGGGTAGACAATGCCTACACTCACAGCGACCACCTGGCGGTTCGCTACAGTATCGACTACAACAACAGCAGGCAGCGCGTAGAGGAAGCGGCTAGGTCACGGCCAAGCCCTCGTAGGTGGAAGACATCGTACTTTAATGACGAAGTACTTAGGGAGGCGCTCCGTCGTGAGCGTAACCTACTCGGCCTAAGCGGGGACGAACTGGTAGCGGTGCTTTTGCGTGCGTGCGATGCGACCATGCCTAGGAAAGTCCACCCTAGAAATGGGAGACCACCGACGTACTGGTGGACTCAAGCAATTGCGAACCTGCGCCGTGCCTGCCTACGGGCCATGAGGCGGATACAGCGAGCACGTACCGAGCAGGAGCGTGAAGAACGACGGGCGGTGTTCACCGCTGCCAAAGTTGCGCTGAAGTCCGAGATAAGGGCAAACAAAAAGGCCTGCTTTGAGGGACTCTGTCAGAGTGCCAACGCGAACCCGTGGGGTGATGCCTACAGGATCGTTATGGCAAAGACAAGAGGTGCAATTGCTCCTACGGAGCAATCTCCACAGATGCTGGAGGGGATCATCGAGGGGCTCTTTCCGCGCCACAACCCTAGCCCATGGCCTCCTTTTGTAGGACAGCCGGGGATTGGGGCTGGCGATGAGGATAGAGTAACCGATGAGGAACTTGTAGGGATTGCAAAATCCCTAAGCATGGGGAAGGCACCAGGTCCGGACGGAGTTCCAAACCTGGCCCTCAAAGTCGCCATCTTGGAGGCTCCCGGTATGTTCAGATCTGCTATGCAGATATGCCTGGGCGAGGGAGTATTTCCAGATGCGAGGAAGAGGCAGAGCCTGGTATTATTGCCAAAGGCGGGGAAACCATCTGGTGACCCGTCGGCGTATAGACCAATATGCTTGATTGACACGGCGGGCAAGGTGCTCGAGAAGATCATCCTCAACAGACTGTTGAGGTACACTGAGAGTGTAAATGGTCTCTCAAGCAACCAGTTCGGCTTCCGGAAAGGGAAGTCCTCCGTAGACGCTATTCTGACGGTTAAGAAAACCGCTGAGATAGCACTCCAGCGTAAGAGGAGGGGGATTCGCTACTGCGCAGTAGTGACTCTGGATGTAAGGAACGCATTTAATAGTGCCAGTTGGGCGGCTATTGCCGATGCGCTCCTGCGTCTGGAGATACCCGAGTACCTGTACAAGATTCTCGGAAGTTACTTCCAGAATCGGGTATTAGTCTATGACACAGAGGTGGGTCGTAAGTGCTTTCACATAACCTCAGGAGTCCCGCAAGGTTCCATCCTGGGTCCGGTATTATGGAATGTCATGTACGACGAGGTGTTGAGATTAAAATTCCCGGCGGGTGTGGTCATCGTTGGCTTTGCCGACGATATTACGCTGGAGGTCTACGGTGAATCGATCGAAGAAGTGGAATTGACTGCAGCCCACTCGATCGCAATTGTGCAGGAGTGGATGAGCTCCAGGAAACTGGAATTGGCTCACCACAAAACTGAGGCGGTTGTTGTCAACAACCGAAAGTCGGTGCAGCAAGCGGTGATCAGTGTAGGCGACTGCACGATCACTTCGAAGCGCTCCGTCAAACACTTGGGGGTGATGATCGACGATAAGCTTACCTTCGGTAGCCACGTCGGTTATGCCTGCAAGAGAGCCTCCACAGCTATTGTGGCACTGTCCTGGATGATGTCCAATAGCTCTGCGGTGTACGCCAGTAAGCGAAAGCTTCTTGCCAGTGTCGCCTCGTCCATACTGAGGTATGGTGGCCCGGCTTGGGGCACGGCTTTAAGTACCAAGAGCTACCGTAGCAAGCTAGAGAGTACTTATAGGCTAATGTGCCTGAGGGTTGCGAGCGCGTACCGTACCGTGTCACACGATGCACTCTGCGTCATCACCGGTATGGTGCCTATTGGTATCCTTATCATGGAAGACATAGAGTGCTTCTCAATGCGCGGCACAAGAGGCATACGCAGGACTGCCAGACTGGCCTCCATGGTCAAATGGCAGCGTGCGTGGGACAGTTCCACCAAGGGAGTGTGGACTCACAGGTTGATTCCGAGGTTAGATATCTGGGTCAATAGGCGCCATGGGGAACTAACATTCCACCTGACAGGTCTTTTCGGGCCATGGTTGCTTTAGACAGTATCTACACCGTTTCGGTCATGCGGGTTTTCCCGAAATGTCCAGTTTGTGCAGGTTTAGAGGAAACGGCGGAACACGTTTTGTTCGTGTGCCCGCGTTTCCGCACAATGCGTGACCGCATGTTAGCCACATGCGGTCGGGACACGACTTCGGACAATTTGGTCCAGAGGATGTGTGAAGACGAGTTTGGCTGGAATGCCGTTTCATCGGCTATCACCCACATCGTCTCGGAACTGCAAAGGAGGTGGCGGGTGGACTCGAGGAGTGGCTAGTGCAGACGCTAAACAACAAGTGGTCCAAGGGTTCGCAGTCGGCTACGTAGGTCGTACCGGTGCCCTACGGTCGAAATCGACCCTTACAGCGATTAAGTGGCCGCGGGGAGAACATCCTGGTAGCGCTGCTGTCGTGGCGTCGGCCTACTGGGCTGGATACGAGCCTCTGGTTGTTCGGGGCAGGTGGAGGCCCCTTCGTCAGCAATCCCAGCTGGTGCTAGCTGATAGGGCCTGAGCCTTCAGTAGGTCAAATTGCGAAGCCCGCAGTATCAGTTCTTGATACCTGCGGTGCAGCTGGGCGCGGGCGTAGTGGTCGACCCTGCCCGCTTTCAGCGGACAACGGGAGGTGAGGACCACCTGGGAAGCTGGCAAAGCGCCAGCATGCTACCTTGGTGGACCCCCCTAAGCGTGTCATCGATGTTCGTTGCTGCATGGCTACGCAGCTAACCTGGAGGATGCGATGTGCAATAGCCCCTCTCCGAAGCAATGCCTTCTTGGTGGTCCCGGAGAGACGAAGGGTTTGGCGGCAATGGAAATGGTTTAGTGGGTCGGGGGTGTAGTCCTGTTTACTGCTTGCATGTAGTAAATGGTCCCCAACCCCACACGGCGTCTGTTGAGCAGATTATACCCCCATTGCTTAAAAAAAAAAAGCTAAGCTCTAAACTTATCGCGATAATTATCACAAGGGAAATAATAAAAATGTTTGCCGCCGACGGGGTTCGAACCCATGCCCATGAGCAAAAACGTTTTCAAAACGCGCGTGCATCATAACCACTCGACCACGCCAGCTGAACGAATGGGAAGAGAAATTTGGTATATAAAAGCTACATGCGGAAGCGAAGGACACTCAAAATGACGAAACACGAGTAGAAAAGAAGGAAGCCAACTTTTCGTTGCTGTTGATAATATAAATTCGCTGCTGCAGATCTCTTGAGAGCACACTCTCGCAGTACTGGACGGTCTTTATCGCACGTCTCTTTTCTGCGGAAAATCGGTTTGAGCGATAGGCTTATGATTATCGCCGTGACCGATAATTTCACTCCCTGGTTCTTACAAACGTCAAGAAAGTTTAAAAATTACCTTTCTGACGACCGGTTTTGGGCACGATGTAGCCCATCTACGGGACAATGTCCGACTGACTTGTCTCGCGTCGCGTTTCGTGAATGAAATGTTTTAAACCTTCTATTTCTCAGAGATAAATTGTTTCTTTTTCTGATAATTTCATTGATGTACATTTCATTTCATGGGGGCCCAGATAGCCGTAGCGGTAAACGCACAGCTATTCAGCAAGACCAAGCTGAGGGTTATGGGTTCGAATCCCACCGGTCGAGGATCTTTTCAGGTTGGAAATTTTCTCGACTTCCCAGGGCATAGAGTATCTTCGTACCTGCCACACGATATACGCATGCAAAAATGGTCACTGGCATAGTAAGCTCTCAGTTAATAACTGTGGAAGTGCTGGATCAAAAGTCTTAGATATTTTCGATGTTTTTACAACATCCGTAATAATTTCTAAATTTGCTGAGCCTCCGCAGGACACTTTATCATGCACAATTTAAAATGATCATGTTTACCTAATGCGTCTTGGTTTTATGCAGGTTTATTTCTTGCCATATAATCACATATATTCTGGATTCATATTGTTTTGTTTGTATAACAGATTTCCGTTTCGCTGCTCTATTGCACGCTACATGGGTATAACAAGCAGCTAGTTACACATTCTCCTGTGCGTGTTGATGGTCATCATAAAAGTTTATTTCCTTCGTAATTATGAATGTTATATCAAATAGATTTTCATTGTTTAAAACAAGTTATTAGTTTCGCCAGTACAACGTAGTTTGGTAAATGTTGAAAATAAAGGAATAAAAGTTTGTATTTACCAGATTTGACAAATTGACCGGAACTAACTAACTAAAATAATATTTTATACTACGTACATCTTTATAACGGTGCACGCTGACCCAAAATTAACAACTACAAAGAAAAAAAAACTTCTATGCTCCCTATCAACGCGCGCAGGGTAACTTGTTACTAGTGACTTTTCGTACTCACGAAGCGTGCACTAGAGCAGCGAGCTCGATTTACGCACGGGGACCATGTACACCTGATACCTTTAAGGCGTCCACGTAGGAACTTCAAAATTTTACCTGTTTTTTTTCTTACCAAAACAAGCACTTTGCAATGACGAACTTATAATATTTCGAATTTTATAAAAATGAGGGATGGCCTAGTGGTCATCTGCATAGCTCGGAGTTGGTCCAGAGCCGACTAGTACGCCACTCTTTAGACTGCCACCGCCACCGGTTGGCTTCACCAAGTTGGTATATAGGGGTGGTCTTTCTATATGAATTTCCTTCAGTTCCTTGCTTTAAGTATATTCATCTTTTATAGAGTTGCATTCCAACTAAGTAGGACAAAGCTTGTTTCTCAGCTTACAATTCTATGAGCACTTCCACAGTTATTAACTGAGAGCAATTTTTGCCAATTGATCATTTTTGCTTTTGCATATTGTGTAGCAAGCACGAAGATACTCTGTGGCATGGGAAATCGAGAAATGTACAATCCGAAAAGATCTTTGATCAGCGGGATTTGAACCCATGCCCTTTAGCGTGATCTTGCTAAAAAGCTGCTCGTTTACTCCTACAGCTATCTCGGCCTTTCTTTTAACATTATAATCATTATTCGTTTGTTTCTCAGGAAAGAACTTCCCATTAACCCACCTGCCACAAAATCAGATACTTATGAAGATAGTACAGATTCCCAGCATTCATCTGTCGTTGTACGGAGTAATCCTACAAGAGTCGTTCCAAGGAAGATTTTCAAGAGCATAACGTAGGAAACTGTGGTGTGAATCCACACAGCAAAAAAATCTT
The DNA here is from genome assembly GCF_002204515.2 of Aedes aegypti. Taxonomy (NCBI): domain Eukaryota; kingdom Metazoa; phylum Arthropoda; class Insecta; order Diptera; family Culicidae; genus Aedes; species Aedes aegypti. The sequence continues at coordinate 168,373,773 of NC_035107.1, forward strand.
AAATTTACATGTCACGTAAACTTTCATGATTGTCATGTGAATCGAATTATCATTTGACATTAAACGATATATAATGTAAACTGCCTCATCGCATTCAGGAATGTTTGCAAACTTGAGTGAAACTGAAACATTTCATGATCTTGCATCCAACATTCGCCAATGTTGCATGATTTCTTGCATCTTGAAAGTGAAATTGAAAACAAGATCGCTCAGTTTACATGATTCCACGTTGAATGTTCTGCCAAAAATAATGCACATGGATGGATCGACGGCGTGTCATTCCATGTGCATTATTTATGATTGAATTTTCAGCGGGAAAATCATGTAAATCGAGCCGTTTTGCAAGCAACATTCTTTGAGAGAAGGCGTTTCGCGTTCAATATTAAGGAATTTGGTAACAATGTTGTATATAATAGATGTGTTTATAGGTTTTATCATTGAATAATACATGAGAGATGGCTTTACATGATTGAAACTAAAATAACGTTACGTGTAAATCTAAGATTTTTTTGGTGTGCAGGATAGTGCAAGTTCTGCTGTGCTATGCCATGATGAAGAGTCCACGTGTGGGAGGCGGCCTTAAATTATCATAAACTAATCTACGTGATACTACCCGAGGAGGAACAAATAACTCCCCAATAACTTATGCATACCATATTTTGGTATCATACCAAAATTAGGTATTGTTCAGTTGTCAATACCTCAATTTGGTATTATAATAGTATTTGAAAAACAATTAAAAATACTTCATTTTTTTCGATAGCTATTGAGGACTGCTGGAGGTATTGAAATATTTCACTTTTATATGAAAATCCATCAAGTATTATTTAGGTATTATAATACCTGATCTAGTTATCAGCTTGGTATTTGTAGAATATACATAAGGTATTATTTGAGGTATTTTACCTCTTATGCAGGGCTCATTCATACCTCATTCAGGTTGTAAGTATTGGAAATTATCTGGTATTGAATACCTCAATTTGGTATTCAGTAGTTATTTTCTTCTGCTCGGGTAATTAGACCAATGTTGGGGTAAATTTCCTCTCCATAAATCAAAAATGTCATTGATGTAATTCTTATGGAACAGCTTATTGCTCTACGAAACATAACTCCAACTATGAAAATTCACATAGTAAATCAAATTTTCTTGACTATAGAAAAAGTGCATATAAACATCGCAAACTAGAAGGTTATCCATTTTATCGCATCGTTTCACTGCACATTTCACCGTTCATCAGCACAATCTCCATTGTCTATGACTTAACAACCTATTCCTGTGCTGTGATACTATCGACTGTTTTTGTTTTAGCAGCAATACCTACTTATGGCTGGTCGTTCATGCGCTGTTATTGTGCATGGCTCGATATTATTCATATTTTTTGTATCCGATCGGGATCAGTAGTCACTCAATCGCAGTTTTATTTGAGGTGTGCTTATTCAATTAGAATACAACCACACGATGTAATTAGAAGATTGAAAAATAAAAGCTGGATGAATGGTTCAATTATTTTATAGCTGATTTTATATTCCTTCCATAAAATTGACAAATCTGAAACGATGATCAATGATTTTTGCTTGTTCTTCATCTTCATCTTTTTCTTGGCATAACATCCCACTTGGGCAGAGAGTTTCTCAGCTTACTTCCACCGTTATTAACTGAGAGCTTTCTTTGCCAAAGATACCCCTTTTTTCTTGATTTTCTACAACATAATTAAAGTTTATGAATGTCTCTGAATTTGAGATCGAGATATGTGTGGCCTTCCTTAGCCGAGGGGTTAGAGTCCACGGCTACAAAGCAGAACCATGCTGAAGGTGTCTAGGTTCGATTCATGGTCAGTACAAGAACTTTTCGTAATGGAAATTTCCTCGACTTCCCTGGGCATAGAGTACCCAAGGAACAATTGGTAGCTTTTAAGATACTTACGTGTTTAATACAAGCCGCATTGCAGTAACCATTGCTGAACAAATTTTTAGTTGAATCATTAATTGAATAAAATTAATTTCCGCTTATAAAAAAGCTGTTATTTCACTTTAAGTTTGTGTTTTGAGTAAGAGCTGAATAAACCTCCGGAAATGCAAATATAGTAGCTTTTGTTCTACAACACATAAGAAGTTTAACAATTGACTGATTAAAAGCTTCTATAGGTTGTAGCCATCGTTTAAGTAGAATATTGAACATTTGATTAACAAAAAATCTACAAAAGTTTCAGTGTCTTATATTTAAAATGTTGACCAGCATGATTAGTAAAACTTATAAACAATGTGAACAACAGTATATGAGTATGCTTTTATTCAAGCAAAACATATTATGTCTTTTTATGTTATTTTCAAATGTTTCAAATGTTTTCTCAATCAAATCTCAGACATGTAGGCGACATGTGGATCAACGACGGTAAAGTTCGAATCACATTGTATAAAAAAGATCATAATTTAAATTTTCCAAATGTAGTGATCATCATCTGCGACGTTATTGACATCGGAAATAGTTACTAATCATAACATTTTCAATGATAATTGCAGTATAAATAATAATTAAACATTAATTACATGAAAGTTACCCAACTAACAGTTCAGAGTCACAAATAAACATACATATTTGATAATTGTTGAATAATGGTGACAGCTGAAAAAATGCCCTTGAAAGAGCTGAGACGATGCTATTTAGAACCAAATTTATGTCAATGTTCACCATTTTTCACTGGAATGAATAATAGTAGAATCAACACTTATTAAACCTTTCCAAAGCATCTCTGTCGACTTATCAAGATTGTTTTACTAATGAGTTGAACAAGTAATTTTTCATTCTATTAAAGAGCCAATATTCCACCAAACAAATATATTTGTGTAAACAGATGTACAGGAGACGAACTAACGTTTTGGTTGCTTCGTACTTCAGCTGTTTCCATGCTTAACATGAACATGATTAAAAGCTGAATAGGTATTTTATAAAATCCCAATTCAACAAAGATATATCATCCGAGCAGTTAATCCAAAGAAGGCCAAAATAACGATTAATAAACACATTATTCAGCAACAAATAAGCCTTACAAAAGAGGTCACACCATAGCCAAATTTACGAAAAGTGGACAAAATATCTAAAAATTGCGTTGTATTCATAATGTATTGCAATGTTCAATTTACTAATATTATTATTATTTATCTTCATTTGAGTGGCTTTTCGCCTTTGGCGAATTCGTCACTAACTTACTAATATATAAAAACATATTGGTTACAATCATTTTTCAATACAATTGAATTGAATTATGAATTATGTTTAGAAAATATTTTGAATCAGTCTTCTGATGTAGGATTTTGAAAAACAAAAAGAGCACGTTTAACATACAAATGATTGAAATATATTCTATATTTCTATCATGCTTAATAAATAGTAAAAATACGACAGATGATTAAAATATTAACCTAATGAAAAATATAATATATGAAATTATCGAGTTTCAGTATACTTAGATGATCAATTAAATTAAAGTTTTAACAAGTTAAAACTTATTATGAAATTCAATTAATAGTTTCAAACTGTTTTTACTTTGTGAATAAACTTTATTTTTGACCAGCTTTGTCATAAATTTTCTCACTGTGCGCTATAAATAGCCGACTGAATTCAGCTTGCATCAGTACTGAACAGCAGCAGAAGTAATGCGCTTGTTCAGTTGTTGATCAGCATAGCACGTGTTTATTTGTTTATTTGTTACATCAACAGGCAAAGTGAGGCCCCAATGATGTTGGTACATACAAATCGAGACAAGAAAGGTCAAATCTACAAATAACACATATGGAAGTCAAGAGCTAAAACTTAATCTAAAGCACATTCAAAGCCGTTGTCAGTTGTTTCGTCCAGCAAAAAAGGATGAAAATCTTCGACGTAAGAACTCACGAGTGAGATGAAAGTCGAAGATAGATGCGACTCGGTTGAAAAGTTTCAGTAATCCGTTGATCCCACCGTTAGTACTGTAGTTCGTCCGTCGGAGAGGAAGCCTTAGGAGCGAACTATTGCGGAGCAGTCGTGGTCGAGCATTCAAGTCGATTTGTTCGAGGATTGATGCGCAGTCTATTCGTCCCTGAAGCGTATCGGCGATCGTCAAAGCTCTGATTGTGTCTCTTCGCGTGCGGAGTAGCTCGAGATCTATTAGTTGGCATCTGCTCTCGTAACTAGGTAGGCGGAACGGATTCGTCCACGGTAGTTTGCGAAGCGCAAAACGTAGAAAGCGGCGTTGAACCGACTCGATTCGCTCGGCGCTGTTATTGTATGCAGGACACCAGACTGCAGAACAATATTCCAGAGTGGAACGAACGAGGGAGCAATAAAGCGACTTTAGGCAGTAGATGTCCGTGAAGTTTTTGGCGATCCTGAAGATAAATCCAAGGGTTCTGGACGCCTTGTCTACGGTGTACGACACATGCTGCCTGAAAGACAATTGTGAGTCCATGATGACACCCAGATCTTTCACGTGGTTAACGCGTTCGATAATCGTCCCATACAGACTGTAGGCGAATAGGGTCGGCTGCTTCAGTCGTGAGAACGTTATAATTGAACATTTGACTGGGTTAACTACCATCCTATTAAGAGAGCACCAGTTAGCGAAAGCGTCAATCTGTTGTTGCAAAAAGTGGCAGTCGGTTGTAGAGCGGATCTGTAGGAACATTTTTAGGTCGTCGGCGTAAGACAAACGAGGACCTTTGATTAGCAGATGAACATCGTTGAAATACAACAGAAAGATCAACGGACCCAAATGGCTACCTTGTGGGATGCCAGAAGAAGCAGAAAAGCTACTAGCTTTGAAATCGCCAATTGAAACCAATAATTGACGACCGGTGAGGTACGTCCGGAACCAACATAACAAATTGCCGCTGACACCAAGTCTGTCGAGTTTTGCGATCGCGATAGCGTGGTCCAGCTTGTCGAATGCAGCAGAGAGATCGGTGTATATGACATCCGTCTGCGTACGTTCCGTCATGCTATTAGTGATGTAGGATGTGAGGCACAGTAAATTAGTGGTAGTTGACCGGCCCGCAGTGAAACCATGCTGGTCGGGGCTGAGATACTGCTGACAGTGTGAGAGCAAAGGTTCCATAACGACAAGCTCGAAAAGTTTCGAGACGGAACACAGCGCCGCAATTCCTCGGTAGTTATTCACGTCGTGTTTACTTCCTTTTTTATGTACTGGGAACATGTATGCGGTTTTCCAGCAGGACGGAAAAGTGCCACTGGAAAGCGACATTTGAAAAAGATGATGGAGAGGAACTAGCAAGTTGTCGATGTGTTTTTTCAGGAGTGCGGAGGGGACACCGTCTGGCCCCGGATTATTTGAGGATTTGAGCTTTGAAGTGGCCTTGGTGATCGCGTCGAATTGTACGTCGATAGCACTCAACGATTCACCATTCAGAGGAACATAACTGGCTGCGCGGCTTACTTGGTCCTCGGTGATGCCCTCATCGTTGAAAACGTTGGCAAATTTTTCAGCGAACAGCTGACAGATTTCTTGCGTGGTAGATGCGATTTCTCCGTTCAGCTCCATAGACGACGGAAGGCCAGATTCCATACGTTGTTCATTTACAAATTTTCAGAAGGATTTGGGCTTATTTTTAAGTTTAAGCTCTATATCTCGCTGGTGCTGAGAGTAACATAAGCGACTTAATCTTTTATATTCGTTATTGATCCTCACATAATCGTCCCTTAGAGGAAGCGTTCGATGCTTTGTTAGTTTCCTTAAAGCGGCTCTCTTCTGCGACTTAAGTTGGCGAAGCTCTTTTGTTTGCCAGGGAGGATGTGCGTCTTGAAGATGTATGCGCTTTGGTACATGCCTGTCGATGACATATGAGAGAACATTTGAAAAAGTAATTGCAGCGACTTCAACATCGCGGGGGTCAAGAATAGTTGCCCAATCGATACTTGACAGGACATCTGCAATGCTACGATGATCGGCTTTCACAAAGTTGTACGAAACAGAGGCAGGGCGATCGTCGAATTCGGATATCTGGTAGCCTTCAATAGATATCATCAACGCAGGATGATGAGCGACATCTTTTACTAAGGCGCACGGAGCCTCGGAAATTATTGGTGCTTTTTCTTGGAAACTCACGAAACATAGATCCAGACTACGGTTATTTTCATTGACAACGTGATTGATTTGAGTCAATGTGGCGGCACTGTAGCTATCCAACAGATTAATCGCACAGGCATGGAACGACGAGCACTCGGGGTCCGGGTAGAGGAAACCGCTGTGAGACGGTTTCCACGAAACACCAGCAAGATTGAAGTCACCGACAATGATTATTTCGTCCGTCGGGGATGCTGACTCCATCATAGAGAACACAGATTGACAGTGAGCATTATAAGTTCGACGTCGCGCACCCGATCGGGTGCAATGTACAAGGCGCACAAAAACAATGTACGACCGTCGAACTGGATAGATACCCAGACTTGTTCCAAGCACCTCCACAGGCCGTTGTCAAGAGCTTTCACTCTCAGTCCAGAGCGAACCGCCACAAGAACACCGCCTCCGGTGCGTTTGCAGCTATTGTTTGGATTCCGATCGCAACGAAATACCTCGTAACCGGATCCGAATACCTGATTAGAAAGCGTTTTAGAGTCAAGCCAAGTCTCGGTTAAGACGATAATATCGTAGCAGGCATCCGAGACGGCTAAGCGATAATCGTCGATACTTGTATTCATGCCGCCGACATTTTGGTAGTACAGAACGATGTCTAGTTTCGAAGTCGCTGCCGAAGGTTCGCTTATTCTGGAATGCAATAGTGCGTCAGGTGTCGAATGAGTGCATGTTGAAACAGGTGAATACTCGCCAGAGTCGGGTTGTTGGAAGACCCTCTCTCCGTTACCGACTACAGGACCAGAACGACTGTGATGAACGTGGGCAGCAAGAGGCAGGACTGTAGCGGAGGGATCGAGGGCTTCCATGAAGCTTTCTACGATGCGTTCTGGTTGTCCAGCAGCAGATGAAGTTGAAATATCGTCGTTGACACTAAAAATTGAGGGCGCATCAGGCGACGAAGGAACAGAGGCTTGAATGTACTTGCCTGTGAGTGCGCGATGGAAGACCCCTGATCCGCATCTAGCTAAAGGACCAGGACGACTGTGCTGAGCGATGGCGGGAGATGGCACGACTTCGCTAGAGGAATCAGGGGCTTCCAAAAAGCTGTACACAGTGCGTCCTGGTTGTGAAAATAGCTGGGTTGCGCCGTGAGCTTCTATTGAAGGGCCGTCGATGGAAATGAGATAATTGTCGGCGGACTCCAGATATGAGGAGTTCATGGTCGCAGCGATTTGACTATACAAGCGATTACTCGTGGTGGCAGAGGGATCCACAGCGCTAGAACGTGAGAACTGATCAAGCGGAGAAGAGCTACTAAACGATGAATACTTGCCCGTGTGAGAGGGTTGGGAGACCCTGTTACCATACTCGACAACAGGACCAGAACGGCTAAGATGGCGGGATGTTGATTAAACTTTGTTGAATAGAAGCTCAAGCATGATCAATATTCAGCTACAAGAGGTTTATATTGAGCACTGGAAGGCTGATATATGAATTCAAGGATGGCGCAGATGGCAAGGTATAGCGCTGACGATGGGAAGGTCTCGAGTTTGAATCCAGTGTCCAGGTAATTATTGAAAGTGGTTATTAATTCATGGTAAAAGTATACACTGCATTTGAAGTACAGTGTTAAGCGATTTTTGGTCATTTATTTGTTTTCAATTAATTTTGTAGCAGTTGAATGAAAGCTGAGATAAATGCTTTTAAAGCGATTTTGAAGTTATAGAACAAAGTCAATATACAATGACACGCTTTATAACTGCTCCAAATTTGTATGAACAACGCCTGAACAAAGGCTTCACATGGAAATAATTAAAATTTTGTTAAACATGATGCTGAATTAAACTGCAATAATGTTGCTTATTAAATTAGCGTTGTTAAATCAACAGTCCTTATTAGGCTAAGTGCAACCTTAATAAACATCATTACGATACATGATTACTACAATCACTAAATGATAAGTAGCCTAATAATTTCGCCAGATTTGCTTGAACAATGTGTGCGTAGCAGCTGCAAAGTAATATAATAAAGCAACTATTCAGTATGTAGTTGTGAAAAATTGTTTAATAAATGATTATAAAATAGGCAAATGTTTCTTGGGATATCATCGTACCTGCCACACGATCTACGAATGCGAAAAATGGCTACTATTACAAACAAAGCTCTCAGTTAAAAACTGTGAAAGTGCTCTTAGAACACAATGCTTAGTAGCCGGCTCTGTCCCAGTGGGGCCGTTAATGCATGAGAATGAGCATGAATGACCGCCCACAGTTGCTACTCCGTTATTGCAAGAACAGCTGTACTTACACAGGGAACCAACAGATGCTACTCAGGATCAGTAGCATCTTCAATGTGTAAGTACTGGTGCTCTCATTATTATAACAAACAATACCGGCGCCAGCTGCGTCCGAATGCAGGTCAATTTGGGAATGGTAGGGAAATGTTGACGTGTCATTTGCTTTATGGAAGCCGAGGAGTCCTCTGCACTTCCACAAGAAAACACTGGGAGTTTGGATATGGGAAAGGATTCGTTTTGGTAAACGATAAATATATAATTTTAGATGAATACGTGAACCTATACACAGATGATCGATACCGATAGTGCAGTTACTATGCGAACCGGACACGATCCGAATTACGTCGCTCGCTAACAAAGGAGCATGCAACAGATTCAACGGATCAAACACTACTGACGCGTCGATTTTTTTTTCACCCGCACACTTTGTTTTCGTTTTTTCCCGAAAAACACGAGCCGGACACAATTGATCCGGATTCCGTCGCTCGCCCTCAAAGGAGCATGCAACAGATTCAACAGATCAAACACTACTGACACTTCGATTCTATTTTCACCCGCACACTTTGTTTTCGTTTTTCCCGAAAAACACGAGCCGGACACAATTGATCCAGATTCCGTCGCTCGCCCTCAAAGGAGCATGCAGCAGATTCAACGGATCAAACACTACTGGCCTGTCCTAGTGGGGCCGTTAATACCAAGAAGAAGAAGAAAAAGAAGAATAAGAAGAAGAAGAAGAAGAAAATAATAGACATTCCTGTCAATCGTAGAAATAAAAAAAACTCAGTGAGGTGAATGTCGTTATGATCTGATGTCAAATCTGAAACTTTTAGATTGCTTTTTGAATGGGTTACAATCATTAATGGATATATTTTCAGAAATGCAATGAAAATTTTCCGAAATATTTGTTTTGCTTACGTTTTTTGCATGATGTTCATCTTAACAGCACCAGCTGATCTTTTTACCAACATAGTGCAGGTAAAATGAACATTTGCATCGATAAAATATGTGAACATGTATCTATTTTAGTTTGAATTCGAGTCGCTTCTTCAGATAACCTCCTTATTTTTGATGCTGTGTGTTAGAATTATACAAATTCCTCGTTTTTTCTCAGAAACAAGATGGTATCCTTAAGGTGTTCACTTTACCACCCCTTGCCCTGATATTTTGTCTTCCTCTTTCAATGCCGGAATTGGCTTTTAATTTTTTTTTCAAAATTTTAGATGACTTCCAAAAGAGTTTATAGCCAGGGTACAGCTGAGAAATTTATTTTCAAAATTTTTGTTTCTGATTTGAGTAAAACGCCTTTTAATTTATTTTTGCAGAGCCTGCCATATATTGTTCACAGCAGGATCGCGAGTACGTTGAAATTGCCTTCTTTCCACGTTTTTAAGACATATCAGTAGTTTAAGACCGTAGTATGTAATCACAGATTCGAATTTTACATTGGTATTGCTAAGCTTCTTGCTTCAACGATGTAATGTGTTAAAGTTTCGAGACCATTATTTTTTTGATTTATTTGATCATACATCAATTAACTTGATAAAACCTCACCAACAATGTTTCGCCAATTCACTCGGTTCATGGCCGCCTTTCTCCATCCTCGACTGCGACCCACGCTCTCCAGGTCCTGGTGCACCTGGTGAATCTACCTAGCTCGCAAAGCGCCACACCTTCTTGTTCGAAGCGAACACCATCTATGTAGGGCTGTTGTCCGCCATTCTTGCAATGTGCCCTGCCCAGCGTATCCTTCCAGCATTGGCCACCTTCTAGATACTGGGTTTGGCGTAGTTTTGGGCGAGCTCGTGATTCATCCTTTGCTGACACACACCGTTCTCCGGCACGCCGCCGAAGGTCGTCCTAAGGACCTGGCGTTCGAAACTTCAAGAGCTTGTAGGTCCTCCTCGAGCATAGTGCGCGTATCATTCCCGTAGAGGACGACCGGCCCTATGAGCGTTTTGTACATCGTGCATTAGGTGCGGGGGTGAATCTTTCTCGACCGTGGTTTCTTCTGGAGCCCATAGTAGGCACGACTTGCACAGATGATGCGCTTTCATATTTCCAGACTAACGTTGTTGTCAGCCGTAAGGATCCGAGGTAGACGAACTCGCCAACCATCACGAAAGTATCCTCATCTATAGTGACACTGCTTCCTAGACGGGCCCTGTCATGCTCAGTTCCGCGTACTAACATGTACTTTGTACTCTTGTTGTTTCGCGTTTTAGGCGGGTGAACAAATCTGCCACCGTTTCATATTTTCTCCCAATAATATCCATGTCATTCACGAAGCAGACAAATCGTCCGGATCTCGTGAAAATCGTACCTCGACTGTTAAGTTCGGCTCTCCGCATGACACCTTCAATCGCAATGTTGAACAGCAGGTACGAAAGTCGTAGTCTCGATCGGGATTCGAAAGAAGTGGAGTGTTCGCCCAAAACCTTTACGCAGTTTTGCACACCGTCCATCCTTGATTTAATCAATCTTGTGAGCTTTTCGGGAAAGCTGTTCTCGTCCATGATCTTCCATAGCTCTACATGATCAATACTGTCGTATGCCGCCTTGAAATTGATGAACAGGTGGTGCGTAGGGACCTGGTACTCACGGAATTTCTGGAGGATTTGCCACACGGAGAAGATTTCGTCCGTTGTTTAGCGACCGTCGATGAAACCTGCTTGATAACTTCCCATGAGATCGTTTGCTGTAAATGATAGACGATGGAAGATAATCTGGGATAGCACTTTGCACGCGGCGATAGTGATTGCACGATAATTGGCACACTTTAGTTTGTCGCTCTTTTTGTAGATGGACCATATAACGCCCTGCTTCCACTCCTCCGGTAGCTGTTCCGTTTCCCAGATTCTGACTATAAGCGGATGCATACAAGCGGCCAATCACTCCGGGCCAATCTTTATGAGTTCGGCTCCCATACCATTCTTGCCAGCGGCCTTGAGCTGTTGAATGGTATCCCTTCTCCCATCGTGGGAGCTGGTTGGTTCTCACTGTCCGCTGTGCTGGTTGGTTCCCACTGTGACGCTGTCCTCACCTTCTGCGCCTGTGTTTTCTGCGCCATCCAGGTATTCGTAGTAGTGCTGCTTCCACCCTTCAATTACATCGTGTCCGTCCGTCAAGATGCTCCCATCCTCATCCCCGCACATTTCAGATCGCAGCACGAAGCCTTCTGCGGGTTGCGTTGAGCTTCTGATAGAATTTCCGCGTTTCTTCAGAACGGTACAGCAACTCCATCTCTTGACATTTTACCTCTTCCCGGCGACGCTTTTTGTCCCGGAGTAGGCGGGTTTGCTGTTTCCGCCTCATTCTGTGTCGCTTCCTGTTTTGGCGCGTACCATGCTGCAGCATTACAGCTCGCGCTGCATTCTTCTCCTCCAATACCTCCTGGCTCTCCTTGTTGAACCAATCGATTCTTGCACCCCGTTCCACATATTCGACAATACTTTCTGCAGCGTAGTTCCAGAAATCATTTTTCGTACAATTTTGTCAAAAGTTAAAAAGGATGGTTGTTGATTTAAAATTGTCCAAACTGTAATACAAATAACATGAAAATAATTTAAGTTGACTCTTTAGTTGGGTGGATAATCTTTGTTGCTGGATTTTAAAGGCTGATTTCAGATGTTAGTTCATTATCTAGTCATGAAATGTTTTAGATTGTACTGCATTTAGCTGTATCCGGTACCTCTCTAAGAGCCTTATCCAAGAAAACAACAGCGATTATCATAAAATTGAATGGTTATCTGTGATGCTTTCCAGTGGGCGCTAAATAAGTCATAAAAGTTAATTATCTCTGTATATAATTTCATCTATGACCTGAAATTCCCCACGGAGACTTTTAATCCAAAATATTCGACATGTACATGTGAAGTAGCGCGGCTCTGTATAATCTTTCCATACTCCCATACATTCTTGATCTGCCATACTATCAAAACGTGATCGACGGGAATTCTGTCATGCTTAGAAAACACGTGTGGAAACGTGTTGTAAGTCAGGAACCGGGTGACTTTTTGCCTCCGATGTACTTGCCAGTCGTAATAAATAAGTGATTCGGAACAGGCAAAACCACAGACGACGATGCGTATCACCCTCGACTCGGAATCCCCCCAACCAGGTTGAAGATTGACCACTGCACTGGTAACTCGAAGTGTGCTTAGAGTTAAAGTTGAATGTGCAGTTGAACAGTGAGCCCTACTAATTATATTTACACATTAGTGGGAAACAGGGAGCTTTGCTCTGTGCCTACTGTTTAGCATACCGGCATGATAGCCACGCTTGCGGGTGTTAGGAATCAACCACGCTGCCCGTAGTGTAGTTGTTGCAGGGCACTGTTGTTAGTACTGTTTGATACCCGAGCGAGGGTTTGTTATGATATCAATGGGGTAAAAAAGGCTCAGCTTGCGCAGTCGTATTTCGATCGTGGTGGAATAAAGTTGTTAGTTATCCCAATAAGTGGGCGTGGGGACTAGCGAAGTGATTCGACCAACAAAGAAGTTATACATTGTTTCAAGCTGATTAAGTATCACGAAAAGAACACCAGTGAAAGTGCAGTTAACAAACAAATCATATCATATCCTGTGAACAAATAAGGTACCTTATTCACATTTGTTTAGATAACCGAAATGTACTAATAATCTAAGCACAGTTTTATGATGGAAAACTTAGAAGGTTAAGTGTTCTATAAAAAATGTATGATTACACTGTACCCAGATGAAGAAGGTCTGTATTTACACAAAAAAGGTAACAGTGAAATCTCTTTTACTATATGCTGAAGAAACCATCGAGGGAAGGATGAAGTACCTTCTAGAGCTTTTGTAAACTTGAGCTTACGCTGAAAATGATTCGAACAATGGGTGTTTGGCTCTCCAGAATTGTGCTCTTGGAAATTTAAGGTGTGGTCTCGTTCTATATTAAATCAACCCTGTGATATCCAAATTTGTGTTTCTGATCTAAATATCAGTTTTTGCTTCCCTCAATTGACCTTATTACGTTTTGGACAATGCTTTTTTTTTTTTCTATGTCTTATGATTTTTTTGTTTTAGATTTTTCTAATTTTCGTTATTGTTCGTTTTTACTTTTGCAGAAACCCTTTTTCGGTTGACATTTTTTTTTGCGATGATATCTTTTTGAGTTTTCACGGTTTTTGGTAAAAAAATGCAATTTTCTTTATTCTTGATATGTTTTGTAACTAACGGAAAACAGTATCAAAGTGTAGCACTCATCACCAAGCTCTTCTTAATTTCATTGGATAAAACTATAAACCATACAAAAATTTGTATTGCCAATCAAACTTAACCAAAAAACTGTAAATTACTAAAAAAAATCCACGAAGAATAATGTTTCAAAAATACAATGTTTTTGCAATTGTCATCAAAAACTAATTGTGACATTTGTGTTTTGTACAATTTAATCGCCAAAATGAAATGATACTATCAGCTACTAAAATTTACCAATTATCCTAAACAGTACTTTGTCTGAGAACGGGCTTGAGCATTAGAGAATCATGTGAATATTTTCTTTATGTAGCAATCTTGACTGAGAAAGCCTTATCCAAGAATATTTGAATCTGAATTCCAGTCAATAATCATCAATATGAATTTCAGTTAACTTCATCCATCAATATCATGCTAGTTTCTGGATACGAAAATTTTTGTCTTAAGTATTTTAAATATAATGTGCATATTCATTTTGCATATGTGAAACCAAATAAACATGGGACAATTATAATATTTTTAAAACATTCAGTTTTGGAAAATTATTTATTTTCGTGAAATGATTAATTCCTTTTTGCAAATATTTTAGAAATATTTAAGACCCAAGAAAATATGAAATAATTAGAAACTGAAATTTTTACAGTTAAAGTTTATGATATTTATGAATCTGCAATGAAGCTATGAGATTCTACAAGAATGATGTCTAGGATTTTATAAGAATGATACATAATTCGGTCTTATATTCAGAAAGAATTGTTCCAGAATCTTACTTAATATTTTTTATGAACGCTGCTGGAATTCAGTGAGAAACATGGCCTGGGTTTTTTTAAATGTAGCAAAATCTTGTATAAAAGGATTCAGAAAGATTCTTATGTAATCGGAGCACAATTCTCAAAGAATCCTGGGCAGTAAAGTAAGAGTAAGAGAAAGATGCTTAGAAGTAAATGTATTTTCTTTAGTTTCACCAAACAAACTTTTTAGCTCTGGTAAATTTTAAAATATGATCGCTTGAATGTGGTCGCCATACAATTTGGTTTCGAAAAGGTTTTGCAGGGCTGATTTAGGGTATTTGAAGTACTTCAGAGTTGAGGTCTTCACTATCTACAAAATCTACCGAGCTGGCTACATCCCTAACTTATGGTATTTTTATTATCTCAAAATGAATTAGATGTCTGTCAGTATAGCCAATGAATCATTTATGCCATCTAAATCCATCGATCATTTTATACATTTCACATTATGTGAAAAATGACCTGCAGAAGGCATTATTCAAATACAAAAATAAATATACGCGCGGCTCTTACTGTGAGATATGAAATGTAGAAAATTTCTAATTAAAGTTTATAGCGTGGTTGATCAAGTGGTCTGATCTGTTTCCAAGGTAGTGCAAATTTTGTAATTATATCACCGCCAACATGTATTTGGGTATCTCAAATAATAAAAATTAGATCTTCATACAAGTGCCATTGTCAAAGAATTTTAAACTAAAATTTTGAGCTTTTTCAATCCACAGATTTTTTTCCTACATTTTTCCAAAATTATTGTTTTTGTTACACTGTGCAATATTTTTTTAATTACATTACCAAAAATCAAAAATCTTTATCCTACGGTATTCAAAATATGACAGCCCATAGGCTTCTTAGAATCAAACTGGTTTGAGCTTTTCTGCATAATAAAGCTGCAGTTTCAATTAGCAGTGGCATACAAACATTGATTTGGGTAATTTACATTATCTCTAGCTCTTTTGTATTCGAAATTTAACACATTTGGATGTGTAAACAGTCGATCAAACAGGGAGATAAGTAAAATAAACGAGTGTGAAAGGTATGATTGAACTGTTAAGTGGATTTCATTTTGCAATACTATACTAATTGGCAGATAAACATGATTCACAAACAGTAGGTTTACTTGAGTGATGTTATAATTTAACCGTTCAAGATGAATGGATAATCATTTGAAGCCGAAATTGGTTCACAATAGTTGAATTTAATGTAAAAAACTGCGATATTTATTACTAAACGAACTATCCAGGAAATAAGCTGGCGAAAAAAACGAAGTACATGAATTTCGAACGGTGGAACCCATCGACAACACTTGAATCAAGTTCCATATCAATTAGGATGGCGGCGACCAAGCAGAACGTGGAGTTCAACCGTTTTTCTAATTCAGCATATAAGCGCCAACGAACGATAAACTCAAAGAAATGAATGATGACTTATATTAGAACCTTGATAAGGCTTACCCAACATTGTAGAAAACATTTAGGGCAACCGAAGGACAACGGACCTCTAGGGTGCCGTGACGACCTCTCAAGCCACTGCAACAAAAAGTGTTGATGAAAATTCTTTGTCGTCAAAATGTAAAGACATTTACTTCAGTCTGCGGAATGATTGCTTTATTCCGTTGAACTAGATACAGTACAAATCTGAGATTGCTTAAATCCTACAGTTATTAATATAACTGTAACAATCATCAATTTTTGATAAATGACATTAAATGGCATATTCACTTCTCTCTTAATGCCATCCAAGCAGCTCTTGATGAAGATCTGATAATAAGAGGTGCTCATTGGGTTTCTTTCTCCAGATCAGCATTCTCTTTGCATTTCTTCAAAATCCAAAGTGTTAGTGCAATCTTTGAAAAATCTTTAAGAGTTCCTTGTTCGACTCATTTTTAAATTCTTTGAGTTTTGCTCTTTTGGTTTTTAAATGTTTCCACTAGAATCATTGCACTGGCACTGATTAATTCATATCTGAGCTAACAGAGCTGTTCTTGGTGGCATACTGGTGGATTTTCTATGGTAGTTTTGACATATCCAAATAACCAAATATCACTTTGATTCGCCCTGCGTGCCAATATAGGACTGTTTAACAGCTAACTTGCCCTTTTTTAGCCGTATAATAGTCCTATATGGTCTATATGGCAAATAAGCAGGCTAGTGGTTATTTGGGTGATTTGTAATTTTTTTCTGGAAATATTTTAACGATGCACAATCAAGAAGGTGGGCTCATCTAAATGATGATTTGCATGTTCTTTTAAGATATTTGGTAAGTTCCAAACGTATCTCTAAATATAATGCAGTGCAAGATTTTAAATCTTCTTGCTGAGATTTCACAAGAAATCCGTCAATTTCTCGTAAAATTATTCGTCGTTTTTTGGAGAAAACCTTTTTTTCGTGGATATCTATATAAATAAAAATGGAATGGTGTTTGTACGTCACGAAATGGCTCGAGAACGGGTCAACGGATTTGCACAATTCTTTTAGTGTTTTATTCATCTAGGTTTCCGACGTGATCGTGTGAATAAAAAGTTTAGAAAAGTCCGGAATAATCGAAAGAACAAGATAAAACTAATCTGTCATTTTGGATGGGATAGGACATGTCATTTTTCAACAGCCTACTTGATGACATAACGAAGTTTGCCGGGACCACTAGTTTTATATAAAATTCTTCGAAGTAACTTTTACGATTTTATTGCAAATATTGTACTGAATGCCTACAAGATCTTCGAGCGAAACATATTTTCCAAAAGAATACTCGACAATAACATGTTTTACAATTTTTCAATAACAACTTAAATAACTTATTAGGCATTCGATAAAATTTCTCTACAAATCAGTGCTTAACCATAAATGTTCATGTTTGTTACTATAACCTAATAATTCATATACCATTTTACCTTAAATTTTGAATTAAATTTTAAAAAAGTTAAAACTAATATTTTTGAAACTTTGAAGGATACTTCAACCGAATTTATAACCGAAAGCACTACTTCAACCGAATTTCGAAAATTTCAGTGAAGGGATAGGCACACACGTATTGAGGACTATTTGACTCCAATGGTAAACAATCTGATTCTTCGGAGAATCCGGAATATCGGTAAAAAAGGTCAGTTCATGGAAATCACCTTAAGCAGCTGCGTTTGTTTACAAACTCATAAGAATTCCTTATTACAGAATGTAATGGATAATTTTAATTGTTCATAGTGAAAATGGTCAATATGTAAAAACCATCCTAGACCACCGAAATTTATTCCAAACTTAGAATACATTATTATACAGGCTCGATGTTCTTCTTCTCGATATCTCTCCCTATGTCGATGATTTCGTCGGTCCCTTCATTCTAAATAAGTACATTTACACTCTCCATATCTCGGCATCTTCCTTATCTCGATGTGTTCTTGTTGTATTTTAGTTGATTTTGGTTGTTGAACACAATAGCGTCCTGAAGCCCTCCCAATTTTAGTATCAAACGCTTAAATTTAGGTCAGAAACACATTTTTACTAAATTTTTCAATGTTTTTCGTTGGTTTAAGTAAAACAAAAAAACATTTTTTTAACTGTTTTTTGTGATTTTGTGACATACCTTGGTTCAAGCCAAACTCCAATTCTGGTTATGTTTGGTTTTCCGTTTCCCTTCCGAAATGTCAGACAGGAACAACGCCAGTGTTAAAATTACAAACCTTGTGTACAGTAACTCTATAGAGTATATGAATTCACAGTCTGGTGTATAGAACTATCGGAGCTCATTGGTTAATCGAGGAAACATATTATATTTTCTTTGTTTAAGCAAGAAAGTCACTTGAAGGCTTAAGCATTTTGTTTAGTTGCCAGCGATTTTAGTGAGATTATCACGTTGCCAGTTCTTGGGATTTTCTATTCGCCAGACAGTGAATAGAGTGACTGTACTCCTGTGGTGCTTTTATCGAAAAAGTGAACGTCAAACATGAACAAAAGTTGCTCATATTTTTAACCATTATAAAATTAGAGTTTAAATATGATATAGCCACTATTTTAGCGGGAGTTGCAGGAACATGCTCTTTCGTGTTATTAAATAAAAACAAGATTTCATTAAACATTCTAGGACCCTATTGAGGATCACGAAATGGCGTCTTCGTTATTCTTCAGGTAACAAAGTGATTTGCAATCTACTATTCATTAAACAATATTTTCTTTGTCTCGATCTCACTTTATCTCGTATCTTGATATCGAGGTGTGGAGGCGTCTGTAGAACATAACAGATGGTTTGCATTGTTGATGGACAAATATGGTCATAATCTGGGAGGGAGGCACAGATACTACACACAAAATATGACACAACACTTTTCTAAATTGCAAGATAACTCCCGCTCACCAACGACAATCAAGGCAGGCTTGGGAAAAATCGCTAGTTTTCTTTTGTTGTGTATCTTTGATCTTTCTGGACAAACTTGGAAAAAGGGGCATAGTTTTATGTGCATTTAATTTAAATTTTGATTGGAGAAGAGTAAAAAGATGCGTGTTTCAATACTTTATATTCGATAAAATTAAAAGGTGCTATCATGGCATAGCTTTTGGGTGTGCAGGAATTGATTTTAAACCGATTGTTGTCAACTTTATAGAAATGCAAAAATAGGTTTTGATCAATTACGCGCTTTCATCATGTTTGTCCATTATTTGAGGTCTGGGCTCACAGTGACAATTCGTGACAGCAGAATCTCGGCTCACTATGACGTACATAAATTTTGTATCGGTTTCTCCCTCCCAGGTCATAATGATGCCACTCGAACAGTGAATTAAATTGTCACCAAAGGAGACCAAAAACAAACAACAAAGCAAGCTCGCTGATAACCGTTCATCCCAACTTTTGCGGATTAGGATACAATCAAAAGCAAAATTGTCATGACAATCACAGCATGCAACATTGTTGCAACCTTTTCGACTCGCCATTAAACAGTTATTTTAAACACAAAACCAATTTTTTTTTTATGGAATTTGTTTGATAATGTGCCAATGTATACCAACACAGAGAAAGTTCTCGAAAATTTCAATACGAAGCCCAGAAAATCGCTGCGCAAAAAAAAAGACACATTTGCATCTCACAAAAACAGGGAGGGCCTCAGCGGAGCGGCACAACGCTAAAAGCAAGCACAACTTTTTCCCTTCACTAAAAGCCTAAAACAAAAAAAAATAGTTGAAGCATTGCTGAGATTAACGTACACGATACCATAACATTTTTGTAACTAGAGTAACTTTTCAAAAGATGGTCCGATTATGGAAACACGTATCTTGTCAATTATTGCTGTGTGCATTTGAAATGCAAATATCAAATGCGGGAACATCAAATGCGGTAAGATTTTTCACAAGAAATGCGGTGTCAAAGATAGATTTTTCTTGCTAGGGCGGCAGTGATTTCTACAATCGTTGCTAGGTGTCCTTTGATTGTTTTGTGTTACCGCATTTAGAGGACGTTTACTCAAGATTTGCATCTCAAATGCAAACAGCAATACTAAGATCTGGGAGGGAGGCACAGATACTATACACGAAACATAAAACAACACTATTCCAGATAACTCTCGCTCATCAACGACAATCAAGGCAGGCTTAGGAAAAATCGCTAGTTTTTTTTTGTTGTGTACCGTCGATCTTTCTGGACAAACATGGAAAAGGGCCATAGTTTTATGTGTATTTAATTTTGATTGGAAAAGAGTAAAAAGATGCGTGTTTCAGTACTTTATATTAGATCAAATTAAAAGGTGCCATCATGACATTGCTTTCGGGTGTGCAGGAACTGATTTTCAACCGATTGTTGTCAACTTTTTTGAAATGCATAAGTGTTTCGATCAATTACGCACTTTTATCATGTTTGTCCATTCTTTGAGATCCGGGTTCACAGTGACAGTTCGTGACAGCAGAATCTCGGCTCACCTTGACGTACATAAATTTTGTATCGGTTTCTCCCTCCCAGACTAAGATCATTCAAAATACCGTTTAGAGTCGAAATCTGGACACTTTATAAATAATGATATCGATTAAGGTACTGTGGCTTAGTATGATTTATTTTTTGGTATGGTGTAATGAATATTGCAAAAAAATTTAAATATGTAAAAATAAATCATGTGTCTTACTTTGAAATCCGGATTCTATTATTGATCTGCTTCGGATTCCGGAAACTTTTTTTGACGCTATATTTGCATATTTTGTATTAAATTCTACTCACCAACTCTAAACATTACGTTTTTGAAGAGTTTACTATACAGCCATTCCATGAAAAACCGATCTAGTGGGTCACCGAATTTCGTGAAAATTTGCTTTTTTGTTCCTTATCCGAAATAAAGATACACGTGTTTTTGGATTTTTTTTATTAAGATGACCATTTCCGAAATAGGGTGACCAGAAAAATCGCGATTTTGCAAAATTTTTATTTAAAATAAAATATAACTTTTGAACCGCTCGACCGATTTTCAATCTTTTTGAACGAAATGGAAGCTAGTTTTTGATTTTTAAGGGAAAATATAAAATTTCACAAAAATTGTTTTTTTTTTCACATGAAAAAAAATCAATAATTTCCGTTTTTTCGTGTTTTGAAGGCCTCGGGACCAAGGGGGCTATTGCTGTTCTTATTTTTTTGAAAGTTCAGAAAATTTTACGTTCACTGTCAAATTTTCAGCGATGTATGTTTTTTAGTTTATGAGATATATTTTTTTGAAAATAAAAAAACAGTCATTTTTCATCGGCATTAGAATTCTTATTTATTCTTATCTTATTCTCAGCGCATTAGAATTTTTATTTTTGAAAAAATATCATAACTTTTGAACAGTCCAACCAATTTTCAATCTTTTTTTTATGGAATGAAAGCTTATTTTCGTCCAAAAAGATTGAAAATCGGTCGAGCGGTTCAAAAGTTATAATATTTTTTTAAAATAAAAATTCAGCAAATTCGCGATTTTTCTGGTCACCCCATTTCGGAAATGGTCACCATAATCAAAAAATCCAAAAACACGTGTATCCTTATTTCGGATAAGGAACAAAATAGCAAATTTTCACGGAATTCGGTGACCCACTAGATCGGTTTTCCATGGAATGGCTGTATACATAATCACAAAAGTCTCGAGTCTAGAGATGCGCTGAATTCGCCAGATAGATAGATTTTTTTAGGTAAAACTGATGATCATCAGCGCTTGGACTTACAATGCAATGCAATGCATACTTTGATATACTCTTGATTTATCTCACCAGAAACGAATATAACACATTTTCTTCCCTCAAATGTTTCAAAGTCAAACCTCCGGCTTTCGAATCAGTCAGATAATTTGTTTCTTAATCCGATCTCCAAAAATGTATCACAATTAATCATGCACTGATGCATTCTTCGGTTATTTCCACATCACAGCAATGGGATACAATAGTTTACTTACCATTTGAGGAGAATTCTTATATACTCAGAGGAAAATTTAAGTTTATGTTATTGAAAATGTAAAAATAATCATAGTGTCCGGTTTGAATCATTAAAATAACCAAAACGGCCGCTATGAAAAGCACAGATAGCGCCACCGCAGTCTTGTGTGTTTCACATAACAGCTATGCTGTCACAATGTTAAATCCCATATATGATAGCGCCGCTGTTTTGATGCCGTAAGTGCCGAAAGAGTTACCTTCAATGATCCATTAGAAACAAAACGGTTCTTTAAGAAGCATTAATTTCACAATGTCATAAACTAGACAACTTTCAATTTACGACACCAAGTTTACACAATAAGTTGCAGAATGCTGATTTTTACAGCACGAGTCGTGCATTTATCCAACGAGGCATTCCGAATTGAATAATTACGACGAGTGCTGTAAAAATCGAGTTCTGCAACGCGTTGCGTACAACATTTTTTTACAATTTCGTAGAAGACCACTCGGAGGTATCGAAAATCACACACCAAAAAAAACTTAGATTTACACGTAACGTTATTTTAGTTTCAATCATGTAAAGCCATGTATGTCTCATGTATTATTCAATGATAAAACCTATAAACACATCTATTATATACAACATTGTTACCAAATTCCTTAATATTGAACTCTCAAAGAATTTTGCTTGCAAAACGGCTCGATTTACATGATTTTCCCGCTGAAAATTCAATCATAAATAATGCACATGGAATGACACGCCGTCGATCCATCCATGTGCATTATTTTTGGCAGAATATTCAACGTAGAATCATGTAAACTGAGCGATCTTGTTTTCAATTTCACTTTCAAGATGCAAGAAAGCATGCAACATTGGCGAATGTTGGATGCAAGATCATGAAATGTTTCAGTTTCACTCAAGTTTGCAAGCATTCCTGAATGCAATGAGGCAGTTTACATTATTTATCGTTTAATATCAAATGATAATTCGATTCACATGACAAT
This sequence comes from Aedes aegypti, assembly GCF_002204515.2. Classification (NCBI taxonomy): domain Eukaryota; kingdom Metazoa; phylum Arthropoda; class Insecta; order Diptera; family Culicidae; genus Aedes; species Aedes aegypti. The sequence continues at coordinate 168,396,513 of NC_035107.1, forward strand.
CATGAAAGCTTACGTGCCATGTAAATTTAAAATTTTTTTTGCTGTGCATATCGGAATGCATTCACCATTATTTTACAATTTCTGAAAAAAGTTGTGTTATGATTTATTACGCAGCTCAAAACAGTTGCGTAATGAATCATTACAGCACTGGTTTCAATTGAGTAATGTCTATTACCACATTGCATAATTCAGTTCAGGAAAGTAGGCCGTTTCGTGACAGATTGGCGTGATGAAAAACAGCCTATTACCATGCGAAAATGCAAAAATAACGGTTTCAAAGGATCAATTGATCGTACACAGCAAAAAAATCTTAAATTTACATGGCACGTAAGCTTTCATGATTGTCATGTGAATCGAATTATCATTTGATATTAAACGATAAATAATGTAAACTGCCTCATTGCATTCAGGAATGCTTGCAAACTTGAGTGAAACTGAAACATTTCATGATCTTGCATCCAACATTCGCCAATGTTGCATGCTTTCTTGCATCTTGAAAGTGAAATTGAAAACAGGATCGCTCAGTTTACATGATTCTACGTTGAATATTCTGCCAAAAATTATGCACATGGATGGATCGACGGCGTGTCATTCCATGTGCATTATTTATGATTGAATTTTCAGCGGGAAAATCATGTAAATCGAGCCGTTTTGCAAGCAACATTCTTTGAGAGTTCAATATTAAGGAATTTGGTAACAATGTTGTATATAATAGATGTGTTTATAGGTTTTATCATTGAATAATACATGAGAGATGGCTTTACATGATTGAAACTAAAATAACGTTACGTGTAAATCTAAGTTTTTTTTGGTGTGTATGAAACAATTAAACTCGTACATAATAATGTCTTCAAATGCCTTGTGGATGTATTAGATTGTCATATAACACTAATAAACTACGACGCGGCACTTTTAAGAAAATGTTGTTAAATGTCTCAATTTCTCATCAATAAATCATACATGCTTTCCAGATATGTGTTTAAAGTATTTTGTATTAAAATTATTATTTTCATACAATTATACATATTGTATTTCATGTTCTGCATAGCTTTGGAAATATTGCAGATTTTTCATACTCGGCAAATTTGTCCAAGTCAAACTACTAGGTAAACCCAACGCTATCTTTACGTTTTCGTTTCAATCCAATTTTACTCTAAATGACGATATTTTACAAATTGAACTAACTTCATGCTCAAACAATTGTGAACATACCCTTGAACGCTTCGCATTTAACCTTTTCGGATCAGCATCAATTTGCCCCGATGTCCTTCTTTCGTTACTGCAAATATTTTCCACACTACTCAAATTAATATGATTTTGCTAATATAACGATCGCTCAGCACGTGATTTGCATTTCCAAACAACAACAAAAAGCCTATCGCAGACCTCCACATTTTTTTCTCTCGTAAAACACACCCACGCGACCTAGGGCAGACACCTTTCGTCCAATCAACGCAATGACGTTTAAAGTTTTAAAAACAGTGACGCACGTAGTTATCAAATGCTGTCCAATCAGGTTCCAAGGTGTCTGCCGGGGGTCGGATAATTTCCCTGTGCACTATGCAGACACAGCCCATTCTGCCGCGGCACACAGGAGTAATTTGGGTCAAAGATAACCAAAACTATTTCCTACCCTCAGTGAGCTTCTTTTGTTCTTGTTATTATATTGAATAAAAGAGGTTAAAGTTTAATAAGAATTGATTTCGAACCGTTGCAGGACATATATCAGTGACACTTATTGTATTGAAAAACGTGCTGTTATAGGTATAAAGTTTTTGAGTTATTTTTGATAACCAATTGTTTGAATATTCTTGCAACAGATGAGAAATAGTTGAAAATTGTTTGGAACAAATAAGTAAGCTCCTAGCTCGCTAGGGGGGCAAACACTTGATGAAAAATTAGATTTTTCGCACTTCCTTGGTATTTCAGCTCATGCAAACTTAGTTTTGATACAGAATTTTTGACAAAAAAAAATACGTGGCTGCAGTACAATTAAAAAAAAAATGAGATATTATTTTTCCGAAGGAAATACACTGAAATATTGCATTGTGCATTATGGAATTAACATTATCAAATTAATGTTAATGGAATAATAGAAATGATTTGTGTGTTTTATCTGAAGCATTGTTTTTGATGCCTTTAGTATAATTTTTATGTATCCTTAAATAAAACACTCTTGGGTAAAAACCTGATTAACAAATTTAAAAATATTACCATCGGATTATTTCGACTTCCGAGGTTTTGTTAATATGAACCGCATCAAACAAAGCTGTAAGCCAAGATTGGCTCATCATCTTTTAATATTATGGAATTTAATATCTGAACTGAATATTACCTTATAATACCTGAACTGGATATCACCTGTCTGAATATACATAACCCTTACTAGATAAATTTATGATTAAGTTTAAATTTAACATCTAATTTCTAATTAAACTAACTAACTAATTTCAAGAATTAAAAAAACATGCCATGCATACTTGAACAATAAAATGTCATGTCATGCATACTTAAACAATAAAATGACATGAAATGAGCTCAATGAACATTCTTTAGATCTCCATCATACCTGGGAATTGATCCCATACAACTCTTAGAACAGGACTTTGAAATCTATAGTGCTGACATTATCCTATGGTTCTTTTAAATTGAAGATAATTAGTTAGCAGTCCAAAGGATTCTCATATGCAAATATTTATATTCTTTATGTTAATTAATGCGATGTAACTTTGAATTCTCTCATGTTTAAAACGAAGACATGGAGTGGTAAACCATGTATCTCATCCAAAGCATTTCAGTTTGGGAAAAATGTTAAAAATTCATATTTTCAAAATGTTGAAAATTAAGTGGAAATAAGCGGTAGAGTGTTATGTTGTAACTGATAGATAACATCTCCAAGTTTTACACTTTGATCGAAACTTTTTCGGATCTTGTCGTTTACCGTAATTTGTTATGTAAGAATACAAGAAAAAAATATAGTGTTTGGAAAGTTTTGTGCAGAAGCTAGTCTTGTATTTGTAAACATAAAATGTAGAAAATGTAGCAAAAACCATATCAATTTTAGAAAATTCATAGCAGAAAAAAGAAGGTTCTAATTATATGTTCAAAAGAGAAGGAAAAAGCATTGTAAAACTTTCCTTTTTGCACTTTTAACACATTTTTTCAATGTTTTTTGACATATTTTCAATGTAGCCACAACATGTGGCATACCATTCAGCTATATAGTAAAAATATAGCAAAATATAGCAGGACCAAAAACCTATTTTTTTCAAATTTGAAATTATGTCGCGAATTTGTTCCAGCAACTCCTCTGTGCGCCGCGGCGCCCGTTGGAATTCGACTTTCGGCGCCGTCACTGTTCGAGGCAGCTTGAGGCAGATTGGTCTGGAAATTCCCAGTAACCCCTAGATGCGTCGAGACGGTGCGTCTTTCACGAGTACGGCGGCAAGTTTTGCAATCACCGTCCCATGTTGCGTCTTTCGAACTGGTTTTCTTTTCTGTATGTCTCGTTTCCGGCGCATTGGAGGGGGTAAATATATTATGAATTGCCTACTACTTTGATGGACTGGTAGAAAATTGTGCATAAGAAAATAGGTACTTCACAAACATTTTCAGTCGTCAAGTTTTTTCCTCGTGAGAAGGAAGTACATACCCAGTGTTTATAGTTGTAAATTTTAAAGTTTGCGAAGAAACCGTCCTGTTTTAGGAGTGTTGTGAATTGGTGATATAGTGGAATTAGATTTCTGTGAACTTCTTGTGCTTCATTTGTCAGCCGCCTCGTTGAAGATTTGAGCTTCAAATATTCAAAAAATATCCTTGAAATGTTTGGAATGAAGGTAATGTACATTGTATGTAATGAAAATATTTCTGCATTCCCAGCATAAAGTCAGTTACTATTAACTCAAGAGCACAATCTGAAAAGCACGCTTATTGTTCACAGCACAAGCGTGGTGTTGCTGGCGGCAGCCATTTGTTCGTTATAAAAGAGATCTTTAACGACCAATCGGATTCAAATCAAACGCATTGAAAAAAAAACTCAAAACATCGTTTCATTGTTACAAACTAGCGTAGTAGAAATTTTAGTTGTTTGTAGCTTGATTTATTTTGTATATGAAACAGTTCAAGCTACAGTGGGTCATAACGAACTCTGAATTATAAAAAAAAAAAAAATGAAATTCTAGCGAAGCAATATAAATAAGATAATATGTAACTGTAAAATCTGACAATTGTTTTGTGGTTAATTGATTATATCATTATTCTAACGTTACTTTTTTCGTCCCATTTCTTACAGACCATAAAAGCTTTGTCCAAGTTCTCCAATACTGTGGAAAAGATGAGATCACACGTCAGCCCGGATGGATCATACATCAATGAAGGAATGAATTGCTCGTCGCTGGACATAACAATGCCAAACGGAGAACCTCATGGAGGTCTTACCGGGTCCAATGAATTCATCTGTAAGTTTTTCACTTTACGTATAATTTAAGTACTAGTATTGAGCCCTTTAACAGCTGAGATTCTTTCTCGCTTATTTGTATGAGTATCTTAGACGAGTATTCGTTTTTAGCATCCCGAACAAACAAACACAATTGTTTTAATATTTGATCTTATACACCATACTATGGTGTACAATAGAGCTTATCATGTATTTTTTCATGTATTTAGGTGGAAGCATTTATTGTTTTTACTTGAAATTCACAGTTATATTATTTGTATAAATTCATTAAACTATGTTGGTACTGTAGTACAGAACTCTTTATTTATTAATATAAATTCAATCAAACTGGTAAATTTTATGGAATTATGCCATGAATTCACTGACACAAGGATTTTTTCAAAGAATTCCTGGAGCATTTTTTCATGAGTTGACTGTGCTAAACCTGCCTTGCACGAAAATCCGCTTTAATGCAGCTGCTAGTCATCTTTCAGATGTTCCTTTATAAACTACTTCTGAGTTCGTTACTTTTTAAGAAATTGCAGTTAATGAAAATTAATTAAATAATTGCACTAGGAAATTTTTCGAAGATTCTTCAAGAATTCATGCAGAAATTATTAAAGATTTTAATGAAATTTCAATCAAGATATTTTCTAGCACTTTTCCTCAAAGATACCCTTGAGAATATTTCAGTTAATGAAAATTTCTTAAATATTTGCACTAGGAAATTTTTCGAAGATTCTTCAAGAACTCCTACAGAAATTATTAAAGATTTTTATGAAAGAAATTTTCTAGCAGTTTTTTTCGAAGATACCCTTGAGAATTTCAGGGATTTCTTTCAGGAAACTTTATTGATTACTTCTTAATTTTTTATAGACATTTCTGCTCGGATTCTTCCGGAAATTACTCCACACATCACTGCCAGGCATTCTCGCGTAACCTTTCAAAATGACTTATTTAATTTTGAGAAACCCTTTTTGTTCACTTTCTCATTAATAAATAACTGAGCCACATTATCCTCTTCTGTTCCGATTTTGGTATCACTAGCCAAGGACATTGGGCCGTATGAATAAAATGTAGTAAAGTTGATTTTACTACATTCTCGGTAGTAAACGCTATATGTGGAACACGAGTGGAACATGTTTGTGTCATTTTCCTTTCTACACCTTTCGAACATACTACAAACAACGCATTGCTATGAATAAAGGTAGCATTGACTACAAAGCTACTGGTAGTTAGCTTCAGAGGTTGCTACACATGCTTTGAGATTGCGGAATTGAATGGAGTAATTTACTTTTGAGTAAAAATCATGAGAAAACGATATGAGTTTTGATATTTCGGAAGGTATTTTGAGTTTTGCTTAGGAATTCTGAGGTTACGAAAACATTCACCCCGCCAATTCTGAAATTACGGTAAGATTACCGGCAGTAGCAATTTGTAATATCCGTGTGAATTCTGTCATTACGATAATTACGTTATTTTCTAGGAATTTTAGGATGTCGGTAGGAATTCAGATATTTATAATGTAATTCTGAATTTTACGTGTAAATTCTGACATCCCAGATTCTCAGATTTCCTTTGGAATTCCGGAATTCCTGTAGGAACTTTGGGATTCCAATAGGGATGTCGGATTTTTTATGATAATTCTGGAAGTTTAAATACCGTTCTAGGAATACTGTGCATTGCGCGATTATTTATCGCGACGGCGATCTTGAAAACATCTTAAAATGCTTGTAGATCGTCGCAGCTACTTCAAATCGTTTTGGTGTCTTCTGCGCGATTGTTCCTGATTGTCTAAGGCATGATCGCGCAGAAGGCACCAACACTATTTGAAGTAACTGCGACGATCTACAAGCGTTTTTTAAGATCGTCAGCGCGAGAATTTTTCGCGACGCACATAATATTTCTGAAATATAAGAAATCTGGTAAAAACTCTAGAATTGGGGTGGGAATGGGATTCCGGATATTAATCTCTTGGAATTCTATGGGTATCTTCGAGACGGTATTTCTGTAAGAATCTATGAGATTGCGGTGGGATTCCTGCGAATTATTGTTTGAATATTTGTAATTCTGAAAATCAATCTTTGTAATTATTATAACAACCTTTAAGATTCCGTTGATCTTCAATAGGGCGATATTCAAAACTGAAAAGGCAATAGATGGCTCTTTTTCAATGGTAGTAAAAACGAAATCCTGAAGCAAAGAAAGCACCACGGAAGATGAACTAAACACAAAAAGTTATGTTTTCACTTTACACTTGATTTCTAATCACTACTTTTTTGATTCAGTTTCCTAATTGCGAGCAATTTACGATTTTCATTATTTTCCATACGTTTTGACAGCTCTCCGACTACCATTCTTCCATGCGCTTGTGTTGAAAGTTTGAGAAATTTGAGAATCCAGCGTAGCGCGATCAGTGAGTGGAATACAAACATCAGTGTCGCCGCTCGGCGGCCGGTAAGAGAAACTGAATGTTCGAAAGGTTGTTGTCTGCAATTTTTGCCGCTGGCGCCAACTGTTAGTGGTTATGAACAAAATAAACAGTCGTTACCCTATTAGGGCGATATTCAAAACTGAAAAGGCAATAGATGGCTCTTTTTCAGTGGTAGTAAACACGAAATCCTGAAGCAAAAAAAGCACCACGGAAGATGAACTAAACACAAAAAGTTATGTATTCACTTTGCACTTGATTTCTAATCACTACTTTTTTGATCCAGTTTCCGAATTGCAAGTAATTTACGTTTTTCATTATTTTCCATACGTTTTGACAGCTCTCCGACTACCATTCTTCCATGCGCTTGTGTTGAAAGTTTGAGAAACTTGAGAATCCAGCGTAGCGCGATCAGTGAGAGGGATACAAACAACAGTGTCGTCGCACGGCGGCCAGTGGAAGAAACTGAATGTTCGAAAGGTTGTTGCCTGTACTTTTTGCCGCTGGCGCCAACTGTTAGCGGTTATGAACGAAATAAACAGTCGTTACCCTATTGTCGCGTAATCGATTAGATTCCATGCATTTTCTTCATATGCATGATTGTATAAATTTTAAGCGTCACTCTGAATAGATTGTTCTTTACGTGCAGAATCACTCTGCACTCTAAATGGAAATTTCTCAACGTGCAGCTTCAGTCACTGCTCATGTTCGAAAGTAGTAAGTACTACATGTCCGGAAAAGTTTTTTATTCATACCAAAAGTGTAGTAAACATTGTGGATTTTGTTCTTGAGTAGATGCTACATGTAGTAAAGTTCATCGTTTTTTATTCATATCACCCATTGTCTTTCGATCTATAGTAAAAAACTTCCCATAAGCTGTCATAATAGGGTAACGACTGTTTATTTCGTTCTTAATCGCTAACAGTTGGCGCCAGCGGCAAAAAGTACAGGCAACAACCTTTCGAACATTCAGTTTCTTTCACCGGCCGCCGAGCGACGACACTGTTGTTTGTATTCCTCCCACTGATCACGCTACGCTGGATTCTCAAATTTCTCAAACTTTCAACACAAGCGCACGGAAGAATGGTAGTCGGAGAACTGTCAAAACGTATGGAAAATAATGAAAAACGTAAATTACTTGCAATTTGGAAACTGGATCAAAAAAGTAGTGATTAGAAATCAAGTGTAAAGTTAACACATAACTTTTTGTGTTTAGTTCATCTTCCGTAGAGCTTTCTTTGCTTCAGGATTTCGTTTTTACTACCACTGAAAAAGAGCCATCTATTGCCTTTTCAGTTATGAATATCGCCCTATTCAAAGAGAGCGAGAGAGAGGAGAAAATCTCTCATTGTTACAAAGGACGAGGAACTTTAGTAAAATTCAGCGAATACATGTAGGATTTTTTTTTTCAGAAGTTTCAGCATTTTTCAAAGATATGTTTTTAGAATTATTGTAGGAGTTATTTTAAAATATCTGCAAGTAAGTATTGCAAGGATTCTTATAGAATTTCACCATTTTTCTGTAGGTTTTCTTTCAAAAACTCCTCCGGAAAGTAATGTTTAAAGGCTCCTCTAAGAATTTAATCAAAAATATTCTAAAAACACCTTTCTAAGGCTTTCATTGTTAAATTACGTTAAGCTAAGCATTCCATCCTGACTGCCTCTAGTAATTACACAAAAAAAAAATGTCGAAGACTGTTGAAAATTTGCAACTGCGATTTGCAACAGCGAATGTAACAGAAATTTAGCTATGAATTTGTCCATGACTCCTCCTCGAATTCAACTAGGAATCACTGTGAGCAAACTTCCATAATATTTTTCAGGTGTTCCTCACAATATTCATTCAGTAATATCGCTATTATAGAAACTCACCGTAGAAATACCTCCAAAGTTCTATCCACAAGTTCTTATAGACACTTTTAAACCATGTATTCTTCGCTTGATTTCATTTTAGAAACAGAAGTTAAATATCTGGCTGAAATTGGTTCTGGTGGTTTTGACCAACGAGATTTTAAATGTGAAAAAAAAGGATTCTGTTCAGTCACAATATTTTTCATACATGATATGGTTTGAAAGTTTTCATTTGACGTATTTGGAGTAAATATAGAGATTCCCATTAATTTTCAAAAACATTCTTTTAGGCTGGCCTAAATCTTTTTATTAAAAAAAAGACACGGACACCGTCTTCAGCCATTTAGCTGCACAGACTGTAACTTAACACTAGACAACGGACAAGCATGCTCCAATGGTACAGCCGAGAAACATTCCTGACGAAAAGTTTCAATGGCTGCAGCGGGAATCGAACCCACACCTCATGACACGATGCGCTCATTGCCTTGACGACACTAACCGCACGGCCACGAAGCCCACACAACCTTTTAGAATTCCTTCAAAAATAACTTTGGAATTACTTACAAGAGTTATTTTGTAGATTCTACTGGAATCCTAGAAAAAAGAAACCGATAATTAAGTTCGTGATGATTTCGTTTTTCGTTCCAGTTTTAGATATTCTAGGGGGTTTTCTAAATAAATAACTTGAAAAATTTCTTAAATTCTCTTAAGAAAACTAATGAGCTAACGTCTGGAAATTGAAAAAAGGGAAGGGATTCTTTGAAAATCATCAGTAAAATGCCTGAAATTATCACCTTATTTCGGGTGTAATTTCCGTAAGGATTTAAAAACATAATACCTGAAAATAACTCTAAGAATATTTAAAGAAACCCATGGAGGCTTCATCTATGGCAAAAATTTTTGGACAATTTGTGACACAATTTCCTGTACTCCTTAAGCAACACAATTAAGGTACCCTTTAAAAGTTTTCTGAAGAAGTTTTCATAAGAATCCCTGAAAAAGGTCTCAAAATAATGCTTCTATAAATTTTATAAATGATTCTTCTTGGAGTTCTTGGAGATTGTACTGCAGATATCCGTACAAGACTCTTCCAAAAAACTTCTAGATATATGTCTCCAAAAGTATTTGGATTATTTTCCATTTGTTAAATATTATTCAAGTTTCGGAAACAAAATCTTTAAACGCCTCGTTCAAAAGTGAAGTGTATCCAAAACATGATAAAGCAAAATAATCATTCATAATGATTGACTTTATGCTTTTTGAAAAGTTATAATCATTGAGATCTTAAGTGTCTGTAATATGAATCAAAACGGTATATTCAAAATCTCTCTGACACAACCTCTAAAAGTCTAATCGTTATGTAAAATTTTGTAACCATTTAAAAGTTAAGGCCCCATATTGCCATATAAAGTGAAATTTTGGGAGACCCTACTGTATATCTTACTTTATTCTTTTCAGTATCATCAAGTGGACAGAAAATTTCCGCCGACAGTCGCATGCAAGACGTCAATCAATGGTGCCAACGCAAAGCTAAAAGTGCTTGTTCTAGGAAAATGTTACTCAAACGATTGCCAATTTTAAGGTGGCTTCCAAGGTGAGCAATAGATGATCGGGGAGCTTTCGTTGAAATAATTAATTCAATTACTGTATACACTTCCAAGCTTCCAGATTGATTGATTTGTGGTCACGCAACGTGTATAATCTGTTTTCACTATCTTTTTTTATAACAGCTACAACGGCACAGATGCTGTAGGAGATTTAGTGGCGGGAATAACCGTCGGCCTCACTGTGATTCCTCAAGCGCTCGCCTATTCTGGTATTGCCGGGCTTCCCGCTGCGGTAAGTTGTTAGTCAACTGGCTTACTGTATGAATGAATTATTTCGATGTTTCCATTTGAACCTCTCTGTCCCAAACTATCACTAGTGCTCTATGGAATGTTATTCAATAGTTACTAGATTTCGATTGTATACTTATTAGATGAGCCAGCCAAGTTACTATTTTGTTTATTAGCATCATTTCAAACATTACTTCCACTTCTTATATCTAGCTCTGAAACAAAATTAAGCTTTTACTAACATTTGGTTAACAACATATTACATTTCATTTGCCGTAGCAGTTCAGAATTTTTACAGATGAGTTAATTTCACCTGCTTATAAGAGAAAAAAAAAGTTTTCAATTTACATAACCTAACTTAACGTTAATATATAACGCATTAATCGTGGCAATAGAAGATTCAACGATTTATGTCTAAAATTATTAAATATTTTATTTGACATTTGTTCCAATGTTTCAACATTGGATACTAGGGTATGTGACCCATTAGTTGTGGGTGTTCCTATAGTTGCGGTAGTGCCATTTACACTGATAATTGAATTAACCACAGATTCGACACCACCAATCGAGTTGTTGGCTTAAGGTGAAGATAAATCGAAGCCAAACTTCAAAATTTCAAGAGCACAAATCTAGAGAACCGAACACCCGTTTGAGCTGAAAACTTAATCGATTGGTCATCACCAGCTAGTGACCAATCGAGTATTCAGCTTAAACGGATGTTTGGTTCTCTAGATTTGTGCTCTTGAAAATTTGAGGTTTGGCTTCGATTCATCTTCACCTTAATGATACACGAAATAGGAAGGTTTCAAATAAATAGCTTTTGGTGGAATATTATTTTGGGAATACTATTAGTTAAGTTTGTGTGCAACTATGAAGAAAAAATATCCAAACCTTTTTTTGCAATCTACTACAGATGACACGCAGGCTTCTACCTTTGGCGGAGAGGCCTGTGTCATCCGCAAACAAAGATTTTCGACATCCCTGAGATAACTCAGGTAAGTCAGATGTGAAAATATTGTATAATATTTGTCCCAAAATGCTGCCTTGAGGAACACCAGCTCTTACAGGAAGTCTGTAAGACCTGGACCTGCCCATAACTGCATATTTGTAACATTCGACAAAAGTAGGCATTGAGTAAAAGGAGCACCAAGTGTGCATTTTATGGCAGTATGGGAAGAAACTAAAATTTCTTTGAGGCTAAAAATTTGTTCAGCTCATATTGTATATTGGGTGAATATTCAGAAAATAATCCTGATAGAAATTGGTTTGCTAGTGCATTACGAGGCTTACGCGTAATCTCAATGTGACTGTTATGCGGTTACAATTACCAATGTGACAAAACATCTTGGTATTTTTTTTCTAATTTGCTAGAACAAAATCACAGATTTAAGTATGTTTATCGAAAGTATATATTGCTGTTTGTATTTGAGATGCAAATCTTGACTAAACGTCCTCCAAATGCGGTAACACAAAACAATCGAAGGACACCTAGCAACGATTATAGAAATCATCGCCGCCCCAGCAAGAAAAATCTATCTTTGACACCGCTTTTCTTGTGAAAAATCTTACCGCATTTGATATTTGCATTTCAAACGCATACAGCCATATCATTTGATGGCTCTCCACGGTATTAACTCTAAATTTTCAAAAATATCGAATGTGACTAATATGCAGTTATGGGTAGTGGAGTTCTGATTATTAACCTGAAGTGTACGATTTGACAGATGACTTTGGATTTTTCTTACAATGTATTGTTGGACAATGCCAAACACTGTCGAATGCTTTTTCTATGTCTAGAAGAGCAAGACCAATAGCCTTCAGATTCGTTGGAACGAATCAAATTTGTTACACGTAAAAGTTGATGAGTGGTCGAATGTCCATGGCGGAATCCGAACTGGATGGACGGAGGAAAGCAAACTGATTTGAGGATAACTAGAAGCTTCTGCATAATTTTTGTCTGGTTTCAAAATTGATACAACCTTAGCATTTTTCCATTTGTCATAAAAATATACCAACTGGAAACATTTGTTAGAATCAACTAAGAATTATAAGCTACTTCCTGGAAGTTTTTTAACGAGGATGTAGAAAATTCCATCATCTCCAGGGGCTTTCATATTTTCGATTTTTTTAATAATAGTTCTCACTTCTTCCAAATCAGTCACCCAGGAATTTTTGAAAATGTTATCTTGATTGAGAATGTTTTCGAAGTCCTGAGCAGCTTGATTTTCTATTGGACTAGTAAGTTCTAAATTAAAATTGTTTAATTTTGAAAATCGAACATAAGTCTAGCTTTAACATTATTTAAATTACTTTTGTTAGAGTAAACTAAATAAAATTCTTGAGAAAGGCCTTTCCGAGCAATACTGGATCTTTTTCTTTATGATTACTTGGACTGGAGAGAAAATCCAAGTAAATCTTTTATTCCATTTTTGATCTCTTCAGATGACTTATAGTCACTTGAGAGACCTTTCAAGACGACTTTGAATAAATGTTCAGTTTTGTCAGAATTTGTGCTTATTCTCTTCCAGATGTTTGCAAAGAAGTTCGCGATATTTAAGAGTTTCCGGCAAAACACGACAGTCTCCTTTCTTTGTGATTTGGAAGGAAACCTTGATTCCCCTAATGGAGTTCAAGATCTCTTGCCTACATCCCCCAAATTAGGAACAACTGACCACGATAGGCGGCACACTTTGCTTCCTCACTTGAATCAAAGAGCCTGGGCTAGAGGCTGCTTCGGTTTGGAAAATTTGTCGAAAGCATCGAACTGATTGCTCATTTTGATGCAATTATCAGCATTATCCATTTCATTCTTGGAATAATGTGAGCACTCCGGAGAAAAGTCCTTTTTTCCATTTTGCCACGTTTAGTGACAGTTTTAAATCCCACTTTTTTGGAAAGAAGTTGTGAATTCAGAGATTCACCCTTCCTTTTATTTGTAGTTGCAACCATGTGAAGACGTGACCTCCTTTTTCTAGTGATCCTTTATAGAGAGATAAGCGGAAGAAAAATGGAATGATTTGGCAGCAGACCAGCAGTGCTGATTTTGCTCGTCGTCGAGAATAATATTGTAACACGGACATGACTTCCTCATTGCTAAAAGGTGTATTTTGTTTCGTTATAGATCTTTGAGCTACATTTCTAAACTAATGAACAGTAGAAAAAATCAACAATTAAAGATCTCATTAATGAAAATAAAAAAAAGGAAAATATTTCATATTTTTTGCTTTATGCAAAACAACTTTTAACGAAATAATTTCAAGCGGATTACATTACTCTTCAAGAAAAATTCAAAACAAACATAACGCGTGTTCGTTTGGCTCACGCTTTGACACTTCTCGCTGCTCGATTGGCTCACACTTTGACAGAAATGTCAGCTTCCGCGAATCTCTCTCATAAAGGATTACTAGTTTTTTCCCAAGACGGTGCCCAAGAAGGATTACCACCGCTGGCTTTCGCTAACGGGTCCAACAAAAAATCGAAGGCACGGGTTAACAAGGATCGTGAAGGGATCAAGAGTAGAAAAATAGTACTGAAATAACTGCTTTTGTAGCACTGAAAAGTACCGTTTTTGAAAAGTTCTGAAAAGTACTGTTTTTGTAGCACTGAGGCGCGCATATAGTTTTTCTTCGCGTTTGACGTTTCACACTACCGCCATCTGCCGATCTTGTTGCACGAAACACCTTGTCGTGCAACATGCCTACCAGATGATTATTGTGTAAACTGGGCGATGGATTTTGAAGAAATTTTTTCTAGGTGTTACGTCTGTTTGTCTGTGCTTAAGCGTTTGGTACAAAAATTGTAATAAAGCTTTTGGACCCATATGAATATTGATCGAGCTGCGAAAAAATAAAAATTAAAACCTGTAGTTCGTTATTTTAAAGGTTAATCATTTTTAAACCTCCATTGCATAGAGCATAAAATTAGTTTTCATTATTTCAAATTCTGCAAATATTTGATTCCTCATTTCCTCTTAAAGGATATAATTTCCTTAAAATCATTCAAAAATGTATTCGCATATACTAACAATTACATAAGAATCTCAAAAATAAAATTGGAAAACTAATGATGTTTTTTGTCCACAGTATGGTCTTTATGGTTCCTTCGTAGGATGTATCGTGTACATTTTCCTCGGTAGTTGCAAAGATGTCCCAATGGGGCCATCTGCCATATCTGCGTTACTGACCTATCAAACGGCACGTGGTAACGTCCACAAAGCAGTCCTGTTATCTTTCCTAGCTGGAGTCATTGAATTGGTGATGGGCATCTTCGGATTAGGATTTCTTGTGGATTTCGTATCTGGGCCCGTTTCTTCGGGCTTCACATCTGCAGTTTCACTGATCATTGTAACGTCCCAAATCAAAGACGTACTCGGAATAACTGCGAAAGGAACTACATTTTTGGAGATCTGGCAATCCATCTTCAAAGATATCCACAACATTCGAGCGTGGGATACCGTGCTTGGCTTAACTTGCATTGCGGTGCTCTTGATCATGAGAGTAAGTATTTATCTACAAATTCAACTCTAATGGTATCTTACAGGTAATCGTTTCGTTCTTCCAGATTGTAGCAGGACTGAAGGTGGGACCGCACGAAGACGATCTCAAATCAAAGAAACATCGAATCATCAATAAGTTTATGTGGTTGATTGGAACTTCGCGCAATGCCATTCTAGTCGTAGTCTGCGGTGCCATAGGATATGTATTTCAATCGTCAGCTTCGGCACCATTCAAACTGATTGGCGATATTCCTCCCGGTTTGCCATCGTTTCAAGTTCCTTCATTTACTCTTAACGCCAACCAAACAGCCAGTGGTCGGGAGGAAAGCTTCGCGGAGATGGTCTCTAGTTTGGGTTCGGGATTGATTGTAGTGCCATTGATCTCTCTTATGGAAAACATTGCCATTTGTAAAGCTTTCTGTAAGTTTGACTTCAAATTGTCTTCGAGTGACCGTTCTAATGTTTGATTAAACCAACAGCTAATGGCAAACCCGTCGATGCTACCCAGGAGCTAATCGCTATTGGAGTTGCCAACGTTGCCAATTCCTTTGCCCAAGGTTTCCCAGGAACTGGAGCTCTCAGCCGTGGGGCGGTGTTCAACGCTTCGGGGGTCCGTACGCCCCTCGCGAACATCTATACTGGTGCGCTTGTAATACTTTCGCTCATGTTCTTCACGCCATATTTCTCGTTCATCCCGAAAGCCACACTTGCTGCTATTATAATTGCCGCGGTCGTCTTCATGGTGGAAGTAAAAGTCGTGAAACCCATGTGGCGAACTAAGAGTAAGTATTTTACTTAAAAAAATATAATGAAGCACATTTTCCATAAAAGCCTAAATAATTGAGGCCATGCTTTTTTCTTTACGAGAAAAAACAAATCCTATGCACAACAATTATAGGTATTTGCTTTAATTAGAAACGAATTCTACTTGTATTGGAACTATGTTGTTGAAAGTGTATAAATTGAAAGCAATATGGTGAAATTTTCAACCATACAACAATTGGTAGCTTTTAAATATTCAGTTTAATTGGGTTTCTAGAGATTATTTTATTGTCATATTCCTTATTGATAATTGACTCCAGAAACACATTTTTATTAAATTCTGTGCGATGGAACTATCTATGTTCGTTCAAACAACTTATAAGACCATGATCTCCCTTGCAATTTGTGAACAAACTGTTTACGATAAATAGAAAACATTCAAATTAATGGCAGAAAGCGAGCGTCATTATGTTATTATGTCATCATTAAGGGGCCCAGATAGCCGTAGCGGTAAACGCGCAGCTATTCAGCAAGACCAAGCTGAGGGTCGTGGGTTCGAATCCCACCGGTCGAGGATCTTTTCGGGTTGGAAATTTTCTCGACTTCCCAGGGCATAGAGTATCTTCGTACCTGCCACACGATATACGCATGCAAAAATGGTCATTGGCATAGTAAGCTCTCAGTTAATAACTGTGGAAGTGCTCATAAGAATATTGAGCTGAGAAGCAGGCTCTGTCCCAGTGGAGACGTAACGCCAGAAAGAAGAAGAAGTCATCATTCAAAATAAATATTTTCTTGTTGAAATTTTGGAAACTTTTGGAAAAAAATAAATAAAAATTCAATTGGGTTTTCTCTTGGTTTACCAAATGTTCAAATTTAAATCGTGTTTTTGTTAAAACATTGTACACTACAAATATCAACATGTTTGTAACTACTCAACCAATAAAAAGACCTTTCGCCGTATTAAAAAATGTTATATTGTTTATTTTAATTTATTTTTAGAAAGTGATTTGATTCCCGGGCTAGGAACGTTTATTGCCTGTTTGGCTCTACCGTTAGAAATCGGTATTCTACTTGGAGTGGGGTTGAACGTCATCTTCATTCTATATCATGCTGCTAGACCTAAGATCAATGTCGAACGGTTAACGGTAAGATTATAAAATAATTGTAACCTGTTAAATAACATACAAGAATATTATTCTTTCAATAGAGCCCTGCCGGTACAGAATACCTAATCATCACCCCCGACCGTTGTCTTATTTTTCCTTCGGTGGATTATGTGAGGAATCTGGTGACGAAGCATTCCATTCGTCAGTCGCTTCCAGTTGTGATAGACTGCTCACACGTGTACGGTGCAGACTATACCGCCGCAACGGTGATCGAAAGTATTACTCAAGACTTTGCTAAACGTGATCAACCATTGTTCTTCTACAATTTGAAACCCAGCGTTTGTGCAGTATTCGAAGGATTGTCTCCCGTGGACTTTATCGTGTACTATCGAGAAGAGGATCTAGATGAGCTGATGAAAGAAAAAGCTTACAAACCAAAGCAGGTTTTGAGTGCTTAGACTTCATATGATTCTATTTTCATCAATTCAGGTTAAAAATCAGTATTACTTATTAAAGAAAGTACACTATTGTTACATAGTAACACAAACATAATACTACAACTATTCAGAACGATTCCACTGTATATGCACATATTTGAACGATGATTTAATATTTATTTAACCAAATTATTAGATAGTAGGACTTGAATCTTTCCAGTCTCTTTTTTACAGATATAAAATATTAGAAGTTTATAACATCTATAGTATTATGTTTGTTTTTGTAGTAACAACTTGCGACATCAGTTCTTAAAATATTTGTGCGAACACAAATGATGAGAATGAAAAAAGTGTAGAGAATAGACTTTTTGTTGTAAATATTAATACGCGAATGGTGAATCAAACCAATGGTTGTGTATTTGATACGTACCTTAAATACCGAATCACTGAGAATATTCTTATGGTACATATTGTGCACAATTCTTTTGAATGTTTGATAACCAGTGATAAGTGCCCTTGATCATCCATAAGGCAAAAAAGGTACAGCAGCTTACTATTTTTACAGTAGTGAACCAAAGTTACCTGCTAGAATAATCAATCACTGCTAATTTATACAATCCTCAAAATTCAAGTCTTAAAATTGACATAATGTAAATTTTTCGCCAGGCCATAACATAGTATTGTACAATCATCTAATTATACATATGAAATGAAAGGCTTTGCATACGCAGCGGAGGTTACGCATTGATATTGTTTTAGTTTTATTTTCTTCAAACCTAGATACACATGATACTTTCAAACATTTTCACCTTAAAATGACATGTGGATCACCGGCAGACAAACAGGCGTAACAGCTAGAAAAAGAATCGATTGAATATTTACGAAGTCGCATCAGCATGATCGTCAAGTATGTCCAACTAAAAAATATTTACATTGATGAGAATAATTTGTGCCTCATGATTGTTCGTCCGTGTTGAAGTGTTATATTGTGCTCTGCAAGATTAATCAACGTGATGCGAATATATGAAAATGTCGATATACTGTCGCAGTGAAAATGAAAATCACCAAATGTTTCAGATTTAGCAAACTTGAAACATTTACGTCAATGAAGAACGAAAAAATCCAAGCCTACTTTGTTGCGTTTGAATTGCGCGCATATCTTCTGCGCGTTACAGCCGCCGCTGAATGTGGATTTAAAATGAGCGCCGCAATACTGCTTCGCGTTGAAAAATGGGTTAACCAACGTGCGAAGTTTGATTTTTAACCAACTTCGCAGCGTCGCAACTCGATTCTCAATAGTGCGCATAATGCACACGGTGAAGGGCATAGATGTGCACTATAGCGAAGCGACTCGCGAAGCGGCGAAGTTTGTCAAAAATCGAACTTCGCACGTTGGTTAACCGACTTTTAGTCGCGAAGCAGTATATAAATAATCAACATCAATGTTGCACCAGAGCTTAGAAGGCACAATGCTTAAGAATGTAAAAACCAACAACACTGCATTTTTTTCAGTTTTGCTTACTTTTTTATTTAAATTGGAATTTTACCCTTAGGGCAGTGTCCTGGAAAACAAAAATAGGAACACAAATTGAGGCAAACATTATGAATAAAAAAAATCTTCCGCAATGCAAGCAACACAAAAGTGTTGATATCAAATGTGACTTAGTTGCATGAATGAAAGTCTATACATATGTAATACATAACTGTGATAAGGCAATAATTTATTCAAAATAAATGATCATATACTTAAGAACACAATTCTTTTTTAATATCACTGCCATAATTTATAGCTTAGATTTATCATCAAAGTGTTGATCAAATTTCTAAATACAGTGGCTCAATGTTATATTCGTTCAGGATATTGTTTCCACATCAAGTTGATAAAAAAAACTATTAAACGGTATACCGTTTTGATTCGTATTACGAACATTTAAGGCCTCAGTGAAGTATAGCTTTTTGATGAGCTATAAAATAAATCATTTATTATGATTACTTCGCGTTATCAAGCCACTTAACTTTCGAATGGTGGGTGATGGTTTTGATTTCGCAACTTGAACAATTTTCAATAAATGAACTTTTCGTGATTCTTATTCGGGACGTTTCCTTACTTGCGCCACATATCCCGGACACTTTGATTCGAATTACGGACAGCTCATGAAAATCATAGATGGAAAAGTCAAATCATCAATTGAAATCGTTAAACCACTAAAGAGCCTAGACTTCTCTTTAGTGGTTTGACGCAGTCAGCTATTATAAATTTTCAAGACATCTATGAAAAAATGTTCATTAAAACTAGCCTCGAATGGGAGAATTTTGTGAGTGACAAAAAATGAAGCATTTCGTTTGAAATACCATGCACCCCCGTTAATTTGAACGGTACCTCATGCAAACCATCGGGGCTCATTTTTAATTTGAACATCTAGTCACCCTAGAAACGTGTTTCTGGTTACCTCTTTCACTGTTTTGTTTTGATTCTGCGTTCCGTTCCACGGCGTTCCATCTCACTTCACTCCGTTCCATGAGCTAAATGACGTTTGAACCATTTTTAATCTGAACGATGTGCAAATTAGCGGGGTACAGATTAAAAAGTGTTCAGATTAAATGTGGTCAAACCAACGGGGGTATCCGGTATACTGCTTCGCGTTGAAAAATGGGTTAACCAACGTGCGAAGTTTGATTTTTGACCAACTTCGCCGTGTCGCAACTCGATTCTCAATAGAGCGCATAATGCACACGGCGAAGGGCATAGCTGCGCACTAAAGAGAAGTGACTTGCGACGCGGCACTATGGGCGATCAGGTGGCCAATAATCGAAAAAATGACGTTCTGATAGGTTTTTCTCGTGCATCATTCCATAGTAAACACTTCTATTAAGTTATTCCTGAAATATCAGAGAAAGATCTTTTATATATTAATTGATAGAGTATGTCAAAGTTATAGTTTTTAAGAAAAATGAAGAATTCAATGCAAATACAAGGTACACATTGAATACAATATACTGTATAATCGTAATATTTTATACAGATCTTTATACACTGTCCGAAAGCTTATTCAAAAAGCTATATAAGAAAAATAAAATGGAATAAAAATTCGTACTTTAGGTCGGAAAAATGCGGGGAGTGCACTGAAAAAAATATATTTGTTTTTATATCGAAACTTTACATGTAGTGGCGCACCCCTCGTGCGACATAGGCTAGGGCGAGGATGAGCATCACCGAGAGAGTGGGTGAGGGGGAGAGTGAGAAAGGGGGGAGGATTGTTGCGACCGCCATTATAGTAGAGAGGTGTGAAAAAGTGACGATCCGTGAAAAATATAAAAGATTCAAAGGAAACTCAAATTGGATTGTTCTCAAAAGTTCCGAAACTACTACATCTGGCGACGAGGATGATGGACAAATTGGTGAGTAACAGTGATCTGGCAGTAATTGAAAACTGGGAAAGAAAATAAAATTGGTGTGCAGTGAAAGGCATTTTGCGTGAGCTTATCTTCTGATTAGCACCCCAGGGCGTAATACCACTTTTTTTTGATAGGTTATAAAATTTGTGGATGAATTGAAGCAACATCCAATGTGAGATGTTGCAATGTAATGCGACATGCAGAAGGATTGCAGTGAGTGATGTGACTGTGAGCAGTGCAGATTGGAAGTATTTGGCCGAAAGAAGAATTATAGAAGTTGTCTCTGAGGAGAAAATGTTCTGAGAGGAAAATTTTCTGAGGAAATTTGATTGAAGGACATGGAAAATAAACAAACGATCGCTCTGAGGAGCTGGCATGTGTCGATCGACAGGGTACTCTGAGGAGTAGATTTTTGAGTGGAAGATAAAATATTACTTTGAGAAGTAAAGAGAGACGTGACCTGAGGGGCTTTTATTGTCTGATTGTCAAACTATGAAGTTAATAAGATTACTGTAATAATGGAGTCTATAGTCGAACTAACATTGAACGGAACAGAAGTGTAAATAAATGTGTTAATTATTTATTTATATGCTACATTTTGCAGATCGATGAAGCACGACCCATTCCTCCTTTCCGCTGTGAGGAGATTGGGAAGAATCAGCTGGCAAAGGAATGGAAAAGTTGGAAATCGGCCTTGGAAATTTATTTCGAAGCGTACGATATTTTCGACCAGAAGAAAATGCGTGCTAAACTCCTTCATTTCGGTGGTAAGCAGCTTCAAAGGGTGTATGAGAACTTACCAGATGTCGATAAGTTGCCGCTCATTTCAACTAAACCCAATTGGTACGATGTTGCTGTATCTAAACTGGATGAATATTTTGAGCCTGGACGACAGTACATTCTGGAGCGTTGTCGGTTGAGGAAAATACGCCAGGAGAAGAACGAAAGATTTGCCCACTTTGTGCTTCGCATCAGGCAGCAATTGGCAGATTGCGGATTGGAAAAGTATGCTGCTGATGTGCGCGAAGTGTTAACCGAGATTTTTGTGCTGGACGTTATCGTAGAAGGGTGTGCATCAGAGGAACTGCGTCGCCGTATTTTGCAGAGAGATGTTTCGCTAACGTAAGTCGAAGGAATGGGTGCCATGTTGGAAGGCGTTGAGCAACAAGTCACCGATCTAACTTCACTCAATGTGCAGCAACCATTGTCAGACAAGGTGTATCGTATTGAGGCGCGCAAAGAGATGCATAGAATCCCCGCTGGGCATAGCCGTAAGTTCCAGGTTAATCGAGAAATCACCTGTTTCAACTGCGGCACTAAAGGACACATCTCGTCTTCTCCCGAATGCAAAGCCAGAAACCAAACATGTCGTCGTTGTAAGAGAACAGGGCATTTCGAAGCTGTTTGCAGAAAACGGCCAGCGCAGAGATTTTCATCGTCAGATACTAAAAAAGTGCGTTTAGTTGAGAAGAACGACAACTCAAACAACAACCTGTTCGTAGAAGGCACACCGCATCAGTCAAACCCGCATAAAAAGCCATATTACTGTTTCTATTTCGGCAACGACTCCAATGTTTTTGAGTGCACCGTTGGCGGAGTGCTATTGAATTTGTTAATAGACTCTGGGTCCGACGTAAACTTGATACACTCAACAGCATGGGAGAAACTGAAACATCAAGGAATCATAGTTACGGATATGCGGAAAGGATGTCGTGAGATCATCAAAGGATATGGAAGCAATTTACCTTTGGATGTACTGGGATCGTTCCGCGCCAAAGTCGTGTGAAGTGAAATGGCCACATTCTTCGTTGTGCAGGAAGGTGAACGATGTATTATGGGCGATACAACAGCAAAAGCACTTGGAATCCTGAAAATTGGCGTTGATGTGAATCTGCTGGATAACAAATCCGAAGGGTTCGGGAAAATAAAGGATGTTCAAGTCCAGATTCATATGGATCCTTCATTCAAACCAGTATTTCAACCAGTTCGGCGTGTACCACTCCCGTATGAGGCAGCTGTGAATGATAAGCTGGATCAGTTGTTGGCGAAAGATATCATCGAGGTGACTAAATGTTAAATCATTGATTGATTAATTTATTTTTTTACTTCATTGCAATATTAAAAATAAAACTAAACAAATGAATCGCATTTTTTTTTTGTTTGGTTGTTGCATTGTTTAACAATAGAGTTGTATTGGCTTAAGCGTAATATCTATTCACTGACGTTTTGTTAAATATTTTAGGTCAAAACAGGGCCTACTACATGGGTTTCTCCGTTAGTCGTAGTGGGTAAATCCAACGGTGAACCTCGTGTCTGTTTGAATTTGAGACGCGTCAATGAAGCGGTTCTGCGAGAGCGTTACCCTATGCCAGTAGTTGACGAGCTTCTTGCACGAATTGGTAAGGGCAGTAAGCTTGATATTCGAGATGCATTTTTGCAAACAGAACTGGCTCCAGAATCGCGCGACATTACAACTTCCATTACTAGCCGGGGACTCTTCAGATTTAAGAGGCTTCCATTTGGGTTAGTGTCCGCACCGGAAATATTCCAGAAAGTGATGGAGGAGATATTAGCCGGATGTGAGGGTAAGTGGACAATATATGTTTTTTACATAACGGCCTCATATGAAAGTACACTGATACAGGTACGGTTTGCTATTTGGATGACATTTACGTAGAAGGCGATGATTTACAACAGCACAACGTGCGTTTAAACAAGGTTTATGAACGGCTCCACAATAGAGGGGTAGTTTTGAACCACGAAAAATGTGTAATTGGAGTTCCTGAGCTGCAGTTTATTGGTCACGTGATCTCGGCTAATGGAATCCGCCCTTCGCCTTCCAAAGTCGACGCACTTATTTCTTTTAGACGACCGCTTAATGTTTCGGAAGTGAAAAGCTTCCTAGGGCTTGCAAATTATATCTCGCGTTCAGTATCATAAGGGCGTATCTTCAGTTTTGGCGGGAAATGAGATTTCGTAATATTTGAATTCTATAGGTCCGAAACTATAACCCTACCAAAAATTATTACTAAAAACATTCTAGAAATACCATATTTTCAAAAACATAATTTGACGTAACTACAGAACTGCAATGGGAAAAAAGATACGTCAGGCGTAACTTTTCTTATCATCATCTGTTGAAGTTACGCCAACTGCGATACTGTTCCGTGTTTACAAAATGTCTAACAGAAAATATTTACTGCTCCGCATTATTTCTTCATTTTACACACGATATGGCACAGTTGCTAAAGTTCGATGCATTCGGAGATATAGTATGGTTTACACCTTAAGAAATGGTAAAGGAATATGCTGCAGTTGAAGGTGAGTGATGTTAAAAAAGCAGTCCAAACATTTTTCAGTAAATTTGTGTTACCATCATTGAACACATCACAGCGGATTCCAGCACATGCAATGTTGTAGGAACAGAAAAGGACAATCTGGAGCCAGTGTACAATAACTTGTAATAATTCGATCAATTCTGGTTAAAAATAAACAAACTTTCCCTGTATCTTAGCTGTAAACGATACTTGAGCACCAACATGGGCCTCGAAGAAAGAATTGTAAATATGTCCAAAGTGTACGTACTTAAGAAGTTGGTTCTATTCCAGTAGGCTTGAAATTTTAACAAAAAGTTATTAGAGACTCTCAGAGTCTGTTTAGTGTTATAGAAATTGTTGAACTAATGATTTTGCTTCGTGGCGTAACTTTTTCCAATGCGACATACCGGCGTAACTACAATTTATTTCATTTTCCAGCATATTTTACGTGAATTTCATTTGGCACCGGATACTCTAATGTCGAGATAGTATTTGTATAAATTTTCAGATAAATTCTCTTAAAAACAAAAAAATACGTGAATTTCTTGTTTGTTGAAAACTTCAATATCGATTTTCTCGGTTTCTTCCAAACTGCAGTTACGCCCTTATGATACTAAACGCGAGATATGAATAAGTTCATTAATAATTTAGCAGCCCTAGATGAACCACTACGGAGATTGACTGAACATGACGCACATTTTGAATGGAGGAGTGAACATCAAGCATCTTTTGATGCAATCAAAAAAGCACTTTCGAACACATCGAGCTTGGGCTACTTCAATACGAACCATTCCACGTCCGTCATAGTGGACGCAAGTCCTACCGCATTGGGAGCTATATTGGCACAAACAAACGAAGCTGGGGATCACCGAGTCATTAGTTTCGCATCGAAATCTCTCACCAAGACGGAACAAAGATACTGTCAGACGGAGAAAGAAGCTTTGGCAGCCGTGTGGGGGGTGGAAAGATTTCAAATGTATCTTCTAGGTTTGAGATTTTTTCTGGTCACAGACTGTAAGGCCTTACAGTTTTTGTTCGCATCACGATCGAAACCTTGTGCCAGAATCGAAAGGTGGGTGCTACGGCTACAGGCTTTCGACTACTCCGTCAAACATGTAGCAGGAGAGAAGAATGTGGCGGACGTCCTGTCACGACTGTCTACATTAGACCCGACACCATTCGATTATTCGGAAGAACTGTTCGTGAATGAAATTGCAAACGTTGCAGCAAACAATGCTGCGATAAGATGGGAAGAAATTGAGGCGCTATGTCGGCAGGATGAGGAAATACAGGAGATTCTTAACAAGATTTCATGCGGTCGTTTGTTCGATCTTCCAAAAGAGTACCGAGTGATTGCTCAAGAGCTATGCCAAGTTGGCAATATATTAATGCGAGGAGATCGTATTGTCGTGCCCAACTCTCTACGACAAAAGGTTCTATCTCTAGCTCACGAAGGTCATCCTGGTACCCGGATGATGAAGAGCCATTTACGTGTTTCTGTTTGGTGGCCTAAGATGGACGCAGAAGTCGAAACTTATGTTCGCAAATGCCGAGGGTGTATGCTTGTGTCCGCTCCCGATGCTCCAGAACCAATGAGACGTCGAGACTTACCAACGGGGCCATGGCAAGATATTGCAATAGACTTCCTTGGCCCCCTTCCAGAAGGCCAATTCTTGTTGGTAGTTATAGACTACTACAGCAGATATTTTGAAGTGTGTGAGATGACCTGTATTACAGCTGAGTGCACAATTAAAGAACTGCGAACAATATTTTGTCGATTTGGAATTCCAATCACCCTTACCGCTGATAATGCCCCACAGTTAAGTGAAGTGAACGGAGAAGTAGAGCGACAAAATCGAACCATTCTCAAGCGTTTACAAATATCTCAGGAACTCGGACAAGACTGGAGAGTTGAGCTTCAAAAATTCCTTCTCACATATCGTTCTTCAATCCACTCTACTACAGGCCGTTCTCCTGCTGAACTGATGTTTGGACGAAAGATACGTACAAAACTTCCACATTTGACAAACTTTCGGGTCGATGATGAGGATACCAGAGAACGAGATTCAATTCAGAAGGAAAAAGGGAAAGAGTATAGTGATGCAAAACGAAAAGCATCGGTTAAAGATATTGCTGTGGGGGACACTGTACTCCTTAAACGAATGAAGAAGGATAATAAGTTGAGCACAGCATTTATGAATGAGGAATTTGTGGTTCTTAGCAAACGTGGAGCAGACGTAACTGTTAAGTCATTAACGTCTGGAAAAGAGTTCAGGAGAAATTCAGCACACATGAAAAAACTTGAACCCTCAACTACTTCCTATGACATCAGCAGAGGGTTGGACGGAATTAACAAACCCCAAAATGAACAGCGCTCTGTTTCTCCAATAGATTCTTCGGAACGCCAAGCACCACTGTTGCAGTATAGCAATCACCAACTCCCACCGAGTACAACCCTGTGCAGCGGGCGAGTGAGCCGCATCAGGTAACACTCTTTCGCTTGCTGTACACACCCATACATACGAGTCGGGCTAACCACCGACGGTACCATCAGAGTGTTCTTCATTCAATATTCGACTGTGTAACAGTAAAGATAATAAAGTTGTTTCTTTCGTTCATTCTTTATAATAGTAAAACCGCGTTTGTGATTCCCGAGAGAAAACTGTTCCCACTGTTTTGCTAGTCTGCCGACAGGTTATGGTGCCCAGTGGATGTTTGGAAAAGCGATCGTTCGTTTTCCAAAGTGGTAGAGTTTTGGTCGGAAGATTTTTCGGTGTGGTTGAGCGTTCCGGGTAGTGCTTTGTGACATCGGTGCAGGAGGAAAAGCAACAAAATGGCGGATCTCTCGAAGCTCTCGTTTGTGCGGCTGAATAATGAAAATTGGCAGTCGTGGAGTTTTCGAATGCGTATGTTGCTAATTCGCGAAGGACTGTGGCGTGTGGTCAGTGCAGAGCAGCCGGAAGATGTGGATGATGATGACTGGCAGCGAGATGATGAGCGAGCCGTTGCAACGATCGGATTATGCTTGGAAGACTCGCAGTTCAGTATCATCAAGAAGAAGAAAAGTGCGAAAGATGTGTGGGAGTCATTGAAGACATACCACGAAAAACCGAATATGACGTCGCGAGTGTCCCTTTTGAAAAGGTTGTGTTCGATAAATCTAGCCGAGGGGGGTGATATGGAAAAACATCTTGTTGTGCTAGATGAGCTGTTTGAGCGCCTCGATAATGTAGGCCAGCAGCTCGATGATACGCTCAAAGTGGCAATGATTTTGAGAAGTTTGCCGGACAGTTTCGATAATCTCGTGATGGCTTTAGAAAGCCGGGCCGACGCGGATATTACGCTTGATTTTGTGAAGTCGAAGTTGTTGGATGCGTACCAGCGTCGCGTCGATCGCTCGGTTGATGGAATGGTGCAAGAAAAAGCGATGAAAATGCACACAAAGCGTGACAAGGACAGAGTGTGTTTCTTTTGTAAGAAACCGGGACACGTGAAGAAATTTTGTCGCAAGTTTTTGGCAACACAGCAGAGTGATAGTGATTCGGATTCGAACAGTAAACAGCCACTGCAGAAAGCAAAGCAAGCGCAAAAGTCGAGTGAACCGTTATGTTTTGTCGCGGGGCAAGCTGTGAAAAATGCCTGGATTCTGGACAGTGGTGCGTCATGTCATATGACCAGTGATAAAAGTTTTTTCACCTCGCTGGTGGAACGTGCCGGAGCGGATGTAGTGCTAGCTAACGGGAAGAAAACAAAAACCGCTGGCAGTGGAGAAGGATTAATTCAAGGTGTCGACAGTGATGGTAAGCCGGTTAAAATACGGTTGCTCGAAGTGCTTTTTTTTCCGGGACTGGATGGTAATTTGCTGTCTGTTGGAAAAATGGCAAGTAAAGGCTTCGTAGTGCACTTCACGGATGTCGGTTGCGATATTGTGAACAGTTCGGGTTGCGTCGTTGTCGTGGGTGACCGTTTCGGTGCACTGTATAAACTGAAATCAGTGGAACAGGCAATGCAGTCGGTCGGTAATTGTCATACGAAGATGTGTCATGACTTGTGGCACCGGCGTTTCGGCCACAGAGATGCAAATGCTGTGAACAAAGTAATTAAAGAAAAACTTGGAAGTGGTATGATCGTAACGGAGTGTCGAAGAGATGAGGTGTGTGAAACCTGCCTCGAAGGGAAATTGGCGCGCAAGCCGTTCCCGAGTGTAGTGGAAAGAAAGGCGAAGCAGATTTTGGATCTCGTTCACACAGACTTGTGTGGGCCTTTCAACACCGCCACGCCGAGTGGCAATCGTTATTTCCTGAGCCTAATCGATGACTACAGTCGATTTACTGTTATCTATTTGCTGAAAGAGAAGTCGGAGGCCAAGGAGAAAGTGAAGGAATTTGTCCACTTCTGCAAAAACTATTTCGGCCGGAAACCGAAGGTCATCAGAGCTGATGGAGGCGGTGAGTACGTAAATAAAGATCTCTGTAATTTTTATGCCAAGGAAGGCATTGTTGCTCAGTTTACCACCGCGTATTCACCCCAATCCAATGGAGTAGCAGAACGCAAGAATAGGTCACTCCAGGAGATGGCCTCTTGTATGCTCATAGATGCTGGAATGGAGAAAAAGTATTGGGGTGAGGCTATTCGCACAGCAGCGTTCTTGCAGAACAGGTTGCCGTCTCGTGTGATTGAAGGTACACCGTACGAAAAGTTCTATGGTTCGAAACCAAAGTTGGATCGGCTACGTGTGTTTGGTTGTGATGCCTACGTCCACATTCCAGACGTGAAGCGGCGCAAGCTGGATCCCAGATCGAGAAAGCTAACTTTTGTGGGATACGCTGAAGACAGAAAAGGATATCGGTTTTTGGATCGCGCCACAGATACGATCACTGTAAGCAGAGATGCAACCTTCATCGAGTGGAAGAATGGTTCTACTCAAATTGAGATCATCCATACCCGTAATGATTCGAAACGAGAGCCTCAGCGTAAGCACGGATTGCCGGAAGCAGAAGTTTCTTCGGATGACGAGTATTCTGATGCTAACGTGGATGGAGATTTCCAAGGATTAGACGATGCAGCAGTTCAGGAGGAGCAAGTGAATGGAAATTCTAAGAAGCAGTTACCATATCGGAAGACGCGGAACATGATGCCTACCAAGCTAAAGGATTACGTGGTCGGCATTGCCATGTGCGCCGCCAAAGAGTCAACTGATAATCGCGAAGTTAAGAAGCAGGTAAACGATGGTGTGACCGTTACGAAACCGGGGATATCCAAGACAGTGCTGGATGCAGTGATGGAAAATCACGAAGGCACCGGCAGATTCAAGAAGAAGTGGTAAAGAGGAAGCCGTACCAAACTGTGAGTTGGAGATTGAGGAGGAGTGTTGCAGTATAGCAATCACCAACTCCCACCGAGTACAACCCTGTGCAGCGGGCGAGTGAGCCGCATCAGGTAACACTCTTTCGCTTGCTACACACCCATACATACGAGTCGGGCTAACCACCGACGGTACCATCAGAGTGTTCTTCATTCAATATTCGACTGTGTAACAGTAAAGATAATAAAGTTGTTTCTTTCGTTCATTCTTTATAATAGTAAAACCGCGTTTGTGATTCCCGAGAGAAAACTGTTCCCACTGTTTTGCTAGTCTGCCGACAACCACCAGATGAATTAACTGCACCAGAGAAGCGGAAGAGAAAGGAACCAGCTTGGTTCGACAACTATATGCCACATTACATCAAGAAGTGTTAAGGGGGATGTAGTGGCGCACCCCTCGTGCGACATAGGCTAGGGCGAGGATGAGCATCACCGAGAGAGTGGGTGAGGGGGAAAGTGAGAAAGGAGGGAGGATTGTTGCGACCGCCATTATAGTAGAGAGGTGTGAAAAAGTGACGATCCGTGAAAAATATAAAAGATTCAAAGGAAACTCAAATTGGATTGTTCTCAAAAGTTCCGAAACTACTACATTACACATCCCATACTTTTTTGTCCCAAGTTGTCCCAGGCTAAAATTTATTTCCAAGGGAACTCTGAGATGTAAACTAAAGGATCGTAAAGAATTTAGCTGCACAAATTTGCACTTTTTAATTAAGGGCTTTTTGAATTTTTCCAATATTGTGATTTTTCTTCAACATTGGATTCGAAGTGAGATTTCTACGGCGATTTTTCTTTCCGTGCATCACCCCTCATAAGAATTTTTTTTTGAATCACCCCTATAAACTCGTCTGCCATTCACAATCACAACAACAACATTAACCAATCAGTGCCTACTCATTTCAGTTGCTGTTGTGTACATTTCATTGAGTTTGTAATTTTTTAATCATTAGTTCTATAAAGTGAGTATTTTATTGATTGAAAAGAATCATTTTCCATTCACTACAGGTTAAATATTGACAGGATTGTTAATTAATATCTCGTTTTAGGATGAGCTATTTGGAAACTAGCTCGGAAAGTGGCGGAGCTACCGGTATTGATACCGATGGTGAGAGCTTTACCAATATTGAATATTTGGAGGACAAGTTGGCGAATTTTGAAGATTCTATCGATCCTCTTGATGACGGTACTTCTGACGGCTTCCAAGAAGGACAGGACGAACCAGGTACAAGCACGGAACGAACAGCAAACATCGGAAAATCTCAGATAAACATCACCATCAATCGATCGGCCACTGAGTTTAAGGATGTTCAATACCATTTCACTGGTGCAGTATTTGTCAGAAGCTTTAAAACACAACATTTGCCGGAAATTGCGGACACAGTGAATATATTCGGAAACTCTGTGGAAGAAGTTTTGAATTGTATTTGGAAGAACGTCGAGCGTCATGTTTCCCGGGAGATAATTGTGGAAATATTGGATGAACAGAAGCTGGTGAAATGGTCCCCAAAGCAGTCAACAGACAGGACTGATTTGAATAAGTTTGTTTTACTTCAACACGCAAAAACCAAAAAACTGTACACTGTGGAAGATATTCAAGAAAATACAAAGTTATTAACCGGTTGGAGAGAGAAAGAAATTTAGGTCCATGTTTTCAAATATTCAGTGTCCATAACGTCACTCTCTGTATGGGAGGTTGCGAATAAACAGCTGCTTAATGCGGGAAAGAAAGACAGGGCTGGTGCACCTTCGACGGAAGAATTATTTGAGTGTGTCACGCAGATGAAGGAAATCCACTCTCATTACACAGCACTGTGGTCTTCATGGGAGAAATGGGCAAACTATATTTTGGCACAACCTGCCGATCAAAGAGACAAACTGTTGTATGAGGCTCCACCGGATGACTATCTGCATTTGTTTCGCGCACCACCTGTATCAGAAGGATCGCATCTTCAAGTGACTCGGCAAGGTTTAAAGGTTGCCTACAACATGAACGACCATCTTTTTGCAACAGTAAATGATCTATGCGAGAAAGTTGATTCGCTGGCCAAATTGGCATCGACGATTCAGATCCAAATTCATGAAATGAAGGCAGAAATAAGCAGCTCAAGATCTCTTTTGGATGCAATGGCAACATCTCTTCCACCGGAGGAAACGGAATTTAGCCGAAAGCTCGTCTCTCGGGTGGCTGATTTGGAAGATATAGATCATCAGGACTAATGATTTATTTGTGAGTTGATGTGGTATGTTTGAACTTGAGCTACCAGAATAAAAAATCGTTTTTTTTTTTCAGAGATAAATGTTCAAAATCAATCATTTTTGAGAAATAAATGTTAAAAACAAATTATTTTATGTATTTATTATTCATCAATTTCAACTATACAGAGCAATTAATTAAACATATTACATTACAGCAGATGGATCGAATTTTCCATATGGAAAATACCCACATTTTTTGAATAATTTAGAACAATTGTATAGCTTGTGAATTTCGTAAGAGTAGCTCCAATAATCAAAGGCAATGGCGTTTTATCTTCTTCAATGTAATGTCGTCTTAAGTATCGCTTGATAAGTCCAAATACTATCTCAATGGGATTGTACATGGGGCAGTATGCTGGCAAAAATACTGGAATGATTCCTAATGATCTTAAGTATTGAACAATGTTCGCATCACAGTGTATGCGAGCCCCATCCATAATCCACACTGAGTATTGCCCCGGATAGTTCTTTACTTTGTTACTATGGAGTGCCATTTTACGACAACAGTCGAAAAACTTTTGCCTAGTAAATGTACCATTAGTTTCAAATGATTCAATAATTCCAGTTTCTTCCAAAAAGCATAGACAAGATACTCTTGGCTTCCTTCTGAACTCGCCCCGGTAAACCAAACTTCTACCTTTCATTCCATAGCCATGACCACGCAACATTTCGCGATTTGCAAATGCGACTTCATCAAGGAATACTACTTGTACGAAGCTCCATTCAAAACATGCTAGTTCGTTGGTAAATCTAACGATATCATCCTCACGTATTTGTACTGCTCGACGTTCTAACGCTTTCCATGTCATGCCATACGCATGAAGAATGTTACAAATGGAAGAAGCACTGATGGTAATCCCAAAATGGTTACGGAACCTCTGGCGGGCTTCGTCTAAGTATAGTATGGGGCACTTTTTATACAATTCAACAATCCAAGATCGCTTAAATTCATCGAATTGGGTCCTAAAACGTGTATTGAAATCTTGTTTTTATTTAATAACACGAAAAAGCATGTTACTGTAATTACTTTAGCAATTTTTCCCGCTCAAATAATGGCTATATCATGTTTAAACTTTAATTTAAAAATTTGGTCCATAAATGAACCTTGACACTTTTGATCATGTTTGACGTTCGCTTAGTCGACAAAAACACCACATGGGTTTTAGTTCGACCACTGGGGTTGTTCCTATCTGACATTTCGTAAGGGACACGGAAAACAAAATACACCCAAAATTTGAGTTTAAGCCAAAGGATGTGACAAAATCTAATAAAAATTTGTTTGGGCTTAAACCAACGGAAAACATTAGAAAATTGAGTAAACATGTGTTTTTGGCTTAAACTTAAGCGTTTGGCACTAAAATTGGGACAGGGCTTTAGGACCCAATTTCCGGAAAGTTTTCATTCGTTGAGCTGTCGATAATGTGTTGTCCGCTTCGTAGGCTTTTATCCATAACGAGACAGTTGTTTTCGATTTGTGGTAAATAAGAGCCAGTTGACTTAGAGACAGTCCAAGATAGTAGTACCCGTAAAGGCAGTTGTATTTTGTATTAGAGCTTGCCTGTTTGTGCTCCACATTTTCTAATATAATGCTTCTGAATCACAAAAACGAACGCAAAAATGAATAAATGAAATCTTCTTCTGGATTTGTTTGAACAATAAATTTCGAAAACAAACTGTTGTGGACAACCCTATCGGTGTACCCTATGGTACCACGCACGCCGCTGGGCTCGCACTGGCAGAGCATAACTGTCATGTGCGATGCATGAGAAGCGCATCTATGTATTTTAATTTGGTTGTCGTTGTGCTCTATGTGTTGTCCATTAAGATCAGTTTGTTTACGTCTCGCAAGTATATTGTACGTACCGTTTTAACGTGTCGCGAATAAAGTAGTTTTAATCGTACTTATCGTGCGCGTATGATTCCCTGATGTAGGGATAGTGATCCGAAACACCAACGGGCACCGCGGTACAAAAGTGGCGACGAGAATTCGCGAGTGCGGGTAGTTTTTCCGTCGTGAAAAAAACTAACCCACGATTTCGCCACCCGCGCGGAAGAAACGTAAGTGGAGTGCGATGGCTGACGACGATCGTGAACAGAGTGGAAGAAATGGTGTCGACCCCCCGGGAGTGAGCAATAATCGGCAGCAATTAAATCAGCCAATCAACCCCGTGCCGGCGGCCCACCATCAGCAGCAGCAGCCAATCTTCGTTCCCGTCGTAACAACCCATCAGCAGCAGCCGTTCATTCCCGTTTCTACTGCACAGCAGCATCAGCAGTATGTACCCTTCCCACCCCTCCAACAACAACCGCAAGCCCCTGCCGGCAATGAAGCTCTGCTCATCCAAATGATGCAGATGATGCAGCAGCAAATGTCCCAGCATAATGAGTTGTTGGCTCGACTAGTTCAGCGGCATAATGATACCGAAGATCAACAACAACAGCAGCAACAGTTTCTTCGTAGCATCACATCGTCTATCAACGTTCAAGTGCCACCTAACCCGGAACAAATCCTTGATTCCTTGGCGAGCAACATTAAGGAGTTCCGGTACGAGGCCGAAAGCAACGTCACTTTCGATGCGTGGTACTCGAGATACGACGATCTCTTCGAGAAGGATGCTGCTAGGCTGGACGATGAAGCAAAAGTTCGCCTTCTAATGCGAAAACTGGGCTTAGCGGAACATGAAAGGTATGTGAGCTACATTTTACCGAAACTCCCGAAGGAATTCACCTTCGCGCAGACCGTGAGCAAGCTAAAGTGCCTCTTCGGTGCAAAAGAATCGGTAATCAGTCGCCGATATCGATGCCTGCAAATAGCGAGAAATCCCTCAGAGGATCATGTGGCGTTCGCTTGCAGAGTTAACAAAGCTTGCGTTGAATTCGAGCTTGGCAAGCTCTCCGAGGAGCAATTCAAGTGCTTGGTCTACGTGTGCGGCCTGAAATCGGAGAATGACGTCGAAATCTGAACTCGTCTCCTCACCAAAATCGAGGACAACAACGACGTCACCCTAGAGCAGCTCTCCGAGGAGTGTCAGCGGCTATTCAACTTGAAGCACGACAGTGCTATGATAGAATCTCCGACTCCGTACGACCAAGTCCAAGCAATTCGCAAGTTTGGTGGGAAGAGGTTCAGCAAGCGTGACCGTGAGACAAAGCGTCCTTCCAGTGACACCATGAAGAAGCCAAACTCCCCGTGCTGGCTCTGCGGTGCGTTGCATTTCGTCCGAGACTGCAGTTATAAGAATCACAAATGCTCGGATTGTGGTCAGTTCGGACATCGCGAGGGGTACTGCGACAGTGCCAAGTTCCGAAAACCTGGAAGCAGACGCAGGAAGTCAGATGTGTCAACGAAGGTGGTAGTCGTAGACGTGTGTAGCGTGCAACAGCGTCGCCGATTCGTTCCTGTTAGCCTTTCGGGGACCAAAATTCGGCTACAACTCGATACCGCCTCTGACATCACAGTCATCAGCAGCGAAATTTGGCAGAAACTTGGCAGCCCTGCTCTAACACCAGCCACAGTGAACGCTAGGACAGCCTCTGGCAACATCTTGTCGCTCGATGGAGAATTCGAGTGCGACGTCACCATCGGAGTAAGTACACGACGTGAGTTGATCCGTGTCACCGAGAAACAGCTACTCCTACTCGGTTCCGATTTGGTGGACAGCTTCAACCTTTGGTCCGTTCCCATGGACACCTTCGTATCGGGCTCTCCTACGTCTGCACTCAAGTCGGCATTTCCCAAGGTATTCAGCGAGCAGCTCGGCTTGTGCAGTAAAACCAAAGTGAAGTTGGAGCTGAAAGAAAGTGTTCGACCCGTCTTCTGCCCAAAGCGTCCGGTAGCGTACGCGATGTACGACGCCGTCGATCAAGAGCTCGACCGTCTGGAGAGACTCAACATCATCACCCCGGTCGACTATTCCGAATGGGCCGCTCCAATCGTCGTCGTTCGCAAAGCCAACGGTTCAATCCGGATTTGCGGTGACTATTCAACGGGTTTGAACGCCGCTCTCCAACCGAACCAATATCCGCTTCCACTTCCGGACGACATCTTCGCCAAGTTGGCTGGCTGTACGGTCTTCAGTCAGATAGATTTGTCCGACGCCTTTTTACAGGTGGAAGTCGATGAACAGCATCGTAAGTTGCTCACCATTAACACGCATCGTGGTCTCTACTCCTACAACCGCCTCCCGCCGGGTGTGAAGATCGCGCCTGGTGCGTTCCAGCAACTCATCGATACGATGCTAGCCGGCCTGCAGTGTACGTCCGGCTATCTCGATGATGTCATCGTCGGCGGTAGAACAGAAGAAGAGCACGATCGCAATCTACGGGCTGTCTTGAAGCGAATCGAAGATTTCGGCTTCACCATTCGAGTCGACAAGTGCACGTTTCGGAAGCAGCAAGTGCAGTACATCGGGCATGTCGTCGATAGTCGTGGGCTTCGTCCGGATCCGGCCAAAATCGAGGCGATAACCAAGCTGCCGCCTCCTACCGACGTATCCGGAGTACGCTCCTTTCTGGGGGCCATCAACTATTATGGCAAATTCGTCCCCAACATGCGCAAGCTACGATACCCGCTCGACAATCTCCTCAAAGCTGAGACGAAGTTTCAATGGACCGCTGAGTGCCAGAAAGCGTTTGAACAATTCAAGCGAATACTCTCCTCGGATCTGCTCCTCACGCACTACGATCCGAAGCGGGAAATCATCGTTTCTGCCGACGCTTCTTCCGTTGGTCTAGGGGCAACAATCAGCCACAAGTTCCCCGACGGAACCATCAGGGTCGTCCAGCACGCTTCTAGAGCACTCACCAAAGCAGAGCAAGCCTACAGCCAGCCAGACCGTGAAGGTTTGGCCTGACGAGCGGACAGAGCAAACCACACAGTGGATAACAGCGTAAGGAATTCGGTACAGAAAGAATTTGCACACGCGAGATTACTTTAGTAAATGTACTTTTATTGAAAGAAAGGAAATAACACGCACGAACTTGCTTCGTTGAAAGTTTGGTTTGGAATGAACTTTTCCTCTATGTTCCCGCGCTCAATATGAGGCGATGTGTCAGGTATGGCAACACCAGGGGCGAACCAAGGTGTGTGTATAGTGGAGAGATGATCATCGAATACATACACTCCTCCGCGATGAGTAGCCTTTTCACGTCTTCATCCGGAACCCTAGCATGTTGCAGAACTTCTGATGCTTCAATGGTCCCAGAGGCTTCGTTAGAAGATATCAACATATCAACCGAAGATAACCAGCATATCAACCGTAGAACAGTACTCCAGGATGTTGTGTTCTGAATTAGTTAGGTATTTTATACAGTGTATAGTTGCTATAAAATGTATACTATTATCAAACACCAATACAAATACGATACAACTGATGAAGTGTTACATAACGTTTGTAACAATATGCTAAGGGTATAAAAGAATAAACAGGCCTTCAGAGAGTTCTCTTTTGGCATTCGGCTAACAAAGTATTAACAAGTGTTTAAATTCATTATTTAACTTAAAGGAAATCTTGCTAAGGTTCGATTATTGTACTTCGCTGCTTCCGCCCTTTACTTTGGTTTTTCCCCCGGCTGGACATAAAAGTTGGCGACGAGGCAACCGGACATCAACGCACCATAGGCGTAAGTAAAAGCTGTCAGTTAGCTGGCAGTTCAGTTGGAGTACGGACGGCTTATCGGACGGTGCGGTTTTGGCGTGCGATCGACAAAAAAAAAAAAAACAACGGGTTCGGGAGTTCGCGGAGGTAATCTTCGTTCCTTTTGGTAGTTCCGGAGTAAGTAAGACCGGCTAATTCCCGGTGTAGAAATAAGCAACTTGTGGTGGAAATTAGGTTTCAGCTAATATTTAAGTGGCTAAATTGCAGTGGTAGCAGCCGAATCGATCAATTTCTATGATAGCGTCAGTGTATTGTTTTCGACGCATTATATTGCCTTAATAAAAGGCCATTGTTCTAGTACGACGTGCAGTTGAAGAAAAATCAAAGGCTTTGTTTTAAGAGTGTTTTTTTTTTGTATAATTATCTAGTTTTTTCTGGTGGTGTTGATCCTGTGATTTTTCGTCGTCATTCGTTCCATCCAAGGTTTCGTGCCCCACGCAGAAACCGTAGAGCAAGTTTGTGCAGGAAAAGCGACCCCACGACTCGCCCCCGCGATCCTTGAACACCAGGCGAATTCCTACGTCATTCAACGGATAAACGGAGTTCCACCAAGACAGCCTAACCTCGAGAAACGGGGTCGTTGCACTCGGGTTAGTTCATCGACCGATAGACGAGTGAGTAGGGGAAGGGGTGGTAAAATGAACACCTTAAGGAAATCATCTTGTTTCTGATAGAAAAACGAGAAATTTGTAAAGTTCTATCGCATAACATCAAAAATAGGGATGTAATCTATAGCAGCGACATAGATTCAGACTAAAATAGCTGAATTTTCATATATTTTCATCGCTATCAAAAAGCGATGCAAATGTTCATTTTACTTGCACTATGTGGGTAAAATGAACAGCGGTTGGTGGTAAAACGAACACCATGCAAAAAACGTGAGCAAAACAAATATTTTTGAAATTTTTTATTGCCCCACCGAAAATACATCCATTAATGATTGTAACCTATTCAAAAAGAATTCTAAAAGTATCAGATTTGACATTATATCATAACGATATTCACCTCACTGAAAAACCTCAAGTCTTCCGAGCTAAAAGTTACGTCAGTTCTAATTTTCAAGCGTGATTTTCTAAAATCTTAGTTTTCGTTGATATTTCCACTTCAATTGACCTACGTATCAACTCGAACGCTCAGATTTATGCTCTAAATCGCCCGTGCGTGCTAAAAAATCATCGAAATTTGTTTTTTCTCGGTAAAAGACACGGTGTTCATTTTACCAACCCTGTTCATTTTACCACCACTTCCCCTAAGCAGAAAGCGGTGAGTCATTTTGTTTATTTTTGCATAAGGCGACAGCATTCTTATTGGAATTTTCCTTTTTGCTATTTTGCTGCTGTACGTAATCGATAAAACTGATCTATGAAATCGAAACAAAACTTACTTTTCACGATTGCCATTTAATTTTGCCTTTTGTGTGATAAATTGGATTTGTGGATTGTGTGCTGGTCCTTTGGTGACTGTTTTTTTTTTCACTCAACAATTCAGATTGTGTATTTTTTTTACCATGGCATTAAACGGAATGGCTACAATGATAGAGCCCTACAGAAAGGGTTCCTCATTTTGTGACTGGGTAGAGCGGCTTGCTTATTGTTTCCAGGCCAATGCCATTACCGATGATATGAAAAAAGCCCATTTGATAACATTAGGAGGGTCAGTTATGTACTCGGAACTCAAACTGTTGTACCCAAATGGCGCATTAGATAACGCTGAATATGCGGATATTGTTTCGAAATTGAAAGCTAGACTTGACAAGGTGGAGCCCGATGTAATACAACGAGCCCAATTTAACTCCCGGATCAGGCAATCTGGGGAAACCTTAGAGGACTTTGTTTTAGCATTGAAGCTTCAAGCCGAATTTTGCGGCTTCGGCGATTTTAAAAACATGGCTATACGGGATCGTATTGTAGCTGGGGTTAATGACAAAGCCCTCCAACAAAGGCTATTAAATGAAGAAAAGCTGACGTTGGAGTCGGCTGAAAAGATAATTACGACGTGGCAAATTGCCGAAACAAACGCAAAAGCTTTGGGAAATAGGGAAAGAAGCTGGAATCAAATAGCATCTTTGAAAATGGCGGATTCCAACACGGTTGGGACAGCCATGAGAAAATTAGCCACAACTTTTGAATTGGCCAACCAGGGTGAAAATTCTAGAGGCTCCGTTAAGAGCCGTTTAGGGTACAGACAATGGCCAACGCGCCAAGGATTCTATCAGCGGCAGCACAGCCATTGGGATAAATCAAGGTCGTTACAGCCTGGAGGATGGCGTAATCAGGACAACAGAAGGTCATCGCGTTTTTCAAATTTAATTTGTGATTACTGTGGAATAAAAGGTCACATAAAAAAGCGCTGCTTCAAGTTGAAGAATTTAAAGAGAGACGCGGTCAACATGGTTGAAAGCTTGAAGCCAATTCCAACGGTAGACGAGGATCTGCATGACTTGATCAACAGGATGACTACAAAGGATTCGGACACGGAAGATGAGGAGATGGACGAAGGTGAGAGCGAAAAGGAAGATTTAGAATGCATGAATATCACCTCTAATAACAAAAGCAATAATCCTTGTCTATTGGAGCTGGCTGTGGAAGGCAAAATGCTTAGTATGGAGATAGATTGTGGGTCTGCGGTGACTGTGATAAATAAGCGACAATATTTTTCCATATTTGATGAATCTTTACAAAAATGCAGCAAAAACTTGGCGGTGGTCAACGGCGCAAAACTTGACGTACTTGGAGAAGCAATGGTTTCGGTCAAGTTTAGGGGAAAAGAGACAAATTTAAAACTTTTAGTGCTAAATTGCAATAATAATTTTATTCCTCTGTTGGGCCGAACTTGGTTGGATGTCCTTTTTCCAAATTGGAGAAATTTTTTTTCTAATTTTTCTGTTATCAATAGTTTGGCTACTGATAGCAATGAGGCAGTGGTTAATGATTTAATGCAACAGTTTTCTAAAGTTTTTGTCAAAGATTTTTCAACTCCTATTGTAGGATATAAAGCTGAACTAGTCCTGAAAACGGAAGTGCCTATATTTAAAAAAGCTTACGATGTGCCATACAGGTTAAGGGACAAAGTTGACGAATTTTTGGACAAATTAGAAAACGAAAAGGTAATAACTCCGATTAAGACTAGCGAATGGGCTTCTCCCGTAATAATTGTTATGAAAAAGAATAACCAAATTAGGCTTGTGATAGATTGCAAGGTATCAATAAATAAAATGATTATTCCTAATACTTATCCACTTCCAGTTGCACAGGATTTATTTGCAAGATTAGCGGGTTGTAAAATGTTTTGTGCTCTTGATCTTGAAGGCGCATATACCCAGCTAGAGTTAACAGATCGCTCAAAAAAGTTTATGGTAATTATTACAACTAAAGGTTTATACACGTACAACAGATTACCTCAAGGGGCTTCTTCAAGTGCCGCCATATTTCAGCAGATAATGGATCAAGTTTTGCGTAATATTGAAGGTGTCTATTGTTATTTGGATGATGTGCTTATTGCCGGGAAAGATTTTGAAGATTGTGTTTCTAAGCTGCATGAGGTTCTGTCCCGGTTATCAAAAGCAAATATCAAGGTTAATTTAGATAAATGCAAGTTTTTTGTTAAGGAGTTAGGTTATCTGGGACATATTATTAGTGAAGAGGGCTTAAGCCCATGTCCCGATAAAATTTCCACTATTAAAAATGCAAATGTGCCCCAAAACGTAACAGAACTGAAGTCTTATTTGGGCTTGATTAATTACTATCAAAAGTTTATACCTCACCTCTCTGCAAAATTATACCACTTGTACAACTTGTTAAAAAAAGATGTCAAGTTTGTTTGGGACAGTAAATGCAATAAAGCGTTTGAGGACTCAAAGAATGCGCTTTTAAAAACTGATTTACTTGAGTTTTATGACCCAAACAAGCCAATAGTGGTTGTTTCGGACGCCTCAGGATATGGACTGGGGAGTGTCATTGCCCACATTATCGACGGAGTTGAAAAACCGATTAGTTTTACTTCATTTTCTTTAGATAAATGTCAAAAATCGTACCCCATTTTGCATTTGGAAGCTCTTGCTTTAGTATGGACCATCAAGAAATTTCATAAATACCTCTACGGCAAACGATTTTTAGTTTTCACAGACCATAAACCTCTGGTGGGAATTTTTGGCAAGGAAGGGAAAAATTCCATTTTTGTTACAAGAATACAAAGATTTGTTTTAGACTTGTCCATTTATGAATTCGAGATTCATTACAGACCTTCTGCCAAGATGGGAAACGCGGATTTCTGCTCCCGTTTTCCTTTGCCCCAATCTGTTCCAAATGCCTTATGTACGGATTTCATAAGAAGCATAAATTTTAGCAAAGATGTTCCACTGGACCATGAAAAAGTAGCAATTGCAACCAGAGGGGATGATTTTTTACTAAAAGTCATGTCCTTCATGAAAAATGGATGGCCGCAAAGAATTGAGAAACATTTTGCTAATGTTTTTGCAAATCAGCATGACTTGGAGATAGTTGATGATTGCTTGTTATATCAAGACCGTGTGGTGATTCCCAAAGACTTACAAAGGCCAGTTTTAAATCTATTGCATGGAAACCATGCGGGAATTGTTAAGATGAAGAGGTTGGCGAGGCAGTCCGTGTATTGGTTTGGCATAAACTCACAGATAGAGGATTTTGTAAAAAAGTGTGACGTATGCAACAGCATGCAAGTGGTTCCAAATTGCAAAGTTGAGTCCGAATGGATTCTTACAACTAGACCTTTTAGCAGAATTCATGTTGATTTTTTCCATTATTCCACCCACACATTTTTATTGATAGTGGATAGCTACTCAAAGTGGGTGGAAGTAGAATGGATGAAAAAAGGTGCAGATTGTGGAAAAGTCCTTAAAAAGTTAGTGTCATTTTTCGCCAGGTTCGGTCTCCCTGATGTGTTAGTTTCAGACGGTGGTCCCCCATTCAATTCATTTGATTTTGTAGTTTTTCTGGAGAAACAAGGTATTAACTGTTTAACGATAAACTTGCGACGATTCACGCGCCACCATATTTCATATAACGGAGGGTATTGGAACTAACTTGGAGGTGATGATTTGGAGGTTATTTGGCAATTTGGAGGTTAAAATCCCCTCCAAACACTATCGATTTTGCGGTAGGATGTTGACGTTTGATGACGAATTAAAGTGTTCAAAAGCCCTCCATACCATCCAGCTAGCAATGGTCAAGCGGAGAGATTTGTAAGAACGGTAAAAGACGTATTGAAAAAGTTTCTATTGGAACCTGAGCATAGTGAATTGGATTTGGAGGATCTGATTAATTTGTTTTTAATCAATTATAGAAACAATTCATTGACGGTTGATGGACATTTTCCATCGGAAAAAGTGTTTTCTTACCTACCCAAAACGCTAATTGATCTCTTAAATCCAAAAAAACATTATAAAAAACTTTTACTAA
The DNA here is from genome assembly GCF_002204515.2 of Aedes aegypti. Lineage (NCBI taxonomy): Eukaryota > Metazoa > Arthropoda > Insecta > Diptera > Culicidae > Aedes > Aedes aegypti. The sequence continues at coordinate 168,439,292 of NC_035107.1, forward strand.
AACCGGCTAATAACTCCAATGAGGATAACCAGCAAGGGATCGTTTCTAGCATGAAACGGAAAGATCCTTTAGCTGATCTGATGGAAGGTGATGAAATCTGGTATCAGAATCATAAGCCTACCCATCCAGCCAAATGGATAAAAGCAACTTACTTAAAACAAATATCTAAAAACTTATTCCAGGTTATGATTGTAAGCGTCGTGGCCACGGCCCACAGGGCACAGATTAGGACAACAGGAGTTGCCGATCGTCAGGGGTCACAGATTCGTCCGAACGTCATAGTATCCAAGCAAAAACCGGCTGGTGTAACGAACGATCCTGTTTCTGATTCCATAGGCTATGCAGTGAATGAAGGCTATAGTGATAGATATCACCAAGAAGAAAAGTCTTCTGGTAAAAGAAAAAAGCCTGTCGATTGGGTGGAACCGCCACCTAGGCGTTCGAAGAGAGTAAGGAAAGAAAAGAAAGACGATGCATTTATATATCATAAGTAAAGAAATACTTTCAAATGAATTTGCATGTAAGGAAAATTTTCCTATCGAATTTTAATAGACTATTATATAAACTCAGATTACTTTTAGTCCTTTCGAGTTCGGATATGAAACAACTAAAAGGTGGAGGAGTTGTTGTGTTCTGAATTAGTTAGGTATTTTATACAGTGTATAGTTGCTATAAAATGTATACTATTATCAAACACCAATACAAATACGATACAACTGATGAAGTGTTACATAACGTTTGTAACAATATGCTAAGGGTATAAAAGAATAAACAGGCCTTCAGAGAGTTCTCTTTTGGCATTCGGCTAACAAAGTATTAACAAGTGTTTAAATTCATTATTTAACTTAAAGGAAATCTTGCTAAGGTTCGATTATTGTACTTCGCTGCTTCCGCCCTTTACTTTGGTTTTTCCCCCGGCTGGACATAAAACAGGACAATCTCCTTCTTATCGCATAGCTCCCGAATGAACCGCTCCTTGGTATCTATGTGCTTAGAACGGCGGCTTGATCGTTCTGTCTTCACAAACGCCAAGCATCCCTGGTTATCCTCTTTGATGACAGTCGGAGTATCCTGAGCTTCATCGAAGTCACTGAGTAGCTTCCTCATCCACAACGTCTCCAGGCATGTTTCGCTCAAAGCGACATACTCAGCTTCCATGCTTGATAGCGTAACTGCGTTTTGTTGGCGACTTGCCTACGACACGACTCCTCCGCCGAACGATATGACGTATCCGGTTGTTGAACGTCTGCTCTCCATGTCGCCGGCCCAATCAGCATCCGAATAACCGGCTAGTGGTTGATCAAGGTCTCCTCCCAGTCGTAGCTTATAGTTCTTCGTCCCCTTGAGGTATCTCAAGACCCTCTTTGCGGCCGACCAATCCGACTCACATGGTGCACTCACTTTTCATCCCAAGATGGCAGTACAAGCAGCAATATCCGGCCGAGCGATCACGGCCAGGTATAATAATCCTCCAACTAGGCTGCGATATTTGGTCGTATCTTCGAACAGTCCATCTTCTTCTGTTTGCTTCGGGTAACCAATGTCCATCGGTGATTTCGCCGTCTTTGCTTCTTGCATTCCGTGCTTCCCGATCAGATTATCAATGTAGTTTGAAAAGCTGATTTGGTAGACACCTTCCTCTAGCTGAATTTCCATGCCCAAGAAATGACGGACTCCTCCTAGGCAGTTAATCTCGAACTCCTCGCTAAGGCTCTCACAAATCCGACGAATCTCCTCCTCGCTAGACGATCCAAGCAGGAAATCATCAACGTACACTAACAGGTACGTTTTGACTCCATTGTTGTTCCGTACGTATAAACAAGGATCCGCTTTCGATTGAACGAATCCTCGTCTCACCAAAGCTGCATTCAATCTCCTGTTCCAGCATCTTGCCGACTGGCGTAATCCATATATACTTCGCTTAAGCCGACAGACCAGCTCCTCCTGACCTTCAGCTCCGTATCCTGGAGGCTGTCTCATAAATACCTCTTCCTCCAATGATCCGTAAAGATACGCCGTTTTGACGTCCAAATGTCGAACAACAAGCTTCCGTTTAGCTGCTATCACCAGAAAGGTTCGGAACGTTGCATGGGTCACAACAGGAGCGAACACCTGATCGAAATCTTCGCCGAACGATTGGGTGTAGCCCTGCGCTACCACCCTAGCCTTGTGCTTCACAATCTTGTTGTTCTCATCACGTTTGACCTTAAAGACCCACCTCGAACCAACTACCTTCTTGTTTGGTGGTAATGGCACGAGCTCCCAGGTCCCATTCTTGGCGTGAGATGCCAATTCGTCCTCCATGGCACTACGCCACTCGTTTGTCTTCATCGCTTCTCGGAAGTCCTTTGGCTCCTCCGTTGCACAGGCTGTGAAATCCACAATGAAATCTTCATAGTGCTTCGGCATAACTCCTCTCGTCGACCGAACTCCCCGGCGCACTACGGGTGATTCGCCTTCTTCTGCATCTTCAAATTCTCCATTACTGCTCGCTCGATCTTCTTCCTTCTTCTCTATAAGCGGTAGCAGCTGGATGTCTTCTTCATCTTCACGTTGGTCGCCTCGATTCTTGCCATTGGATTTCTTCTTTTCACCTAAAGCTGGCGCCGCAATCGGCACCTCCACCGACGAACTCCCATTCTTCAACTCGATGAACCTTGCATCGCGACTGATGGTGATTTGGTCGGTTTCACGGTCCAAGAAACGGTATCCTTTGTGTTCCATTGAGTAGCCTACAAAGGTCAGCTTCCTCGCCTTGCTATCCATCTTGGTCCTCTTCACAGACGGCACGTGAACGTAAGCCTCGCTGCCAAAAACACGCAAGTGTCTCAAGTCTGGTTTACGCCCCCACCACAATTCATACGGCGTCTGCTTCACTGATCTGGATGGCAACCTATTTTGCAGATACGTAGCAGTACGTATTGCTTCTCCCCAAAAACGTTTCTCTAGTCCCGCATCGAGCAGCAGGCATGTGGCCATTTCGGAAAGACTCCTATTCTTCCGCTCAGCCACACCATTCTGCTGGGGGGAATACGGTGTGCTGAACTGAGGCTGTAACCCTTCCGCCTGATAAAACTTCCGCAACTCCTTGTTGTTAATTTCGCCACCGCCATCGGACCGAATAACGCGTGGCTTCCTCCCGAAATGGTTGTCTACCCATCGCACATATGCCTTAATAGGCTCCGCCGCCTCCCACTTATTTTTCAGCAGGTACGTAACGGTAAATCTACTGAAATCATCAACTAGGTTCAGAACATACCTGTTTCCGCTGGGCGTAACGTTTGACATCGGTCCACAGAGATCCGTGTGGACGATATCGAGCACCTGAGTTGACTTCCGCTCAATCACTTCGAGGAAAGGGAATCGGGACGATTTTCCCTCCAAGCAGCACTCGCACACAATGCGCAAGCCACAATCAGTCACACTCATACCTGTTGCCAGCTGCTCCTTATTGATCCTCTCGATGGCCGCCCAATCACGGTGGCCGAGCCGCCGGTGCTGGCAATCCTCCCGGTGGCATCCAGCTGACGCAACCATTGACCGCTCCGCAAGACGCAAATTGTACAATCCACCACAACGATTTCCTGTTGCCACTACCGATCCGCCGGAATTCACAATCTGGCAACCTTTATCGTTGAACTTCACTTCAAGTTTCTTCTCAATCAGTTTCCCGACCGAAATTAAACTGGTCGAAAGTCCCGGCACAAATTTCACGCAACCGAATTCTATTTGCTTCACTTTTCCTTGTCCATCGATACCCAACAGAATACCGGTGCCTTCGCCGCGAATGGCTGTCTTCTTCCCGTCAGCCAACGTTATCAGTCCGCCGTCGAACTCACGCAACGACTTGAAGAAGGATCGGTCGTTTGTCATGTGGGCACTGGCTCCACTGTCAATCACCCACGCACGCGAACTTTCGCTACTGACCTCACTATCGGCACTGAAAGCGACACTACTACCTTCACTTTGCACCGCTTTCGCTTTTGCACCATCATTTCTTCTCGCACCCGATGGAGCACTTTCGTTGTCCTTACGCGACGACAAGAACTTGCGGCAATACCGTTTGATGTGTCCCGGTTTGTTGCAGAAATGACAAACGCGCGTATCATTTCTCGGCGTGTTGCCCACCGATTTCATCGCCTTTTCCACCTTTGAAGTGGAAGCATCCCGTTCCAGACGCCGGTGATATTCGTCCGATAATTTCGACTTCACCACGTCAAGAGATATGTCATTATCCGATCGACTGTCTAATGCCGTCACCAAACCGTCGAACGATGGAGGCAAACTACGAAGGAACATACAAATTTGAGTGTCTTTATCAAGCTCCGTTCCCGCGGCACTTAATCGATCGAACAAATCATCAATTTCCAGAAGGTGCTTTTCAAGGTCACCATGTTCTGGAAGATTGGTTGAGCACAATTTCTTCAAAAGAGACACACGCACTGACCGCGACGTCTTCTGATGGTAGGCCTTGAGAGCGTTAAATGCATCCCGAGCGAATACACAGTTTTTCACGAGCGGTAGCTGGTTGTCCTCCAGCAATAACACTATCGTAGCTTTTGCTTTACGATCTGCACTTTCCCAACTATCGTCACGCTCATCTTCTCCAGGAATTTCTTCGGCAATAACATGCCACAAATCTTCGCATGAAAGCAAACTTTCCAAGCGGATCTTCCACGTCTGCCAATTCGTTCCGCTCAGTTTCGGAATCGCAAACTTTAGATCACTCATTTTCACACGGCAGGTCCACAACACTGGAGAACGATTCCAAACGTTTTTACACTACACGCACGAGCTGTTTTACAGCGACGCGCACGAGCTGTTCCGGAATAATGCCTTCACCACTTTTTCTGTACCAATTCGGCTGGGGTCATAACCTGACGAGCGGACAGAGCAAACCACACAGTGGATAACAGCGTAAGGAATTCGGTACAGAAAGAATTTGCACACGCAAGATTACTTTAGTAACTGTACTTTTATTGAAAGAAAGGAAATAACACGCACGAACTTGCTTCGTTGAAAGTTTGGTTTGGAATGAACTTTTCCTCTATGTTCCCGCGCTCAATATGAGGCGATGTGTCAGGTATGGCAACACCAGGGGCGAACCAAGGTGTGTGTATAGTGGAGAGGTGATCATCGAATACCTACATGGCCATCGTCTTCGCCATCACGAAGTTCCATAAAATGCTTTTCGGGCGGCACTTTCGGTTGCAAACCGATCATCAGCCGCTGCTCCGTATCTTCGGGTCCGAAAAGGGAATACCGGTCTACTACACTGCCAACCGGCTCCAACGCTTCGCGCTCAATTTGCTGCTGTACGACTTCGATATCGAATACGTGCCACTCACAAATTCGGCAACGCGGACCTGCTCTCAAGGCTGATCAACCAGCACGTGAAACCCGACGAGGATTACGTCATCGCCAGCATCAACCTAGAAGAGGATCTCAGGTCAGTTCTTTCTGGTTCAGTTAAAGTGTTGCCTCTCCATTTCAGAGCCGTCGCGCAAAGTACCCAGGCGGACCCACTGCTCCACAAAGTCTACCACTACGTCCAAAACGGTTGGCCTCAGTCCAAACTGCCAGGGTCCGATCTTCAACGATTCCAAGCCAGACAGGAATCTCTCTCAGTGGTAGACGGGTGCCTCATGTTTGCCGACCGGCTCGTCATCCCGTCGCTGCATCGCAAGCGGTGCTTGGAACAGTTCCATCGCGGCCATCCCGGCATGCAGCGAATGAAGGCCCTCGCACGAAGCTACGTGTACTGGCCCAGCTTGGATGCTGACATCGTCGACTTCGTCAGATCATGCCAACCGTGTGCATCCGTAGCTAGATCAGCTCCTCACTCTCCATCAGTGCCGTGGCCCAAACCGACCGCACCGTGGCAGCGCGTCCACGTCGATTATGCCGGTCCGATCGAAGGCGAGTATTACCTAATCGCCGTCGATTCGTTCTCCAAGTGGCCAGAGATCGTCCAAACGACCCGTATCACTTCAACGGTGACCATCAGCATTCTCCGTGGGTTGTTTGCGCGGCTGGGCATGCCAACTACGCTGGTCAGCGACAATGGTACCCAGTTCACCAGCGCCGAGTTCGCCGAATTCTGCGCCTCCAACGACATTGAACATCTTACAACGGCTTCGTTCCACCCACAATCGAACGGCCAAGCGGAACGGTTTGTGGACACCTTCAAGCGAGCCGTGAAGAAAATTCGAGAGGGGAGAGGATCCATTCAGGAAGCTTTGGACATCTTTCTCTTGACGTACCGAAGCACGCCCAACCGGGCTCTACGGGACCAGAAATCGCCGTCCGAGATCATGTTCGGGCGCAAAATCCGCACGTGTCTCGAGCTTCTGCGTCCTCCGCCGGTTAGAACACCGGTGCCAACGACTGACGACGGCAAACTGCCGAGATCTTTCGACCGGAACGATTCCGTCTACGCCAAGCTCCATGGCCGTAACGGTTGGAAGTGGGTTCCCGGTAAGGTCGTCGAAAAGATTGGAGACGTCATATCAACCAACTCCGGAGTCGTCAAGCTGCTGATACGACACCGAAGCAATCCGCCAGTCAAGCCACCTCTCGCCAGCATTCGCTGCCACTCGAAATTCTGTTGGAAGCCTGGAATCTGCCAAGTCCTTCACCAAGCACTCCAACGTCAGCTGCATCTGCGCCTTCGCCAAGAGCAGTGTCAGTCTCCAGTCCCGAGTCTACCCTATTAGGTTCAGAGCCGGCTTGTGCATCGTCTACACCACGTCACGAACTACCGGCTGTCCCGTCAATGTCTTCGTCATCAGCAACGTCAACATCAACCGATTTCGAGTCCGCTATCGAAGTGGAATCGATGGTAGATCTTCCTAGGCGTTCTTCACGTACCAGAAGACCGCCAGTCAGGTTTGACTCGTACCACCTTTATTAAGGCGAAACTGGAGGCTTTTCCGTTGGGATTTACATAGCCAGATTTCAAATTCAAATTTTCTTGGTAGTAGTGAGCTCATCCAAGTACCGCTATGGGGAGTATTGTAATCGCGTGTAATTCAAATAACGGAAAATGTAAGAATGCCATAATCGAGTGGACATTAACAAAACAATTACTCAAGGAACTGAAATAACTTACTTTAGGCTGAACGACCTTGGTAGCCTGTCACAGTGGGCAAAATATCATAATTTTCAGTCAATTTCTCTATAGTCATAGATATGAGTTTTTGAGAATTGTTATTTCCGACGAACTATATAGCATAGATATGAACTATATTTTGTGAATCGAAAATTCGATCTACACGGTTTTGAAATCATATAGGCTAGTTTTCCATTTCACTAGTATCAAATAAATTATAAGAAGTATTGCGAAACGTTTGATAAAAATTGAAAAAAAAACAATAACGATTTTTGGGCAAACAAAATGTGAGCAACATTTTTTTTATATCTATTGCATAAAATTTTAGTGATCATGGGTTTGATTTTCAGCTCCTCCACAAAAAACTTCGTTTTGCCATCGAAAGAATCCAAATAGCGGGGAAGTCCATTCATTCTCCATCAGTATCAGATTGTTAAAGCATAAAATGAATTAATTGAGAATCAAAGACAACTCTCAGATTATTTTTGCATTGTTGGTAAATGCTTTGCTATTCTGGGAGATTGCCTGGACATATTGGAAATATGTGATATTTCTGAACCTCAATCTGCTCTGATTTTTCAAAGCAGATTTCGTTGAGTATTTCTGAAATATTGGCAAATGCTTAGGACATATTTGAATGGATAATAATAAAGGGAAGAAAAGCTCTGAACTTCACAAAGCACTATAAGATTATTTTGAAGTTTTTATAATTTTGGTGTTTTTGAATAGATGTTCCGAAAATCCATTTTTTAATGGATTTTAAGATGTTCCGAAAATCCATTTTTTTAATTTTAATAGTTTGGAATGCTGAAAAAATGTCTGGACTAATTTGGAATGATGACGCATAACGAGGGATTCTTAGGTTATTTCTGAACTACTTTTGATATTTTTTTTAATGTTCCATATTTTTTGATGAATACTCTGGAATGCTGAGAGAATCTCAGAATGAATTGAAGATGTTTAAGAACAACCAGAAATTGCTAGATTAGTTCGTAACTAAATGAAGATCGCATTAAAATCTTCGAATATTTCGGAATCGTTGGTAAAAACTTTTGTATTCAATGATACTTTCTGCACAAATTGGGAATGCGGATAATGACAAGAAATCCTGAGGATCGCCAAGAATTATAAAAATATGTTTAAATTGTTGTTGAAAACCTGGTATTCTTAGAGAAAGTCCAAAAAAAAAAAAAATTGGTTGTAGCCAGGTAACGACAAACTCCTGGAATATATCTGAATCGATCATAGATCACAAAAATATTCTCTCTGAAAGTATTTCAAAATATAAAGACGGATAAACAGCGGCCGAAATTTTTTTTCTTCCTAAAGATAATCAGTTAATTTTTATTTTTTATTTCTGAATAGATGGTGAATAATTTAAAATTATTATAGATTGTCAGAGTAATTTGGAAGTGTTGATAGCAACGAGAAATTTCTTGAAAATTTCTTAACTAATTGAGAATCACAGAGAATTGGTAAATTATTTCAGAATTGTTGTTGAATATTTTGGTATTCTGAGAGAATGTCTGGGCAACTTTGGAATGTTTACGAGAGAATCCTAGGTTGTTTCTCAACAAATTTAGGAGTACAGAATACTCTAAGATCAGTATTGAATTTGCAAGATTATTTTTGAGATCAAAAATTTACTTTCGAAATCCGGGGAGAATGTTTCAACGAATTAAGATTTTTCAAAGATAACCAGAAATACCTGGAATATCACTCAACTTATTGAGCACCATAGACATCTATAGGAGAATTTCTGATTTTTTTGTAATACTTTGAAATTCCCAAAGAATGCCCAGGCAAATCGGGATTGTTGATGATAACGAAAAATTGCTTCTTGACGATCTCAGAGAACAATAAAGATCACCGAGATCCCTGAGAGTATTTCTGAATTTTTGGAAATACATTGAAATTATGAGAGAATGTCTGGACTAATTGGAAATGTTGAAGGGTAACCTGAAGGTTAACATAGACCTCTAAGATCTTTTATGAAAAGTTGGTAAATACTCTGCTAAGAATAACGAGAACTTCTCAAAATATTTCTGAATATTTTTTTCTAAATTGTTGAAAAATAATTTGTGATTCTCGCTTCGGGCTAATCGCAAATGTTGAAAAATAACAAGAATCACATAGAAAATTTATGAACTAAATGAAAATCACAGAAAATGCAAAGATTATTTCTGAATTTTAAGTGAATATTTTGGAATTCATGAATAATGCCTGTACAAATTTTGAATTATTGTGGATTCAAGAGATTCTTAGGATATTTCTTAGCAAGTTGAGGATTACAGGAAACTTTAAAATTATGTTTAAACATGCAATATTGATATGGATTGTTCGTAAACACTTTGGAGGATTGAGAGAACGTCTGATAAATTGAGAATGTCGAAACATAACCAGAAATTCATAGAATATTTCTGAAATTATTAATTCTGAAATGTATTCACCAACATTACCTTAAAATTATGGGAGAATGTCTGCGCCATTTGATAAAGTTGAAAGATATTAAAACAATTCAGAATATGTTAAAGCTAATTGAGAATCACATAGATCTTTGAGTATTTATGAATTGTTGGTTAATACCTTGAAATTCAGACAAATTTAAAATGTTAGATTCTTAGGTTATTTCAGAACAAAATATAAAAACAAAGAATTCTAGGGATATTTTTGAATATTTAAGATGATAGTTTAAATGTTGATAAATACTTTGGAATTCTAAGAGAAAGTCTGAACTTATTTGGAAAGTTGTGCATAACGAGATATTCTAAGAATATTTCTTAAGAAATGAAGGATTGCAGGAATGTTCAAGCATATTTCTGAATTGTGTTTACAAACTTTGACAATCTGAGAGAATATCCGTACAAAATAGGAATGCTGAGAGGAAATTGTTTTGAACATTTTTGTTCCTATTGAGAATTTTAGAGAACCCTGAGTGTATATTTGAATTGTAGTTGAACACTTTGGTTTTATGTGAAATGTCTAGACAAATTTAGAATATTGATGATAACGAGAAATTCGTAAAATATATTCAAACGAATAACGTTACACAGTGATCTATAAGAGTATATCTAAATTGTAAATGAATAATTATAATGAAATTCTGAAATAATGTCTGGGCACTTAGGGAATGGTGAGAATAACAAAAACTTTGTAGTATATTTCTGAATGTATTAAGCATCACAAAGAATTCTTGGATTATTTCTGAATTGTTGTTCAATATTTTGGAACCCTGGAAGAAAAAAAAACAAATTAGGAATACTGGTGATAACAAGCAATTCCTAGAACATATCTGAACTCACCAAGGATTTCAGAGAATTCCTGGATTATTAAAAATTGTTGTTGGATACTTTGAGAATCTGAGAGAACGTCTGGAAAAAAATGTTACATGGAAAGATAACGAGGGATTCTTATGTAGATTCTAAACGCATTGAAAATAACAAAGATTGCTAAGATTATATTTGAATTTGCAAGATGATTTTTTAATTGTCGATGAATACCTTGGAATTCTGAGAGGATATCTGAAAAAATTAGGCGTATTGAAGTATAACGAAAGAACCCCAAAATATTTTTTAATTAATTAAAACGCAGAAAAACCTCATAACGTATTTCTGAGTTGATGATGAATGCTTTCAGAATCCTAAGAGAATATCTGAATAAATTTGGGGACGTTAAGGGATTACCAGAAATACTTAGAATATATCTGAACTAATAGAAGACCACAGAAATCTCTAAGCGTATTTTAAAATTGTGGTTGAATACATTAAATTTTGAAAACATGTCTGGGAACATAGGAAATGCTTATGATGACGAGAAATTTCTAGTATCTTACTGAACTTATTCAAGACTCTTATTCAAGAACTCTTGGACTGTTTCTGAATTGCTGGTCAATTCTTTAGGAACTCTGAATGAAATTTTGGAAAATTTGGAAATGTTAATGATCCTAGATCATTTGTAAATTTAAAAAGGTTTTCAGATAATGCTGAATTATTTTTAAATTGTTGTTGAATACTTTGATTATCACAGAAATAAATTAAAGTATTTCTGAATTGTTAATGAATAATTTGGAACCCTGGGAGAATGTCTGAATAAATTTGGAATGTATAAGCATTATCAGAAATACCTAGAATACTTCTTAGCTTATTCAGTATCACATAACTCTTTGAGAGAATTTCTGAATTATTGGTATGTCTGCAAGAATGTCTGAGCACGTATGGATCTTTAATGGTAATTAAAAATTTCCGATATAACCTATTGAGGATCATAAAAAGCACTTTGATTATTTTTGAATTGTTGTTCAATAACTTAGGCATTTTTTGGAAAAACTGAGAATTCAGATGATAACGAGAAATGTTTAGAAAATTTCTAAACTGATCGAAGATTTTAGGAAATTTTAAAATTATTATTAAATTGTTGTTGAATACTTTGAGAATCAGAGAGAACGTCTGAAAAAAATTGGTATATTGAAGGATAACTAGAATTTCCCAAGAAATCTGAGCTGATTGAGAGGAAATCTATGACAATATTTCTGAATCGTTCTTGATTACTTTAGAATTCTGGGAGAATGTCTGAATAATTTGAAGTGTTGAAGGATGACCAGAAATTTCCAGCATATTTCTAAATAATTGTAAGACAATACAGAACTATAAGATTACTTTTGTATTATTGGCGAATATATTGGAATGCTGATTTCTAAGTTGTTTCTAAACACAAAAAAGATTACAGAGAACTTCAAGTTCTCTTGGAGTTCTGAATGTCTGAATTTATTTGAAATGTTGAACATATCGAGACATTCCAAGAATATTTCTGAACTAATAAGGGATTGCAGAAATATTCAAGGATACTTCTAAATTGTTGGTAATTAGAAAATCTGAGAGAATATCCGGACAAAATGGGAATGTTGAGGGAAAATTTCAGATCCTATTGAGGAGTATAGAGAGCCCTGAGGGTATATATGAATTGTAGTTTAATATTTTAGGATCATGTGAAAATGTCTAGATAAATTGAGAATGTTGATGATACCAAGAAATTCCTAGAATATATTCAAACAAATTGCGTACAACAGAGATCCCTAAAAGTACATCTTAATATTTGATGAATACTTTGAAATTCTGAAAGAATGTATGGGCACATATGGCATGTTGCTGTTAGGGAATGTTGAAAATAACGAGAAAATTGTAGTATATTCTTGAATTTAGTGAGGATCACAAAGAACTCTTTGATTATTTCTGAAATGTTGATCAATATTTTGGAACTCTGGAAGAAGTTTTGTACAAATTGGGAATGCTGATGATAACGAGAAATTTCTAGAATATTCCTTAACTAATTGCGGGTCGCACAGAATTAAAGTATTATTTCTGAATTGTTGGTAAATATTTTGAAAATATTGAAAAAAGCTTAGACAAATGTGGCATGATGACGGTTTGTTTTAGAATTTTTGTTGAATACATTGAATTCTGAGTGTACAACGGGACTAATTTGAAATGTTTAAAAGTAATCAGAAATTTCTAGAATATTTCTTAACCATTTGAGGATTATAGAGTACTACATGCTTTTTTCTGAGTTATTGGTGAATATTTTGTAATTCTTGAAGAATGCCTGGACGGATAACTAGAGATTCGTATGTTTATACTGAACTATGTAAAGAATTACCTAAAATATTTCTAAGCTGAATTTGGACTACAGAAATCTCCGAGTTATTTTATGATTTATAAGCAAATAATTTAAAATTATGCAAGAATGTTTTGATACTTATGGAATGTTGCTGAAAAATTTACAGTACATTTCTGAACTTATTGATAATCTTAAAGAACTCTTTGATTATTTCTGAATTGTTGTAGAATAACTTAGAAACTCTGGAAGGAATTTTGTACATATTGGGAATGCAGATGATAGTGAGAAATTCCTAGATTTTTTAGATTATTATTAAATATTTTGATAATCTCAGAAAACGTCGGGAAAATAACGAAAAATTCAAAAAAAAAATCTGGGCTTATTGATCAGAGATCTTTGAGTATTTATGAATTATTGTTGAATACCTACTTTGGAATTCTGAGAGAATGTCTGAATAAATTTGGAATGTTGAAGGATAACCAGAAATTTCTAGAATACTTCTGAACTATTTGAGGAGTACAGAGAACTTAAATATTACTTATGAATTATTGGTGAATATATAAAAAATCTCAGAAAATCTCTTGACAAATTTCGAAAATAAACGAATAACGAGATAACTAATTTGTTTCTGAAATTATTGTGGATACAATGATTTCAGAACGAATTAGGAATCTCGTTATTTGTTTATTTTACAAATTTGTCCAGACATTTTCCAACAATTAGTACTCTGTGATCCTCAAATGGTTCAGAAATATTCTGGGAATTTCTGGTAATCCAACACTCCAAATTTATTCAGACATTTTCTCTGAATTTCAAAGTATTCAATAAAAAAACAGGAAAATTCTTATAGATCTCTGCTGAATAAGTTTAAATTTTTTTTTAAGAAAATCTCGTTATCCTTCCAAATTTATCTCGACGTTTATAAAATATAAATATATTATAAATATAAAATATTTAAAAATAATCTAAGAATTCCCTAAAATCTTCGATTAGTTCTGCATTCCCAATTTGTCCAAAATTTCTTCCAGAGTTCCAAAAATAATCAAAGAGTTCTTTGTGATCCTCAATAAGTTCAGAAATATACTGGAAATTTTTCGTTATCAGCAACATTCCATAAGTGCCCAAAGATTTTTGCAGAATTTTAAATTATTTACTAGCAATTCAGAAAATACATTGTAGATTTCGGTAGTCTTAATTAAGCTTTGAAATATTCTAGGTATTTTCGATAATTCTTTAACATTCCAAATTTATTCAAACATTCTCTCAGAATTCCAAAGCATCCATCAACAAAACATAAATAATATCATTTATTATAAATAATAAAATAATTCCTCAATGTTCTAGGAAATTCTAGAAATACTTCAATATTTTAAAGAAAATCTTATTTGTTCACATATTTTTTCAAAATTCCATAAACATTTATCATAAATTCTAAAAAAATCTAGTACATAAATAATTTTAGAATTCTCTACTTAGTTCAGAATTAAAATACGAATCTCTAGTTACCCGTCCAGACATTCTTCAAGAATTACAAAATTTTCACCAGTTATATTTTAGTTCTCTATAATTCTCAAATGGTTCAGAAATATTCTAGGATTTTCTGATTATCCTTCTTTCAAATTTGTCCAGTTGTATTTTAAGAACTGAATGTATTCATCAACAATTAAAAAAAACCGTCATCATGCCACATTTGCCTAAGCTTTTTTCAATATTTTCAAAATATTTACCAACAATTCAGAAATAATCTTTAAGTTCTCTGCGATCTTCAATTAGTTAAGGAATGTTCTAGGAATTTCTCGTTATCATCAGCATTTTTAGATTATTTTTAAATATTTTGATAATCTCAGAAAACGTCGGGAAAATAACGAAAAATTCAAAAAAAAATCTGGTCTTATTGATCAGAGATCTTTGAGTATTTATGAATTATAGTTGAATACTTTGGAATTCTGAGAGAATGTCTGAATAAATTTGGAGTGTTGAAGGTAAACCAGAAATTTCTAGAATACTTCTGAACTATTTGAGGAGTACAGAGAACTTAAATATTACTTATGAATTATTGGTGAATATATAAAAAATCTCAGAAAATCTCTTGACAAATTTCGAAAATAAACGAATAACGAGATAACTAATTTGTTTCTGAAATCATTGAGGATACAATGATTTCAGAACGAATTAGGAATCTCGTTATTCGTTTATTTTACAAATTTGTCCAGACATTTTCCAACAATTAGTTCTCTGTGATCCTCAAATGGTTCAGAATTATTCTGGTAATCCAACACTCCAAATTTATTCAGACATTTTCGAAGAGACAAACCAGCCAAGGGCTGAAAGTCTCTCTAATAAAGAAAATTCATTCATTCATTCAGACATTTTTTCAGAATTTCAAAAAAAAAAATTCTTATAGATCTCTGCTGAATAAGTTCAGATTTTTTTTTAAGAATATCTCGTTATCCTTCCAAATTTATCCCGACGTTTATTAAATATAAATATAATATAAATATAAAATATTTAAAAATAATCTAAGAATTCCCTAAAATCTTCGATTAGTTCAGAAATGTTCTAGGAACTTCGCGTTACCAACTGCATTCCCAATTTGTCCAAAATTTCTTCCAGAGTTCCAAGTTCAGAAATATACTGGAAATTTTTCGTTATCCACATCGTTACTTCCACAGTTATTATTTGAGAGCAAAGTTGCCATTTTCGCATTCGTATATCGTGTGGTAGGTACAATGATACTCTATGCCCAGGGAAGTCAATGAAATTTCCATTACGAAAAGATAATGAATCGACCGGAAATCGAACCCAAACACCTTCAGCATGGCTTTGCTTTGTAGCCGCGGACGTTAACCACTCGGCTAAGGAAGGCCCCTATTGAGGATTATAGAGAACCTTGAGAGTATATTTGAATTGTAGTTGAATAATTTGGTTTTATTTTAAAATGTCTAGACAAATTTATAATATTGATGATAACGAGAAATTTCTAGAATATATTCAAATTAATTACGTTACACAGTGATCTCTAGGAGTATATCTAAATTGTTAATGAATAATTATTATGAAATTCTGAAATAATGTCTGGGCAAAAATATTTGTAATTAATTAAAACGCAGATAAATCTCATAGAGTATTTCTGATTTGTTGATGAATGCTTTGAGAATCTTAAGAGAATATCTGAATAAATTGTGAATGTTAAAGGATTACCAGAAATACTTTCAACTAGTTGAGGACCACTGAAATCTCAAAGCGAATTTTTGAATTATTGTTGAATACAATAAAATTCTGAAAAAAAATGTCTGGGAACACGGAAAATGTTGATGATAACGAAAATTTCTAGTAACTTTCTGAACTTATTCAAGATCATAAAGAACTCTTGGACTGTTTCTGAATTGCTGTTCAATTCATAAGGAACTCTGAATGAAATTTTGGAAAATTTGGAAATGCTGATGATCCAAGATCATTTGTAAACTTATAGAGAATTTAAGATAATGCTGAATTATTTTTAAATTGTTGTTAAATACTTTGAGAATCACAGAAATGAATTCAAGTATTTCTGAATTGTTGATGAATATTTTGGAATCCTGGGAAAATGTCTGAATAAATTTGGAATATATAAACATTATCAGAAATACCTAGAATACTTCTTAGCTTATTTAGTATCACATAAATCTCTAATAGAATTTCTGAATTGTTGGTATTTCTGCAAGAATGTCTGGGCACGGATGGAATGTTAATGGAAACTAAGAATTTCCGATATATTTCTGAACTTATTGAGGATCTCTAAGAACTCTTCGATTTTATTTTGAATTGTTATTTAATAACTCTAGGAATATTTGGACAAATTGGGAATACAGATGATAATGAGAAATTTTTAGAAAATATCTAAACTGATCGAAGATTTTAGAGAATTTTAAAATTATTGTTATATTATTGTTGGATACTTTGAAAATCAGAGAGAACGTTCGAAAAAAATGGTATATGGAAGGATAACGAGAATTACCTAAAAAATCTGAACTGATTGAGCAGAAATGTATGAGACTATTTTTGAATCGTTGTTGATAACTTTGGAATTCTGGGAGAATAGCTGAATAAATTTGGAGTGCTGAAGGATGACCAGAAGTTCCTAGAATATTTCTAGATTATTTGAGCATTAAAGAGAAGTATAAGATTCATTCTGAATTATTGGTGAATCTATTGGAATTC
Organism: Aedes aegypti; assembly: GCF_002204515.2. Classification (NCBI taxonomy): domain Eukaryota; kingdom Metazoa; phylum Arthropoda; class Insecta; order Diptera; family Culicidae; genus Aedes; species Aedes aegypti. The sequence continues at coordinate 168,456,216 of NC_035107.1, forward strand.
TTGGAGAATGTATGGACAAAATTTGGAATATATACGGATAACGAGATTCCTAAATTGTTTCTGAACTCATGAAAGACAGAACAGAACTTCAAGATTATTTTTGAATTTGCAAGATTGTTTTTTAATTGTTGGCGAATACTTCAGAATTCTGAGAAATTGCCTAAAAGTAATTTGATAGTAGAAGGATAACGAGAAATTCCTAGAATATATCTGAACAAATTCAGCATCACAGAGATCTCTAAGAATATTTTAAATCGTTGGTGAAAGCTTTGCAATTCTGAATGTCTGAACTGATTTGGAATGTTGAACATAACGAGACATTTCCATAATATTTCTGATCTAATTAAGGATTGCAGAAATGTTCGAGGATATTTCTGAATTGTTGGTAAATTCATTTGAATATGTGAGAGAATATCCGGACAAAATGGGAATGTTGAAGGAAAATTTCTGATCCTATTAAGGAGTAAAGGCATCCCTAAGGGTATATATGAATTGTAGTTTAATATTTTTGGATTATGTGAAAATGTCTAGATAAACTGAGCATGTTGATGATAACAAGAAATTCCTAGAATATATTCAAACAAATTGCGTACAACAGAGATCCCTAAAAGTACATCTAAATCTTTGGTGAATACTTTGAAATTCTGAAAGAATGTATGGGCACATATGTAATGTTGCTGTTAGGGAACGTTGAAAATAACGAGAAAATTGTAGTATATTCTTGAATTTATTGAGGATCACAAAGAACTCTTTGATTATTTCTGAATTGTTGGTCAATATTTTGGAACTATGGAAGAAGTTTTGTACAAATTAGGAATGCTGATGATAACGAGAAATTCCTAGAACATTCCTTAACTAATTGAAGATCACAGAGAACTTAAAGATTATTTCTGAATTGTAATATTTTGAAAATATTGAAAAAAGCTTAGGCAAATGTGGCATGATGACGGTTTTTTTTTATTGTTGATGAATACATTCAGTTCTTAAAATACAACTGGACAAATTTGAAAGAAGGATAATCAGAAAATCCTAGAATATTTCTGAACCATTTGAGAATTATAGAGAACTAAAATATAACTGGTGAATATTTTGTAATTCTTGAAGAATGTCTGGACGGGTAACTAGAGATTCGTATTTTAATTCTGAACTAAGTAGAGAATTCTAAAATTATTTATGTACTAGATTTTTTTAGAATTTATGATAAATGTTTATGGAATTTTGAAAAAAATATGTGAACAAATAAGATTTTCCTTAAAATATTGAAGTATTTCTAGAATTTCCTAGAATATTGAGGAATTATTTTAAAATCACAGAAATAAATGATATTATTTATGTTTTGTTGATGGATACTTTAATTCTGAGAGAATGTTTGAATAAATTTGGAATGTTAAAGAACTATCGAATATAGAATATTTCAAAGCTTAATTAAGACTACCGAAATCTACAATGTATTTTCTGAATTGCTAGTAAATAATTTAAAATTCTGCAAAAATCTTTGGGCACTTATAGAATGTTGTTGATAACGAAAAATTTCCAGTATATTTCTGAACTTATTGAGGATCACAAAAAACTCTTTGATTATTTTTGGAATTCTGGAAGAAATTTTGGACAAATTGGGAATGCAGTTGATAACGCGAAGTTCCTAGAACATTTCTGAACTAATCGAAGATTTTAGGGAATTCTTAGATTATTTTTAAATATTTTATATTTATATTATATTTATATTTTATAAACGTCGGGATAAATTTGGAAGGATAACGAGATTTTCTTAAAAAAAAAATCTAAACTTATTCAGCAGAGATCTATAAGAATTTTCCTGTTTTTTTTATTGAATACTTTGAAATTCAGAGAAAATGTCTGAATAAATTTGGAGTGTTGGATTACCAGAAATTCCCAGAATATTTCTGAACCATTTGAGGATCACAGAGTACTAATTGTTGGAAAATGTCTGGAAAAATTTGTAAAATAAACGAATAACGAGATTCCTAATTCGTTCTGAAATCATTGAGGAATACAGAGTTCTTCAAGATAACCTTTGAGTTCGCAAGATTGTTATTGAATTGTTTGTGAATATTTCCGAATTCTGAGAGAATGTATGAAAATGATTTGAATGTCGAAGGATAACGAGAAAACCCTACTATATATCTGAACAAATTAGGATCACAGAGATCTTTGGGAATATTTCTTAGTTGCTGATGAATACCTTGTAATTTAGAAAGAATATCTGAATAAAATTTTAAGTGATAAAAGGTAACCAAAAAAATTAGAATGCATCTGATTTATTTTAGGCTTACAGAGAGCAACATAGTTACTTCTGAATTGTTGATATATAGTTTGGAATTTGGAAACAATGTCTGAATAAGTTGAGAATGTTCAATTCCCCTGGAATTTCTTGGAATATTTTTGATTCAATTGAGGATAACAAAGATCTCAATCAAAGAGTAAATCTCTTAGGTTTTAAATAATTTTTGGAAAATATTTTGAAATTATGAGAAAATTTGTGGACAAACGTTAAACTAATTGAGCAACATAGAGATCTGTGAGAGTATTTCTAAATTATTTTTGAATACATTGGAATTCTGAAAAAATATCTGAACGAATTTCAAATTTTGAAGGAATATCATGAATTCTTGAGGATCAGAGAACTATAAGAATATTTTGGTATTTTCAAGATTGTTTTTTTTTTCAAGAGAATGCGTAAACAAACTTAGTATTAAGAAGGATAACGAGAAACTTCCAAGATATATCAAAACAAATTGAGGCAATATAAAATGTGTTTAACCCAATTGAGGATCACAGTGATCTCTGAGGGTATATATGATTTTTATAAAAATACTTTAAAATTATGAGGAAATGTATGAACAAATTGGGAATGTGGATGGATGTCCAGAAATTTCTAGAATTTATTTCAAAAGAGTTGAGGATCACATAGACCTCTGGGAGTATTTATGAATGGTTGGTAGTTTCATTGTTTTACTGATGGAATATCTGGACAATTTGGGTCAGTTGCAAATAACTAGATGGTCAGAGAGACTCTGACAGAATACCGAAATTGTTAGTAAATACGTTGGAGGAATATAGAGGAAATGTTTGAACAAATTAGGACTGTTGAAGGAATACTTAAAATATTTCTGAACTAATTGAGATTTATAGAGACTTCTTAAATTATTTCTGATTTATTAATGAATAGCTTGAAATTATGAAAGAATGTCGAGACATGTTTGCAATTATGATGGATGTTGAGATATTCTTAGTTTATTTTTAAAATTATTGAGAATCAAAGAGAACTTATCTGTAAGTTCTAAAAATTCCATCAATCCATCTGAAAATTCTAAATTACTCTTATAGCTCTCTGTGATCCTCAATTAGTTAATCAGTATTCAAGGAATCCATTATAATCCTTCAAAATTTCAAATTTGTCAAGACATTCGCTCAGATTTCCAAAGTATTCAACAACAATCTAGAAAAACTCTCACAGATCTCTGTGTTGCAAAATAAGTTTACCATTTGTTCACAAATTCTCTCGTAATCTCAAAATATTTGACAAAAATTATTTATAGCTTCAGAGATCTCTATTAAGCTCAATTAGTTCAGAAATATTTCAAGAATTTCCAGGAGAAATCATCATTTTCAAATTATTCAGACATTGTTTCAAAATTCCAAACTATATATCAACAATTCAGAAGTAATTTTGTTGATCTCTGTAAGCCTAAAATAAATCAGATACATTCTAAAATTTTGTGGTTATTCTTTCACACTAAAGATTTATTCAGATATTTCCTCAATTCAGAAATAATCAAAGAGTTCTTTAAGATCATCAATAAGTTAAGAAATATAGGGGGAGATCCCCCAGTGCCGGACAGCACCCAATACCGGACAAAGTTGAAACATTGAGAAATCATGGTCCAATCAAGATGGTGTATTAGTAGAAAAGAAAGCTATTATGTAGACTAATGTTTGCGTAGAATAACACATCCTTGAAATATGCATCCCTTTTTAAAAAAGTAGAAAAGTTTGAAAATCTTTAAAAAATTGACGTATCTTCTTAATTTTGAGCCTATTTAGTAATTATTTTAAATATGGAAAAATACTTTGGATCCCGCAAGCATGATCGAACATAATCCTAATTTGATAGTATGAATGTATTTTGTACCATAATTGAACTAAATATGGACAAATTACAATTTTGGTTAAGCACCTCCTGTCCCTCAGTTTCGGACAGCTTGATTTGTTATATGATATCTTTGTAATTATTGCATCAGTGTCTCAAAATACTTTCATTTTTCATGGGTTCCGTCGACCATGATATCAAACATGCAATAAAATTAAGAAGAATAAACATTCTTAACAACATCGTAAAATGTGCTATTTTTCATCATATATGAAAGAAGTTTTTGATAGGCATCTTGCAAACTAAGAAAAATTTAAATTATTTTTGTAAATGTTGCAATTGCATTGAATTGGTAATATTAAACTATTTCTATAGTGTATACATTCAATGATGTTCAAATTTACAGAATTCGAGGCATTTCCAGATCGTGTCCGGCATTGGGTGCCACCTTTCAAGATCGATCAATTTGGTACTAAAATACATCATCAAAACACAATGTCAAAATTCATATTTATATTTTCAAATTTATTTTTGTACACTATAAAAATGATAATATTTATCATAAATGGGTAACACGAGCCCATAAAATCAATATTTTTCGAATTATGAATTTAGTGGCTTAAGTGTCCGGTACTGGGGGATCTCCCCCTACTGTAAATTTTTTAGCAACATTCCATAAGTATTCAAACATTCTTGCATAATTTTAAATTATTTGCTAACAAATCATAAAATAACTCAGAGATTTCTGTAGTCCTAATTCAGCTTAGAAATATTTTAGGTAATTCTCTACTTAGTTCAGAATAAACATACGAATATCTAGAATTACAAAATATTCACCAATAACTCAGAAGAAAACATGTAGTTCTCTATAATCCTCAAATGGTTCAGAAATATTCTAGGAATTTCTGATTACTCTTCAACATTTCAAATTTGTCCCGTCATCATGCCACATTTTTCTAAGCATTTTTCTATATTTTCTAAATATTTATCAACAATTCAGAAATAATACTTTAATTCTGTGCGACCCGCAATTAGTTAAGGAATATTCTAGGAATTTCTCGTTATCATCAGCATTCCCAATTTGTACAAAACTTCTTCTAGAGTTCCAAAATATTGATCAACAATTCAGAAATAATCAAAGAGTTCTTTGTGATCCTCAATAAATTCAAGAATATACTACAATTTTCTCGTTATTTTCAACATTCCCTAACAGCAACATTCCATATGTGCCCATACATTCTTTCAGAATTTCAAGGTATTCATCAAAGATTTAGATGTACTCTGTTGTACGCAATTTGTTTGAATATATTCTAGGAATTTCTTGGTATCATCTACATTCTCAATTTATCTAGACATTTTCACATGATCCAAAAATATTGAACTACTATTCATATATAACCTCAGGGTTCTCTATACTCCTCAATAGGATCAGAAATTTTCCCACAACATTCCCATTTTGTCCGGATATTCTCTCAGATTTTCAAATTACTAACAATTCAGAAATATCCTTGAACATTTCTGCAATCCCTCATTAGTTCAGGAATATTCTTGGAATGTCTAGTTATGTTCAACATTTCAAATAAATTCAGACATTCAGAACTACAAGAGAACTTGATGACTGAAAGTCTCGTTACTAAAGACAATTAATTCATTCATTCAGAGAACTTGAAGTACTCTGTAATCTTTCTTGTGTTTAGAAACAACTTAGGAATCATACTATCCGTAAATATTCCAAATTTGTCCGTACATTCTCCAAGCATTCCAATATATTCGCCAATAATACAGAAGTAATCTTATAGTTCTGTATTGTCTTACAATTATTTAGAAATATGCTGGAAATTTCTGGTCATCCTTCAACACTTCAAATTATTCAGACATTCTCTCAGAATTCTAAAGTTTTCAACAACGATTCAGAAATATTGTCATAGATTTCTACTCAATCAGCTCAGATTTCTTGGGAAATTCTAGTTATCCTTCAATACACCAATTTTTTTCAGACGTTCTCTCTGATTCTCAAAGTATCCAACAACGAATTAATAATAATTTTAAAATACTCAAAAATCTTCGATCAGTTTAGAAGTTTTCTAAACATTTCTCGTTATCATCTGAATTCCCAGTTTTTCCAAAAAATGCCTAAGTTATTAAACAACAATTCAAAAATAATCAAAGTGCTCTTTGTGATCCTCAATAGGTTCAGAAAAATATCGGAAATTTTTAATTACCATTAAAGATCCATACGTGCTCAGACATTCTTGCAGACATACCAATAATTCAGAAATTCTCTCAAAGAGTTATGTGATACTGAATAAGCTAAGAAGTATTCTAGGTATTTCTTATAATGCTTATATGTTCTAAATTTATTCAGACATTCTCCCAGGGTTCCAAATTATTTATCAACAATTCAGAAATACTTTAATTTATTTCTGTGATAATCAAAGTATTCAACAAAAATTCAAAAATAATTCAGCATTATCTGAAATCCTTTATAAATTTACAAATAGTCTTGAATCATTAACATTTCCAAATTTTCCAAAATTTCATTCAGAGTTCCTAAGGAATTGACCAGCAATTCAGAAACAGTCCAAGAGTTCTTTATGATCTTGAATAAGTTCAGTAAGGTACTACTAGGGGACGGACCTGGTGTAGTGGTTAGAACACACGCCTCTCACGCCGAGGACCTGGGATCGAATCCCATCCCCGAGATAGTCACTAAAAATTTAGTGACGACTTCCTTCGGAAGGGAAGTAAAGCCGTTGGTCCCGAGATGAACTAGCCTAGGGCTAAAAATCTCGTTAATAAAGATAAAAAAAAAAGTAAGGTACTAGAAATTTCTCGTCATCATAAGCATTTCCCATGTACCCAGACATGTTTGCAGAATTTTAATGTATTCAACAACAATTTTAAAATACGCTTAGAGATTTATGTGGTCCTCTATTAGTTCAGATATATTCTAAGTATTTCTGGTAATCCCTTAACGTCCCCAAATTTATTCAGATATTCTCTTAGGATTCTGAAAGCATTCATCATCAACTCAGAAATACGTTATGAGGTTTTTCTGCGTTTTAATTAATTAAAAAATATTTTGGGGTTTTTTCGTTATACTTCAATACGCCTATTTTTTTGAGATATCCTCTCAGAATTCCAAGGTATTCATCGACAATTAAAAAATCATCTTGCAAATTAAAAAATAATCTTAGCAATCTTTGTTATTTTCAATGAGTTTAGAATCTACATAAGAATCCCTCGTTATCTTTCCATGTAACATTTTTTTCCAGACGTTCTCTCAGATTCTCAAAGTATCCAACAACAATTTTTAATAATCCAGGAATTCTCTGAAATCCTTGGTGAGTTCAGATATGTTCTAGGAATTGCTTGTTATCACCAGTATTCCTAATTTGTTTTTTTCTTCCAGGGTTCCAAAATATTGAACAACAATTCAGAAATAATCCAAGAATTCTTTGTGATGCTTAATACATTCAGAAATATACTACAAAGTTTTCGTTTTTCTCAACATTCCCTAAGTGCCCAGACATTATTTCAGAATTTCATTATAATTATTCATTAACAATTTGGATATACTCTTATAGATCACTGTGTAACGTAATTAGTTTGAATATATTCTACGAATTGCTCGTTATCATCAATATTCTAAATTTGTCTAGACATTTTCACATAAAACCAAAGTGTTCAACTACAATTCAAATATACACTCAGGATTCTCTAAAATTCTCAATAGGAACAAAAATGTTCAAAACAATTTCCTCTCAGCATTGCCACTTTGTACGGATATTCTCTCAGATTGTCAAAGTTTGTAAACACAATTCAGAAATATGCTTGAACATTTCTGCAATCCTTCATTTCTTAAGAAATATTCTTAGAATATTTCGTTATGTATATCTTTCCAAATAAGTTCAGACTTTCTCTTAGAATTCCAAAGTATTTATCAACATTTAAACAATCATCTTAAATATTCAAAAATATCCCTGGAATTCTTTATTTTTATATTTTGTTCTAAAATAACCTAAGAATCTAACATTTTAAATTTGTCTGAATTTCAAAGTATTAACCAACAATTCATAAATACTCAAAGATTCATGTGGTTCTCAATTAGCTTAAACAAATTCTGAATTTTTTTAATATCTATCAACTTTACCAAATGACGCAGTCATTCTCCCATAATTTTAAGGTATTTACCAACATTTCAGAATTACGCATCCTTAATAATTTCAGAAATATTCTATGAATTTCTGGTTATGTTTCGACATTCTCAATTTTTCAGACGTTCTCTCAAACCTCCAAAGTATTTACGAACAATCCATATCAATATTGCATGTTTAAACATAATTTTAAAGTTTCCTGTAATCCTCAACTTGCTAAGAAATATCCTAAGAATCTCTTGAATCCGCAATAATTCAAAATGTGTACAGGCATTATTCATGAAATCCAAAATATTCACTTAAAATTCAGAAATAATCTTTGCATTTTCTGTGATTTTCATTTGGTTCATAAATATTATATGTGATTCTTGTTATTTTTCAACATTTACGATTAGTCTAAAGCGAGAATTACAAATTATTTTTCAACAATTTAGAAAAAAATATTCAGAAATATTTTGAGAAGTTCTCGTTATTCTTATCAGAGTATTTACCAACTTTTCGTAAAAGATCTTAGAGGTCTATGTTAACCTTCAGGTTACCCTTCAACATTTCCAATTTGTCCAGACATTCTCTTGTTATTTCAATGTATTTTCAAAAATTCAAAAATACTCTCAGGGCTCTCGGTGATCTTCATATGGTTCAGAAATATTCTATGAATTGATCGTTATCCTTCAACATTCTCAATTGAAACATTATCTCAAATCTCCAAATTATTCAACAGCAATTGAAAAAATGTGGATAATGCAAAAATATTTTTATTGTTCTCTGAGATCGTCAAGAAGCAATTTTTCGTTATCATCAACAATCCCGATTTGCCTGGGCATTCTTTTGGAATTTCAAAGTATTACAAACAGTTCAGAAATTCTCCAACAGTTATTTTACAGTTATCCTTGAAAATTCCTAATTCGTTGAAACATTCTCCCAGGATTTCCAAAGTAAATTGTTGATCTTAAAAATAATCTTGCAAATTCAATTTCTGTACTCCTAATTTAGGAGTCCTAAATTAGTTGAGAAACAACCTAGGATTCTCTCGTTAATCGTTAACATTCCAAAAATGTCCAGACATTCTCTCAGAATACCAAAATATTCAACAACAATAATTTACCAATTCTCTGTGATTCTCAATTAGTTAATCCTTATTTTTTGAAATACTTTCAGAAAGAATATTTTCGTGATCTATGATCGATTCAGATATATTCCAGGAATTTGTCGTTATCTGTCTACATCCAAAATTTTGTCCAGACATTCTCTAAGAATAGCAAGGTATACAATATCAATTCAAATATATTTTTAAAATTCTTTGTGATTCTCATTAGGTTCTGAAATATTCTAGGATTTCTTGTTCTCCGCATTCCCAATTTGTGCAGAAAGTATCTTAGAATTCAAAAGTATTTACTAACGATTCAGAAATATTCGAAGAATTTAATGTGATCTTTATTTGGTTATGAACTAATCTAGCAATTTCTGGTAATTCTTTAACATGCCCAATTCGTTCTGAGATTCTCTCAGTATTCCAGAGTATTCATCTACAAGTATGAAACATTTTATAAAATTCAAAAATGACCTAAAAGTTCCCTGTAATCCTCAATTAGTTCAGATATAACCTAAGAATCCCTCGTTAAGCGGCATCATTCCAAATTAGTCCAGACATTTTTTCAGAATTCCAAACTATTCACCAATGAATCAGAAATAAGTATTGAAGAACATTATTCCTAGAATATATTTGAAATAACTGATTATCACTTGGAACCCTAAGATTATTTGTGAATTATTTGAAAATATTTTGGAATTCTTGAAATATGTCTGGACATATTTGAAATGCTGACGAGATTTTTGAATTTTTTTCCCTAATAAATTAAGGATGACAGAAAATTTATGAATAGTTCGTTAATACTTTGAAATTCTGAAGAAATTTCGAGACAAATTGGGAATGAAGAAGTGTTATCATAAGTTTTTTTTTTTAATTTAATGTTTGAACTTATTGAAGATTACAGAATATACTTGAATTGTTTTTAAATTATTGGTGAATTCTTTAGAATTCTGGTAATATGTTTGGGACAATCTGGGAATGTTGAAGGAGAATGAGATGTTTTATAGAATATTTGTGAATTTGTTGAAGCTTCAATCAATAGCAATCCTTGTACTATTGATTTATTGATGAATACTTCGGAATATTTGAGAAATGCATATATGAACGCTGAACGTTAACAATTATTATTTTAGTATTATTTCAAAATTTTTGAAGGACGATAGGAAATTGTTTTAAATCCAAAATAGTTGGTGAATGCTTTAATATTTCTGAGAGAATGTTTGAATAAACTGGGAATATGAATGGAGAACCAAAAATGTCTAGATAACTTCTGAACATTGCATTCTAAGCATTACAGACAACTCATTATTTATTAATGATTTAATTATCATATAATAAAAGATTTCGAGTATTCTAGATATTCAGAATTAGTTTAAGATTAAAGTATATTATTCCTTTGTTTATGGTTACTGCTTTGGATTTCTTGAAGAATTTCACAACAAATTCGAATGTTGATGAGAAATTCAGAAAATACTTCTGAGCGAATTGAGGATTAAATACAACCTTAAGAATATTTTTCAATATTTGATGAGTCCTAATTCTAAAAGATTCTTTGGATACATTTGGTCAAAGTTGAATGTTGAAAACAAATGTCTTGCTTATTTTTAAAGGGTTTAAGACAAATCTCAGAAATAATATCAGAAATATTTTTCTAATACGATTAAATATTTTTTCAGAAGTATTGATCACTCACCAAGTCTTTAGATATATTGTCAGAATACATCGCTTTCTTTAAATAACTTGACAAATATTTTCAAATGTTCTCATTCCTTTCAAATATTCTCTTAGATTTTTCGTCCTCTCACCAATTAAAAAAAAATCTAAATACCTGTATTCCTCAAAAAAAATCAAGAATCGGAGAGTCCCATGTAATTATCAAGCGTTCCCATATCTTTTAAATATTATCCTAAGAGTTTTTATCATTCATAAATCGTTCTAAAATATCCCAAAAATACCACGTTATTCACAAACTTCTTAAAAATTATCAAAAAATTTGTCATAAGCCTTAAACATTCTTATATCCCCCAAATATCTAATCTATAGTTTTGATCATACATCAAAAAATAAAGATAATCTCTTATTCTTCGAATAACTCTGAAGTAATCTCAACACTTCCATATTTATTTCTCTCAATATTACTCTCAGAAGATTTTATTAGGTACTAATAATTTGAAAATATTGTAATTTATTGTAACATTTATAAATAATGTCAAAATTATCCTTCCTATTAACTTCAGAGTTTCCCAACCGGTGGTCCGTGAACCCCTAGGGGGCCGTGCAGATTTCTCAGGGGGTCCGCGAAGCTGTTTTATATAACTGTCAGTTTTGAATTGATAAGTAAATAAGAGGAATTTTTAACATCGCTTATTTTGCAAGTGATCGTTATTTAAAAGGACTCGATCACATTTTTCTACTTGGCATTACGTCCTCACTGGGACAGAGCCTGCTGCTCAGCTTAGTGTTTTTATGAGCACTTTCTCAGTTATTTACTGGGGGCTTTCTTTGCCAAAGTTGTCATTTTCGCATTTGTATATCGTGTGGCGGGGTCCAGATAGCCGTAGCGATAAACGCGCAGCTATTCAGCAAGACCAAGCTGAGGGTCGTGGGTTCGAATCCCACCGGTCGAGGATCTTTTCGGGTTGGAAATTTTCTCGACTTCCCAGGGCATAGAGTATCTTCGTACCTGCCACACGATATACGCATGCAAAAATGGTCATTGGCACAGTAAGCTCTCAGTTAATAACTGCACATAAGAACACTAAGTTGAGAAGCAGGCTCTGTCTCAGTGGGGACGTAATGCCAGAAAGAAGAATATGCCCAGGGGAAGTCAAGGAAAATTCCTTTACGAAAAGAACCTGGACCGACCGGGAATCGAACTCAGACACCTTCAGCATGGCTTTGCTTTGTAGCCGTGCACTCTAACCTCTCGGCTAAGGAAGACCCCATCAATCGTTCAATTTAAAAATGGTTGAAGAGAAATGGAACGTTGTGAAACAGGACACAGAATCCAAAACAAACACGTTTTTTCGTTGTGCTTAGGGTAACTACAAGTTCAAATTAAAAATAAGCCCCGATGGTTTGCATGGAGTATCGTTCAAATTAGCGGGATGTGCAGTATAACGTTACCTCACAAAATTTGCATGTTTTTTAGTCACATTGAAAAATGGTAAGCTAATCCCAAGCCCCATTCACTAAATCCCTGTGCAACTTCGATTGCTCTGGTCAATCATGGAGTAGCAACTACGAATTGTACGGTCATTTATTTGCATGTTTTTTAGAGCAAACTAGAAAACAGAATGAACATCATTTCTATAGCATTGTTATTGGAAAATTCCTGGCAAATTTTTCTTGGCCTAATCCATATCAGATTTCACCAGCTTCTTGATGAGATCCTCGAAAAGCTTCTGAGCAGTTCCTCAGCGAAATTTTGACGGGATTCAAAAGAACAAAATGAGATTCTTCACTATTTCCATCAGGATAATTCTTGACAGATATCGGACAAGATTTTTGTAGAGTTAATGATGAAAAGTTTCACGAATTTTTTCAATGGCTGTGGTAAGCACTTAACCACTCTTCGTACTAAGAGATGAGGATTCTGTTCCTCGTACTGGAATTGGCCTTTTCTTTACCCTTCTTGGCTCAATTTCTTGGGGGAGTGTTTTCCCACCACACTACACAGCACAAACGGGAGAATAAGAATTGGTTTATTAACCCGCGGGAACCATTCGTACACCACAAAACCGAACGCAACAAGTTGTGTGTGCAAACGCGGCGGGATGACGATTTCAACTGATTTATTTCTCTTATGCTACTATTTACAAGTTTCTATGCTGTGCAGTTTGACAGCTGCGTGTTGTGACTTTGCACGGTGGGTTTGCACACGAGTGCGGTGTATAATTTAAAAATAATGTGTTGGAAATTTCATTCACTTTCATGAGGGTTTTAAACATTCCGGCCGCCATGAAATTTCGTGATTTTTCCTTATCATCGGCGGAGGAACTTCTTCGGACAGAAGTCTTCAGCTGGAATTGGCGTACACGTGTGGCGCAGCTGGCACAGGCCACTCTCCAGCTCCGGGATTTCCATGGATGGTAACGAATCATTGCTAGAAAAGCGGAACATCTGTGGCCAAATTGTTGGAAACGAAAATGAAAAAAAGTGGTACTTAACTTAGGTTAAGTCCGGTCCATGGGGCGAACCCACATGGAAGGCTTAACTCTTTACAGTTGCATCAGGAACCGCTCGATTCCCCCGAGCATGGGCCAGGAACTCGTCTGGCGACTCATTTCCCCGAGTAGGGGCCGGGAACTCGTCCGGCGGCTCTATACCCCGAGCGAGGGCCATCTTCTGGCGGACTGTTTGCTGCTTGTCGCAGTAAATGCGCGTGATCTTTCTCCTGTGACTGTTGAATTGGCTGAGGCTGGCGTTGAATATCTTGGTGAACAACCTTGGTGGCAAGAACAGTGCCGACGGATTCGAAAGACTGCACCTGGGTGACTCGCACTGGAGAAGTGTTGGTGGTTTTGCGTGGACGGGAATTATGTGACAGTAGACGCTCTGCTGTACCAGATTCCGGCCGCCAAGAGACCGAAATTTCTGCCGAAGAGCATGACAACGGCAAGCCGGGATCAACATGGTGCTCTCTCATCGCGATGAGTTCGTCGTTCACAAGCTGGAACTGAAGATTCATTTTGTGATGAACCTTCTCAGTTAATGGCAGGACGATCGAGCAGTCTTCGGAGTTTTCCAAAGCGTTTGATTTGACTGGAACGTGCTTGGGTAGCCTCGAGTGGTCCAACTCGTCAAGACATGAAGGTCCGCTCGACCAGAGAGGAGCATTCTCGGTAGGTTCTCCGAGGGTGCCTCGATTGTTGATGCAACGGTTACTGGAATTTTCATGATTCTCCAGCGCATATTCTCCGGAGACCACCCATCCGAATTCAGTGTTCTGGAGCAAGGGCAGATCGTTGCCGAGAGGAATCCGTCCGTCACGAAGAATATGGAAGAATTGGGCAGCTCCCAGGATCATGTCGACGTTACTGGTGACAGCGAAGGTTGGATCAGCGAGGTTAACGTGATGTGGTATCGACCACTGACGAACGTTGACGGAACAATGTGGCAGCTTCGTGGTAATCGACGGGAGGATCAGCATCGAACTTTCCACGGATATTGGCGACACCCGTGAGAAAACGGTCACTTTAGCTTCATGCTCGACAAGCGTGGTAGTGTTGCCAATTCCGCTGACAGTGATCGGTAGTGGTAGTTGAACTTGCGGCAGTTGTAGCTTGTCGCACAGTCCGGCAGACACGTAGTCTCGTTGGGACGTACAATCCAGCAAACAACGAGCGGTGATGGTACGGCCTCTACTATTCCGGATGTTCACGAGCGCAGTTGGAAGAAAGACGGTTCCAGGGATCGCGGCTTGGGATTGCGAAACCAGCGCGCACTGGAGATTCTCGGTAGTGTCATGAACACTGAAATAAGGATTAACGGAAGCAGTAGAAGTTGACGGTTGCTGAATTAGATGCTGAGAAACGAACTTCGATGGCTCCGTACTTGGACGGACTTGTTCGAGGGCGACGTAACAAGTCGAATCTGTAGACTGAGTGTTAGAAGTGGGCATGATATCGCTGGCATCCGTGTGAAGCAGCGTGTGGTGTTTTCGAGAGCAGACTCGGCAGCGGGTGCCCGAGCATGTTTGGGCGATATGGGAAGAGGAGCGCAAACAATTCATGCACATGTTTCCTTGCTTTACCAGGTCGGTCCGGCAGCTGACGTCTAGGTTCTGGAACTCTGGACAGTGAAACAGGAAGTGATTCTGACCACACTTTTCACAATGCCTTTCCGGCTTACTGGGACTGGAACTGGATGATATCGGGTTAGATGCCTTGTTCGGCGTCGATGCGAGGAGATATCCTGCTGATTTTGTCGGGGACTTGGTGTATTGACGAAGAGAAGTATCGAACGTAGCTGAGGAGACAGCATGCAAGACTCGCGAATAGTTCTGGAGGAAGTTCACCATCTGTACGTACGATGGCATGGAAGTCGAATCATCAGCAATGTTGCTTGATGTTGAAGCGATTCCTCCCAGAACGGATGCGATGTTGTCGGTATCGAGCCTGGTGCAGTAGTTCTCCCATTCTCGGAGCGTACAAGGATCGAGGCGAATCGTCAGTAGGTAGACCAGTAACGAACTCCACTTGTCGGCTGGTTCACCCAAACTCTTCAGCACGGAGATTTGCTGTTGGAAGCGATCGACCAGCGCCAGGAGCTCATCGGACGATTCCTCACACATTGCTGGAGTATCGAAGAGCGTCTTAATGTGGCACTTGATTAGCTGCCGCTTATTCTCAAAGCGCAACTTGAGTGCCCGCCATGCGTCTTTGTAGCCCTGTTCGCTGACTTTTATAGGGTCAAGAATCCGTGCCGCTTCTCCTTGAACAAGTCCTTTAAGATAGTGCAGCTTCTCGACAGGACCGATATCGCTCCGGGAACCGACAGCAGATTGAAATGAATCGCGAAAGACACACCATTCCTCCAAACGGCCGCTGAATTTCGGGAGATTGATCTCGGGAAGCCGAATATTCATTGACATGCCGGGTTGGGTATGATTGGAAGAGGAGGTACTGGTGGCCTTCGCCATTTGCTTCAGGTAGAATGCGCGCAAGCCATAATATCTACTGTCAA
Organism: Aedes aegypti; assembly: GCF_002204515.2. Taxonomy (NCBI): domain Eukaryota; kingdom Metazoa; phylum Arthropoda; class Insecta; order Diptera; family Culicidae; genus Aedes; species Aedes aegypti. Next base: position 168,472,261 of record NC_035107.1, read on the forward strand.
ATTTCTGTCGCTCACCTTTTAAATCGATGGGATCCTCCTCAGATGACAAGGCTTCGATTTTGACAGCCATACGATGGAAGTCATCGTAGAAACGCTCAAGCTTCTCAGCCCAAGCCTCTACCTGCTCCTTGCGGGACTCTTCCTTGTCGAAGTTCTTCACGTAGTACTCCAACAAAGCCACGGAATCCACTACGTTCTGCTTCTTCTGCTGCCACTCATCAATGGTCTTCGCTTCTTCCGCCATTATGCTTTCCGGAAGTTCTTTTTCACAAACACACACACACACACTTTTCCACCGCCAAAAAATCCAAAAATAGTCTAACAATCAAAATGTTGTTGATTTGCAAAACTTTATCTTGCTCGAATTTCGTTCACCCACTTCACCACTTTGGCCCACTGTGCATTCAGCAGCAGATGATAACCACACACTAACAGCCGTCAGGAGTTGAACGGCGAGTGATTGACTTTATTCGTTGAATTTCACTCGCGGCAAGGGCATTTGGCAAAATGGGAGACCTTCTGAGGAAATCGCACTTCTGTTAACCGAGATGGCGGTTCTTGGCGTACAAACGCTATCGGGAATCAGTTTCTGCGCACTTTTCTGATTCTTCACAGCGGCAGTCAAACTTGCATCAGTGGCGTGATTGTTTGCCTCTTCTAGGCCTTCGGTGGACACTTTTCACAACACCGGCGGTCCAATATCCGGCTCGAAGGACCAAATTATGGTAAGCACTTAACCACTCTTCGTACTAAGAGATGAGGATTCTGTTCCTCGTACTGGAATTGGCCTTTTCTTTACCCTTCTTGGCTCAATTTCTTGGGGGAGTGTTTTCCCACCACACTACACAGCACAAACGGGAGAATAAGAATTGGTTTATTAACCCGCGGGAACCATTCGTACACCACAAAACCGAACGCAACAAGTTGTGTGTGCAAACGCGGCGGGATGACGATTTCAACTGATTTATTTCTCTTATGCTACTATTTACAAGTTTCTATGCTGTGCAGTTTGACAGCTGCGTGTTGTGACTTTGCACGGTGGGTTTGCACACGAGTGCGGTGTATAATTTAAAAATAATGTGTTGGAAATTTCATTCACTTTCATGAGGGTTTTAAACAGGCTGTTATCTGGTTCCTTAAAAGCTCATTAGAAAAGTATTTTAGTATATTCGAAGCAGCTTGCAGAGATGGAATCATTATATATTTTGATTTCGCGGATTTTTGTAGAAGCCTTGGGTATACCCGAAAAAATATTTAACATCTTGTAAAACAAATTTACAACGTTTCTCGGGTTAATCTTGTAAAAACTTTTGAAAAATTTCTGTCGGTAGTTTTTTGTTGAAATCTTCTCAACCAACTGATTTTTGTTGGATTGTGGTATGATCATTTAGAAATTGCTTATCAAACGTTACTAAGATGTTTGAATGACTCTTGGTAAGATTTTTAGTGAACTTCGAATGGTGTTCACAGCCAATTCAGATTGCCGACCCCAGTAAAATTTAAAAAAACCCAGTAAATCACAATGTTTTGATTGATGGAAATTGCTGACTTAGTCAGTAAAATTGTAGAGCGTTTTTACTGGCTTTCCAGTTTCCCATGCTCCATGCTTTGCTTTTCCGGATACTGCTTTTTTCAAAAATCAATACAAATTAAAACCCAATCGACATGAACATGGACATCGACATGCATTTTTCGTACGAATAAACATCTACGGTATATATGCTCATATCTCAGTGGAAGTAATCGAAAAATGTGTGACAAAATCATTATTTGGATGGTTTGCATACAAGAGGCAAACTCAATGATGCAGATGAATTTACCTCTTGTATGTAAACCAACCGAATTTACCAACGTAAGCAGTCCTGAGCCTTTTTGGTTGCTTAAAATGGTTGAATTTCTCACTAAATTTCGACTACTTACCACAAGAAAGCGCAAAATAAGTGCAGGAAAAGATTGGTTGTCATAGCTGTGTCTCCCGGCGCCGGACGATTTTACAGCAGGAGATTCTCATTTGACACTTCCCCGCATGCGCACAAGTTTGTTTTGATTTTATTTTGACGACAAGTCAATAAAAAAACATCAACTACTGAACAGTCGGTAATTGTTTTTACTGACTTTTCGGCCTGTTCGGTAATGCTGGAAAATTGGGTCTGACAGCAACCGTAGTTCAGTAAAAAAGTAAAAATAATTACTGAACCTCAGAAGTTTTCAATCAAGAAGCTGAAAGTTCGATATTTTTTATGATTTACAATTCGTACCCAGTATAAAAAATTACCGAACAAGCAAATCGTGATTGAGTGTGTTGGAAGAATTCTTGCATCGCCTGTGGTGGGTTACAGACAAAACATTTACACGGAGAAAACCGAAAACCCATATTTGAGTACTTTTTAACTTACTTTTGAGTTATTTTTCTCTCCCTATTTCATTCGCTCTTTCTATTGTTGTCAGAGAGCGAAGAGCAAAACAACCCAAAAACCGAACCTTAGTGCGTTACCTCAAATTTGAGTAAGTGGCACAGTACTGGAAGTTGAGTTATTTGATCTGCCGATAAGCCATTTTACGAAGCCTGGTCAAATGACAGGAGACCTGCACGGAGAAATATTTTTACCTATTTTTTGAGTTTACTTTACCCAAAATTAAGTATATCGATTATAGTTTCAACCCAAAATCTCTCGGTTTTCTCTTTCTCCCACACGAATGTTGTCAAAAATAGAGAGAGCTGCATCTACCCAATGGGGGTACTTTGGCCCAATAAGCCAAATTTGGGTAAATGCAACTTTTCTTATGTTTGGGTCGAAAGAACTCAATTTTGCGTTAAATCAACCCAAAATTGAGTATATTTTTCTAATGGAATTAAAGCCAAACTACCTAGTGGGGACCTTGGAAATTTAGCCAAAATTGAGTTATTGGGCTCAACTACGGAATTGCGTTGAAACAACCCAAAATTGAGTTGAATTCCGTCTCCGTGTGGGATTTTTCAATCATCGGCGTCAGTTTTCGTGATGATGATGGTTGATGACTGTGCGCATTTCTAGCGTAGCTTTTCATCCAGGCGAAAACTTAAATGGAGAAAAATTATTAAAATATTTCTGATCACAAAAGTGCTTTTTTATGTGCAATATGGGTAACAAAGAAATAGCTGATACAATAAATAGGTGTAATGTTGTAGTAACGAACATTTTTGGATCTCATTTTTGTCATTTTCTCCATGTCCACGTTTGGTAAGATGAGGCGTTGTTGAAAATCACGCTGGATTTAATCCCAGGTCTCCTGTCAATTGACGCCGTTGCGGCGATCAGCTGTTCCGAAACGTCTCGTAAAATGGCTCATTGAGTGAAAAAAACTTAGCCAGTAGGTATTTTATTGCATGGCTGCAAATGAAAACAACTTCTACCCCATCAACTCAAAATTAGGTTAACGCACGAACCCCCGGAATTGAGTGGAATGAACTCACTTTTGAGTACTTCATTTTCTCCGTGTAGGTGAGTCTTTGAAAGGTTTATGTTGATTCATAATGAATATTTCAAAAGTAGGGGACGGACCTGGTGTAGTGGTTAGAACACTCGCCTCTCACGCCGAGGACCTGGGATCGAATCCCATCCCCGACATAGTTACTTATGACGTAAAAAGTTATAGTGACGACTTCCTTCGGAAGGGAAGTAAAGCCGTTGGTCCCGAGATGAACCAGCCCAGGGCTAAAAATCTCGTTAATAAAGTCAAACCAACCAACTAACCAAAAGTTTTCAAAAGCTTTCGGTGCTGATGATCTCTCAATCATTTTTAGAGGTCCGCGAAAAGTTTGGGAACTACCGATTTACTTAAATATTATTCCAGCAGCTCGAAACAATAACGAAAAGTTTGAAAATTATTGAAGAAACTCACAGTGAATCTGAAGTATTCCCATGTTGCACATATTAAACATTATGTGATAAAAAATCATCAATAAACTATTCCAGTATTTCTTTATATTTGCAAAAATCATATATGTCACTGCCAGAATCATTGGTTCAGTATTCCTGAGCATTCATTACTAATCCAGAAAACAACATAGAAAATCCGATAATTCTCAGACTGTCTTATGTTACTTAAATTATCCCCATTATTTGTAAATCGACCAAAAGTGGAAAGGAAATCTCAGTATTTTTCGTTGTCCTCAACAGTTCCTCCATTTTTAGAAACAATTTGCTTCTCGTATGTGTTTCTTGGTTGTACTCAAAACTAGCAGTTTTGAATTTATAGCCATTGAATACCTAAGAATATAATCTAATCTGATCCACCATGAACAATCTTGTTGCAAATTATTGATATTCACGTTAATAAATCCTTAACAGAGTAAATCGATTTGCTCAAAATAGAAGTTACGCTCACGCTTCAACGCAATGCAAATAGCGAGTATAGCCACTATTTCTATAGACTTGCGAATGATGATTTTATAGAGCCAAACAAATTGACAACGGTTGTACGGTTGCAACAGGCAAACGAGTACAGAAGGAATGATGCCAACTCTCTCATTGCATCAATCCGCCAGTCTATGGCTAAAATGTGTTTGCTGCTGCAGAAATCTGTTCAAATATCCCACCCGTCCTTGATGATTTTCGTTCTCCGTTTTGTGCCGTCCGTAATCGACCGAGCAAACCGGTCATCTGCTGCTGGTTTCTTGGTTTACACATACACGCATGTGTATGATACTACTGGGTGATGAAAATTTCCGTGGAACGCTCCCTAGAAAAATGGTAATCTCGCGAAAAACGCATTTTTCACATATAGTGTCTTCGGCGATTATTTTCCTTGTAAAATTCCCCATCTTTCGACGAGTTCCAAATTTTGCGTTTCCATATCAACTTTGCGAGATATCGGCGTGCAAAGGCAAAAGTTGGCTCAGGGGAAATCAAAAAAATTTCACAGGAAAATGATCCAGTTTCGCCTTAAGAGGGGAGATGTTGTGGACAACCCTATTGCGGTGTACCCTATGGTACCACGCACGCCGCTGGGCTCGCACTGGCAGAGCATAACTGTCATGTGCGATGCATGAGAAGCGCATCTATGTATTTTAATTTGGTTGTCGTTGTGCTCTATGTGTTGTCCATTAAGATCAGTTTGTTTACGTCTCGCAAGTATATTGTATGTACCGTTTTAACGTGTCGCGAATAAAGTAGTTTTAATCGTACTTATCGTGCGCGTATGATTCCCTGATGTAGGGATAATGATCCGAAACACCAACGGGCACCGCGGTACAAAACAAACTGAGACCAGATGTTAACTTGTCAATCTTGACTGTCACTTTGAATTAATTTGACAGATTCATTTGTCAATTCCCTCACCGACTATTGGAACGGCTATTTTAGTGAGCGGCTGTTCTGAACAGTCGAGTCCAATCTGGAAATCGCCGTACAATATTTTTAAACATTTTCTATTAAAAAAAAGTATTCAGAGAATAAATGAACATCACTCAATCATTCGTATCATCATTTCTCTGTAAGTTATAACATTTATAATGGTTTGCAAAACGTTTATCGCATAAATGGCTCATATGCATCATTAGTAACAAAAATTTATTATTTCGCTATAGGCCCTATTCAAAAGTTACTCTCGAAAACTTGTTTTTGAAAATAAAACATCAAATTTGTATCACAAAACTCATAAATACGACATTTGATGGAAAAAATATTTTTGGCTACCAGTCTGTATGTAGTGCGCGGCGAAGTTGGTCAAAAATCGAACTTCACACGTTGGTTCATGCATTTGTAGCGGGCCCCCCGGCTTGGTCACTGGTTTTTTGCGGAATATTGATCAATCCTTTTCTTCTCACAATTTTATTTATTATTAAAAAGTCGTCACAATTCACTAGCTTTCCGCCCTTAGAATCGTTCTTAAGGAATCGATGGAGACACTTTCACTTTTTCCCTCGATTCTGATCGCGTATGTGGGTGGTTCCACCAATTCCCCGAAATATACTTTATCCACCTATACTTTATCCACCTTATATCACTATCAAACACTCTCGACCCGAATTGGCCCGCTCGTCAATTTGGCAGAAAATGCCCACTGAGCTTTGAACGAAAATGTCGAAAACGAACGCCTGGAACAGACCGTCAGAACAGCGCCCTCACCGCCAGCGTTCGGGGCGTTTTATCGCGCTCCCGCGGGGAACTCAATCTTCCAATCTGAAAATAAAGAGAGAAAAGAGAAAAGCCAAAACGAGCGTTGCTCTGGCTCAGTTAGTACAGCCATGTGATCGAGACCTTGTTGGGGCGTTCAGTCAGCGCTGTTGACACACAAACAAAATTAAAACAAAAACATTCTCCGGCATTGGAGCACGTTAACGAGCAACAAGCAGTAAGGTTCTTGTCTTCTGCTTACATCGCTTGTTTTATAGTTAACCTAGTGAAAACCCACATCTGATGAAATCCACCAACTTGCGTGGAACATCATCGAAAAAATAAAAGGGTTCTTTCCTAGATCAATGGTGATCATTGATCTTTCGAATTATTCGATACGGGGAGGGGAATGCTTCTTTCGGTCGGCAGGACCGCTACATCCGCCCCCCCTTAAATTAAGTTTTTATTTGTGAAGCAAAGAAAAACTTGCAGTAGGCATTTGGCTAGCGTAAAGAGTATCCCTAGGACTATTCTACATTCTAAGACAAAGATTTTTTTTTCCTTTGCAAACGCGTACTAATCTATTCCTTACTTCTTTCCCTGCTCTAAGATGATTCACCTACCTCCTTGCCGCTTGAGTCTGTCAGAATGCCGCTTCGTGTCTGTGTTCCATTAGAAATCCCTTCGAACGAAACTGGATTTCGAGTCCCGAAGAAAAGGATTGATCAATATTCCGAAAAAAAACCAGTGACCAAGCCGGGGGGCCCGCTACACATTTTTAGTCGCGAAGCAGTATAAATAATAAATACAATATTAATCATTTTTATTAGCGTTTCCGCACTTGTAAAAACTTCTGCGATAGTCCAGTTGTGAAAGAAATGCACAATACAATATTAATCATACGCCATACTAGTTAGTGAACTAGTATGGCGGCATCCACAAATTACGTAACGCTCTAGGGAGAGGGGGAGTAGGCTAAAGCCACAGACAAACAGACGTAACACTTAGAACAAATCTCGATCAAAATCATAGTCACGAGGACATGTACGCCCAATGCTAAAATTAGTATGTTTGGCCGACGGGCCAACAGATGGCGGTAGTGTGTAAACGTCAAACGCGAACAAAAACGATGCGAGCGCTGCGGGTGGCGGATTGGCCACCTACCATAATTTTATATCGACCGTTAAAAAGGTGGTCGATGGACAATGGTGAGAGTGTGACGTCTGTTTGTCTGTGCTAAAGCGTTACGGCTCATACAAAAATTTAAAATTTGTCATTCAAAAAGCGTTACGGAGGGGGGGGGGGGTAAACATTTGGGTTGTTCAAATATTACGTAACGCAACAGGGGGAAGGAGGGGGTCTTGCAAGGTGTTACTGTCCATACAAAAATATAAAATTTTCCATACAAGAGCTGTTACGTGGGGGAGGGAGGGGGTACGAATTTGAAACATTTTGCGTTACGTAATATTTGAATGAACCCTTTCCAATTTTAGCGTTACGTAATAAATCAGGCAATGGACATGCCCTATATCAACTGCAGCGATTTGCAGTAGACAGGATGTCCTGGGCCCGATCTATCTGACAAGCCAATCGAGCCCTCTGTCACCATAGAAGATGGTGTCTCCATCATGTCGATAGCCTGTAATAGGCCTATTCACATGACGTTCCAAAACAGCTGATCGGGAAGCTCTTTGACAGTTCTTCTATGAAAATGACAGCCTCGTGTATGCACCGAGCCTCTACCGATGTAAACAAATGCATAGACGGACCTGTCACATGAAAAGGCCTATAAATGGATGCTGCCTATTCTCGATTTTCTAAGTGTACACGGAGAAATATTTTTACCTAATTTTTGAGTTTACTTTACCCAAAATTAAGTATATCGATTATAGTTTCAACCCAAAATCTCTCGGTTTTCTCATTCTCCCACACGAATGTTGTCAAAAATAGAGAGAGCTGCATTTACCCAATGGGGGTACTTTGGCCCAATAAGCCAAATTTTTTATGTTTGGGTCGAAAGAACTCAATTTTGCGTTAAATCAACCCAAAATTGAGTATATTTTTCTATTGTAATTAAAGCCAAACTACCTAGTGGGGACCTTGGAAATTTAGCCAAAATTGAGTTATTGGGCTCAACTACGGAATTGCGTTGAAACAACCCAAAATTGAGTTGAATTCCGTCTCCGTTTAGATGAACAGGCCTATTGGTGTTAACCTGGGAGTGTTAATCTCCATTTGATGAGTACAATTTGATTAGCGTGCTGATTCGAATGTGGTAGTGTGTTCGACTGTCATCATCATTCTGTCAAATCTTCATCATCAGTCCGGTCCACAGCAGCGTGTTGAACTAAAAACAAACAACGTGCTGCAGGTTGAAAGTTTGAAAAATTCCTAAAAACTTTCCTCACTTTTCTGTAAGTAGTTCTAATTAAAAACAAGAATAAATATGAAACGTTTAACGGAGGAGAAAACAAAAATCTTATTTGAGAAGCTGTCTAAATAGTAAGTAGTTTGTTTTATGTTTTATGGCATCATTTTAATCTTCAAATTTTCAGTATTGGACCAAACGTGAAGCTTCTAATCGATCGACCAGATGGAACCTACTGCTTTAGGGAAATGAACTCCCGCGTGTACTATGTATCAGAGAAGATTCTTAAACTTGCTGAAGGCCTCAAGAAGAATGAGCTTGTATCCCTCGGTACGTGTTTCGGTAAATTTACGAAAGGAAACAAATTCATCCTTCACATCACGGCGTTAACATTTTTGGCGCCGTATGCTCAGTACAAGATCTGGGTTAAACCCTCAACAGAGCAGCAGTTCCTGTACGGAAACCACATTACCAAAACCGGCTTGGGCAGAATCACGGAGAATACCCCCATGTATCAAGGCGTAATTGTGATGTCGATGAACGATACACCTCTGGGATTCGGCGTGGCGGCAAAATCGACTGCAGACTGCAAACTTGCTGATCCCTTGGTAACAGTATGCTTCCATCAAGCTGATATTGGGGAGTACATAAGATCCGAAGATACACTTATATAGATCAGATCAATAAAGTAAGTTGTTTTCTACATTTTATACAATCAATTCATGGTCGTTTTTTTTTTCTTTGAGCCTGATTTGCTACTGAAAAGGAATCGCTAAAGAATTTTCTCGCCGATTCCTTGCAGAATTTTTCTACAGCGACTCCCATTTGAACTGACATTTCTTTTCAACTGCGTACGGCGATCAGAAAAAAACGGATTCTTGATCGATTCCTTGCAGAAATTTTCCATGCATCAAGATTGGCCAAGAAATTACTTGTCAGCAGCGAATCAGGCTTTAGCATTGCATTAAGGGGTTGTTCATAAATAACATAGTATTAAAGGGGGAAAAGGGGTTTCACGAATTTCTGACGAAGGGGAGGGAGAGGTCCTCAACTAGTGGACTTAGCATTTGGGCCCGTTCACAATTTTTTTAACGTTGTAGGGGGTGGGTGGGTGTCTAAAATGTAGCAGCTCATACCAAATTTGTAGATTATTCATACAAAAAGCGTTTAGCGAAGTATGCACTTCAACAGAAAAGTAATCGCCCATCTCGATGCATGGGAAATTTCTTGCAAGAAATGCTCAAGAAAAGCATTTTTCTGTGATCGCAGTACGCACTTGAAAAGAAATGTCAATTCAAATGGAGCTCACTGTAGAAAATTTCTTTTTTATTTTATTTTATTGATGTACAAGGGGGTCAGGGGCCAAGTCTCCAGCATAAGTTTGAAAACTCATACCGTCCATAATACACCGGGGGATTTGGAGTTTTGGAAGTAGGCAACGCAACATCTTTGACCAGAAGGTTCTTTAAGTTTTGCTTTTACTCTAGACTTCCCCTACACGTATGAATGATGCAAGGTCGAAAGAACATGAATCAGTCATACATATAACGGTAGTGAAGTGTTTTGCCTAAGTATATGTGAAAGGAGGGATTTTGTGTGGTGTTTTGTAAATCGCTCTGTGGAACAAATTTGTTATTAGTTAAATAATAAGTTCATTTGATTTACCTTTCAATTAGTATTCAATGATTACAGAAACTTTATACTTATCAAAGGCGTGGAGTACAGTAAGCTAGGTGGGCGGATCAAGTACGTATCGATTTGGCGAGCGTGGGGCAGAACCGAGGATGGAGAGATGCGACCGCAAACCGACGTTTTCTCGGCCATTACGCTGCCATGATAAGAGATGCCTTTCCTCTTCGATGAATTATCCCTCGAAGCGGGTTAGATATGAAAACAAGGATAAAGAGAGAAGGAATGTTAGTGATTGTTACATGCTTTATGGCAGTATTGGCGTACATTGAAGTCATACAAAATTCGCTCTTTACATTCCCACGATAACAATCCCTGAAACAGATTATGAACCACATAAAATTTATTCGAAAGAGCGAGAACCTTGATGTTTCAATGTATGACAATCCAGCTTTATTGCATGTGAGAAGTTCTTGGTGATATTCTCTCAACGGCCATTCAGAATGGTAACGCGACGACATGTTAGTAAGATCAAAACGATTATTGTATTTGCAACTGTTAATTTAAATAGTTAAGCTAAGGGTCAGTTATTGTATATAACTTTATAGATAAGCAGAAGTAAAGCACGAACGCGAATCCATCCCATCTTCAAATGCACAACACTTCATTCTGGAACTTTAGAACGCCATGTTGTAACTTGTTCACACAAGAAATCTGCCTCGACCAAGTTGACAGAACGCGCCCATACCCCTTTCTAAACCAAAGGACAGGGAACTATTACCATGATACCTTAACTACAAATACAAAAGCTACTTCTATGTTATTTCCACTACTACGCTCACGATAATTATGTTATGATCGTTAGAATAAAACGATAGAGGTTACTACTACATAACAGAAATACTACCCAAAGAACGCTAATGTCGCCAGTGTTGGTGTGATAAATGCAAAGTAGTGCAAAAATGCTTAAAGAATTGAATAAGTTATAAATTACACCATTTTGTTCAACAATATTATATTATATTATGTATCCGGTAGAAATCAAGACCAACATTTATTTATAATTATTGTTTTCTCGGGCCCCGTGCGTCGCAGCTAATATGTGAATAGTGCGCTGTGTTCATAAAAATCGTAAGAATGCAGCGCCACACTAAAAAACTGATTTTAAAATCGCGCGAGTTGAGGCGCGTCGCGAGTCTCACTGGCGCGATCCGGTTTGGTGGCGGTGCGACAATATTATATTATAAAAGATATTTAAAAATGAAACATTTCAGTAACAACAGCGCCATCAGTTTTCTAATTATTATACATATATCAGTAACACTACTAAACTATCTCTAATACCGCTACAACCTACCTTACTAAATAACGCAATACCGTAAAATGCCGTAATTCAGAACATTTTGGAATATTTCTCAAAAATCGTAAATCATTGTGAATGATAATTTCAATTGGAATTATGATGCATTACCAGCATATACAAAAAGCGGTATGGGCAAATTTCAAATTTTTTTCTCAAATTTCGACAAATTTTATACCAAATACGCGTATTTAGGCGATGCGCTGAATTACGGCACCTTACGGTATTACTAAGGTAATAATTACTACATTGTTAATGAACCTAACATAAATGTCTATTTTCAATGACCTGTGAGACGTAGAGACCACCCGCACCAACTCTTGCGCGTCGTGGTCTACTGAAAAAAAAAATATGTATATTGAACTAATACTACTACAGTCAACTTTCGTTCGTTGCACTAAACCCGTGGCCCGACTAGTGAAAGACTTTCACTAATCGGGCTAAGTTTTGAGCTGTCAAAACACCGATTACAATAGAAACTCAGGGCTACCAACATTGACAAATTGCGGTTTATGTCAGAAAGTGACGCTTGCCTTCGTTTTAGGTGGGCTATAGCCCACTTAACGAGAGCCCAATTAAAACGAAGTGCAATTAAACGTAGTGCAACGAACGAAATTCGACTGTATTAGAAATATCGGTTTCCCAGTCTTGTTAGTGATTTGAGTGTTAGTAGAGACTGGTAGTAGGCCCTGCCCGTCCCTCCAGCATTACGCGTAGTTATCTGGTGTTAGATCATGCGACAGTAACTAAACTCATGCTGAAGGTGTAAGAAATCAAGTGTAAAATATATTTAAGCATTGAAACACATGTCATTATTTAACTTAAAACTATTAGACTAGCTTACATTTTATAAGTTATAACTACGATTATTTTCGCGATCAATATATTAGCATTAGAGTAATTTTTCACAATATCAACAATATGTAATCACTTGATAAGTCACCGTCAATCCCATCACCTAAGGGCAGGGTAGAAAATTTCTTGACCATTTCTTGGGCAGAAATTTTTACACTTCTTGAGCGGAACAGAATACTTAGCTTTTAATGTGGCGCATCAAACATTGCTCAATACTGGCGCTACTGTAAAGATCGTGTGTACAGTTTTTCTATCCTCCGTCTGGTTTGGATATAAGATAATACAATAAATTTGCCGCTTTTCAGTTATTTCGTTTGCTTTTTATATTTGTTCGTTGTTTTGAAGTACTCTAGTGTACTGCCGGTTAGCAAAATTTCCAAGCTATTGTAAGCAACAATAATTCTTCAATGTTTCTGTGTTAGTTTTTAATCGAACCCCTTCAGCTCAAGCTTTTATCTGATCATGTGGTTTTGATACATCTTTGCACTGTTTGTGCTCAACTAGTTTGTAAATCACAAAATGTGTATTGGTCCGAACCGGACCTTTTGATAAGATTCATTTCCAACGAGCATTCAGCCCATTCCGAGGACTCGTGAAAGTCTCCTCGACATTGTGGCAAATCATAAAAGTTGCAATATTGATCAATGGTGCCTTTTTTATTTTGCTGCCAATAAAAAGTATTCGTAAAAAATCAAAGATATACGGTAGACCACCAAAAAATAGAGAAATCATTAAATAATATCATCAATAAATAAACAACAATCAAAAAATAGTTTGACAATACAATACAAAACACGTTTACGAGTGGTGAAAACCTGTGAAAACAATACATGTTTACTGCAGTAAACTTTCCCTTAGGTACCGTAATCCGGGGTAACATTGATCAGTTTTTAGGATATTTCTTAAATATTTCATCCAAAAATGTAAATGTTGTGAGTTTCATGTATTTAAAACAAGTAGTGCCACCCATAGCTCGTGACTATATACTGTATTTTGTTTTTTGAAATATTTAAGCATGTTTACAAAAATGTTTTATGTGAATTTTTCATTTAGCTGATATGGGGTAACATTGATCATCCATGTAAACAACGTTCGGTAATATTGAAAATGTCGTTACTTACATAAATCATGGCCCCTGAAGCCCAATATGATGTCCAAACGCTTACATCTCATTTACTTTTTGAGTTATTTTAAAATTAAAAACATCTCGAACAGCGGAATACGCCTAAAGGTAGCCAATTTCCTAAGGGAATTCTACATTCTTAACAGTAATTCGTTAATGTTGCCTAATTGAACATACTTATAAAAGTTTTGACAGCGGAATCGTTTTCGGCGATGCCATTTTTAGTGAGAATCGCATTTCACTTGCTCATATCGCTTGCAGAACTTATGTGAGACATGAATCTTCGGTAGTGTCATCCTTAACCATTGAAATCATTGTTTCGCAAACTTGACAAATTTACACATAAAGTTAACGCAATTTTTGCAAAAATCTTAATTTTTAATAGCTTATAAATATAAGAAAGACAAGCAACATTCATGCTTTGGAAATGATTCATCAATAAATGATGCTACCAACTTATTGCGAGATGAGTCATTCCGATCAATGTTACCCCACTGATCAATGATACCCCGGATTACGATACTTGAGTTTCTGTGTTTTTGTTCTCTTGCTCGATGGTGTGTGCAGTCCATTCAATATAGCATACTTTGACCCCTGAATGTAAGTCGATACTTCTACCACTTGATGTTCTTAGACTTAGATTCGATGCTGTCTGTTTCAGTATTCCATAGAAAATCACCTCTCTATCCCTATATTTTTATGCAAAGTTTCAATGTGTTGAAATTTTCCTATATTCAAAGTTAAAATGACTTTCTAGATTATTTATTGTCAAAATAACAAAAAGTTCAAACATTGAAAAACAAGTGTTCTTCTTTTCGATACCTCTCATACATGATTATACGTTCAAAATCAAGTTAGGGAGTTGACTGTACCCAATTAGAGCACATTTACGATTTACACATTACACATTTACATTTACGATGATGAACCCTGACACCTTCAGCATGGCTTTGCTTTGTAGCCGCAGACTCTAACCACTCGCCTAAGGAATGCCCCTAGAATTAAAACATGGGGGGTCCGAAAAGAAACAGGGTCGGTCCAATTCGGAGCTTTTGAAGAATTTTGTTCAAACATGTCTAGTCATGTCCTGGTAAGAAACATTATAAAACTCTCTGAGAGAAAAATGTGCGCAAAGAAAGCTCTCAGTGAATAACTGTGGAAGTGCTCATAAGCAGTGTTGATAGACTCACACTCAAATCTCAATCAATACGCTCTCCCGTGAGAGCAAACTCATTGAAGATCTGCTTCGCAAATCTCACGCTTGAGATTTTGATGCAAAATCACTCAATCTACTCAAACCGTAAAAAAATGATTCAGTCGCAAAATCCATCAAAAACTCGTTAAACCCGAGTGTTGTTGTTTACGTTAGAAAGGATTACTATAATTTTACCAGACTAACAAAAAAATATTGCCGTGTGTGAGTAAACTGTGGAAATACGAGACAATGAGTCAGAAAGGTGAGACAACTCATCCATGATTTTTTGACTGCTGAGTTGCATGATTGACAACTCACGCATCGAAAATCTCAAGCGTGAGTTATTTATGAGAAATTGAGTTTTTCTCAACACTGCTCATAAGAACACTAAGCTTAGAAGCAGGCTCTGTCCCAGTGAGGACATTAATGCCACCAACTTTGGTGCTTCCTTCAAAGGGCAAATCGCCCACTGGAAGCATTAACGTGTCGGCGTCTTTTAAAGAAGGCACGGAAAAATATGAAACTTTGGATTCTGGCTCAATTTTTAATGTAGAATCAGAATATGTAAAAAAACACAGAATACCCCTAAGCAAGCCAATTGGGTCCTAAAATTTTTAATAAAATCTTGTTTTTATTTAAAAACCCGAAAGAGCATGTTAATTCAACTATTTTAGCATTTTTTCCCGTTCAAATAACGGCTATAACATATTTAAACTTTAATTTAAAAATTGGGTCCATAAATGAACCTTGACACTTGAGATCATGTTTGACGTTCGCTTAGTCGACAAAAACACCACAGGGGTTTTAGTTTTAACACTGGGGTTGTTCCTATCTGACATTTCGGAAGGGACACGGAAATCAAAATACACCCAAAATTTGAGTTTAAGCCTAGGGATATAGCAAAATCTAAAAAAATGTTTTTTCGACTTAAACCAACGGAAAACATTAGAAAATAGAGTAAACATGTGTTTTTGGCCTAAACTTAAGCGTTTGGCACTAAATTCGGAACAGGGCTTTAGGACCCTATTCAACACTTAATACTATTTTTTCGGGATTTTTGGTTTTACGAAGCACAGTAAAATGTCAAAAATGACGTCACAACTTGCACAAGGGCAGCGAACAGATGACCCGAAAATTATATTGACGATTGCTCGTTAAAAATATTTATTTATTTTTTTATTCATTGTTCAATGCAAGTTGGAGTAATACAGTTTACAATTTCTATACTTAACAGTGTTTTGGTTAACTTTCATTTGTAACTTTATACTTTATGATATCTTCAGCACTAAAGGACTAGATTGCAACAACAATGAAATCAGGTAGATGAGGAAAAAGTCTTATCACAAATAAAAAACTCAGGAATTTACTTAATTTATCTTACATACTAGTATCACAGGGTTGCCAATAATTCTTGAATAAGTGGATTTTCTGACATAGCACAACTTGAAGCAAATTTGTACATATTTTTTTCTATGAATTCTTCTATCGTTTCAATACATGCTAAACTGCGCAGTCTTTCCATGCTGGTACACCATAGACAAATAGGGTTTTGTTCTACTTCGTCTTAAGCCCTACTATTCGTCGTATCAAACTTTAATTGTTCCACTACGGCGGATATTCAAACTTACCTGCAACATAGATTCATTATCCAAGTGTAATTTTGTGAAAACTGTTATGGTTTGCACACTTGTACACCAAAAATGCAATAAAACTACTGTATTTCGGTAAATAACTTCAGTTCAATTATCCACTTTACACTTTTTCACCGAAATCGCATGGACGAACACGATTTGAGAGAAATGCTTAGCGATCGACTGAGCCACACCACTTTCCAACACAAGTTTCTTCCCGCCCCGGTGGGTGACTTACTTCACCGGGCACTTATTTTCACTATGGAAAACCTTCGTACTTCTTCACTGAAGGATTTCATTCCAATCACACGCCGTGAAACTTCCATAAATCACCAAATTTTACGAAATTTCCTCAAACGCCGCGAATAATTGAGAATGTAAACAAAGTTTAATCCGTCGTACTGAGAAAAAAAAAAGCTTGTGCGCATCAATGTGTGCGAGACGCTCGACGTAAAAATACGGCTCCTTTGATTGTGTTGTTTTCGCTGTACTGTGAGCAAATGCCATAATTGTACGGTCAAAATAAATTGTGTTCATATGTTCGGACGGAATTTTGATGACGAACAATTAATTTTAAAGGAAATTAGTATATTTCATCATGCTGAAGGAATGGAGGGAGATGCCAGAAGATCTATATATTCTAGTAAAACATTTTATTATAGCGTTGATATGTTGTGTTTTAACCACTCAATACACACAGTGAGCCGTAAGTTGTGAGACGAATCTGGAAACTGATTGCGACGGAGTTGAAAACGATACGACGAATTGAGAATACAGTAAGATGCATTTTCTTTGCATTATTTCCAAAAAGAGATCAAGATTTATCAAAATGTTATTGTACAATGCTAAAGCCGTTTTAAGAAAGATTTGTTTGGCATCGGTTTGTATCAGCATCATTCACTGCAATACTGGAAAAATTGCAGTTCTCACTGATCAATGCTTAATACGGTGGATACTAGCACATCACCCTACTGCCCGAAAAATGCTCTTGTAAAGTACCTAACATTTTGTTACTCGTATGTAGTCTAGAATGCCGCTTTATCATGGACTACAGACATCGAATCAGTTTATTGCATTTAATGCTATAGTTCACATGTTTATTAAACGATAGTTTCTTATCATACAACACTCTTAGATACTTGACTTCTTCATTCCAAGGGATAGAAACACCACCTGCATTAATCTGTCTTGAAGATAGAAGTCTGTGTGAACGTGTTTTGGTGAAGAATATCGCCTTCGTTTTACCGTTTTATGCGCCATTTCCTTTGGAATTGTTCAAGTGAATTTTGAGCTGCTTATAGGTGCGTAGCGATTATTTCGGGGTCCTTATCGATCGCCAAGAATCCTGTATCATCGACAAAGAATGTGTAAACTACTCCATCGATCATGATGACGTCTGAATTAAAAAGAGAGTTGGACTAAGAACCGAGCCTTGTGGTACTCCAAAAGGGATATCAAACGCATTCGATAGGTTACCATTTACAGAGACTCGAAACGATCTGCACTTAAGGAAGGAGAGCACTATTTTTACGAGATATGTAGGACATCTGCTTCGATGTAGTTTTAACACTACCGCTTCATGCCACACAGAGTCATACGCCTTCTCAATGTCGAGGAGAATTATTCCTACAGACTTTATGTTGGCAAAAGCGTTGGTGTTGTGTAATTACCAGGGTCGGTTATATCTTTATTCGGTTTGGCTATGGGAATAACTGTGGCGCATTTCCAGGACTCAGGAAAATATGAAAATTTGAGGCATGGGTTCACCAACTTTGTCAAGAAGACTAACCCCTTGCGTGATACATTTTTCAATAAGATGTTACCTATACCATCTTTACTGGGTGCTTTTTTCGACTTCATCCTATGTATAATGGTACGTATTTCCTTGGGTTTAGCGTAGGTACTAGCATCTGTATTTAGATCTGGTTGTAGAGAGATCTCCTGTATATACTCACTCAATGCAGTGTTGGTGTTGAAGTCACCTGTCAAGAAGTTCCTATGAGCTTTTGCGAAACTTACCACGAGTGCTTCCGCTTTTCCCGCTGGTGAGGCGATATGTGATTCCCCGACTTTATGAGGTGGATTACACTTGTTTCGCAGTTGTTTGCTATTTTTCCAAAACTGGTTGCTACCAGCATCCAGCTCTTCCAGCATATTGCTAAATTTACGGAATTTGTGTTCTGTTACTTCCCTTTGGATTCTTAGTTTTAGAGTTGACACGATCATTCCCATCACTGGATTTCTTCGCCGATAGTATTGGCGCCGTCTTACATTGGAAGGGTTGGGGTATTTATATAAGTTGACGAGCGGAACAGAGAGAGCTTCAGCCTCGGAGATCGCTTCCGCCAGAGAGTCGATTGCTTCGTTGATTTTCTCTGGGCAATCAATTATAGTGACTACACTATCCGACAAATAAATTTTTGCATCCAACTGTCTACGGAAACGAATCCAATCTGCACGATTGTTGCATCGGTATTGATGAACGGTCAGATTGAATGGTATTTCTATATCAATCGCGAAAGTTATTGGGAGGTGGTTTGAAGACAGGTCGTGGATCACTTTCGGTACTGATAAGTTGAATCTGTTGTTGGACATAGTCAGGTCTAGCGTAAAAGGATTACCTCTTCCAGCGGGGATGTAGGTGTGGGATTCTGGTGCGTGAATGGTTAAACCGAAATTCCTGGCAGTTCGGTGCAAAACATTCCCGGCTTTATTAGCTTTCACACAGTTCCAAGCTCGATGTCGTGTGTTGAAATCGCCTTTACAAACAGGGGCTCGTTTGATTGGAATCGTATAAAAGTTTAAGCGGTGTTGATAATTACGCCTACTGTATCTATGCACTTTGTATTTAACACTTCAGTAGTCGCGCTGTTGTATTTTGTACAACACTGGTGAAAAAACCTCGCTTTTCGTTAACAACAGCAGCGTGGTGGTTCTGGCGGTGGCAAACCGCGCGACAACTGAAAGGTTAAAGCCTGATTTGCCACCTAATGGGAAGTATGCACTTCAACAGAAAAGTAATCGCCTATCTCGATGCGTGGGAAATTTCTTGCAAGAAATGCTCAAGAAAAGCATTTTTCTTTGATCGCAGTACGCAGTTGAAAAGAAATGTCAATTCAAATGGAGCACACTGTAGAAAGTTTCTTGACCATTACTTGCGCAGAAATTTTTACCTTTCTTGAGCTGAACAGCATACCTAGCTTAAAATTGAATCGCTAAAGAAATTTCTCACCGATTCCTTGCAGAAATTTTCTACAGCGACTCCCATTTGAGCTGGCATTACTTTTCAACTAGGGGACGGACCTGGTGTAGTGGTTAGAACACTCGCCTCTCACGCCGAGGACCTGGGATCGAATCCCATCCCCGACATAGTCACTTATGACGTAAAAAGTTATAGTGACGACTTCCTTCGGAAGGGAAGTAAAGCCGTTGGTCCCGAGATGAACTAGCCTAGGGCTAAAAATCTCGTTAATAAAGTCAAACCAACCAACCAACTTTTCAACTGCGTACTGCGATCAGAAAAATAGCGCATTCTTGATCGATTCCTTGCAGAAATTTTCCATGCATCAACATAGGCCGAGAATTTACTTGTCAGCAGCGAATCATGCTTAAGGGGTCGTACACAAATTATGTCACGCTCCAAGGGGGGGGAGGGGGTCAAGCCAAGCGTGACAAGCCTTACAAAAGTTTTGGAAGACTCATACAAAAAGTGTGACAAAGGGGGGGGAGGGGGTCGTAAAAGTTGAAATTTAGCGTGACATAATTTGTGTACCATCCCTAAGTTGTCAATACACTCGTATGAGATTCCCTTTCGAATCACAATCATTACACCTCCTCCATGTTGTGCTAAGTTTGGGTCTCTATCCAATCTTATGCAGGAAAAAGAACCGTATGTAAACGAGTTACTCGATTGCAGCCAAGTTTTTGTTATTATTGCCACGTCGATTTGGTGTGATATCATGAAGTCGAATAATTCAGGAGCTTTATTACGTAAAGATCTCCCGTTCCAATTCAAGACATTTGCTGATGCTAGATTATCAATTGCAAACATACTTCGCCATCAGCTCCGAAAGAGCGAGAACCTTTTGTACAAACTGACAGTCTGGTGAAAAGTTCACGGGCGAGGCTCAGGAATTCGGACCTTCGAGTTTTGGGCTCCAACTTCTCCCCTAACTTTTTGCGAAAAAAAACACCGGTTGCACAGGAGCTGATGGTGGACGCCCAATATGAGTGGACGTAGCTCGACTGTTAAGAGCTTGATTTTTCTTCTCTTCCAACCGTTTCAAGTAAGGTAGTCTAGTGGGGCATCCTCTGTAGCTAGCTGCGTGATTTCGACTGCAGTTTGCACATTTTAAAAGAGTACGATCATCGTTATTTTGACCTGAAGTTACCTTCACTTTCTTCAGAATCGTGCAGTTTTTCGTCAAGTGTAGATCCCCGCATTTGACACATTTGGGTTGAAGATTACAGTGACTTATGCCGTGTCCGAACTGCTGACAGAGGTAGCACTGTACGATATCGATGATTTTGTTTTACAGTCATCTCTTCCTTACTCGTTATTGAAGGGACCATCGAGCTAGGGAGGTATCGAGTTACAGAACACGAAAGCAGTTCAATTGCGTTCCAAGGGACCATCGAGTTAGCCATGAAAACCAACTTTTACTATGGTTCTCTAACTCGATATCGAGATACGGAATACCGAGTAAGGGAGAGTTAACTGTAGTATAGACGCCAATCAACGACTACACTGAATAAGTATCGAACTTTCCTCAATTCCTGCAGTTTGCATGTTCCACGTTTGAAGGCAACCGCGAACAGAGCACTATCGCCAGACGACGACGCACTTAAGGTGAAGATAAATCGAAGCCATAGTTCAAATTTTCAAGAGCACGGATCTGGAGAACCAAACTTTCGTTTAAGCTGAAAACTTAATCGATTGGTCACTAGCTGGTGATGACCAATCGATTAGGTTTTCAGCTTAAAAGGATGTTTGGTTCTCCAGATCCGTGCTCTTGAAAATTTGAACTTTGGCTTCGATCCATCTTCACCTTAACATCTTCACATTTAGTGGATCAACGTCACAAGTTTTCAATTTTGCGGTCACTTCTTCAATGCTGAACACTGGCAAACCAGATAGAACAAATCTGTTTGGGATTTCGGCGGGGAGACGGAACAAATTTCGTTATCTCTGCAGTGTGAAACGAATGTGTTGAAAATGTTTTGACTTTTCACTGTGATCTGTATCGCTCCTCGGCCAATGCGTTGAATGTAGTCGCCTTTGCTAATTGCTAATGAGGTAGCAATCGCATTGATTTCGGTCACACTTTTGTTGTACTCGTAAATGGGTGGACAGCGCACTATTTTTGCTGCACGTTGGGGTTTCGTTGTGAATTTGAGCTAGGGTAAGTGTACCAGTTATGGACATAGTGGTTCCCTATTTCGCCATACGTGATTACTTTCATGTCTTCAAATTTTGAAAAATTGTGTGTGTTGTAGCAGTTAGATTTAAGATATAACTTGATGTTAAAGCATTCAAAAAGATTTAAAATGTGAAAGTTATCAAAATTTTACATATGGCTAAATAGGGAACCACTATGGCCATAACTGGTACACTTTCCCTAGATCCTCATGTTGGTCGTCATCAATCGCCAGCATATCAATCTCGTTGTGGGTAGCAATCTCAGCAATCAGCGGTGTTTCCTTTACAGCATCCACTCGAGCTGGACTATTGTTTGCTCGACTTGGGGAAGACGTTTGCTCATTGTTCTCGAACATCGTGTTAAGGTGCGATGCAGACTTTTAGTGGAGTCGAATTTTGCATTCCTCATAATTCCTCCTAATCACTATGTTTGAGGGACCACTTGAACCCGCTGCATCCTTTTGGGAAGAGACCGGGTGGTCTGGTGGTAGTGTACCCAGTTTCGAGGAATTTACACAGCCAATTGAGCTCTCGCCGAGCGGTGTCACGAACACATGCGCAAATTTGCTGGTTGAAAATACTGCCGTTTGATTTTGCTGAGAACAGCTGATCTTTGTTTATATTTTCCACCAGCACTCTTTAAGTAGTGTTGGTGACATGTAACGTGTATGTACACGAGCGCAGAAACCACTATTCAGATTACCGACCCCAGTAAAATTTTACTGGGTTTTGGAACTACGGATTTTTCGGTAATTTCTACGATTACCGAAAAAACTCAGTAAATTAAAATAAGTTTTGATTAATGGATATTACTGACTTAGTCAGTAAAATTGTAGAGCGTTTTTACTCGCTTTATAGTTTCCCATTCTTCAAAAATCTATACAAAAAAAAAAACAATCGACATGGAAATGTCCCTTATTAAGCATTTTTCGTGAGAATTAACATCTACAGTATGATCATATTTCAATGGAAGTAATCGAAAAATGAGTGATAAAATCATTATTATTTGGTTTGCATACAAGAGGCAAACTCAATGATGCAGATGAATTTACCTTTTGTATGAAAACCAACCGAATTTACCAACGTTAGCAGTTAAATCGTGCTGAGCCTTTTTGGTTGCTTAAAATAGTTGAGTTTGTCACTAAATTTCTACTACTTACGACGAGAAAGCGCAAAATAGGTGCAGGAAAAGTATGGTTGCAAAAGACGTGTCTCCTGGCGCCGAATGATTCTACAGCATCAGGGGATTCTCATTTGACACATTCCCGCATGCGCATCAGTTTGTTTTGATTTGATTTTGACGACAAGTCAGTAAAAAACATCAACTACTGAATAGTCGGTAATTGTTTTTACTGACTTTTCGGCATGTTCGGTAATGTTGCAAAATTGGGTCTGACAGCTACCGTAGTTCAGTACAGAGAATATGATTATACTAGAGAAACGCGGAGAGAATTTTGACTTTGTTTATAAATAACATTTGCAATAATTGAGGTCATTCAAACAATATTTTAGTGTGCGTGTCATCCTGTCAGTCGCCATAAAAAACAAAGCTTACCAATGACGTCACTTACGTATCGCTTATCACTAACACACATCCATCGTCTCTTTTGCGTAACATCTTGTTGAGTCTCATTGAATTTGCTCGATTGGAACCACGTTTGACGGTTCAATTGGAACCTTTGGTTTCAGAATTCGCGCTTCTCTATATTAACAAATTCTCTGGTTCAGTAAAAAGTAAAAATTATTACTGAACCTCAGAAGTTTTCAATCGAAAAGCTGAAGGTTCGGTATTTTTATGATTTTCAATTCGTACCCGGTATAGAAAAAAACAACGAACAAGCAAATGGTGATTGAGTGTGTAGCTAACCGAATAAAGACTTTTGGTAAAGACTCATATTGCGAGCGATGTTTACACGGTCGGCAACTTGCAAAGAACTTGAATATTTATTTTACTGATGCTTCAGTAACTCTGTTTACGGATCGGTAAATAATTTGTTACTGAAATCTGTATTTCAAGTTGTTTAAAGTTTCGTAAAATTAAAGTATATTACGAAATTCGGCAACTTTTCTTAAATTTTACTGATAAATATTAAGCTTTACAGGCATAAACCAGTAAAAAATATTGAGCTGAAACTTTGGATTCAAGTGTGTGAGTATCTTGCACGAATTTCAAGACGAGCATAGTTTCGGCGAGATGTATTTTCTTACTCTCTACCGCACATGTGAACATTTTTGGCAACCCTGATGTTATTTCGTCGTTTGTTTTGTTTTCATTGTACGTAACAGCTCTGACTGCTGGAATTGATTGTACTGAACATTGTACCGAACAGGTAGCATTAAAAGTTGAAGTTGTCCACATTTAGGACGGCGTTTATTTGAATACCATTTTCTTTTGATACATGTATTTGATTCTGTAATGTACAGTTGAAACTCTTAGCCGATCAATTACTGGTTTTGTCGTTGTACCTAGGTCAAACTTCCATTACTGAAAATCGAAAAGTCATTGAGGGTCACATCGATAAAAAGTGTATTGTGTGTGTCGACGCGTTGTTTTTTTATTGCTGAGTAAATTCCAAAGTCCACTGATTCCTTCAATCAAAGACTGAACGCTACTTCACATTGGTTGTTAAGTTTTGATCATTCTACTACAACTGGTTGCCTGTATTGATTTTAAAAATAGTGTTGCTTCTGAAATGAATCGTGATACCATTTATCATTTGCAAGAAGGAAGTAAGGAATCTACTTTCTGCTACGATGAATCGCTGCCTGCTCTTCCGTTGCCGAAACTGGAGGATACTCTCAAACGGTACTTTGAATCATTGAAACCATTCGGAACTGCTGAGGAACTTAAGCACACAGCGAATATTATCGAAAAGTTCAAAAATGGCATTGGCGCCGAACTACATCGTTGCCTTGAAGAGAAATCCAAACACGAGAAGAACTGGGTAAGTGAATGACCATATGATTCAATGCGTAGATATGTAATATATTTTAGGAAAATGATAGCTTTAAGATTAAAATGGTTTAGCATTCAAACTGGCAACTTATTTTGGTGGTACAGTCAAACCTCCATGAGGAAATAAAATAGAAATGGAATAGAAATGCTATGGAAAGCTGATTGAGGGAACCGTCATAGTAACCGATATCGATATCGAGTCATGGAATATCGACTCATGGAGGGTTCACTGTATTATTTTTTGGTGCTTATTTTACACTTCATAAAAGCCCTAAATTGCATCCACTGATAAATCTATCAAACATGATCAGAAAAAAAAAACAATCGAGTTTAACATTTTGATGGGACTGGGCAGGGGGGTCACCTAAGAGTGGATCTTTTTTCTCCATGGCTTATTTAAAAAAACAAGTAAGCTACAATGAAAACCGGTTGAAGGACCAGTATGGTAGAAAAGGCGTTTTGACGAGCAATTTTCAAATCATGACCCATCTCGTCCCGTATTTTTTGCACGAGGAAAGATGGGTGAGCCCACATAAATTTATTTTTTTCTCTAGTAAAAAAATCATTCATTCATCATATTCTTCAAGATTGATAAACGCGAATAAAATATGGTACAGAAACAATTTACAATAAATTTATTATAAAACCTACACTGAAATGAATTTTATTGTAGAAACTACTGAATCCATGGTAAAATTAAGAACAGCACCAACGATTTTCAACCGATTACATTAATCTGTTAACTCTACCAAAACATAGTCAACATCACTACACAAGAAAATATATTCTGTTAATTTAACCAGAGTTGTTGTATTTATGACTAGTAACATTGTAGATTTGACAAGTTTGGCATTATACTTTTGATCACACTGTGTTGTACGGTGGGTGTCACGGATTGAAATACAATGCTTTGTAGTCAAGGTTACTATGGACATTAGAGTGATGCAAATTTTGAAATGTTTGCTCCCCTATGCTTAAACGATTTTAATGATGGTAAATAGCATCCTCTCAAAGTTTGAAGTGATTCGAAAGAAATTTGATTGTGCACACGCCATTTGAAGTTTATATGGAGATTACTATGGAAAACGCCAAACTTGTGTGTTCAGCCCTCTATCTCTTCGTCATAATATTTTATGGAAAAGTGAACACATTCTTCTAATGTGAAATCCTCTCAGCTACAACTTTGCCGAAGACCACTTTTTGATTGGACCTCAGGATAAATTGTTATTCATCATCATAAAGTTGGTTTGCTTGTAGTATGCTTCACCAACTGTTCGGCAGGCAACAGTGGTGCTCCTGGCGGGAAGAATAGATCAAAGTAATCCAGACTACTATGTTCTACAGCAAAAAGCAGTGTTGCTCTGAAAGTAATTGAATGATCATCTCAGCATGATCTAGACTTTGTTACCGAAAATAACAAATTATCCTTACGTCCCATCGTAATGTGGTCTTCGGCAAAGTTGTAGCTGGGAAGTTTTCACATGAGATGAGTGTGTTCACTTTTCCATAGATTATTATGGCGAGCAGTTAGAGGACTGAACACAAAATGTGTGCCTTTTCCATAGTAATTTCCTTATAAACTTCAAATATCGTGTGCACAACCAAATTTCTTCCGAATCGCTTCAAATTTTGGGAGGATCATTTTCATCATAATTGACATCGTTTAAGCATAGGGGAGCAAAACCTTCAAAATTTGCATCAGTCTAATGGACATAGTCAAATTTATTGCACTGTTCAGTGATTTTCACCAGATTATAGTAATTTTAACAGATTTTTGTAACGATAAACGAGCTTGAATACATAGGTAGATAGTTAGGGATTTGTATAATTATTATTATCCCCCTTTTCAATTTTTGACCAAGACATGATAGGTATACTCCGGTCGAAAAAAATTTTTCCTATGTAGTTTGATTGTGTAGGTACTTATCTGGTGTTAGTATTTAAGGTAGAGAGATGTGACGATTTCTTCAGTGGATACGAGTAACTGACACTGAAGAAGACTGCAAGTGGTAGTCGAAATACGCGTATCTGTCAAAGATAAGCATTTAGGAGCGGAATTAAAAGGTACACGGTACTCCATCTACTTTAAAGTTTCTCTATTTGAGATTCTGCTCAGAGGATTCGAACATTCATTAAAGAGATTTTTGTAGTCGGTTGAAAATCGTCGGTGCAGTTCTTAATTCTACCATAGATTCGGTAGATTATACAACACAATTTGTTTGCGTGTACAAACTTTTTATTATGATACCGTTCAGCCCCGCTAATTTGAAGGGTACCTCATGCAAACCATCGGGGTCCATTTTTAATACGAACATCTGAGTTGTGTACACCACGATTTCGTTTACCGTACCATGCTTTGACAGCATGTTTACAAATTATAGTCAACATAATCTCCTAATTATTGACAAAACATAATGGCAAATACTAAGAGACGATTATTTTACAAGTTTTTTTTTCTAAGAACATTAATACGTTTTAAAACAAGTTCAAAGGTTGCATCTCTATATAGAATAAGATAAAAACAGGTAATTGCTAATGTTCATAGTCAAACAGTGTGATTTGCTCGTCTTAAACTGGGGGAAAAGTGGCATCCGTAGAAGCAAACAGTTATTATCATAAAAACACAAGCCCGCGTACAATAATCATGCTGTGTGGATTAAATTATTGAGTTATTACTGTTCACAAAACATCTCTTCTGTGTCGATATCTCAAAAAGTGATATTCAAATTATTGCGATCAACGAAATTCTTGGTAGCCAGAAGCGAGAGCGTCCGGAAGAGCAAATTATCTCATTGGGCTAGGACTTTCAAACTTGAATTTTGCGGCGCCCTAACCTTTCGTTGATCCTCTTTTTTTTTTTTTCGTTCGCCTTTCATTTGCAGGGACTCGGATCAACAAGAGCACCATGTCCACGCTCAACGCGCATAGCTATTCGATATTGAAACAAATTGTTTGTTTTCCGATATGAACTGCTCACGGGACCTGATTTTTTTTGCCATCAAGATATCCTCGGAACCAATGGCAAAAAATTATCAACCACCGATCCAAAGTGCTTGCCGGGTGCTGATTTTCAATTTATTTATCTGACAATCTGTAAACATTTTAATTTCGAAATAATGACTGACAAATAAAATGTTATAGAAAGGGTAAATAAGCTATTTTCTTGATCATTTTCTAAAGTAAACAATACTGAAGCTGATGGTTTATAGCATTCAACTATGCAAATAGTAACTAAAACTGTTTGGATTGTGCTGTGTACTACATTTTGTACCATGCACATAGTAACAGATACTATAAAACGTGGTTTGAAAACACAATGCAAATTTAAATAAAAGCGACATGGTAAAATAAACCCTTGTCAATATAGATTTAATAACATATTATTTTCAGTTGAAATCAAGTGGTAAAAGTGTTTTAATTTCACCCTTGATGTAGTTACTGTTACCATATGATTTTTATCAGTGTAGATACGTGCTTCTGGTTAGCTCTTTTACTGTTTTGTTTTGATTCTGCGTTCCGTTCCACGGCGTTCCATGAGCTAAATGACGTTTGAGCCATTTTTAATCTGAACGACGTGCAAATTAGCGGTGTACAGATTAAAAAGTGTTCAGATTAAATGTGGTCAAACCAACGGGGGTACCCGGTAGTAATAGGGGGAGATCCCCTAGCACCGCACACTTAAGCCTCTTAATTAATATTTTAAAAATTCTGTTACCCATTTATGATAAATATTATCATTTTTGTAGCGTACCGAAATAAATTTGAAAATATAAATATGAATTTTGACTTTACATTTTTACGATGTATTTTAGTACCGAAATGGCTAATCATAAAAGTGACTCCCATTATCGGACAAAATCTGGAAATGGCTCGATATCTGTAAATTTGTACATCATCGAATGTTTTTACTTCAGGGATAGTATTTCATTGCCAATTTAATGAATTTGCAACATTTACAAGAAAAATTTGAGTTTTACTTAGTCTGCAAGATGTCCATAAATGAACCTTTAGCATATATGACGAAAAATAACACTCTTTAAAATGTTGTTCTAAATGTTCAATCTTATTTTTATTGCATGTTTGATGCTGGTGTAAAATTCACAAAGATAGCACATAACAAAGTAAGTTGTCCTAAAATAAGCCACAGCTTGTAGCTTGTCCACATTTAGTTTAACCCGTATAGACCTGAGTGAAAGGAAAATAACTAAAACTCTCACCGCTCAGCGAATACTTACCGGATTTCAATTATTTTTTTGTTAGTATACTAGTACACATATCTAGTTTCGAAAAGTGATCAAAGGATCTTGGGAATCTTACTGTGGCGGGAGTTATTCCGGTCACTGGGTCAGGTCGGGTGCCAAGGGTTCTGTGCTTCTGTGCCCCTGGAGGTAGGCAAATTTCAAGTCACAGATTATTTCAGGAATCGGCTATAATGTAATGTAGTCACTATATCAAGGAGCTTTAAGAAAAACGCTTCAGCGTAGACCTTTTGAGAAACTAATGAATTGAATAACCATGTGTTCTGCATTTGATTTATCATACAAATGGCCATTAGCGGATCTACGGAATGCCTCAAATTTATGATAAAGTGACCCATTTGTGTCTTAACATATTCGTCAAGCTTATGGGAACGCATTATAGTGAATAATTGTTTTTGATCTCTACTTTTAGATAATTGAAACGGTCTTGTATCCAACAAATCTAGAGCCGATTCTTCAGGACACTAAGTCCGAGTGGCCACATCCAGTACATTCTAAAAGGTGCAGAATGTAATGTTTAATGGGTTTAAGGGAAATCTGTCATTTGGTTTGGAAGCTTTTTCAGAGTTTCGGATTTCAACGTAAAACACTTTAAAAAGGATTTGATTTGATTATGATGTTTGAATGACAGTGAAGTTTGAGTATGCGTATAGTGAAAGATTTGTCATGTGTATGAATTTGTAAGTGTACACCCGATTCTGTTTTTGCACGGATTTTTTTTTACACGGCCGTGCAAAAAAAGTTTCCATACATTTTTTCTGCCAAAACCTTATTTTTGCATGAAACGTCGAAAAATTGTGTTACTTGTTTTGCACGGTTTTTGAAATTTTGAACTGAAAACTTTTTTTGCACGGTACGCATCCCTTCTGGCTCCAGCTGTAGTTCGACAAACTCCTCCAGTAGATTATATGTTTGGTAACTCGGGTGCTTCGATCATGATAATCGATAGAATCGGTCTATGGTAAGAAAAGTATGAACAATATCGACTGAACTCTACACTTATATTTTAATTAACGTTAAATCAATACAAGAACCACCTAATGTGGTCACTTCATTTGGACGATTTCTTCTTCTTCTTGGCATTTACGTCCTCACTGGGACAGAGCCTACTTCTCAGTATAGTGTTCTTATGAGCACTTTCTAAAGTTATTGACTGAGAGCTTTCTTTGCCAAAGTTGCCATTTTCGCATTCGTATACCGTGTATCGATTATACTCTATGCCCAGGGAAGTTAAGGAAATTTCTAGTACGAAACGATCCTGGACCGACCGGGAATCGAACTCGGGAATTAAACTTTTATAAATTTTTGCTGGCTTAACGAAATTCCTTGATTAGCAATCAAAAGACAAGGTATATAAGGGTCATGTCGTTTAATTACTGAATCCAACATTCCTGCTCAAATAGTTTAATAACTGTTTTAAAAGAGAACGTTGATTTCAAGCAAATCTATAAATAGGGGTACTAGAGAAAACTTGACGTTATTTGCTTTCCGCTTGGATCGCATCTCAGCTGGCAACAAATCGGCTTTCTCTGATCGGGCGTGCTTCTCAGGCACAGACATCGATATCGAAGAACCCCCCCCTGTCGTGTCTTGCTTCGCTCAAATCAAACTGACCGCCGTTCGACCGAGAGAAGATGCCGTCCGAAGCCAAAGCCACCACCACTGCCGCCGCCAAGAAAAAGAAGAGGAAGCAATCCACAGGACAATGAAATGGTTTGTGGCCGCCATCGCAGTCCTAAACTGTGATTGTGGCTGGCATTCGAGAAGAAGTAGGAGAAAAAGAAGGCAGTTTCTAAGCAAAACCCCACCAAGTTTCAAAGACCGCCGTGATGAAGAAGACCCCAAAGAAGCCGCCACCGCAAACCTCAGCAGGCGAGGAGGATTTTAACCAGTGCGTCGTCAAAATGTGTCCATGTTACTCGAATTCAACAATTCAATTTCAGGGCAAACAAGTGTGTACTAAAGAGTTGTTTGTGTAATATTTCCTAATGTGTAAATTACTACTTGCTATAATCTCTTAATTCATCTCGTAGCATCATCCAATATCTGATTTATTACGAATAATCGACAATACGGCAATTTGAGGATGTTTCCGATGACGTGCCGTCGGGATGCAATAACAGCATAATGTTCATC
Organism: Aedes aegypti; assembly: GCF_002204515.2. Taxonomy (NCBI): domain Eukaryota; kingdom Metazoa; phylum Arthropoda; class Insecta; order Diptera; family Culicidae; genus Aedes; species Aedes aegypti. Next base: position 168,503,290 of record NC_035107.1, read on the forward strand.
TTGTATATTCCTTGACAAGACATCAATTTTATACAGCTTATTTCCTATATAGCCTATTTCTTCGCTTTCTGATCTGGGAAATAAGCTGTATGAAAACCACAGGGATTAAGTCGGAATCCGGAAACGTAACTCAATCTTGACCGATTCCACATACCCGAAGATTGGCAGCTTTTCGGATCAGCCGATCATGAGGCTTCTTGTAATGGTGCCTAACCGGATTGTATCTTGACTTTACTGCCCATAACTGCATGTTTGTCACATTCGACATTTTTGACAATTTCAGGGCTGGTAGCAAAAAGTGGTACCGAAAAAAGTTATTTTAGTGACCAGATTTGAGAAATAAGTGACTAAAAAGTGACTTTCGATTCTCGAAAAAGTGACTAAAAGTGACTTGAAAATCAAACCATAATCAGTTTTATTTCAATTCTATTACACTGTTTTACGATCAATATCCAATATGATAGGTAATATTCAAAATGATCTACTGCAGGTAGTATAGGTCTAGTTGAGTATCAAATTTGGACATTTTTATTGTACTTCCAAAATTTCAAGATATTGCCTAAATTGTTTTCAAACAGGAAAATTAACATTTAGGTACGTAAACAATCCTTTTTTAGAAGATTTTCGTTCTTTTCAAAATCGTATGTCTTTTACATCACCCAAGTATTTTATTTCGCAAATTTCAATAAGAATTTGGAAAATTTGTGAAAACAAATTTTTTATCATTTGGAAATGTAGGGGAACTTACGTATTCTCGGCAGCTTAAGCCTATGCCGTGCTTCTTTTGTTATTTTCTCGGACATCAGCAGACAAATTCCGTGTTTGTCTATTTACATTTATGCGTTGCTCAATCCTCTATAGATTCACACCTACAGACTTGTCAAAATGCTTTTGGAAACGTTTTTAGAACGCTGCGAACATCCCTTGTCATTGTGACTATTGTCGGCAGCCTCAATCTCTTCGGCAACTTTCCCATAACAACTGCTGGTGAATCTCTTCGGCAGCTCCAAATCAGTCGCATTTTGTGGCGTGCTCATTTGAATTGATGACATCTCCGGCGATATCGTTTGTTTTGTCTCGGAAATCTCGCCAGCGGGAAGCGGGCAGAACAAAGAATTATCTGAATGTTTCCACTGATGTGTTTTGATAGAAAAATACTGTATATTTGGCGTTTGAAATTTGGTTGCCGATAATAGTTGAAAGGTGCCGAAGCCGTAAGTCTCCCTACATCCAAACTCGCATAAAAAATACATCTTAAAAACCGCTAAAATTGAAACTGTGTAGATCCCAAAACTTTTCTATGACTTCAAGTCGATAAGAATTTAAGATTCAGTTTAGAAACATTATAAGCGTATAGATGAAGTTCCGTCAAATGTAATATTCAGAGAAGAATTCTTTCTATTTAGCTTATTATATTCTTCTTTAACGCTTCTACCAAGTATGGTCAATAGCGTCGGTCATTCAAAGTTGATTTTCTATAATGATAAAAAATCAGGTAAAAGGAAAGGTATGGGGTTTTAATGTTACACTTTTTTATTAAATTTAGGGGAGGGATTATAAGAGTATGTTTAAAACTACTAATTGAACTTTAACACTTTACTTTTTGCAAAAAATAAAAATACTAATTACTAGTGATTTTATTATATTATTTTATTTTTTTTTGCAAAAAATGAAATGATAAAGTTTAATTAGTAGTTTTAATGTTAATGTACAAGAGTTTATGTGGACACTTTCAGTGACGAACTGTTCATATTTCGATAAACTAATTCATTTAAGTAACCTGTCCACCGTTGTCATGAAAAAATGCATATCAGAATATATTGTATATTTAAAATAAAAGCATGGAACGAGCTCACCAAATTGATCATCCATCCCTGATTGAGCAGCTGTTTATTCAGCATGCTCATTTCACAAAAGTAAAATATCACTCCGGCGACGCGAAAACCTGAACTCGTTTGCACTCAGAGCGCTTGCAAACAAAAACGAGAAAAAAAAAATTCGGCGCGCGACGACACAAAAAAAGTTTTTTTTTCTGGTGAAGATGAAACGAAGCCATAACACAAGCCCTCAAGAGCACAAAACTAGAGAACCAGACAGCGGTTCAAGCTGAAAACCTGATCGATAGATCATTACTCATCAAGCTCTCAGCCCGATCCGCTGTTCACCTCTCCAGACCCGTGCTCCTGAAAATTTGGGGTTTAGTATCGATGCATCTTCACCTTCTGCTTGGGCTTTGATGAAGCACTGCCCAGCAGAACGCGTGCTGAATTGACTTTAAAACGAAGTGATCGATAATGGAAGATAAACGTCTAATTATCCACCACAAGGTACAAAAATACTATCAAAAGGAAATGCACGAGCTACTAAAAAAACTAAACATTTAAACCTTTACTTTTATGACAATGAACTTACACCATACTAATAATAACATAGAAACTATTACAAATTACGTGGAACTCTATGGAAGGTTAACTTTATTCCAAGCTTTTTTCACAGAAAAACCATGACCAAAATTCTGATACTGACATGAAATTTATTTGACCTTACTTAAAGCATAGCCTAAATTAAAAAAAAAAGATTTATAATTTTCTTATGAAAATGTAGCTTAAAATAGTTGAAAAAAGTGACTTTTTGACAAAAAAAGTGACTTTAGTTGAAACGACTTAAAAAAAGAGACTTTAAAGTGACTGGCTTAAAAAAAGTGACCAAGTCACTAAAAAGTGACTCGCTACCAGCCTTGCAATTTCGAGTTAATACCCGGGAGAGTCATCAAATGACTAATACTTTCGATCAACTTACTGAAATCTGTGAGATTGTCTAGGAAATTCGATAAAAATACCAAGTTTTTTTGTCACATTGGCATTTGTAACCGCATAACAGTCACATTGAGATTAAACATGTGCGTCATAATGCAGTAGCAACGAAATTTCTATCAGAATTATTTTCTGACTATTCACCCAACATGCGATATGAGTTGTACAAAATTTCAGCCTCAAATAAGGACTTATGAATTCTCAGTGATTTTTTGAAATTTTACTGCCCATAACTGCATATTTGTAACATCCGACAAAAGTAGGCATTGAGTAAATGGAATACCAAGTGTGCATTTTATGGCAGTATGGGAGGAAACTAAAATTTCTAAAAATTACCAGGAACTCAAAAGTGCTTATTTGAGGCTGAAATTTTGTACAACTCAAATCGCATACTAGGTGAACAGTCAGAAAATAATTCTGATAGAAATTTAATTGCCATTACATAACGAGGCTCATTTATAATCTCAATGTGTCTGTTATGCGGTTATAATTACCAATGTGACAAAACAACTTGGTATTTTTTTCGAATTTTCTAGAACAATCCCACAGATTTCAGTAAGTTGATCGAAAGTATTTATCATTTGATGACTCTCCATGGTATTAACTCCAATTTGTCAAAAATGTCGTGCAGTTATGGGCAGTTTAGTTCCCTCCCATACTGCCATAAAATGCAAACTTGGTATCCCATTTACTCAATGCCTACTTTTGTCAAATGTTACAAATATGCAGTTATGGGCAGTGTACCGATGCTGCGATTATCACGAGGAGCTCTTACTAGCTCGAAAGTTTAAATGAAATGAACCGAATCAGTCGAAAGTAGTATGTTTTACACAATTTGAATAGCAGACGATGTTCCTCCCTTTCGTATTCTTTGCCTTCTTCTGATCGACCAATCTGGGACATAAGGTATATGATGTTGATGTCTTGGTTAGGGATTTACATATGTTTGAAAATTCATGGACGCGTTCAGATGGACAATTAAACATTATTTCAATACTTTACTATAAATGGAAAAACACGAATATTATGCCTTTGAGCAAATTTTAAATATTTCTTATCAATGTGTGTAAAAGTTATGGAAATCGGAATTCGAAACCCAATACAAGTGATAATAAGACATTTGCAATGGATTTCTTTATTGAAACTAACATGTAGATCAATAGATGCTTATTACAACTGGTCAAGAATCAGTTTAGTGAAAAGTAGTTGCAATTTTAATACATTTCCCAATTTCCGTACTCAGGAATTTAGGAAGTGTTCCCCCTTTTATATAATAAATCAACGATGCTGTTAGAAATGCCATAGAATGATGAGTACTATGATGTCATTACGGTCCGACGGCGCTGCAGCGGCGTCCACGAGTAAATTCTCAAATTTAATGAGATCATATGGGATAAATTATGTGAACCAAATCAAGTTTTGTAAAATACCGCTAGATTTAGATCATGATAGATAAATCAGGAAATATTATTCAATAAACCCTTGTAACAACGTTTGATGGCCCTGAAAAGCCGATTGAGCTTATATGCTGTCACAGATGAACAGCACTACGGGATGTTATCTGTTGATTGCCATGGTTGAACAGGGAAACCCCAACGAAAGTGTATATGTGAATAAGTTCTCTGTTTATACGACAAACCCGCTGAGTATTTCATGAGTGCACAACAGCAACATGGTAGCGGATCACAGGGATTTAGTTGAAATCTGGAAAGGTAGCTCAATCTTGAAATCTTGAGCGATTTCATGAGCCAGACGCTCTATAAGCAGCTCCTCGGATCAGCCACTCAGGGAGCTTTGGTATTGGTGCCTAGCGGGCTTGTCTCTTGGGGGCGATCCATTAATTACGTAAGGGTTTATGGGGGGAGGGAGGGTTTGAGATTTCTTACGCGGCATACAATTTATTTTTAATTTTCATACAAAAAATCTTATCATGGGGGGAGGGGGGGTCGAAAAATCCCGAAAATTGTCTTACGTAATAAATGGACCGCCCCTTGACTGCATTACCGATGCTGAGTTTAGCACCAGTCGAAATCTGGAAGCGCAGATCGGTCAACCTAGAAATCTGGAGCGATTTCACAAACCAGAAGCTGGATTGGCAGTTTGAAGATTAACAGCTCAGCAGGTTTCTACACACCAAAAAAATCTTAGATTTACACGTAACGTTATTTTAGTTTCAATCATGTAAAGCCATCTCTCATGTATTATTCAATGATAAAACCTATAAACACATCTATTATATACAACATTGCACAGTGGTTTAGGAATCACTTTTACGCGGAAAGATGCATTTTGAGCTTTAGAATGAAACATTAGACAAAAACGGTCTTCTACAAAGTTGTTTGTATTAGTAAGGTCGTTTGTTTGGTGTTATTGAAAAATAGGGTGGACCACTTTTTCGTAGAAATTGTGTAACTAACTTTCTTATTTGTAGAAATTATATTATACATGCTTCAGAAAAGTCGTAAACCATTCAATTTCAAGCAACTTTGCCAAAAAAAGTTTTTTTGTATCTCTTAAATTGACCGATTTAGAGCTATTTTCCTATGGTGACATAGGGTGGTCCGAACAAAACTGGTTTTCTGGCTCTAGAGTTTTCAATTCAAATTTCTCATCAAAGTAGTCTATGAAACACTTTTAGAGCTCTAAAAAATGCGTAATTTGGTGAGTGAAGAAACTCGCTATCTCCTTCCGTTTGGGAGTTATTGTTGTTTTTCTCTCAAAAACATGCCTAATTTGATTGTGAATATCTCTGATTGGGGCCAATATAAAAAATATCTTTTGACGGCATTGAAAAGGCAAAATAAAATTGTATATTATATCAAAAAATTACAGATGTGTTATTTTTGTAACTCTAATAAAATGCCCTGAAAAACGAAGGATTTTTATCACATAAACTTTAATAATTTTTGAACTAAAATAGATATCATCAATATTTTTGCATGAAAATTTGCGTTTTGTTAAGTTCTTAAAGTCGTTCATAGACCGCTTTGACGAGAAATCTGTAATAAGAAAGATAGGGCTCTAAAACTATTTTGAAGATTTTCATGGTATGTATTTCTTCATTATTTTGCATTTTGAACATGAAAATAAAATTTTAGACAAAAATGATCTTCTACAAAATTGTTTCTAAAAATGTTAGCTTTCATACTGTGTCATTTAAAACTAGGGTGGCCCACAATATCACACAAATCATATATTCAACTTTTTTATTTGCAAAAATACTGGTATATACTCTAAGGCAAAGCGGTAGAACTTGAAATTTTGACCAACTTTGCCAAAAAAAGTTTTTCTGTAGCTCGAAATTTGTAGAATCTTGAGCATTTTTTCCTAATCATCGCAGGGAGGTCCAACAAAAAAAAGTTTTTCAACTCTAGTTTTTTTAATATTAGTTTCTCGTCAAAGTAGTCTATGAACGACTTTTGAAACTTAACAAAAATTTTCATGCAAAAAGATTGATGATATCTATTTTAGTTCAAAAGTTATCAAAGTTTTTGTGATAAAAAATATTTGTTTTTAAAGACATTTTATAAGAGTTACAAAAATAACACATCTGTAATTTTTTAATATAATATACAATTTTATTTTGTCTTTTGAATGCTGTCAAAAGATATTTTTTATGTTTGCCCCAATCAGAGATATTCTCAATCAAAGTAGGCATGTTTTTGAGAGAAAAACAACAATAACTCCCAAACGGAAGGAGATAGCGAGTTTCTTCACTCACCAAATTACGCATTTTTTAGAGCTCTAAAAGTGTTGCATAGACTACTTTGATGAGAAATTTGAATTGAAAACTCTAGAGCCAGAAAACCAGTTTTGTTCGGACCACCCTATGTCACCGTAGAAAAATAGCTCTAAATCAGTCAATTTAAGAGATACAAAAAAACTTTTTTTGGCAAAGTTGCTTGAAATTGAATGGTTTACAACTCTGCTGAAGCATGTATAATATAATTTCTACAAATAAGAAAGTTAGTTACACAATTTCTATGAAAATGTGGTCCACCCTAATTTTCAATAACACCGAACAAAGGACCTTACTAATACAAACAACTTTGTAGAAGACCGTTTTTGTCTAATGTTTCATTCTAAAGCTCAAAATGCATCTTTCCGCGTAAAACTGATTCCTGGACCATAGTGCATTGTTACCAAATTCCTTAATATTGAACGCGAAACGCCTTCTCTCAAAAAATGTTGCTTGCAAAACGGCTCGATTTACATGATTTTCCCGCTGAAAATTCAATCATAAATAATGCACATGGAATGACACGCCGTCGATCCATCCATGTGCATTATTTTTGGCAGAACATTCAACGTGGAATCATGTAAACTGAGCGATCTTGTTTTCAATTTCACTTTCAAGATGCAAGAAATTATGCAACATTGGCGAATGTTGGATGCAAGATCATGAAATGTTTCAGTTTCACTCAAGTTTGCAAACATTCCTGAACGCGATGAGGCAGTTTACATTATATATCGTTTAATGTCAAATGATAATTCGATTCACATGATAATCATGAAAGTTTACGTGACATGTAAATTTAAGATTTTTTTGCTGTGTAGCAGCGAGGTACTTCTCGCTAAGCAAGTTCGGAGGAGCTCTTACCAGCTCGAAAGCGGAAATGGAATGAAACTGAATCATGTTTTATAACCTTAGAAAAGCAGATGATGCTTCTCCCTTTTGTGCTCTTCGCTTTCTGATCGACCAATCTGGGAAATGGGTATGTGCCAATAATGTGTTGGGCTTAGAATTACTTGAAAATTGCGGAGAATTCTAATGCGTGAGAAATTGATCAATCATGAATTGTTGGAAGGGTTTACATCGACTAAATATTCAATACGAGCTATTGATAATCAATAGTTTTCTTTATTATGAAGGTAAATTTCTGATCCATGGGTGCCAAAATTATTACAATTGTTCAATGAGAACGTCTTTTCAAAAGCATTCGAAAGATGTCGCAATTTTGTTACATGTGATAATTTTCCTAATCAAAGTGTTTCCACAAAATATGGAACATCAAAGACGCTGTTGGAAATGCCACTCTAGTTTACAATCGTTGTGAAATGCTGAGCACTCACCCCGACAGCACTGCAGCAGCGTCCGCGAGTACAACCTCAAATTGTTGAGTAGGCCGTCCCTTATTTTTCGAAAATGCGAAATGTTATAAGTTCGTCATTGTAAAGTGCTCGTTTCTGTAAGAAAAAAATTAGGTAAAAATTTTAAGTCCGTATGTGGACGCTAAGTGGTCCCCCAACGACCCTAAAGGTATTGGGTGTAAATGATCCCCGTGCGCCAAATCGAGCTCGCTGCTCTAGTGTACGCAACATGAGTACGAAAAGCCACTAGTAACAGATTGATAATCAGCATAGAATTTTAAGATAATCAATATTTTATACTGTGGATATCTTCATAACACTGCATGCTGACATAAAATCATAACTACTAAGGATCGTTCAAATATTACGCAACGCAACAGAGGGAGGGAGGGGGTCTTCCATAATGTTATGGTCCATACAAAAATTTTAATTATTTTCATACAAAAGCTGTTATGTGGGGGAGGTAGGGGCTCTAAAATTGTCAAATTTTGAGTTACGTAATATTTGAATCATCCCAAAGAAAACAAACTACTATGCTGACTATCAATGCGCGCAGGACAATTTGTTACTGGTGGCTCTTTGTATTCATGCTGTGTGCACTAGAGCAGCGAGCTCGATTTTGCGCATGGGGTTTTCTACGCCTAATACCTTCAGGGCCTTTGGGGGAGACCACTTAGCGTCCACGTACGGACTTAAAATTTTTATCTGATTTTTTTTCTTACCAAAACGAGCACTTTACAATGACGAACTTCTAACATTTCGCATTTTCGAAAAATAAGGGACGGCCTATTGTTGAGTCATAAATTATTCATGACAAATGAAATTTTGTATGAAGCTGTGAAATTGATTCAGGAATATAAGAAGTCATAAATGAAGTCGGAAGTATTTCTCTCTTAACTCTTTTTCACTTATTTGATGGCCCTGAAAAGGGCCGATGGCCGATGCTTTTACAGATAAATAACACTGCGGGATGTTATCAGTCGATTGCCAAGGTCAGACGGGGAATCTTTAACTCAAATGTATAAATTTGAGCAAATTATTTGCTTATACGACGAACCAGGTGAATGTTTCGTGGCGTGAATGGCGCACAACAGAGACGGGTAGTGGATCACCGGGCTCAAGTCGAAATCTGGAAACGTTGCTCTCTCTTGAAATCTTGAGAGTTTTCACTAGTCCAACGCTCGCTTAGCAGCTCCTCGGTATTTGTTCCTAACGGGATTGCTTCTTGACCACCAAAGCTGAATTTATCACGAGTCGAAATCTTGAAGCGCGGGTCAACAGCTCCTCGGCCGATGAAATTTGCGGCGGCAATGACGATGGCTGGGTGCACGCAAACAAGCGGTGAACCACAAAGTGAGAATGATTCACCCGACCGCGTTCACAGTTCGACCGCAAATTCTCCTGTGCACTGCTTCCTCTTCTTCTCCTTGGCGGCGGCAGCGATGATAGCTTTGGCTTCGGACGGCATCTTCTCTCGCTCGCTTGACAGTTTGGTTTGAGCGAAGCAAGACAAACGGGGGTCCTTCGCTATCGATGTCTGTGCCTGAGAAGCACGACCGGTCAGAGCAAGCCGATCTGTTACCTGCTGAGATGCGATCCAAGCGGAGAGTGAAAAGCAAATGACGTTAACTTTTCTCTAGCACTCCTAATTATAGATTTGCTTAAAATCAACGTTCTCCTTTAAAACAGTTATTAAACTATTTGGACAGGTATGTGGGATTCAGTAAGTTAACGACATGAACCTTTGATGTCTTGTCTTTCGATTAAGGTGCTAATCAAGGGATATCGTTAAGCCAACAAAAAGTTATAAACGTTTAAAATATTTCATGCCGTAACGTAACGTTCTTGGTTTTGAAATTCCAATTTCACTCCTGTCAGAGGGGAAAGACGTAGTTCTACGTCAAAATCGGAGTGTATACCCAGAATTAAGTATATAGTCCATGGATTATAGTGAAATAGTACGCCAGCTCAGTCTTTGTCGTACCATACTAAACCACATATTGAGAATGTTTAAGGTCAACTCAACTCAAGTCCCACAAGTTAAGTACATTGATGTTGGTACTCCATTTGTAAGTAAGAAAATTGCGTAGCTCATCGATCATTGTCACCCGATTTTATTAAGAACACTAAGCTGGCATTGGGCTCTACCTCAGGAACGAAAGAAATACCAGCCTTGTGCTCAACATACGTTTTTTGTCAGTGTGTCTTCTATAAGTGTTATACAACTTGAACAAGAACTCAATGAAAGACTGAATGGATATAGGAACTCTATTATCAGCTTTTCTTTCGCCAACGAATAGATAACAGACTAAAAACAAGTATGCAATTAAGATAAATGAATTACTAACGTTGTGCTAGGATACCAGCCAATAGAAATCAGTCTGCAAATAAAACTACAACATGTTGTCTGTCTTAGGAGTGATTTCAGTCAACATGATTTCTATTATATTCGCTACAGAAATAGAGTCTCCTTTTATAATCGATGTTATTCATCAATCATTTCCCGAGGAGATTAACAACCAATTCATAGAAGAAGTTCATCAAAATAGTCAGTTTTTATCCTTATCAGCTGACCTAGAGAGAAAAATACAGAATCATGTGTCGTCAGTACGACACTATCTTCCAACTACAACAGCCGTTGATAACTTTTTGAAGCAATTCCATTCAAGTCAGCTAACCGAAGTGCAGAACGCATTGAGAGAAGCTCTAACTATTGGGTTGACAGAAGCAAATAAAGAAAAACCAGCTGTTAGCAAACCGATACCGTCACCTCCAATCAGCCCTCAACGCTTGCAGCAGATACTACCGGAAAAGCTTCAGCGGGAAATATTGGTGGAATTATTCCTGCGAGGTGGCCTGGATCACCTATCGCCGAACCTTCGCAGAAAAGTTCATGCGGAATTGGAACAACTCCGAAATGCGTATACTCCGCCACCAGACAGCAAAATTGAAGAATTCATTCAACATTTCCCATCCAACATAAGGCAAGACATTCGTGACGTAGTAGCAGAAGCCAAATCTTCGGGACATTTACCCCATTCCAACGATAATCTAAAATTAGAGATTAAAAACTTTCTACAAGGCAATGAATTATCAAATGAAAAGATGTAAGTTGTTCCATGTTCATGTAAAATAAAAAATTATATTAGGCAGAGTTTGATTTTGTTTGAAATTTGAGATAAGTTATTCAAATTGTACACTGTGTTCGCAACATTGCAAAAAACAACATAACTGACCAATTTATTGGAATCCTTCTCGTATTGAAGATATATCTTCTTGAAGACAAAAAATAAAGAGCCTTTGGTTGATTTGGGAATATTATACTTTGAGTTTAGGAAGGAAGCATGAGGAAAAATGTTCCATTGTTGCAAGTACAAAGCTAGGACAGGACGTGACAGCTCAATTAGGACTGCCCCGTTGTTTTTCAGTCGATAACCTTGACGATACAAAAGCCAGTGTTACCAGTATCCATTTTAAGCAAATCGTGTTAACAAATTCAAAAATCAAGGTTCATAATTTGATTTTTGCGTGCACGCTTCACTCATTTAGTGCAATAGAGGATGCTATATTTTTAAAACTCAGGTTAAAATTCAAAACCAGCAATATTTTTAGAGAGATTTGGCCCAAATTCCATCATATTGGTCTCAATTAGCTATTTTTTATTTATTTTCACATTGTAGGAGCACATGCTTTGAACATAACATCGAATATAAATTGATTTGAAACTAAAAGATTTAATGAAAAATTTCTAAACTTTTGATAGATACTCTAATTTATAAACTAGCAACACGGCCGGACTAGCAACAAAGTGCCCTGTTGCAATCAAACTCAACGATGTGAAAGTAGGCCTTTGACAAAACGACCAATGAGAAGTGGTCTTTTTGACAGGCAAATGGTTTCATTTTTGTACTTTGACCTGTCACGTCTTGTCTTAGGTACAAAGAAAACATAACTAAACATTTTTGCAATCTACTACAAATGACACGTAGGCTTCGTTTCTTAGCGAAGAAGGCCTGTGTCACCCGAAAATAATTTTTTTGGATACCCGAACATCTCTTTCAATGCCATAATTTTCATAAACAGAAACTTTTGAAAACAGTTTACCTTCAGTTCAATAGTAAACTGCGTGAATATCTAAATTTTCTGGCAACTCATTCATTTAACTGATCACTCACGACATCCGGCATTTATTTCCAACAGAGATAGAAGATCATTGGTTTACACTAGAAGTCATATATTTAGCACAGTTGTTTTACAATTATTCCTCATCACGAGAAACATCATTATCAGCGTTTGGAAGCTGATATCATGCTGCAAGGTTTTCATAGATTATACAATTCAATACCTTTTTTTGGTATCTTAAAAAAATCACTGTGACTAATGAACTGAAATTGAACAATGCACCATGAGATAAGTTATACATATATTATAATTCATCTTCCGAATCAGTGATAGATAACAAGTAATGGTATATATATTGCCCCGGTTCCACAAGTCCAGTAGTCAGTTTCAAGGCTCGAGTTTAACAATGAAGTTCATTGCGGTATTCCTGTTGGCTCTAGTGGCTGTAGGTAGCTGCGGCTCCGTCCGGAATCGTTCCACCCGTTCGGTGTCGCAAGAGACACTGGACATGGTGTTTGACGCATTTGTGTACACCTACCGTACGATCGTTGAAAACTATCCAGCAGATCTACTTCAAGAAATTGTCCATGAAGTGCTGGAAAATGATGGTGCATTCAACTTTTCCCCGGAACTTCGTGCCAAACTTGATGACAAACGCGTTGAACTGAGCACTAAACTGAAGGTTGTCATGGTGGAAATTGCTGCTAATGGAGAAGCCCTTCCGGACGAGATCATGGACAAACTGCACGAATACTTCGACTACGGTGTAGACTACATGATCTCTTTGACTCCGTTTGATTTGATGGAAGAAATCACCAAGGAGGTTTTGGCTAACGGAGGTGCATTCGACTTCAGTCCGAAGGTTCTAAGTATGCTCGAAGACACCAAAGTAGTGTACAAAGACGGCAGCAAGAAGCTGTTGGACTACGAGTTTGAAGTGTTCGAAGGTTTGATCGACCTGGAAGACGAATTCCGTCAAAAAATCTACTCAGCCATGGATTACATGGTTGATCGTTTCTTCGATGCCATTCCATGGGATCTTCTAGAAGATACCGTTTACTTCGTTCTTAGCAACGATGGTTCCGTTGACCTCTCGGACGAGCTGTGGGAACGGATTGAATCCACTAAAGATGACCTTCGCGAGCAACTGCGTGAAGCTTTGGATTATGTTGAAGAGCTTCTTGGAGGTGAAATGAAGCGTGTACTACTGAAGTAATGAAGTAATGTGACATCACGTTCTATTTATATGTATAAATTGGAATAAAAACTTTTTGCATCTAAAAATGGTTATTATTTTACCTATGTTGTGTGTTTTTATTTTAAAGTTATTTTTTCAGGAGCCTATTGAAAACTAGTTGTTTGGTCATACGTTGTATTACCAAGAAATATGTGATTGTAATTTTATGATTAAAGTCACTGTAAGTGTAACAACTATTATTCAAGTTAACGAAGTAGTAACTTTTGGTTCAAACAAACACATCAGAACACAACATTAACATAACTGTGGATAAATGTCAACCCAATGATCGGTTTTCGAGTAAAATGTTTCTTAACAATATTTCCTGAGATATCTACGTGATCTATTGGTATGATTGTATTAGTAACTGTTAATGAAATAGTAAAGAAATGAGTGTTCGCTGCCAACTTATCCAGTGTGGACACATTGCAGACTGGTGTAGAAAGCTTCGTACTTCGTACCCGTCGCATTATGGTCTGTGAATAAGATTGACGAGGCAATACGCTTTACGGTAGGGGGTCGTCCATTTATTCACAGCTCGAACAAAAAGTCGATCTGAATCCATAGAGACGGGACACCCCGGGCTTGAAAGTATAAAAAACATAATGGCGTTTTCAGAATGTTCGTGTCTGCCCAGGTCGTTTTAAAGATATACAGAATTCATGTGCCATATTATGTTTTAAACTTGACATTCAATATGAAGAGTTGTACAAAGATTGGCATGGACTCCCCCCTTTTTTGTACCCTCCTCATTTTTAAAGTATCGCAAATGATGGATTATTTGATATAAATGGTTGAAATAAGCAATTTTAGTGATACTACAACCCACCAGCTATCTCTCCAGAAATATCATGGTTTGTAAAAAACCCCTTGACCATACTGTGGAGCCGTCCATAAATTGCGTGTTCATTTTAGGAGGGGAGGGTATTTTCAAAGGTTACGGTTCACATGAATAAAAATAAAAAATTGATGAGTCCACAAGGGGAAGGGGGATGAAAAATACCAAACACATAACCACGTGATTTATGGAGGATCCCTTGCAGGTTATTTTGTTCCTTGTTTACTATAATGAATTTAAGATCTAACAGACTGACGAACTAAATTCTTTTGTTCTTTTGACTTTTACTGTGCGCCGTATGATGGTGCTGTCTCGCTCACGAATCTATGACAAAAGGTCGAAAGACAAACGGTCGAAAGGACAGAAGGTCGAAAGAAAAATGGACGAAAGGACAAAAGGTCGAAGAACAAAAAAGAAGGGACAAAAGGTCGAAAATCTTTTTTAAAAGAAGGAAAAATTTCCCACCATGGAAATCAGTTTCGACCTTTTGTCCTTTCGACGTTTTGTCTTTCGACCTTTTGTCCTTTCGACGTTTTGTCTTTCGACCTTCTGTCCATAAACCCTCACTCACGGGCTACGTGAAAACAGAGCGCACAGTAAAAGTCAAACGTTTTATAGCATACATAGGCTCATGACAATACTTCATTTGGTCACAAAAAGTGCATTTATTTATTCTTCACGGAGATCTACAATTCATTGAGGTAATGGTAAAATTAATTTGCAGCTATATTATCTTCTGCTTAATTTTTTGTACATCACCTTTTTATACTTTTGCTACAATGTAAGTTTAAATTTCGGATTGAAAAAAATGAAATGGTTCATGATATCTACTTTTTATTGACTTTTTTTTCTACATGTATTGAAAAACGAAATGTTTTCGATCGTTGTTCGATGTCCTTAAAATCTTGATGTGCTCGCTCGCCTTGCTCGTCTGAAAAATTTCCAAGATTTGAAGGAAATCTTTCAAGGTGACAAATCAAAAAATGCATTTTCAATATAACATGAATGTCTAGCTTGTTATAGCTTGCCTACATGTTACTTAAAAGTTATTTGTACTTATGACGACAAAACTGAACGTTTGTCGTCATAAGTAGTCTTGAGACCTTTCTCAAGTGACTATAAATCCCCTGAAGAGATCAATCATTATGAAAAAGAAAATCTGGAGGAAATTACCAAAACCCCACTCAGTGCCGTGTGCCAAAAGTGGGGTCATGGTACAAAAATTGCCGCATGGATGCTAAATGCACGATTTGCTGAGGTTCTCCTCACGCTAAGGACGTCTGTCCAGTGAAGGAAGATACCGAAAAGTTTATATGCGCAAATTGCGGGGCAATCATAAGTAAAATTTTTGGGCTAGCCCTTCGCGTAGGCGAGTCGTCGAGGCTCGTGCCTGGCAGATGAAAGATAATATCCGTTTCGATGACGGTCTTTTCCGGAATTTCCCTGGTAGAGTTTCAAACAATGCTCATTTT
Organism: Aedes aegypti; assembly: GCF_002204515.2. Taxonomy (NCBI): domain Eukaryota; kingdom Metazoa; phylum Arthropoda; class Insecta; order Diptera; family Culicidae; genus Aedes; species Aedes aegypti. Next base: position 168,518,863 of record NC_035107.1, read on the forward strand.
TCAGTTAACGATCGCTTGATTAGGAATCATACCCATCAGGAAGATTATAATCATGCTCATTCACAAACTAATATAAATCCGTCGGGTAGCCGTTCGAATCTTTTATTTCGAATGTATCTACCCAAGGAAAATCCTTTGCCAATATCGTAGCAGGTAATTTGATCCCCATACCATAAGTACCCATTCTAATTGTTTCAAATCAAATGAAAAAAAAAACCCTGTCGCCACAGGAAACTTCTACTCCGCCTCTTCGTCTACCGAAAATTCTAACGGAAAATCATCAGATAATGTGCCCACTTCAAGTGATATGTCTGCCTCTGATTTTAATCTTCTAACTGAACAATTGAATCTACTAATTGATGCAATGTTCAAAGCCACCACTATGACTGAAGCAGTCCAAGTAGGTGTAAAATTTACAAATCAAATTGTTATTGGATTACGTTTTTCTAATGGATCCAAATAATAATTTAATTATTTTAAATTGGAATGCTCGTTCTCTGAATGGTAAAGAGGACGAGCTGTTTAATTTTCTTACAGCTAATAACGTGCATATAGCAGTTATAACTGAAAAGTATTTGAAACCTGGATCTAAACTCAAAAGAGATCCTAACTTTTTTGTTTATCGTAATGATCGACTTGATGGGGCATGTGGGGGAGTTGCAATCATCATTCATAGGCGTATAAAACATCAACTGTTTTCGTCATTTGAAACTAAATTTTTTAAAACTTTAGGTGTTTCAGTTGAAACACAGCTTGGTAAATATACTTTCATAGCTGCCTATTTGCCTTTTAAGTGCTCTGGACAGCAAGTTAATTTGCTCCAAACTAACATGCGAAAATTGACTCGCAATAAGTCAAAATTTTTTGTCATTGGTGACTTTAATGCCAAACATCGGTCATGGAATAATTCTGAAAGTAATTCCAAGGGCAGAATTTTATTTGATGGGTGCTCTTCAGGATATTTCTCAATTCAATACCCTGATAGCCCTACATGTTTTTCCTCTTCTAGAAATCTTTCTACGATTGATTTGGTCTTAACCGACTCTAGTCATCTTTGTAGCCAACTGATTACTCATGCTGATTTTGATTCTGATCATGTCCCTGTTACGTTTCAAATATACCATGAAGCGATTCTCAATCCTATCAGCTCCACTTTCAATTATTTTCGAGCCGACTGGAATATATATGAAACATATATTGATTCTAATCTTGATGTTAACATTTTTTTACAAACAAAACTTGATATTGACAATGCTCTTGAAACTTTAACAAATTCCATTGTTGAAGCCAGGAGCATTGCAATTCCAAAATGTGAAATTTGAATCCGTGATTATAGACGATGATTTCAAACTCTTGATCCGCCTTAAAAATGTGAGGAGAAGGCAATTTCAACGCACTCGCGATCCTGCTATGAAAATTATATGGCAGGATTTGCAGAAAAGAATCAAGAAACGTTTTGCACAATTAAGAAACAAAAATTTTGAAAATAAGATTTCTCAATTGGACCCTGGCTCTAAGCCCTTTTGGAAATTGTCTAAAATTTTGAAAAAACCTCAGAAACCAATACCGGCATTGAAAGACGAAAACAAATTATTACTAACTAATTGCGAAAAAGCTCAAAAACTTGCTATGCAGTTTGAAAGTGCGCACAATGTTAATTTAGGACTTACTAGTCCAATCGAAAATCAAGTTACTCAGAACTTCGAAAACATTCTCAATCAAGAGAACGTTTTCGAAAATGCCTGTGAGACTGATTTGGAAGAAGTGAGAACTATTATTAAAAAATTCAAAAATATGAAAGCTCCTGGCGATGATGGAATTTTCTACATCCTCATCAAGAAACTTCCAGAAAGTAGCTTATCATTTTTAGTTTATATATTCAACAAATGTTTTCAATTAGGGAAATTGTACCAGTTATGGCTATAGTGGTTCCCTATTTGGCCATATGTGTTTTCTCGAAAATATTCAAATTTTGAAAATTTTTGAATGTTTAAACATCAAGATTCATTTGATATTAAACTACTAAAACACACAGAATGATTAAAAATTTGAAAATAATCAAATTATCACGTATGGCGAAATAGGAAACCATTATGTCCATAACTGGTACACCTACCCTAGCATATTTTCCTGACAAATGGAAAAATGCTAAGGTTGTTCCAATTTTAAAACCAGACAAAAATCCTGCAGAAGCTTCTAGCTATCGTCCAATCAGTTTGCTTTCCTCCATCAGTAAACTTTTTGAAAAGGTCATTTTGAACAGAATGATGGCCCACATCAACGAAAATTCAATTTTTGCCAACGAACAGTTCGGATTCCGCCATGGACATTCGACCACTCATCAACTTTTACGTATAAAAAAATTGATCCATTCCAACAAATCTAAAGGCTATTCTACTGGTCTTGTTCTAGCCATAGATAAATCATTCGACAGTGTTTGGCATGAAGGCTTGATCGTTAAATAAAAAAAACTGTAATTTTCCAACATACATTGTTAGAATCATTCAAAGTTATCCGTCAAATCGTACACTTCAGGTTAATTATCAGAACTCCAGGTCTGAAAGACTTCCTGTAAGAGCTGGTGTTCCTCAAGGCAGCATTTTGGGACCAATGTTATACAATATTTTCACATCTGACTTACCTGAGTTACCTCAGGTATGTCAAAAATCCTTGTTTGCGGATGACACAGGCCTCTCCGCCAAAGGACGAAGCCTGCGTGTCATCTGTAGTCGATTGCAAAAAAGTTTGGATATTTTTTCTTGATAATAAACCTTCGAGCTGTTTAGTGGAATACTTATAAGTAGATGAAAAAACCGAATTTAGTATTATACCATTTAATTCCACTATAGTTTGTATCTTTTAACAGATACGCGTATTTCCACCTCAACTGTAAGGCCGTCTCCAGTGTCGTGTACTAGACTCGACTTCAGAAGTCGTTGACATTTCAGTTTATTTTGATGCTCCAAATATATGCATGAAATAGTTATTTATGCAACAAGTTGCAAAATGATGATTTTTACAGCACGAGTTGTACGTTTATCCAACGAGGCTCGCCGAGTTGAATAAATACAACGAGTGCTGAAAAAATCGAGTTTTGCAACGAGTTGCATACAACATTTTTTGCTATTTCGAAAAATGCTATTGAACTGAATGAACTCTAAGCATGAACAAATATTTAAAGAGAACCCACATGGGCATACAGCCATGCGTAGTTTCAATTCAGTATTTTTCAATCACGTAGGCTGTGAAAGAGTAGTACCCATGAATGTCTCATATTGTCTCACTCCCCATAGGTATCATGCAGAGCTATACTTCCTATTGGATGAATGAACAGGTAAGACATCGAGGACAGTAGCTGACTACAAATGCTGGACGATCCGATCCCACATCCCACCTGTGTCGGAACTAGATCGCACAACGGGCTTAGACTCTAGTGAAGTGACTCGCCGTGTAAACCAAATGGACAATCACTTCACTCGAGTCGGAAATTGTCACCTCGCTATATGATACCGCCGTGCGGGGTGACATTGGGCCTAGGGGGTGACTTTGACCGCCTCTTTCGATGCATCTCATGGCTAGTAGAAACTTCGTAAAACTAATCTATGACCATCTATTAGTGATTTAGATTGTATTCTTGAAGCTTGACACATTGTTTTCATTATTCTAACATTAGCTTGCTGTAAAAATATTGGCCCAAAGTCACCCTTATGGCCCAATGTCACCCCGCTCGACGGTACCGACAATTCTCACCTCACGCCGATTCTACGACCGGCGCACAGTGCGTTGCTGCATAGACAAAAATCAAATTTCAAATTATTTTATCCGACAATATTAAGTATCCACAAGTGTTTATAGATAGCATCTGTTATTGAAACATGTATTTATAAGCTATACAATGCACTAAAACTACCACAACAAGCGTCGAAAGTGACAGTTGTCGGAGTAGCAGAAAAACTAGATTTTGTCGCATGTTTTCAGCAATCTTTCAACTAGCATGGAGAGTGTTGAAACCAATATATTCATTCAAAATCTAAAAGAGAACATGACTGAAGGGTGGTAAAGTATATTTGATGTGATAAGAATACCAGTTTTTACTTAGAATATGAGAAATCGACACGTTGAGTTGGCTATGAAATCAAACTTATAGTATTTCATGTAACTTGTCTTATCGATTCAAAAAAAGTTCCACCGAGTTCCACCCCAAATCATGCACAGACATGTTTCTTAGAGTGTCCTCTAAGAGGTCTGAAAGATACAGCTGCAACTCCCTGCAACTCTTTGAGATTTTTATCCATATTTAGGTATACTCCTTAACCAGCACAAGTATGAAAATGAGTTGCTTGTGATAAAAATCCTAAAATCTTGCAACATTTTGTGGTCTCGACTCAATCAGACATTACACCAGAGCAAGTTTATGCTTAAATAATTTATTTCAAATGTGATTTCGAAGATTTTATTCAAATTTTATATTAAAACTGAATAATTGAAAAAAATAAATCGACCTTTTTTACTTGGAGGCGTATAAGTCACTTTTGCAGCTACGAGTGAGAAGTGACATATTTGCAAATAATTTCTTACATCATTATGAGCAATAATAGTACAAATTGCTAGGTTTTCCTTGGAAAATAATGAATTTGGCGCTTGGGACAGTTTTGCGATTATATGTCATTTATGCAAATTGTAGCTTTTTTGAGCAGAAACAACTTTCCATTACATACCAAGGTGCTCAAATGGCTTGATCTTCCAGTTTTGATTTTTGTCCCGCATCTTCATACATTCAACGCACTGTGCGGCGACCCCAAGAATCAGATACAATTGTGCTTATTCAGTGCGGCATGGCGAGATGAGTCGGTGAGGTGTCGACTCGCTTCAATTTGATTAACATTAGTTGCCTCACGTCACCCGAGGTGAGAACGACTCATCTCGACTCACACGCAGCGCAGAATAAGCATGGCATGAAGAGACTGGGTTATTAGGTAGACGCCTACCAAAACAGTACTGAAAAGAGCTACTTTTCAGCACCAAAAATAGTGCTGAAAAGTAGCACTTTTCAGCACTGTTTCTTTCGGTAGGAAAAGTAGGCCGTTATGTTGATCAACTCAACTTAAGGGGCCCAGATAGCCGTAGCGGTAAACGCGCAGCTATTCAGCAAGACCAAGCTGAGGGTCGTGGGTTCGAATCCCACCGGTCGAGGATCTTTTCGGGTTGGAAATTTTCTCGACTTCCCAGGGCATAGAGTATCTTCGTACCTGCCACACGATATACACATGCAAAAATGGTCATTGGCATAGTAAGCTCTCAGTTAATAACTGTGGAAGTGCTCATTAGAACACTAAGCTGAGAAGCAGGCTCTGTCCCAGTGGGGTCGTAACGCCAGAAAGAATAAGAAGATGTTGATCAACTTCTCAATGAAAGGTTGATTGATTTGCAACGGAATCGCAAAAATACACTCAAATTTACAACATATTTTTAGCTGTGTAGGCAACAGTGTGACGATTGACGGGACTCGTTCAAGGTGGTCGGATCCATGTTGAAGGCTGATAATAACGTAAGTCGTGAAATACGAATGCGATCGTTTAGCCAACTACGGCTTCAGAAGATTCAGCTTTCAACAATTGTTCACTCCCACATCAAATGTACCATATACAAGACGCTTATGAGACCGATAGTCCTCTAAGGGCATGCAAAGTTCACCATGTTGGAGGAGGACCAGTACTGCCCATAACTGCGTAACAGTCACATTCGACATTTTTGACAAATTGGAGTTAATACCATGGAGAATCATCAAATGATAAATACTTTCGATCAACTTACTGAAATCTGTGGGTTTGTTCTAGAAAATTTGAAAAAAATACCAAGTTGTTTTGTCACATGGGTAATTATAATCGCATAACAGACACATTGAGATTTTAAAAGAGCCTCATAATGTAATAGCAATAACATTTCTATCAGAATTATTTTCTGACTATTCACCTAGTATGCGATATGAGTTGTATTCACCTAGTATGCGATATCAGCCTCAAATAAGCACTTTTGAGTTCCTGGTAATTTTGAGAAATTTTAGTTTCCTCCCATACTGCTATAAAATGCACACTTGGTATTCCATTTACTCAATGCCTACTTTTTTCGAATGTTACAAATATGCAGTTATGGGCAGTGTATGCTTCGGAGGTTTTCGAACGCTGAATTCTTAGGACAATTTTTGGTGGCGCACAGAAGAACGATGGGTAGCGGCGAGAGATGAACTATGAACTTGCCCAACTCTACGACAAAGTCAGCATTCAGGTGGGGAAAGCTGGAAGAATACGATGGGCAATGCATGTTCAAAGAATGTTGAACAGAAACCTTGCAAAAATGTTATTCGCTTTGCATCGATATGTACAACATTTGTCGAGCGTGGGGCAAAACCGAGGATAAAGTGATTGTTGATTCAGTGTTATCTGTTAGATGTTAAATAAATTAATAAAATGAAGAAATATATGGGTTGCATGAGGACGTTGGTAAAAGAATGTAAAAGGAATGAAGATTTGTAGTGCTTATTTTGTGGGACTTAACATCTAATTTTTGGTGAATGATGCAGAAATATTTGTGAATTAAAATTTCTTTATTTCATTTAGTAGTTTATAATTTGCATTATTTCACTGCTCATATCTATGATTAATTCGTGTTTTCAATATGATTGTCTGGGGTGACCATATTCTTTGGGAGGTTCTTCATTAACTGCTGTAAGTCTTCCCACACTTCTGGGTGTGCCGAAAGAAATTCATACATTTGTTTTACAATGACGTTTCGTTTGGTATCCACTGCTTGTATCCATGGCTTTAAAATATCTGGCTTGGGCTTAGTATCAACTGGCATGGAACTATCGTCTCCCTCTGGTATTTCCGATTGCTGCGGCAATTGACCGATTAGCTCTTGAATCCTATCCCAGAAAACTGTTCCGTCCAATGATGGTGCAAAGTTGTCGTAGTGTTGATGTATCGAGTTCTCGATGTCGGCTTTCACTTCAACGTTCACCGTAACTATGTCACCAACTGTATTGCCCGAGATGGTTTGATCGCCTTGAACTAGTGCCAATAAGAGGCAAGACAAAATTGCAATTAAAGAGTTCATTTTGATTGAATGCTTACCATTATAACTTTTTCCTCATTTATATACGGTACTTTGCAACTATGTGCATTAGGGTGGGTCAATTTCACATCAATATTTTTTAGTTATAGTCGGTCATGTAAATGGTGCCACATTTTGGGGACGAGTGGTTTTCTGGTCGATCCTAGCATAGAGCAAAATTGTAAAACTTACCTGCAAAAAAAAAAATCGTTGTTTTAGTTTCAGGCATTTGTGGTCTTCAAAAAATCAGGAGAACAAAACGGTCATCTGCGCTGAAAGCACTAGCGCATGTCCAATCGACCAAATTTGCACCAAACGCTTAGTTCTTCAGATTTTTGCTACTAGAAATTAAAGATGAGGATTCGTTCTACATTCAATAGTTGTTATTATCATCATGAAAAATTAAATATATAATGTCATGCTTTGATTGCTGATGGTTTCAACTTTTGTATAACAGGTGACCCACCCTATGCACATAATTGATGTGATAATCAAAATAATGCTGAAATGATGGCTCGATTGTTTATTATCATTTATCTGAGATTGATTGATTATTTTACTCTCCATCTATTTTTGATCCAGGTTGACAAATGGTGGGAGGATTACGCCTATCTAACCTTGCGCATGCCACTGATGCCGTATTGTGTAATGGCACAACCTTTGATATTCGAAGCCGTAGGACTTGACCCTATTCCGGAGAATTTTTTGAAAAGTGCTGCCATATGCTGTTCCATCAATATGCGTTTCTGGAAACTGCTACGAACGGAAAAACTGCGCCCTATTGTTAGCGTCGATAAGAAGACGAAATTTTCTTCAGATCTTTATAAACGATTATTCAATACGGTACGAACACCGGGCCTAGAAATGGATAAAATAGTAAGCTACTTCAAAACAGAGAAGGAAGGCCATTGCCCTTCGCATATATTGGTAATCTACAAAGGAAGAATGTTCAAAATTGAAGGTCTTTTCGAAAATGGTGAAATTTTGGCGCCACAAGACTTCCTTTTATGTTTCCAGCAAATCCAATATCGTGTAGACAGTGAGAATGTCAACGATGCAGATGTACCTGTATTAACTAACGACGATAGAACATCATGGGCTCGCAACAGAACTCACCTGCTGGAATTGTCCGAGAACAATCGAAACGTCATGAAGGACGTAGAGAGTGCCATTTCTTTATTTTCATTGGACACAAATTGTCCCGACAACCATTCAGAAGTGGCTGCCATTACATTAGCAGGCGATTTACATTCCAGGTGGGCGGATAAAAGTTGTGCTACAGTGTGTTTCAAGAATGGTAGAATGGGTTGTATTGGCGAGCACTCCTGCTACGATGGAACGATTTCCGTTTCAATGAGCCTTTACGCTATGCTCAGCGTATTCGAAGATGGCATTCCAGATTGGACAGTACCCCCGAGAAAATTGGTTCAGCCCGTAGAACTAGTATTTGATTTGGATGACCAAATTCGAACAGAAATTGTTCGAATGAAAGACGTTTCTGATAAAGTGGTAACATTCAAGATTGAATTTGGAATGATGATGTGAAATGCTAATCCATTTTTTTAAAACAACATTTTAGCAAAACTGTGTTGCAGTTACCGTAGATCAATTCGTTGGGTATGGAAAAGAGTACATGAAATCACAGAAAATCCACCCGGATTCCTGGATCCAGACTGCTCTATTGTTGGCTTATTATAGGCTTCATGGAACCTTTGCTCCGACATATGAGACGGCAATGATGCGGCAGTACTATAAAGGAAGGACCGAAACTTGTCGCTCATGTAGCATGGATTCTGTGAATTTTATAAAAGCCATGGAAAACCCACATGAAAAAGCTAGTAATAAAGCGAAGCTTTTCCGTACTGCCGCCAATCGTCAGATGGGGCTCATGAATGAAGCTAGAAAGGGGAATGGTATTGATAGACATCTTTTTGGACTGTGGTGTGTTGCTTACGATCAAGGTCTTCCTGTACATGAGCTGTACGATGACCCATTGTATAGCAAAAGGTAAGTTTTGTGCATTTATTAACGGCACTTAAACCTTAATAAGCCTTTCGTTTCGTACAACTTATTACCAGCAATATTTCATTATAATTGGACATTGTTAATTAATGATTCCATATTGTGATTTTTCCTCCTATTTCAGCGGCGGCGGTGGAAATTTTATCTTATCCACGAGTACTTTGGGATTCACAATTAACTGCGGCTTTGTGGCTCCCATGTGCATGGATGGCTACGGTTGCTTTTATTCGATGCTCAGTGACAATATATGGTCCATAATCACCGCTTACAAAGATTCGGAAGTCACAAGCTGTCACAAAATGCGTGCTGCGCTCCATCAGGTGTTGGAGGACATCAGAAACGTCCTGGATACGGATGCTAAAGCCAATCTTTAAACGAAATAAAGTGATTTTTCATTCAGGGGCATTGAACAATTCCAGCGGTATTAGGTATTTTTTTTGTATAGTAAATAAATCGGTGAAATGCTTTTTATCACTTTTTAAAAATACTGATTCTGTTCATGTGTTTTAGGATATAGAGGGTTTGAGAATGCCAATAGATGTACACTATTCACTCGTCCCAATCATAATATTAATTAGCCCTCACGTTAGTAGCGTAACTAAGATACGGTTCTATATGAATTTTATTGATGCTTCTCGAAACAGCAATCAAATTTTTATACCTACAGCAACTAATAGTGATTAAACTCAAAAAATAGATTCCATTCCGCAGAGGGTTGGTTAAAATACAGATGCATAATATATACTAAGTTGGTAAAGTAGAAATAACAAATAGTATATTTAAAATATGATTACGAGTCAAAGGAAAGGAACTCTGGAATGAATGTTCATGAGGTCGGAGTTATTCGGAATTTCAAGAAAAACAGATCTGTGTAAAACGTTCTAAGAATTGGATTACCATGTTTCCTGCATTTGACCTCAACTCAACTATAAAGTGGACGATTTGTGTCTAAACATTCCTATGAAAACGCATTTTTGTGAGGTTTATCGGGAACATAGTTAATAGTGATAATTAACTGGTGGCGTGCCCAAATACCGGGTAAAAGCTGTGGAAAGTGCGATATCTGTCCCATACATCTGTGATGCGTCGAAGAGCAAAATGGGAAATGAACATTGCATAAGATGCAAAACGTGTTTGTCCGTTCCACCGTTAAACGCGGAATCCGAAAAATCGAGTCCTCAGTCGATCGGGTTCTTGTGTCGTTCATTCGAAAGCTCAAACATTGTCGTTCATTCGAAATTAAACATTTTGAAAGACCAAGTGTAAACAGTGGGCCAGTCTCAGCGAGAGTTACTCCGTTGTCCTTTTTCACTAAGCGCACCTCTTTTGAAAGAACTAGATTCCTATCCAAACACAATGCTTTCTATTGTATATGCAATCTCTAGCCAGTGCATAATTTATTAGTTATTGAAAGTTATATAAAGAGTTTGGATGGGCATCTAATTCTTCCGAAAGAGGTTTGCTTTGCGAAAAACGACCACCTGATTATTGAGTTGAAATCGAATTCAGGTTAACTTCTGCGTCCATGAGTCCTCTCGCGGTGTAGGGGTAACGCGCCCTGTCTAGTGACAAGGGAGTCGCGAGCTCAATTCTCACCGTGAAGACGTGTAACTTGTTCGCAAATTTCACATCAATTTGTCCATTTAATCCAATTACGACTCATATGTAATGTAACTTATTTGTATGATGATTTAACTGATCAAAATGACTGTTTTCCACTTTTGTTCAAAATTCCACACATCTTTTATATGTTGCGAAACATTTTGCAATAACAGATAAATAATATTAAAATGAGTATAAATTTACAGTGAGAGGCAAAATAAAGTGCCCACCTTACCAGTTTTCGAATTTCTCTCATTGATTTGGTTCAAATTAAAGTTAACACACCTAAATCTTTTGTGATATTTTATTTTTGATGTTCTTTTAAAGTTGCACTTACGAAATTTTGATAAAAAAAAAGAATTTTACTTAAAGAAAAAGAAAATCAATTTGTATTGAAAAAAAAGTAGTGACAAAAATAAGTGCCCACTTCCTTCTTGGCCCCAGAAAAGATGATTTAAGAAAAATAAAAAGCAATTTAATAGTTAATGTGTCCTCCTTTGGCCTTAAGGACTTGCTGGAGGCTCTTCGGCATGCTTTTCACCAGGTTTTGTAGGTGTTGTGGATCTAGTTCTTCCCAGGCGCGCTCCAAGGCTTCAAAATAATTATTTTTGTTGGTAACACCAGTTTTTTCAACCCTGGCATCGAGAATCGCCCACAAATTCTCGATGGGGTTGAGGTCTGGGCTTTGTGGAGGCCATTCCAGCGGTTTAATCCGACAAGACCGGAAAAAAGACTTGGTCTTCTTTCCAGTATGCTTCGGGTCGTTGTTCTAGAGAAATATGAATTTCTCTTCAAGGCCCGTCTGGATCAGCGAAACCTCCAGATTTTCCAGCAAGATGTTAATGTAGGAATCTGCCATCATTATTCCGTCGATTTTCACGAGGTTTTCTACTCCACTCCATGAAAAACACCCCCAGACCATCACATTTCCTCCTCCATGCTTCACCGTTCCTTGGATGTGGTGCTCTGCATCACACACGAGCCCGCCGCTCTCGGTTAGACAGCTCGAGCTTCAGGAGCGCCACATCCAAGGAACGGTGACGCATGGAAGTGTGATGTGATGAAATGTGATGGTCTGGGGGTGTTTTTCATGGAGTGGAGTAGGAAGCGTCGTGAAAATCGACGGAATAATGACGGCAGATTCCTACATTAACATCTTGCTGGAAAATCTGGAGGTTTCGCTGATCCAGACGGGCCTTGAAGAGAAATTCATATTTCTCTAGAACAACGACCCGAAGCATACTGGAAAGAAGACCAAGTCTTTCTTCCGGTCTTGTCGGATTAAACCGCTGGAATGGCCTCCACAAAGCCCAGACCTCAACCCCATCGAGAATTTGTGGGCGATTCTCGATGCTAGGGTTGAAAAAACTGGTGTTACCAACAAAAATAATTATTTTGAAGCCTTGGAGCGCGCCTGGGAAGAACTAGATCCACAACACCTACAAAACCTGGTGAAAAGCATGCCGAAGAGCCTCCAGCAAGTCCTTAAGGCCAAAGGAGGACACATTAACTATTAAATTGCTTTTTATTTTTCTTAAATCATCTTTTCTGGGGCCAAGAAGGAAGTGGGCACTTATTTTTGTCACTACTTTTTTTTCAATACAAATTGATTTTCTTTTTCTTTAAGTAAAATTCTTTTTTTAATCAAAATTTCGTAAGTGCAACTTTAAAAGAACATCAAAAATAAAATATCACAAAAGATTTAGGTGTGTTAACTTTAATTTGAACCAAATCAATGAGAGAAATTCGAAAACTGGTAAGGTGGGCACTTTATTTTGCCTCTCACTGTAGATCTGATTATTAGATGAATGTAGATGTGATATTTTTGAACCTGAGTTTTTAAGGAATTCCAATTAGAATTTTGTAAGCTTTTCAAATCAATCCCAGATGTATTGAAGCGAAAGTATATAGTATTTCGAACTGATTCCTTTTAAGATTCTGGATTATAATCAATCCAAGAAAGATTCTAAATCTAGAAGTATTCTGATCTGCATCCGGTAAACTAGTTTGCTTACCAAATTCCTAAGAATTTAGACTTGATTTTGGACAAAATCTTTGCAGGCATAGACAAAAATATTTTGAAAACAGAACCAATAGGCCACTCCTTTTAAGTAGTGTGTGGTCTTTCTATTCCGTTGCATGATCCTGTGGAGTGAGCGACGAAATCAAAAGCAATCGGATTCGGTTCATGTTGCACGAGAGTGAAAATATATTCGTGAACAGTCGAGGATGGATTACCAACTGGTGAGCTTGAAAAGGATTCGATTCTACAAAGACCAAAGGTGTATTCAACCATCCTCCCTTTTTATTCCAATTTCCTGATTATAATGGCCCCTAAACCTCCCTTAGCCGAGTGGTTAGAGTCCGCGGCTACAAAACAAAGCCATGCTGAAGGTGTCTGGGTTCGATTCCTGGTTGGTCCAGGATCTTATTGTAATGGAAATTTCCTTGACTTCCCTGGGCATAGAGTATTATCTTACATGCCACACGATATACGAATGCGCAGATGGCAACTTTGGCAAAGAAAGCTCTCAGTTGATAACTGTGGAAGTGCTCATTGAACACTAAGCTGAAAGGCAGGTTCTGTAACAATGTGGACGTAATGCCAAAAAGAAGAAGAGAAGAAATATGTGATTTTTTTAGGGTTTTATATTTTTTCTGAAAAGTTGAAATCTTAAGCTTCCATTCTATAAAAAAAGATTGAAAATCGGTTGAGCTGTTCAAAAGTTATGATTTTTTAAATAAATCTAATGCGCTGAGACCTACATTGTGTGCCGATAAAAAATGACTGATTTTTTATTTTAAAAATAGATCTAAAGAACTAAAAAACATACATCGCTTTAAATTTGACAGTAAACGTAAAATTTTCTGAACTTCCAAGAAAAAATGAGAACAGCTTTAGCCCTTTTGGTCCCAAGGTCTTCAAAACGCGAAAAAACGGAATTTTTTGATTTTTTTTTCATGTAAAGAAACCATTTTTGTAAAATTTTATATTTTTCTTGTCAAACTCAAAGTCAAAATCTTTAGCTTTCTTTTCGTCTGAAAAGATTGAAAGTCGGTCAAGCGGTTCAAAAGTTATGATTTTTTTTAAATAAAAATTTTTCGAAGCCGCGATTTTTCTGGTCATCGTATTTTGGAAATGGTTATTAGGCCGTCCCTTATTTTTCGAAAATGCGAAATGTTATAAGTTCGTCATTGTAAAGTGCTTGTTTTGGTAAGAAAAAATGAGGTAAAAATTTGAAGTCCGTACGTGGACGCACACTGGGGCAAAATCGAAAAAACGCGGAAACAACCTGTATTTCTTCGGAATGAGAGATAGACGTTTGATGTCTTCTGCGAAAATGACCCTTTCAATGAGGCCGATGTTTTGAGATAAGGTCATATTTTTTAGTGTCATTCGCATAAATGACTCAAATGCCATTTCGCTCAAATGGCAGGTTAGGTGTATTATTTCTTCGGCAAAGTTGATCGTTATTTGATGCTGAAAATAATTGCTGAAGATGTCAAATTTCCTAGGCCTAATATTTTTGAAGTATTGACATTTAATTTAAAAAATGTGCTAAAATCCGAAATATTGGAGTTTTGCTTGTAATTTTTCAATTAAATTACCATACATTGCCTATGACTATGTAATTAATTAATAGAAGGCAGGTCTGGTGAAAATTTTATGGTAAAAATAAAATTTTGTTGGATTTTTTAAGTAAAATTTGGATATTGCGTATAGGCTATTCTTGTGATCGGTCAAGTTCGGGCAGACGTTTTCACCGCCATCTACTTACGAAAGGTCAGAGCATTCATGTCTAATTTTTCCAAGGATATTAGATTTAATAATAGCTCAAATTTTGGGAGGGTACACAGAATTTGAGCGGCCAATCAAAGAATGAAATGCTTTTAAATTTTTCAAAAAAAATTTTGTTGCCTGTTTTCTCCACCTAAATGAAGACGAAATTTTCAACCAAAAATGTTATCTTAAAATAATTGATACAATAAAACGTTCAAACATTCAACATATCTTTTCAACATTTTTTTTTTTCTGAAAAACACGATTCTATTAATTTTGCAAAGTTAGAGCTTTTAATTAGAATTTAAACCTTTAAAAGAAAAACAGGTAAAGGAATGATTTTATGAAATTTATTACAAGACAGTTCCGTTTGTTCAACAGAACCATAAATAAAAACTTTTTGCGCTTCTCTTAGCATAACTTGTTATAATGTTGAATACGAAATGACCTTCAGTATCTAAAGTTGCCGTTAACTTAAGTGTTTTTTTGTCAAATAAACTAGAAAATTAAGGTTTGTTGAATTATAATTATTATTAGCTTTATAAAAGCCACTTTATTTTCACCCTCGGCAAGAATACCCTTAAGGTTTATATGATGCTGTTACATTTTGTTTGCTTTATCGTTACTTTTCTTAATGGATTTATATAATTTTCTCAGCAAATGATTTAATTATCAGTATTTTTCAAAACATTTTGTTTCATTTGATAGAAAAAAATCTAGTATGGAAAAAACTTTGGAATGACCTCCTTTTTTAAAACCAGTAAAGCAAAATTTCTGAAATTTATTTCTGGTAAGCCTAGTTGTGATAGAGCAGTATTCCCTTAGGGGACCTATTTCATTTTTTAACCTAACACATGCGAAAATGGTTACCGCACTGCGCTGATGCTTTGCATGAAAAACGAAGTTTTTCCATATGTGTTGTACAAAATACAACAACGCGGCTACTGAAGTGCTAATAAATGAGAAAGCGCTGATAAGAACATTAAGCTGAGAAGCATACTCTGTCTCAGCTGGGATGTAACACCAGAAACAGAAGAAAAATGTTCAAAATAGCAGACTATAATAGGTATGTCGGTGATTTTATTTGAAACCAAAAGATAAGGCCTAAATTTTAGTTCTGATCACTATCTCGTTGTTAGTATGATTCGAGCTCGGTTTTCAACAGTAAGGAATGAATACAGCGACATAAGCGATTCAATATCCTGTGTTTCCAGCAGAAAGTGTTGCGGATGACTAACGTCGCGCCAAATTCAAACGCGTCGGAAGGTTGATGAGCTGATAAGGAAAATCATTGCAGACGGTAATCTTAACAATATGTGGGATCCAATCCACGAAGAGGTGAGTACGGTAGCATAAAATTTGATAGGTATTGCGCAAACGACACTGAATCGGTGGTGAGGATTGTCAGAACAATGTTATCAGAAGCCGGAAGTTGATGTCTGGTTGTACTCAGAGCAGACAGCAGTACAAGGAAGGAAGTACTGAATGAAACTGTTCGCGAAAAGACTAAGATTAACAACACATTTTTTTTTCACGAAAATTGCTTTATTGCTTTAGTTACATGAATTGTTTCTTTTTTATAATTGCTAATATTGTAATTATACAAGCGATAATATTCATTTTTTTATAATCCGTT
Source organism: Aedes aegypti (assembly GCF_002204515.2). Lineage (NCBI taxonomy): Eukaryota > Metazoa > Arthropoda > Insecta > Diptera > Culicidae > Aedes > Aedes aegypti. The sequence goes on from NC_035107.1 coordinate 168,535,014, forward strand.
AAATTAATCCACTTTGTTTTCAATATCAGCTGTCATAGGCATAGATGGAAATTTAAATTCAGGTTGTGGCATGTTCGGCAAACTTGGCGATGATGATTCAGGGGAAGGTGGTTGAGAATCTTTTATTACATCAACTATTTTCAGAATCTGCTCGGGACTGATTTGCATCGTTTGTGAAAGGCTTCGCATCGCTTTAGAAAAGCCTTCCCACGAGTCATCACCTTTAATTACGTTCGAAATGCGAGCTCCGATTTGTTTTCCAAAAATTGGCCATTGCTCAGCTTGAGGCAGAGGACTTCCCAGAGTAGCAACGAAAACACCTATAAAAATTAAAACGAGCTTCATGTCTGCGGTCAAAGCAAATACTGTACCTTAAGCACCATCGGTTTATTCCATTTATATCGTTCTTTTGGTTATCAGTTGGTGATAAATCTAGCTTAATTTATAAATGCTTTCAGGCAGGTAGGAGCCTCTCACAATATGATGGTGCGAATAAACACATTTGATTGATAGTCATTAAACGAAACGCATTTTTTATTTAAGATCACAGGCCAATGAATTGAAGCTGCACGTGTAGACCAATTTCAAAGCCAAAGTTTGATCACCTCGTTATCTATCAATTGTCAAAAAAGCTGTATATAAATTGAGACGAAAAAAAAATACTTTCATCGTAGACTTAGATCTTGCATCATCCAAACTGACCAAACTTTGATGATAATTATCAGAATGAGTCAAAATAGAGGGAACATAGCATGGCTTCGTGTGTTACCTCTACATGACACTAATCTTTTGGTGAATCTATGGTCAAAAAGACAGAAGTCGAAAAACAAAAGGTCGAAAGGACAAAAGATCAAAGAACAAAAAAGAAGAGACAAAAGTCGAAAATCTTTTTTCAAAGGAAGAAAAATTTCTCACCAAACAAACCATTTTCGGCCTTTTTTCCTTTCGACCTTTTGTCTTTTCAACGTTTTGTCCTTCGATCTTTTGTCCATAAATCTCTTTTAGCACAATGATTATGATATATAAAAGTGTTTGATCCGGTCTTCATTAAAACTAACTGAGATATTGTTTTTTAATAAAACACATTTCAACTTTTTAGGTTACTTAACTGAAGTGCAAAGCCATTTTCGCACACGATTTTTGATGTGGCAGTTAGTACGATACTTAATAGCTTAAGAAGTTATGATGTTTCCAACTCCAAGAGATTCTGGACCATACCTGGAATCTAACCTATCCAATATGAATTTGCTTTAAAAGTTTGATTTTATAACGAATGAACGAGTCCTGACCTTCAGCAGCTTAAGCGCCACTCTCCGAAGGGAGAGACTGCTGAGGCTGTTTGGGGGCCCGGCAGAGGCTCTTCAAATAGGGCGAGTTAATAGATCGCTTAAACACTCGAAATCATTCCAACGAATCCCAAACGTAGCCAAAAGTTGTCAACTAATAACTTCAAGAACACAAAATGATATTGGAAAATGGAAAACTAAACAAACTAAGAACCCAAAATTAGAATAATAGCCTAAAATTTAAGTAAGATTCAAAATTGAACAAGTACCGTTTCGTTCGTCAACCTTCCTAGACGAAATCCAAGCTTGCTTTCAAAATCGTGTATTTAAAATCAATTCATAACTGTACAGAGGCCTATCAGCAAGCTATTCGAAAGGTGACGTCACTCTAAACTAACTCTTTTTCTGCTTATAAACTATAATCTGCTTAAAACTATCCTTACAATTACTAGCTGACCTTCTTTTGCTGAGAATCGACGGGAACAAACCTTCCGACGAAATGCCTCGCAGCAATCCGATCGGCTTCGAATTCAAATATCTTCTCCCCACGCAATATCGATTATTCTGCCAAGATCGCCCAATGCAGTTATGCGATCGCTTCGTATGCTCGCTTATGCTCGTTGAGACGGAGACGAAAAACATGCACCCAACACCGCACTATTCCCAAAACGGTAGCACGGACACCAATCGTGGTTCGTGGCTTCGCACAACGGTGTAATGCCGGTGGTGTATCAGCACGATTCCAATACTATGACTGTGGCGGTGACGGAGCTAACGATGTCACGCCGGTGGTTGTTGTTGTTGCACCACGGGAGTAGGGCAAGCACCATGCGACACGGGGCGGTGGGTGGTGGTTTGGTGGTGAAGGTCTCGTTGGCTGTGAGAGAGCCGCTCACTAGTCGAGCACGCGGGCTTCTCCGCAGAGTACGCTGAGTTCCAAACCTAGGGAAAAATACCCACATTGATCAGCGAGTATTCTGATCAATGGGTTTCCGACTAATTAGCCCACATTCAAATATGAGTGACTTCCGTTGGGCTTACCGTCTCTTGTCCGAGAATCAACTATCGGACAGTCTTAACTAGGTTATTCGATTCCACTTTACGGAAGAATACTAAGGAAAAAACTCACAATTCACAAATTCGTTTCGAACAAAGTCAACGTATAACAATTTTAGAACTTACAATTCACTTTTCAATGTGCCTTGAGGAATAACTTTCCACTAACTTGAAACTATTTTGGCACGGATATAGACTTTGCCTAATGTGGATAAACGTCTGTTCTTGTCGACGAGTCGTACTGAACTTGTTCAACAATTGCGAACAATAATCGCAGGAACTAAATAGGAATATGCTATCTATTTTGTTGGGAACACAATTTCCTTTTGTGATTCTTCCAATCGTGCATCCTTATCGCGCCCACACAATATTGTTTTAATTTGTGTATTTAATTTGCATACGCCTTGCACTACGCATTCTCGAACTTGCAGTTAACTCATTTTGCCGGTTTGTGGAATTTAACCAAAATGAGATCTTGAGTGGAGGCACTCACAAAATTCAAATTCGCGAAAGCTTCAGTGGTCTCATCATTTTCTGTAAGAGTTCGCTCTTTTAGCTTTTGGTCAGATAATTACACCTAAAACGATGGTGTACATACATTTTGTTACAATTTGACTAATCGATGTTCTCTGCATAAATATTCCATTTTCGAAGAAATCAGCCCAGTTCTGAATCTTGATTTGATTTAAACTCACATGAGTTCTTCAATATGTGCAAGTTTTTATTCTAAAAGATACCTATCAGTAAGCCAAGTATTATTTTTCTTACTTGGTTATGTGTAAAACGAGAAAAATCGCAATTCAACGATATTCGCCACATTTTGTCACCTGATATATTATTCTTTAAAACGACCCTTGACGACACAAATAATAGATTTGAGGTTTTCTCATCATATTTCTCTGTCAGCAAAGCTTCACTTACAGAATGAACTGTCTCACTTTAAATATGCACTTCCTCCGATATGCAGAAGGATCCTAAAATGGTATGATGTAACATTTTGTCATTTGTCAGGGCTATGGATGTCATAAATTTTGTTCATGTAGTCATAGGAATAAGTGTCTTGATGTGCCAACGAAAATGACTATCTTGTATATATTTCACCTTTAGCACACGAATATTATTGAATCAAATTTCAACAGTTTGTAAAATTTCAGCTCAATGCTCATTTACCAAGTGGTCAGTCATTTAATTGAACAGACTGTAGCCTAACACTAGACAACGGACAAGCATGCTCCAGTGGCACAGTCGAGAAATAAGGACTGTGGTAAGCTATACTTGGAAAATATGAAGTGCTGTATCTTTTTTCTTAGCTTTAGTTCCACCCTTGAATTGTTACTGAAGTTTGAGTATTTGTTTCAACATTTTTGTATCATGAGTGAGAGTTATGTGCACTTACTATTCATTTATTTTACTGAACATCGTAAAAATTTCTGCCAAAAAATTCTCAACTTGATTTTGTGACTGGTAAAATTTAATTTGCAACAACAATAAAAGAAAATCTCCCAAACTTTCATCATCTTTACGATGATTTCACTTACCGTAACCCATTCCAATGTGCCAAAAAATGTGGGATAAGAGTGACATCCATGTTATGAGCATAAACTGTATTTATTCACATTTAAAAATATATCATGTTTTTTTTTAACAAAAAATCAACTTTGAATAAATTATGTGCTCTGTTACTTTAAGTCTTTTTTCCTTTTGCGTATTTCGGGTTTTTGAATTATTGCTTTTGTGGTTCTGTATGGTTTTGCTACATATTTCATAGAGAACTCTGGAAGCTTAGCAATTGGCAAAGGAACCTTTTTCTCCACGCCTGCTAGGACTCCAAAATGTAAAAAGATCAAACACTTTCTGTTGATTAACATAATTTGAAAAAATCGGTATAAATGAAAATTAACAACAATATTTTTCAAATTTTCCTCTCTAAAACAATGTGAGTGCTTGAAATTTTCTATCAATTTAACGAAATGATTTTTAACGCTCTTTTCAATCTATTGACACAGAGAAACAGAGATAAAAGGAGCTTTATTTTCACGCTTGCCATATTTTTGAGACTATAACTTATTAAATTAAACAAACCTGAAGTCTATTGATGCATTGGTTTCAAAGTTATCAATGTTTAAATTTCACAAATTAAGTTCGCACTGTCCTTAAATATTCTTCACTCAAAGTTTCAACTGCTGAAGTGGAAATCAAACCCCCAGAATAATGAAAGTAATATTGTAAATTTAAGTGCCGGAAAATGCATTACATTGAAAATCTAATACTGTAAAATGTTTTTTTTAATTAGGAAAACTAAGGATACGTTTACAAATGTAAACGAGCGGTTGCTTTTGGCAATGTTTTAAAGAAATTCTGTGAAAAAATCTGTACATGTAAATAATGTTTACTGAAATTTGGTGAAATTTTACTGATAAAAAGAAATTATAGAACGGTGATGACTACTTAGCTTATAAATCCCGTGGCCGATTATGATGAGATGTGAACACTCTCATAAAAATATGCTTGAAATGGTCGTATATTTGTGTAGAATCTGCTCTTACTCTGAGGGACATTTGGAATCAGTACCTTGTCTTGGAATGCATTTCGGACTATTCATATAATTACACTGTCATTTGTTTATAATATATTTAAGTTAAGGTTCACTTATTCCCACCTTGGATTGGTAGTTGAGCAATGCTTTTCGAACATCTCTCATTGTAATTCCATAATTTCCAAAGTTGTTTAACGCTGCTACTAGTACATTAACAAATTCTAGATTGATGTTTGACTGAACGGCTCCATTAATATTGATAGTGATGTTGATAATGTCTCCCACGGTACTTTCACTGATGCTGATTGGACCATTCGCCGACAGTCGATCACCTCCTAGTAGTGTCTGATCGAAAAGATTACTTAGTGGAAGAGTATCCGCTGGCAGAGTTTGTATCGAGCCATTAAAGACTAATAACATTGCAACGATCGACAGAGCAACCGATTTCAACATTTTTACTGGAGGAGCAAGTGACGGAGTGACTGCTTAAATCACTGTTTCTGACGTTACTAAATATTAAATGAATATTGAACCGCGCGATTCTGAGGCCTTCGATTTAACTTATCTTGTTCAAAAGATTACCGCTCGGCTGCTGATAAAAGCGGTCAGATTGACACTTCCACAACAGTGTTATGAATCATGAAAAGGGAAAATTTGGTTGGTAGTGATTTGCAAAAAAAGTACATATTCATGGTGGTTGATTAACACAGCTTTTCAAAAGAACCATGTAATTGTGAAGAACCTCTTAGTTTTTAAATGATTTATGTAGAACACTTTTTTATCACGGGTGTATCCAATTGATTTTTTTCTGCATTTACGAGATTTTTAGCCCTGAGCTAGTTCTTCTCAGGACTAACGATGGGATTCAATTTCAGATCTTCGGTGTAGTAAAATGAACAGCTCAAGGACTGAGCCGTAGCGTGGTATCCTGGTGGCCTTGGCAAAGACTCCGTCAAGGGCCCCCTCCCTCGGCTTTGTATCACCTATATGTTTTTGAATGATAATTAAAAAATCATGTTTTGTGTTTATTGAAATTTTATTTATATTCCATACTTGACATGATTATTTTTATTTTAACTTTATTAGAGATATTTTCAGCCAAACGCTGGTTCATCTTAGAGGCACATACTTAACAACCTAAAACTAAACTCTAAAGACGTCACACTCTCATCATTGTCCATCGACCACCTTTTTAACGGTAGATTCAAAAATATTGTAAGTGGCCAATCCGCCACCTGTAGCGCTCGCGTCGTTTTTGTTCGTGTTTGACGTTTACACACTACCGCCATCTGTTGGCCTATCGGCCAAACACACCGATTTTAGCATTGGGCGTATATGTCATCGTGACTATGATTTTGATCGAGATTCGTTCTAAGTGTTACGTCTTTACGCTAAACTTTACACGCTTTCACACTTGTGAACTCGGTAACAAGGGTATCCAAATCCATTCTAGACAAAATTTAATTTTCAATCGATATTATAGCAAGGTTGAAAAGCCGTTCCTGATTCATAGCTGTTTTCAAATTGGTTTTAATAATGTTGAGCTTACTGAAACTTCGCTCGCAAGGTACCACTGTTACGGGTAGTGTTACAAAAATTCTCAAACTTGTCCGAATATAACGGATACAAATCACTTAGGGTCGATTTCTTCACCTTCGCTTAAGCCGTGAACCAGGCCTAAGCGGGGGTGAAGAAATCGGCCCTTAGAGAGTATTGCTGAATACACTTGAGTAAATCATAAGGAGATTGCTTTTCAATATCACTCAAAAGTAGCGGAATTTGAGTGTTGAACACTTCTAATTTCGATATGAGCTCGGCACCATCAACATCCATAGTGTATTTTGGAGCAAAATGAGTCGCACATATCTCTATATCGTTCCATTTCATTGATTTCGAGTTATTTCCGAGAAAAAAAGAAAAATCTTTGGAAATCTGTGTAAGTCCTTCATACCTGCTAAATATTGAGTTCTTCGATTATTTTGTCGAAGACGTTGTTAGTTCCCACGGCAAATTGTTCCTCTAAAGAAGTGTGTTTTATTGCTGCCTCTTTAGTTTCATCTGCAAAACACTTCTTTCGTCGATTCCGTTGTTCCGGAAAGTAATTCTCGATACCCATGTTGCAGCAAGCAGATTTTGCTACGGTGGTTACTTCATCCATTACATTTTCACGCATTGCGATCAGCGTGGACAATAGCCCCTGGGTTAATTTGTGTGCAGTATCGATAGGCTAATATCGCGTCTCCAGTTGAAAGCCGGAATCATCGACACGCGAAAACTGATTTTTCTCCAACTCTATGCGTTGAACCCAACGTCGGGCATAGTGCGCTGGCCAGCGGATGTGGCGTGATACGCAGCGCACCTTGCCCGACATACACTACCCGTCATAAATACGGACTCACTAAAATAAGTATTGTAACACTCAGTTGAACATTGAATCACCCCCCAAAAAGTTAAGCATCAGCTCAAAACAGGTTAATCTCGAGATTCTTACGACCAATGTTGCTGAACAACGATCGAAAACGCGAGGCACGATGAATTTTCGTACACTGAGGAAAGCAAACGTAAGACTGTCATAAGATTTGCTTATGGAATTTCGACACAAGAAAAATCTTTGAAATTCATAAGACCATCGTATGGTTTTTGGCAGATGTTGTTTCCATAATACACCTCGAAGGAATTTCGTAAGATGATCTTATGAACCAGCATTGACTTGATAACAAAATCCATAGATAGTCTTATGAATTACGTTCTAATCCATTCTTGGTTCCATAAGACTGTCTTGTGTAATTTGAGCTTTAGATTATAAATTTCAATGAATGAATAATACTAATCTGCGTTGAAAAAAATAGGTTACCCAACTTGGGAAAATCAAATTTTCTTCCATTTTGTCACGATTAAAGCACTTTACTGTAAGCATTAGAATCGATTTGCGATACGACAAAATGGATGAAAATTCGATTTTCTCTAGTTGGCTAACCTATTTTGAACGCGAAGAAGTATATCATAGCAGCGGAACATTATTGAGAAAAGTTGTGAAGAACGCCTGAATTGGTGCAGGTTTACGTTAGGGGTGGATTAATGGATGAGGGGGGTTTGTGATTTCTTACGCGTCATACAAATTGTTTTGAATTTCCATTCAAAAATCTTATTGTTCGGATCCAATTCCTAAATCTGATCGAAAGAAAGTGTTGATTACAGCGGAATTGATGATAAATAGAAAATATTTACCCTTTGATGCATTAGAAACGAAGTCAGCCAGCGAAAAATCAGCAAACACGTCCCTTTCGGAAGCCATATTGAATTTCTGTTAATGAAATGGCTGTACCGAGAAAATTTGCCTCACGTGGTTCTTCACAATGATGAGCAATGGGGTTCATAAGCGTTCTTATGATATTGACAATAAGGCTATCCATGAGGACTTTTCGTGATAGGACTGACAGCTAAAAGTGTGAATACAACCGAAATGAAAGAGTAAACAAATCATGCGAGTGTTATCGGAGCTTTACATTTTCCTTTGTAATCGAAAAGTCACTCCGATCGCGAAACGTCAAAAGCACATGGTAAACAAAAAAACCAGCTGATCGCAGCTGTCTCATGGATTGCCTTATTGATTGTTATGAAAAAATTACACTTGTCTTATGAATCTCAATCTCGTCGAATGAAACACACAAGTGTCTTATGAACCAACAAAAAAATAATAAAAAACGCGTTCATAAGTGTGATCTTATGAAAATCATGCGAGATTTTTGCCTCAGTGTAGGCATCAAAACAGAATCTGCGAATAAACACAAACAACCGTTCGGGCGCTTCATTCGTTCGTGTTTCATTTCTCCTCGGATCGCTGTTTCTCCCGACGCTATCATCGGGTGATTTTCCATCGCTTGGTAATGTGAACGGTACGATCCACACTGCCTGCTCTTCGCGAAGAGCAGGAAAATATTCATTTCGATCATCTTCATGCACACACCAAATTTTTATTGCTGGTAACCAGCAAAATTTTGCTGATTTTTTTTGTGCTGTAAATTCAGCAATCCATTCAGCAAAATAAAATTTGCTGATCGTTCAGCAATCTGGATTGCCAGAAAAATGACAGCTCTTATGCTGAACGTTCAGCAATGCGTAAACGCATTTGCTGATCAACCAGTAATTAAAATATTTTCAGTCATTCGTGAATTCGATTAAATAAATCAAATGTTTTATGATTCCACGCTAAGGTAATACTTTATAGTGTCACATGTTTTAATTGTACAATAATAGTTATTTAGGCAACAAGTTGCAAAATGATGATTTTTTCAGCACGAGTTGTACATTTATCCAACGAGGCTCGCCGAGTTGGATAAATACAACGAGTGCTGAAAAAATCGAGTTTTGCAACGAGTTGCATACAACATTTTTTGCTATTTCGAAAAATGTCATTTCAAATGGATGAACTCTAAAAGCACAAACAAACATTTCAAGAAAACCCACATGGGCACACATCCATGCCTAGTATCAATTCAGTATTTTTCAATCACGTAGGCTGTGATACAGTAGTACCTACCCATGAATGTCACAAGTTTTCACGCTTCCATTGAAATCAGGTAAGACAGCACAAACAGTTGCTGACTACAAATGTTGGACTATTCGATTCCAAATCAGAATCACGTGGTCATTTATGGGGAGAGGGAGCGTCTGGCCAATGATCACGGTCCATACAAATTTTATAAATTTGTGTATGGACAAATGACCACGAGGGGGGAGGGGGTTGGCCAGGAGTCCCAAAAAACTGATCACGTAGTTAATGGACAGCCCCTGTCGGAATCAGATCGCACAACGGATCTAGAATCAAATGCAATTACGCTTATTCTGCGCGGCATGTGAGGCGAGACGAGTCGAATGTGGGACAATTGTCGACTCGCTCCCATTGGATTAACATTAGTCGCTTCACATCACCCGAGGTGAGAAGGACTCGTCTCGACTCACACGTCGCGCAAATAAGCACACATGGCATGAAGAGACTGGGTTGTTCGGTTGATGCCTACCAAAACAGTACTGAAAAGTGCTACTTTTCAGCACCGAAAAGAGTGCTGAAAAGTAGCACTTTTCAGCATTGTTTTTTCAGTAGGAAAAGTAGGCCGTTATGTTGATCAACTTCTCAATGAAAAGTTGATTGATTTGCAACGGAATTGCAAAAATGTAATTTTATCACTCTATTTGCCACCAAGCGTTGCTCTATGAAAGACTTCGTGATCATTTGTTTCCAATAGATTCTACGAGTTGGCGAAGACTCTTTCGGTGTTATTCTGTAGCAATCTGATTCTTCCTCCGGTTTAACGAATGGATTTTATAACAATATCTGAAAACAGAAACAAACGTAAAATGATTCTATATTTTGAAAAGATTTTTAATACTTACAAACGCCTGTTATAGAATGGAAGAACCATCTTTTTGGTGACAAGAAAAACTACAAGTTTTTGACAGATGTCTTGCTGATTGTTTCAGTAAACTCCAAGTTTACTGAATATGCAGCAATCAAAGTTTTACTTTACTGAATTATCAGCAAAATATGCATTGCTGAATCCATTCCAGCATTTCATTTTGCTGAAGGCAAACTTAAATAAAGTTTACTTTACTGAATTATCAGCAAAATATGCATTGCTGAATCCATTCCAGCATTTCATTTTGCTGAAAGGCAAACTTAAAATTTGGTGTGCAGGCTCGAAACAATCACGCTAAACTTGCTCCGCTCAAAAATGAGTGCCGAGCGCACATAACTGGCCTCTCTTCGTGCAGTTTTGTGCAAACGGTGGTAAATATAACTGAATGAGTGAAATGCGCACAGAGGAAGGAACGCTTGGAGAGCGGAATTCGCTTCCATTTTTGTTTTGCTTCTGAAAACATAAAAAAACACTCCAATTTTAAAGTTTTTCAGAGATTTTTTCATTTGAATAGCCGAAGCGGAAGCAAATGGGGAAAAAACTTTCGCATTTGCGACCATCTTCCGGTTTTTCGCTAGAAAACAACTCAGAAAACTCCCCCAGAAAACAGCCAACTGTTTGCTGCCGCGCGAGAGATCATTGACAGTTCCGTTTCCATCGATCCCCGCACAGCCGAAGGCCAACACGTCGGCAACGCACAGAATGAGTGCGACCTACACAGAATTTTCACTCAGTCAACCAGTTCTGCATTGGTTGCCTGATTCTGTGTAGTTTTAACACATGCGCTGCGAGGAGCTGGCTTAGCGTGTAGTGCATGCTTGACTTTACGAGAAGAAGCAACCTTGCAATGAATCACGAGAATGAACAGCGCATGGATAAATGAATCCTACGAGTGGATTCTAACTCAGTTTGTAACGTAGAATCAGAATATGTAAAAAACAGGATACCCCTAAACAAGCCAATTTCTTTCAAACGCGCTTGCACTCTGTGGTAGAGCGTATGTTATAGGGAAAACACATATTCACGAACCTTGCATTCGACTGGCTTACACCATCCTCAATGCCCAGTCAGGCAGTCTCACTTCGGTTTTGCTAGATAATAGTGCGTTCACCGCGCGCACGTCTTAATTAAATCCGTGCTCGGAGTCGTTACCACAAGATGGCGACGAGGATGTAGAATCCTTGTATTTATTATCGATATTCTATTTTTGATTGTGTAATGTGATGGTTTAACGAATAACATATTGAAAAGAAAAAAAAACGTGCAAAAATATGTTACTGCGAGAAACATTTTCTGGTGCGGATAGCCAGAAAAAAAGTGGAATAATCGGGGAGAGTGTGTAGTGATTGATTGTGTAATTTTTTAAAGTGATGATAATTTGAAATGAAACAGAACAGAAAATAAGCCAAATAACGTTGTGTTAATCCCGGAAGAACAATGCGAAGGTGACCTTATTTTTTGCCCTGCTTTTGTTTCTGCTGTCGCTGGCGCACGGTCAAGGTCAAGGTCATGCATTGTGTTGTGTTCGAGGTGTACAATGTGCTGTTTCTGCAGAAGCGAACCAAGGCCGCGCTTGGGTTAGGAAATGTGAAAATTTTACGCGATGGTGATTTAATTTATTTCAGTTTTGCGTAATTGTTAATGCTTGGTTAACACTGCAGTGGTGAACAATGGTAGAAAAAACTTCGCTTATTGTGAACAGCACAATCGTGGTGGTTCTAGAGATTGCAAATCGTGCGACAGCCGGTAAGTTAATAGGCTGCAATCCAAGGTAAGCTCTTATAAAAGCATGTACCATATGTATGATATGATTACCGTAAAATTGAGGAAATTCACAGAGGACATAAGTCCGATAGGCGACTGGAATAGAAATGATCAAAATTATCAGATCAATAATAGGTTCGAGGAAAACATAAAATAAAAGTTATGCCGTTGTATCATTGTGCCTTTTTCGCCACACGTTTAACCAATGACCAAGAAAAGGGAAGAATCCATATCCCTTTGAGAACGAAAGGTAAAAACCTCTATCGTCATGCTAAATGAAAACGCTCCAGAATGAATTATATTTTCATGAAACATTTATGTTACTTATTGGCTCTGGAGATTTGAAGAAGGGGGGAAGTATGGGTGACTCCACCCTTAATGAGACGCTCAGAAAAAAAAATGTCCGGCACTGTTTCATCCCGAAAGGGATATGCATGAGATTTATCTCATAGGTTCTGAGAACACAAAGCATGTTTTAGGATGGTGAATATAAATGTATTAGCTTAATGAAAAATGAAATGGCTCGTATTAAATGAAAATATGAAAAACAAAATCAAATAATTGTAGGTATATGCACGATGCTCAGAAATTGAAAGAATTATGCTCTTATTTGGTTAGTGCGAAAGTAGGTCGCTATAAGAAGATACGACAAAATAAATTGCAAAAAGGGAGATCGCTCTTGAATGATGTAGTACAGACAATGGTCCTTCTTGAACAACGCAAAATGACGGTCGTTCATAGATGTTGCGAAAAGTATGTGGAAAAGCGAAGAAAAAAAAATTGCTACTCTAAGCATCCGATAAAAGTCAAATGACCAGATTAAACAAATGGATTAAACGTAAAATAAAATGACTGGTCTTGAATGAAAAAAAAATGTAATAATCGCTCTTGAATGATGCGAAAAAAGAGAATGAAAGCTCGAATAGTCTGATAATCGCTCTTGGATGATGCGAAATAACCAGATGATAACAAATGAAAGATAAGAAAAGTTATTATCGCCAATGAATGATAAGTAGAAGAATATTAGCGCTCTTAAATGATGCGAAAAAGAAAAAGAAGGCTCTTGAATGATGCGAAAATTCTGATGATCGCTCTTGAATTATGCGAAAAAAGAAAATGAAAGCTTTTGGATGATGTGAAATGTCGGATGATCGCTCTTGGATGATGCGAAATAACCAGATAATAATAAATGAAAGATGAGAAAAGCGATGATCCCCAATAAATGATAAGTAGAAGAATATTACCGCTCTTGAATGATGCAAAAAAGAAAACAAAAGCTCTTGGATGATGCAAACATTCTGATGATCGCTCTTGAATGATGCAAAAAGAAAATAACAGCTTTGGATGATGCGAAAAGTCTGATGATCGCTCTTGGATGATGCGAAATAAGCAAATGATCACCAATGAAAGATGAGAAAAGTCTGATGTTGCTTTTGGATGATGCAAAGTAACCAAATGATTGCCAATGAATAATAAGTAGAAGAATATTACCACTCTTGAATGATGCAAAAAAAGGATCGCTCTTGGATGATGCGAAAAACTAAATGATCACTCTGCGGAAAAAAAATAATTGCCACTTAGATGATGCAAAAAGTCTGAAGATCGCTCTTGAGTGATACGATAAACGGGATTGTGCTACTTTTCCCCGAATGTTGTTTCCCCGAATGTCGGTTCCCCGAACGCCAGTTCCCCGAATGACCCGTTTCCCCGAATGCCATTTCCCCGAATGACCCATTTCCCCGAAAAGTGTAGCAGTTCAAATAGGTGCTATTATAGATTTCAGTGACAGGGGGTGAATTAGAAAGAACGATAATCAATTAAAAGAAGGAGGTATTTTGATCATTCTCGACTATACACATGTTGCCAAAAAATGCTGAGGACGGTAAAACTTGTATGAACCGCCAATCAAATGAAGAAGGGTGCATATCAGATGACCAGTACGTTCACTCCCTTGAAGTGTATAAAGTTATGACAAATATGAGCGCCAAAAACTTTTCGGGGAAGTGGGCTATTTGGGGAAACGGAATATTCGGGGAACTGGCATTCGGGGAACTGGCGTTCGGGGAAACGACATTCGGGGAACCGACATTCGGGGAAAAGTAGCACAACCGATAAACGGAATAATCGCTCTTGAATGTTGAAAAAAAAAAAAAAATAATAACCGCTCTAGAAAATACACAAGATACAAATAATCGATGTTTTATTATGCAAGAAGTCCTATGAGTCCTAAAGAGTTGTGTTTGATCCTTCGACCTTGACGCTTGCTCCTGCGGGGGCCGGCGATGGGGGCAGGATCAAACATGTCGCGCATCGGTCGAGTGAAAGTGAAAAAAAACCGCGATCGCTCAGTTGTGTTTGATCTTCCGACCTTTACGCTTGCTCCTGCGGGGGCCGGCGATGAGGGCAGGATCAAACATGTCGCGCGTCGGTCAAGTAAAAGTGAAAAAAAAAAAACGCGATTGCTTAGTTGTGTTTGATCTTCCGACCTTGACGCTTGCTCCTGCGGGGGCCGGCGATGAGGGCAGGATCAAACATGTCGCGCGTCGGTCAAGTAAAAGTGAAAAAGTGGCGTGATCCGTTAGTTGTGTTTGATCCTTCGACCTTGACGCTTGCTCCTGCGGGGGCCGGCGATGAGGGCAGGATCAAACATGTCGCGCATCGGTCGAGTGAAAGTGAAAAAAAACCGCGATCGCTCAGTTGTGTTTGATCTTCCGACCTTGACGCTTGCTCCTGTGGGGGCCGGCGATGAGGGCAGGATCAAACATGTCGCGCGTCGGTCAAGTAAAAGTGAAAAAGTGGCGTGATCCGTTAGTTGTGTTTGATCCTTCGACCTTGACGCTTGCTCCTGCGGGGGCCGGCGATGGAGGCAGGATCAAACATGTCGCGCGTCGGTCAAGTAAAAGTGAAAAAAAAACCGCGATTGCTTAGTTGTGTTTGATCTTCCGACCTTGACGCTTGCTCCTGCGGGGGCCGGCGATGAGGGCAGGATCAAACATGTCGCGCGTCGGTCAAGTAAAAGTGAAAAAAAACCGCGATCGCTTAGTTGTGTTTGATCTTCCGACCTTGACGCTTGCCCCTGCGCGGGCCGGCGATGAGGGCAGGATCAAACATGTCGCGCGTCGATCGAGTAAAGCGAAAAAGTGCCGCTTTCGATTAGTTCTTTATGATCTTCCAACATTGACGCTTGATCCTGGGCAGTGCTTCAAGAAAGCCCGAGTAGTCGTCAGTTGTTTTCCATCACGGGTCGCGCGCCTATTTTCTCTGAGTGCTTTTATATAGCCGAGCAAACGACTGAAGCTGAAAGTGGATTGTTGCTGCTCAATGATGACGCATCAATTGGTGAGCTCATTTCATGCTACTGTTCCTATTCTATAGAATATGTATGACTGAACCGTTAATCGTTACAACGGTGAGATGTAAATATGATGTTTCAAAAAAATATGAATGGTTCGTCACTGTGAGTGTCGACATAAACTCTGATTCATAAATTATTTATGTCTAAATTTTTTTTATTCAATACACCTTCTTCTTTTTACCTTTATTTTTGTAATCAAAAATAAAACTTTGAATGGTTCGACACTTCAAGTGTAGACTTCCGAAAGGTTCACTTTATTCAATAAACTTTGAAAGGTTCGTCACCTCAAGTGTCGGCATAATTTTTCTCTACATAGATATTGTTCATATCAAATGAAAATATTATATTTACATATAAGCATGTTTATATCTCACAAAAAATTATTTATTATGGTCTAATCGCTGATCAAAGTGAATCCTGTGACCCAACGATCCTTCCCATTAACAAACATCCCTCCAAGTAACCTTTGTGGAGATGCAGAGGCAAACACGGTCTCCAAATAGCAAAGGTTACATACTAACATTCCTTCCCCCAATCCCACCTGACTGCAAGGACGTGGCCGGCGCCGTTATTGACCATGTATAAATAGAGGCACTGAATTATGCACACTGAAGAAGATTATGGCCAATCCCAGCCGAACTTCTAGTTGATTCTTTGTGCATTTTCACTGACTTCGGTCAATCACGGAATAGCAACCATTGATATGTGTAGTCAGTCTAAGCTAAGCTAAGCTAAGCTAAGCAAGAAGTCCTATGAGTCCTAAAGTGATGAGAAGATGAAATGAAAGATCGCTTTTGGATGATGAGAAAAATCAAATGATGACGAGAAAAGTTATCGCACTCAAATGATACGAAACATGAAATGGACGTTTTTGTATAATTCTAAAAATCAAATGATCACTGGACGAGGTTGGTGGTCTGATGGCTACCGCTTCTGCTTCATATGCAGAAGGTCATGGGTTCAATCCCAGGCCCGTCCCTTTCCTCGTACTTTGTAGTTGTATATCTCTCACTTGCTTCTATCTTCCATTCTAAATATATCACACTCAAACTATTCGTTCATAGCAAACGCTAGAACCAGAGACGGACAAGAAACCGTTTCCCTAACGCTTCCTACTTCCACGCGCACGCCTTTCTTACGCCTGATACATAGGCAGTCTGCTAACCACAAAAGCAAACCTTTCTGCCATGCCTTTCCCCCCAATCCATGCACTCCCGCATGAACTGACGTGGATGCAGTGGAATATACGGTCTACGTGGGAGTCAGTTCAATGCATCATCAATTCCTCCCCCTTCCCCTCATTGGTCTGCATTCTGACGTGGCAGGTGCCATTGTTGCCTAAAAATAGAAGATCACCAGCACTTATACACTGAGGATGCCTGTTAGTCCCAAGCAGTCATTCGGTTGGTTCCTTGTGTAAGTGCAGCTGATCTGGCGATACTGGAGTGCATCCACGGGTGGCCAATCAAGCTCAAGCTCAAGCTCAATTCTAAAAATCAAATGATCACTCTTGGATGATTGATGCGAAAACATATGCTCTTGGATAAACGCAAAAAAAAAACAGAATCGGGTGTATACTGTTTGAACATTCTACTATGGAATAAAATAGTTAGCTCTAAGCTGATATGAGAAATCTGGTGTACGCTCTTCAATGATGCGAAATCTCGCTCCATTTGTTTTAAAGGTGTGAATTCCGATATAGAATGGCGTGGAAGTGAGTAATAATGTCTCAAGACAAATATGCATTCAATGAATACGTCAAGTAATAACATGTAACAAACGTTGTTCAGAGAAAGATGCTTACAAGAATCATCAGTTGATCAGATAAAAGCAGTCAAAATGATATTGATGCACAATTGAAAGATAAATGAAAAGGTATGATTAATATTTGTTGACTTTTAAGGTACATATAGGAATCTTTAAATTGGATTGCTCTAAATATTCGAATTGTGATGCTTGTGTTCAACTACCGGACATAGTGTACGCACCACATGAAAATAACGCATGATGAAGACAGCAAGTGCAGGTGGTGTTGCTTCAGTTACCATTGCTCTTGGGTTACAAGCCTGTTTTATTTGTTGAAAATACTATAAGATATTATATTGTCTTTAATAAAGACACTGAATCCGCCTATACCTTGATAAACATGTTCACGAGGTATTTTCGTTCGGCTGATTGTATATCTCTTGAGTGCGGCAGTATTTCATGGCAAATGATCCTAGTTTTTCCATGTTTTATCACAAAAAAAATGTAGTGAGTGCGACACTCGGAACCACATTTCTAGACTATTTTGTGTTACGGAGTTATGGTGCAATTCATCATTAGTAAGAAGCTGTTTTGCTTTGCTCGTATGATACCTTCCACGAAGTGTGTGTTAGCAAACTAAGAGTATAAGTTTATCGTGTATACATATATGTTATGACAATTTGCCTGAGAACAATGTTTGAGAGATTGGTACACTGTATTGGAAGTGTTAAGTTGAATCAAAAACACATTTCGCACCTTTTGGAAAACTATGTAAAAATATGCCACTGGGTCAACAATGTTTCGAGAAGTTCCGCTAATGAGGGTACCATTGATTTTAATAAAATAATTGTGTGTCTAAGCTACAGATGGTTTACAGGAGAAGTGTAGTTGAAATTATTTTGAATTCGTACAGCACTATAGTGAAGAAGACACTAATGCTTGAGCTAGCATAAACATACTGTCCGTCCAGATACGATTATCAGTGAATAAAACTTTACAAGGATATTACAGATCAATAAATCACCTAGTTTTCGATAGCGTTTGGGACAATACTCATATCTGAACAAGCCATAATTAATTCTTTTGTGAAAAGAAATACGAAACATAACCCCTAGAAAATAAATCAGATTGTACATTTTGGTTACTTTATTTGTATTTAAATTGAATGATTTATAATTCTAGAAAAAAGGATTCAGAAGTCCCAATCTGCAAAATTTCAAATGAAAGAACAGTGAGACAGTACACTATATATTAAACGAAATGGATTGATATAGAAATCTGGTTGTATTTCTGAGGTTTCATCCCACAAAAAAAAAATATGAGTGATCAACTACGCTAAAACATGGAAAATAGTTAGAGTATAAAATTCGTTCTTTTCTTCGTTCTGACGGAAAAAAAAATTGCAATACTGTATCAAAATTTTCAAAGTCATAAATCTTACAAGTTAGCAACAAACAATAGTACAAATTTTCGATTTGTAGACTAGCAGAAAAATAAGAATAATGAAAATGAAAATAAATTGATTTATTGTTTCTTTTGTTTGGTGTCTTCGAAAACGTATGTAAAAGCACAAGTCGACAAACGTGACAGTCATTATTGGAATACCAGACGTTTCACCTTGGATAATTAGTGGATTGATTGATTAGTGCGCCCATCTACAGTTTGAGCAGCCTCACTATCTAGTCTACTAATGTGGCAATTTTATGGGAGAAAAATTCAGAATTAGTTTCTCAGAGAACCAAACATAGGAGCAAAGATAAAATACAAAGTCCCAGGGATTATCTTACGTTAGCTATGCAAGACAATTTGTTGATGTTATTAAACGATTGTAATAAAATATGTAATGTTCTACAATTGACCGTTTTACTGCAATTGACCATACCAATATAACCAAAAATCATGTGAACGAAAACTAGTCTATTATGATCGGCTCCATAGGAATTGTTATCGCTAAATAGATCCTCGGCTGTATGAGATAACTGGGGAAGTTACGTATTTTATACATTAGACTCAAAAATCATTAGTATTCATTATTGTAGGACATGTCTGCACAAATACCAGATAGATTCTCATCGCTACCGACATTTATTTACATTTGAAAGTGGCAAATATATATAATGAAAAGTACAGTACAGTGAGGTAACAGTTTACTTTTGTTGTGAAAGGATGCTTCGATTTTTGAATTCATAGGATCGACGTAGACGCAACATACAGTAGGGAGTACTCCGTTGTGGATATACTCTGGTTGTGGTTATGGGTTTCGTTTAAAGAATCGAGAAGGATTATGGGTACTTACTTCAAAGATTTCTATGTTCGCAATGTCAACAGAGTATCGAAACTGTATGCAAAATTTATGTATTGTAGTATACATCTTTGTTGGATATGTTAGATATTGTAGGCTACATGAAATGGTTTCGTTTCACCATGTTATGCGTTAATTACATAATATTCCTTCGTTCAGATGAGTGAATGTTAATAGTTAGAAACTCATGAAAACAAAATAAACTGTAATCTACTTTTTCCAGGAAAAAGGGGATGTGGTAGAGCGTATGTTATAGGGAGAACACATATTCACGAACCTTGCATTCGACTGGCTTACACCATCCTCAATGCCCAGTCAGGCAGTCTCACTTCGGTTTTGCTAGATAATAGTGCGTTCACCGCGCGCACGTCTTAATTAAATCCGTGCTCGGAGTCGTTACCACACACTCCGCTGCGCTTCCCGAGCAGAAAAAAAAATAACTTCTGAATACCAAATTGAGGTATTCCATACCAGATAATTTCCAATACTTACAACCTGAATGAGGTATGAATGAGCCCTGCATAAGAGGTCAAATAATACCTTCTGCATATTCTACAAATACCTAGCTGATAATTGGATCAGGTATTGTAATACCTAAATAATACATAATGGATTTTCATATAAAAGTGAAATTTTTCAATAGTAGTTCAATACCTCCAGCAGTCCTCAATATCTATCGAATACCAAAATAAAGTATTTTTAATTGTTTTAATCATTTTTTTCAAATACCATTACAATACCAAAATGAGATATTGACAACTGAATAATACCTCGCAATAGGGGATTTTTTTTTATTACCGTACGGGTTTGGGCCGAAGGGTCTCAGATTTTCATGAAACTTTTTCCACAGGCAGGGCTCATGGATATATGAATAAAAAAATATTGAGGAAAATTCAGGGTCGCCCATTTTTCCGGAAAACTCAGGTGGAAATTTTTTGTTTTCCCTTGACACTACTTACTTTGAAAAATCATAACTCAAGAACGAAGCATCGTAGAAACAAAGTTTTTATATGAAAATTTGAGCAAATTTTCTCAAAAATCTAAAAAAATATGAACTGGAAAAAGTTTTCCACAAAATTTTCCACCGTTGGGAAAATTCGTAAAGAAAAGCCGGAAAAACTATGCCCGAACTCGTGGAAAATTTTCAAAAAAATAATTTCGAGAAGGTAATTTAATAAGTTTTAATCACTGAAATTTTTGGAATGCACTTTTTTTCGTTATTGAGTTATGGCCAATTTTGTGAAAAATGACCAGATGTGCCATATAAGACTTTTATTTGAAAAATCATAACTCAAGAACGAAACATTGTAGAAACAAAGTTTTTATATGAAAATTTAAGCAAATTTTCTCAGAAATCCAATTAAAATATGAACTGGAAAAAGTTTTCCACAAAATTTTCCACTGTTGGGGAAATTCATAAAGAAAAGCTGGAAAACCTATGCCCGAGCTCGCGGAAATTTTTTAATAAAATATTTTTAAGAAAGAAACTTTATAAACTTCAATTCTGGTAACTTTTAGGATGTACTTTTCTTTAGTTCCTGATCTATGGTCAATTTTGTAAAAAATGCAAAGATTTGCCATACATGCCTTTTCGTTTAAAAATCATGACTCAAGACTCATCATGACTTGTCGAACCGGATTCAAATTATCTCAAAAATATGAAATTTTTGAAATGGGATCAGTTTCCCAGGACATTTTTCACTGTTTATGAAAACAAATAATGAAAACCCGATTAGCTATTCCAGCTTTCAAACAAAGTATATTTGAAAAGAGCGATCAATAAAATCCAATCCTACAATATTTTTCAATACGCTCATTTTTCGTTCCTAAAACATGATCAAATATTGCTAGGATGAGCTGTTTGAACCATATATTTACAAATTTATAAGTTCATAAACAACATTTCTTAAGAACGAAACTACATAGAAACAAAGTTTTCTTCAATCAGAATGTAGGCAATTTTTTCCTGTTGGGTAACTACAAAATTTACAGTTAAATAAATGGGTAGACAAAATGACAAATAGGTATTTACCAATTCAAGTTTAAAGCGTTGAAATGGCTTGAGAATCATAAGTTTACCAAAAACTAACAAAGAGCAGTGAGAAAGTGCAAGTATTGTCTATCAGCTGTATATTCCTCGTTATTAATTTTTGGAAAGTGAAAAAAGTTTTCCCGAAGCTGTTGAAATGGACAAAGTTCAATATTACGAATACAATTCTTTATGCTGTAACCCCTTCGGACTGGACGGCCACAAATCAGTAAGTACAAATCTACGATCGATCAGCCAAGGCCTCATCAGTAAGCTTCATTCGAATGGAGTTCGGTGGATTACGGAAAAGATGAAAATTTGCGTGAAGTGCTCCATTACCGGTGACCAGAAGGCTCTCGTAACGGATCTTCCAGAAGCAATGGCGTTTGAGGAACAAGTTTCACCACTATCTTCGTTGGCGTCGCCAAAGGAAACTCCTTCCTCGGGCGAGTCAGTTGGTTCTATAAATAATGTACAAAAAATACAAGAGCTTGCTAAATTCTTGGAAATTTCTTTTCAACTAAAATCTTCACGTTTGGATGCTTCTAGTAGTAACTATCACAATGCTTCTATGGACGAAATGTTCAATCAAATTTTGAGTAAAATAAAAACTTGGTTTTCGCCTAACATTGTCGATGTTACAGAGGATTTTAATTCCGTTTTATTAAATTTGAACTCAGCTGTTACAAAAGCCGAACCTGACAAGCAAATTGAACTTGTAAAATTACTTCCTAGGAATTGGTCATATGCCAAAGTTAAAGCTCATTTTGACGTGTCTCAACACGTTATAACTGAATCAAAAAAATATAATTTAGGGATTCAACCACTTTCAAAAGTAGGACGACCCTCGCATGGATCAGATGTCCAAGACATAGTTTCAAATTTTTACCTAAGGGATGATATCAGTCGGCCATTTCCTGGCTTGAAAGATACCATATCTATTAAGTTACCGAATGGAGTGCGCCAAAATGTTCAAAAACGCCTTTTGCTTGACCCTTTGGATACTTTATTTAAACAATATTTGGAAACCTGTAAGAGTGAACAGGAATGTGTCTCATTCACATCGTTCTGGAAACTTAAACCAAAACAATGTGTTTATACAAAGGATTCATCGGCCATGAATGTTTGTGTTTGCATGATACATGAGAATATGAAATTCATGGTTAATGCATTGAAAAAAACTAATTGCTTTGAAGTTCATAATACAGAAAAAAAACTTAACACCTTTTTGACTAGTCAAATGATATGTCCAGATAGTACAGATGATTGTTACTTGAGGTCCTGTGAGGATTATAAATTAAAGAAATTAGATTTTGTTGCCAATCGCTTAGATGAAACCAACGTTGAAGAAGTTAAGTATTGTTTTTGGATTATTTCTCTTCGTTGTGAAATTATCAACAAAGAGGAAAATGTAAATGATTTTATAGAAAACTTGAAAAATCTCACAGAGAAGTTTCTTGTGCATCAATTCAAAGTAGATAAATAAAATAAATTTATAAGAGCTAAAAAGGAATCACTAGTTGAAAACAAAGAAATAATGTGCCAGATGGATTTCGCGGAAAATTATTCGTGCGTGATACAAGATTCCATTCAAAGCCATTACTTTGTACGACCTCAAGTAACAATACATCCATTTGTAATTATTACAAAGAAAAATCTTCGATCAAAGTCTTAAATTTTGTTGTAATTGCTGACATAAAAAAGCATAACACGACATCAGTTTATGCTTTTCAAACAAAACTAATTTTAAGATTGAAAAATAAATTTCCTGAGCTTGAAAAAAATCATTTATCTTTCTGATGGTTGCGGAGAGCAGTACAAAAATAAATCAAATTTCAAAAATGTATGCAACCATGAAAATGATTTTAAAATTAGAGCAGAATGGCACTTTTTCCCAACCTCACATGGAAAAGGTCCATGTGATGGTATCGGTGGCAATATTAAGCGAATGGCTAGAGATGCTAGTATTAGTAAGTCAGCGGAAATTAATAACGCCAAACAATTTTTTGACTGGGCTGTGTCGCAAAAGGTGAAAGACCAATTTAAAAAAGATTGGAAATTCATCTATGCAACTGAAAATGACTATTCAGAGGCTGATAAAAAACCTTGTTGTTCTGATGCTTCGATTGAAATATGGATTTTCAAAGAAAAGGCTTATATGGCCATTTTTCACAAAATTGACCATAACTCAGGAACAAAAAAAAGTACATCCTAAAAGTTACTAGAATTGAAGTTTATAAAGTTCCCTTCTCAAAAATATTTTAATAAAAATTTTCCGCGAGTTCGGGCATAGATTTGCCAGCTTTTCTTTATGAATTTCCCTAACGGTGGAAAATTTTGTGGAAAACTTTTTCCAGTTCATATTTTTTTTGGATTTTTGAGAAAATTTGCTTAAATTTTCATATAAAAACTTTGTTTCTACGATGCTTCGTTCTTGAGTTATTTTTTTTTTCCTTACTTAAAACGTGTTTATTTCCATTATTTTGTGATTTGTTACATGATTACAATTTTCTGTTTTACACAACAAGCACGTGATCGTGTATTCTTCTACTTATATATTAACCTATATATTGCAATTCATAATGAATTTCAATTCTTCTACAGATACATCTTCTCTATCATTTGCAATAGCATACCTTAAAAATTCTAAAAACATTTTCGATGCGATCTTTCTTTCTAACTGATTGTATGTTCTCAAAACTGGAAATTTAAAATCATCAAAACTAATATTTCTAAATTTACGCCTGTTTAACAATTTAATTTGTGTTACAGTAAACCACCAACAGTTTCTAATTTTGGGGCATGTAGAAAACCTATGCTTCAAATCCTCAATTTCTTGAGGACAATAAACACAGTTTGGTGATACTCGACTGCCAAACCGAAACTGTTTTTCAGCACAAATGATTTTCTCATTGATTAAGAGAAACCATGTTACTTGATGGTCTGAAGAAATCTGTCTATTGAATACATTCTTCCAAATAATGTCCCATCTAAATTGTGGATATTTCTCCGTTATATGTGGTTTAGGTAAGTTAGAACAGAAATGATTATAAATGCTTTGAGATGTTGGATAATTTTTTATGTTTTCGGAAATATACGCTAGTTCTAAATAAACAGTTTTGAGAAAATGTGCATTGCACGGTAAACCTTTCATGTTTGAAGGATTTTCAATTCGATCAGTATAATTATGTAAGAAAGGTGAAGATTGACGCAGTCGAAGAAATCTGTTGATTAGCAACGATTTACATTTATGTTCTGGTGAAATGAGACCTAAACCTCCTCTTTTCCTTGGCAAACACAGTTGATTGAAAGAAATTCTTAAAGAACAACGATACCACAAAAAATTTCCAAAGAGCGATTTTATTTTTGTTAGAGTTTTCTTATGGACCGAAACCGTTGATGCCGTATACACACATACGCGATGACGCATAAGTGTTCAGGAAAATGATTTTTTGAATTAAATTTAAATTTCTGAATTGACTATTCCAAAGCATATACCTCAAATTTTGTAAAATTTCGTCCCAGTTCTTTTGAATCATCGCATTGCTATTATTATTGAACCAAATTCCCAAAATCTTCAAATACTCTTTGTGCTCCAGCCGATCAGGTAAAATGAAATTATTATTTGATCCTATCCTCATTGCTTTCGTTTTATTGTAATTAACCTTCGCCCCAGCAACTAATTCAAAATTATCGAAAATTTGTTTCACTACACTCAGTTTCCTCACATCAAAAATGATCAGACTTATGTCATCTGCATAACCTACCAGTAAGTCCATTTCATCTTCACAAATATTCTGGATCTTTTGCAAAAGAGGCTCAAGATAAAAGCAAAACAGAATCATTGCCAATGGATCACCCTGTCGTACTGATCTTTCAATTCTAATCGTTTCAGACATATTACCGTTAATAAGAATCCTTGAATACGTGTTATTCTGGCATAACCTCATAAAATCAACAAATCTGTTATTTATTCCCATTTTTGATAAAGTCGCTAAAAGATACTCGTGATTTACCCTATCGAACGCCTTTTCAAGATCGAAAGAAATGAGCAACCCCTTTTTTCTTTTCAAATTTATCTCCACAATTTTATTTCTTATGCCACAAGTGGCTTCAAAGATAGTTCTGGAACCATTGGAACACTTCTGTGTATTTGATAGTAAAGCTTCATTCAGTTTAACTAATCTGTTTTTGAGGATTCTTGAAACTAACTTGTAGTCAAAGTTCAACAATGTTATTGGTCTAAATCCGCTAATGTCATTGTTTGTTTTTTTCTTTCTGATCAATACTATTACTCCTTCTAAAAATTTGGTTGATGTTTTTCCGTTAATCACTTCATTTACCACTAACAGAAGCTCTGTCTTGATGATTTCCCAACATTTAATATAAAAGTTTTTTGTTAATCCATCTTTTCCAGGACATTTTCTTGACTGGCTCGTTTTAATAGCTTGAAACAACTCTTCTTCTGAAATGGGATCCATTAACCTACTATTTGCTGGAAAATTATCTTGTATAGTCTTTTGCGGCTCGAACGAATTTTCGATAACTACATTACTTTTAGTATACAAATTTTTAAAAAATGTGGTGATTTCTTCAGTGACAATCTCAATATCCGCTTCATCTTGACCATTGATACGAAGAGTTTTAATATGAGTTTTTTCTCTACGTTGTTTTTGTTCTCCTAACTGAAAAATCGAAGAATTTTCCCCACTGATGAAGGTTTCAGAACGACCGTAAAAGTTATTTGACATTTCTTTTTGCAGCGCCAGCATCTTCGCTTTAACTTTGTTGATTTCACTCAAAACATCTGGATTAGTCAAATAATCGTTGTATAAAATGTTCAACGCCGAATAAAAAAAACTCCATGGTATCGCTATAACGTCGTTTCAATATACTATATTTCCATTTGAAAAATGACACTGTTTTAATTTTCGCATACTCATTCCACCAGGAAAACCATGAATCGTAATATCGCTTCTGCCTTACCCAATATATCCACTTTTCTCTAAACTCAGCTAGATTTTCATCCGTCAAAGCCAAATCGTTCAAACGCCACAACCCTCGGCCAAATGGTCTACCCAAATTTGGCAACTTAAGCTTCAAAATTACAATTTTATGATCGGAGAATGCACAAACATTTGTCCGCACGGTGCTCACGTACCCTTTCAAATCATCGCTTACATAAATCCTATCAAGCCTCGCTCCTGACCCGCTTCTGATAAAAGTGAAATCAACTGCATTTTTGTGTTTGGCAAATAAAACATCATTTAATTTTAATGATTGCACAACAAACTTCAACGACTGACTAAAATTCGAACCGTGGTTAGCATCTTTTTTATCTATTACCGAATTGAAATCACCTCCAACAATTAACCTTCCGTCTCCATTATTAACGTAGTAGTGAATAGTGTCTGTAAAAAACCGCTCTCTGAGAGATTTTTGAGCCGTTCCGGAAGGTGCATAAATATTACATATGGTTGTGTGATTCTCGATCTTTAAGCTTATTACTCTGGAGTCAATACTTTTCTGTACATGTGAGGTGTTGATATGAGATTTAACTAGTATTGCTGTGCCGCGTTTATTTAAATCAATATTCGAAAAAGTGTCAAAACCGCTGATCGTAATGTGCTCGTGTACTTCCTGCAACATCAAAATATCCAAATCCATCAAATAGATAAACGATCTCAGAGCATTCATTTTGTTTTCATTTGCAATTCCGTTGATGTTTAGAGTACCAATATTATACGAGAGCATATCCATTTTATGATTATTCAGAAGAATCCACCGATAGACCAATCTTCTTTCTAGAAGGTGACTTGCAACCACTTGCATGAGTACCATCCATATCATCATCCGAGATATCGAGACCATCAAAATTGTTCGAAACCTCAATACCAGAGGCGATTGGGTTCACAGCCATTGAACCACGTGCTAGTTTCGATGTGGCAGTTTTGGCAGCCGAGCTTTCTGTGTTTTCGCTGGGCGCTTGAAACTTTGAGTTAGTGTTAGTGTTAGTAGACTTGATCGCTAGTTTTTCGTTTGATTCTACGGTGTTAGTAGTTATTTTCTTTCTATCTTGACCTTGACTTGAACTCTTGTTGAATAATTGTGTTAGGTTGGTGTAGTTCGGGTCTACCCGATTCTTCTCTGCTTCACTGCCAACAGAAATACGAATTTCCTGACTAGTCCCTGTCTGATTAGAAGTTTTCAATACTCCTGCATAATCGACACCTGATGCTCTAAGCCTATCACTGATATTACCTCCATTCAATTGCATTTCCATGTAGCCAGCTTCGATGCATTTCCGCCCCCAATGAACTGGTTTTCCGCAGTGCCTGCACGTTTGTTGTTGGTGTTTGTATGTGACGAGGGTGACTTCTCCATTGATGTTGATGTATGATGGAATCGCTGTATGCAGTCGGATACGAACCGATCTTACACCATTCGGAATACCCTTCAGAACGGCTGGCTCTGTCCACATCTCCTCCTTCAACCAAACAATGTCCCCATATCTTTCCAATTCCTTTTCAATCGATGAATTTTCGGTTTGCGGTGAAATATCGTGTACTCGAACTGTAGTTGCGCCATCCTCCATGAATACGTTGACCTTGTATTTTACATTGTCCACGCTGATCTCATAGTTTCCGTCATTACGCTCGGTAACGGCTATGGCTAGCTCTTCCGTCTCACACTCGATGAAAACCAATGACTTTCCTGTGTTATGCTGTAGCGATTGAATGCTCGAAAACTGAATTCTCAACTTGTCGTGGATGAACTTGGCAATCATTTCCATGTTGATCTTCTTGGCTGGCAAATTTGCAAGATCGATAACCAACGTGTTAACACGTGGTCCGTTCGACGTTAGATGATACGGCGATGAAGCCATTGTTTCGTGTTTGTTCTGTGGTTTATTGTTTGTCGTACCAGCCGAAACTGGAGAAAAAATCACACTCCGCACAATAGAAAGACGTCCTCTCTGAACGATAGCTAAAACGGAACTGTAAAAGTTTTGGCGCCCCTGTACACCATTTTATTATATTTTTAACTAAGTATTATAGAATTATAAAGCCTTATGCCATATGAATTTTTTCAGATAATATTATATAGTGGTTTTCCAAGGTTCCGAATTCTCACTCACTCTCACGATAATGGATTTATCCCTCACAGCAATTTTCAGCGATAAGCTGCCTTGCGATTTTATCCGCCAACAAAATAAAGCGAAAATAGATAATTGCACAATTCCTCAGCTGTGAGAATTTTCTTTTGGGCTTGTTTATATATTTCATAATGCTCAAATTGGCCATTTTGGACACCCACCCACCCCCTCGTGACGCTTTTTGTATTGATAGTCTACTATTTTTATAAAAGTCGTAACAACGTTCGGACACCCACCCGATAAAAGCATTCTCCTTACGTGTGAAAAATCGTAGATTTCACATCATTGATACGAAAATTCAGAACCCTGTGGTTTTCCTATTTAGGTCAGCGTGTAGAACACAACAGACATCAGCGATCATCAGAATTGCGAAATTTATATTTAGCAGGAAATTATGTAAAGGTCGTCAACCTCGAGGGAGACAATGGATACGCTGGTTGTATGGGGTGGAAGAGGACTTGGTGACCCTAAACGTTCGGACCAGCTCTTGGGTCAGCTGGAGAGGTATCAAGACTGACGAAGATGGCGCCCCATAACAAGGCCGGTTAATGGTTTGACGCTACGCTGTTACCTTCAAGGTAGGTAGGCTAGTAAGAAATAGGTGGCTGCATCCTTGGTGAAGGTATTTCAAGACTTTCTGGCAGAGGAACATCTGGAAGATTCCTTGCAGTAATGTTCAAAGACCTTAAATAAGGTAGATGTACCAATAGTGGAGGTATTAAGCACAATTCAATCTTATTTAACAGCTGAAAATCCGATAAGACCATCAAATGTACACATTTTTCTTGTAACTTGAAGTAGGGTAGGTGTACCAATAGTGGAGGTACTAAGCACGATTGAACCTCATTTGACCGCCTAAATTCAAGAAGCGCAATTATTGTTCATGTTAATGTTGTGACTGGGTGTAACGACCATTGACTTAATGAGAAAAATGATTTCATTGCAGTAATCCACGGCATGCCAGTGAAAAATAATACCTCCACCATTGGTACACTGTTCCTTTAGTTGCGGTATATTTTTAATTTGTGTTCCTATAGTTGCGGTATCCGTTGTTTTCTTATGGGACCCTCCACTATAGGAACACTTTAACGCAACTATTGGTACAAGTAAGAAACGTTTTAGCAATTTTAGTGATATTTCATCAATTTTAAAGCAATTTGAACGCTCTTCAACTATTCCGCCTAACAACAAGCCAATACGTAGATTGGCAGTATCGGTTCTACCGCAACTATAGGAACACCCACAACTAAGGGAACACTTACCCTATCGTCGTTTTACTTTACGAGAAAAATAACTTCAGCGCAATAAGCAATTCTCGCTGAGACCGACCCACTATTTACACTTGGTTTTTCAAAATGTTTAAAATTATGCTCATTCAAAAGCTCCTGCAGAGTAACTAGAGGAACTGTATTCGGTTGGTCAAATTGATGGACCCGTCGGTAGTTATAATCAAAACAGTTATTGAGGACCTCTAGATTTTTAACAATTCTTGCCTCACTCTAACGGCCATAACTCGAAAATTTCTTCAACAACCCATAACATAGTTTAAGAAAGAGAAAACCATAGGAGCTTCATTTTGCAAACATAAAAATATTTGGCGGTAATTTGAAATTTGGTAATATTAATATTGGATATTATTGGAAAAACTGAATTTTCATGGTGTGAGCAACCACCGACTTCAAAAGTTTTTCCATCACTGGAAAGCCGAGCTGGTTTTACACAAACTGTGAATAAAATCAGAGGCTAGGTTTTTTTTAACCAAATGTTATGTGCGATTTTGTAGACCATTTCTTATCGCGATAGTGTGATTTGCGGTCATTACCGGTGCGGTAGCAATTTACGCTTGCTGTGATGTATTTGAAATGTGAAAAATTAGGTAGATGTACCAATAGTGGAGGTACTAAGCACGATTGAACTTCATGTAATCGCCTAAATTCAAGAACTGCAATTAATGTACATGTTAATGTCGTAACGGGAAATAACGACCATTGACTTAATGAGAAAAGTGATTTCATCGCAGTGATCCACGGCATGTCAGTGAAAATAATACCTCCACCATTAGTACACAGTTCCTTTAGTTGCGGTATATTTTTAATTTGTGTTCCTATAGTTGCGGTACCCGTTGATTTCTTATGGGATCCTCCACTATAGGAACATTTTACCGCAACTATTGGTACAAGTAAGAAAAGTTTTGGAAATTTTAGTGATATTTCATCAGTTTTAAAGCAATTTAAACGCTCTTTTCAACTATTCCGTGTATCAACAAGCAAATACGTCGATTGGCAGTGTCGGTTCTATGGCTAATGTATTGCGCATTTCTTTCACCACTGGACTATCGCAGATGTTTTTACAAGTGCGGAAACACTAATAAAAGTGCGCAATTGCATGAAATCAGGTAGGTGTCTTCGGGGGACTTTCTTCGTAAATCAAAGAATAAGTGCTCTGAAGACACCAACAGGATTCAATGCATTCCCGCACTTTTATTCACACTTTCGCACTTCGCAGTCCAGTAGTGAATGAAATACACAATAATACTATCAGTGAAAACGGCACTACCGTAGGGGGGTCTGTAGCCTTGAGGTTACGCTTTCGCTTCATAAGCGGAAGGTCATGGGTTCAATTCCCAGCCCCTCCACAAAAAACCCGTCCAGGCACCAGAAGACGCCTCACGGAGGACCGTGCTTTGGGGAGCACATCCATCCTCCGTCAGTATCAGATGGTGACTGAGACAAACTGACCCTCTTCGCAAGCAGCTAGCCTCACTAACAACAGAGCTCTCTCCTACCTGCTCAGTGTGAGAGTAAAAGAGTAGGAGAGAGTGAAAGTTGATGTAAATATAGATAAGTTAAAAATAGATCTGTATCGGTAAAGAAGCTACAGATCACCTGATTCCGGCACAGTAAAGGCCACGAGCACAGAGTGCCTTAAAAAAAAAAAGAAAAAAAAAGGCACTACCGCAACTATAGGAACACCCACTACTAAGGGAACACTTACCCTAACTCCATAATGCTTAAATTGTGATGTTATACGCATTGGTGCTAGAAAGGAGGGGTACAAGGAAAGGGAGGGTGTTAGTATAGGAGAACCCCTCCCCCCTAGTATGGAAATATAGTGTTATCTTGCAATGATCATGCAATTCGGTATCGGGCACACATACCTTGTTGTTCTCAGTCTAGATACTTCATAGGGGTCACACGCAAATCACGCCACGCTCCAAGGGGTGTGAAGATTAGACAGAGCGTGACAAGCGTTTCTGGATTTCAGTCAATAATGGTTTCCTTTTGAAAAGGAGGACATTTTCAGTCCAAAGGAGGACTAAAGGACATATTATCGAAAAGGGGAACATGTCCTCTCGAAGGATACCATCTGGTAAGCCTACATATAACATCATAGAGTCCTATTTCTGGTACATTTCCGCATTATCGTTGGTCAAAGACCGAAAAGGGTCCCATAAGGCTGCAACTGAAACCCCTCAACCCAATCCGCGGAGAGCGTGACCAGACGTGGTCGAAGAGGAAAACAGGTCAGATTGGCGATTCAGAAAGTGGGAGGAAAGTGAGGCAAAGTAGAAGGTAGAAGAAGTAACCAGAAGAAAAGTCTGTTGAAGGTGATAAAGTTGATTTTTGGTAGTGAAGTTATTGTGGGGTTTCCTGCATATCTAGTGCGACAATTCCCTGTCTGCGATAAACTTATGGTGGTGCAGTGGTTTCCAACCTTTTTTATGTTGGCTCCCTTTCAAATTCTACAAACACCCCGCGGACCCCTTAAAATTTATAGACTGAGACTGAGATAGGAGAGAATTAGACAGGAGTCTGTTTAATATTTTGCCAAAAGTTTGTTTAGGAATATCGAAAGGATTTTGCCCAAGTTCTTCAGAAGTTCTTGGGAAGATTCCAACAAAAAATCCCAAAATCGAATCATCAAATTCTTTCGTTAAAAGTTGCCTCAATGACCGTATTAAAAGGTTTTCAAAGTTGGAAAGATTTCTTCTTTTCATAAATCTACCAAAATCTCGTTGCCATGTACATTTCAGTAGATATTGTTAGAAATCAAACAAGAATTTTATGCCCCATTGTAAACCGTAAGTAGAATCCATAAAAAAAATGTCAGCAACTGTGAGTGTAATAAGTCGACCTCGAAGAAATTCATTTGTTTTTTTTTTAAATTTCGCAAAGCTCTAATTGACGAAGATAAATTGACAGAGGTACATTTACAAAATATTCGATGATGGAAGTGTACCCAACAATACAGAAACCCTCAATTTTGGAAATGGATTCGCGGCCCCCGGTTGAGAGACCCTGGGTTAGAGTGCTGACCCTGACGCAGGTGAGTCGGGAAGTCTCTAAGACGCTCCCGATTGGCTGATCGATACTTACAGTTTCCTGCCAAATAATTCGTGCCATAGCGTCATCAAGATTAGAAAATCCGTCTAGCCGATAAGGTAGATTCTTATCACCGATTCTTGCGACCGTATAAAAACCACATTCATTCATTCAGCAGATCACACTCACGAATTGTTTCCCAGTTAGCAAAATAAGAACAAGCATAGCTCTGAAACACAAAAATATTAGTCAACATGAAAGCTTTATTTCTTGCCTTGGTGATCGCCATCAGTGGTGTATCGTGTGGTCCTATCTCAGTTAGTGATAACAACATTGGAGACATCATTTCGGTTGGAGTTAACGTAGAAGCCGATATCAAGAGTGAAATTAACGCTAGCATCGTAAACATACTGGTCGCGTTATTGGCAAATATTGACCTCGGACCAAACCCACCGCCACTACCACCACTACCGCCACTACCCCCGTTCCCACCAACTGGATTGCCACCAACTGGACTGCCACCAACTGGATTACCTCCAACAACTCCGGTAACACAGCCACCAACTTCCGAAGTAACTCAACAGCCAACTACTCCGGTAACACAGCCACCAACTTCCGAAGTAACTCAGCAGCCAACGACTGTGTCACCCTCGCCGTTCTCAAGTATCCATGTTGATGAAATGATCAAAACTATCCAGGATATCAAAGAGCAGGCATCCGGTGCAAATCTGACCAAAGAGCAGAGGGAACAGATCTTGCGGGAACATGCTCAACAGTTGGTGCAAAAATTGATGGAAAATAGACAATAAATGTAAGAACTTATGATAATAAAACAATAGATTTATGGTACGAACAACAAAACATAGTTTTTTTTATGTTCACAAATATCCGAATATTGAAGTTAATTGTCAGAGTTCCTCAGGTCATCTTCTCAATGAATTTATGATAAAATATTAGGCCTTGGGTAACTCTAAAGGTATACAGAAAATTTAATGAATAAATGAAAATGTTGTATTTTTTATTTCTGTGGGAAATTGTTCTTTTTTTTTGTTGGAGTCCATAAAGTAATCCCAGCAATTATTATGTTACCGCGTTTTACGGTACTGTTATGAAATACTGTACATGTCTCAGTTTACAGTACTTATACTGCATTCTTTTTAATGAATTGTAACCAGGGCAGACAATCGTCAGAATAAAATCAGAATAAAAAAATACATTGTCATCCAGTATAATAACTCTGGCAGGTTGTCGTCTCGTCATCGATGAAAAAATGCACGACTAACTTCAATCCAAAATCGTCAGCGAACAAAATTTTCTTTATTCCGCTTGCTACCCTTACTCACAAGAAGAAAGCATTTACTGTATATTTGCATGCTTCGCGCCAACCAACGAATGCCATCACATAAATGCTTGTATTGGAAAATGAACCCGCTCTCCTCATGATTCTACTATAGCTCTGTTGGTAAGCGCGTGGAGTTGACGATTCAGAGATGGTTTGTCCGATTCCAGACGTGTTTTGTTTTACTTAAAAAAATGCTCTTAATCTGTCGAAGACATGATTTATATTTTTGTCGGTTTAGTGCTCCCGAAAAGTGTCTGCATATTTCAATATACAGTCAACAACGCCGATCCTCAGTACGATCCGTCATCGCCGATTTCTTCTTTGTGTGAATGTTTTTTTTTGACAATAAATGCACGAATCTGGTAGAGCGTGCATTTAGTTTTCAATTACTTTTTCTTCACTGATTCTCATCCACCTACTGACATTCGGTGGCAGAAAATTCAATTTCGCCTGTAAAAGAAAAAAAAATCATTCCATCATAATACCCCACAAAAACATCCGCTCATTGCAAAAGTTGTGTTTTTTTTCTTAAAAGACAATTATGATTCATCAACTGGAGGTATCACATTGCCGTTTTTTTAGACCAGTAATATAAAATTCATTTGTATATTTTAATATTCAATCCTCAGTTTCAGTGCCCCAATGTGAAATTGAATTTTGAAATGACACCAACAGTGGGTGAAACTGAATGTGTGCGTGTTTTGCATCCACTCTCTTTTTCGTCGCATTCGCCCTCAAAGTCAGATTGGCTTCGTGCTAGCGGAGTTTGTTTTTGTTCGTTTTCGCACTGTTCGGAAATCATTCGTCTGATTTTTTACGACACTGCTGCCGAACGAAGATTCGTCCGTAACGAAGGAATCGTATTTGTTTGTCATGATGCCGAGCCTATGTGATCGGATCTCTGCAGCCAAACTGGTTGAGTGACGATTACGATGCTTCTTTTAGTTTCGTCGCCGACTTTTTCCATTTGACGGTGACGATTGTCTAGCCTGATTGTAACCAATTGCAAATGAATTACCGATATTGCTCAGGAAAGTAATAACCAAACAGCGAAATTAATTCTGAGTTTGTAAACTAATCATATTTTGTTCAATATTCCTAAGTTACGATTGCCTATGGTCTGGGGGAAGTAATTTCAATGTCTCATTAATTGTCATATATATTCCAAAATTGGGACCTTCCTTAGCCTAGCGGTAACGTCCGCGGCGACGAAACAAAGCCATGCTGAAGGTGTGTGTCTCGGTCGGTGCAGAATATTTTTGTAATGGAAATTTTCTTGACTTCTCTGGTTATAATGTAGTATTGTACCTGCGATACCAAAATACGAATGCGAAAATGGCAACTTTGGCAAAGAAAGCTCTCAGTTAATAACTCTGAAAGTACTCATTGAACATTGTGCTCCCGTGTGTCCACTATGTGACCAATAATCGAAAAACTGACTAATTCTGATAGGTTTTTCGTGTAAATATTTTCAAAGTAAACACTTTTATTGAGGTTATCCCGGAATATAAGAGCAAGATCTTTTGTAGTTTCATCGATACAGCATGGGAACATTAGAACGCTTTAAGAAAAATAATGAATTCAATGCAAATACAAGGTATACTTTGAATGAAATATACAGCATAATCGTTTATGTTGTTAACAAAATGATAATAAATGCTTAATTAAGTTTTACCAAATTAGGATGATACTGTTTTCGAGCACAGAACACTTAGATGTAAGAAAAAATATAATGTTTGGAATGATACTTATGAAGGAAAAAAAACAGCATAATCGTAATATTTTTAAAAGATCTTTATACACTGTTCGAAAGCTTATTAAAAATTCTATCCTAGAAAAATAAAATAAAATGAGAAAAATCCGACCTTAAGTTCGAGTAAATGCAAAATACTGCAAAAAAAAGAAAACATTTTTTTTTATAGAAACTACATACACATTCATCACTTTTTGTTAAAGACTAAAAATAAATCCACGGGTAAGACGTAAACTAAATGGTGAACAATGTAGCTGCAACATTTGATTTTTTCATCTAGTGGGTTTTTGCTTTTTTCAGTATTTTTAACTAGTTTCTTTTAATAACAGCTAAAGACTATTTCAGGGGATAATTGAATATCGCAATATGATATATATCATCATTACTATGTTAGTTCTAATATTTAGCATTTTTTTTGCAGCATTTATCGTACAATCGCCTGTATGCATCTTTTAGTAACAAAACGTTTCTTTCAACTCAGTTAGTCTCGAATATTTGTTTTTTAAAAACAACATATCAAATATTATAGAAAAACACTTTTGCCACCAGTCTATATGGAAACTACCCATGGTGATATCCTGCCTTTAGAGCCTACCGAAAAACATTGCCTAATTTTTAAGTTTACTTTACCCAAAATTAAGTATATCGATTATACTTTCAACCCAAAACCTCTCGGAATTCTCTTTCTTCCTCACGAATGTTGTCAAACATAGAGAGAGGAACTTTGGCCCAATAAGCCAAAATAGGGTAAATGTAACTTTTCTTATGATCTACTTGGAAGAACTCAATTTCGCGTGAAATCAACCCAAATGTGAGTACACACCAAATTTTAAGTTTGCCTTTCAGCAAAATGAAATGCTGGAATGGATTCAGCAATGCATATTTTGCTGATAATTCAGTAAAGTAAACTTTGATTGCTGCATATTCAGTAAACTTGGAGTTTACTGAAACAATCAGCAAGACATCTGTCAAAAACTTGTAGTTTTTTCTTGTCACCAAAAAGATGGTTCTTCCATTCTATAACAGGCGTTTGTAAGTATTAAAAATCTTTTCAAAATATAGAATCATTTTACGTTTGTTTCTGTTTTCAGATATTGTTATAAAATCCATTCGTTAAACCGGAGGAAGAATCAGATTGCTACAGAATAACACCGAAAGTTGGAGTCTTCGCCAACTCGTAGAATCTATTGGAAACAAATGATCACGAAGTCTTTCATAGAGCAACGCTTGGTGGCAAATAGAGTGATAAAATTACATTTTTGCAATTCCGTTGCAAATCAATCAACTTTTCATTGAGAAGTTGATCAACATAACGGCCTACTTTTCCTACTGAAAAAACAATGCTGAAAAGTGCTACTTTTCAGCACTCTTTTCGGTGCTGAAAAGTAGCACTTTTCAGTACTGTTTTGGTAGGCATCAACCGAACAACCCAGTCTCTTCATGCCATGTGTGCTTATTTGCGCGACGTGTGAGTCGAGACGAGTCCTTCTCACCTCGGGTGATGTGAAGCGACTAATGTTAATCCAATGGGAGCGAGTCGACAATTGTCCCACATTCGACTCGTCTCGCCTCACATGCCGCGCAGAATAAGCGTAATTGCATTTGATTCTAGATCCGTTGTGCGATCTGATTCCGACAGGGGCTGTCCATTAACTACGTGATCAGTTTTTTGGGACTCCTGGCCAACCCCCTCCCCCCTCGTGGTCATTTGTCCATACACAAATTTATAAAATTTGTATGGACCGTGATCATTGGCCAGACGCTCCCTCTCCCCATAAATGACCACGTGATTCTGATTTGGAATCGAATAGTCCAACATTTGTAGTCAGCAACTGTTTGTGCTGTCTTACCTGATTTCAATGGGAGCGTGAAAACTTGTGACATTCATGGGTAGGTACTACTGTATCACAGCCTACGTGATTGAAAAATACTGAATTGATACTAGGCATGGATGTGTGCCCATGTGGGTTTTCTTGAAATGTTTGTTTGTGCTTTTAGAGTTCATCCATTTGAAATGACATTTTTCGAAATAGCAAAAAATGTTGTATGCAACTCGTTGCAAAACTCGATTTTTTCAGCACTCGTTGTATTTATCCAACTCGGCGAGCCTCGTTGGATAAATGTACAACTCGTGCTGAAAAAATCATCATTTTGCAACTTGTTGCCTAAATAACTATTATTGTACAATTAAAACATGTGACACTATAAAGTATTACCTTAGCGTGGAATCATAAAACATTTGATTTATTTAATCGAATTCACGAATGACTGAAAATATTTTAATTAATGGTTGATCAGCAAATGCGTTTACGCATTGCTGAACGTTCAGCATAAGAGCTGTCATTTTTCTGGCAATCCAGATTGCTGAACGATCAGCAAATTTTATTTTGCTGAATGGATTGCTGAATTTACAGCACAAAAAAAATCAGCAAAATTTTGCTGGTTACCAGCAATAAAAATTTGGTGTGTATATTATTCTTATGGAATTAGAAGCAAACTACCGTTTTGATTCATATTACGGACACTTAAGGCCTCAGTGAAGAATAACACAGAATACAGCATATAAAATAAATCATTCTGTGAGATTCTATAGCGTTATCAAGCGTCGAAAGCCCCAAACTTTCGGATGGTGGATAAAGAATACGCTTCCGCAACTTGAATAATTTTAAATAAATCAAAATGTGTGGCCTTTTCATGATTCTTATTCCGGACGCTTCCTCACTTTTGCCTCATATTCCGGACACTTTGATTCGAATTCCGGACAGCTCATGATAATCATTAATGGTACAGTCAAATAATAAATTGAAATCGTCAAACCACTAGAGAGACATCTAAGGTAGTTGGGCATTAAAAATTTTCAAAGATATTTTTAGAAAACGATTACCAAAAAAAGCCTTGAATTTGAGAACTTTTGAACGGCAAAAATTGAAACATTTCGTGCGAAAAAAACAAAATCAAAACGGTACCTACGCACTATGGGGGATCAAACGGTCATAAATCGAAAAAGTTTCCTGAACCTTTTTTTGATTATTTTCTCGTTATAACTGACGACGTTATTAAGAGAAAATCCAAAATTTGAAGACGGTACTTGCTTTAGTTTCGGAGATATACAGTATCAAAGTCAAAAATGGATGCAAGATTTTTCTGTGATTGCTGAGTTTTTTCTTATTCCACTTTGTGTTTAGGGTAGGTGTACCAGTTATGGCCATAGTGGTTCCCTATTTCGCCATACGTGATATCTTGAATGCCTTCACATTTTGAAACATCTTTTGTGTTTTAGCAGTAAAATGAAGGATAAATCTTGACGTTAAAACATTCAAAAAGATTAAAAATGTAAAAGTTTTTCAAATTTTGCATATGGCCAAATAGGGAACCACTATGGCCATAACTGGTACACTTTCCCTATACTAATTATACGCATGCTGTTCAAAACCTCACATGAGCCTCTCAGCAAAAAATGATTGAGTTTGCATCACATCGAATCATAAATACCCGTTTGAGTGAAATTTCACGCCAGCAAACGTAGCAGACATTAGAAATAATTAATCTTCTGCTTAGATTTATCTGCAACTTTGGAAGAAACTGCTCCGTCGACTGAGGTTTTTAATAACAGTTTACTTTGAACACAATACTTTTCACTTTTTCAGTCATAAAAACGGTGGGCTGCATTTGACGTTTCGTGAGAGGGGAATCTGGGCTGCATATGACGTTGATATTTTTCCTCTTCGCGAGTCTCTCTCAGGTAGCTACTAAAAAGGGTACAACATGTTTTCGAAAACAATCCAAATATGAGATCCTAATGCCACCCTAAAAGTGGACTGGAGCAAGAATTTATATTTTTCATATGATCGTGTCCCACGCTAGGGTACATGTCTTTTTAAAGCTTTCGTTGTTTCCGCAATTAATATTCTGACTTAAGACGCTTACAGCAATATAACTATGCAATATCTTGGTTGTACAGAAATAAAACATAATTTTATTAAAAAGATTCCCATTAATTTTTAATTATACAGTTCTCTGAACTAGGATACCTGCCTACCTAGAAACTATATATCAAAACAATAACTAAAAGATTGCTAATAAATGTATAACGTTGAAGATGAATTTAGTCAATTCAAAAACAGATCTGTTTGATTTTCATACTGACACGCTTTACATCCGTCTGGTGCCGAAGGAGCCTGACCGACCATGCTTAGATTATTAATTTAATTAAACATTTTACTGGCCCGCATTGTCGCACAACTTTCTAGCATCATATCGGGAGGGTTGCACTGATGGAGCAGACCCTAGAGGCATATCACGTGCAGCTGACAACGATCAGAACATCGGTGTCAATGAGATGTAAGATAGCTTTGAATGCAAACTTAGCATGTTGCACATATGAGAAGGTCCAACTGATGGCTCGCGTTTAACCACAACAGAATGTGGTTCTTGTTGGCTGGTTGCAGTTGTTAGATAACCTCAGGAACTATCTGTGCGAAGTTGTTTAAAACTTTCCACATAGGGTGTGATATAATGATTCACATAATAAGCTCAGTTATTACAATAAGACTGTAATTCTTGGAATATTCTAATGTACCTCTTAGTTTAAAGTTGTTTTGTTTAGTTGAAGATAATTCATCTTCATTTTTCTCTTTTTTAAATTGTTCATTAAGTTCAAAACAAATTTGTTTTGATGAAAGATCCATTGGTCCACATCATTTTATTTATTGTACATACATTTTGACTTGAGTTTGGCTTAAGGCCTTTTGGTGCGTCATCACAAAATGGCTTCTTTCAAAAACATTAACATAACGTTATGATAGTATTGGTATTTGCAGCATCAATCAAATATAACGGCTCATCGCCTGATTATATGGATATTTTATTCGAAGAAAAATGCTTCAGATGGTACTCCAATATTTAATCATAAATTTCAGATACTTCATTGTCAATTTAGTGACAATATACTTGAGATTTATATTCCCAAAAAAAATCTCCAAACTTATGCCGCATTTCATTGCCTCACACAACTACACTTGTAAATA
The DNA here is from genome assembly GCF_002204515.2 of Aedes aegypti. Lineage (NCBI taxonomy): Eukaryota > Metazoa > Arthropoda > Insecta > Diptera > Culicidae > Aedes > Aedes aegypti. Next base: position 168,576,105 of record NC_035107.1, read on the forward strand.
GAAGGTGCTTACCTTTTCCGTTGTAATTCTGCATTAAAAATGAGTGTATTGGATTTAATATTGCGTTCACAACACTTTCACTTAACAAATCTTTCATTTACTTTCCTTAAAGCAAGATATTTTAAACGAGAACTGAAAATTTTTATAGTTTTATCAACCGCAACAATCAAATATGATGGCGGCGTTTTTCACTTGTAGCAAATCGACGACGACGACCGAAGTATATTGACAGCTATAGAAGGTATGCTATTCACGACTGTGCATTAGTATTAGTAGATAGTTATGAACTTTTTCTGGATTTGCATAGCGTTTGTTATATTTTAATGCAATTTAAGTTAATTTAGGTATTTAGGATAACAAAATATCGATGGCTTAGCAGAATAGTTTGTAACGTATCCGATTGGAAGGTTATGCAATGCATTTGTTCTATTTATGATGAGTATTTTCCATGTTTCTCATCAAACCCATTACCTCCCTCAGAAATAACTAGCTGTGCAATTTGTTTTTTATTTCACATACAAGAATATATTTACTAAATGTACATAGAAAAGCCTTATTGTACGGAATGCAGGAATTGAATCCGACATAATTTCTGAAATTTGACCGAATGTCTAGTTCATATAAGGGGCCCAAATACAAAGGAGTGGGAGTGACATTGAGATCGGTTTTGAGTTGAGTATACTAAAAAGTTTAAAGCTGTACAAAAGTGTTTTTGGAAGATTTTCGATCGACCCTTTTGATATTTTAGATAGGTATGATAAAATAAATAACACAAGGTGCATTTGCTTGTTGTTTATTGTTCAGTGTAATTTAACATTCGATAGTTGTTCAAAGCTTACATTAGGATTTTCTTTATTTTCTTCCGCTATGATCCTGCTATCTAATTCTCAGAAGTGCTTGGAACAAACAAAAAGATTCGTGGTATTTGTTTTCAAGTTTTAGCCCAAAAATGTTAGCCATCGGTTTCTCTGCACATTGATCGTTGGAAAACTATGGAACATAACCGGTTTACATGGTTCTGTTTTAGGGTTTCTTCGAATATAATATACTCCTGCATGTCGGAACATGACAATTCGACATTTTGATGGTGAAATTTAAGCGACGTTATAAATTATTAATGAAGATTTAAATCTGTAGACTCAATGACATTTCAATTTACATAATGACAGCTCGTCCCGTAGTAACATTTTCCGAGCAATGATTCAAAAGCGATTTCCATACTAACTTCAAATGTATTTTAAAAGTAGTTCCAGGGCACGAAAGAATATGAAATTTTGGATTCTAGCTCAATTTTTAACGTAGAATCATGATATGTAAAAACCTGGATACCCCTAAACAATCCGATTGAATAAATTGAATTTATATTCCGATTTCAGTACAAATCTGAAGAATTTTCATAACTATTTTATCTGTGTGAGTATTTTTGTGTAAGAAAAACAAAAATGCAGCGTACCTTTAGTAGCTGTCAAAATACGTTGGACGACGACGACACCACCGTACGTGCACAATCATCGCGATCGTGAAGCGCAGTGATGCCAAGGATGCCTTCCATAAATTCATTGCCATTAATGAGAATTGATCACAAACATCGTGGAAATTTCATTAAATCAGTTATCTTGTGATAAAAAACTTTTTGAAGAATTATAAGGTTTCATAATATGTCGCAAATGTTCTGAAAACGAACATATTACAATCCTTTGAAAAATCTGACACCTACCACCTGGCAACACCATCATCTCCTGCAAACATAAACAGTGCCGATGCATAACAAGAATATGCGATGGATTCAACATCAAACAGAGAAGTTCCGTTGCTCGTCAATAAATCATAATGTGTTCTTTTGATATGTACGATTAACCAGCAGATTTTGATTTTCAATACTCGTCAAATTACTGAATTTCCCGTGTGTTTACATAAAAATATGCTAAACAAAAATTATATATTTTTTGTTTGTTTGTTTTGAAAATGTACATGGAAAGGTGACACTACTACTATTACATCAATGATGATTCTAATGATTCTTTGACTTACACGCCGCTTCACCTTAAGGTTCAACTTTTAAATTGATGTATGCTTGTATTGGAAAATATTAGCAAACTTGATTTTTGTTTTTCTCCGTCTAAGCCCTTTCATTCATAACGAGTGGGGCGTTAATTTTTACGCTACTTCTTATCTTCATCTTCAGGAAATGACACTATACGTCATCAGGATTACAAAATCCGTCTAGCCGATAAGGTAGATTCTTATCTTCGATTCTTGCGACAGTATAAAAACCGCATTCATTCATTCAGCAGATCACACTCACGAATTGTTTCCCAGTTAGCAAAATAAGAACAAGCATAGCTCTGAACCACACAAATATTAGCAAACATGAAAGCTATATTTCTTGCCTTGGTGATCGCCATCAGCGGTGTATCGTGTGGTCCTATCTCTATTAGTGATAACAACGTTGGAGACATCATTACGGTTGGCGTTAACATAGAAGCCGAAATCGAGAGTGAAATTAACGCTAGCATCGTAAACATATTGGTTGCATTATTGGCAAACATTGACCTTGGACCTAACCCTCCACCGTATCCACCACCACCGTATCCACCAACTGGACTGCCACCAACTGGATTCCCACCAACTGAGTTACCTCCAACCACACTGCCACCATCCACTGTCACCCCTTCACCGTTCTCAAGTATCCATATTGATGAAATGATCAAAACTATCCAGGATATCAAGGAAAAGGCTTCCGGTGCAAATTTGACCAAAGAGCAGAAGGAACAGATCTGGCGGGAAAATGCCCAACAGTTTGTGCAAAAATTGATGGAAAATAGGCAATAAATGTAAGAGCTAGCAATAAATGTGACACTAAATAATAATAATAGATATACGGTGTGATAAACGAAATACCCATTATTTTTTGTTTACGAATATCCGAATATTAAGGTTAGTGGTAACTTTTTTCCTTTCATCAGGATTTTCTTCTTCTTTCTGACGTTACGTCCCAGCTGGGACAGGGCCTGCTTCTCAGCTTAGTACTCGTATGAGCACTTCATCAGTTATTAACTGAGAGCTTTCTTTGCCAATTGAACATTTTTGCAGGTGTATATCATATGACAGGTACGGAGATACCCTATTCGCAGGGAAATCGAGAAACGAAGATGTTCGACCGGCGGGAATCTAGCCCACGACCTTCCAATAAGTCTTTCTGAATAACTACGCGTTTACCACTACGGCTATTATGACCTCCATTAGGTTAGTATTTGTGAGACGAGACTCGCGAAATTGCTCTACTTTTTCTGGATTGCTGGGTTTTTTTTTCTTTTTTTTTTTAAATGTCTTTATTAGCATCATTCTAAACATTACATTCATTTCTTATATCTAGGTGTTCTGTGTTATTAGACAACACTATCATCCTAATTTGGTAAAACAAATTTAAGATTTTATTAACATTTTGTTAACAACATATTACATTTTTTCCGTAGCAGTTCAGATTTTTTACAGGTGAGTTGATTTCACCTGCTCATAAGAAAAAAAAAAACACGTTTTCAATTTACTTATCCTAAATATATAACGCATTAATCGTTTCAATGGAAAATTATAACGATTTTTGCCTGAAATTATTAATTATTTTATTTGACATTTGTTCCAATGTTTCAACATTGTATATTTTTTTTGTAACTCATTGGTACTATACCAGGGAGGAAGCCTCAGAATCATTTTCAAAATTTTATTTTGAATTCTCTGCAGAGCTTTCATCCTGGTATTACAACAGCTAGTCCATATTGGTACAGCATACAACATGGCTGGCCTGATTTTTTTTCTTTTTCCACTCTGTGTAGCAGTGATGCATTTGAACGCGTTCAGTTCGCGTTCCAGTTCAATTTTTTGAACGCAGCGATCAAGTAGGTTTGAACATTGAGTAGTTCAAAAATATGAACCCGTGCGAGCCAAAAAACGAACCCAATTTGACTTTGACTGATACACGGCAAAAATCTATGTCAAAGTTATGTTTAAAAATTTAAAACATCACGAGCAGTATGATTTTTCTGTTCATAATAATTTAAGACGATCAATTCATTCATTTCTCATGTAAGAGCTCCAATCTAAATTGTGAACTGAACCGTTCTTGAGCAGCTGCTGGCTCTTGCTCGGAAGTTCATTGTCTACTGCGTTCTCGTGCAAATTTGGTTCAGGCTCCGTTCACTTTTGGCTCGCGTTCAGTTCATAATGCATCACTGCTGTGTACCTATACATCAATCATGCGCAAGCCGGTTAGCAAAAAATATAGCGTTTGCATCACACCAAAACATAAATAGTCTTCTGAGTGAAATTTCATGCCAGCAAACGTAGCAGACATTAGAAATAACTAGTCTTGTGTTTAGATTTATCAGCATCTTTGGAAAATCTGCTCCGCTGACTGAGGTTTTAAATAACAGTTTATTTTGAATATTGCTGTTTGCGTTTGACGTGCAAATCCAAGCTAACTGAGCTTCAAATGCGGTAACACTAAGTAACCAAAGGATACTTAGCAACCATGATGCATATCACCGCCAACCTAGCAAAGAAAATCAAATTTTGACTTCGCCTCCCTTGTTGAAATTCTTACCGCATATGATGTTCCCGCATTTGATATTTGCATTTCAAACGCACACAGCAATACAATAATTTTCACTTTTTCCGCCATAAAAATTTGACGATTTGACATTTGACAATTCGTGACAGCGGAATCTGGGCTGCATATGACGTTGATATTTTTCCTCTTCGCGAGTCTCACTCGGGTATTGATCATTCCGGACCAGATGTTTTCAACGTTTTCAATTATTTCAGAAAAAAAGTACTTTGATCAGTTGGGATAACAAAACAGCAGTAATAGATCTTATCTTTTTCATGAGCCATCTGTATAAAAAAGTTGATGGAATCGGTTGGTTATTGACCATACATTGTAAAAGCAAATCAATTTTAGCTCAAATCAACCAATTTTAAAGTTTATTATAGCCAAAAAATAGTTTCAACATTAAATTGAACTGCTCAATTGAACGACATTATGTTTTATTTTAATTTGTGATAACATCGACGATTCTCTGGAGAATTATGTATGAAAGTTGCAGGCATGTTGGAAAGATAGATTGAATTGAAATTTAGTCGTGCATTTAAACCAAACTATATGACACATGAAAGCTTAAATACGTATCATGTAAACCTTATTATAACCAATATTTTAGACAACTTTGGTGACCTGTAACTCAAAATATTGACTTTCTGGACAATTAGCGTAATGATAGAGGGGGGCTTGCAACACTGACCATCCATAACTTCCCGGAAGTACTTTTCGGGTAGAAGCCGTGACAAAGGAACACATGTAAATTTGACCCAAAGCAACATTGCGGCAACTTGAACGTCATAAAATCTTCTCGAAAACCTAATGCAAGGCATCAACTCTCAATATTGGCAATTTAAGTATATTACCAAGGCTGGGTTGTAGGGTTTGTTCCGGTGAGCCAGCAGACAAACATGGATGAAACTCAAAACGAGGCATGTGACTGCTCAAACTTGAAATAACTTCAGCGTTGCTATGGATCAATGCACGAGTTCACTATATGACGTTTGAGCGGTGCCGTGTTATTTACGTGACCATGGCAACAAGTGAAGTCGGCACCGCTCAAACGTCAAATTCGTGAACTCGTGCACAGGTCCATAAGAACATGCTTCTTGCCTGTATGGCTAAAGCCCCAAACACAATGCAATGTGAACGGCAGCACGGTACAACGGCAAAACGGCAAGCCCATATGGACCAATGCAATGGATCAATGCACGAGTTCACTAATTTGACGTTTGAGCGGTGCCGAATTCATTAGTTGCCATGGTACGTAAATAATACGGCACCGCTCAAACGTCAGATAGTGAACTCGTGCATCGGTCCATAGTTCACTAATTTGACGTTTGAGCGGTGCTGAATTCACTAGTTTCCATGGTCACATAAATAACACGGCACCGCTGAAACGTCAAATAGTAAACGCGTGCATTGGTCCATTGATCTACACTCTACTTGTTAAATCCATGTTGAAACTGATTGAGTCGACATTGATCAAAACATTGAAATGTCATTCAATTCGGTGTTGCCGTTTTGCCGTAATGCCGTTGCATTGTGTTTGACCCTTAATGTTTGTGACACGGTTAGGGTATGGACCAATGCACGAGTTCACTAATTTGACGTTTGAGCGGTGCCAAATTTACTGGTTTCCATGGTCACATAAATAACACGGCACCGCTAAAACGTCAAATAGTGAACCCGTGTATGGACCTATGCACGAGTTCACTATTTGACGTTTTAGCGGTGCCGTGTTATTTATGTGACCATGGAAACCAGTGAATTCGGCACCGCTCAAACGTCAAATTAGTGAACTCGTGCGTCGGTCCATAGATCCATGGACCAATGCACGAGTTCACTAATTTGACGTTTGAGCGGTGCCGAATTCACTAATTGCCATAGTCACGTAAATAACACGGCACCGCTCAAACGTCAAATAGTGAACTCGTGCATCGGTCCATGGACATAATGATTCCCTATGGACCGATGCACGAGTTCACTATTTGACGTTTGGGCGGTGCCGTGTTATTTACGTGACTATGGCAACGAGTAAATTCGGCACCGCTCAAACGTCAAATTAGTGAACTCGTGCATTGGTCCATTTCGCCATACGTGATAATTTTTTTTATTTTCAAATACTTAATCATTCTGTGTGGACCAATGCACGAGTACACTATCTGACGTTTGAGCGGTGCCGTGTTATTTACGTGATCATAGCAACGAGTGAATTCGGCACCGCTCAAACGTCAAATTAGTGAACTCGTGCATTGGTTCATAGGAAAACTTACTTTTGCAAATAAAAATCGCCAGAGGTTCGCCCATTGTTCTTTATAAAAAATCTGAACACAGATCTCGATTCAAAATGAAATCTAAAGGTTTCAGATTTGACATCAAATCATGCCGATATTCACCTCACAGAAAAACCTCAAGGCCTCCGTGCTTACGCCAGCTTGTATTTTTGAATGTGGTTTTCGTTGATATATTCACTCCAACTGACCTCCGTATCAACTCGAACACTTTGAATTATGCTCTAAATCGTCCGTGCGTGATAAAAATCTATTGAAATTTGTTTTTTTCTCGGTAAAAGGCGTGGTGTTCATTTTGCCACTACTTCCCCTATCATATTACATCAATTTTCGTTCGCATTGTTCATGAATGTAACGTATTTCCTATTACTTGAATTCCAAAAATTCCATCCAGCAATAAAAACTATGAATTTTCATAAATAAAATCAGGGGCTGTTTATTTACAAATTTTATCACGCGCTTTAGAAATTTTAACGGCGACCACTTCGGCTGCGGCGTCGTGATCGAGATCGGTGGGATCGTGATCGTGGTCGCCTCATACGACTGCGTCGCCTCATCCTTCGGGACCCAGCATCTACGGGTGACGAATGAATACCAGTTCCTCGATCTTGTGGCTCTATTTCTTCGGGTGTCGGTAGTGGCGGTCCCACTGGAACAACATCTTGATCGGGCTCTGCAGCTTGTTCGATGTCCGGAACTGATGCAGATTGAGCTTGCTGTTCACTTGAGACATTTTGATTTCCGATTTCCGAAACCGCATCAGCATAAAGATCTTCTGAAGTAACCACTTCTTGATTAGGGTCTATGGCCGGCTCGATATCCGCAGCCGTTGCAGTTTGATGGTCCTCTGGAGGGCTCATCTTTTCCCGGATAAAATTTTGATTTGCTTCTGGTGTCGAAAAAATGCGTGTGAACTGTTTGACAAGTTCGGCACAAATGAAATCTCAAAATAATTAGTGGGTTACTACGATCATTAGGAGAATTCCGGAGACTACTGTGAGAAACACGTGACTCACTTGCAGTGCTGAGAATGGTAATAGTAGTAGGCTTGAATTTCGCGAAAATCACGTGGCTCTCACCAGTACAGTAGTTCAAAAACGTGAATCTCATCAATTAGCTTATGTTGGGTGCATGACATTTCTAAATCAGTAGTGTCATTGAGGGCTGTAAATGCGGGAAATGCGGCGGGTAATAGACCGATGCACAAGGTCACTATTTGGCGTTTGAGCGGCGCCGTGTTATTTACGTGACCATGGCAACGAGTGAATTCGGCACCGCTCAAACGTCAAATTAATGAACTCGTGCATCGGTCCATGGACCTATGCACGGATTCACTATTTGACGTTTGAGCGGTGCCGAATTCACTCGTTGTAATTTATGTGACCATGGAAACCAATGAATTCGGCACCGCTCAAAAGTCAATGTAGTAGGGTTCCTAGTACCGACCCCTTTTGACGAGTACCGGTTCTACGGTACTGAAACTCTCAGTACCGGTAGTACCGGTAAAAAACCGGTACTGGAAGATTTTTTGCAATGTATATAAAACATACAGTCAGTGTTGTGAAAAACTCAATTTCTCATAACTCACGCTTGAGATTTTTCATGTGTGAGTTGTCAATTACGCAACTCAGCAATCAAAAAATCATGGATGAGTTGGCTCACCTTTTTGACTCATAAGGCCCAAACGCAATGATAGCGGAACGGAAACGGAAAGCGGAACCGGTTCGCCAGCATGAACCACACGGTCCTGACTGAGCTGTCAACGAACGGAAGTGAACCAAGTCTGAGTCGACAAACATGCTATAGTTCATGCTGGCGAACCGGTTCCGCATTCCGTTGCCGTTCCGCTATCATTGCGTTTGGGCCTATAGTCTTGTATTTCCAAATTTTACTCACACATGGCAATAATTTCTTGTTAGTCTGGTAAAATTATGGCAATCCTTTCTAACGTTAACAACAACATTCGGGTTTCACGAGTTTTTGACGGGTTTTGCGACTGAACCATTTTTAACGGCTTGAGTTGATTGAGTGATTTTGCATCAACATCTCAAGCGTGAGATTTGCTAAGCAGATCTCTAATGAGATTGCTCTCATGGGAGAGCGTATTGATTGAGATTTGAGTGTGAGTCTACCAACACTGCATTCAGTATTGGACAGCAAATTTGCAACTTTTTCACGTTCGTCAATAAACACAAGTTTGCAGAAGCTTATTCTTCGTATTTATGAATTAGAACACTAACAGAATACGATCTCAAAATAATAATGAATAAACCGTACTAACTTTATAACTCATGAAATACTCAAAAATATGAGCTGGAATTCAAGCTTTATCTGACATGGTTAATCACATTCATTCGTATTTGTACAATTAACCGTTCACAGGAAATTTGATAAAGTTGCAGATTGTGTAATATTGTATGCGAAAAATCGTTCATAATGAATAATTTTATTGCTATTTTCATGTTATCACCTTGCGTATCAATCATTTAATAGCATTAAAATAAATGCAAAACATGTTCAAAATTCAATATTTAACTGCCATATTGTGTGAGTATGTTTATAACAAAACCATATGCCATGACTGTGTGCGTATTTTTATAAAAAAAGCTTGCAGACATGGAGAAAGCTCTTTCTAAGTTCACCTGGAATTTACTCGAATTGTTGCTCATGCATCGTGGAGTGTCAACAAATATTTTGCTTTGATCAGACTCGTCATACACGAACTATTAAAAACATTTTTTTTTCAATCAATCTTTCCTGAAACTTCTTTTTTTTATTTGTACTTAAAAAGCTTGATATCCACTATTATTTTTATTCGATAATCCCGTTGGTAACCATAGGATCTGCTAAATTATTTCAAAACCTTCACCCTCAGCTTTTTTTTCAGAATATGTTTTAACGGGAACCAGGTGCAAACAATGAGCGTAATGTCGTAAAGATGATAATTAGAATAAGCCTTCTTGAAACACATTCCTTGATTGACCTGAGAAATTTGCCATAAACGAACATTACCAAACTTAAGTAGGTACCATATATTGTGAAGATATTTATTAATTCAAACAATTATTAGATTTTTCATCAGTACCGAAAATACCAGTACTCAATGCGTTACAGTACCGGTATTTCGGTACCAAAAAATAATCGGTATTACCGGTACTTTCGGTACCGGTACTCCCGGTACCAAAACCCTACAATGTAGTGAACTCGTGCATCGGTCCATAGAACACTTTTCTACAGTAATGGACCTATGCACGAGTTCACGAATTTGACGTTTTAGCGGTGCCGAGTTCACTCGTTGCCATAGTCACGTAAATAACACGGCACCGCTCAAACGTCAAATTAGTGAACTCGTGCATCGGTCCATTTTGGGTTGCCCTTAGCAACGGGGTAGAGATAGCAGAAAGTGAAATACCCCAATAGTTAGAAATATACCTCCGCCGCGATCGGTACTTACCGCAATAAATAAATACGTTGTGTGTTTACTTAGAACGAAATAAAGTGTCGATTTGTTGTTTCGATTAAACATAGTGTTGTTTTGCCGATAGTGATCGTATCACCGCCATCACCGCGGACCTTCCAGGACGTTATGTGTGCGTAAACAGAGTGTTTTGCTATTTTCTAGGCCTTTTGCCTACAGCAGCGATGGGCGTGAATTTCGCTGGCTTTGCTGACTGTGATTTGCTTTGCTTGGCTATTGTAGAGTGAATTTCAAAATTTTTCCCAACCCCCTCCAAAATATCAGAACAAGTCATTTTTTCGATTATTGCCCCCTGATCGCCCATATTGAAATAGTATGTAGGGGGACATGGGGCAAGAGTGCCACCTGGGGCAATAGTGCCGCCTATATTTTTACATAGTTCAAACCAGTTTTTTAATATTTAACTCAGGATAAGTATACAGTGAGCTCTAATTGAGATTTGAGTAAATACTATGATAAAAAATATTTACTACGAAAAAATAAAAAAATCTCTCGATCTCACCAACGTGAAAATTGCGAAATATTATAAGAATTTGAAATTGAAAAATAAGGTTTGACTTCCATTTATTCCGAAACATAATATTTTTTCCACACAGTATTAATGATTCACAATTGTGTGATACAGTTGTGAAGAATTTTTTTTTGAGACATTTAGTTTTGCATATGAGCAATTCTCGCTGAAACCAGGCCGCCATCGGCACCCATCGTTAGAATTCCAATTTTATGTCACTGATCGCTAGTTTTCGATAAAACTTAAGGGTGGTCCTTTCTGTTTTCTCAAATTGGTGGACCCCTCGTACGCCAGCTAACTGAACAGTTTGCGAAAAAGCCCATTTTTTGATAAATCTTGGGTATTTCTTCATATTTCACTTGGAACACATTTCTCATATTTCACTTGGAACACATAGCAAACTTAGTGGCATCGTATATAGAAAGGATATAGCTTTCATTTAAACTTGAAAAAATTTTGGCGGCCATTTTGAATTTGAATCATGTTGAAAAAAAAAAAAAGTCTACTATTTTGACGTATATGGCGAGTGCAATCAATGAAAACATAATTTTTTGTACCACAAAGAAACAAGTTTTCAATCGTTGGTGTATTATTTGAGACAGATGAAGAATAGGAGTATTAATTTGAGTGAAAAAATCTGGCGACCATCTTGGATTTTGACGAAATATTATCGGAGTTATCTCAGTTGTGTTTTCGACGAGAATAAGTATGCCAACAAAACTTTTACACCCTGAAAGTTTAAAATTACTCTGACGTGAAAAATTGGATCTAAATCCAGGAAAACTCAATTTTGCAGCCAAAACTGTCCCATACAATGTCAATTTTTGTGATCAAACTTCCGCCAACAGAATATTTTTAACCTTCCAATCACGAATAGTCAAATTCTGAACGTTTTCGTAATAATATCCGAAGTACATGAAATTTCGATAATGATCGAAATTAACACACCGTTATACACATGTTAAAATTGTGTTTCATCATCAACTAAAACTTCGAAAACATCAAAAGGTGAGAATCAATTAAACCACTGCTAAATTTTTTAGACCGCTGATCAAGATAACAAAATGAAAATTTGATCGATAGGTCGCAATCAGCGATCGAACAAACTTTCAGCGTGATTGGTTGTTTTTTCTCTAAATTTGTATTCTAAAAATTCTAGGTATGGATTGGTTTGGGATAATAAAAACATTTTTTAAAGCAAAAAGTTAAGATATTTCAAAGCATTGATACACATTTTGAAAAATTCGCGGAGAACCTGCCCGCGGAGCACGATCTGAAAACCGCTGATCTAGGGTACCGTCATGCGGGGTGACATTGGGCGATAAGGCTGACTTTGGGCCAAGATTTATACAGCAACCGAATACCAGAATAATGAAAACAATGTGACAAGCTTCAAGAATACGTTATAAATAGTCATTACATGCTCATAGATAAGATTTGTGGTGTTCCATTTAGCCATGAGATGCATCGAAAAGGGCGGTCAAAGTCACCCCCTAGGCCCAATGTCACCCCGCACGACGGTATTAAAAAAGTTTTCTGAATACTTTGACTACTATTCCGATAGCCAAATAGGATAGAAAATGAAATACTTTCGTAAAATTATCATTTTACTTTAGAGCTAATTTCTATCCCGCAGTCGTTATCAGTACTTCCTCTAGAATGTACATGTGAGGAAATAACGATACGAGGAGGAAATAATGATGCCCATACGAGTGGCACACTTGCCCCGTGCTTGGTTAAACAACCTCATAAGAAGAGGCATTTTCAAAAACCTCAAACCTACACGAATTTGATATTTTTCAAAATCTTATCGATTACATCTTTTTGGAGCTTGTCCGTACACTGAAACAATCTTTAAATTTTGTACTAATTAGCAATGATTTGAACCGACACATCTTAAGGTTTCCTTCTTGCCCCAGACAAATTGCTTCCTAATCACTTTGAATTTTGAATGAATGATTGTTATCATAATTAACACCGTTTAAGTATTGGGGAGCAAAAACTTCAAAATTAGCATCAATCTGATATGATTTCAACGAATAATGTTATTATGAATTTAAAAAAAATAGGATTATACCGATCATGGTTCTCCGTTTTACGGTAATAAAAATAAATAAAAGCACCCAATCGGGCAGTCGTCTGAATCTGAATCTCAATAATTTGATTAAGTTAGCTTTCATAAAAGATTCTACCTTGTTTTTATATCTTCAAATTCATTTTTACAAGCTATAAGAATGGTTATATTCATCATGGGTACCTACCTTGATACCTTGATGGCTACAGCGTAGCATCACGCCATTGCCGGGCGTATTGTAGAGCTCCATCTTCGTCGGTCTTGGGCGAAACTTCTCCAGTTGCCCCGAACGTTTAGGGTCGCCAGGTCCTCTTCCACTGCGTACAGCCAGCGTATTCGTGGTCTTCCCCGAAGCCGCCGGCCTCTACCTGGTTCCCTGCTGAATATTATTTTCGCAATTCTTTCTTCCGACATTCGCACTAAGTGACCAGCCCACTGAAGTCTGCCGTATTTTACACGATTGATAATATTCGCATCTTTGTACACTTGATACAACTCGTGATTCATGCGTCTGCGCCACACACCATTTTCGAGTTTCCCACCGAGTATTGTCCGCAGCACTTTACGCTCGAAAACACCGAGAGCTTTCCGGTCTGACTCTTTCAACGTCCACGCTTCGTGCCCGTAGAGAGCCACCGGAAGAATCAATGTTTTATACAGGGCGAATTTAGTTTCGGTTTGCAAGCTGCGGGACCTAAGCTGGTTACGTAGTCCGTAAAAGGCCCTATTCGCAGCCGCAACACGTCTTTTCACTTCGCGGGAAACGTCGTTGTCACATGTCACAAGTGTTCCAAGGTAAACAAATTCTTCAACAACTTCAAACACATCCCCATCAAACACTACCTCAGCACTTACACCACCATGCCTGACTCTATCTCTACCTGCAACCATGTACTTCGTCTTGGTAGAATTGATGGTCAGGCCTATCCTCGCTGTCTCCCTCTTCAGAGGCACGAAGGCCTCTTCCACTGACCTGCGATCGATTCCAATCAGGTCTATATCGTCCGCAAAGCCAAGGAGCATGTGCGACCTTGTGATAATAGTGCCATTTCTTTGCACGCCAGATCTCCTAATAGCACCCTCAAGTGCAATGTTGAACAGTAAATTCGAAAGTGCGTCTCCCTGCTTCAATCCGTCTAACGTCACGAACGAGGTTGACACCTCGTCTGCGATCCGAACACTTGATTTCGAACCATCCAGCGTAGCACGTATCAGCCTAATTAGTTTCGCCGGAAAACCATTTTCAGACATTATCTGCCAAAGCTCATTTCTTTTCACTGAGTCGTACGCCGCCTTGAAATCAATAAACAGATGGTGAGTCTGCAAGTTATACTCCCGGAATTTGTCTAGGATCATTCGCAAGCTAAACATCTGGTCCGTTGTCGAACGGCCCTCACGAAAACCAGCTTGGTATTCGCCGACGAAGGACTCCTCGAGCGGTCTCAGTCTGTTAAACAGGATGCGCGACAGAATTTTGTACGCCGAATTCAGCAGGGTAATTCCTCTGTAATTGGCACACTCCAGTCTGTGCCCTTTCTTGTAGATAGGGCGGATGAGGCCATCCAACCAGCCGGTGGGCAATTCTTCGTCCTCCCATACCTTCAGAAGTACTCGGTGGATCGACTGGTAAAGCTGCTCGCTTCCGTGCTTGAGAAGCTCGACCGGGATCTCGTCCTTCCCAGCAGCCTTACAGTTCTTCAGCTCGCTGATAGCCTTTTTAACCTCTCCTATGGTCGGTGGGTCCACAGCTTGATCGTCATCATCTATGTTCATCCTGTTCCTCGCTACATTTCCATTCTCACCGTTCAACAATTGCTGGAAGTGCTCCTTCCACCTGGCAGCCACCGCCGTTTTATCGGTCAGCAAATTCCCTTCTCGGTCATTGCACATGGCGGGCACTGGTACGGTATTGTGCCGCGCACCATTGACCGTTGCATAAAATCTCCGCATATCATTTCGGTTCATGCTTTCTTGTGCGTCAGCTACCACACTTTCTTCGTGCTGCCTTTTCTTTCTGCGGTGGATTCGCTTTTCTTCGGCTCTCGCTGCCCTGTACCGCTCTCTGTTCTGTCGGGTACCGGCCACAAGCATACGGCTTCTGGCAACATTCTTCATGTCTGTCACCCTCTGGCACTCTTCATCGAACCAGTCGTTCCGTCTTCGTCGTTGACCAGTGCCGATCACTTCCCGCGCCGTTGTTGTCACAGCTTCGTGGATAGGGTCCCACAGGCTGTCGACGTCTCCAGCAACGTTGACTCTTCCCAACTTCTCGTCTAGTTGCTGACGGTACTGCGCAGCTACCCCATCAGTCGACAAGCGTTGTATATTGAAGCGTAGCGTTCTGTGTGTTGCGGAACTCGTGACGCTGGATAACCGCGCCCGAATTTTAGCTACAACGAGATAATGATCCGAGTCGATATTAGGGCCTCGGAAGGTCCTGACATCAATGACATCTGAGAAATGTCGCCCATCAACCAGTACGTGGTCTATTTGGGAGCAGGCATCGCCACTCGGGTGTCGCCAGGTGTGTTTGCGGATATTCTTTCGTGCGAAGTAGGTACTGCTGATTGCCATCCCTCTAGCAGCAGCGAAGGTTACTAGCCGCAGGCCATTATCATTGGTAACGGAATGAAGGCTTTCCGTTCCAATAACGGGTCGGAAGAAATCTTCTTTCCCGATCTGCGCATTTGCGTCGCCAATGACTATCTTGACGTCTTGTTTTGGGCACTCTCCGTAGGCCTTATCCAGGCTCTCATAGAACTCATCCTTCATGTCATCGGGCTTATCGTTCGTTGGCGCATATATGCTGATCAGGCTGTAGTTGAAGAACTTGCCCCTCATTCTCAACACACAGATTCGGTCGCTTACCGGTTTCCACCGAATAATTCGCTTCATCTGCTTCCCAATCACTATGAAGCCAACTCCACGTTCTGCTCTGTCGCCACCGCTGTAGTAGATGTGGTACTTGAATGAAGTGTTGGCGATGGGGTCCACCGCTCGGAATCCGCGTTCTCCGGTTCTCGGCCAGCGTATTTCCTGGATAGCTGCCACGTTCACGCCGACATTCCGCAGTTCACGAGCCAGGAGCCCAACACGCGCGGGTTCATTCAAAGTTCTCACGTTCCAAGATCCAACTTTCCAATCGTTGTCCTTTATTCGTTGCCGGGTCTGTTGCCGTAAAATCAATCCGTTTGCTCTACTTTTGCCTTTCTTGGTTGGTGAAGAGTCTTCGATAGGCCACCTAACCAGGGTTGCGCTACCTACATCGTGCTAGAGGGGCTGCCTCCTCGATGCTGACACGATACAGCATCGTCCGCTTGTTCTTTACATGATGACCACGGTCATAGCCATCACAACCATCCACCTTTATCAGGGCTTTGGACCTGTAGCTCTGGTTCTCAATAGTTTCAAGTTCTTTCGGACATGCTACTATGGTGAGCCGTCATGCGCTAGCGGTGTCATGATTGAATTAAACCGATTATTTTGGAATGCTGAATTAGAAGATCTCTCCACATAGGCAGGTGAGTTGAATTAGCCTGTAAACATACTGAACTGCTACCGAAGATGGAATGTGAAATGATGTTACCAAAATCTTAATAATAAATTATTTAAATTTTTGCAATAATGATTCCCTATTTCGCCATACGTGATAATTTTATTATTTTCAAATATTTAATCATTCTGTGTGGACCAATGCACGAGTACACTATCTGACGTTTGAGCGGTGCCGTGTTATTTACGTGACCATGGCAACGAGTGAATTCGGCACCGCTCAAACGTCAAATTAGTGAACTCGTGCACTGGTCCATAGATTTTTATCACTATTTTTGTCACTATTTGGCGTTTGAGCGGCGCCGTGTTATTTACGTGACCATGGCAACGAGTGAATTCGGCACCGCTCAAACGTCAAATTAATGAACTCGTGCATCGGTCCATGGACCTATGCACGGATTCACTATTTGACGTTTGAGTGGTGCCGAATTCACTCGTTGTAATTTATGTGACCATGGAAGCCAATGAATTCGGCACCGCTCAAAAGTCAATGTAGTGAACTCGTGCATCGGTCCATAGAACACTTTTCTACAGTAATTTTGGGTTGCCCTTAGCAACGAGTGTGTCTACGCCAGACCTAGCGCGTGGTCACTCACTATCTGTTTTTGTTCACCACTATCGTACCACTAACAGCTGATACAGGTATTGCTACCGATCGCTTCCCGATCGTTATCGCTCTATCCACCTCTACGGGGTAGAGATAGCAGAAAGTGAAATACCCCAATAGTTAGAAATATACCTCCGCCGCGATCGGTACTTACCGCAATAAATAAATACGTTGTGTGTTTACTTCGAACGAAATAAAGTGTCGATTTGTTGTTTCGATTAAACATAGTGTTGTTTTGCCGATAGTGATCGTATCACCACCATCACCGCGGACCTTCCGGGACGTTATGTGTGCGTAAACAGAGTGTTTTGCTATTTTCTAGGCCTTTTGCCTACAGCAGCGATGGGCGTGAATTTCGCTGGCTTCGCTGACTGTGATTTGCTTTGCTTGGCTATTGTAGAGTGAATTTCAAGATTTTTCCCAACCCCCCTCCAAAATATCAGAACAAGTCATTTTATCGATTATTGCCCCCTGATCGCCCATATTGAAATAGTATGTAGGGGGACATGGGGCAAGAGTGCCACCTGGGGCAATAGTGCCGCCTATATTTTTACATAGTTCAAACCAGTTTTTTAATATTTAACTCAGGATAAGTATACAGTGAGCTCTAATTGAGATTTGAGTAAATACTATGATAAAAAATATTTACTACGAAAAAATAAAAAAATCTCTCGATCTCACCAACGTGAAAATTGCGAAATATTATAAGAATTTGAAATTGGAAAATAAGGTTTGACTTCCATTTATTCCGAAACATAATATTTTTTCTACACAGTATTAATGATTCACAATTGTTTGATACAGTTGTGAAGAATTGTTTTTTAGACATTTAGTTTTGCATATATAAAATAAGTATAACTTAAGAGGCAAGAGGGACACCGCAATTTCTACTAATTAAAATAAACCATCTAGGGCAGGGGTTTTCAGCCTTTTTGGCTCGCGGAGCACTATTTGAAAAAAAAAAAAATGATGTGCGGAGCACCTGTTATTCATATCCGTTTGAAATCGGATTTTTTACACACTTAAATCGAAACTGTAATTCCTACTAAAATCGTGAGGTGAGACTTACAGTCAGTGACAAAAGTTAAGTAACCAAATGCTGATTTTCCATACAAAGTGCCCAAGTTTGGAGCTTTGTATCTCAGTTTATTCACTGAAATTTTGATGATGAACTACAAATAACCTGAGATTTTATGAATTTATTACAATGAGTTTCATAGAGTTGTTCAAAGGTAAAAGTAAGTAATCGAGTTTTTTTTTATTTAAGGTACCGTGGGGTAAGTGGATACAGAAAAATCAATAGTCAACTTCAGTGTTATGTACAGCTAACGTTAATAATGTAATTCAAACTTTTTTCTGTGAATGACAAATGAGGGACTAATATACTTCAAATCGTCAATTATTTTGATTTTTTTGATTGTTATGTATTGAGTATGAGGGACTTGAAAATTTGCGCCAAAATTCGAGAAGAAGGTAAACAAACCGCTTGTGTTTCTGTAGGCCGTAAATTTTCTAATCAATATTTTTCCTGTCTTCAACGATCCTGTGCAACGCTTTTTGTGTCAACGTATAAATCGATCATCACTTCATCATAATCACCTGGAGTACAAGTGCCTAAGGCTGCAAATATCGAAATATTTTCGAATAATTCGAGAAACTTTGCCAAACAAACCATGGACGCCATCTCGGTTTGCTGCTCCTGTGCTCTGGAGATGAGTGAAGCAGATGAAATTATCTGTAATGGTTTCTGTCGATCCACTTTCCATTTGAAATGCGTGAAGATTTCTGACGCTACCCGTGATGTGATTAAAACCTGTGCCCAGGTATTTTGGATGTGTAACGCGTGCACCAAAATGATGAAAAACGCGAATTTTCGTCAAGCTATTTCATCCACCAACAGTGCAATTGAAGCTAACAAAGATGATCACAACAAAGCCCTCACGGAGTTGAGAATAGAGATCAACGAAAACACAATCCAAATAAATACAATCCTGAATCATCTGCCAACCGCCTTACCTGCTCGACTCACAACACCACGCAGAAATAATCCTGTGGACATCTCTAGGAAACGTCCTCGAGTCGACGACGAATCCTGTGCTGAACTGTCTACTGGCACCAAAGAAATCGACCAATCCGTGATAGTACCACTAGCAGTCCGTCAGGAGAAAGTTGATTTGTTTTGGATGTACCTGTCTGGCTTCGACCCCAAAGCGACTGAGGAAAATATTCGCGAACTGGTGAAGAGCAATCTAAACAGCAGTGAGACCGTCGACGTCCGAAAGTTAGTTCCCAAAGGTAAAAATCTTGACGAACTCACTTTTGTGTCGTTCAAGGTCGGTATTGCTCCGATTCTTAAAAACACCGCACTATCCACTGAAACATGGCAAAAAGGAATTATTTTCCGTGAATTCGATTCTCACTCACGAAACACATATAATTTGGACGATGAAGAAAACCGACTATCTGAGCACACGTTACCAGACTCGCCCGCACTCGATGTAAACCCGCACACAACTGACGACAGAATATACATTAGCCCATCGCCGATCACCGTCTCTCCCGTCACGATTTCTGATTGCAAGCCTGACCGATCTTCCGTACACCACCCACTCACTCTGTATTATCAGAATGTGCGTGGACTCCGCACAAAAACAAACGAACTGCACATGGCTCTCTCTTCATGCGACTACGACATCGTTGTTTTTACCGAATCCTGGTTACACGATAAAATTCTTAACACTGAGTTGACTGACGAGTACGTAATTTACCGTTGTGACCGAAGCCCCATCACAAGCCAATTCCAGCGTGGTGGTGGAGTGCTGATCGGTGTGAAACGCTACCTACAAAGCGATACCGTATACGTTGATGATGCTTCCCATCTGGAACAAATCATTGTGCGTGTGGCTGAAGGGAACAGTGCATTATTTGTTTGCGCGATATACCTTCCACCCAACACTGAACCAACCGAATACGAACGGCATGGTGGATGCGTTTCAAGCATCTGTAACCAAATGAGAGATTGCGATCAGATAGTGGTGTTAGGAGATTATAATCTGCCACTGCTACATTGGTGTTTCGATGAGGATTTTGGGTGTTTCATTCCCACCAATGCTACTTCCGAACAAGAGTCTTCCTTACTCGAATCGGTCCTCACAACTGGACTGCTGCAAATCAACCATTTGACGAATGCCAACGGTCGAATGCTAGATTTAGTTTTTGTGAATGACACTGGGAATTGTGAAATTTTTGAACCTCCCTGCCATTAATGAATGTAGATCGTCATCATAAGCCTTTTGTAATGAAGCATGTTGTATTGGATATGACATCGACAAATCGAGACGAGGAGTATTTTTACGATTTTCGACGATGCGATTTAGATGAAATGAACAGGCAAATTGCTGCAATTGACTGGGCTGAAATTCTCACAATCGGAACTGTGGACGACGCTGCGAACAGATTTTATCTGGAGCTGGACACGATCATTCATCGAAATGTACCGTTACGGAAACGATTGGTCAATGTAGGAAATCGACGTCCCTGGTGGTCGGGGGAACTACGTAATTTGCGAAATCGATTGAGGAAGGCACGAAAACGTTACTTTCGATCGAGAGGCGAAGACCAAAAGGCACTTTTACGGGAATTAGAGCGCCAATTCAACTCTCTGAACCAAGCATGCTTCAGGTCTTACGTGCTCCGCGTCGAAAACGATGTCAAGGAGAACCCACAGCATCTTTGGAAACACATTCGCCAGCGAACAACAAATGACGGAATTCCTCTCAACTTGTTCTATGAGAATGCTACGTCATCGTCATCAGCCGAGTCCGCAAACTTATTCTCGTGTTTCTTTCAAGGCGTGTCAAGTAATAACTCACCATCTTTGAATGAACAATACTTGAATAGTTTGCCGATGTTTGATCTCAACATGCCTTTGTTTTCGTTCGCCGAGGAAGAAGTGACTAGGAAACTGCTTCACATCGACGATTCGAAAGGTCCAGGTCCGGATAAGCTGCAACCTTGCTTCATCAAGGCGTGCTGCTCATCGCTGGCCCTCCCCTGTACGCTTCTCTTCAACCGCTCGCTGATGGAAGGATGTTTTCCCGTAATATGGAAAACGGCAGCAATTACTCCAATCCACAAAACTGGTGACATCCACAACGTGCAGAATTACAGAGGGATATCTATCCTCAATTGCCTACCAAAGATTTTCGAGAGTAAACGGCAGCAAGTCGACGCTATCTACGTCGACTTTTCGAAAGCTTTTGACCGTGTCACCCACGCTCTCGCAGTTGAGAAACTGAAACGATATGGGTTTCCAACTTGGTTCACCGATTGGATTTACTCGTATCTAACGGGTCGAAATGCATATGTGAGAATTGGTTCGTCAAACTCGGCTCCTTTCACAGTTGCTTCTGGTGTCCCCCAAGGCAGCCATCTAGGGCCGCTCCTTTTTGTGCTCTTTGCTCTCGATCTATCGATCGCAATCAAATCCCCGAAGATGATGTATGCAGACGATTTAAAATTCTTCCGTGTGGTGACGTCACTTGTTGATTGCTGCGCACTTCAAATGGATGTAGACGCACTGTTGAAGTGGTGCAGTGAAAATGGGATGGAAGTGAATATTAAGAAGTGCAACTCAATTACATTCTCCCGGTTGCAATCAACAACTACTTTTGAATACACCATAGGCACTAACGTAATTCAAAGGGTCACAGCCGTTAAAGATCTGGCAGTTATTCTCGACTTGAAGCTAAAATTCTCGCAGCATATTTCTTCTGTAACCGCAAAGGCATTTGCAGTTTTGGGCATAATAAGACGTAATACCCAAGCGTTTCGTGATGTATATTGCCTGAAATCATTATACGTTTCGCTTGTACGCAGTATATTAGAATACGGCGTCACCGTCTGGGCCCCATATCATTCCGTCCAAATCGCTCGCCTTGAACGTGTGCAGAAATGTTTTCTGCGATTTGCTCTTCGTCATCTTCCGTGGCGTGATGGTCAGCATCTCCCTCCATACGAACAACAATGCGCACTTATAAAATTGCCAACTCTACAAAAAAGACGGGAACTTCTACAACGACTATTGATCTTCGACCTCCTGAACAATAATATTGATTGCTCTGAGCTCTTAGGAAGGCTGCGCATAAACGCTCCGGGACGATCGATTAGAAGATTCGATTTCTTCCGACAGGCCATGCATCGGACTCAATATGGCCAGCATAATCCTCTAGATGTTTGTTGTCAGCGTTTCAATGATGTGTACCACTTGTTTGATTTTAACTTGTCCAAAAATGTGTTTAGATTAAGGATTAGCTTTTAACAATAGTCTGTACGATACTATTTTAATGTCGAAGACTGTATACAATAAAATAAATAAAATACACTTGCCCAACCATGGTGGGGTAAGTGGATCACCAATAAAAAAAAATCTATTCTCAAAACAAATGAGGTGTAATTATGTATAGTAAGAATGATATTACTCTCGTTCTTGTTATTAGTGCCAGTTATGTTACATTTTGATACTCTTGAAATCAAAAAGAATCTTTATTTTATCAAAATATTTGTAAAATATTTATACATTAATTCGTACCAAAAAAATATTGTAACCAAAATAATTTGGAGAAAATTCACCTATTCTATTCTCATAAGTTATACAGACGTATTGTAGGATTATTCCTAATGATGTTTTCGCAAAACACTCGTTGTATAAAATCATTAGTTACATTTACTTTTATTAAACATACTGAACACTTTTTATTCTATTCATGAATATAATTGTACCATCTGTCTAGAACAATTTATATCGTTAAATAAGGTACGTTAATATGCATTTAATTGGAAAATTTTTTTTATTTTGCTCTTTCGTAATTCAGCTTAGTTAAACCACGAAAAGTTTTGTTTGAATTTTGCAATATTCATTCTATTATATTTTTCATACCAGAAAGAATGATTCAAAATACTTTTAGGCGGATTAATTCAAATTTTCTATGGAACTTTGACAGATTTAAGCTAGGAATGAAAAAAGTTAAAGGAAAACAACATTTGAGCATATTCAAACTAATTCCAATTCGCATAAGCAGTCTGCTAATATACGGTAATAATGCTTGATCCACTTACCCCATCCTTAGCTTAGCTTAGCTTAGCTTAGACTGACTACACATATCAATGGTTGCTATTCCGTGATTGACCGAAGTCAGTGAAAATGCACAAAGAATCAACTAGAAGTTCGGCTGGGATTGGCCATAATCTTCTTCAGTGTGCATAATTCAGTGCCTCTATTTATACATGGTCAATAACGGCGCCGGCCACGTCCTTGCAGTCAGGTGGGATTGGGGGAAGGAATGTTAGTGTGTAACCTTTGCTATTTGGAGACCGTGTTTGCCTCTGCATCTCCACAAAGGTTACTGGGAGGGATGTTTGTTAATGGGGAGGATCGTTTGGTCACAGGATTCACTTTGATAAGCGATTAGACCATGAAAAATAACTATAATTATTTGTGAGATATAAACATGCTTATATAATATTTTCATTTGATATGAACAATATCTATGTAGAGAAAAAATATGCCGACACTTGAGGTGACGAACCTTTCAAAGTTTGTTGAATAAAGTGAACCTTTCGCACGTCTACACTTGTAGCAGGTCCGTCACACTCGGGCTCAGATTGGGTACCACTTCTAGTACTGCATTTGGTCCCTCGGTAGTGCAAAAGGTACCCAAGTTTGACAGATCGCAGTACACTTTGAACGGCATTCTTATGAGCCATAAAATTTTGAGCAACTGCAAGGGACATGGGGGTCTTTAATTTGTCTTTGCTTGTAGTGTCGAACCATTCAAAGTATTTTTTAATTACAAAAATAAAGGTTAAAAGAAAAAGAAGTTTTGAAAATAAATTAGACATAAATAATTTATGAATCAGAGTTTATGTCGACACTCACAGTGACGAACCTTTCAAAGCTTGTTGAAAAATCATATTTACGCTTCAACGTTTTAACGATTAAAGGTGCAGTCATGCATATTGTATAGATTATAAATAGTAGCATGAAACGAGCTCACCAACTGATCCTCACCAAGCAACAATCCACTTTCAGCTTCACTCGTTTGCTCGGCTATATAAAAGCACTCAGAGAAATTAGGCGCGCGACCCGAGAGGGAAAACAACTGACGACTTATCGGGCTTTCTTGACGTACTGCCCAGGAGCAAGCGTCAACGTCGAAAGATCAAAAAGAACTAATCGAACGCGGCACTTTTTCACTTTACTCGACCGATGCGCGACATGTTTGATCTTGCCCTCATCGCCGGCCCCCGCAG
This sequence comes from Aedes aegypti, assembly GCF_002204515.2. Taxonomy (NCBI): domain Eukaryota; kingdom Metazoa; phylum Arthropoda; class Insecta; order Diptera; family Culicidae; genus Aedes; species Aedes aegypti. The sequence continues at coordinate 168,600,526 of NC_035107.1, forward strand.
GAGCAAGCGTCAAGGTCGATGGATCAAACAAAACTCAATGCTTGATCCACTGACCCCATCCCATTAAAAAGTAGGGGGAAGTGTACCACGTCCAATATATCTGTATTCATTTATAAAAATCACATATTTTTCATTGTGATTCACTCAATTAGAACTGAAATGCTCACCATGTGTTGAAAAAACTAATAGTATTCGATTTTAGACAGTGATACTATGGATTTTTGATTGGTAGAAAACAATTTTGAAACTAATTGATTTTTGCAGCTAACAAGTTTGCTTGTGTTAGTATACGTGTATTACCAGTTTTGCAACAGTATTAGTGTGGACGTAACAATATAACCTACAACGAAGCAATGGCGGGAAAACATTCAACATATTCAAGTATTTATGCTTAATATGGACAAATGATCCACTTACCCCACTGATACACTTCCCCCACTGTACCTTAACTCTCAAACGGGTGGTTGGTGTTTCCTGTATATTAGCGTGACATTTGAAAGTGAATTATTTCGCCGAGCAAACCAATCGCAACCAACCAACAACTAACCGTTTTTTTAATCAAATTAAAAAAAATCGCTCGATTGCTGAATACTGATATAATCGATTATCGCTTGATTTGTCTTCGAACAACCATCTAAAGTTCATTGAAAAATGACAGCATTGTAATAAATCCACTGAAGACAAAATATTCCAGGTTATTTGTAGCTCGTCTTTCAAAAATCAGCCGATCCGGTTTACTTAGTTTTGTCACTGACTGTATGTTGGTACATTTTTCATCATTTTTTTTTCAATTCAATCTCCTGATTCTATTCTCAAAAGCTGTTTTATTTGATTCAGCACGCTTTTTTATTTCAGAATTAAACTGTGCCAATCAGGAATCTCAGGGTTCAAGTACAAATTATGTCACGCTCCAGGGGGAGGAGGTCAGGAACTGAGTGACAAGCCTAACAAAATGTTTGGAGGTCTAATACAGAAAAGTTCGACAAGAGGGAAACCAAATGGAACTATACCTATTTGTTTCTTGTTAAGTATTTCAAAATTTGTGCCTTGTGGTACAATTGCTTCGATTAGAAAATTTTCCGACTTTTAATTTTAGTTCGAACAACTGAGCGAGTTTCTGCAACGAAATTTGTCTGTTTCGAGTCTTGAATAAAAAGTTAACCACAAGTTCAACACTCAAGGATATATTGGTAAAATCCGTGAAGTATTCCTAATTTTGTATCACGGTGTCCAAATTTCGACTATTATCGGAGTTACCTCAGTTGTGTTTTCGACGAGAATAAGTATGCCAACAAAACTTTTACACCCTGAAAGTTTAAAATTACTTTGACGTGAAAAATTGGATCTAAATCCAGGAAAACTCAATTTTGCAGCCAAAACTGTCCCATACAATGTCAATTTTTGTGATCAAACTTCCGCCAACAGAATATTTTTAACCTTCCAATCACGAAATGTTAGTCAAATTCTGAACGTTTTCGTAATAATATCCGAAGTACATGAAATTTCGATAATGATCGAAATTAACACACCGTTATACACATGTTAAAATTGTGTTTCATCATCAACTAAAACTTCGAAAACATCAAAAGGTGAGAATCAATTAAACCACTGCTAAATTTTTTAGACCGCTGATCAAGATAACAAAATGAAAATTTGATCGATAGGTCGCAATCAGCGATCGAACAAACTTTCAGCGTGATTGGTTGTTTTTTCTCTAAATTTGTATTCTAAAAAATCTAGGTATGGATTGGTTTGGGATAATAAAAACATTTTTTAAAGCAAAAAGTTAAGATATTTCAAAGCATTGATACACATTTTGAAAAATTCGCGTTGAACCTGCCCGCGGAGCACGATCTGAAAACCGCTGATCTAGGGTACCGTCATGCGGGGTGACATTGGGCCATAAGGCTAACTTTGGGCCAAGATATATACAACAACCGAATACCAGAATAATGAAAACAATGTGACAAGCTTCAAGAATACGTTATAAATAGCCATTACATGCTCATAGATAAGATTTGTGGTGTTCCATTTAGCCATGAGATGCATCGAAAAGGGTGGTCAAAGTCACCCCCTAGGCCCAATGTCACCCCGCACGACGGTATTAAAAAAGTTTTCTTAATACTTTGACTACTATTCCGATAGCCAAATAGGATAGAAAATGAAATACTTTCGTAAAATTATCATTTTACTTTAGAGCTAATTTCTATCCCGCAGTCGTTATCAGTACTTCCTCTAGAATGTACATGTGAGGAAATAACGATACGAGGAGGAAATAATGATGCCCATACGAGTGGCACACTTGCCCCGTGCTTGGTTAAACAACCTCATAAGAAGAGGCATTTTCAAAAACCTCAAACCTACACGAATTTGATATTTTTCAAAATCTTATCGATTACATCTTTTTGGACAAGAGGTGAGCTTGTCCGTACACTGAAACAATCTTTAAATTTTGTACTAATTAGCAATGATTTGAACCGACACATCTTAAGGTTTCCTTCTTGCCCCAGCCAAATTGCTTCCTAATCACTTTGAATTTTGAATGAATGATTGTTATCATAATTAACACCGTTTAAGTATTGGGGAGCAAAAACTTCAAAATTAGCATCAATCTGATATGATTTCAACGAATAATGTTATTATGAATTTAAAAAAATAGGATTATACCGATCATGGTACTCCGTTTTACGGTAATAAAAATAAATAAAAGCACCCAATCGGGCAGTCGTCTGAATCTGAATCTCAATAATTTGATTAAGTTAGCTTTCATAAAAGATTCTACGTTGTTTTTATATCTTCAAATTCATTTTTACAAGCTATAAGAATGATTATATTCATCATGGGTGACATGATTGAATTAAACCGATTATTTTGGAATGCTGAATTAGAAGATCTCTCCACATAGGCAGGTGAGTTGAATTAGCCTGTAAACATACTGAACTGCTACCGAAGATGGAATGTGAAATGATGTTACCAAAATCTTAATAATAAATTATTTAAATTTTTGCAATAATGATTCCCTATTTCGCCATACGTGATAATTTTATTATTTTCAAATATTTAATCATTCTGTGTGGACCAATGCACGAGTACACTATCTGACGTTTGAGCGGTGCCGTGTTATTTACGTGACCATGGCAACGAGTGAATTCGGCACCGCTCAAACGTCAAATTAGTGAACTCGTGCATTGGTTCATAGGAAAACTTACTTTTGCAAATAAAAATCGCCAGAGGTTCGCCCATTGTTCTTTATAAAAATCTGAACACAGATCTCGATTCAAAATGATATCTAAAGGTATCAGGTTTGACATCAAATCATGCCGATATTCACCTCATAGAAAAACCTCAAGGCCTCCGTGCTTACGCCAGCTTGTATTTTTGAATGTGGTTTTCGTTGATATATTCACTCCTACTGACCTCCGTATCAACTCGAACACTTTGAATTATGCTCTAAATCGTCCGTGCGTGATAAAAATCTATGGACCAGTGCACGAGTTCACAATTTGACGTTTGAGCGGTGCCGTGTTATTTACGTGACCATTGTAACGAGTGAATTCGGCACCGCTAAAACGTCAAATTAATGAACTCGTGCATAGGTCCATTGAAATTTGTTTTTTTCTTGGTAAAAGGCGTGGTGTTCATTTTGCCACTACTTCCCCTATCATATTACATCAATTTTCGTTCGCATTGTTCATGAATGTAACGTATTTCCTATTACTTGAATTCCAAAAATTCCATCCAGCAATAAAAACTATGAATTTTCATAAATAAAATCAGGGGCTGTTTATTTACAAATTTTATCACGCGCTTTAGAAATTTTAACGGCGACCACTTCGGCTGCGGCGTCGTGATCGAGATCGGTGGGATCGTGATCGTGGTCGCCTCATACGACTGCGTCGCCTCATCCTTCGGGACCCAGCATCTACGGGTGACGAATGAATACCAGTTCCTCGATCTTGTGGCTCTATTTCTTCGGGTGTCGGTAGTGGCGGTCCCACTGGAACAACATCTTGATCGGGCTCTGCAGCTTGTTCGATGTCCGGAACTGATGCAGATTGAGCTTGCTGTTCACTTGAGACATTTTGATTTCCGATTTCCGAAACCGCATCAGCATAAAGATCTTCTGAAGTAACCACTTCTTGATTAGGGTCTATGGCCGGCTCGATATCCGCAGCCGTTGCAGTTTGATGGTCCTCTGGAGGGCTCATCTTTTCCCGGATAAAATTTTGATTTGCTTCTGGTGTCGAAAAAATGCGTGTGAACAGTTTGACAAGTTCGGCACAAATGAAATCTCAAAATAATTAGTGGGTTACTACGATCATTAGGAGAATTCCGGAGACTACTGTGAGAAACACGTGACTCACTTGCAGTGCTGAGAATGGTAATAGTAGTAGGCTTGAATTTCGCGAAAATCACGTGGCTCTCCCCAGTACAGTAGTTCAAAAACGTGAATCTCATCAATGGACCGATGCACGAGTTCATTATTTGACGTTTGAGCGGTGCCGTGTTATTTATGTGGCCATGGTAACCAATGAATTTGGCACCGCTCAAACGTCAAATTAGTGAACTCGTGCATCGGTCCATTAGCTTATGTTGGGTGCATGACATTTCTAAATCAGTAGTGTCATTGAAGGCTGTAAATGCGGGAAATGCGGCGGGTAATAGACCGATGCACAAGGTCACTATTTGGCGTTTGAGCGGCGCCGTGTTATTTACGTGACCATGGCAACGAGTGAATTCGGCACCGCTCAAACGTCAAATTAATGAACTCGTGCATCGGTCCATGGACCTATGCACGGATTCACTATTTGACGTTTGAGTGGTGCCGAATTCACTCGTTGTAATTTATGTGACCATGGAAGCCAATGAATTCGGCACCGCTCAAAAGTCAATGTAGTGAACTCGTGCATCGGTCCATAGAACACTTTTCTACAGTAATTTTGGGTTGCCCTTAGCAACGAGTGTTTCTACGCCAGACCTAGCGCGTGGTCACTCACTCTCTGTTTTTGTTCACCACTATCGTACCACTAACAGCTGATACAGGTATTGCTACCGATCGCTTCCCGATCGTTATCGCTCTATCCACCTCTACGGGGTAGAGATAGCAGAAAGTGAAATACCCCAATAGTTAGAAATATACCTCCGCCGCGATCGGTACTTACCGCAATAAATAAATACGTTGTGTGTTTACTTAGAACGAAATAAAGTGTCGATTTGTTGTTTCGATTAAACATAGTGTTGTTTTGCCGATAGTGATCGTATCACCGCCATCACCGCGGACCTTCCGGGACGTTATGTGTGCGTAAACAGAGTGTTTTGCTATTTTCTAGGCCTTTTGCCTACAGCAGCGATGGGCGTGAATTTCGCTGGCTTCGCTGACTGTGATTTGCTTTGCTTGGCTATTGTAGAGTGAATTTCAAGATTTTTCCCAACCCCCCTCCAAAATATCAGAACAAGTCATTTTATCGATTATTGCCCCCTGATCGCCCATATTGAAATAGTATGTAGGGGGACATGGGGCAAGAGTGCCACCTGGGGCAATAGTGCCGCCCATATTTTTACATAGTTCAAACCAGTTTTTTAATATTTAACTCAGGATAAGTATACAGTGAGCTCTAATTGAGATTTGAGTAAATACTATGATAAAAAATATTTACTACGAAAAAATAAAAAAATCTCTCGATCTCACCAACGTGAAAATTGCGAAATATTATAAGAATTTGAAATTGAAAAATAAAGTTTGACTTCCATTTATTCCGAAACATAATATTTTTTCCACACAGTATTAATGATTCACAATTGTTTGATACAGTTGTGAAGAATTGTTTTTTAGACATTTAGTTTTGCATATATAAAATAAGTATAACTTAAGAGGCAAGAGGGACACCGCAATTTCTACTTATTAAAATAAACCATCTAGGGCAGGGGTTTTCAGCCTTTTTGGCTCGCGGAGCACTTTTTGAAAAAAAAATGATGTGCGGAGCACCTGTTATTCATATCCGTTTGAAATCGGATTTTTTACACACTTAAATCGAAACTGTAATTCCTACTAAAATCGTGAGGTGAGACTTACAGTCAGTGACAAAAGTTAAGTAACCAAATGCTGATTTTCCATACAAAGTGCCGAAGTTTGGAGCTTTGTATCTCAGTTTATTCACTGAAATTTTGATGATGAACTACAAATAACCTGAGATTTTATGAATTTATTACAATGAGTTTCATAGAGTTGTTCAAAGGCAAAAGTAAGTAATCGAGTTTTTTTTATTTAAGGTACCGTGGGGTAAGTGGATACAGAAAAATCAATAGTCAACTTCATTGTTATGTACAGCTAACGTTAATAATGTAATTCAAACTTTTTTCTGTGAATGACAAATGAGGGACTAATATACTTCAAATCGTCAATTATTTTGATTTTTTTGATTGTTATGTATTGAGTATGAGGGACTTGAAAATTTGCGCCAAATAATACACTTGCCCAACCATGGTGGGGTAAGTGGATCACCAATAAAAAAAAATCTATTCTCAAAACAAATGAGGTGTAATTATGTATAGTAAGAATGATATTACTCTCGTTCTTGTTATTAGTGCCAGTTATGTTACATTTTGATACTCTTGTAATCAAAAAGAATCTTTATTTTATCAAAATATTTGAAAAATATGTATACATTAATTCGTACCAACAAAATATTGTAACCAAAATAATTTGGAGAAAATTCACCTATTCTATTCTCATAAGTTATACAGACGTATTGTAGGATTATTCCTAATGATGTTTTCGCAAAACACTCGTTGTATAAAATCATTAGTTACATTTACTTTTATTAAACATACTGAACACTTTTTATTCTATTCATGAATAGAATTGTACCATCTGTCTAGAACAATTTATAACGTTAAATAAGGTACGTTAATATGCATTTAATTGGAAAATTTTTTTATTTTGCTCTTTCGTAATTCAGCTTAGTTAAACCACGAAAAGTTTTGTTTGAATTTTGCAATATTCATTCTATTATATTTTTCATACCAGAAAGAATAATTCAAAATACTTTTAGGCGGATTAATTCAAATTTTCTATGGAACTTTGACAGATTTAAGCTAGGAATGGAAAAAGTTAAAGGAAAACAACATTTGAGCATATTCAAACTAATTCCAATTCGCATAAGCAGTCTGCTAATATACGGTAATAATGCTTGATCCACTTACCCCATCCTTAGGTTAGCTTAGCTTAGCTTAGACTGACTACACATATCAATGGTTGCTATTCCGTGATTGACCGAAGTCAGTGAAAATGCACAAAGAATCAACTAGTAGTTCGGCTGGGATTGGCCATAATCTTCTTCAGTGTGCATAATTCAGTGCCTCTATTTATACATGGTCTATAACGGCGCCGGCCACGTCCTTGCAGTCAGGTGGGATTAGGGGAAGGAATGTTAGTGTGTAACCTTTGCTATTTGGAGACCGTGTTTGCCTCTGCATCTCCACAAAGGTTACTGGGAGGGATGTTTGTTAATGGGGAGGATCGTTTGGTCACAGGATTCACTTTGATAAGCGATTAGACCATGAAAAATAATTATAATTATTTGTGAGATATAAACATGCGTACCGTCAAGCTACCATTCACCGTGCATTTAAGAAAAATTTGAAATTCAAAAAATTATATTACTTTTCCAAATAATTTGAAGCGCACTAGAATACCACTACGTAGCGTGCAATTATATAATAATTCAGAGAAAAATCTAAAACTAGTGATGCATAACAAAAAAATACTCAAAAATTATGTTTGAAAATGTAATGTTAAGGTCGCCTCGTACCGTTCTATGTCACCATTTACCGTGCACACTAGTGCACCATTCACCGTGCGTATAGTTTTCGTCATGATTTAATTCTGCATCTCGAAGAAACGTTGTTGATGGTGCAATATATTGTTAGTAGTGTGCGCACTCATTTTTAAGAGTATTCAAATCATCATTTACAATAAAAACCATAAAAAAATTTAAATTGTCCAAATAATTATTTTTTCATTGAAACCGTTATAGAAGGTTTGACTGTATTGTCCAAACCATTCAATATTCACTCAAAAACTAAATATGAAGTAGTTCAATGACAACATAACAATAAATCTAATATTGCCGAATAGTTTCGTGCCTTTTGCACTAATGCACGGTAATAGGAACCATATATAATGAAAAGGGTCCATTCACCGTGCATTTGGGTTTCAACTGGAACAAAATAAAAAAATCTATTTTGCATAAAATCTTATTGCTCATACGATGAAATACATCTTACTAATAGTATCCACAGTGAAAACTTGTTGAATTTTAAAAAAATTTCATACTCTATCGTTAAAATGAAAAAATGTGATTTTGTGGCGTTTCTACTAAGAGTTTTGAAAAATATCATTATCAAACAGAATTCACTTGATTTTGACTACATAAACTAGGTTTTTCAAAAAGCTTTGTGACAAAAACTACTTCATTTCATCAGTTTTATCTTATTTTGCTGACAAAAGAATAATTTGTATAAATTGTTTGAATATTCTGTAGGAATTTGTATATGTGCACGGTGAATGGAGGCCGCACGGTGACTGGTGACTTAACGGTGTATAATATTTTCATTTGATATGAACAATATCTATGTAGAGAAAAAATATGCCGACACTTGAGGTGACGAACCTTTCAAAGTTTGTTGAATAAAGTGAACCTTTCGCCCGTCTACACTTGTAGCAGGTCCGTCACACTCGGGCTCAGATTGGGTACCACTTCTAGTACTGCATTTGGTCCCTCGGTAGTGCAAAAGGTACCCAAGTTTGACAGATCGCAGTACACTTTGAACGGCATTCTTATGAGCCATAAAATTTTGAGCAACTGCAAGGGACATGGGGGTCTTTAATTTGTCTTTGCTTGTAGTGTCGAACCATTCAAAGTATTTTTTAATTACAAAAATAAAGGTTAAAAGAAAAAGAAGTTTTGAAAAAAAATTAGACATAAATAATTTATGAATCAGAGTTTATGTCGACACTCACAGTGACGAACCTTTCAAAGCTTGTTGTTCGAGCCGTTCGCCCCGAATGAATATTTTGTGAGTGCATCGCCCAGCCGCAGCCTGCTGAGTTGTGATGCATGAAATGACATCGTGTGATGCAATCAGCCACAGCCGCACGAAACGAGCGCGCAAAAAATGAGCGCGTAAAAATTGATGATTTTGCTACCCGTGATGGGAAGACATCTTTGTTCGCCGTGCTTTCAACGTGTTAAGACGTGTCGTAGCAAAATTAAGTAAAGTGAATTTGAAAACAAACCATGTAAATAGCTGTAAATAGAAGTTTGAACTGTTAAGCAAAGTGTTTTTCATCTGGTACCGGTTCCCTGTTAAGTGGTCTTCTCGGAGATACGTCGGTCCGCCTATGTAGAAGTTTTAAGAAATACAGTCCACTCTCGTACATAATTTTGGTCCAGTCGAACCGGATCGCGTGTGGTAAAGTGTTCTCCGACTGTTCCGGAACCGGATGCAGAACCAGTGAAGTGGGATTCCGAAAAAGTCGGAAAAATTCAAACTATGATGGTGTGAGCAAAATGGCTGCCATTGAAGAAGTGAAGTAGTAGAGCGACACCGCCATTTTGTTGAAGAGAAGTGTGGTGTGTTGTCGCCATTTTGGAAAATGTGCTGATGGTTTAAGCCATCGAAGAAAAGTGGTGTTACGAGCAATTAAGTGCACAGAACCAAGTATTCATTGTGCTCAACTCCTGGGGAATACACCCCCGCTAAGCGAAGAAACAAGTTGTGAAGCTGGTGTTCCGGATTGACCACTGTGTCCATTAATTAGTGGAATCGGTTGCGTGAGCATAGACTTGGCTGTGTTCCCAACCAACGTCGAGCAGTGGGCTTGGCTTGAAGTGGTGTCCGCGGTGGTATTCCGGAAAATAGCGTTGAGTGAAGTGGGTTGTTTCGAAATCCGTGTTTCGGTTCGGTCACTTGTGCCGATTAGTGTCCGGTTGCGTGAGCATAGACTTGGCTGTGTTCACAACCATCGTCGAGCATAGGGCTCAACTTGATGCAGTATCCCTGGTGACATGCCGGAAAATAGTGAATCGAAGCAGCAGCAAATCGGAAAATCCGGAGCTAGTTCTGTACTTGGACAGTCTACTCTGGATTCCTCCACTCCATCAAGTAAGAAGCAGAAGAAGAAGTTCAGGTTGACTGGAAAGTTTGCCACCATGGAGAACATGCAGAGACTCGTCCGCCGTCGTGGCGCAGCCAAAGGTAAGGTTTCTCGTATCCTTAATACTATTCGCCCAAATGAAGAGGAAGTGGTCCAGCTCACGGAGGCTGAGATCAAAGTGTATATCCCTTTCGGGACGGACCATATTTGAGTGATTATTTCAAAATTTACCTTATAAAATCATCATCTCGTAGAACAAAACATTCTTCATTTTGGCTATTCTATCACTCTATGAACTTTTTAGGGTCAAATTCAGACCAGCACAATTGTGCTGGTCCGTCCCCAAGGCGGTCGATGTTCGAAAAAAAAAAACATTTTTTTTTATTTTTTTAAAAAACTGTTCAAGTCATGCCTTTTTAAAAAATTTTGGACCCGTATTTTTTTATTTCGTCATTAGGGTGCTATTTCGTGAGATAGGGTGACCCAAAAATTCAGAAATTATTATGTTTTTTTTAATGTACATTGAAATTAAAAATAAATAATTTATATGATTTTTTTTTATAAATGGAACGAAAAGAATGTACGAGAGATAAAAATACTTCATATTCTCTCTAAGATTCAAAGCATCACGTGACGATGACGTTTATCGAGATTATTCAAGAACTAGTCTACGTCATATTAAAATGGGTAAACATACATGTGTGAATAACTTGAAAACTAATTGTCTCAATCAAAACGTCTTGGTTTTGCTATGTTTGTTTATATCCTCCTAAATTATGTGGGATTTTTCCTCAAAAATAATTATGCAATAAAACTAAAAATTGAAAATAATAATAAACCTTCGAATTGTTTAGTGGTATACCTATAAATAAATGAACACCGAATTGAGAACTATATCGTTTTATTCCACTACAGTTTGTATCCTTTGACAGTTACGCATTATTCGACCTCCACTATAAGGCCGTTGTCAGAGTCGTGTACTAGACTCGAAAATTAAATTATTTTTTTAGAGACTCCCTCCAACCTCTTTCACTCACTCTTAAAAATAATGAAAATTACTCTGGACGTGATTCTGGTTATGACTGAATGACACATGATGTAAGTGATGGAACGACACAAAAATGTGTCCTTGAAGATGTATTGAACAAAAAATGTAATTTTAAATGTTAAAGGACATGAAAACGATTGAACTGTGATCGACATTTCCCGAATCAGACACTAACGTATTTGAAATTCAACACAAATTTACGTCATTCGGCTCGCTTCTTTTATGTGCATCTCAAAAGACGTAAATCACATTATTTTTTGGTACTGTGCTCACTTTACCTAACATATACACTATCACTTTTGAAATCACATAGCCCTCCTTCAAATGATGCTTGAACGATGTTTTTGTTAAGGTTGGTAACAGGAACTAATTTATTTTAAATAACTGGAATCATTCATTTTATTCCTAGAGCTAAAATGGAAACGTCAAAATATTCAGTTTGCGTAAGCAGCTTCCCTAAAAATTCATGTAAATTTACGTCATATGTGCCCGACAGCTTGGACGTTAATTAACAAGAATGGCGCATTTTTAAGTGAAAATAATTACCATAAAATTCCTTCTTCTTCTTTTTGACGCTAAAGATGCCTGCTTCTCAACTTCTAATGAGCACTTCCACAGATATTAACTAACAGCTTTTTTTTGTCAATCGACCGATTTTGCATGTGTATATCGTGTGATAGGTACGATCATACTCTACGCTCAGGGAAGTCGAGAAAATTCACTTTACGAAAAGATGCTCGACCGGCTGGACTCTAACCTACGACCCTCAGCATGATGTTGCTTAGTTTCTGCACGTTTACCGTTATGTCTATCTGGCTCCCAATATCAAATTTTCTTTATTTTATTTTTTACATCGAGTTTATTTGCTTAAAATGGAATTTAAGTCATTGTAATACAGTAGAGACCCGATTTTGTCAGCACCCCGATGAATTTTAGGCTGACAAAATGGGGAACCTGACATAATCGGGACATATTTTTTGTTTCTGTTTTTCAAATTTTAACGTGTTAATATTTGCTTATGAACTACGTTTACGACCAACATTGCCTTTAAAGGGGGCGAGGGACATGGGCGTAGTCAGGTTTTTTTTGTTTATCAGGGGGAGAAAAGCGGCCCTCACAATTTCATTCCCAAATTTCGCACCAAAGGATCCCTTTGATCGGCAATTTTGCTGGCCTGTAAGACAACCGGCATCAATCTGAATCTTAGTTCTACCTAACCGTTGAATTATCCAAGAATTTTTCTTAGGACACCGGAATTCCTAAGAAAAATCGAACAAAAATTTCTTTAGGTTTTTTTTTCCAGATTTTTTTTTAAAATGGCATCAGTAATTGCCTCGAAGCTCTTCTTGCAATTCCTTTAAGTTAATTCATAGAATATTTCAACTGGAGATTTCTATGTAAATTTTAAAACATTTTTTAATTCATCCAGAACTGTTTTTAAGATTTTTATAGAATTGTCTACATTAAGAATACTGTGAGCAAATTTCATCAAAATGTAGTTTTGAAGGGAAACTTTCAAGAGCTTATAGAGTTATTCAAGGCAGAAAACCAATAAAACATTAGGAGCAAATTTTAAAGGAAATTTTCGAGATATTACTTCAAAAAAAAAAACCTGAAAAAATGTAACAAAATGTGACCAATGAGTTAAATTTCCAGTACAAACGGTTGCCTGGTTCTCTAGATTTGTGCTCTTGAAAATTCGAGGTTTGGCTTCGATGCAGCTTAACCTTTAGAGAAATTCTTAGAGGAATTCATGAATGAACCTACATACCAAACTTCTTTTTCGTGAACTCGGCTGTGTTTTTCGGTTTTTCATTTTTAACAAATAATTGCAACAAAGGTTGCCAAGTAACGAAGCACGATTTACTGATACTCGAGAATGTATGTAATTCATTTGTCGACTACTCAGCTGTGCATATCTCCATTGCGGACTGTTGATAAAACCTTCGAACAATTTTTGGCAAGATGTTTTCAAAAAGTCTGATGTTTGGTAGACTTTTTAAGTTTTATAATCTACCATGACGTAACTACTGTATAAATACGAGTGCTGGAGACAATCTTTGAAGAATTCAAACACAAGATTAATTCTCATAGTAAAATTGTTCTTTTGTACAGAGGGAAGGAGGATTGCCATCTCTGGCTACGCCAATGCGTGCATGATATCGAACATCATAATCAGTATTAATGTAAACGGATACTACATGACGAAGACAATTTTTGGATATATTCAAGATAGGCTGACAAAATCGGGGCAGACAGAATCGGGGGCTGACAAAATCGGGTCAGTACTGTATTAGTTTCTAGTAGTGTGTAGGATTGAAAGAACTATGACGAATAGCTTACATATAACAGGGAATTCAAAAACCCATTTTAAAAGGATTGATAAAATCAGGTAAATAACCATACTAAAGAATGAATTTGATTTTTGAAAACGTTACATACATATATTCCAGCTAATTTAAAAATTACATAGAACAATCATTTTTTTAATGTATTTAAATATTTGGAAACTACCAGATTTGAAAATAAAGACACTGACAATGCTTCTAATAAGACAATATAGAAGACAGCTGCAAACAGTAGACTTTTTGGTTTGCCATGAACTTTTAAAGTTTCGCAATCGGTGTGACCGTTAGATTACAAAGGAAAATGTAAAGCTCGACCATACTCGTAAGTTTTGTTTTCCCTTTCGTTTCGGTTGCATGTACATTTTTAGCTGTCAATCCTACCGTGGAAAGTTTCCTGGAAAGCATTATGTACGATTATAGCCTTTAAAGCGAGCATCACACAAATCAACGGACTAGCATGCAACGCCAAATGGAACAATCGTAATACGTATCTGACGAAAAAAAAATACTGCAGCGGGAATTGAATCTAAACTTTTTTGATCAATACTGCTAGTTACTTTGTAACACTATACGCACGGTAAAAAAAGTACAGATTTTTATTTTTAATATATCAGCTTATCTAAGTTCAAAATTCAAGATTTGGACAATATATTTTTAAACGTAAAAGGAATGAAACGATATTTTTTATATGAGCGGATAATCAAGACTCCATAACTTCATACATTGTTTAATAGTTAAATAGAGTATTTCAAACGCATTTCATACATCATAAACAACAGGGGCCCAGATAGCCGTAGCGATAAACGCACAGCTATTCAGCAAGACCAAGCTGAGGGTCGTGGGTTCGAATCCCACCGGTCGAGGATCTTTTCGGGTTGAAAATTTTCTCGACTTCCCAGGGCATAGAGTACCTGCCACACGATATACGAATGCAAAAATGGTCATTGGCACAGTAAGCTCTCAGTTAATAACTGTGGAAGTGCTCATAAGAACACTAAGCTGAGAAACAGGCTCTGTCCCAGTGAGGATGTAATGCCAAGAAGAAGAAGAAGACCAGCATGGGCTGCATACATCAATAGTATGCCATTTGAAGGACTCTGTGGTTCGGAAGCAAATAGTAAGTAAAGGTTTTCAGCTTCAGTTGTCAAATTTCATAAATATGATGGCAGATATTGAACCGGCATACATTGTAGAACACCAAAATGGATTATCGCGTCAACATGGTATTGATCGATTATCAAAGCAGGGGGAAATTCAAAAATTACGTCCATTGTTTTTAAGTCAATCTCAATCCTCTCCATGTCCACTATCACGCTTTTGCCCACATGCACTGTCGCATTTTCATACACCTCCACTCCCCTAAATAATTGACGTAATTTTTGAACGTTCCCCTAAACTTTTACTTTGTCCTAAAATTTGCTATAGGAGATTTAAAACATTAAATGTGATTCCCAATCTATTTCAAATATGGACGTATAAAAAATAAAAGTTTTTAAACCAAAGCTATGAGTTTATGTTACATAGTTTTCGAACGGTACATAATCCTTATGATTCGTATGAAATCACTCATTCATGTTTTAATGCAATATTATGCACTATTGTGGACATTAGAACCAGATTCAGCCACTTAATTCGATCAAAATACTGAAAATGAAAATTGGTAGTCTACAACGAACATCGACCGGGTAAGTGCCGGCACCAGCACAATTGTGCTGGTCCCACTTTGTCCCTAAAGAAATATTTGCTGTGTGAATCAATTCCCATTTGGTCTTCACCATTTCAAAGAATGACTCTTTCACTCTCGATTCGTATCTGTGCGTACCTAGAAAAAACGAATAGTTGAAAAGTTGCGACAGATAAAACTTTTTCAATTCTTACGGTGTTTGTTTACATTTTGTTTACCCTGAGCTGGTGTTTTCTATTTACGATGTAAACAAAATCTGTTGTGCTTAATCACAAGTAGCAACGATAATTCAATAATCAAAATCAAAAAAGTTTAGTAAAACAATGATTTATTGGCTAAAAGAATCATTCAATGTGATGGGTGCCGAACAGCACAATTGTGCTGGTTCGTCCCGAAAGGGATATGAGGAAGTTGGAAGCTGCCCATAAGGACTACAACGATGCACACGATCAAATCACTAACGTGGTTTCGGTTGATGACTACGTGCAGCATGAGCAGCAGTACGAAGAGTTCGATATCCTTCACGATTCCGTGGCAATTTTGTTGGAGGATCAGCTCAACAGGATTAACGCAGCAGCTGCTGCCAATGCAAACGCGAGGAATCAGCAAGTGCCGGTTGTAATCCATCAACCACTTCGCATGCCGATTCCCACTTTCGATGGCCGTTATGAGAGTTGGCCCAAGTTCAAGGCCATGTTCAAGGATCTCGTGGACAAGGGTCCAGATCCGCCGGCAGTTAAGTTGTATCATCTGGACAAGGCCTTAGTTGGTAGCGCAGCAGGTCTCATTGATGCCAAGACTATCAACGAAGGCAATTACGCCCACGCGTGGCAAATTCTGGAAGAGAGATTCGAGAATAAGCGTCATGCTATCGTCTCTCACATTCATGGTCTGCTGAATCTCAAACGTCTGGTGGACGAGTGCAACAAGCATGTGGAGGGTCTCATGTTCCTGGAGCGATATTTCGATGGCGTAGGAGAGGATTTCGTAGTCCATCTGTTGGCTGCAGCGTTGCACAACGATGTGCGCCACATGTGGGAGTCAACCATTAAGCACGGTGAGCTTCTCGATTACGACGAGATGCTGGCGTTCTTGAAGGAGCAGACTTTCATCTTGGAGAGGGTCGAAGCCAGCAGTCAGAAATCATCATCAGCACCTATTAAGTCTGTGTCTGCAGCTAACAAGCCGCCGATGCAGAAAGTCTATGCAGCTGTTTCTTCAAGTGAGACAGAAATGAAGTGTGATTTTTGCGGAAAAGCACATGCCAATCATAATTGCGCTGAGTTCAAGGCTCTTCCTGTTCCGCAGAGATTGCTTAAAGTGAGAGAGCAAAATGTATGTTTCAACTGCTTAAGAAGAGGTCATCGTGGAGTCGACTGTTCTTCGGACAAATCCTGTCTGAAGTGCAAACGTCGGCATCATAGTCTCCTTCACGCCGACGAGAAGCCCAAGCAAGTTCCAGAACCATCAAGCCAGCCGCTCCCAAAGCCGGCTGTAGAGCAAGAACCAACACCATCGACTTCGACGACAGCCACATGTTCCAGTCTGGCTCCCCGCTCGCAGCAAGTGGTGCTGCTTACAGCCGTAGTGGACGTCATGGACAAAAGCTACCAGCCACATCCATGCAGAATATTGTTGGACAGTGGTTCTCAAGTGAATTTGATTTCACGAGCGATGGCAAATATGTTGGGCTTGAAGTTGAACTCCTCGAACGTCACGATGTTCGGGGTGAATAGCACACAGACTCGGTCATCTAATTGTGGTGTGGTACATCTCTCGTCGAGGTACAAAGATTTCTACGCCAAGGTCAAGTGTTTGGTAACTGATAAGGTGACATCAGATCTTCCTTCATCGGTTATCAATATCAGCGCATTGGAGCTTCCCGCTGGCGTTCAGCTAGCCGATCCGAAGTTTTTCCAACCAAGTAAGGTGGATATGCTCCTGGGTAATGAATGGTTCCTGAAGTTGATGATGCCCGGAGAAATTACGTTGGCTGAAAATCTTCCCGTTTTGCGTGAGACCCAATTTGGTTGGGTTATTGGTGGAGTGTTTGAAGAAGGTGCGTTAGCTGATGAAGCAGTTTACTCGCACACAGTAACGATGGACGAATTAAGCCAGTCCATTCAACGCTTTTGGGAAGTAGAAGATGTGGTTGGTGCCGACAAGCATGGCAGTGAAGAGGAGGAGTGTGAAGAACACTTCAATGCGACTCATCGTAGAGATGCTTCCGGTCGGTACATCGTCGAGCTGCCTTTGAAGGAGTCCGTTAGTGAGTTGGGTGATTTTCGACCACTCGCATTGCGAAGGTTCCATGCACTGGAGCATAAGCTTTCGCAGCATCCAGATTTGAAGAACCAGTATCAGGACTTCATGGACGAGTATGAGAGTCTTGGTCACTGTAAGGAAGTGGACATAAGTAAGGATCATCAAGTGGTACTTACCTCATCATGTAGTGCTGCGGCCATCGAATACCACTACTAAGTGCCGTGTGGTGTTTGCTGCCTCTGCGAAGGTATCTGGCCGGTCGCTCAACGACGGTATGAAGATTGGAGCCAACATACAAAGCGATCTGCAGTCCATCTGTCTTCGGTTCCGCCTTCCATTACATGTGATGGCTACTGACGTGGCCAAGATGTACAGACAGGTTCTGGTCAATCAGCGACATACGCCGTTGTCTCGAATATTTTGGAGAAAGAGTTCATCAGATCCGCTACGTGTCCTAGAGCTGACAACGGTCACCTACGGCACAGCTTCCGCCCCGTTTTTGGCAACGTGGGCACTCTTGCAGTTGGCTCTCGATGAAGGCTTCAAGTATCCTGTTGCTGCAGACATTGTGAAGAATAGCTTCTATGTGGACAACGTTTTGTTCGGGTTCGATGATTTGAACGAAGCGAAAGAGGCTCAAGTGCAGTTGATCCGACTACTCAAGGCTGGTGGATTTTATTTGCACATGTGGGCTTCCAACGATCCTGTGTTGCTGGAGCGGATTCCGGAAGGCGATCGGGACGAGCTTGTCAGCATCGATGAAAGTGGTTCAAGTGAAGTGATTAAAACGTTGGTACTAATGTGGAACCCAAAAATGGACGCTTTGCAGTTTGTATCCCTTCCAACAATGAGTGAAAAAAGTGCAACCAAGCGGCAAGTGCTGTCGCTGATATCAAGAATGTTCGACCCGTTGGGTCTAGTGGCGCCGGTTATCGTTATCGGCAAACTTTTAATGAAGACTATCTGGAAAGAATAGTTGGAATGGGATGAAGAGCTCACAGCTCCTGTGGTGCAGTTATTTTGTGCCAAATCGAAGATCGTGCCGAAAACAGTGTTGACCATTCCAAGAAAGGAACTTTTAGCAGCGCTTTTGCTGCATAGATTGGTGAAGAAAGTGTTGACAACATTAGCGCTGCCCTTTCAAGACATTTCGTTGTGGTCGGACAATCAAGTGGTGCTAGCATGGCTAGCGAAGAACCCGGAGCGTTTAGAAGTGTTCGTGCGAAACCGGGTTTGTGAGATTAACTCTACTGGACATCAGTTCAAGTGGAAGTACGTAAATACGCTGGAAAATCCAGCTGACATTGTGTCGCGTGGCCAGTCAGCCCACGCACTTGAGAAGAACGATCTTTGGTGGAATGGACCATCGTTCCTGCGTAGTGAAGTGTATCAGGTGGTGGCTCCAGAACTACTGTATAATGAAGATGTTCCTGAGTTGCGGCAGGTTACTGTAACTTCTGCGGTGGTAACTTTGAAGATGTTGCCAGTATTCACCAAGTTCGAGTCCTTCAAGAAGCTGCAACGAGTTCTGGCATACGTCTTGCGTTTTTGCCGGAATGCGAAAGAGAAGGTGGTCACGAAGAGAATCGTCGCGCGGTTTCCAACCGTGCTTGAAATGCGCCATTCGTTGAAAGCCATCATCAGGGTGGTTCAGTCACAACATTTTGGTAAGGAGGTAGCCACGATCGAGTCCGGTGAGTACTGCAAAAGATTTTCTTCGTTAAACCCCTTTTTGGACGATGGAATGATTCGCGTCGGTGGACGACTGCGACATTCAAGTTTACCATACGGCGTTAAGCATCAGTGGGTCTTACCTAAGAATGATGAAACCATCCAGCGGTTGATTCAAGCTACACATCATGAGAACCTACACATTGGACCGTCGGCGCTGATGGATCAGCTTCGCCGGCAATTTTGGATCCTGGGAGCCCGTTCTTCAACCAGGTGGTCAACGAGAGCAAGGTTCCCGCGGGGGAGGATGTTCGAGCCGTTCGCCCCGAATGAATATTTTGTGAGTGCATCGCCCAGCCGCAGCCTGCTGAGTTGCGTGATGCATGAAAGGACATCGTGTGATGCAATCAGCCACAGCCGCACGAAACGAGCGCGCAAAAAATGAACGCGTAAAAATTGAGGATTTTGCTACCCGTGATGGGAAGACATCTTTGTTCGCCGTGCTTTCAACGTGTTAAGACGTGTCGTAGCAAAATTAAGTAAAGTGAATTTGAAAACTAACAAACCATGTAAATAGCTGTAAATAGAAGTTTGAACTGTTAAGCAAAGTGTTTTTCATCTGGTCCCGGTTCCCTGTTAAGTGGTCTTCTCGGAGATACGTCGGTCCGCCTATGTAGAAGTTTTAAGAAATACAGTCCACTCTCGTACACTTGTTGAAAAATCTTATTTACGCTTCAACGTTTTAACGATTAAAGGTGCAGTCATGCATACTGTATAGATTATAAATAGTAGCATGAAACGAGCTCACCAACTGATCCGTCATCCTTGAGCAGCAACAATCCACTTTCAGCTTCACTCGTTTGCTCGGCTATATAAAAGCACTCAGAGAAATTAGGCGCGCGACCCGAGAGGGAAAACAACTGACGACTTATCGGGCTTTCTTGACGCACTGCCCAGAAGCGAGCGTCAACGTCGAAAGATCTAAAAGAACTAATCGAACGCGGCACTTTTTCACTTTACTCGACCGATGCGCGACATGTTTGATCTTGCCCTCATCGCCGGCCCCCGCAGGAGCAAGCGTCAAGGTCGAAGGATCAAACAAAACTAAAGGATCACACCACTTTTTCACTTTCACTCGACCGACGCGCGACATGTTTGATCCTGCCCTCATCGCCGGCCCCCGCAGGAGCATGCGCCAAGGTCGATGGATCAAACACAACTAAAGGATCACACCACTTTTTCACTTTCACTCGACCGATGCGCGACATGTTTGATCTTGCCCTCATCGCCGGCCCCCGCAAGAGCAAGCGTCAAGGTCGAAGGATCAAACAAAACTCAATGCTCGATCCACTGACCCCATCCCATTAAAAAGTAGGGGGAAGTGTACCACGTCCAATATATCTGTATTCATTTATAAAAATCACATATTTTTCATTGTGATTCACTCAATTAGAACTGAAATGCTCACCATGTGTTGAAAAAACTAATAGTATTCGATTTTAGACAGTGATACTATGGATTTTTGATTGGTAGAAAACAATTTTGAAACTAATTGATTTTTGCAGCTAACAAGTTTGCTTGTGTTAGTATACGTGTATTACCGGTTTTGCAACAGTATTAGTGTGGACGTAACAATATAACCTAAAACGAAGCAATGGCGGGAAAACATTCAACATATTCAAGTATTTATGCTTAATATGGAAAAATGATCCACTTACCCCACTGATACACTTCCCCCACTGTACCTTAACTCACAAACGGGTGGTTGGTGTTTCCTGTATATTAGCGTGACATTTGAAAGTGAATTATTTCGCCGAGCAAACCAATCGCAACCAACCAACAACTAACCGTTTTTTTAATCAAATTAAAAAAAATCGCTCGATTGCTGAATACTGATATAATCGATTATCGCTTGATTTGTCTTCGAACAACCATCTAAAGTTCATTGAAAAATGACAGCATTGTAATAAATCCACTGAAGACAAAATATTCCAGGTTATTTGTAGCTCGTCTTTCAAAAATCAGCCGATCCGGTTTACTTAGTTTTGTCACTGACTGTATGTTGGTACATTTTTCATCATTTTTTTTTTTTCAATTTAATCTCCTGATTCTATTCTCAAAAGCTGTTTTATTTGATTCAGCACGCTTTTTTATTTCAGAATTAAACTATGCCAATTAGGAATCTCAGGGTTCAAGTACAAATTATGTCACGCTCCAGGGGGAGGAGGTCAGGAACTGAGTGACAAGCCTAACAAAATGTTTGGAGGTCTAATACAGAAAAGTTCGACAAGAGGGAAACCAAATGGAACTATACCTATTTGTTTCTTGTTAAGTATTTCAAAATTTGTGCCTTGTGGTACAATTGCTTCGATTAGAAAATTTTCCGACTTTTAATTTTAGTTCGAACAACTGAGCGAGTTTCTGCAACGAAATTTGTCTGTTTCGAGTCTTGAATAAAAAGTTAACCACAAGTTCAACACTCAAGGATATATTGGTAAAATCCGTGAAGTATTCCTAATTTTGTATCACGGTGTCCAAATTTCGACTATTATCGGAGTTACCTCAGTTGTGTTTTCGACGAGAATAAGTATGCCAACAAAACTTTTACACCCTGAAAGTTTAAAATTACTCTGACGTGAAAAATTGGATCTAAATCCAGGAAAACTCAATTTTGAACCCAAATTGTCCCATACAATGTCAATTTTTGTGATCAAACTTCCGCCAACAGAATATTTTTAACCTTCCAATCACGAAATGTTAGTCAAATTCTGAACGTTTTCGTAATAATATCCGAAGTACATGAAATTTCGATAATGATCGAAATTAACACACCGTTATACACATGTTAAAATTGTGTTTCATCATCAACTAAAACTTCGAAAACATCAAAAGGTGAGAATCAATTAAACCACTGCTAAATTTTTTAGACCGCTGATCAAGATAACAAAATTTGATCGATAGGTCGCAATCAGCGATCGAACAAACATTCAGCGTGATTGGTTGTTTTTTCTCTAAATTTGTATTCTAAAAAATCTAGGTATGGATTGGTTTGGGATAATAAAAACATTTTTTAAAGCAAAAAGTTAAGATATTTCAAAGCATTGATACACATTTTGAAAAATACGCGGAGAACCTGCCCGCGGAGCACGATCTGAAAACCGCTGATCTAGGGTACCGTCATGCGGGGTGACATTGGGCCATAAGGCTAACTTTGGGCCAAGATTTATACAGCAACCGAATACCAGAATAATGGAAACAATGTGACAAGCTTCAAGAATACGTTATAAATAGCCATTACATGCTCATAGATAAGATTTGTGGTGTTCCATTTAGCCATGAGATGCATCGAAAAGGGCGGTCAAAGTCACCCCCTAGGCCCAATGTCACCCCGCACGACGGTATTAAAAAAGTTTTCTGAATACTTTGACTACTATTCCGATAGCCAAATCGGATAGAAAATGAAATACTTTCGTAAAATTATCATTTTACTTTAGAGCTAATTTTTATCCCGCAGTCGTTATCAGTACTTCCTCTAGAATGTACATGTGAGGAAATAACGATACGAGGAGGAAATAATGATGCCCATACGAGTGGCACACTTGCCCCGTGCTTGGTTAAACAACCTCATAAGAAGAGGCATTTTCAAAAACCTCAAACCTACACGAATTTGATATTTTTCAAAATCTTATCGATTACATCTTTTTGAACAAGAGGTGAGCTTGTCCGTACACTGAAACAATCTTTAAATTTTGTACTAATTAGCAATGATTTGAACCGACACATCTTAAGGTTTCCTTCTTGCCCCAGCCAAATTGCTTCCTAATCACTTTGAATTTTGAATGAATGATTGTTATCATAATTAACACCGTTTAAGTATTGGGGAGCAAAAACTTCAAAATTAGCATCAATCTGATATGATTTCAACGAATAATGTTATTATGAATTTAAAAAAATAGGATTATACCGATCATGGTACTCCGTTTTACGGTAATAACAATAAATAAAAGCACCCAATCGGGCAGTCGTCTGAATCTGAATCTCAATAATTTGATTAAGTTAGCTTTCATAAAAGATTCTACCTTGTTTTTATATCTTCAAATTCATTTTTACAAGCTATAAGAATGATTATATTCATCATGGGTGACATGATTGAATTAAACCGATTATTTTGGAATGCTGAATTAGGAGTCCAGTACTGGAAGATCTCTCCACATAGGCAGGTGAGTTGAATTAGCCTGTAAACATACTGAACTGCTACCGAAGATGGAATGTGAAATGATGTTACCAAAATCTTAATATTAAATTATTTAAATTTTAGCAAATGAGGATGATGGAGTCTAGGATGAAGTTGGGGATTTTTTTTTATTACCGTACGGGTTTGGGCCGAAGGGTCTCAGATTTTCATGAAACTTTTTCCACAGGCAGGGCTCATGGATATATGAATAAAAAAAAATTGAGAAAAATTCAGGGTCGCCTATTTTTCCGGAAAACTCAGGTGGAAATTTTTTGTTTTCCCTTGACACTACTTACTTTGAAAAATCATAACTCAAGAACGAAGCATCGTAGAAACAAAGTTTTTATGTGAAAATTTAAGCAAATTTTCTCAAAAATCAAAAAAAAATATGAACTGGAAAAAGTTTTCCACAAAATTTTCTACCTTTGGAAAATTCGTAAAGAAAAGCCGGAAAAACTATGCCCGAACTCGTGGAAAATTTTCAAAAAAATATTTTCGAGAAGGTAATTTTATAAGCTTTAATCACTGAAATTTTTGGAATGCACTTTTTTTTTCGTTTTTGAGTTATGGCCAATTTTGTGAAAAATGTCCAGATGTGCCATATAAGACTTTTTTTTTTTGAAAAATCATAACTCAAGAACGAAACATTGTAGAAACAAAGTTTTTATATGAAAATTTAAGCAAATTTTCTCAGAAATACAAAAAAAAATATGAACTGGAAAAAATTTTCCACAAAATTTTCCACCGTTGTGGAAATTTATAAAGAAAAGCTGGAAAATATATGCCCGAACTCGCGGAAATTTTTTAATAAAACATTTTTACGAAAGAAACTTAATAAACTTCAATTCTGGTAACTTTTAGGATGTAATTTTCTTTAGTTCCTGATCTATGGTCAATTTTGTAAAAAAATGCAAAGATTTGCCATACATGCCTTTTCGTTTAAAAATCATGACTCAAGATTCATCATGACTTGTCGAACCGGATTCAAATTATCTCAAAAAATATGAAATGTTTGAAATGGAATCAGTTTCCCAGGACATTTTTCACTGTTTATGAAAACAAATAATGAAAACCCGATTAGCTATTCCAGCTTTCAAACAAAGTATATTTGAAAAGAGCGATCAATAAGATCCAATCCTACAATATTTTTCAATACGCTCATTTTTCGTTCCTAAAACATGATCAAATATTGCTAGGATGAGCTGTTTGAACCATATATTTACAAATTTATAAGTTCATAAACAAAATTTCTTAAGAACGAAACTACATAGAAACAAAGTTTTCTTCAATCAGAATGTAGGCAATATTTTCCTGTTAGGTAACTACAAAATTGACAGTTGATTAAATGGGTAGACAATATGACAAATAGGTATTTACCAATTCAAGTTTAAAGCGTTGAAATGGCTTGAGAATCATAAGTTTACCAAAAATTAACAATGAGCAGTGAGAAAGTTCAAGTGTTGTCTATCAGCTGTATATTCCTCGTTATTATTTTTTGTAAAGTGAAAAAAGTTTTCCCGAAGCTGTTGAAATGGACAAAGTTCAATATTATGAATACAATTCTTTATGCTGTAACCCCTTCGGACTGGACGGCCACAAATCAGTAAGGACAAATCTACGATCGATCAGCTAAGGCCTCATCAGTAAGCTTCATTCGAATGGAGTTCGGTGGATTACGGAAAAGATGAAAATTTGCGTGAAGTGCTCCATTACCGGTGACCAGAAGGCTCTCGTAACGGATCTTCCAGAAGCAATGGCGTTTGAGGAACAAGTTTCACCACTATCTTCGTTGGCATCGCCAAAGGAAACTCCTTCCTCGGGTGAGTCAGTTGGTTCTATAAATGATGTACAAAAAATACAAGAGCTTGCTAAATTCTTGGAAATTTCTTTTCAAGTAAAATCTTCACGTTTGGATGCTTCTAGTAGTAACTATCGCAATGCTTCTATGGACGAAATGTTCAATCAAATTTTGAGTAAAATAAAGACTTGGTTTCCGCCTAATATTGTCGATGTTACAGAGGATTTTAATTCCGTTATATTAAATTTGAACTCAGCTGTTACAAAAGCCGAACCTGACAGGCAAATTGAACTTCTAAAATTACTTCCTAGGAATTGGTCATATGCCAAAGTTAAAGCTCATTTTGACGTGTGTCAACACGTTATAACTGAATCAAAAAAAATCAATTCAGGGATTCAACCACTTTCAAAAGTAGGACGACCCTCGCATGGATCAGATGTCCAAGACATAGTTTCAAATTTTTACCTAAGGGATGATATCAGTCGGCCATTTCCTGGCTTGAAAGATACCATATCTATTAAGTTACCCAATGGAGTGCGCCAAAATGTTCAAAAACGCCTTTTGCTTGACCCTTTGGATACTTTATATAAACAATATTTGGAAACCTGTAAGAGTGAACAGGAATCTGTCTCATTCACATCGTTCTGGAAACTTAAACCAAAACAATGTGTTTATACAAAGGATTCATTGGCCATGAATGTTTGTGTTTGCATGATACATGAGAATATGAAATTCATGGTTGATGCATTGAAAAAAAAAAACAAATTGCTTTGAAGTTCATAATACAGAAAAAAAACTTAACACCTTTTTGACTAGTCAAATGATATGTCCAGATAGTACAGATGATTGTTATTTGAGGTCCTGTAAGGATTGTAAATTAAAGAAATTAGATTTTGTTGCCATTCGCTTAGATGAAAACAACGTTGAAGAAGTATTGTTTTTGGATTATTTCTCCTCGTTGTGAAATTATCAACAAAGAGGAAAATGTAAATGATTTTATAGAAAACTTGAAAAATCTCACAGAGAAGTTTCTTGTGCATCAATTCAAATTAGATAAACAAAATAAATTTATAAGAGCTTAAAAGGAATCACTAGTTGAAAACAAAGAAATAATGTGCCAGATGGATTTCGCGGAAAATTATTCGTGCGTGATACAAGATTCCATTCAAAGCCATTACTTTGTACGACCTCAAGTAACAATACATCCATTTGTAATTTATTACAAAGACAAATCTTCGATCAAAGTCTTAAATTTTGTTGTAATTGCTGACATAAAAAAGCATAACACGACATCAGTTTATGCTTTTCAAACAAAACTTATTTCAAGATTGAAAAATAAATTTCCTGAGCTTGAAAAAATCATTTATCTTTCTGATGGTTGCGGAGAGCAGTACAAAAATAAATCAAATTTCAAAAATGTATGCAACCATGAAAATGATTTTAAAATTAGAGCAGAATGGCACTTTTTCCCAACCTCACATGGAAAAGGTCCATGTGATGGTATCGGTGGCAATATTAAGCGAATGGCTAGAGATGCTAGTATTAGAAAGTCAGCGGAAATTAATAACGCCAAACAATTTTTTGACTGGGGTGTGTCGCAAAAGGTGAAAGATCAATTTAAAAAAGATTGGGAATTCATCTATGCAACTGAAAATGACTATTCAGAGGCTGAAAAATTACTTCAGGAGAGATTTTCTAACCTTGTTCCAATTCCTGGAACAAAAAAATATCATTCATTTATTCCAAAAGATGAACGAAGCATTTTTGCGAGTGAATTCTCAGATGCACATGAAAACCAAGAAAATACAGCATGCTTTGTTCTTAATACTACAAAGAAACGAAAATCTTCTGGTGGTAGCAACCGAAGGCAATCTTCCCGGTTGAAAAAATAGATAGTTTTAAGATAAAATGTAAGTTATGTACTGAATAATTGAATAAATAAAATTAAAGAAAAATATAAAAAGAATCTTATTTGTTCCATAGAAAAAAATCCCTTGGAATGGAAAAGAAACAGTTTTTTCAGCTTTGCTTAACGGTGTAATGTTTCATGAAAAATATAATCCAATCCGGCTTATACTTCATTAAAACCAATCCCATATCATTTCTTTCAGATCTCTTATAAAATTTTCAATTGCTTTGATAAAAAACCTTGTTTTTCTGATGCTTCGATTGAAATATGGGTTTTCAAAGAAAAGGCTAATATGGTCATTTTTCACAAAATTGACCATAACTCAGGAACAAAAAAAAAGTACATCCTAAAAGTTACTAGAATTGAAGTTTATAAAGTTTCCTTCTCAAAAATATTTTAATAAAACTTTTCCGCGAGTTCGGGCATATATTTTCCAGCTTTTCTTTATGAATTTCCCTAACGGTGGAAAATTTAGTGGAAAACTTTTTCCAGTTCATATTTTTTTTTTGATTTTTGAGAAAATTTGCATAAATCTATATAAATAAAAATGGAGTGGTGTTTGTATGTCACGAAATGGCTTCCGAACGGGTCAACCGATTTGAATGATTAATTTCCCGTTTTGTTCGTCAAGTGTTCCGACGTGTTTGTGTGTATAAAAATCCCAGGATATTCACCGGGAAAGTCGGAAAAAACATGCGTGAACGGAACTGTCATTTTGCATGGAACGATCCATAGCGTTTTTCAAAAGCCTACTTGATGGCAAGACGAAGTTTGCCGGGTCCACTAGTTTTCATATAAAAACTTTGTTTCTACAATGTTTCGTTCTTGAGTTATGATTTTTCAAAGAAAAGTCTTATATGGCACATCTGGACATTTTTCACAAAATTGGCCATAACTCAAAAACGAAAAAAAGTGCATTCCAAAAATTTCAGCGAATAAAGCTTATAAAATTACCTTCTCGAAAATATTTTTTTGAAAATTTTCCACGAGTTCGGGCATAGTTTTTCCGGCTTTTCTTTACGAATTTTCCCAACGGTGGAAAATTTTGTGGAAAACTTTTTCCAGTTCATATATTTTTTTGATTTTTGAGAAAATTTGCTTAAATTTTCACATAAAAACTTTGTTTCTACGATGCTTCGTTCTTGAGTTATGATTTTTCAAAGTAAGTAGTGTCAAGGAAAAACAAAAAAATTCCACCTGAGTTTTCCGGAAAAATAGGCGACCCTGAATTTTTCTCAATTTTTTTTTATTCATATATCCATGAGCCCTGCCTGTGGAAAAAGTTTCATGAAAATACAGTCGTCAGCGCTCTCCATTTTTCTTCCCGTATAGACTCGACAGTGAACAATTGGAACGTGTTAACAAAATTCGGGATCTTGGCGTCGTTATTGATTCTAAAGTTAGGTTTAACGAGCATATCTCTATCGTCACAGCCAAATCGTATGCACTATTGGGTTTCATCCGGCGCAACACAGCTGCCTTCGACGACGTGTATGCTTTAAAAACTCTTTTTTGCTCCTTAGTGCGTAGCACTTTGGAATATGCTGTCCAAGTCTGGGCACCGTATCATAACGAACAGTGCCATCGAATAGAGAGCGTCCTGAAATCGTTTCTTAGATACGCGTTACGTCGTCTACCGTGGTCCAATCCCATCGAATTACCGGCCTATGAAGACCGTTGCCAATTAATTGATATAGAAACGCTAGCGAACCGTAGGAAAAAATTGCGCAGATTATTCGTGTTTGACCTGATTATGAATCGTATTGACTGTAATTATTTGTTAGGTAATATTTGTTTTTATGCTCCTGTACGCACTCTTCGTAATCGTTCTATTTTGTGGATTCCTACTAGACGCACTCAATACGCTCATTTTGACCCTTTTGACGATAGTTGTAGATTATTTAATGATGTTTCCGATAAATTTGACCTGAATATCTCTAAAAATGTTTTTGCTAGTAGGATAAGGAATCTAGATTAAGTCACAATCTGTGCAACCATAAGTGTTGAAGATGTAGAACCAAAATAAATAAATAAAAATAAAAATCTGAGACCCTTCGGCCCAATTTGTACGATAATAAAAAAAAATCCCCAGTTACCTAACACAAAACACCTAGAAAAAAAAAATGAATGTTATTGATACTAATGGAATAAAAAAAAATCTTAAGCCACAAACATATATCACTACTACAGGTATAATGAAATATCCGCATTACATACTAACCTATTGACCACTATGAAAAGTAACATAATACGGCTTGCATCATGTTATATTGGGTTACCCATCACCCTGCTGGCACACTAGTGAACGGTTTGCTGCTTCATGCTTATTTAATTCTTCAAACGCAATCATGTGCCATTCGTGTCCAACTTAACCGTGGTCCACCACGTTACTATTTCAACCAGCCACGCAGAGTATTTATTTCACTTCCTTCTGGCGATACCGTAACTCATTTAGTTTGAACAAACCTTCTTCTTCATACATCATCATCATCACTCTACGGTATGCTCGCCAAGCCGTGTTCAGTGTGACCCAAGTGCAAGTCACTTACACTGGCTTATGACGTCTGCGTTTTAGAGACAAATCATTCAGGGCAGAATTGGAACACTGTTTGCACACTGGCTTCGGAATAGTTATGCATGCCTTCTCTTCATAAATTGGATCAGAATTTTCATTAATTACTCAGAAGAGTTCTATTTTGAATAAATCTACACCAATGGGCGAAATACCTATACAAACTTATCCTTATCCCGATCAATACATTTACAATAATTTATCTAAGTGAAAACCACTAGCATAAATATCGTTTTTGTAAAGTTCTCCTATTTTTCTTCTCTCTGCCTTTACGTCCCTACTGGGACATAGCCTGCTTTTCAGTTTGGAGCGTCTTGCTGGGTACGTATTTGGGAAGGCCCAAGCAAGACGGTTTATTTTCGGGACGCCAAGAAGTTTTGCTGTCAGTGTCAGTTTTGTGTTCAGTCGAGAATGGATTACCAACTGGTGAGTTCGTTTCATGCCTATGATAACACATATTTTCTTGAAAGCGTAACTTTTATGTAATATTAAAACAAACTTTGTATGGTTTTTCACTATAGGTGTCGGCATTATGCTTTTTTCTTATACAATTTGAATATACATATATTTTTCTCTTTTTGACATTATTAAAAATTATCTTTTGAATTGTTCGACATTGTGAATGTTGACGTATTTTCTAAAACTTCTACCATATCGAGACAAAATGCACAGTAATACTCATATGTAATTTTCAAACAAACTACCCAAGTAACACAGAAAACATCTTCTCGGTCCGTTATTCGAAAATGATGTTATAATCAGATGTTAAAGGTAAAATCCAATACATCTTCTGTTTTAAAACCGTTCTGGCGAAGTTTTACAAGAACATATCTCTTCGGCAAACTCAGGAACAGTGTTTATGTTATATTCCGGAATGACAAATGAATATATTACTTGAATAGAGCACTCATCAATACTAAACTTCAGTCGATGGAAATTAAGTTATAAAGTTGCTTTTGAATACATATCTCGTACATATTTGTTTCATTGTTTTGATAGAGATGTTATAATTATGTTTTTATATGTCAAACGAAAAACATATTTAGCATATGTCTCTTTGTCAACTCAGTTTTTCTTCGAAGATGGATGCAGAAACTTGAAGCAAAACAAAACCTGTGGCGAACAATTAAGTCAATTGGTAGTTAATGCAAGCGGAGGATAGAAATGATTGAAAATATACACGAAAATAGTGCGCAAATGAAAGTTCGTCAGATGTATTTTTTTCAATGGGAACGAGCATTACACTTCAACGACGATATTTGACATTTTCAATGAAATGAACAGCTTTTTTATTTGTTGTTTTGAGCACGTACTCGATACGTATTTAAAACTTCATTCTTACACAAAATTGCTCCCAGGCATCTTTCAAAACTCATGCCACGTTACAGCACCGATCAGAAAAATCAATAACTGTAGAACTTTCATTGCAAGCGATTTACACATAGCAGAATTACGGTTTTCAGTACGGATGGTCAGGAATGTGGTCGACCCGGCTTAAACTTTTGATGTCTTCCGAATACTACATTCTATTGAATCAAAACATATCAACCAATTGATTTTTTTAGGTATCTAATCCAATAAATATTACGAAGAGTTTTTACCTACCCTGTTGGCATCTGATTGAATCCACCATGTTTATCGCTTGTTCATCCAAAGAAAAAAAATCACACAATGGGATAAATTGCACTGATCACAAGTTGCAATTCCGCATCTCTTAAATGGCGCTTCAATAAACAAGGGGTACAACACTCAGTTACACCAGAAATCTAAAACGGCACATAAAAAACATACACCATACGTGCACAAATATTACTTTGTATTTTGAAACTCGTAATTTGATATAACAAAAATCCCAGCTAAATTTAATACAGCAAGGTATTTGTTTTTCCTCACGCTATTTGCACCACTTGAAGTCAATGGTTAATCTTATTTGTTTTTGTTTTTTGAGCTGTCAAAACAATTCAAATATCTAATACACTATGTGCACTTGTATTCTAATACGAAAAATTACGTCTTGATAACTTGATTACAACTTCTTGGTTATTATGATGTATGATATAACTTTGATATAGCAAATCAGAATGCTATGTGAAGTATCAAATAGGTATTGTAAAACATCCGATTGAACTATGAAAGATGTTTTAAAACTTTCATCGTCTGCGCTTTTTCGGTTATAAAGGTGTATGAAATTTGGTATTGTACATTCGAACCAAAACAGCGGTGATGTATGAAAGGTGTATTTTGACCACATTTATGACAAAATGTGTTACTTGGGTATGTATGGTTCGTCACTACAAGTGTCGGCATTATTCCTGTTCCATATAAGTTAAAATATATACATGTAATTTTCAGTTTTCGTCATTAATAAAAACGTATTTTGAATTGTTCGACATTATAGATGTTGACGTATTTTTTCCAAAAACTTCTCGAGACAAAAATACAAAACTAGCTTTAAATACAAGTCGTATATTTCCCCCTTGTCCATGGATCGCATCACCGACCAGAGGTGACTCCCAGATCTTTTCCTCCCTCACTAATAAACACCATTCCCGTGGTGATTGTGGAGATGCAGAGGTATTCTCGGTCTCTAGAAGCAACATTCATTACTCCCTAACATTCCTTCCCCATCCCAACTGACTGTAAGGACTTGGCCGGCGCCGTTATTGATCAATAATATTAGATCTGCTAAAATTGCACTTCGAGAGTAAGCGGAAACTCCCATCCCTTATTCATTTGGATCGTAGTGCAATTCTTACCAGTTCCGATCAATCACGGAGTAGCAACCATTGACATGTACAGTCAGTCTATGCTATGCTATGCTATGAATACTTCCACAGGTTTTAAGGAAATAACCAATCTGTATCAATAAAAATTGAAATAAAAATGAGAATTACACAGGAAAAATAAAAAAAAAAACAATAATTTTCAAGTGCAATACAGGATTTAAATCCCAGTTTAAATTTCTAGGCTGTTATAAACATGTATTTTCATTTTTGCTAAAAAACCGTTTGAATATGTCTCTTTAGAGCTTTAGATTAAAACTTTAGACGAAAAATATCTCCTAAAAGTTGTTTATATTAATTAGGCTCTTTGTTTGGTGTTATTAAAAATTAGGCTGGTTCAAATTTTCATGGAGATGAGAGAGCCAGGTTTCTCATTTGTTGAAATTAAAGTATATATGATTTAGCAAAGCTGTAGACCATTCAATTTCAAACAACTTTGACGAATAAAGTTTTTTTTTAGATTACAAATTGATAGATTAATCGCTTTTTTTCCTTGCACCAGGATCTCGATAGCGTGGGTTGATGTCAAGGATATACACTACCCATCAAAAGCATGGTATCGTTGCAATACTGAGTATTGCAGCACTTTTAACTCAAGAGCGGTCTCGCATTCAGCCATCGTCTGCACCACCTCGCTCGAGCTGTGTATGAAAAGCGAGCTTTTTTCATGGTGCGTGTACTCAGTACACGCATGCGACCGATCTTGGGTTAAGTTTAGCATTATCCAAAACCCAGTGAAAAAAGTTTTCTCAACTAAAATAAAAAATATCAGTAATTAAAGGCCACATATTCAAAGACATTCCCGAAAACTTAATAGAAATTTCTTTTTGCAATCCCGAAATAATATTCGTTTTTGGTGATGCTAAACTTTTCAAGGTGCTGCTATATTCAGTATGAGTGTTGCAATACGCGATTCCATACTTATGATGGGTAGTGTATTATTGGCGAGGTTTTATCAAGTTGATTGACGTAGAACCAAATAAATAATTATACGCTTATTGTAAGTTTGCCATGCAAAATATCTTCAAATATTTCCATATATATTCAGACAACCAGAAGTCGCATAAGAATAAACGTAAAAAATCGTTACCTTGTACACATAACTTTACATCGACACAAAATTGTAAAGTAAATCATTCGAATGACGAGTTTCCTCGCATAAAACGATATATTATGAGTTCTTCAATGCTTTTGTTTAGTAGACATACAAAGTAAATCGAATAAATCCGTAGTAGCTGTTATATCAACTCTGTTGTCATAAATTAAGTCAAATAAGTGTACAAATTAGTTCGCAACATCTGTACACACGCAGTATATATTAAGTTTCATCGTATAAAATGTGCACATATATCACCTCCACTTTTTGTACGAATGATGGTTTTAGACGACATCTTATACGGGAACTTTGCACATATAAGCATCGCATAACGCAAAAGGAGACATTTCACATTGGTCCAATGAACGAAATTAAGAGGAATTAAGTTATAACTTGAAAAATAAAAGAGATAGGGTTTTGGTGTCTTCTGAACATTTGTTTGACTGGTCAAGGCGTGTTATACGCAAGTGTGTCCTAAGCGTCAAATTTCATAGCTTTCGAAATTCGTTCTCAAACTTTTTAATTTCAAAAGATAGCGCAAAAAAAATGTTCTGCAATATTGAAGATTATAGAAGGTATGAAAACTTTGTAGAACATCATTTTTATCTATATCTAATACTTTTAGAGATATAGGTCACTTTGGAATTTTATGGTCAATAATCGGTTTTTCCTTAATACTAACGAAAATATCAATTGAGTAGTGTTTGATCCTTCGACCTTGTTGCTTGCTCCTGCTGGGGCGGGTGACGAGGGCTTGATCAAACATGTCGCGCGTAGTATAGTAGTGAAAATGTGCCGCGAGTGTCAGTAGTATTTGATCTATTGATCGTGTCGCTTGCTCTTGCGGGGGCGAGTGATGAACACTTCTTCGGCGTATAATGCGATTATCGAATAATATCGCGAATCCGGTTATCAATCACCGCATCACCAACCATTGGTGACTCCCAGATCTATACCTTATCCCACTAACCCAATATCCTTTCCATGACAACTGTGGAGATGCAGAGGTGATTTCGGTCTCTAGTAACAGCGGTTGTCGAACTAACATTCCTTCTCTTCCCCGATGACCGTAAGGACGTGGCCGACGCGGTTATTGACTTTTAGATTTTGAGCTCTCGATTTGCGCACATTGAAGAATGGTAAGCTAATCCCAAGCCCCATTCATTAAATCTCTGTGCAACTTCGATTGTTCTGGTCAATCACGGAGTAGCAACTACGAATTGTGCGGTCATCTATGCTTATGCTTATGATAGATTAATCGCTTTTTTTTTTTCCTATGTTGACAATGACTTTTCCTGCGTTTTCAATTCTAAAATCTCTTAAAAATAATCTAGGAACAATTATTAGAGTTTTGGAAAACGTGATATTTGGTGATTTGCTATCATTTGATTTTGAAGCACGATCTAAGCAAGCGAAGGAAAACATTCCATCTGTAGCGGTTCACGATCGGTAATGTATCGCAAGTTGTAACAAGTTTCATAAGCTAGAACAGCGACCGAGAGCTCCAAAGAGAGAGCGATGATAAAATCAATTTTTCACTCTCGTTTTCCATAGGGAGTAGCTGTTCTATTTTACTGGCACAGTAAACAATCCCCGAACATCCTATAACAATAGTGTCCCCAGGTTTGGAGCTTGTTTGGTGGGGTTTTATCATGCACTGCTATCCCCCGTTCTAATTAGAATTGTAGCAGTATATGATAAACAGGCTCTCACAATGTGTTTACTTACTTTTGTTGGCTCTACGTCCTTCAAGACAGACCTGCGCCACAATGTTACGCCAACTAACTCGGCCCATGGCTGCTAACCTCCAATTTCTCGATAATCCCACACTTCCAAGATTCTGCTCCACTTGGTCAAACCACCTAGCTCGTTGCGCTCTCCTTCGTCTTGTACTGGCCGGATTTGAGGAGAACACCATTTTTGCGGGATTGTTGTCCGGCATTCTCACAACGTGTACCGCCCATCGTACCCTTCCAGCTTTGGCGACTTTCTGGATACTGGGATCACCGTCGAGTTGCGCAAGCTCGTGGTTCATTCTTCTCCTGCATACGCCGTTCTCACATACTCCGCACACGTCGTTCAAAAACTCCTAGCGCTTGCAGGTCCTCTTCGAGCATTATTCACGTCTCATGCCCGTAGAGGACTACCGGTCTTATCAGCGTCTTTTACATGGTACACTTAGTACGGAAGTGAAGTTTACCAGACCGCAAGGTCTTGTGTCCGTACCCGAGGAGGAACAAATAACTCCCCAATAACTTATGCATACCTGAACATCCATCAAGTATTATTGAGGTATTACAATACCTAATCTAATTATCAGTTTGGTGTTCGTAGAATATGTTGAGATATTATTTGAGGTATTTTACCTCTTATACAGGGCTCATTCATACCTCATTCAGGTTGTAAGTATTGGAAATTATCTGGTATGGAATACCTGAGTTTAGTATTCAGAAGTTATTTTCTTCTGCTCGGGTAGTAACGTCTTGTGTCCGTAGTAAGCACGACTTCCGGCAATGATACGTCTTCGAATTTCTCTGCTGCAGTTGTTATACGACGTTATCAATGATGATTCATTCACCACCTCGAACTCATCCCCGTCGATCGTCACGCGTCTGCCAATGCGAGCTCTATCGCGCTCGGTTCCTCCAGCCAGCAGATATTTCGTCTTCGACGTATTTCTTCTTCTTCTTCTGTCGGGTGTGGGATCACTGCGTCCATTTTTTAGGACTATTGTGATATACCCTATTACTCTATGTATACAATGTGTTCCAGTAGCAAATGTGCCTCCGGAATACTTTGCGCATTTGACTGAACTTTGAACCATCTGCCATTGATGGGCAGAAGTCCTAGGTTGCAGTGTTGTAGTTCCCCCAATCTGGCGTGATCAGCCTAATAAAGCTAACCACCTCCCTGGGGGATGCGTTCCAAATATCAGCTGGCTGTAAGTAGTGCTTGCCAAATATTTTGAACCTACGATGGATGTGTGCACTGCAAGAGCAGAGAAGGTGTTGTGAGGTTTCGTCCGTCTCGTCACAGAAACGGCAATTTGTGTTTTGGACGACACCGATCTTGTATAAGTGGTATCTGCTTGGGCAGTGACCAGTTATTAGACCGATGTATGTTCTGAGATCCCTTTTGTTGAGACCTATAAGTTTTTGTGTTTGTGTCGTGTTTATTGTTACTTTTGGACTGATTCGCTTTGGAAACTGTATTCCAATTTGATTGTATTTGACCGAACAACCAATTGTTCAATTCCGTGTTTAGTGCAGAGTTTGAAATGCCAAGGAATGGCTCTGGACCAATGAACATATTGGTTGATCCATTCCTTGCAAGCTGATCGGCAATTTCGTTATCCTCTAGACCCGTATGTCTTGGGATCCAATATAGTTTAACTCGATTGCGTTCAGCTAGGGATTTCAGTGCAAGAATGCATTCCCACACAAGTTTTGAGTTGCAAGTGAAAGCTTTCAAAGATTGAAGCGCTGCTTGACTATCAGAGAAAATACAGATGGTGGCATGTCTGTAATTTCTTTTCAGACACAGCTGCGCACATACCTTGATTGCATAGACTTCTGCTTGAAATGCTGTAGGCCACTGTCCAAGAGAGACAGAGATTTTGGTTTTCGGTCCGTATACTCCAGACCCTGTCAGATTATTTATTATTGAACCATCTGTGTAGAATTTTAATAGATCCTGGTGAAATGGTGGGTCCACCTCCTTCCCATTCCTCACGAGAAGGAAAGACCACCGTGAATGGCGAGTCATAGTTTACCACTTTTTCCATCCAGTCACTACATTTTTCAACAATAGGATTTATCGAAAATTCGTTTAATATACTGAGGTGACCTGTTAAGTCCCCTGACAGTAAGACTGTTGATCGTTTTAGCCTAAGAGCACTTTTTTCAGCATCCAGCTTTATGAATTGATCCAGCCGGGGCAGATTGAGTATAGCATCTAGGGCAAACGAGGGGGTACTACGAACTGCACCGGTTATGTCAATACAGGCAGTACGTTGAATTTTGTTCAGCTTAGCTCTAGCCCTAGCTTCCTTTGTTTTAGGCCACCAAACAAGGGAAGCATAGGTTATTCTAGGCCGAACGATTGTTTTATAGATCCACATGATCATACTGGGTTTTAGACCCCATGTTTTACCACAGGTTTTCGAGCAAACCCAGAGTGAATTGAGACCTTTATTTATGATTGTTTGAAGATGGGTGTTCCAATTTAGTTTTGCGTCAAGTGTGATGCCAAGATACTTGACCTCATTTGAGTAAACTAATTGTATTTGGTTCAAGAAAAGAGGGTGGAGTTGTACCTTTCGTCTTTTTTGTGAACGGTACATTGTTATTTTTGAAGGGTTTATTCCTAGTTTCTCTTTTTGACACCAGGAGAGTGTGTGATTGAGAGCCATTTGCATCCTTGATGAAATAACGCTGTCAAATTTGCCTCGTACAATAATGACTACGTCATCTGCGTATCCAACAACTTCAAACCCCCTTCTTTCTAAGCTATCTAGCAGTTCGTCCACCACTAATGACCACAATAAGGGAGAGAGTACTCCCCCTTGAGGGCATCCCCTTGTAGCCATTACAGTAATGCGCGAATAACTCAGCTCAGATGAGATCTGTCGATTTGCTAGCATAGCATGTACCCAGGTTGCAATGCATGGGTCGAAGTTTCTCCTCAACATTGCCGAACCTAGTATAGACGAATAAGAAGCGTTATCGAACGCGCCCTCAATATCAAGAAATGCTATAAGAGCGATTTCTTTTGCATTAAAGGTTTTCTCGATCTTGTTCACTAGCGTGTGCAGTGCTGAGACCGTTGATTTTCCGCTTTGATAAGCAAATTGGGATTTAGAAAGAGGCATAGTTTTCATAAATTTAGAATCTATATACTCGCATAATACCTTCTCCATGATTTAAAACATTACCGAGGATAGGCTCATCGGTCGGAATGCTTTAGGGTTGGTTTTGTCCTTTTTTCCTGCTTTTGGAATAAAGACAACTCGAACTTGACGCCAATCGTTTGGAATGTGTCCCAGAACTAAACTTGTCTTAAACATCTCTACCATGTGTGGAATCAGTGTCTCTTCCTCTTTTTGGATTAGCGCTGGGAAGGTTCCATCCATGCCAGCAGGTTTGAATGGCTCGAAAGATCTCACTGCCCTAACAACCCTATCGCGAGTAAAAGCTTCTTTGGCAACCTTTATTGCGTCCCTTTTTGCTCCTGAGTCCCCTGATAGGAACCCGTGTGGAACTGAGACGTCAAGTCTGGCACCTTCAGCATTTAGACTCGTTTGTGGGATTGAATCAAGAAAGTGAACTCTTAGCATTTCACTCAGTGTTTCACGAGGTTCCACAGTGAGTGAACCGTCAGTCCTTTGAAGACTTCCCAAACCATTGGAGTGATCCTTCGAAAGCTACGGGAGTTTTCTCAATGCTTTTACACATGAAAACCCATGATTTCCGGTTTGCTCGTCTTATTTCTTTGTTATACTCTGTCAGAGCCTTTCGATATAGACTCCAATCAGAAGTGCGTTTGGCTCGGTTGAATTCCTTCTGGGCAGTTTTTCTGAGTTTATTAAGGTTGAAGTTCCACCATGGAGCATCTCTGTTCGAACTAACTGTTTTGATCGGACAGCTTTCTTGATAAGCATTTAGAATTTTGTTTTTAATAGAATCCGAAGCTGCTTCTAACTGTATAATAGTCTGAATATTCGGCTCTATTATATAGTCTTCATAACGGAGAATAGCTGAGTAGGTTTCCCAATCAGTTTTCTTGGGATCTTTAAACGTCTTTTGAATCATTAGATTCCCTTCCCACTCGAAGACTATTTGTTTATGGTCTGACATAGATATTTCATTAGAAACATGCAAGTTTTTTATTTTATCCGAGATGGATTGACTGCATAAAGTCAGATCAAGGACTTCTTGTCGTAAGATGTTTTCAAATGTAGGCTTATCACCGACATTGCATACGTCAATATTTTTGGAGGAAAGAAACTGCAAAAGATGCTCGCCTCTGATATTTGTGTTTGTGCTTCCCCATACAAGGTGATGAGCATTGGCGTCACAACCGATGACGAAGGGGATGTTGTGTTTTTGACTGTAAGAGACAAGAGCAGCCATCTCTGGAGGAGGAATGTCTTCTGCGTCGCCAGGGAAATACGCCGAAACCATAATGATCTCAGTACTGCCCCTAGCAGTAGAAACCTCCATCCTGACCGCCACGATGTCCCTTTTGATGAATTCTGTAATTGGAAAACATTTAGTATCATTGCGTATCATAATAGCTGCTCTGGGAGAGAGCTGGCTGTCATCATATACCAACCTACACGAGTTTAGTTGAATACCTTGTATTCGAGTTTTGTTGACTCTTGAATCAGCGCCACGGAAAGGTGTTCGTTTGTGAACCTCCTGCAAAGCACATCTGTTGCGCACTGAGCAGGATGGAGATTCACTTGGAGGATTTTAATCATTGCTGAGGCGTTCCGCATTTTCCGGACGTTTGCCGTCTTTCTTTGGATGTTCCGGATCATCAACTTTTGATTTTGGGGGATGTCTTAGATTTTGGTTTTTGTCCTTTCCCTTACCTAGGCCTGCTGGTTTATCCTCTGTGGTCAATTTTACACTTTTGACATTTCCACTGCCCTTATTGGGAGCCATTTAGGTGACACCGCTTGGGCCAGGAAGTGAGGTCAAACATGCATCTTTTCCATCAGAGGAAGACAAGCTAGCCTGTATGGTGGGAGTTGGTTGTGGGATGCTACTAGAGGCCTCCTCAGATTTCTCTTGGGTCGGCTGTGCAGTTGGATTGTCATTGGAGTTTGGGGTTGTGCTCTTTACTTTCCTCAACTGTATTTCTCCAAAGCGGTAGTTGAGGATGAACTTGGATTGAAGGAGTTTTTCCATGGACGGTCCATCTACATTAAAGACCCACACCACATGCTTGTCGTTAGGAGTGAGCCGTTGCATGACACGCCAGTTGTTGGTTATCAGATCGTTCTGACTCTCGATGAGAGCTTTGATACGATCATCGGTGTATTGTGCGCTTTGAGGGAAGAAGGCTCGAATCATGTGGACGTTGGTTCTTATCCTCATCCATTGTAACCAACTCTACGCCTTCCAGGGGGTTTAATGCAGGTGTTATTTCCTTTACCCATTCCGCAGTCTCCTGATCCTTACAAA
The DNA here is from genome assembly GCF_002204515.2 of Aedes aegypti. Classification (NCBI taxonomy): domain Eukaryota; kingdom Metazoa; phylum Arthropoda; class Insecta; order Diptera; family Culicidae; genus Aedes; species Aedes aegypti. The sequence continues at coordinate 168,641,283 of NC_035107.1, forward strand.
TAAGAACCATATGGCCAGACTTGTAGATAAGGTTAGAGAACTTGGGCTTCATTGTCGCGTTCCGTTGTTGTTCTACCCGAAGCAGCAGTGCCTCCTGGAGAACGTCCAGCTGAGTCGTTGAAAGTTGGGTCGTGGGGAAGTCTTTTGGGATTATTCCGACTCTCTTGCGACTGGTCATTTCACCGTAGCTTAGACTAGCCTGTTTTTTATCTTCTGGTGGGGGTTTGTTGATCGTCGAGGCTGTTGAGCTGTTGGTTTCCTGTTGCCCAACGCGCTTTCTCGGATTCAGGTGTTGTTTCATCCGTTTCTGCTTATGTTCTTCTTCAGCATTTGTGGACTTTCCAAGGTCCTGCCGAGTGCGTTTCGAAGGAGTTGACACCAAAGCCTCACCCCCCGTGATTCTGGATAGGGCCTTCCTTTGGCTCCGAGTGATCTTTTTGGTGCCAGTAGGTTTTTGTTTGTTCGCGTCATCTGTAGGATGTTGATCGATCTTTCCATCAATAGGACCCGAGGTGACGTTCGATCCTGTGATTGATGGCTGCGATCCTGTCGAGTTTATTGTGACTGTAATTTCATCCTCTTCGTCGTACATTGGTTCAACCGAAGGATGGAGTCCTGAGTCGTTCGGGAGTGTCAGAGGGGGGACGGTTTCCATGTTTTCATGCAAACTACTGTGAAGCTCATCTTCGGTCAGTCCAAGATTACCAAAAGCATTCTCTGTTTCCGTTTCGTCCGACTGGGAGAGGCAGTCGTCACCTTTTTCGAACTGAGGGAGGCAGTCGGCACCTTTTATTTTGGTTTGATTATTTGCACTCATTTTTTGGTCCCACGAGTCGCTGGGGAAAGACGGTCTGCTGCATCATTGCCCCGCCCTAATGCAGTAAGAGCTACATACTGGAGAGTTCGCCCTGGTGCTCTCTAGGCTCCGTTAGCGATTGAGCATATTTTAAACCCCCTCAACCATTCATCCATCAGCACGGGTCGCATCCAGAGTGTCGTATTTCTCATTTATACCTAAATGAGCTAGTGTGCCATGTGATATTTCATATCGCAGCTCACAGATTATGGGAGACACGAGATGCAGATACGTACAAAATATATCTTAGTGAGCGAGTCTCATGAGACATCTCGTGAGGCTCGTCACATGCGCTTACTAGGAGTACTTTTATGCAGTTATGTTTGCCTAGTACAATAGCCTCACGTAAGCATACGGCTGCGGTCTATGCCTATGCTTTTTCGGTGGCCAGCACAAGTTTTTCAATACAAATGCTAGAATCTCAACCCGGCGGAACGGCGTCAGTCCTTTCAAACTGCCTACGGGCAGTTTAATCAGGTTTAATCCATGGTTTAATCCCTTTTCCTTGCTTCTGAAACCTTCGCCTGCGAGTCTCAAATGCACTGTCACATTGAGATCTTCTCTTGAGACGACGCATGAGCCAGTGCAGATGTTATCGTTTGAGCTAGTACATTGCTACATGAGATCTAAAAAAAATGTGTTTCATGATGGCACGTGCTCAAGCGCGCGATTATTTCTGTGCGCTCATGGCAAGCTGATCTCAATCTCTGGATATGAAGTGCGTATACATGATGTCTGGTCGCATCACACCTTGGGATTGGGGTTACCTGATTAGTAGATTTTTACCACAGGATCAGGCAATCCGTAGTGTTATTCTTAGCCAGTTGAGACAACCACTATCGACACTACACGGCTATCTAGGCTGCTTGGAAAAGAAGATAACATTGAATATTAACTTCTATGGACGACCAAGCAGCCACTAACACGACGTATTTACCTTCAATCCAACCCGATCTGTTTCACGTTTCAGCCTGGTAGACTGTTCAGAATCCACCTGGAACGTTCTTCCGACAATGTCCACGTCGTCAGCAAAGCAGATGAACTGGCTGGATTTATTGAAGATCGTGCCCCGCATGTTGAAGCCCGCCCGTTTCATAACACCTTCTAGCGCATTATTGAACAGGAGGCAGGAAAGACCATCGCCTTGTCGAAGTCCTTGGCGTGCTTCACACAGCACTGTACACTATCCATCGTTGCTTTGATCTTGATCAGTCTAGTCAGTTTCCCGGGTAAACCAATCTCGTCCATAATCTTCCATAGCTCTTCGCGGTCGACGGTTTCATAGGCCGCTTTGAAATCGATGAATAAGTGGTGCGTAGGGACTTGATATTCGCGACACTTTTGGAGGATCTGTCGCAACATAAATGCGTGAAAATATGCGAGCTATTTAGGTTCAAAAGTTCGTCAAAAGCTTCATTTCAAAGCTCTAAATGTGTTTTCCGCATAAATCGGCATGCTGGACCACTGTGCACTGGTTTCACGTACTGTAACTCGATGGTCCCTTCTATAACGAGATATGAAGAGTTGACTGTAGTTTGACATAAAGCTAGCCAGTAAGGGGCCGTCCATTAATAACGTAAGACAATGTTGGTGATTTTAGGACCACTCCACCGTAAGATGTTTTATAAGAACATTCAAAATAATTTGTATGGTGCGTAAGAAATCTTATATACTCCCCATAAACTCTTACGTAATTAATGGACAGGCCCTAACAAGTTAGCTGTTGCATTTATCGGATTGGCGATAAAAAAAACAACAGTCAAATGTTTTTACTACTGCACAATGACATCCAACTGTTCTATGAAAATATAATTAAGTTAACTAGGAATTGCATCACGCGTCAATGAATTTGTAATCCGCAGTTTTGTTGACTAAATCAAATGCAAGACCTTTTAGTGGATCCCTTTGTTTTCTCATCAAAACCACCTGAGTTTCCCTGAGTTTCGTAGTAAACTCGTACTGTGTCGACAGAGAATGCATACATTTGTGCAACGAAAACATAGGTGACCGTTTCTGTTATGATTACCAGCAAAGCACAAAACGCGAAACAGTTTGGCTATTTATTCTAGGATTACTAACATTTACATTATTTTCAACATTTATGAGCATTAGGACGGTGTTGTATGTATGTTGAGGAATATAATTTCCAGAGCACACACATCCTTCAATCCCTATGACTAGAGAGACGGAAACTGAAGTCATGAACGTGAGCCGTCGTTCGCTGTTTTTCGACTGCACGTTGAGCATCCGGTTATATACAGATGTATCTACAGTTAAACTGAATACGATTAGACGACTGAAGGCAAACTTGTGACTATTGTTGAGGTGTAGAATGCAATGCATGTCTGTTTCACAGTGAGCAGGAAACATGACGAACGCAAGTGTCACACATCAAATCACATTTAGCAGGGAAAGCAGTTCATGCGTTGTGAAATGGATTAGTTCGTATGCTGTAGGATTGACGTGTATGGCCATTGCGAAATACACATAATTTTCCACGTAATAAAAATGTTCCGGCAAGTTGTACTATCATCGTCAAGCGAATGTAAAGATATTCTGGATATGACACAATTCATCAAAATGCATATAGACGGGCTTCGTAAGTGTTTTTTTGGTTTATGCAGCTTAGTTTGCTCACTTCACAGGATACGAAATGTGTATGTCCCAAATGTAATGGTAATATAAGTACCGAGTAACATGCAACACAGTGCTATCGAAAGTTAGTTATCAATAGTTAAACAAATATTGTGTTTTTTATCAATCAACAATTTACTACAGTAAAAGCATGATAAGAACCAAAGCAAGGAGAGTTAACACTAATTAAAAAAAAAATGACGAAATATATTTTAACTATGAGTTTAACAATAGGTTCCCTTATAGTTTTGAATAATCTATTTTTTCACGTATTTTCATCGACTTTTGTATAAACAACCTAATTTTAGTGAATATAAGTTGTTTTTAAATGGCATGGTAAAATAGAAATAATAAACAGATTTTTGTGATGTACGGCACATCGTGCAACTGTTCAAATGTGTTGGTGGTTGTAGCGTTTGAACAAAATAGTATTTAATTTTAAATACGTCTTGCCTCATATGAGTGGCACACTTGCCAGATAGAGCTGAAAAATGTAGTGTTTGGTCCATAAACAGAGTCCAATTTTTGTAAATAGTAGCTTTATTGAATAACATAAAAGAGCGTGTTCTCGATACTACTGTGGCAAATTTTCCCGCTCAAATAACGGCTATATCATATTTAAAATTTAATTTAAAAAATAAGTTCAAATTTGAACTTGGTCATGTTTGACGTACACTTAGTCGACAAAAATGCCACAGGGTCTCACCTTTTTTAACAGTGGGGTTGTTCCTATCTGACATTTCGGAAGGGACACGGAAAAAAATATACTCAAAATTTGAGTTTAAACCAAGGGGTGTGACAAAATCTGAAAAATCTAAAAAAAAAAGTTTTTTGGTCGTAAATTAGCGAAAAGCATTTACAAATTGAGTAAGAATGTGTTTCTGGCTTTATTGAGTGTTTGATATTAAAATAGGAATAGGGCTTTAGGTCTCTTAAGAGCAGGACTTTGAGACCGAAAGCACACTCGTTTGGCATGCAATCCGTAATCTAGTAGTATTGGGAATCCGAGAAGCATTTAAAAATTGAGTAAGAATGTTTTCTGGCTTTATTGAGTGTTTGATATTAAAATAGGAATAGGGCTTTAGGACTCTTAAGAGCAGGACTTTAGGACCGGAAGCACACTCGTTTGGCATGCAATCCGTAACCTAGTAATATTGGGAATCCGAGAAGCATTTAAAAATTGAGTAAGAATGTGTTTCTGGCTTTATTGAGTGTTTGATATTAAAATTGGGATAGGGCTTTAGGACTCTTAAGAGCAGGACTTTAGGACCGGAAGCACACTCGTTTGGCATGCAATCCGTAATCTAGTAATATTGGGAATCCGAGAAGCATTTAAAAATTGAGGAAAAATGTGTTTCTGGCTTTATTGAGTGTTTGATATTAAAATTGGAATAGGGCTTTAGGACTCTTAAGAGCAGGAGTTTAGGACCGGAAGCACACTCGTTTGGCATGCAATCCGTAATCTACTAATATTAGGAATCCGGTTAGGTGTGGTTATATTATAGATCGCATCACCATTATTGCCACCAACACAAACAAAGCCAAACACTGTTGAATATATTTTTATGTCTAAGAGAGCATGACGAGTTGAACAGTCTTCAGATTTGTTGGATCGAATCAAATTTGTAACACGAAAAAGTTGATGAGTGGTCGAATGTGCATGTTGGAATCCAAACTATTCATTGGAAAAAATAATTTTCGTTGATGTGGACCATAATTGAGGGGGTTAGAAGCCAAGAGGTATAAGTGACAAAAAACCTAGTTTTGAGAAAATTAATTTTGAAGTTTTGTTGGACGGAAAATCTCCTAAAAATGATAATAAATCTTCGAGCTGTTTAGTAGAATATTTTTAAGTAGATGAAAAACCGAATTTAGTACCTACCTTGATACCTTGATGGCTACAGCGTAGCATCACGCCATTGTCGGGCATATTGTAGAGCTCCATCTTCGTCGGTCTTGGGCGAAACTTCTCCAGTTGCCCCGAACGTTTAGGGTCGCCAGGTCCTCTTCCTCTGCGTACAGCCAGCGTATTCGTGGTCTTCCCCGAAACCGCTGACCTCTACCTGGTTCCCTGCTGAATATTATTTTCGCAATTCTTTCTTCCGACATTCGCACTAAGTGACCAGCCCACTGAAGTCTGCCGTATTTTACACGATTGATAATATTCGCATCTTTGTACACTTGATACAACTCGTGATTCATGCGTCTGCGCCACACACCATTTTCGAGTTTCCCACCGAGTATTGTCCGCAGCACTTTACGCTCAAAAACACCGAGAGCTTTCCGGTCTGACTCTTACAACGTCCACGCTTCGTGCCCGTAGAGAGCCACCGGAAGAATCAATGTTTTATACAGGGCGAATTTTGTTTCCGTTTGCAAGCTGCGGGACCTAAGCTGGTTACGTAGTCCGTAAAAGGCCCTATTCGCAGCCGCAACACGTCTTTTCACTTCGCGGGAAACGTCGTTGTCACATGTCACAAGTGTTCCAAGGTAAACAAATTCTTCAACAACTTCAAACACATCCCCATCAAACACTACCTCAGCACCTACACCACCATGTCTGATTCTATCTCTACCTGCAACCATGTACTTCGTCTTGGTAGAATTGATGGTCAGGCCTATCCTCGCTGTCTCCCTCTTCAGAGGCACGAAGGCCTCTTCCACTGACCTGCGATCGATTCCAATTAGCCCAAGGAGCATGTGCGACCTTGTGATAATAGTGTCATTTCTCTGCACGCCAGATCTCATAATAGCACCCTCGAGTGCAATGTTGAACAGTAAATTCGAAAGTGCGTCTCCCTGCTTTAATCCGTCTAACGTCACGAACGAGGTTGACACCTCGTCTGCGATCCGAACACTTGATTTCGAACCATCCAGCGTTGCACGTATCAGCCTAATTAGTTTCGCCGGAAAACTATTTTCAGACATTATCTGCCAAAGCTCATTTCTTTTCACTGAGTCGTACGCCGCCTTGAAATCAATAAACAGATGGTGAGTCTGCAAATTATACTCCCGGAATTTGTCTAGGATCATTCGTAAGCTAAACATCTGGTCCGTTGTCGAACGGCCCACATGAAAACCAGCTTGGTATTCGCCGACGAAGGACTCCTCGAGCGGTCTCAGTCTGTGAAACAGGATGCGCGACATAATTTTGTACGCCGAATTCAACAGGGTAATTCCTCTGTAATTGGCTCACTACAGTCTGGGCCCTTTCTTGTAGATAGGGCGGATGAGGCCATCCAACCAGCCGGTGGGCAATTCTTCGTCCTCCCATACCTTCAGAAGTACTCGGTGGATCGACTGGTAAAGCTGCTCGCTTCCGTGCTTGAGAAGCTCGACCGGGATCTCGTCCTTACCAGCAGCCTTACAGTTCTTCAGCTCGCTGATAGCCTTTTTAACCTCTCCTATGGTAGGTGGGTCCACAGCTTGATCGTCATCATCTATGTTCATCCTGTTCCTCGCTACATTTCCATTCTCACCGTTCAACAATTGCTAAAAGTGCTCTTTCCACCTGGCAGCCACCGCCGTTTTATCGGTCAGCAAATTCCCTCCTCGGTCATTACCATGTGCAACTGGTACGGTATTGTGCCGCGCACCATTGACCGTTGCATAAAATCTCCGCATATCATTCCGGTTCATGCTTTCTTGAGCGTCAGCTACCACACTTTCTTCGTGCTGCCTTTTCTTTCTGCGCTGGATTCGCTTTTCTTCGGCTCTCGCTGCCCTGTACCGCTCTCTGTTCTGTCGGGTACCGGCCACAAGCATACGGCTTCTGGCGACATTCTTCATGTCTGTCACCCTCTGGCACTCTTCATCGAACCAGTCGTTCCGTCTTCGTCGTTAACCAGTGCCGATCACTTCCCGCGCCGTTGTTGTCACAGCTTCGTTGATAGGGTCCCACAGGCTGTCGACGTCTCCAGCAACGTTGACTCTTCCCAACTGCAAGTCTTGTTGCTGACGGTACTGCGCAGCTACCCCATCAGTCGCCAAGCGTTGTATATTGAAGCGCAGCGTTCTGTGTGTTGCGGAACTCGTGACGCTGGATAACCGCGCCCGAATTTTAGCTACAACGAGATAATGATCCGAGTCAATATTAGGGCCTCGGAAGGTCCTCTGAGAAATGTCGCCCATCAACCAGCACGTGGTCTATTTGGGAGCAGGCATCGCCACTCGGGTGTCGCCAGGTGTGTTTGCGGATATTCTTTCGCACGAAGTATGTACTGCTGATTGCCATCCCTCTAGCAGCAGCAAAGGTTACTAGCCGCAGGCCATTATCATTGGTAACGGAATGAAGGCTTTCCGTTCCAATGACGGGTCGGAAGAAATCTTCTTTCCCGATCTGCGCATTTGTGTCGCCGATGACTATCTTGACGTCTTGTTTTGGGCACTCTCCGTAGGCCTTAGCCAGCCTCTCATAGAACTCGTCCTTCATGTCATCGGGCTTATCGTTCGTTGGCGCATATATGTTAATCAGGCTGTAGTTGAAGAACTTGCCCTTCATTCTCAATACACAGATTCGGTCGCTTACCGGTTTCCACCGAATAATTCGCTTCATCTGCTTCCCAATCACTATGAAGCCAACTCCACGTTCTGCTCTGTCGCCACCGCTGTAGTAGATGTGGTACTTGAATGAAGTGTTGGCGATGGGGTCCACCGCTCGGAATTCGCGTTCTCCGGTTCTCGGCCAGCGTATTTCCTGGATAGCTGCCACGTTGACGCCGACATTCCGCAGTTCACGAGCCAGGAGCCCAACACGAGCGGGTTCATTCAAAGTTCTCACGTTCCAAGATCCAACTTTCAATCGTTGTCCTTTATTCGTTGCCGGGTCTGTTGCCGTAAAATCAATCCGTTTGCTCTACTTTTGCCTTCCTTGGTTGGTGAAGAGTCTTCGATAGGCCACCTAACAAGGGTTGCGCTACCTACATCGTGCTAGAGGGGCTGCCTCCTTGGTGCTGATACGATACAGCATCGTCCGCTTATTCTTTACATGATGACCACTGTCATAGCCATCACAGCCATCCACCTTTATTAGGGCTTTGGACCTGTAGCTCTGGTTCTCAATAGTTTCAAGTTCTTTCGGACATGCTACTATGGTGAGCCGTCATGTGCTAGCGGTGTTTAATTGTGGGCTTCGTAGCCGTGCGGTTAGTGTCACCGAGGCATTTAGCCCCATCGTGCTAAGGAGTGTGGGTTCGATTCCCGCCTCAGGCCGAAAAACTTTTCGAGAGGAATGTTTTCCGACTGTGCCATTGGGCATTGCATGCTAGTCCGTTGTCTAGTGTGGTGCTTCCTTCAAAGGGCAAATAGCCCACGATAATTTAGTACTGTACCATTTAATTACACTAGAGTTTGTATCTTTTGACAGATACACGTATCTCGACCTCAACTGTAAGGCCGTCTTCAGTGTCGTGTACTAGACTCGACTCGGTTTTTCATCTACACCTAAAAATACCATTGGAAATCTTGGCAATTTTTGATTTTTTGACATACTTAACTCAAAACTAATTATAATGTCACTTACACCCCTTTGCATTTGGGTACCTCAAAGCGGTTCAAAATAATTTAGCTGGTTGGACGATAGCTAGTAGCTTCAGAAGGATTTTTATCTGGATTATGAACGACCTTGACATTTTCCCAGTTGTCAGGAAAACATGCCAACTTAAAACATTTGTTAAATATATCAACGAAGAATCAATAAAGAATATTAATGGAAGTTTATTGGTGAGGGTGTAAAAACTTCCATCATCACCATGGGCTATAATTCTTGGATTTGTTTTAAATATTGTTTCTGATATCTTCTAAATCAGTACCGTCATGCGGGGTGACATTGGGCCATAAGGCTAACTTTGGGCCAAGATTTATACAGCAACCGAATACCAGAATAATGAAAACAATGTGACAAGCTTCAAGAATACGTTATAAATAGCCATTGCATGCTCATAGATAAGATTTGTGGTGTTTCATTTAGCCATGAGATGCATCGAAAAGGGCGGTCAAAGTCACCCCCTAGGCCCAATGTCACCCCGCACGACGGTACCCCAAGAATTGTCGAAAACGTTCACTTGATTAATAATGCTTTCAAAATCCCGAGATGCTTTTTGTTACTTGGACTAGTGTGATAAAAAAATTTGTTTGAAGTGAATGAGCTTGTTGCCCAGGCAAAAGGCAAATAAGAAGGTATGAAGCCATAATTATAATTCCCCTATGATTTTTGGAAGTTGTTGGCGCTGTTCACCGTGGCCAACTCCGGTTGGGTCGGGTGGATTCTATATCGTGAGTCGGGAACTCTGAATGAAAGGATAACACCACTGACATCAGGGGATTTTGTTTTATTTCCGTACGGGTTTGAGCCGAAGGGTCTCAAATTTTCGTGAAACTTTTTCCACAGGCAGGCCTCATCAATATATGAATAAAAAAAAATTTAGAAACATTCAGAGTCGCTTATTTTCCCGGAAAACTCTTTTTGAATTTTTTTGTTTTTCTCTGACACTACTTACTTTGAAAAATCATAACTCAAGAACGAAGCATCGTAGAAACAAAGTTTTTTTTTATGAAAATGAAAGCAAATTTTCTCAGGAATAAAAAAAATATTAACTGGAAACAGTTTTCCACAAAATTTTCCACCGTTGAGAAAATTCGTAAATAAAAGCCGGAAAAACAATGTTCCAATTAGTGGAAAACTTTCAAAAATATATTTTTTTGCAATTTCTCATCGTAATAGGCTGTTTTTCATCACACCAATCTGTCATGAAACGGCCTACTTTCCTGCACTGAAGTATACAGTGCGGGAATAGTCATTACGCAACTGAAATCAGTGCTGTAATGATTCATTACGCAACGTTTTCTCATTACGCAACTGTTTTGAGTTGCGTAATGAATCATTACACAACATTTTTTCAGAAATTGTAAAATAATGATGAATGCATTCCGGCAAGCCTACTATTTGAGAAGGTAATTTCATAAGCTTTAATCGCTGAAAATTTTAAGATGTACTACTTTTTAATTTCTACGTTTGGTCATAGTTTTGTGATAAATGCCCAGATTTCTCGTACAAGTCTTTTCGTTCGAAAATCATAACTGAAGATAAAAGCGTCACAGAAACATTTTTTTTTGTCAAATCGGAATCAAATTTTCTCAAAACTTTGAGATTTTTTGAAATGGAATAAGTTTCCCAGGACATTTTTCACCGTTAAGGAAAATAAATAATGATAACCCGATTAGCTATTCCAGCTTACAAACAAAGTATATTTGAAAAGAGCGATCAATAATATCCAATCCTGAACATTTTTTAAATACGCTCATTTTTCGTTCCTAAAACATGATCAAATATTGCCAAGATGAGCTGTTTACAAATTTATACATTTATAAGTTTATAAAGCTTATTTTCAAATTTATAAAAACGAAAAAAAAGTACATTTCAAAAATTTCAGCGATTAACGCTTATAAAATTGCCTTCTAAAAATATATTTTTGAAAGTTTTCCACTAATTGGAACATTGTTTTTCCTGCTTTTCTTTACGAATTTTCTCAACGGTGGAAAATTTTGTGGAAAACTGTTTCCAGTTAATATTTTTTTTATTCCTGAGAAAATTTGCTTTCATTTTCATTAAAAAAAACTTTGTTTCTACGATGCTTCGTTCTTGAGTTATGATTTTTCAAAGAAAAGGCTAAAAATGGCACATTTGCACCTTTTTTTTACAAAATTGGCCATAACTCAAAAACGAAAAAAAAGTACATTTCAAAAATTTCAGCGATTAAAGCTTATAAAATTATCTTCTCAAAAATATTTTTTTGAAAATTTCCCACGAGTTGGATCATAGTTTTTCCGGCTTTTATTTACGAATTTTCTCAACGGTGGAAAATTATGTGGAAAATTTTTTCCAGTTAATATTTTTTTTTATTCCTGAGAAAATTTGCTTTCATTTTCATAAAAAAAAAACTTTGTTTCTACGATGCTTCGTTCTTGAGTTATGATTTTTCAAAGTAAGTAGTGTCAGAGGAAAACAAAAAAATTCCAATTGAGTTTTCCGGGAAAATAGGCGACTCTGATTTTTTCTCAATTTTTTTATTCATATATTGATGAGCCCTGCTTGTGGAAAAAGTTTCATGAAAATTCGAGACCCTTCGGCCCACTTTGTACGGAAATAAAAAAAAATCCCCATCAATCACTACTCACTACTGCACTTTATTACTCTACAGCTCTACTACTTACAGTACTCTACTTTTCCTTTTGTTCACTTTACACACATTCACTCGATTATACGCGTGCGGAAGTTAAAACAATACTGATCTTTTTTTACTTTAACTATATCTTTATATTAATCTTTTTTTTGTATACAAGTTTGATGATTTAAGTGTTACATGTTTTCATTTTCTTCCTTTGAGATTTAAATTTTATGTCAATGACATGTATTGATTTGTGTTTGTGTGTATGTGTGGTACAATTGTGTACTGCTGTTTGTTTCGATTGGATAACATACTTAATCTAACAATTTCAAAACCTAGTTTACTAACGCTTGGATGAGCGGGATTCCGAGGCCGTGGCGTTCATGGTGAGGGTGTCGATCGATTCATCGATGCGATCCTGGATCATTTTGCACACTGCGGCTCTGTGCAGATCGGTGATCCTCGTGTCGTTCGGGGCATCAGTTATCGTCCTCAGGTCACAGTTTGTGGGTCGTAGCGCATGAACACCCCACACCGGCATGGTGTAGTTGACCATCGGGGCGATGATCGCGTTAAAGACTGCCGACGCGTTGGCCGAGATCGACGGGATATCAAGGGGTACAACGACTTCAGTAGCCCGATGCACCTCTGCTTCAGCTAGTTCGTGTGGCTACGGAATGTCAGTTTGTCGTTGATAATTATACCGAGGTAGCCAACCACACTTGACCAGTCGACGAGACAGCCGTTCACCCGGATGAAAAAGTCGGGTGGTGGAAGAAGTTTCGGTGATGTTCGGTGCCGAAAAAGGATAGCCTGGCTTTTCGCCTCGTTCATCTTGATCTTACAGGCGGAGAGGTACGCGACGTACGCCGTCACACCTTGCTGCAGCCAGGACCGGTAGTGAGTGAGGGTTGTACCGTTCGCTATGATCCTATTGTCGTCTGCGTACAGCAGGAAGCTGTGGGACGTCGGAAGTGTACAGGTTGTACAGAATGGGCCCTAGGATGCTGCCTTGAGGTACGTACGCGGTGACCTCTTGGATGTTTGATGACGAATCTGCAAGATGGACTTGAAACGATCTGTTAGCGAGGTAACTTCTTACCATCCTCGCTAGGTAGTCTGGGTCGTTCGCCTGCACCAGCTTATGGATGAGCCCGTCGTGTCACACATTTACGAAGGCCTTTTCGATGTCCAGGAGAACCATGGCCGTGTTGTTGGAGAGTGCCTTGTTCCGGTGGATTAAGTTCTCCACCCGAACCAGCTAATGGACAGTGGAGTGCCCTCTCCGGAAGTCAAACTGTTCCGGGACTATGGTTTGTTTGATGCTCTTCGATGAGCTCAGTCGTTGGAGGATAAGTCGCTCGAAGAGTTTGCTGACTACCGACAGCAATGATATGGACCGGTAGCTCGTGGGGGCAGTTCGGTCCTTGCCAGGCTTCAAAATAATGATGACTTTCCCTGTTTTCCACCTGGTCGAAAAGTGGTTGATCTGGAAACATCTCGTGAAGATTGCTGCCAGGAACCGGAACACCTTACCGGAGTGCTTCTTCAAAACCAGGTTGAATATGCCATCGCTTCCGGGGGCCTTCATATTTTCTGCTCGCTTCACCGCCGAGCGATCTTCGTCTTCGGCGATTTGGCCGGTGAACGGGACGCGGTCAACTTCGTCCAGCTGGTTGATGTGTAGCGGTCCTGCCGACCGAAGGAAGCATTCCCCTCCCCGTATTGAATAATTCGAAAGATCAATGATCACCATTGATCTAAGAAAGAACCCTTTTATTTTTTCGATGATGTTCCACGCAAGTTAGTGGATTTCATCAGATGTGGGTTTTCACTAGGTTAACTAGAAACAAGCGATGTAAGCAAAAGACAAGAACCTTACTGCTTGTTGCTCGTTAACGTGCTCCAATGCCGGAGAATGTTTTTGTTTTAATTTTGTTTGTGTGTCAACAGCGCTGACTGAACGCCCCAACAAGGTCTCGGTCACATGGCTGCACTAACCGAGCCAGAGCGACGCTCGTTTTGGCTTTTCTCTTTTTTCTCTTTATTTTCAGATTGGGAGATTGAGTTCCCCGCGGGAGCGTGATAAAACGCCCCGATCGCTGGCGGTGAGGCCCCCAGTTCTGACGGTTCGTTACAGGAGGAGTCCGGGTGTGTACGACGCCCCAGTTTTTACGGTCCGTTACAGGAGGTGTTCGTGACAGATCCGGGTGGCGATTCCGTGGCGTTCGGATTAAACCTACTTCTCTGATATTTGCGAAGAGGGACGACAATTTTTCGTTCAAAGTTCAGTGGACATCTTTCTACCAAATTGCCGAGCAGGTCATTCCGGGTCGAGAGTGTTTGATAGTGATATAAGGTGGGATGAACGATAGAATAAGGGCAGAAAGCTAGTGAATTGTGACGACTTTTAGTGTGAACATCAATAAAACTTTCCTCATTAAAACCGGTACGCTACAGATGGTTCGCTGTACCGTGGTTTCATGCGGGCTCACCATGGCCGCACCGAGGTTGTGCGCTTCAACAAGCTTGCCAGCGATGGCGTTTGCCTTTTCACACGGTGATAGCAGAATGCCACTGTCGTCATTTTTTAGTGGGGGTATCGCAGTTGGTCGTTTCTTCAGGATTTTCGCCACCTTCCAGAACGGCCGTGAGTGGTCATTCATCTGTTGGATGTTGTTGGTAAACTCCTCGTTCCGGATTGTGGTCATCTGGTCCTCAATCAGCTTGTTGAGCAGCGAGTGTTCGTGCTTCTGGGGCATAAGGTGCGCTAGAATTGCCGCCTCAGTGTTGCGTTACTGGATTAGCTGCCGGGTGTAAGCGTCAATCGTGGAGAATTGTCGCCTCACCGGTACTCAGCGGATACAGACGTCTTCTGCGGGAGACACGGCATCATCGAACAGGCCGAGCTAGTGTTCGATTGCTTCGGAATTTTGGAGCTCTGGATCCTCAGGAAGACGGACGTCGACCAGGCGACTTAAAGTCACCCAGTTGACTCGATGATAATCCCGTCTCATCGTCGGCGCGACCGGTGTTGGGCTGCAGTCGAGCTCGCATACCACCCGATAGTGGTCGGAACTCAGGTCGTGGTGGTCCAGGTTCGAGAGGAAAACATCCAGGGTTGATGTTCTTCCGGCTCGAGAGAGGAACGTTGGCTCGTCTGGAAAGTGTAGGATGCACGAGCTCAAGCTTAGGTGGTCGGCAAGGAGGTTGCCGTTCTTGTTGCAGGGGTGGTTTCGCCATAAGGTATAACGTGCGTTGAGATCGCCGGCTACCACAAAGCCGGTTCCACTGGTGAGCTTCTCGAGGTCCTCTGAGAATTGGATGGTTGTGCCGTCGTTGTCCGTACACTGTAGAGGAGCGTAGACAGAATATAAAGAGATGTCTCTACTGAGTGCGTGGATTTTCACCCCGATCGCCTCGATGACGCCGGTTTTCGGATGCGGCAGGATTTTATAGCGGATGCCCTACATTCTAGTACACACACGCGTTCTAGAATCTTCGCATTCTCACCATACACGTGTTCCAGACGCGCGTGGAACATTCGCGAAGCGTCTGCACTCATCGTTTCGTTACTGTTGTGATGAGGAATCTATGACATTTGGTCGAAATACATTTGGTCGAATGACATTTAGTCTAATGACATTTGGTCGAAAGTACATTTGGTCGAACGGACATTCCGTCGAATGGACATTTGGTCGAAAAGGTTTAGTTGCAATACAAAGCATATGATATTTGGACGAACCGACATTTCGTGGAAAAGATAGTGGTCGAATCTAAATAGTATGAAAACGAAAGTTTACGTTTAGTCTGACAATCGTCGAGAGTAGCATTTTGTTTGCTAATACAAGAGTGATCAATTAATTGAAAATGTATTAGTCATTTTACCAACAATCTATATGCGATAAGAAAAATTTGTTATTCGATTTGATGGACGCTCTTCCAATATATTGATCAACCTCTTGTGTTTTTTTGACGTTTCATGCTGTTTTCGTTTCGGGCATATTAGATTCAAGATAAGCTGATCTTAAATGAAAGCAAGACAACTTTTGTCACCTCAGTCAACTCGTCTTCCCTTCCCCGATACTTAGAATTAGCACGACTTTAATTTTTGATAATTCAAAGCTTTTACTGCAAACTCTGTTTTCCACCCGAGGTCATCAACACTGTCAAAGGCATACATTTGCTTGAAGAATGTTATTAAGCTGGAAGTCACAATACATAAGCCACTTGGTCATAAGTAGAGTTATCGACACCTAACATTCACTTCGCCATAAAGGTTTTCCCTAAAGCAAAGAAAGATCCCGAGCACTATCTCCGAATGCTTCCATCAAATGAAGATCGGCAGTTCATTACAAAGAACGAGGACATTTCAAAAGAATAATAAATACTGAAAACGTTATGTTCACATCGTTGAGCAATAAAATAACTTGTTGAGCAATTTTTCAAAACATGATGATATTTTCAAAGAATAATAAATTCACTAGAGTTATTAAATATCTCTCATGTACAAAAAAATACTTCCGAATATTTTATTTGAGTAATTCTCGATTTTGACATAACTTCAAATTACAAATAAAAAGATGTATGGAATAAAAAAAAATACATAAAATGTCCCGTTTTTCATTCAACAACAGCGAATGATTCAGATTATTCAAAAGAATACGTTATCTTACCAACTTTGGAAATCTTGGAAAACAATACTCAATTTTACCAAATGATCTTTCAATAATCCATTTGAAAATAAACTTCCAACCAAATTTTCGTTCAACTAAACGTCATTCGACCAGAATAAATGTTCCAAAGCAATTCGACCAAATGTCCATTCGACCAAATGTCCTTTCGACCAAATGTACTTTCGACCAAATGTCATTCGACCAAACGTCATTCGACCAAATGTCATTCGACGAAATGTCCTAAAGCCTGGGATGAGTGCCAGTGATGCCTCGATGACGATGACAATAGGGCAGTTGTTAATTACACCTATCGTTTGTCTGGTGAGTTGCAAGCTTAGTGTCAATGATGATGTCGCGCTACACGAGTGTTCATCAATCCACCCCGAGGTGGATCGTGCTGAGTTGTTGAGTTGAAGGAAGTTATTATTATTATTTTTCCGCTATTGGATATTCTATGGTTTGGTTGATCGATGTTAAAGTTTGTTTTAAAGCAGCTCCACTTTTTTTGAAACATGTTCCCGTGTACAATAGTAGACAACACAACTAATTTAATTAAAATATTTGAAATTATAATTAGTACATCAACAAAAGGGGAAGAACGTTTAGGCTGGTTGTGCATTACGATAAAATCTCTTAACATAAGCAATGCTCGTTGTTGGTTCTTGTGGAAGGATCAACATGTTCGGCTTAACGAATCTTATTTTAAATATCGAATAACACCACATGCAATTGAACAAAAAGGATGTGATTACAATAGACTTTTGATATTTTCAATTCTGAACCACCGCAAAAAAATATTGGGAATCAAAAGTCTCCTGAGAGGGATGATGTGGTGGAGGCTCATTCTAATTAATATTGTCGTTCAATTATGGGGATAAATTAAAATTGTTATTGTTCTATACATACTTATTTATTATAATTACCTGTAAATATTGATACAGCACAATTCAAGTATTTAAATATCAAATAGCAAACATACATATGGTCGGTGTTCAGAGAGACTGAACCAAGTGTTTTTTTTTCAATCGAGTAAGAAAAATGTACCCAAACATGTGAGACATCAAAATATCATAGATATTTACTGTAATAATGGAACTTATCTTTTTGATGATACATTTGTATCAAAATAACATGGAAGATTTAAAATTGATGGAGTTCTTTACGTATCCTTAGAGCTCCAAAATTCATCTAGTCTGGTCTGTCTAAACACCGACCATATGATCCTCAAAAACTCATGAGAATGGTATTTTACTCTTTGAACTGTTATTTAATTTGGATGTGCTTAAAAGATTTATAAATTAAATTTATTATTGATGTTACGAGCTGTGTCTGCAGTGAAACTTAATGCCACACAAGAAATATATTTGAATCAAAGTATTTTTATATATAAATCATTTGAAAAAAAAAATTGTTCCAGAAATTGCTCTAGAATTCTTTGGGAGCGTCTCCCGGGATTCTTCCTTAAATCACTCATGAATCCTTCAAATCCTCTCTGGGATTGTTCTGAGGATCTTGAGATTATTTCTGAATTTTCTTCCAGATATCGCTTTGGGATTCATCCAAAAAAAAAAACGTTACTATTCCGGTATTACTTCTGAGATACTTTCGGATATCCCATTGCGATTCTTCTGTACATCTTTTAGGATTTTTTTGCAGAACTCTGTATGTGATTTTGCGTGTATCTCTTTTAGAATTACTTTTGAAATCCAAATTTAAATTGCTTTTGAAATTTAAATTTAAATTGACCAGGAAATTAAATTCTTTGAAATTCTTGAAAATTGTTTTCGAAATACTATGGAAGATTTTACCAAAAATCCTGATGCAATTCATTTGGATATTTAAAGAGGATTTTATAAAAAAATGTACGACTCTACTAGAAATTCTTCGAGAATTTCTCCGAAAATAACTCTAGATTTTTTCCGGAAATACTTCTGGTATTCATATGAGAATGCCTCTGGTATTCTTCCGGAAATGACCTGAGATGCTTTCGGAGATCTTTCTGAAATTCTTCAAGAGATTCCACTGAGATTTTTACGCCAATATCTGGGACTCTTCCAAAAATCCTGTTGGAGATTTTTTTCGGATATCTTTTTATTCTAAATTTTTCAATAAACTTTGCTGGGATTGTGCTGTAAAACCTGCGAAATACTACTGTCATTCTTCCGGATATCATTCAAGAATTCTACCGGAAGTTTTCGTGAGATTCAACCGTAAATCGTTCTGTTATTTTTCAGAAATTCCATTGAGATTCTTAATAATATCCTTCTGAAAAATTTTCTGAGAATTGCTTTGGGATTATAGAAGGATTTCCAGATGAATTCCAAGGCGATTTACAGAAGCATCACTTCTGTATGAAGGATTTTCGTTAATATCTGAAATAATCCCATGAGAATTCTAAATTCAAATTACAGTGATATTCAAAAGAATCCCAGAAGTTATTTCACCAGAATCACTGAAAGATTTAAAGGAAATTCACAGACATCCAGAAGATTTCATGAATATTTTCCAGAATGATTCCGATGTCAGATTAACTGCAGAAAGATTCACGGAATAATTTAAAACGGAATTTTCGGAACCATTTGAAAGCAACTTTTAGAAGATTCTCAGAAAAAGAAATCAGTAATCAAAGTAATCGAAAACATCTCATTATTTTAAGCAATGCTCGTTGGATCATGTCGAAGGATCAACATGTTCGGCTTAACGTATCTTATTTTAAATATTGAATGACACAACATACAATTAAACTAGTATGTGATTACAATTCTGAATCACCGCAAAAAATATTGAGAATCTCAATCCTTCTGAGAGGGATGATGTGGTGGATGCACATTCTAATTAAAATTGTCGTTCAATTATGATGATAAATTAAAATTGTTACTGTTCCATAAATACTTATTTATTATAATTACTTGTAAACATTGATACAGCATATAAAAAAGACATTGGTCCAGAAATTACTCCAGAATTCTTTAGAATTTCCCTCCTGGGATTCTTCCTTAAATTACTTATGAATCCTTCAAATCCTGGGATTGTTCTGGAAGATTATTTCTGATTTTTCTCTAAGTTCTTCTGGAAATCACAGAATACTTCCAGATATCGCTTTTGACCTCATCTAAAAAAAATCGTTAGCATTCCGGTACTATATCTGAGATTCTTTCGGATATCCTTTGTGATTCTTTTGGACATCTTATTGGAATATTTGCATAAATCTGTATGTGAGTTTGCGTTTATCTCCTTAAGGATTACTTTTGAAATCCTGAAAATTAAATTCGAATCGAAATTCTCGAAGATTCTTTCGGAAATTCAATGGAAGGCTCTAACAAAAATCCTGATGCAATTCTTCTGGATATTTTTAGAGGATTTTGCCAAAAAATGTACTACGACTCTACTACAAATTCGTCGAGAATTCCTCCAAAAATAACTCTGGCCTTTTTTCCGGAAATACTTCTGGGATTATTATGAGAATACCTCTGGTATTCTTCCGGAAATCACCCAAGATGCTTTCGGAATCCCTTTAGAATACTTTCGAGGATGCTTCCGAAAATCTTTCTGAAATTATTCTAGAAATGCCACTGAGATTTTTACGTCCATATTCTTGAAATTTGTCTTGGACTCTTCCAAAAATCCTGTAGGAAATCTTCCAGATATCTTTCTGTCATTCTTTCGGGAAGTTTTCTCGGATTCTTTCGAAAATCTTTCTGAGGATCCTTCAAATCCTTCTGTTAAGGATTCTTGCAGAAATGCTTCCCGAATTATCTCTAGAATCTGGGAGTATCCTGAATTTTTCAAGAAAACTGTTATTCTTCTCTAGGATTCTTTCAGAAATTCTTCTAAAATACCCCCAGATTTCTTTCTGTTATCCTGCAGGAGGACTTCAAAACATCTTTCAAAGATTCTTCCAGAAATTTTGATAGAATTTTTCAAGAAGTTCTGCTGGGATTCTTCCGTAAAACCTGCCGAAATTCATCCGGAAATTCTGCTTGAATGATAAGCATTCAAGAATTCCACTGGAAGTTGTTCAGGTATTTGGTTTAATTACATTGAGATTCTTAGGGAAAGATATCCTTCTGAAAATTCTTCTGGAAATTGCTTTGGAATTAAAGGAGGATTTCTGGAAGAATCTCAGGCCGATTTACAGAAGAACCACAGAGAAATCACTAAAATATTATCAGGGAGATTTCTAAAGGAATTATTTTAAGGATTCTCGTAAATTTCTGAAACAATCTCAGGAGAATTTTGAATGGATTTTGAATGTTTTTTACAGTGATATCTAAAAGAATCCTAGAAGTTATTTCGCAAGAATCCCTGAAGATTCAAAGAAAAGTCACAGACATCCAGACGATTTCATGAATATTTTCCAGAATAATTACGATGTCCAGAAGAGCTCCAGAAAGATTTACGGAATAATTTCAAATGGAATTTCCAGAACCATTTAAAAGTCACTTTCAAAAGATGCTCAGAAAAAGAAATCAGTAATCAAAGAATCTCATGGGTATTTTTTTAAAGTCCCAGTGGCTGTCCGGTAGTTTTCTTGGAAGATTCTTGGAGGAACTGAACTCAAGAGGGATTTTCAGAAAATTCTGCCAAGGATTTAAGAAAGTTTCCAAGGAAAATCACTGATAAATCACAAACAAAAAAATCAAAAACACTTCCTTATCAATTTCCAGAAGAATCACAGAGTTTTTTTTTTCAAAAAAACTTAGAAAAAAATTCTAAAGAATCACGAAGGAATTTTCGGAAAAATTCTGGATTTACAAAATTAACTCAGGCAGAAACAATAAAATCAATAGCAATAAATCTGTAAGAATATAAGAAGGATTTCTGTAAGAATATAAGGAGGATTTCCAAACAATTACAGAGGAATTTTCGGATGATTTTCATAAATAAAGATTTAAAAAAATCCCCGTCATCTGGAAGCTTCTTAGCAGGATTTTCGGAAGTATTCCACAGGGATTTCTGGGAGATTTCCATTGGGATTTACAAAAGAATTTCAGAAGAATTTCCGAAAGAATCCCAAGAATTTGCACGGAAGAAAGTGAAGTGAAATAATAGATTTTTTTATTATAGTCTCAGGCGTCTTTCCGAGAGTATTCCAGAATAATAGGTATAATCTAAGACATTTTTCGGAAAGAATCTCAAAGGGATTTTTGAAGAACTTTCAAAGAGTTTCACGGAAGAAGTACTGAAGGATTACGAGGAAAATATCAGAATTTAAATAATAATTTCGATTGGATTTCCAGAAGAAATCCCGAGAAATTTTGTGAGAATCCCCGAACCCAGATTTTTAAGGGGCCCATTCACAAATTTCATAACGCTAAAGGGGGTGGGTGGGTGTCCTCGTGGTGTTACGGCTGATGCAAAATTTGTAAAATATTCATACAAAAAGCGGTACTATGGGGTGGGTGGGTGTCGAAAATGGCCATTTTTGGCGTAATGAAATTTGTGAATGGGCCCAAAATAGATTCCATTACACTGGAAAGCAATCATTAAATCATTTTCGGCAGAATTCCAGAATTTTACGGCAGAATTCCAGAATTTTACAGCAGAATCCTGAAAGGATTTCCATAATAACCCAAGATGGGTTTCTGGGATAGTCCAATAGGAAGTCCGAAGGAGGTTATTGGAAAAATCAGAGTGATCAAAGGAATAACTACATATAATAATTTCAGAAGGGTTTCTGAAAGAATCTCAGTGGATTTTCAAGATGTCCTCTAGCGCCACAACTAATATATACTAATATATACAACTCAATACTAAATTATAAATTACGTTGAGCTGAATGTACGCCATCCAGTTTGGGGGCGGATTGACGGTATTGAAGTGGATTAAAAACAATTATAGGAGAACGTGTGGATAATACAGGGGATAGGCAAAATGATTGAGATAGGCAAAATTTTGCCCAAATTCAAATGCTTATAACTTTATGAAAAATGGATGAAATTGGATGCATCTGGAAGCAGTCGACGGCAAATTTGGTCCAGTTTTAGGAACTTCCTTGGCCATGCATATTGGCCACTGGACACCGGAGATGTTCCGGATTTTCTGAGGTCATGTCCAAATGTCATTTTTTTCTGTCGCTTGTATTTTTGTGTGGTGTAAAGTTAGATAGATGTTTGCAATTTTCCTAGAAACTAGAACTAATAGGAAGTTGAATGCCACCGGACGCACTAAGATTGGTTGGAAATCTTCAGAAATATGACCATTTCCGTAAAACTGGTTCCGGAAAGCATGGTTAGTCATGTTTGTATTTCCAATCATGTAAATTTTATCCGGAGCTATATCCAAGCGGACACCAACCTTAAAAATGATGTTTCCTGCAGCGTATTCAGAACCATTAGATGCACAGACCACTCTATAGAACGTTCCAGGTGCCCTGGGGGAAGTGGTCAATTAGGAACATATCCGGAACCATATCAATATGGGCATCAAACTTTATTATTTTCAAAGGTTATGCTTTCCGAAGCATTTCCAGCATCACCGGCTGCCATAACCACTTTATGGTAAGTTCCAGGTGCCCCGGGGGATGTGGCCAATTCGGAACATGTCCGTTCATCTGTTTAGAATCACATTCTACCATAAACAGTAAGATCCATGTGACTTGGAAAATGGCGAGCATTTTCAGAACCACAAGATATAATAATCACTCTATAGTATATTCCAGGGGCTCCTAGAGATGTGGCCAACTCGAAACATGACCTCATCCCCCAGGGCCCATGGAACCTACTATACAGTGGTCATATAAATAAGTTGCGCTATAAATACTTCTATTAGCATCACCTTCAAAAATCTTGATGTTTTTACCCATATTGATGTGTTTTCGGGCATGTTTTGAATTGGCCACATCCCCGGGGCACCTGGAATCTACTTTAAAGTGGTCATGGCAGCCGGTGGTGCTGGAAATGCTTCGGAAAGAATAACCTTTGAAAATCGTGAAGTTTGATGCCCATATTGATATGGTTCCGGATATGTTCCTAATTGACCACTTCCCCCAGGGCACCTGGAACGTTCTATAGAGTGGTCTGTGCATCTAATGGTTCTGAATACGCTGCAGGAAACATCATTTTAAGGTTGGTGTCCGCTTGGATATAGCTCCGGATAATATTTACATGATTGGAAATACAAACATGACTAACCATGCTTTCCGGAACCAGTTTTACGGAAATGGTCATATTTCTGAAGATTTCCAACCAATCGTAGTGCGTCCGGTGGCATTCAACTTCCTATTAGTTCTAGTTTCTAGGAAAATTGCAAACATCTATCTAACTTTACACCGCACAAAAATACAAGCGACAGAAAAAATGACATTTGGACATGACCTCAGAAAATCCGGAACATCTCCGGTGTCCAGTGGCCAATATGCATGACCAAGGAAGTTCCTAAAACTGGACCAAATTTGCCGTCGACTGCTTCCAGATGCATCCAATTTCATTCATTTTTCATAAAGTTATAAGCATTTGAATTTGGGCAAAATTTTGCCTATCTCAATCATTTTGCCTATCCCCTGTACATATGAACTGTGCAGAATAGGTACATCACACCGATTTCTGCGCAGCGCACTTCTAAAAGCATTTTATTTTTATTAAAACGTTTGATAAAAGTAGAACGACAATGATCATCAGTTGATTTTCCGCTACTGTTTTTTTTAGAATCACAATTGTTATTTGTTTCCGTGCACACGCTCGGGAAATGAATCTGGCCATGGTGCAACAACCGCGCTACGTTCGATGAATCCTATGCGACAAAAATTGTCGGCGCTATCCGTCAAAATCACTCACCAAAGCCATTTTGGTGGATTTACCATCACAGCTAATGTTGGCGGGAACCTCTCAGGGGCACTCACGGGTGGAACTCACATCAATTAGGGAATCTATGACATTTGGTCGAATGACATTTAGTCGAATGACGTTTGGTCGAATAACATTTAGTCGAAAGTACATTTGGTCGAATGGACATTCCGTCGAATGGACATTTAGTCGAAAATATTTTATTGCTTTAAGAAGAATAATATATTTTGCTGATAGAATTTTTAGTCGAAAATTATGTCGAATAGAGATTTCTTCAGAGTATTTAACAGAGTGCTATTGAAAACATTAAACAGATTATTTTATAGGGTTACGATGACACACAGTGATTGAGTTATTGGAAAAATGGAAAGCATGGAGGTTGAATAGGCTAGAACAACATGATAGAATGCAAGAAACTTGCATTGGTGTACTAGTATTTCTTGGACAAACTTCAAGGCATCAATATGCGACGAGTGATGTTTTTGGATTTTAGTTGATCACCCAGACTCACGCACAAAACGGATTGACTTCTAGCGTAGTAGCGACGAGCTGATTTTAAATGGAACAAATCAACTTTTACCATTTAAGTTCACTCGTCTCACCTCATGCGATACACAGGATAACGTAGTTCTCTTTTGACTGTTTTTGATTGCAATAATTATTAACTTCTTATCAATCAAAGCCATCGACGCCGTTATCAAAGTCTCATATTTACCCAAGGAATTTCACTTAGCTGGAAGCCACACTCATAACAATAATTCACCATTAGAGTAGGAAAAATTATCCTACAGGTAATACTTTTGATGCACTTCATTACAATCGTTATGCAAAAACCATGAACATCGAAATTGGCAATTTTATTCTACGTACATTATGCGCAGACAATTTAAGATGACCACATTGTTATATTCTAAACTGTATCAGGTCTAGTCCCACATTACAAATTCTCATCCTTGGTCATGCTGTAAAACCTAATCTATATAAATAAAAATGGAATGGTGTTTGTATGTCACGAAATGGCTTGAGAACGGACTACCGGATGTGATCCTGAAGTGTTCCGACGTGTTTGTGTGTATAAAAAGCTCAAGATGTTCACCGGGAAAGTTCGAATAAAATGGAAGTGAACAGAACATTCAATTTTGTATGGGACGTTCCCTGACGTTTTTCAGCAGCCTACTTGATGGCAAGACGAAGTTTGCTGGGACCACTAGTAAGTAATAGATATTCTGAGCACTTACACTGGAAGTTGCCATTGGACAGAGATCAGCAGTCATATATGAACATCGTTCTTCATTTTAAAAGAATAATAAATTCAACAATTTTTAATTTTACAATAAATGAGCGACGAAAATATTGATTTACAAAAAATGATGATATTTTGAAAGAATTATAAATTCAACATATGTAAGGATCCAACGTTGAGCAATAAACAGGCACAATTATGTTTAAACTTCTACAAAATTGTGGAAAATAAAAAGTCTTGTCTTTCAATTCAAAAAAGCTGAAGAATAAGTATGTTTTCAAGAATAACTTATTATATATAAACGCTTTGACACCAACCACGTTGTTAAGCGTAGGAAATAATAATCATATAGATAGATTCGTTATTCATTTCTGATGAAACATATGTTTGCCCATAATAAACTTAAGATCATCCATTGAACAAAAATACTAGTTTGGATTTATATCGTTTAATCAATCGATTTTTCGATCAACAATCTTTCGGCGAAATATTTTAAAGTCATTCGACCAAACGTCCATTCGACCAAATGTCCGTTCGACCAAATGTACTTTCGACCAAATGTCATTCGACCAAACGTCATTCGACCAAATGTCTTTCGACCAAATGTCCTAAAGCCTCAATTAGGGACTTAAGGATATTTCGTCGAATGACATTTGGTCGAATGGCGTTTGGTCGAATGACCTTTGGTCGAAAGTACATTTGGTCGAAAGGACATTTGGTCGAATGGACATTTGGTCGAATGGCTTTGGAAAATTTATTTTGGTCGAATGATATTTAGTTGAACGGAATCATTTGGTAAAAATGATGATTGTTTCCTAAGTTTTGCAAAATTGATAAGATAGCTTATTCTTTTGAATAATCTGAATTAATAACTGTTGTTGAATAAGTAATGGGACATTTAATGTAGTCTTATTTTTAAATTCAATACACCTTTTTATTTGTATTTTGTAGTTATGCCAAAATCTAGGATATCAATGATTATTCAAATGTAATTTTTAGTAGTTTTTTTTGTCCAATGAATGACATTTTTAGCTCTATTGAATTTATTATTCTTTTAATATATCATCATTTTTTGAAAAACTGCTCAACAAGTTATATTTTTACTCAACGATGTGAACATAATGTTTTCTTTGTTTATTATTCTTTTGAAATATCATCGTTCTTTGTAATGAAAATCAGCTCATCTAATGGAAGCATTCGGAGAGAGTGCTCGGGATCTTTCTTTAAATTCCGGGACTTGCAGCTCACGGACGTGGATAGAATTTTGAATGCGGAAATCAGAACTCTACTAATGGCCAATTGGTTGATTTTGACTTCCAGCTTAATAGCATTCCTCAAGCAAATATATGGCAGTATCGGTTAAGAGAAGACAAGTTGACTAAAGTGAAAAAAGTTGGCTCGTGTCCATTTAAGATCAGCTTATCTCGAATCTCAGAACATGCCTGGGCTAAAAAGCATTATGAAACATAAAAAAACGCAAGAGGAAGATTTTCAAAATTTTGCTAATCTCATATAGATTGTTGGTAAAATGGCTGATACTTCAATCTCTCTTGCATTAATGAAAAAATGCTACATACGATTTAGACTCGAGCACTATTCTTTCCACGAAATGTAGGTTCGACCAATGCTTTCTGTTTCAACTAAACCTTTTCAACCAAATGTCCGTTCGACCAAATGTACTTTCGATCAAACGTGATTCGACTAAATGTCATTCGACCAAATGTCTTTCGACCAAATGTCGTAGATTCGTTCTTTCCATCATATGCTTTCTGTTGTAACTATACCATTTTGACCAAATGTCCATTCGACGAAATGTCCGTTCGACCAAATGTACTTTCGACCAAACGTCATTCGACTTAATGTCATTCGACCAAATGTCTTTCGACCAAATGTCATAGATTCTCAATTAGGGTAACTCGCAGTATCAGTGATGTAGGCAGGCTGGGTCGCGTTAGGGGCTGCTTTCGGCAAAAGTCTTACACCCGTCGGTGTGGTCTTGTGGTTGGGTTGCTGTCTGTATTTCTTGTACTAGTTGCGTACATAACAGAAGTCAAGGCCTGACTTCAGACAAATCATCAAACAGTTCAGCAATTGCAGTTCTCTTAGTGTTGTTGTTTGAAGAAAATATACTAACTACGACAAATTATTCGTGTTGACTGTTCCGAATTTTACTGTTTTGGAAGGCGGATTTGAGCAATCAAATGATGTATTTAGAAATTGTCATTAGTTGTAAAATGACTACTTTTGCATGGATGTGTTCATTAGAACTTTGAGTAGTTTAGTGACAAATATGCCATATTTGAAGTTGATACCATCACTGTTGACTTCCGTGGTCCAAGAAATTGATGTCCCAATTGATAATAGAAAAAAGGATCGAAATATGCTTCGAATTCATCTGAAAATTAATGTGAAAGTTCCTATTGAAATCAATTGGTATATGGAAATTTGAATACTGGTGTATTCGAATAGAAAAAAATAGGAATAGATTGTTAACAATCGAGATTTGCTCCAACACTACTTGTTATTTTGGCAGTGACCTTGCTATAAAATGAAATTAAAAATGCATGTTGTCAAAATTCGTTGGAAAAAGGTTTACCACTAGTACTGACTCTGTCACTCCACTTTTTCTAGGCATTCGTGTTTGAGATCCAGTGTTATGAAAAAGTGCCATGAGGTAAATTGCTGTCCAGTAGGAAGACGACACAAAAAAGTTTACTGACAATTCGTGTTACACATAATAAATTTGAAACAGTCAGCGTGTCATGGCAAGCGAGGAATAAATTAATTTCCAAGAAATATTGCTATTTTGGAACATGAATAAATTCCAGGGAAAAAGAATGGAAGCACCAAAGGTAAATGTATGAAAAACATACTCGACCCAACAGATTGTACCACTACTTGAAGTGCAATTTGATCAGGGTTGTAATGTTGCACAAGTAGGTTTACAAAATATACCATGTTTTCCTCAAGGGGGTTTTCATGTCATCCCTTATATGCTTCAGATTCCAGTGTATACAAGATTGTCTGTCTACAACTGATTATGATTTAAGTTTCATCCCATGCAAACCACAAACCAGAAACGTTCATAAACTGTTAGCACAAAGCATAAGGTTTCTCAGGCGGCGAGTCTGTCAGTTGAAAAGCAGCATATTTACGGCAGAATAAAGCACATGTGACAGCCTTTTATTCGGATTCCACTCTTCTTGTACCGTACATTTTCCTGAACTGTTGATTTCAAAAGAAAAACCGTAGCGCTGAGCTTGTAAGGGACGTAAAAATTGTGCCATATATATCATGTCACTCAACGTGCGGTGTAAGATGCTTCACGCTGTTGGTTCTCATTCATCAAATAAGGCATATGCCAAGAAAACGTTTCAGGGAGTAGGTTCTGTTTTAGACAATCTATGCCGATTCAACCTTCGTGGAGCATTTTTTTGCATACATATTCTTGACGAAAATTGAACATATTTAAATGTTCAATCGGGATTTACGAAAATAGTTCTTAAGCTGCATTGCATAAAGTTATGGCATAAACCGATCACAAGTAAAGGTTGGTTTGCTACTGACAAGAAAAGGAATCGCCTATCTCGATGCGTGGGAAATTTCTTCCAAGAAATGGTCCAGAAAATCACATTTTTCTGATCGCAGTATGCAGTTGAGAAGAAATGTCATTTCAAATGGGGCTCTCTGTGAGAAATTTCTTGACCCCTTCAATCAAGAAATTTCTTTACTTTTCTTGAGCGAAACTGCATACTTAGCTTAAAGGGTTAAACCTCGTAAAAGTAATCACTTCAGGTGAAGATAAATCGAAGCCAAACCACAAATTTTCAAGAGCACAAATCTAAAGAATTAGATATCCGTTCAAGCTGAAAATGTCACCACCAGCGAGTGACCAATCGATCAAGTTTTCAGATTAACGGATGTCTGGTTCTTTCGATTTGTTATCTTTACCTTCAATTACTTGTTTTATGTTGGTTTTGAGAGCAAACTGGGGGGAGAGTCTAGGCGAATAGGGTACTTCTATAATCTGCATAAAATAATTGAATACTCACCAGTGCTGTCTAATAGAAGAAGTCCGATATGTGTGGCACATGAGTAGTCCGGTTTTACTGTTATTTTGTTTATTGTTTTATTGCTGTGTGCATTTGAGGTACAAATCTTCACTAAATGTCCTTCAAATGCGGTAAGACAAAACAATCAAAGGACACCTAGCAACGATTACACACACCACCGCCAATCTAGCATAGAAAAGCTCACTTTGACATCGGATTGCCTGTTGAAAATCTTACCGCATTTGGTGTTCCCGCATTTGATATTTGCGTTTCAAACGCACACAGTAATATCTTTGAGCTTGTTGTGATATACTTATTTGAAAATAGTAAATTGGCAAAGAAAGCCCGCAGTTAACAATAAATGCAACGCTCATAGAACATTTCAGTGCGGATCATGCTCTGTCCCAGTTGGAACGTAACACTTGATGGAAATAACTTGGTAAAAGAAGGGAAATTTTTTTTGCAACATATTGAAAGCTCTAATACAAAGATCTATTATTGCAGCATAATGCAAAAATAGCCTACACTCCCATGCAAAAGTTTGGGTTCACCCCCTCAAAAACGTACACAAATGTTCTGTCTATATCTCTGAGATTACACGTCCAATTGAAACTCTCTAAGCCGCATTCGAAAGGCAAAGAGTTATTCTTACTTCGTTTGTATTTTTCCAAAAACAAAGTTTGTATACTTAATTTTCACTACAACTTTTCAGAAAAAAAAAAACTCTGAAATTTTTTTACATGAAAAAATATAAAAAAATCCTAAAAACTACAATTTTTCATATTTCATTGTATGCAAAAAATCGGAGTTTTATATTTTTTTCTGAAAAGTTGAAATGTTAAGCTTTCATTCCATAAAAAAAGATTGGAAATCGGTTGAGCTGTTCAAAAGTTATGATATTTTTTTTAAATACAAAATCTATTCCGCTGAGACCTACAGTGTGTGCCGATGAAAAATGACTGATCTTTTATTTTCAAAAATATATATCTCAAAGAATAAAAAACATACATCGCTGATTATTTGACAGTAAACGTAAATTTTACTGAACTTTTAAGAAAAAATGAGAACAGCAATAGCACTTTTGGTCCCGATTCCTTCAAAACACGAAAAAACGGAAATTATTATTTTTTTTCATGTAAAAAAACAAGTTTTGTGAAATTATCTTTAGCTTTCATTTCGTCCAAGAATATTGAAAATCGGTCAAGCGGTTCGAAAGTTATGATTTGAAAAAAAAAATAAATAAAAATTTTCAAAATCGTGATTTTTCTGGTCACCCTAATGAAAAAATCCAAAAACACGTGTATCCTTATTTCGGATAAGGAACAAAATAGCATTTTTTTCAAATTCGGTGACCTACTAGATCGGGTTTTCTTGAAATGGCATTTGACATTTGATATTTTTTACCCACTTGATTTGAATACAGTGCCCTGTACGCATATTAATATACATATGTAGAAATATTGGCAGGTTCTAAAGTAATGATCACTCTAACAGCAAGCTTGCAAGAATTAATGAAACAGCAATATAAGTACACATTAAGCTTTACCTTATTTTGTCTGATAACAGTATACATATAAAGAACAGCTTATATCTAAAAAAAGTCTTAAACTATGTTTAAAATAATAGAAGATTGTTTACCATACTGTTATTTTGAGACTAGGATAAAAATCTGATTTTTTCACATTTTATGCTTGCACTTTTCAAAAGCGAGTTCTGTCTGATCTTTCGACCTTGACGCTTGCTCCTACGGGGGCCAGCGACGAGGGCAGGATCAAACATGCCGCGCGTCGGTCTAGTAAGTGAAAAAGTGGCGTGATCGGTTAGTTCTTTTTGATCCTTTGACCTTGACGCTTGCTGCTGGGCAGTCAAGAAAGCCAAGTTTTTTTTCCTTTTCGGGTCGCGCGCCTTTTTTTTCTGAGTGCTTTTATATAGCCGAGCAAACGAGTGAGGCTGAGAGTGGATTGTGGCTGCACAATGAAGGATAAAGGATCAATTGGTGAGCTCGTTTCATGCTACTATTTCTAATCTATAAAATATGTATATAATCGTTACAATTGTGGGACGTAAATATGAATTTTCAACAAACTATGAATTGTTCGTCACTGTGAGTGTCGACACAAACTCTGATTCATGAATTATTTATGTTTCACCTTTATTTTTGTAATTAAAAAAAACTTTGAATGGTTCGACACTACAAGTGTAGACTTGCAAAAAGTTCACTTTATTCAACAAACTTTGGATGGTTCGCCACTGTAAGTGTCGGCATAAGAATAAGAGTGTTCTATGATGTTCCAACCAATCAAGTTTTTTGTTTCTTTTCAAAAAAGTAAAATATAATAACACATGCTTTCGTCCTGACAGCTGTAGGAATGTTACATTTAGGTATTTGTTCAACAAACTTTGAATGGTTCGTCACCTCAAGTGTCGGCATAATTTTCCACTACATAGAAGTTGTTCATATCAGAGGCGCGTCCACGTTCAAAACCATGGGTAGGACAAATATTTTGTGCACAGTGAAGCTAAGAAAAATTTAACCCTATGGAATCTTAAGCTGGAAATTGAAAGTGACTAGTTTTGAGTGTCACACACGCAAAGATGTGTAAGTGAGTTTAAGTTTGAGGTTTTGAGTTGAGAATATAAAAAAATCAACTCTTTCCAAGCTTTCTAACAATATATTCTGGTGAGTTTTCCAACCAACAGAAAAAAACTAATTCTGAGAATAAGATATAGCATAAACAAAGTGGACACCTTGTTTATGCTATTCTTTTAACATATTAATAAAATCGAAATCAGTTTCCTATACATCGTTCAACTATTATGAAAATATAAAAAATAACCAAATGCTTCTGATTGAATAATTAAATAGTTTTTCCCGACACTCCTAAGAAAAGCTGTTCTTCAAAGGTTAACATATTTTTTTGCATACCAATAATCCTTCTTTCAATGACCAAATTGTATTTTGGTATCATTTACTGTTCTACTGAAGGTAGAGCTTCAAAACCAAATTGCGGGAAAAAAACACAAATTTATTTATTTTTTCAAAAGAAGGTTTTTGTCCCTGACACCCCTTTGCTTCTTATCCCCTCATTTTCATACATCAAAACTTAGAAAAAGCTTTGTCAGGGTGTTTACTCATTTAAATTTCCTGATATTTTCAGGTTTTTCCAGGTTGAATACAAATATAAACTTAACAGGACATGAGAGTTTGATTCCTCATTTGAGCGGACATTTCTCCAAGAATATTTTCAAGACTTTTTTTTTCAATTCCTCGTGACATTACGACAAGTAATAATGCTCGTTTTGTTGTTGTTTTATTTTATTACTCCGAAGATCTCTTTGGGATTTTCTTGATTGCTAAGATAGATACAAATTTGACTTTGACTCTTTGTCCGCCCCTTTTCAAAATGTGTAGGCCTAATTTGGCCCAATGGGTTAAAGCAATATTTATCAAATCCTGAAGGTTTTCACAAAACTTCTTCTTTGATGCTTTTTTAATTTTATTGATAATTTTTTATTATGACCGCCCCCTTCAACAGACCGAATGTCGATGGGTCAAAAAGACAATATAATATTTGTATCAGCCCTACTGAAAAAAAAAAACGAATCGAAAAAATCGAATTTTGATACTACAGAAATTTTCTTGAAGAAAATAGGGCAGAGTCCGTTTAAAAATGTATTTACAAATGATTGGAGCAATAACTGTAATAATTACTGTAGTACTCCACCTGGTGTGAAACATTGAAAGTTTTGAAAAACATATAGAGATTTGGAAATTTTGTTTGATTTTTTATTGTTTAAAACGCAACAATAATATTTTATTAATATGCTGGAGAGAAGCCGAGTGAAAATTCTGGAGGAACCTATTGTCGAATCCCAGATGGAATTTATAGAGGAATCCTTGGAAAAGTTTATAATAGATTCCATGGAACAATGAGCAGGAGTTTTTGAGCAATTTCTGATAGTAATCGTGGACGAATTTTTAAACAGTCTTTATGAAAATGTCTGGAGTAAATAAATAAATAAAAAAAATCGGCGAAAGAATTATTGTAAGGCTTCTTTGAAGAATGTCGAAGCATTTTTTTTTATTCTGGAATAAACCTTTCTGAACAACTGGTGAAAATGGTGAAAGAATTAGTGGAAAATATATGGAAGATTTTTTTTTCAGAGTAACCTATGTGAAAATTCTTGGAAGTAGTAACGTTACTCTAGTTTGCAAAAAAAATATGTTAAGTGAAATTGGTTCCAAATAGTCATGCACCAACGAGATTTCTGACATAGGACAGTTAAAGTTAGACAAAAAACGATACATTAATTGGCCCTAAAGAAGACACCATCCCCATGTCGAACGTTCTAGAAGCTTCTCAAGAATTACTTCCAAGAATGCTCACGTTAATTTGTCCCAGAACATATACCTACAGGACCTTACATTGATTCATTCAGAAATGCTGTAGAGGATTACTCCATTAGTTTTACTAACGTTTAAAGAAGTTTCTTGTAACAATTCTTACAGTTAGCTTACCAGTATTTTCACCATTGCTATTCTCAAACGATCTTGAAACGATCCGGAACTTTTGTGGGTCATGCACAAATCATGTCACTAGACATGAGAAAACAATCAAAAATATTATCGTGTCGTCCTTAACTACGCCCTCTATCGAGTTTGTATGTTTATTGAACAGGTGATAAATGGTTTCTGCTGATCTTTGTTTCTTTTTGTTAATTCATGGGTAGAACAATCCTTTGACTGTCCTACCCAGCTGTTTTTGTGCGTAGTACATGTCCTACCTGTCCTACCCACTTCTCGCGCCACTGGTTCATATCAAATGAAAATATTATATTTACAAATGAGCATGTATATATCTCACAAATCATTATTTATCATGATCTAATCGCTTATCAAAGTGAATCCTGTGACCCAACGATCCTTCCCATTAACAAACATCCCTCCCAGTAACCTTTGTGGAGATGCAGAGGCAAACACGGTCTCCAAATAGCAAAGGTTACACACTAACATTCCTTCCCCCAATCCCACCTGACTGCAAGGACGTGGCCGGCGCCGTTATTGACCATGTATAAATAGAGGTACTGAATTATGCACATTGAAGAAGATTATGGCCAATCCCAGCCAAACTTCTAGTTGATTCTTTGTGCATTTTCACTGACTTCGGTCAATCACGGAATAGCAACCATTGATATGTGTAGTCAGTCTAAGCTAAGCTAAGCTAAGCTTTTATGCTTGCACTTTTCAAAAGCAGATTATGAATTTTGAGCGATTTTTTCGCTTCATACTTTTTGACACATTTGGCACATTTCAAGAAGCTTCTGTTACAAGTTTTCCACAAATCGCGTTATTTTTAAGCGACTTTTTTGCATGAAATTTGTGCTAGGTCAAAAAGAGTACTAACTTAATTGAATTATAAACCTAAGTATATAAAATTTGATTAGAAACTAAAAATCCGATTTCTGCTGTTGTCGATTTATGAAAGGGTCAAAGCCAAGTCCTTATATATACATGTAAAAATCTAAAATTTGTATTGCCGGGAGAAGTATAGATATTTTACTTAAGTAAATCTGAAATGAATTATTTATAATGCCAAATGACCATTATGCCAAAAGTTTTAATGCCATATGACCTACCACCGGTTAATGGACCTGTTATTTTTTTTTTAAATTTAACTTGTTTTTGACAGTAAATTATTTTTCAAAATAGAGCAACAATAAATAAGGGGCTCAAACGCAAATGTGTAAGTGACATTTTGGTCGGTTTTAAGGTTAAGATGGAAAACTTGTAAAAAAGTGGAGTTTTTTAGTATAAGTTACTTAAGGTGAAGATGAATCACCACCAGCTAGTGACCAATCGATTAGGTTTTCAACTTAAACGGATATTTGGTTCTCCAGATCCGTGCTCTTGAAAATTTGAACTTTGGCTTCGATTCATCTTCACCTTAAGTAACTTATACTAAAAAACTCCACTTTTTTACAAGCTTTCCAAAGATATTTCTAGGTATTTTTTTTTCGTCTAACGAATAAAAGAGTAACATAATTTGTAGATGATTGCCTCGTTTTTGCTCCAATACAATTAGTATAAAATGAAAAATATGTAACTCAAAAAATTTCGATTTTTCAAATCAATGTTTTTATCACTTACATGTGATTTTTGAAAGTTAAATTTTTATCTTACTTGAGCCCTAGATACTTTATTTAATCTTGGAACCTCTCTCATCGTGACAACATATTTAATCGAAGTTTTTAAATAAGGAGCTTTTGGTTTATAGGTTTTATTTGATTTGTAAGGGGTGTAGGATGTGACAAAATTATTCCGACAATTGAAATTATCAATTCAATTCAATTCCTTCTTTTAGATTCTGATGGGATGATAGTTTTTGAAAACTGTAACCATCTGCAGAAATCACGTATCGTTTTAGCTCCTTTTTTCCCACATTTTTTTTTTATTCATCTATATTTATGCAATTGATATAAAATTTAAAAAAATCTCACTTAGTTTGCAAATTTAAGTAAGTTATTTTAAAAACCATTCGAATAAGGTTTGCAAGAACAATTGTGGTACACTATCTACTACTCGGTAATACATAGTACATGTTTGTGTGATATCTGATTTCCGGTTCGGTTTCTTTGCCAATTCCAACTAAATAGGCGTGTCTGCAAAAGCTACGAAGCAACTGATAAAATTTATTCAACGCCGCTGGAACTACTAGCAAACCGGAACTTGGGTCACCAAACCTGGTCGTCGTCATTTTTGATGTAGGAAAACAAACAAACACATACAGCATTCAGCAGGAGGGACAAGCCCTTGGCAGTGTTACCTGAGTAGATGAAAATACCAATCGAATGTCATATATCGATCTTAATCTAAACTACCGCGGCTACAAAGCAAAGCCTTGCTGAAGATGTCTGTGTTCGATAAACCGGGTTGTCTAGGATCTTTTCGTAATGGAAATTTTCATGATTTCCCTGGGCATAGAGTAACATCGTACTGGCCACAAGATATAAGAATGCGAAAATGGCAACTTTGGCAAACAAATGACTGTAGAAGTGCTCATTGAACACTAAGCTGATAAGCAAGTTCTTTGGTTTGTCACAGTTCTTAAGTTAGATTTAGCCAGATAAACGAGATTGATTTTAAAAAGTGTGAAGTTTCCTTTGGTAATTGTCTACTGTTAGGAGTATTACCTGCTTTTTGGTAGTTTCAATTTTAAAATAACTCAAAAAGTAAAAGACTTGTGAATATATGTGCATCATATTTAGCTTTAGAGGCAATGAATTTATTTTAATTGCTATTTTGAATACTACCGAACCTCTTTCCATTTTATCCCAGATCAGGAAAACCAAATATCAATTGAAACATTTATCTAAACATGCTTAACATGAAATATTTGTTTGAAAGATATAAAGCTAGCATAAATGCATTTTTGAATTGAAAAAACTGATCACGGATCACGATACCTCAACACCAATTACATGATGTGAATTATAGAGTTTTTATAAATTATTCTAAAAACTTGAAAAGAGCACCCAAGGAACCATGCTGCTCAAGCTGCAACTTATGCATTACGATGCATATGAACCTAGAATTACTGTTTAACCACAATAAAAGTTGATTTAAAGTGAAAAAAGCCCCACAAATGTTGAGGTGATGTTTCACATTATAACTTCAATATGTGCACCGTATTTATGCATAAAAGCATGGTTGCTTGGATAGCCTATAAATAGCTAACTGAACAAATTGAAAGCAAACCAATCAGCTTTTGTGTTAAGAGTATCAAGTTGATATCCCGATTTGGCGCGCGGATGGCTGCTTTTTCTCGTTTGCTGTCACGTTTATATCGAATTCGCGTGATTTATTCGGCCGGCGAAATCGTCAAACGGCTGGTGGTGCTATGCCACCCGAAAAATACTCTAAAAAGCAGTGAAGTGTTTCCTGTGGTTCATCCGTGCAGTTCCGAGAAATTGGCGTAAGTCCAAGTGCCAAAATTGAGTGTATTCAAAACAAAGAATACTCAGTTGTGCGTTTTGTTCGTGAAGATATGTAAAGAAAATAAGTGTTATTTGAAAGAATTGACGGGATCTGTTGAATAGTTGTGTATATAAACGCAACGTGTGCATAGACAAAAAAAACGAAAAAGAAGAAAACCAGTTATGCTGGATCTAGTGTTGGATATTTTTTCAAAGTGTGATAATCAGCAATCAACGGGAGCAGAAGAACCTCACAGGAATTAGGAATTGGCAAACATTCATGAAATGGGTGAGATCCTTCCGAAACAGATAGATTATAATTTAATTTAACTGGCTATGTAGAAACTTGAAGCGTTTAAGGGGATAAATAATTGCTGTTTAACGGGTACGGTATCAATTTCTTTTCGTTTCAGAGAGCGAGCAATGGCGCTATAGCTAAGGCTTTTTCAGCCAGGACATGACGGGGAAATACCTGTGTCCCATCCCTGGAAAGAAGCAAAAAAGGAGTGTGCATTAACATTCTTAGCAAAGCCACTTCCAACGATTTCCCTCACCTCCCCTTAAATGAAACGGTTGGTACGGTTGTCCCCGTTTCTTCTCTCATAAAATTGAAAAACTTTCGTCTATCACGTTATTCATACGTGAATAATCTGATCGCCGTAATTTTTTTGATTATCTTCAAACCCAAGTCTGCACAGTGGGCCTGGCCTGTTGTAATGAAATCGGGTTTATTTTCCACGTATTATTTTCATAATATGTTATTCCAAGATTTCCGATTAAAGTATTTCGAGAAAAAAATTGCATACAGTTTGCTGTTGATCGATAAATATGCGAAAATGTTTTTAAAAGAATGAGATTTTTCAATTTAACGACCATAAAGAGTCAAATTCGTAACTAAAAATGCAATAAAAACTCAAGATTTAGCTCTTTTTTATACAAATATAGTTTCTTTAGTAATCTGAACCGATTTTTAAAACGTTTTTAACTTTACTTTTTTGCAGGGTGTAAAAAGATGGTGTATTACCAAATTTGACCAAACGGAATAATTCTCTAAAGTGACCTAGTGTCATAGAATGGTGGAATATTATTGTTGTTTTAAAGCTCTACCTTTAGTAGAATAGTAAAGGATACCAACAGTCAATTTTTTCATGAAAATAAGGATTATTTTCATGCGAAAAATGATGCTATAGCAGCTTTTAGCTTGGGAATAAGCAGTAGCAGCAGCGACGAACGTGTAAAATTTATTCCGATAGGAGTCCTTCTCCGGTTGCTGGTCGACGATTGACTAATGAGCGCGTGGCGATTGGATTTTGGCTGGTCTCGACCAGGCTTGGGAATTGTGACCCCTATTTACAACAGTTCATCGAATCTGCCAGTCAACCAAAACACAAAGCAGCAGCAGCATCAATACCATCAGGTGTTGCGCTGCCAACAGTTCACACACTGCTTGACTGTTTTTGTCTCTCCACTATGACCGTTTTCGGCCAGCCATTCCAAGGTGAATGTTTGAAAAAAATGTTAAATAATTCAATCGCTAATATTTCGCTTGTGTTTTCAACTAGTTAAAATCTATTAGCGCTAACAGCAAAAGCACACTCATTCCTTTGCGATACGTATAAACAAGATCAATTTCATGCTGCCTTTATCGAGCAAAAGTGCATAACCCCGAAAACCGGAAAAATCGTGTCACCCTGTGCTCGAGTCATTTCGCATTCGGGTTTGAAAAACGTTAGGAAGAAGAAGATTACAGTTTTGAAGAGCTGTGACATTATTTTGTTTTGAACGGTCAAGGTTATAAAAATGTGAATGTCGAGGTGGTAAATGTTTGCTACAGTCTCGACTGAACACGATAGAATAAAGAGGAGAAAGAAAAAGACCGAAAGGGGCGTTTCCCTTTAAATGACGAAAGTGGCTAAGATATCGCTCAATGATGTCTGTGTTGGAAATACACAAGAAAAATGTGCTTTTCTGTGGAAAATAAAACATGCCTCGATATTTACCCATTTAGTAATAGTTTAGTCATGAAAATCAATAGTTTTCATTGTTGGAGTAGATTCGTAGAAAGATTTCCAATCGATTGGTGCAAGAATCTTGAAAATGTATCCGGGCGTTAGTAAGTTATTAACAGTCAAAATCTAACCACTTTTCGTGACGCGAGCGATTTTTCGTTTTTCGAAATTGTATGTTGCCGTCAGGCGTTATCGAACGTCAAAAAAAACTTTTGTCCTTCTTGCTCTACTCCAACAAAAAAGTCCATCTTGTAATAGCAACTCATCGTTCTGGAGTTTAATTCTATAGTTTGCGTTTGTTTTTGATCTGATATTTTGTACTGATCGGGCATCTGTGCCCTGTTTGCAAGCAATCGTGTCATTTGTAGAAAGCAGGGACAGAGCCACCTTTGGTTTGGAACACATTGATGTTGTGAAAGCCGTTCGATAAACCGATAGCGATAGTGGCAAAGGACAACATCAACCAAAGCATTGTCATGCTGCTTTTGGAAGCCATCTCATCATGACTCGCATCAATAGGGCTATGTCCAACGGCAAGATGACAAATTAATTCATTTGTTTGCAGTGTAGATCTGCAATTATCGCCTGCTTAATGAGAAACACGCTGATAAGCGTATTGTGAGCTTTTGCTCAGCACCACCGCACCGTATTGAAGGGTTACGAAAATTTCACTATAGATCAAGAGATGATACACTGGTGATACAGTCAGGTTTTGAATCAAAATCCCGCACCCCTTCCAACGCAGTTTCCCAGTGATTGATCGGTGCTTAAAGTTTAGGGATTTTTATCTTACCCATCAGCAATATGGAAACGAAAATCAAAGTATTACCGCAACGTGGTGAAAGCTTAGCAGCTCCTGAAACAAATATTCCAGGATTTTGAGGTTGCATTTATATTAATATGATTATATTAAATAGATCATGTTTAAAAACTTCTTGAATATGCCCTAGTGCCACTACTTTTGTTTTGTTTGCATTTAAACTAGTAGTTTACGAAAAAAGTTGCAGAATTATGATTTTCACAGCACAAGTTGTAAACCCGACTAGAGGCATATAAAAAAAATAAAATAAAATTTTATCAGGATATGATTTGCATATCTTATTATGATATAATTTTGTTAGACACTGTGACTGTTATCCACAGAAAATACAAAAAAATCATAATATGTTATATTTATTTTGAACATGTTCCTATTTGTCGTTTCCACTTTATTGGTATTTTTCGGTGACGGGTAATGATTTCCGATACAGAAATTTTACGTTTCAACCTACTTTATTTCGGTCATCTTCAGAAAAAATTCCACCGACCGTTCGACCGACCGGACGAACGGTCGGCGGAATTTTTTTTTCTGAAGATGATCGAAATAAAGTAGGTTGAAACGACAAATTTCTGCACGATTACATTCAGATTAAATCGAATTTTTCCTCCTACTTGCAGTCTCAATTAAAAAAATTCGTTTCTCTTATATGACAAAATACAATACTGTTCTAAATCAACAAAAAAATAATTTTTAAGGATCGAAAATTATTTGAATTTTGTTGATAAGTATTGCTTACACATGAAGTTTGAATTCTGTGGTCGCAATCAAATCGCCATACAAGCTGAAAAACTTGCATGCAAGTTGACTAAAATCGTCGAATTCTGCATCTTCATCAGCCAACATCTCAAAAATTAGACGTGCAATAATATTTTTGAAACGATAGCGATAAACACACAGCAATTCAGCAAGACCAAGCTGAGCGTCTTCGGCTCCTCCTGGTTGCATAATCATTGGCTAAGAAAAAACTCACAGTTAATAACTGTGGAAGTGCTCATAAGAACACCAAGCTGAGAAGCAGGCTCTGTCACAGCTGGGAAGTCATGCCATTAAGAAGATTACGAAGAACTTTAATGGATTCAGCAATCTCAAATTAAGTATAAAGCGGTATTTAGGAGCTGGAGACAAAAAAGTCTTATTTTTTAGCACAAACAATGTTTAAATCGCGATAACATTTTGTGTTTAGATATTTTCACCCAAACTTTTTACAAGTTCTATTTTTGAGAACTATATAATATATTTTAATAATCTAAAACTGAACCAATATCCATTCTATGACAACTGTGGAAATACAGAGCTATACTCGGTCCCTAGTAACAATAGTTGTCTAACTAACATTCCTTTCATTCTCCGCTGACCGCAAGCACGTGGGCGGCGCCGTTATTGACTTACAAATTTTGAGCTCTGGGGATTTGTTTTTGTTATCAAACAATTTGGGCCAGAGGTTTTCCGATTTGTATGAAACTTTCACCAGAGGTAGAGCTCGTGGATACACGACCAAAAGTGAAATTCAAAAAAATATAGTGTTCTGTTTTCCCAGTAGAAGCATTAACCTAAGAATGCTAATGTCGCTACTGTTCGTGTTACCAATATCTAGTTTGCCACGCGCTGACAGCTTGAGTACCGGTCCTCAAAGTGTCAAATAAATTTTAAAATCATTTATTACAACATGGCATGAAACAAACAATGAAAAGACACAGTTAAAGATGATAATAAACTAATTCAGTTTTGTGAGAACAGGGCATTTTTTTAAATTATCGGACAGGTTTGGGCCAGAGGTTCTCCGATTTGCATGAAATTTTCACCAGAGGTAGAGCTCGTGGATACATGACCAAAAGTGAAATTCAAAAAAATTATAGAGGCCTATTTTCCCGGAAAACTCTAGATGAATTTTCACGATTTCTCTATATACCTCAAACTTTGAAAATTCATATCTCCTGAACTATGCATCGTAGAACAAAAGTTTTTTAGTGAAATCGAAAGGAAATTTTCTCAGCAATCTATTAAAAATATAAAAAGAAAAACATTTCTCGGAAAATTTTTCACCATGGAGAAAATTGTCGGAAAAATAGCGAAAAAACTATCGTCTGTATCATGAAAAATTTTAAAAAAAATATTTTTTGTTTCATCAATCCATACCCTAACTTTCGTCCATAGACGCCAAAGTGGTATCTTTTACCGTTTAGGCGACAGAACTGAAAAACCGATGACCACCCGCACGCTTCCCATAGGAAAATGTGTGCTATTGTGGGCCTCATAACCGTGCGCTAACGGCGGCAGTAATTTACACGCATTGTAAGTGTAACACAGTAAACCATCCTTTCCTTTCCAGTCAGAAGAAGCTTTTCGTCAATCGGACCACTCTCCATTGGTCAGTTGGGTGTTTTGTGTGCCCTTCATCAGCAACGTTATTTAGTATTAAAGCTAACAGCCTCTATGAAAGCCGCACGGGAAGTTCTTGTTACAATCAATCATTATGGTAACGTTTGAAGGATCAAATCTCAAGATCCCCTTTCTTTGAAAACTTATGAATATATTGTTAACTAGTGGTCCCGGCAAACTTCGTCTTGCTATCAAGTAAAACGCCATGGATCATCCCATACAAAATAACAGTTCCGTTCACGCTCGTTTTTCCAACTTTCCTGGTAAATATCCTGGGATTTTTATACACACAAACACGTCGGAACCCTTGACGATCAAAACGGAGGAAGAATCATTCAAATCCGTTGACTCGTTCTGAAGCCATTTCGTGACATACAAACACCATTCCATTTTTATTTATATAGATATGTTGTTTCGGCCAGGACGTCTTTCCTACTTTGTGTCTATTACGATACAACGGACAGAGTGTTTTGTAAAGCCCAAACAAGACGCTTCGTTTTCGGGATGCCGGGAGTTTGGTTTTCGTTTCGCGTGTTGTGCTGGGCAGTGTTTTGGAAAGCCCAAACAAGACGTTTCGTTTTCGGGACGCCGGGAGTTTGGTTTTCGTTTCGCGGGTTTTGCTGGGCAGTGTTTTGGAAAGCCCAAGCAAGACGCTTCGTTTTCGGGACGCCGGGAGTTTGGTTTTCGTTTCGCGGGTTTTGCTGGGCAGTGTTTTGGAAAGCCCAAACAAGACGCTTCGTTTTCGGGACGCCGGGAGTTTGGTTTCCGTTTCGCGGGTTTTGCTGGGCAGTGTTTTGGAAAGCCCAAACAAGACGCTTCGTTTTCGGGACGCCGGGAGTTTGGTTTTCGTTTCGCGGGTTTTGCTTGGCAGTGTTTTGGAA
This sequence comes from Aedes aegypti, assembly GCF_002204515.2. Classification (NCBI taxonomy): domain Eukaryota; kingdom Metazoa; phylum Arthropoda; class Insecta; order Diptera; family Culicidae; genus Aedes; species Aedes aegypti. The sequence goes on from NC_035107.1 coordinate 168,684,756, forward strand.
AGCCCAAACAAGACGTTTCGTTTTCGGGACGCCGGGAGTTTGGTTTTCGTTTCGCGGGTTTTGCTGGGCAGTGTTTTGGAAAGCCCAAGCAAGACGCTTCGTTTTCGGGACGCCGGGAGTTTGGTTTTCGTTTCGCGTGTTGTGCTGGGCAGTGTTTTGGAAAGCCCAAACAAGACGCTTCGTTTTCGAGACGCCAGGAGTTTGGTTTTTTGTTTCGCGTGTTGTGTTGGGCAGTGTTTTGGAAAGCCCAAGCAAGACGGTTCATTTTCAGGGCGCCGAGAAGTTTTGCTGTTCGCGCTGTGTGAGTGCGAAAAGATATTCGTGTTCAGTCGAGGATGGATTACCAACTGGTGAGCTCGTTTCATGCTTATGATAACACATTTTTTCATGAAAGCGTTACTATTTTGTAATATTCAATCAAACTTTGTATGATTCGTCACTACAAGTGTGTCTGTTTTATACAATTCTAATATACATATAAAATTTTTGACATTACTTAAAATAGTTTTTGAATTGTTCGACATTATGAATGTCGACGTTTATTTTAAAATTTCTACCAAAGACTTTTCTTCTTGAGGCATAAATGTTCAATAATACTTTTATGTAATTTTCAAACAAACTGTACATGGTTCGTCACTACAAGTGTCGGCATTATTCCTGTTTCATATAATATAAAATAAACGCATATATTTTTCTCTTTTCGCCATTAATAAAAACTTCTTTTGAATGGTTCGACATTATAGATGTTGACGTTTATTTTAAATCTTCTACCAAAAACTTTTTGAGACAAAACTAAAAACTAGCTTTAAGTATAAATCGTATTTTTCCTCCTTATCCATGGATCGCATCACCGACCAAAGGTGACTCCTAGATCTTTTCCTTTTCCACTAATAAACACCCTTCCCGTGGTGATTGTGGAGATGCAGAGGTATTCTCGGTCTCTAGAAGCAACAACCATTACACCCTAACATTCCTTTCCTATCCCAACTGACTGTAAGGACTTGGCCGGCGCCGTTATTGATCAATAATATTAGATCTGCTAAAATTGCACTCCGAGAGTAAGTGGAAACTCCCATCCCTTATTCATTTGGATCGCAGTGCAATTATTACCAGTTCTGATCAATCACGGAGTAGCAACCATTGACATGTACAGTCAGTCTATGCTATGCTATGCTATGCTATGCTTTACGATACAACGGACAGCAAATCAAGCGAACGGCTTCACTTTAACAGATTTATTACCACTGAGAGGCAGCATGCCTACTCAGTGGAGAAACGAAAGAAACTACATTCTTACTAATTCAATAGGTGCGCCTTATATAGGCGCACGATACGGCCTGACAAAACATACAATAATTATTCATTACACGCGTACGCTTGTCAATACAGTTTGGCGCGCTGTTGGATTGGCGCCAACTGTAGAGGCTGCACGCTGACTGGCAGTGGAATATTCCACAGCAGCCATCAATGGAACAATAGATAGCGTCCCTGCGTGTTATACAGTTGATTGATATTATTAACATGCAAATACTATACTATATTCTTCCAAGGGACAATCAGAATTTATATCAAATACATCACTTTGTATAGAAAACAAAACTGTAAATTTATTCGCGCGTTTTTAGTTAATTATCTAATTGATAAATTGAACAAAATTTGAAAAAGACAAGAAAATTACAAATAGCACTCTATGTATGCATAAATATCCTTTTTGCTTGCAAATATATGATACTGAGGGTCAAGCATGGGACCCACTCAGTTATTGTGTTTCCCTCGCTCGCTTCCACGCACAGTCGGGAGCGAGAAAGCCGTTTTTTTAACCAAGCCGAACGTTTCAATTTCCAGTGCCCATTCTGCTTCTTCGGCGAGCACTAAGCGAAACAAAAAACGGCATCTGATCAGTCAAATGCAATACCAAAATTCGGACAAAGGACAAACATTTGAAAAGGGCCCAAGAGGTCTTGAGCTTTTTTCAGAAACGTTGCTGTTGAGCCCTTTTTAGCCCGCCCACGCAAACTAACCCCACTATCAGAAAGATTGGTGTTAGCTCTTCCTGATAGTGGTATTGGTGAGCGTGATCGAGTTGAATTGGGTTCAACAGTGGTTTGCAAATCCAATGTTTACCAATGTCGATGTGCCCTTTTGAAATGTTTGTCCAGGAATGATTGTTTACATTCTGATTCCGTTCGGATGGCATTCGGGTTTGAGTGCTAATGAGCGTTCACTGACTGGCAGTCCACATCACGGAATGATTCAGTGAGTAGGAATTCTCTCAGTCAGTTCAATGCATTCGGCGAATGGATGCTAAGTGCATTAACTCGTGCCTCGCAGATACAAGTGTATTGGTATTCACTTCTCTTCGCGTTCCTTCCGATTGTCGCTTTTACACAATCGGTTTCGACGCTTTCATGCTACACTCCGCCTAGGACGGTTCAGCTATCACTGAATGTTCGATAGCAGCAGATTTGTTTGCTATTTTTCATCGGTGGAATTCGGGTGAGTGAGTGAATTTTCCCATGCTTGCTGAGGGTCAGTTCCTATTACCTATATCATTAAATGTTAGGATCGTTTTCAATTAAAGATTGTTGGTCTCAATAGTAAACGTTACGAATAAAGGACCAACAGACCAAAGGAGAGTGCTCCGATTGACGAAAAGCTTCTTCTGACTGGAAAGGAAAGGATGGTTTACTGCGTTACACTTACAATGCGTGTAAATTACTGCCGCCGTTAGCGCACGGTTATGAGGCCCACAATAGCACACATTTTCCTATGGGAAGCGTGCGGGTGGTCATCGGTTTTTCAGTTCTGTCGCCTAAACGGTAAAAGATACCACTTTGGCGTCTATGGACGAAAGTTAGGGTATGGATTGATGAAACAAAAAATATTTTTTTGAAAATTTTTCATGATACAGACGATAGTTTTTTCGCTATTTTTCCGACAATTTTCTCCATGGTAAAAAATTTTCCGAAAAATGTTTTCTTTTTATATTTTTAATAGATTGCTGAGAAAATTTACTTTCGATTTCACTAAAAAACTTTTGTTCTACGATGCATAGTTCAGGAGATATGAATTTTCAAAGTTTGAGGTATATAGAGAAATCGTGAAAATTCATCTAGAGTTTTCCGGGAAAATAGGCCTCTATAATTTTTTTGAATTTCACTTTTGGTCATGTATCTACGAGCTCTACCTCTGGTGAAAATTTCATGCAAATCGGAAAACCTCCGGCCCAAATTGTCCGATAACAAAAAAAAATCCCCAACAGTGCCATTAGCGTTCTACTACTAATATTTCTATCTTTTTCCCGGATAACTCTAGATGAAATTTCCTCAGTAATCCATTAAAATATAAAAAAAAATACCCGGAAAAATTTTCACCACGGAGAAAATTGTCGAAAAAATAGCGGAAAAACTATCGTCTGTATAATGAAAATTTTGAAAAAAATATTTTTAGTTTTATCAACTTTCATCCATAGACGCAAACAACCAAAATTGAAAGCCTAATGAAACTTCAAACTAATAAAAACAAATCATTTGAGGCTGCGAATTCTGATGTTCATATTTTGTTTGACACAGGATTTGTAGTTCTCATCAACAAAATACTCATTTAAAACATAAATTTGCTCCTGTCCGCAATAAAAAAAAGTGTAACACCAGTATCGTTCATTGAACGGTCACGTTTCTTGCTTAGAATCTTTTCAGATTGACGCGAAATACAAACTGCCTTTCTAAAAGATAATCGATGCAGTGGACTTTCAACATCTAAACACTCGAGACTCGAAGGATTAAGCCGCTCGGATCTAATCCATTGCAAATCACTGCAGTAATATATATTCAGCTGTCAGGCAAACAGCCATCTCCATACTACCATACGACAAGTCTGGGTTTTTGCATATGTTTTGTGCAAACAAAAAATGAACTGCTACTGCTGGATGACCAATAAACGAATATCAGACCAGAGCAAAGTTCTCTTACAGGCCTCCTGAAGGCCAAAAAAGTGGCGTGTTGCAATTGGAATCTCGGCGAAGGCTTGGTTTTATTGCCGGCTAAAAGTCCACTTGCATGGTGGGCTAACGGGGACAAAGTTTGAATGGAAAGCTAGCTATGGTGACGTATAAGATTGCGTTTGATACCGACCTTTGCGATATACTGATTAATTCAGAAGGAAACTTACATGATCGAATCTCTCTGCTGATAAAAGCTAGGGATTTACTCTGATTGGTGTAGCAAAATATATGACCGGAGGAAATGGAAATCAAAGATTAGAAGTGTATGCCATATAAAACCTGATTTAGCACTCAGACGGATGCGTATATTTCTCTTTCCTAAAAATTTATTAGCTGATGAGTCACGAGGTATAGATATGACTATGGGCGGAGCAACTAAGAAAAATCAGCCTAAAAAATCGTGATATATGTGATTTTTACGTTTCGGTCAATTGATTAAAACACATTCTATCAGTAAAATTATGTAAGCAAAAAATAATTGCGATCAAATTTAATGAATGCTATTCAATGACTTGTACCTTTATTGTATTGCTGTATGTGTTTGAAACTCAAATATAAAATGCGGGATCACTAAACGCGGTGAGATTTTCCACCAGCAATGCGGTGTCAAAGATAATTTTCCTTTGCTAGGTTGGCGGTGATATCGGTGATCGTTGCTAGGTATCTTTTGATTGTTTTGTCTTACCGCATTTGAAGCATTGTTAGTCAAGATTTGCACCTTAAATGCACAAAGCATTTATTCATACGCGCGAAACATGCCAGAACACACTAATTTCACTTTATTCATCCTAGTTAACGGAGATTTTTTTTAGGTTATTTTCAATTTTAATAAAACAATTAATATTAAAAGATATATTAAGCATTAAACATTTTGTTGTTTGCCTCAAGTTTTTGTTTACTATACAAGTTTTAATTTCATTTGTTTACTATACAAGTTTTAAGTTAATTAAGTTGGTACATACTTCATTCTAAATTTTTAAGTGTGACACTACAACAAGCGAAGGGCCAGTGGATTTTTTGAATGGTAGAATTGTTGAATTGTGAAATATTCTTATAGCTTAGCTTAGCTTAGACTGACTACACATATCAATGGTTGCTATTCCGTGATTGACCGAAGTCAGTGAAAATGCACAAAGAATCAACTAGAAGTTCGGTTGGGATAATCTTCTTCAGTGTGCATAATTCAGTGCCTCTATTTATACATGGTCAATAACGGCGCCGGCCACGTCCTTGCAGTTAGGTGGGATTGGGGGAAGGAATGTTAGTGTGTAACCTTTGCTATTTGGAGACCGTGTTTGCCTCTGCATCTCCACAAAGGTTACTGGGAGGGATGTTTGTTAATGGGAAGGATCGTTGGGTCACAGGATTCACTTTGATAAGCGATTAGACCATAATAAATAATTATTTGTGAGATATAAACATGCTTATATGTAAATATAATATTTTCATTTGATATGAACAATATCTATGTAGAGAAAAATTATGCCGACACTTGAGGTGACGAACCTTTCAAAGTTTGTTGAATAAAGTGAACCTTTCGGAAGTCTACACTTGAAGTGTCGAACCATTCAAAGTTTTATTTTTGATTACAAAAATAAAGGTAAAAAGAAGAAGGTGTATTGAATAAAAAAAAAAAAATTAGACATAAATAATTTATGAATCAGAGTTTATGTCGACACTCACAGTGACGAACCATTCATATTTTCTTGAAACATCATATTTACATCTCACCGTTGTAACGATTAACGGTACAGTCATACATATTTTATAGAATAGGAACAGTAGCATGAAACGAGCTCACCAATTGATCCGTCATCATTTAGCAGCAACAATCCTCTTTCAGCTTCAGTCGTTTGCTCGGCTATATAAAAGCACTCAGAGAAAATAGGCGCGCGACCCGTGATGGAAAACAACTGACGACTACTCGGGCTTTCTTGAAGCACTGCCCAGGAGCAAGCGTCAATGTTGGAAGATCATAAAGAACTAATCGAAAGCGGCACTTTTTCACTTTACTCGATCGACGCGCGACATGTTTGATCCTGCCCTCATCGCCGGCCCCCGCAGGAGCAAGCGTCAAGGTCGGAAGATCAAACACAACTAAGCGATCGCGGTTTTTTTTTCACTTTTACTTGACCGACGCGCGACATGTTTGATCCTGCCTCCATCGCCGGCCCCCGCAGGAGCAAGCGTCAAGGTCGAAGGATCAAACACAACTAACGGATCACGCCACTTTTTCACTTTTACTTGACCGACGCGCGACATGTTTGATCCTGCCCTCATCGCCGGCCCCCGCAGGAGCAAGCGTCAAGGTCGGAAGATCAAACACAACTCTGTTGAATTGTGAAATATTCTTATATCAGATAAATTGGGCGTCATCTAAAGACATTGATTAAGGTGATTATAGAACGAAGCCACACCTCAAATTTTCAAGAGCACAAGACTTGAGAACCAAACAGCGCTCCGCGTTAAAAATTTATCCCCTTGGTCACCACCAGCAAGCAAGTAATATGATTGATTTACAACGCGAACTGTTGTCAGATTCTCCAATCTTGTGCACTTGAGAATTCAAAGTTTGGCTTCGTTTTATAATCACCTTAATTCGAAGAGATGAGGTGAATGTCAATTGGTCTATTCAAACATTATGCATCATCATCCGCAAAGCAAACAAATCGGCTAGATCTATACTGCCCATAAAAGCATAACTGTCCCATATGGATTTTTGAACCAACACCTTTTTTCGTCGCAACATTCATGTTTTGATATATATTTTACTGTGCATATGAAAAATTACACACTTTGTTTGAAAATGTTGTAGAAAAACATGAAGTTGGTGCAGTCCCACATTGGAAAATAAAGGCATAACAGTATCTGTTACGACGAGACCCCCCGTTGCAGCTCAACTGTGGCGTAGAGATCTAGACAGGCCAACAATAGTACCAATCGCTGTCTTGCTGTCACTGATGCGAGGAAACGTCTGTTGAACAATGCCCTTCAGTTATAAACCAACAACAATGATCATGCATTTTTTTGAAGTTCATATTGATTGCCTAATACCATTCTTATAGATAATAATTAAAGCTTAATAGTTATTATTCGTGCGCCTAAACTACATCTATCTGTGCCTAAAGTTGAATTAGTGACCAGTCACAAACGAATTTGAAATACCCAGCCAACAAATTTGTTCGCACAGCAGAGTTTCAACTCAGTAATGTGAACGCTTATTCGGAAATAATAGATTGTTTAAAATGCATAGATTCCTTCTATGTGAACAAATGTGGAGGCCATATACGTACATTCCTGAAAATTCAGTGCGGTATATACAACTTCAGACGAGTGCGTTTGATGCTTTGTATAACTTCGCATATAATAGTGTTTTGCATTTTATGCAACTTTGTTTTTACAAACAAACAAAACACAAAAAAAGGTAAAACATGTAGGTGTAAGCCTCCATGCAATGATCTTCAGATCGCTAATCATTGAAGCTACCACTGTGCCGTTGAGTCATTATTAAATGACACGGAAATTTGGCAAATATAAATCCAACAATATAGTTCATCTGCACTGCCACCAATGTGCAAGAGAATTTGCCATAGGTATCTTTCATAATTACATCAATTATCTCCAAGTATTACACAGTTGAAACATGTTATGAAGCAATCGATTCGTTCTTCATTTGACGGTGACTCAATAAAACAATAATTTATTCGGTAAAAATGAATGGTTGAAAATGCATGAATACCCATGATTCGCATAAATATGGAGGCCATATATGCACATACATTGACCATAATACAATTCCAGACAAGTTTATTTGGCGTTTACTATAATTTCGTGTATGACTGTGTGTTGCAGTTTATATAACTTAATTTTTAGAAACAAAGAAAATGGACACGAGTAGAAGATCGCGAGATAAGCTGCAGATTTCTGACCGTCGGTTATCTAATTAAAACAATAAACGTTGTTACAATTTGGTGAAACGGTTAGGTGATAGTCTCTTTTCCTGTGTGATTTAAAATTTTCATCGAACAAATGTAAGTATGCAGCTGTGACAGCTCTGTAAGACTGGGGAACAAATTGGGACCGATTTGTGACCTCAGTCGCCCCTCCTCAAAGAGAAGTGAAGTGTTGAAAAATATACAGAAATGCTTATATAAAGTGATGTTATTGTGTTTCTATAAAACTTTGATTTCTTGTTGTTGATCTACTATGTTAGTTTTATTCATTTTTTGATTTCTGCCTGGTTTTGTGATGCACCCGGCGATGTGTAAACTTCCCCTGTATGATATAATATTTACAACTGATGAACTCATATCCAATCTCACATTGAAGATTATAATAGAAGCAAATCAAGTAAAACACAAATCGTAAAAAAATGACAACTTGAAGTTGCATATTTTGTCAAATGAAATTTGTATTTGATAAGATGAAAATTCAAATCGGATCATGTTACTTACTCCATAAACAATTTCAATCAATTCAATTTTGCATCGTATCCGATTCCAACGTATACTGTACATTTATACAATTTGAAATAAACATTCTTGTATGATCTCTGGTTTGCTGGGTAGATAAAAGGGAGGACATACAAAGCTACACATTAAAACTTAAGTTGACTACCGATTCGTGTACACAGGAAATTGAGTTGTAAGTACGATAAAATTGTTGTAATAGCCATAGTTAAAAGAATTTGAAATTGATAGAGTGATCCAGACCAATTGACCGACAATTCGTGATACGATCTTGAGATCCAAGGTTCAGCTAAAAATGTAAGTCGCAATTAGCTCAATTTCTCAAAAAAAAAATTAATTAAACGATCATTTTAGCTAAAAGCTTACTCTCACCAAGATACTGGTATTCGGTTTGCTGTTAAGAAGTTGAAGAATCTTCCCCACCACAACATCCTTTAAGATTTTTAGGACGTGGGATTAGGATGGAAGGACATCATGATACGTCGGCGGATCTGTGCAGCATATGCCACCTCCCAGGCACGGAAATGTCCCCTATGACTGTTTGTGATGAATGTAGACAGTGGGAACATTTTAGTTGTGCGGGTGTGAGCGAATCCGCCCAAGTTCGCCCTTACAACTGCAAACACTGCCAGAAATCGCAGTCCAACAAAGCACATAGTCGCATTCTGAGATCACGTACCAGAGATAATAAGTCTACGAAGGAGTCAGAAGGAAAGTCAGCGAACGCGTCGGAAGGGAAATACGTCAAGGTAACTGTGGCCAAATCAACTACTGATACCGTGAGTAAGATACCGTCGCTGCGCAGCTGTAGCACTCGATCGTCCGCTGTGCGGAGACAATTAGAGCTGGCAGAAGAAGAAGCAAGGCTAAAGCAAAAGGAGCTTGAAGAAGAGGAGGAGATTCGTATGCGTGAGCTCGAGTAGGAGCAACGCCAATTAGAGGAGAAGAAGAAGCTCTTGGAAGAAGAATCACGTCTGCGACAACGCAGATTGGAAGCGGAAAAGGCACACTTGGTAAAGCAACAGTTCCTTCGTAGGGAGTCGCTCGAGAAAAAGAACGAGATTGTTCTGCAGATATCGGAACGAGGCAGCGTCGTGAGCTCCATACCAAACTCGCGCGATAAAGTGTCCGATTGGTTGAATACCCAATCCTCTTGTGGGAAGACCGGAGAGAAGGCAGCGAAGACTCAATGTACCCCTCATGCCACACTGGTCCCTCCGGCCCCAAAAGAGTCGCAAATCAAGCAAAGAAATCCGGCAATGGAGGCGATGCCGAACCAGAACGTACAATATCGATATGCCGCACGTGTTACGAAGGGTGTAGATTTGGTACAGCAAACGGATCTGTTCGTTGCTGATCTAAACCCTGAAAGGCCACTTCATCTGCAGTCAGCTGTTCAAACATCACCTGGACAACGCACTTTTCAATCGAAAGGAATCCCCTCGGTTACGATCAGAGAACCATTCTTTCGATACGTGTCGAGCTCAGAACCAGTTCGTCGAGAAAATCCACCTCCCGTCGAATCGTTTTCATGCCGTCCGCTTCCGACCCGTGATATGTGTTCACAACGCGTTATTTTCTCTGAACCGTCCATTCACCAAAACCCCAGTCGTTGGAATCTCCCATTCCGACATCAATCTTCTCCTATAGTGGATCGTCCGCCTATGGGAAATGTTTCGGATTCACGTTATCCTCGAGACGACAGTCCACGTCCCGACGGTAATACTTGCGGTCCAACGCTTCATAATCATGAGCCAGCAAGAAGCTGCAATCCTTTGATGTACCGGGATAACCCAGAGACTCTGAGCTCCCAGCAAATCGCCGCCCGACAGGTAGTCGGAAGGGATTTACCAACATTCAGTGGCAACCCAACAGATTGGCCGATGTTCATAAGCAGTTTTGAACAATCGACAATTTCCTGTGGGTACTCCAACGCCGAAAATCTCGTTCGTCTACAACGGTGTCTCACCGGACATGCACGGGACGCGGTAGACTCCTGCTGCCAGCTAGCGTACCACACGTAATTGACACTCTGCGGACGCTCTATGGACGGCCGGAACTATTAATCAGGTCAATGCTCGAGAATATTAGAAAGACACCGGGGCCTAGATACGATAGGCCAGAATCCATACTTCAATTTGGTTTAGCCGTTCAAAACTTTGTGGACCACCTTCAGGCAGCGCAACAGAGTGAACATCTTTCGAATCCAATGCTCATGCATCATGGTGGAAAAGTTACCGGGGCCAATGAAGATGGAATGGGCGGCTTTCAAGAGTCATCATATCCCTTCAACGGTATTGACATTTGGGGAGTTTATGTCAAAATTGATTACTGCGGCCAGCCAGGTTATCAAAAGACTCCAAGGAATGAAAAGTTGCGAGTTAAGGAGAAAACCATGGTTGTTCAAACACACTCATTCGGTGGTTCTTCTGTGACCAAACAAGTAACGTCGACGGGAAATTCGCGCAAAGCAGCTCGAACATGCGGATCTTGTGGTCAAGAAGGACACAAAATAGTCGAATGCACGAAATTTAAGCAGCTGAGTTTAGAGGAACGGTGGAAATTAGTTCAAGAAAATGGATTATGCAGGACATGTTTAAACAATCATGGAAAATGGCCGTGTAAGTCGTGGCAGGGATGTGGTTATGAAGGATGTCGTCTCAAGCACCACACACTCCTTCATTCTCCTCCTTCACCGCCGTCAACTTCACATTCTGTGAACGTTTCATCCAGTCAACTTTCTTCTGGTGAGGAACAAACGTTATTCCGCGTGCTGCCCGTTGTCCTATATGGAAGAGAGAAAAGCGTAACTATATTTGCTTTCGTCGATGAAGGTTCCCAGATCACTATGTTGGAAGAAAAGGTCGCTAAGGAACTTGGCGTTGCAGGCCCTAAGAAACCGCTCACTTTACAGTGGACTGGGAATGTGAAACGCGACGAGACGAAGTCTCAAGAAATCTATCTGGAGATAGCGGGGAAAAACAGTAGCATCCGTTATAATCTGCGTCAGGCTCGCACGGTGAGTTGTCTGGTTCTGCCTGCTCAGCGGCTGAACTACGGAGAAATGAGCGCGCGTTTTCCGCATCTAAAAGGTCTTCCCATCGAGGACTACAATCAAATTCAACCGAAACTGTTAATTGGTTTGGACAATCTTCGCCTAGTTGTCCCATTGAAGCTACGTGAAGGAGGGTTGTACAACCCCATTGCCACAAAGTGTCGTCTTGGCTGGGGAATTTACGGTAGTTCACCAAATCAGTCAGCACCAAGAGCTCTGGTTAATTTCCACACTGCTGCAGCGAAAAGTCAAGACGATTTGCTCAATGATCAGCTGCGAGATTACTTTACACTTGATGATTGTGATGTCTCCGCTGCTGGTAAAATATTGGACAAAAGAGCAAAGCAGCTGCTTGCTGGGACAACTCGACGGACAACTGGTGGATTTAAAACCGGTCTGCTATGGAAAGAAGAGAACCCAGATTTCCCTAATACCTACACCCAAAATAAATCGGATGGCGGATTTCCCTCCTAGCGTATTAGGTGCTAAATCCACCTATTGATGGTAAGATTCGCCTCCTAAGCGTAGACGGGCAAACCCGTCAATTGAAATCGAGCACATCGGACTTAAAAATTCGAGCAATCTATATGTTTACGCCCGACCCACACAATTGCACAACCAATCCGAAGCCGAATGATGGCATCGGAAACGCACACTTAGGCAAACGGTCACGCGGCAAATGGATGGTGGACATGTCAGAAGAATGGAATGAATATTGCAATATGAAACGCTTTATATATTGCTTTTGTCACTACCCCCATCAAGCTGTCGATAGGTGCGTGGAAATATCACTGGTTTGTGAATCGGGAGATCCTTGGATCGATTCCGAATTAGCGCGAGCGTTTATTTTGTTTTTATTTTTTGGCAAATTTATGAAATTCAACCCGATTTCTTGTGGCGAATTATCATAATCAGGGCAGGCAATCGTCAGATTCGTCACAGTGCGATGACGAAATAAAAAAAGACATCGTCATCCAGTATAATAACTCTGGCAGGTCGTCGTCTCGTCATCGACGAAAGAATGCACGACGAACGTCAATCCAAAATCGTCAACGAACCACTTTTTCTTCATTCCGTTCGCTCCTCTTTCTCAAACGAAGGAGGCGTTTATTGTATATTCGCTTGCTATGCACAAAACGGCGAATGCCATCCCAGAATTGCTTGTGTTGGCGATTCAACCCGCACTCCTCAGGCTTCAACAATAGCTCTGTTGGTAAGCGCGTAATGTTAACGATCTAGAGGTCATTTGTTCAATTCCGGACACGTTTTGTTTTATTTTGTTTTTGTTTTATTTTTTCAAAGAAGGCTCATAATCTATCGACGCCACGGTTAATATTTTTAGTCCACTCAGAGCTCCCGAATGAAGATTCGACCGTAACGAAGGAAGCTTCTTTGTTCGTCATGACGCCGAGCCTTTGTGGCGGATAACTGCAGCAAATCGTCATCCAACGCTGGTTGAGTTACGATGACGATTCTTTTTTTAGTTTCGTCGACGACTTTTTCCATTTGACGGTGACGATTACCTGCCCTGATCATAATAGATTCCGGTCCCTGTATTTAGATAATCATTTTGCTTGAGTGACTATCGAAATAAGGTACCGTGTGACAAATGGGTAAAGGAAATCGTATAGAGAGGGTTCTTAAAAAAATAAAATGAATAAGATCTACTATATTTTTCAGATTGTTTCCTACTAAATCTATGCTATATTTAAATTTAATGTTTGTGCCAAAGTTCAAGGTATATATTGAAAATTTTGGAAACTAGTGGGACAAGTGAAAATATTGTCGTTTTAAATGACTGAACTGAAACTTAAAAAATAACAGTCAGATCTGTGATTTCAAATGGCCTCATTTGTTAGTGTATGAATACACAAAAAATCACACATAAATAAAAAACATTTTGTTCTTTTTAAAACAATTTTCTTGAGTAAAGTTATTTATTTAGCAACAATTTTACTTTTATTAAAAGTAATAACATCATCGAAAATCAAACACCATTCTATTTTACCGATTTTCTACTACTCATTTTATATAAAGTTAAGTTATCTCTTTTCTAAATAATGTATTTATTGCCTTTATCGAGTGGATTTAACCCGGTCAAAAGTGTCAACATTCTTGTACCTACTGAATAAGTCATTATTTGAACTTAGTATCCAAACTCATGCGTCATCCGTTGAAGCCATTCAGAACATTACGATGTACATTTTTTTTTTTAATTTCTTTATTAGTATCATTCCAAACATTACATTCATTTCTTATATCATCCTAATTTGGTAAAACAAATTTAAGATTTTATTAACATTTTGTTAACAACATACTACATCTTCCTGGGCTCTTCACCCGAAAGGCTTTGGGGTTTTACATATTTCGACATGTTGAATCCAACAAAAATAGTCAGGTTGAAAACCCCGTGTAACACCATCGTGACCTTCCCTTGTTAGCTACCCCATATACCCGATTGCCCCAAGGCTCCGCCACAAGAAATTTGACACCAAAATATGAAAAACAAAAAAAAACATATCAATTACTGGATTCGAAACAGCAATCTTTGGATCCCTAAACTTTAACCCACACCACACGCCTATCATAGTTTCTCATGAAGTTCTCTACATCACATAAAATGGAACCATCTTGTCACGGAGGACAACCTGCAAGAGGAGCAAAATACAACACCCGTTGGACAGCCAAGTGCGAGAAGGGGTGAGATGATATGTTCTATAAATATATTTAAAGTACCAACGCGGTGCTGCGGGAATTTCTTACTTATGCCAGAGTCAAAATCTATATGTTTGTATATCTATATTATCGGCAATAACTTATACATTTGCAGTGGAAATAGAATTTCATGCCGTGCGTGTTGGTTTGGGTAATATATTAGGGAGAAACAAATAAACACACTTGACTATAACAGTCGGGCGCTTTATAAGCAGAATTTTATCCTTGGCGTTTGCTGATTGATTTACTTTTCATTTATTTACATTTTGGTCTCCTATTAGTCGCATGGTTGGGGACGGTATGAGACTCCTCGAAGTAGGAGACCCAGGGTTTGTGGGATTCGATTCATTTGACGATGTAATATTGTAATCAAACATCTAAGTGTGCATACAGCAAACTGGATTACCGTAATTCTTTCGCAATATTAGAAGTGGAACAATTATCACGACATGTATGTTTTATGTATCTTTTAACAATTACTTATCAAAATAGAGGCCGTTGATAAACCATGTGATCATTAAGCGGGGAGGGGGTATCTAGCCAAAGACCACGGTCCACCCATTTGTGTTTCAAAGAAAATTCCACCATCAACTAAACCTGAAAGGTTTCATTAGCAGTCGGATGGTTTAAATTTAAAAAAAAGTTTTAAAATTCAGAAGTTTGTCACACTATAATCTCACATTTCGCTTAATAATAGCAAACCAATTCATAAATATCTCTTCTCCCATTTTTCAAATTTCTGTTTCATTCATGAACAAATGAAACACAGAGTTCTGTTTGATCTTTCGACCTTGACGCTTGCTTTTGCCGGAGCGAGCGACGAGGGCAGGATCAAACATGTCGCGCGTCGGTCTCGTAAGTGAAAAAGTGGCGTGATCGGGGAGTTCGGTTGGAGTAAGTGAAAAAGTGCCGCGATCGGTTAGTTCTGTTTGATCTTTCGACCTTGACGCTTGCTTTTGCCGGAGCGAGCGACGAGGGCAGGATCAAACATGTCGCGCGTCGATCTCGTAAGTGAAAAAGTGGCGTGATCGGGGAGTTCGGTTGGAGTAAGTTAAAAAGTGCCGCGATCGGTTCGTTCATTTTGATCTTTCGACGACTTTGACGCTTGCTCCTGGGCAGTGCGTCAGGAAAGCCCGAGCTGTCGTCCGTGTTTTTTTTCGGGTCGCGCGCCTATTTTTTTTTTTTTTCTGAGTGCTAGCCGAGCAAACGAGTGAAGCTGAAAGTGGATTGTGGCTGCTCAGTCAAGGATAACGGATCAATTGGTGAGCTCGTTTCATGCTACTATTTCTAATCTATAAAATATGTATGACTGCACATATAATCGTTACAATGGTGGGATGTAAATATGATGTTTCAACAAACTATGGATGGTTCGTCACTGTGAGTATCGACACAAACTCTGATTCATGATTTATTTATGTTTATCATTTTTTTTTTTTCAGAACACCCCTTATATACCTTTATTTTTGTAATTAAAAAAACTTTGAATGGTTCGACACTACAAGTGTAGACTTGCGAAAGGTTCACTTTATTCAACAAACTTTGGATGGTTCGCCACTGTAAGTGTCGGCATAAGAATAAGAGTGTTCTATGATGTCCCAACCAATTGAGTCTTTTGTTTCTTTTCATATGAGTAAAATATAATAACACATGCTTTCGTACTGACAGCTGTAGGAATGTTACATTTAGGTATTTGTTCAACAAACTTTGAATGGTTCGTCACCTCAAGTGTCGGCATAATTTTCCTCTACATAGAAATTATATGAACAATTATATTTACGTATAAGCATGTATATATCTCACAAATCATTGTTTATCATGGTCTAATCGCTTATCAAAGTGAATCCTTTGACCCAACGATCCTCCCCATTAACAAACATCCCTCCCAGTAACCTTTGTGGAGATGCAGAGGCAAACACGGTCTCCAAATAGCAAAGGTTACACACTAACATTCCTTCCCTCAATCCCACCTGACTGCAAGGACGTGGCCGGCGCCTTGTATAAATAGAGGCACTGAATTATGCACACTGAAGAAGATTATGGCCAATCCCAGCTGAACTTCTAGTTGATTCTTTGTGTATTTTCACTGACTTCGGTCAATCACGGAATAGCAACCATTGATATGTGTAGTCAGTCTAAGCTAAGCTAAGCATTCATGAACAAATGAAACACATGATCATTGGGCGAGCGGGGGTTTATTCGTCAAAACCACACAAAAGCACGAGGGGGGAGGAGGTAACTGAAAAGTCAGGAAAAATGTTCACGTGGTTTATGGACGACCCCTAAGAAAGATATGGGGATTGGAATTTCAAACTTTTTTTAAATTTTAAACCGCTCTTATTAGCAGTCATTTACATTTACCGTTATATATATATATATATTTTTGTAAAGAAGATACAATAGTACCTAACTGGAATTTACAGAAATTACAATATGGTTTAATTATCGCACTCAACATTTTACACCAAAGCCAGATTTTCTATATTTTTGGAATTGATATACATAAATAATAATTCTCAAAAAACTTATGTGCACAACATAATCGCAAAATAATGGTGAACGCGTCACGAAATGATTTCTTATACCCTGAAGTGGATTTTTTGGTGTTGGTGTTCGTTCAGTGGTTTGCCAAGCCGCATAACTAAATAAAACTCGTAAAGATCTTTTCCAAACAATATTTTTTTCTACATCCCAGAAAATAGGGTGTCTTTGAGCTTGTTGTGATATACATATTTGAAAATAGTAAATAGGCAAAGAATGTTCGCATTTAATAATAAAGGGAACGCTCATAGAACATTCCGCCGTGAATCAAGCTCTGTCCCAGTTGGAACGAAACACTTGAAGAAAATTACTTAGTAAAAGAAGGGAAAATTTTGAATTTTGAAAGTGTACATCAAAAACATTATCGAAAGAATGGAAAATTGATTAAAATAATGTTTTTCAACATATCTCGAATAGATATCATGTGTTTGTTATAAAATTATTTATATAGAAACATTAGCAGGTTCTAAAGTAATGATCATTCTAAATGCGTTGCTTGCAAGAATTGATACATCAGTAATATATAAAAATGTTTATGTATTAGCTTTACTAAATTTTATCTAAGTGTAAAAGTCACGTAGGAAATTGATTGAAGTGAAATTATGAAATCTAATTAAGGAAGATTGGATTGAACAAATGTGTAGTGAAAATAAATCACTTTGTTCAGCAGAGTGTGATACTACAGCCTTGACAATCGAAAAAGTGTCACGCTGTCGGCCGGAAGGTGAAAAATTTGATGCAATTGATTTTGCTCAACACGTGTGTTTCCAAGGAAACTGACTGTGATGACTTGTCGGCTTACTAGGAGAATTTAATATTTTGTTTAAATGCTATGGCCTGCTATGATACGTACATGGTATATGAAACCTTGTGAAGACAAAACTTCTAAGAAGAAAGAGTGTGGTATGATCAGTTTACATATTTGATGTGAACAGAAAATGTTCATTTTTGTCTAATGCGTTGCATTATTTAGTCTACCGTTAACGGGTAATTAAGTTTTTGCTTATGAAAACTTAGAGTTTGTATGTGTTTGATCGAAGACACATTCAGGTAAGATAATAAAACATTCATGTGTCATTCATGTTGCCCCCAAATTTAGTTTCTGCTGCATAAGAATTGATGCAGTGTTGCAGTTTTGGTGAGAAATTTCAAAATACTTTTTTTTGTTCAATGTGATGATTTTGTGGGTTTTTATACACATTTATCTGAATTCACAGCATAATAGGAGAGGGATCAGATTTAAATTTCTTTTCGTTTCAGAGAGCGAGTAAGGGCGCTTAAGCCAAGGCTCTAGAGTCAGGACATACGGGGGAAATACCAGTGTCCCATCCCATGAAAAGGAACACGGCGATGAAGTGTGCATTAACTTTCTTAGCTACGCCACTTCCAACGATTTTACCTTTCCCTCTTAATGAAACGGTTGGTACGGTTGTCCCCATTTCTTCACTTATAAAATTGAAAAATGTTCGTTCACCATGTTATTCATTCGTGAATAATCTGATGGTCGTAAATCTTTCAATTATCCTAAAACCCAAGCCTGCACAGTGGGCCTGGCCATTTTAATGTTTGTGTCATATTGTATACGATATGCTGAATGTCGACAAGAAAATACTGGAATCATTTCCAGTATTTCCAGGATGCTCTTCAATATTGGTTGTGCAAGCGCTTAGATAGATAGATAGATAGATAGATAGATAGATAGATAGATAGATAGATAGCTTTACAAAATTTTATCTTATGACCTATTTTTAAAAGAAGGCAAAATTTATTATTAAAACATTAGGTTATTGGACGTCAAATATTATTGTGACATAATAAAACGAAAGAACATAAAAAAAATGCGTTCAGAATCATCGGAGTAACTGCAGTAATCGATTTCTCTTTTCGTTGATAACTTGAGCAGATCAATGTTATCGATTGTTGCTTTTATATTGATTGGAAACAAAAAACAATATCTAAAAAAAATATAGCTCGAAAGAACAGCCTATGCATAAAAGAAGGCGAAATTCATTTTAATTTTAAATCTTCAGTTTTTATATTTATGATTACATTTTATTTCGAAATGTTTGAAGGAAGGGTAAATTTGTGCTAAATATTTTATTTATTGATATATTAAAATCTTCAGTGCAAAAAATTATTCCAATAACGAAACTCAATAAGGTTTGTTCATAAATTTTGTAACGCGAAAAATTGTCATTTTGGACACCCACCCACCCCCTCGTAACGCTTTTTGTATGAATATTATAAAATTTTTGTATGACCTGTAACAACTTACTGACCCCCACCCATCCCCTCAAGCGTTGTGTGAAATTAGCGAATGAGCCCAAAGAAGAATAAATATTTGAAAGAAAGGATTTCTGGATAAGTAATGAAATAGTTTTGCAAATAACTTTCCCAATATGTTTTAGTTTATTCAAGAGCATATCATTGTTGCATTAAGTGCCTTTTTTAAATCAACTGACTCTAAAATAAGCCTGATGTCGTCAGAGAGATTCAATAAAAACGTAAAAACGAATATCATCTTGAGACGTCCTTGGTTTCAGACTCATTATGCCAAACGACTTTATGTCAAATGATTATTATGCCAAATGACCTACCACCAGATCAACTCTATATTTACTTATAATAATAATGCTCAACATATTGTCGATTTAAAGTCATGCTTTAGAGCATTCATGATGTCAAAACTATGTATCATTGCTTGACAGTTATCGAATGAGTGCAATAAAACTTATTTTAATCTGCATTTTATTATGCATATAAAAATAAACAAACATTGTTTGAAAATGTATTGGAAAATATGAAGCTGGTGCGGTCCCATATTGAAAAATAAAGGCATACCAGTCTCCATATGAACTTTTAATTTAAATTTCAGCTGCAAAACGTGAATTGTGTTCAAGTTTATTAATTTTTGCGGATCATTAGAAGCAAAATTAGTTAGCTATGCGGTTGTGTTAAATATGTCAGGAAGAAATGTAAGGGGTCGTCCATAGTGGTTTCTGCGCTCGTGTACATACACGGTACATGTCACCAATACTACTTAAAAATTGCTGGTGGAAAACATAAACAAAGATCTGCTGTTCCCAGCAAAATCAAATGGCAATATTTTCAACCAGCAAATTTGCGCATGTGTTCGCGACACCATTCGGCGAGAGCTCAATAAATGACGTAGCTATTTAGGGGAAAGAGCGATCTTTACGGGGCCCATATAGCCGTAGCGGTAAACGCGCAGATATTCAGCAAGACCAAGCTGAGGGTCGTGGGTTCGAATCCCACCGGTCGAGGATCTTTTCGGGTTGGAAATTTTCTCGACTTCCCAGAGCATAGAGTATCTTCGTTCCTGCCACACGATATACGCAAGCAAAAATGGTCATTGGCACAGTAAGCTCTCAGTTAATAACTGTGGAAGTGCTCATAAGAACACTCAGATGCAAGCTGAGATGCAGGCTCTGTCATCTGTTTTGTTTGACTTATAAACTTGGTTTATAAAATGATGATTCAGCTTCAAAATATTCATCACTTTTAGATTTTCTTGATAAATGCAATCAAACAGATTTTTCAAAGCTTTAAATGGTTATGTAAATATTATATTATATTCGAGTCCTAATTGATAAATTTATAAATAAACAAAATCAAAGTTTAATAAATAAATTAAAAATCAATGCTTTAACTACTTGGAGTACATTGTTTTCTCATTTGTTAACAAGTCATAAAGTCAGCCGTTTTCAAGACAATAAAATATGCTCTTTGCGGCAAATATTACATGAAACAAGATATTTATACCGTGTATTATGCATTCAATGTTGCAGGAGATCTCCACTCAATCAACTCATCGATTTGTTTTGATGTATCAATGCTCTTGATGGAATAGCCTGAATATTAATGAGGACAACAGATTCGAGTGATATCGAAATTTCCCTATCATTCAATTTTATTGATAACTTGGTAATTTGATAATTTATTATTATTTAACTGTTTCATTATAGGTTGTGTAGGTTTATTTTATTATAATAATGAAGTTCAGCTCAAATATTAATAGAGATAAATAATTTGTATAATAATCGCTAAAATTTTCTAAACATTCCAAATATATCAAGTGTAATCTTTTCTATATCTGGCCACTGATTGCCAAATGGATTTGAATTTGGATAATAATTCATTTCGAATTAATATATTTTATTGTTCATTTTCATTGAAATCTATTTCCTAACAAAGAATAATTTAAAAAAAAACAATCCTCTAATGATGAAATTTCTGTTCTAACTAAAAATAAACTAGAAATATATTGTACCCTAACTCAACAATAACGAGCTTCATCAATCCAATCAATTTTTTTTCACATTTTCTATAGTAAACTTATTTGTCTTAGTAACAACAGCAAAAGTAATACAATTTAGCCTATATGAAACTAGATACTAAAATTATGTAACAGGAACTGTGTTTATTTGAAACTGTTTTCCAAATAACTTTCGAGCGCTACTGTATATCATACTGTTAGATTAGATTATCCTTACATTTTAGTCAGTAATTAATATCAAATTTTGTATTGAACTTCTGAATTCTAATTTTTTGTTTCAATCCAATCACTGAGGAAAATTAATAAAAAATATGAAGGGGGGCCTTCCTTAGCCGAGTGGTTAGAGTCCGCGGCTACAAAGCAAAGCCATGCTGAAGGTGTCTGGGTTCGATTCCCGGTCGGTACAGGATCTTTTCGTAAAGGAAATTTTCTCGACTTCCCTGGGCATAGAGTATCATCGTACCTGCCACACGATATACGAATGCGAAAATGGCAACTTTGGCATAGAAAGCTCTCAGTTAATAACTGTGGAAGTGCTCATAAGAACACTAAGCTGAGAAGCAGGCTCTGTCCCAGTGAGGACGTCAATGCCAAGAAGAAGAAGAAGAGGGTGCTTGATATGCTACGTATTTTCCAAGGGGAAGTATCAGCATTTGTGACGAAACGGTACGAGAGGGGAGGGAGGTGTAAAAAATCAGTGAAAAATGCTACGTTATTTATGCTGCCCATAAAAGCATAACTGTCCCATATGAAATTGCTATCGAACGAGAAATCTATAGATGAAGTTAAATATATTGTCGTCAAAAAAAACACCAATTCAGCGTCGACAATGCCAAAATAAATACCCAGCAGAACATCATCGTGTTCAATACTTAGCGCTCTGATGTATTTTGAGTAGTTTCTTACGGAAATATAATTATAAGAGCATGAAAATGAAGAAAGTTCTCTTTTGCCTTTATTTTATTGCAAGGCAACAGAAATAAAGCCATATCAGGCTCACCGCCAGCTCAGAACGATGAGCAAAATTTTGGTCAATTCCAAATACTCATAACTTTATGAAGAATGGATGAAATTCAATGCATCTGGAAGTAGTCAGCGGCAAATTTGGTGTTGTTTCAGGAACTTTCTTGGCCCTGCATATTGGCTACCTGACACCAAAGATGTTCCGGATTCTCCGAGGTCATGTCCAAATGGCCTTTTTCTGTCGCTTGTAATTTGTGCGGAGTGAAGTTGTATGAGTGTTTACAATTTTCCTAGAGACTAGAACTAATAGGAAGTTGAATACTGGCAAACGCATTTAAATTTGTTGCAAATCTTCAGAAATATAATCATTTACGTAGAACTGGTTCCAGAAAATATGATCAGTCATGTTTCTATTTCCTATCATGTATTGTATATACTATCCGGAGCTATATCCTAATGACCTTTAATGCTCAAGAATACATCATTCAATCATCAGCAATCATCCAAAATGAAACCCAGTTTTTTCGTTCAATTTTAAAAAAAATCTTCATGAAAATCTATCATTGCATTTCAGATTGCAAGTGCAATGCAATGATAGATTTTCATGAACATTGCTTCAAATTTGAGCAAAAAAAAACTGATTTGATGAACAGTAGGTTTTATATGCCTTGGAAGATGTGGAGTATTTTCAAAATCACAAATGTAGTAATCACTCTATAGTAGATTCCAGGGGCTCCTATATATGTGGCCAATTCGGAAATGATCACATCCCCCGGGGAACTGGGAACCTGCTATACAGTGATCTGGTAGCCGATGCCCATGGGTTTCCGTATGCTAAAAATCTTTACAATAAACCAAAATATCCTGAATAATGAGGAAAGACTAGGATGAGCAAGATTCTATCTATCTGTTCACAATTGAATTTTGATTAAATAAATACTAAAACAAAGCATGATTTGGAATACATAGACTTTTTTATAGCTTAAAAAAACCCTAACTCATTTGTTAGTTCTTCTTCATATTCTTCAGTACAATACAATCTCCGGAAATAAAAGGAATTGCTTCTGTACTCATTCTATGGGTTCTTCGTGTATGATATGGTTCGGGTTCCATACTAGGTGGCAGTATCTCAGAATTGGTCTTACATATGTAATATGCAATATTTCAATAGTATAAGGGTTATGCGAATTGTTGCTGAACCTCTTAATGGAGCCAAGCTTACTGTTTGCTTGTTTAATAATGAAATTCCAATGTTCTACAAAAGTGAGTTTTGAGTCTATTATCTATGATCCCTTACAACTTTCAATCTGCATTACATGATAGCCTAAAAATACTTCAATTGGAGCTGTTACATGTTTTCAAGAGATTTTGGCAATTCCGCGATAGTTCCGTATGTCAGATTTTGAGATTATGAGTTTTTTCAAGCTTTTGGGAATTTTCCATTATTTAGAAACATGTCGAAAAGGCGTTTTAGGGGAACGGTAAGCTCTTCTGAACGATTCTTGAAGAACACGGGTGCAATTCCATCCGGTCCTGCTCATTTAAATGCGTCCAGGTTATTTAGTGCTGTGAGTTTCTTTTTGTGATAGTTTTTCAATCTGAGAGTTTTCTTTGCCAATCAACTGTTTCCACATTTTTATAACGAGTGGTGTGAAAGCAAGAAAATGTTCAACCCGAGTAGATCCTCGTCCGGACTTATATGTATTCTTACCACCTTCACCATGGTCTGGATGAAGATATGTGCTTCGCTCGCAACAGCTATTTCAGCTCCATTGTTTATGCAATTTCAATTATTTGATTGATAACGAATTAATCATGCAAATGAAATACGGTAAATTAGCTTTCGTAAAGATTTAACGTATTCAACCCAAGACTAGCTGATCACATCGACATTGCCGCCAGAAGCGGTTCTGCTTTGTGTTCAGTAAAGGGCGCGGTTTTGGGTCATTTTAAAATATTCAGTAAGACTACTGTTCTTATGTTAAATATATAGGATATTGTACATTACAAAATGGAATGAATTGAATGTATAATTGATGCTAAGTTTCAATCAAAATTTGCTTGCGATAAATCTGTATCGCAGATAATTTTTACTAAAGAATAATTATACTTTTTGTAGGCTGATCTATATAGAGACTGTTATGCCTTTATTTTTCAATATGGGACAGCACTAGTTTGAAATTTTTTCGCAATGTTTTCGAACAAACTGATCAATTTTATGTGTGCATATGAAAATATACATACAAATATGCGTAGCCCGTCAAAAAAAATTTTTTTGGAGGAAATCCATATGGGACAGTTATGCTTTTATGGGCAGTATGGATGGCCCCTAATAGAAAATTATAAACATTTGCATGCATAGCATAGCATAGACTGACTGTACATGTCAATGGTTGCTACTCCGTGATTGATCGGAACTGGTAATAATTGCACTGTGATCCAAATGAATAAGGGATGGGAGTTTCCGCTTACTCTCGGAGTGCAATTTTAGCAGATCTAATATTATTGATCAATAACGGCGCCGGCCAAGTCCTTACAGTCAGTTGGGATGGGGAAGGAATGTTAGGGTGTAATGATTGTTGCTTCTAGAGACCGAGAATACCTCTGCATCTCCACAATCACCACGGGAAGGGTGTTTATTAATGGAGAAGGAAAAGATCTGGGAGTCACCTTTGGTCGGTGATGCGATCCATGGATAAGGAGGAAAATACGGTTAATACTTAAAGCTAGTTTTTAGTTTTGTCTCAAAAAGTTTTTGGTAGAAGATTGGAAATAAATGTCAACATCTGTAATGTCGAACCATTCAAAAGAAATTTTTATTAATGACGAAAAGAGAAACATATATGCGTATATTTTAAATTATATGAAACAGGAATAATGCCGACACTTGTAGTGAAGAACCATACATAGTTTGTTTGAAAATTACATAAAAGTATTACTGAACATTTATGCCTCAAGAAGAAAAGTCTTTGGTAGAAGTTTCAAAATAAACGTCGACATTCATAATGTCGAACAATTCAAAAAATATTTTAAGTAATGTCAAAAAGTTTCTATGTTTATTAGAACTGTATAAAACAGGCATAATGCCGACACTTGTAGTGACGAACCATACAAAGTTTGATTGAATAGTACAAAAAAGTAACGTTTACATGAAAAAATGTGTTATCATAAGCATGAAACGAGCTCACCAGTTGGTAATCCATCCTCGACTGAACACGAATATCTTTTCGCACTCACACAGCGCGAACAGCAAAACTTCTCGGCGCCCCAAAAACAAACCGTCTTGCTTGGGCTTTCCAAAACACGCGAACCAAAAACCAAACTTCCGGCGTCCCGAAAACGAAGCGTCTTGCGTGGGCTTTCCAAAACACTGCCCAGCAAAACCCACGAACCGAAAACCAAACTCCCGGCGTCCCGAAAACAAAGCGTTTTGCTTGGGCTTTCCAAAACACTGCCCAGCAAAACCCGCGAACAGAAAACCGCACTCCCGGCGTCCTGAAAACGAAGCGTCTTGCTTGGGCTTTCCAAAACACTGCACAGCAAAACCCGCGAACCGAAATCCAAACTCCCGGCGTCTCGAAAACGAAGCGTCTTGCTTGGGCTTTCCAAAACACTGCCCAGCAAAACCCGCGAACCGAAATCCAAACTCCCGGCGTCCCGAAAACGAAGCGTCTTGCTTGGGCTTTCCAAAACACTGCCCAGCAAAACCCGCGAACCGAAATCCAAACTCCCGGCGTCTCGAAAACGAAGCGTATTGCTTGGGCTTTCCAAAACACTCAGAAAATTATAAACATTTGCATGAGAGAAAAACTTCAAAGTTTGAGCGCTATTTTCTCAGTGCCTACTTTTTTCAATATGGGCCTTTATGGGCAGCATAAGTTGTTCTTAGAAAAACTTTCTTATCGAAAATGTCTCCATCATGAAATTTTGTCCTGAATAACTTATTCCTATCACAATTCATAGATAGTCATAATTAAAAATGATAAAAAAAAGATTATTGCGTTATATAAAAATGAAATTTTGTTTTCATATTTTTCATGATAAAAAAAATCAGTATATATGTTCTCTTGACTTCTCCTACTACAATCTCCCCACTAAACGTTTTGTTCTAAAATCAACATATCGATGCCATAATTCTTAAAACAAATTGCTTGCAAAAACTCATAGCCAATTTGCAGAAGTTGTTCTTGAGTCAAAATGATCGATTCATCTATAGAAAACTCTTTTACTTTTATACTAAAACCATGGTTAAAATTTAATCCCATATATGGGGCACGGTTTCTTATAATCGGCTCATTCTGGGTAGCATTCATCAGCATTGGATCGATATTTTTTTATCAATGTGAAAGTAGAACCGTGATCTTGTTTTCTTTGAATAGCACCAGCAAAAGATTCCACAGAGTTTTATGTTTTAAAGACTATTCATTTTATAAAGAGGACACCTTGTTTATGCTATATCTTTTTTATCATGTATATAAAATCCCAGAGTTTTCTGTCTGCCAGTAACGCTTTAAGGTTTCATTGAGCAGCATACAACAGCAATTTAAGAGCACAACAACAGTCAAATTAAGAGCACTGCAAAAGTCCATTTGAATGTTACAACATTACAATAGGGTCCTAAAGCCTTGTCCCAATTTTAGTGCCAAACGCTTACGTTCAGGCCAAAAACACATGTTTACTCAATTTTTTAATGTTTTTCATTTGTTTAAGTACAAAAAACATTTTTTTATGTTTTTATAGATTTTGTCACACTCCTTGATTTGAACTCAAATTTTGGGTGTATTTTGTTTTCTGTGTCCCTTCCGAAATGTCAGATAGGAACAACCCCAGTGTTAAAACTAAAACCCCTGTGATATTTTTGTCGACTAAGCGAACGTCAAACATGATCTCAAGTGTCAAGGTTCATTTATGGATCTAATTTTGAAATTAAAGTTTTAATATGATATATCCGTTATTTGAGCGAGAAAAATTGCAAAAGTAGTTGCAGTAATATCCTTCGTGTTATTAAATGAAAACAAGATTTCATTAACCATTTTAGGACCCTAATGCAAATTGTGGAGCACTATAACAGCTATTGCACAGGGTGTTCTAGAGTTTTCCGGAGCTTTGTCCTTCCTAATTCGTATAAAACTCACGATCTTTTTATCATTGTAGTTTTCCGGTTTTATGAACTTGGACGGTAATCAAAATGTAAACAAACCAACTATATACTGTTCGACCGCACTTAAATTCCGATGCAAGTTGAAAATGTGATTCATTACGGGTTTCGTCATTTCAATATAAGGTTCAAAAACAAATAAGATATATGCAAAGGAAAGATAAACATGATTTGGGCCGAATATTCTAGTTTTTTTTTATTTACACAACCTTCTTGAGTCTATGTTCCATGGTTCGATATCGACTTATGAAGGCAAAATACAAATATTTTTTATGGTAACTATAATGGTCCCCTAAAAGAGCTTTCCAAAGCATTCCTGTTCGATGACTCGATATATTCATTAGTCGATAGTCCCCTAATTACAATTCGATTCGTTTTAAATCGTTGACGATCGCCATCGCAGCACAAAGATCTATACAGAAATTGTAGCCCTGGTTAATCGGGATTCAATAGAATATTCTAGAATTTTCAGTCAGATTCTTCTCTCTAGCTTCTGGAACTTTTGAAATATTTCACAACAGCATTTAAGGCTGTAATTATTTCAGATCAGAATAACGGCACTTAACAATGGAGTATGGTTAGAGCATAAATTTGGGCGATTTTGCGTTCATAAATATCATGCGTGTCTCAGCTTATTATTCATACACCAATGGCATATTTATCAACAGAGAAATTTCTCTGTCCATGTTATCATTTTGCAATTGAACATAAACATTATTAATCTTTGAAAGAGGTTTTTGCTTGAAAATTCTTATAGAACGTGACTAGCCACGCTGGGTTAGCTAGTTTATCAATGAAATCATAATCGGTTTTCTGTGCATCGTAATACTATTTTTTTCCTCTTATATGGAAATATAAGATCTTACAAAGAAGAACAAAGAAGTTTCGACAAAAACTTCCTAGAAAAGATGTTCTTCAAACTTAAACAATATTTTTCACATACCAAAAATCCGAATTTTTATGAATGAATTGTGTTTTGGTATACTCAACTATTATACTTGGCTCCAGACCTACCAATCTTTGACCATTCTAAACATTGTTCCTTATTCGTGTGAATTATAATTATTTTCATGGCTTTTTTGTTATAACACCATCGTGCAATAATATAATAGTCGAACGATACTGTATACAGAAAACCGATTACGATTCTATTGATATATTATAAAGATATAGCATGCACAAGGTGTCCACTTTATAAAATGAACAGTCCTTAAGTAAGTTCTACAATAGAGAATGTGGCTACTCTGGTAGGTGATAAATTATTATGAATATCCATTAAACTTGTTCAACATACGATGATTAACGCTTTACAGGAGACTTGACTGTATATCTTTATTTTGCTGGGGATAACACATGTTCACATGTTTATCAATAGCATGAGCAATCATGCATATGAAGCGTAAAACCAAATCGACTTTGGTTACACATCATTTCAGTAGCAAGTTTGGAGCGTAGATAAATAGTGTGCTAGTCGATCCGATGATTATGGTTCGAATCTGGTTTGCACCCTTTCGGTTTTTTGCGAAATTTCCATACTTCCAATACATGCACTTAAAAGAGGCATATGTGTGGAAGTTTTATTTTTTAATACAAGTGTTGGTGATGCACGCACATGAAAAATAAATACACATGCGACATCGACCAGGATCGATTCATGGTCATGAGCGTGAGAACTAAATACTACACCACAGCACTAAACCCGCTTGTTAGTATGCGTGGTGCAAAAAGCATATCAAGTTGTACTTCCCCATTTGTACCGTAAAAACTGCTCGACTCGATGACCGCATTATCTGCCTATCAATAGACGCTCAAAAACGTCATGTCGCTCAGAAGAACACTTTTCCGCCATCAATAGACGCAGAAAACGCCTATAATGACGGTTCCAACTTTTGGGTGTACCCTATGGCAGTCCGGCGGATGAAGTCTTTGGAGAGGAAGCTGCGTTCTAATTCGTCCCTGATGCAGAGAGTACAACAGCAAATAAATTAATTTGAAAGGAAAGGTTATATACGCAAAGCCAGCGAAGCAGAAATCTCCTCCGTAGATACGCGGAAAACCTGCACCCAAAAGTTGAAACCGTCATTATAGGCGTTTTCTGCGTCTATTGATGGCGGAAAAGTGTTCTTCTGAGCGACATGACGTTTTTGAGCGTCTATTGATAGGCAGATAATCCGGTCATTGAGTCGAGCAGTTTTTACGGTACAAATGGGGAAGTACAACTTCATATGCTTTTGGCACCACGCATACCAACAAGCGGGTTTAGTGCTGTGGTATAGTATTTGGTTCTCACGCTCATGACCATGGATCGATCCTGGTTGATGTCGCATGTGTATTTTTTTTTCATGTGCGTGCATCACCAACACATGTATTAAAAAATAAAACTTCCACACATATGCCTCTTTTAAGTGCATGTATTGGAAGAATGGCAATACGCAAAAAACCGAGAGGGGGCAAACCAGATTCGAACCATAATCATCGGATCAACTAGCACACTATGTATCTACGCTCCAAACTTACTCCTGAAATGAACTGCAACCAAAGTCGATGTGGTTTTACGTTTCATATGCATGATTGCTCATGCTGTTGATAAACATGTGAACATGTGTTATCCCCAGCAAAATAAAGATATACAGTCAAGTCTCCTTTAAAGCGTTAATCATCGTATGTTGAACAAGTTTAATGTATATTCATAATAATTTATCACCTACCAGAGTAGCCACATTCTCTATTGTAGAACTTATTTAAGGACTGTTCATTTTATAAAGTGGACACCTTGTGCATGCTATATCTTTATAATATATCAATAGAATCGTAATCGGTTTTCTGTATACAGTATCGTTAGACTATTATATTATTGCACGATGGTGTTATAACAAAAAAGCCATCGAAATAATTATAATTCACACGAATAAGGAACAATGTTTAGAATGGTCAAAGATTGGTAGGTCTGGAGCCAAGTATAATAGTTGAGTATACCAAAACACAATTCATTCATAAAAATTCGGATTTTTGGTATGTGAAAAATATTGTTTAAGTTTGAAGAACATCTTTTCTAGGAAGTTTTTGTCGAAACTTCTTTGTAAGATCTTATATTTCCATATAAGAGGAAAATAATAGTATTACGATGCACAGAAAACCGATTATGATTTCATTGATAAACTAGCTAACCCAGCGTGGCTAGTCACGTTCCATAAGAATTTTCAAGCAAAAACCTCTTTCAAAGATTAATAATGTTTATGTTCAATTGCAAAATGATAACATGGACAGAGAAATTTCTCTGTTGATTAATATTCCATTGGTGTATGAATAATAAGCTGAGACACGCATGATATTTATGAACGCAAAATCGCCCAAATTTATGCTCTAACCATACTCCATTGTTATAGTGCCGTTATCCTGATCTGAAATAATTACAGCCTTAAATGCTGTTGTGAAATGTTTCAAAAGTTCCAGAAGCTTCTATAAATTAGAGAGAAGAATCTGA
The DNA here is from genome assembly GCF_002204515.2 of Aedes aegypti. Lineage (NCBI taxonomy): Eukaryota > Metazoa > Arthropoda > Insecta > Diptera > Culicidae > Aedes > Aedes aegypti. The sequence continues at coordinate 168,715,441 of NC_035107.1, forward strand.
CTGAAAATTCTTGAATATTCTATTGAATCACGATTAACCAGTGCTACAATTTCTGTATAGATCTTTGTGCTGCGATGGCGATCGTCAACGATATACAACGAATCGAATTGTAATTAGGGGACTATCGACTAATGAATATATCGAGTCATCGAACAGGAATGCTTTGGAAAGCTCTTTTAGGGGACCATTATAGTTACCATAAAAAAATATTTTTATTTTGCCTTCATAAGTCGATATCGAACCATGGAACATCGACTCAAGAAGGTTGTGTAAATAAAAAAAAACTAGAATATTCGGCCCACAATCATGTTTATCTTTCCTTTGCAAATATCTTATTTGTTTTTGAACCTTATATTGAAATGACGAAACCCGTAATGAATCACATTTTCAACTTGCATCGGAATTTAAGTGCGGTCGAACAGCATAAAGTTGGTTTGTTTACATTTTGATTACCGTCCAAGTTCATAAAACCGGAAAACTACAATGATAAAAAGATCGTGACTTTTATACAAATTAGGAAGGACAAAGCTCCGGAAAACTCTAGAACACCCTGTGCAATAGCTGTTATAGTGCTCCACAATTTGCAATAGGGTCCTAAAATGGTTAATTAAATCTTGTTTTCATTTAATAACACGAAGGATATTACTGCAACTACTTTTGCAATTTTTCTCGCTCAAATAACGGATATATCATATTAAAACTTTAATTTCAAAATTGGATCCATAAATGAACCTTGACACTTGAGACCATGTTTGACGTTCGCTTAGTCGACAAAAATATCACAGGGGTTTTAGTTTTAACATTGGGGTTGTTGCTATCTGACATTTCGGAAGGGACACGGAAAACAAAATACACCCGAAATTTGAGTTCAAATCAAGTTTTTGGCCTGAACGTAAGCGTTTGGCACTAAAATTGGGACAGGGCTTTAGGACCCTATTGTAATGTTGTTACATTCAAATGGACTTTTGCAGTGCTCTTAATTTGACTGTTGTTGTGCTCTTAAATTGCTGTTGTATGCTGCTCAATGAAACCTTTCAAAGCGTTACTGACAGACAGAAAACTCTGGGATTTTATATACATGATAAAAAAGATATAGCATAAACAAGGTGTCCTCTTTATAAAATGAATAGTCTTTAAAACATGAAAACTCTGTGGAATCTTTTGCTGGTGCTATTCAAAGAAAACAAGATCACGGTTCTACTTTCACATTGATAAAAAAATATCGATCCAATGCTGATGAATGCTACCCAGAATGAGCCGATTATAAGAAACCGTGCCCCATATATGGGATTAAATTTTAACCATGGTTTTAGTATAATAGTAAAAGAGTTTTCTATAGATGAATCGATCATTTTGACTCAAGAACAACCTCTGCAAATTGGCTATTAGTTTTTGCAAGCAATTTATTTTAAGAATTATGGCACCGATATGTTGATTTTAGAACAGAACTTTCAGTGGGGAGATTGTAGTAAACCGTTTGGAGAAGTCAAGAGAACATATATACTGATTTTTTTTTATCATGAAAAATATGAAAACAAAATTTCATTTTTATATAACGCAATAATCTTTTTTTTATCATTTTTAATTATGACTATCTATGAATTGTGATAGGAATAAGTTATTCAGGACAAAATTTCATGATGGAGACATTTTCGATAAGAAAGTTTTTCTAAGAACAACTTATGCTGCCCATAAAGGCCCATATTGAAAAAAGTAGGCACTGAGAAAATAGCGCTCGAACTTTGAAGTTTTTCTTTCATACAAATGTTTATAATTTTCTATTGGGGGCCGTCCATAAATAACGTAGCATTTTTCACTGATTTTTTACACCCCCCTTCCCTCTCGTACCGTTTCGTCACAAATGCTGATACTTCCCCTTGGAAAATACGTAGCATATCAAGCACCCCCTTCTTCTTCTTCTTCTTCTTCTTCTTCTTCTTCTTGGCATTGACGTCCTCACTGGGACAGAGCCTGCTTCTCAGCTTAGTGTGCTTATGAGCACTTCCACAGTTATTAACTGAGAGCTTTCTATGCCAAAGTTGCCATTTTCGCATTCGTATATCGTGTGGCAGGTACGATGATACTCTATGCCCAGGGAAGTCGAGAAAATTTCCAACCCGAAAAGATCCTGGACCGACCGGGAATCGAACCCAGACACCTTCAGCATGGCTTTGCTTTGTAGCCGCGGACTCTAACCACTCGGCTAAGGAAGGCCCCCCCCTTTGCATTTTTTATTAATTTTCCTCAGTGATTGGGTTGAAACAAAAAATTAGAATTCAGAAGTTCAATACAAAATTTGATATTAATTACTGACTAAAATGTAAGGATAATCTAATCTAACAGTATGATATACAGTAGCGCTCGAAAGTAATTTGGAAAACAGTTTCAAATAAACGCAGTTCCTGTTACATAATTTTGGTATCTAGTTTCATATAGGCTAAATTGTATTACTTTTGCTGTTGTCACCAAGCCAAACAAGTTTACTATAGAAAATGTGAAAAAAAATGATTGGATTGATGAAGCTCGTTATTGTTGAGTTAGGGTACAATATATTTTTAGTTTATTTTTAGTTAGAACAAAAATTTCGTTATTAAAGGATTGTTTTTTTTTAAATTATTCTTTGTTAGGAAATAGATTTCAATGAAAATGAACAATACAATATATTAATTCGAAATGAATTATTATCCAAATTCAAATCCATTTGACAATCAGTGGCCAGATATAGAAAAGATTACACTTGATATATTTGGAATGTTTAGAAAATTTTAGCGATTATTATACAAATTATTTATCTCTATAAATATTTCAGCTGAACTTCATTATCTTTCTTCATAATAAAATAAACCTACACAACCTATAATGAAACAGTTAAATAATAAAAAATTATGAAATTACCAAGTTATCAATAAAATTGAATGATAGGGCAATTTCGATATCACTCGAATCTGTTGTCCTCATTAATATTCAGGCTATTCCATCAAGAGCATTGATACTTCAAAACAAATCGATGAGTTGATTGAGTGAGATCTCCTGCAACATTGAATGCATAATACACGGTATAAATATCTTGTTTCATGTAATATTTGCCGAAAAGAGCATATTTTATTGTCTTGAAAACGGCTGACTTTATGACTTGTTAACAAATGAGAAAACAATGTACTCCAAGTAGTTAAAGCATTGATTTTTATTTTATTTATTAAACTTTGATTTTGTTTATTTATAAATTTATCAATTAAGACACGAATATAATATAATATTTACATAACCATTTAAAGCTTTGAAAAATCTGTTTGATTGCATTTATCAAGAAAATCTAAAATTTCTCAGATTTCTTTTCAATCTTGATGAATGTTTTGAAGCTGAATCATCATTTTATAAACCAAGTTTATAAGTCAAACAAAACAGAGGACAGAGCCTGCATCTCAGCTTGCATCTGAGTGTTCTTATGAGCACTTCCACAGTTATTAACTGAAAGCTTACTGTGCCAATGACCATTTTTGCTTGCGTATATCGTGTGGCAGGAACGAAGATACTCTATGCTCTGGGAAGTCGAGAAAATTTCCAACCCGAAAAGATCCTCGACCGGTGGGATTCGAACCCACGACCCTCAGCTTGATCATGCTGAATAGCTCCGCGTTTACCACTACGGCTATATGGGCCCCGTAAAGATCCCCCTCCCCCCTAAATAGCTACGTCATTTATGGATGACCCCTTACATTTCTTCCTGACATATTTAACACAACCGCATAGCTTACTAATTTTGCTTCTAATGATCAGCAAAAAATAATAAACTTGAACACAATTCACGTTTGCAGCTGAAATTTAAATTAAAAGTTCATATGGAGACTGATATGCCTTTATTTTTCAATATGGGACTGCACCAACTTCATATTTTCCAATACATTTTCAAACAATGTGTGTTTATTTTTATATGCATAATAAAATGCAGATTAAAATAAGTTTTGTTGCACTCATTCGATAACTGTCAAGCAATGATACATAGTTTTGACATCATGAATGCTCTAAAGCATGACTTTAAATCGACAATATGTTGAGCATTATTATTATAAGTAAATTTTCTGGGATGTAGAAAAAATTCACGAGTTTTATATAGTTATGCGGCTTGGCAAACCTCTGAACGAACACCAACACCAAAAAATCCACTTAAGGGTTGAAGAAATCATTTCGTGACGCGTTCACCATTATTTTGCGATTATGTTGTGCACATAAGTTTTTTGAGAATTATTATTTATGTATATCAATTCCAAAAATATGGAAAATCTGGCTTTGGTGTAAAATGTTGAGTGCGATAATTAAACCTTATTGTAATTTCTTTAAATTCCAGTTAGGTACTATTGCATCTTCTTTACAAAAATATATATATATATAACGGTAAATGTAAATGACTGCTAATAAGAGCGGTTTAAAATTTAAAAAAAGTTTGAAATTCCAATCCCCATATCTTTCTTAGGGGTCGTCCATAAACCACGTGAACATTTTTCCTGACTTTTCAGTCACCTCCTCCCCCCTCGTGCTTTTGTGTGGTTTTGACGAATAACCCCCCGCTCGCCCAATGATCATGTGTTTCATTTGTTCATGAATGAAACAGAAATTTGAAAAATGGGAGAAGAGATATTTATGAATTGGTTTGCTATTATTAAGCGAAATGTGAGATTATAGTGTGACAAACTTCTGCAAAAATCCCTAACAAAATTAGCTCAAAAAAGATTTGTTTCTACTGCAGTGTTCCTTATTATTGTTTGAGGAATTAGTTTTCACTTAGAGATAATTTTGTATTAACATTACAGTACTAACATGTGGGGAACATTTTTTTTTTTTCAAATTTTGTCATAGTAATTTCAATAGAAATCTTAATCGTCTTCTAATCGTTGTTGGTAAAGAAGATATGAAATATTGAATTTTAATACTTTTTTTTAATTTGAACCATCCGACTGCTAATGAAACCTTTCAGGTTTAGTTGATGGTGGAATTTTCTTTGAAACACAAATGGGTGGACCGTGGTCTTTGGCTAGATACCCCCTCCCCGCTAAACATAGTTTATCAACGGCCTCTATTTTGATAAGTAATTGTTAAAAGAATTACGGTAATCCAGTTTGCTGTATGCACACTTAGATTTTTGATTACAATATTACATCGTCAAATGAATCGAATCCCACAAACCCTGGGTCTCCTACTTCGAGGAGTCTCATACCGTCCCCAACCATGCGACTAATAGGAGACCAAAATGTAAATAAATGAAAAGTAAATCAATCAGCAAACGTCAACGATAAAATTCTGCTTATAAAGCGCCCGACTGTTATAGTCAAGTGTGTTTATTTGTTTCTCCCTAATATATTACCCAATCCAACACGCACGGCATGAAATTCTATTTCCACTGCAAATGTATAAGTCATTGCCGATAATAAAGATATACAAACATATAGATTTTGACTCTGGTATAAGTAAGAAATTCCCGCAGCACCGCGTTGGTACTTTAAATATATTTATAGAACATATCATCTCACCCCTTCTCGCACTTGGCTGTCCAACGGGTGTTGTATTTTGCTCCTCTTGCAGGTTGTCCTCCGTGACAAGATGGTTCCATGTTGTGTGATGTAGAGAACTGTATACATGAGAAATTGTGATAGGCGAGTGGTTTGGGTATATGTTTAAGGATCCGAAGATTGCGGTTTCGAATCCAGTTACTGTTATAATTTTTTTGTATTTCATATTTTGGTGTCTAAGGCAAATTTCTTGTGGCGGAGCCTTGGAGCAATCGGGTATATGGGGTAGCTAACAAGGGAAGGTCACGATGTGTTACACGGGGTTTTCAACCGGACTATTTTTGTTGGATTCAACATGTCGAAATATGTGAAACCCCAAAGCCTTTCGGGTGAAGAGCCAGGGAGATGTAGTATGTTGTTAACAAAATGTTAATAAAATCTTAAATTTGTTTTACCAAATTAGGATGATAGTGTTGTCTAACACAGATCACCTAGATATAAGAAATGAATGTAATGTTTGGAATGATACTAATAAAAAAATTAAAAAAAAAAACATGTACATCGTAATGTTCTGAATGGCTTCAACGGATGACGCATGAATTTGGATACTAGGTTCAAATAATGACTTATTCAGTAGGTACAAGAATGTTAACACTTTTGACCGGGTTAAATCCGCTCGATAAAGGCAATAAACACATTACTTAGAAAAGAGATAACTTAACTTTATATAAAATGAGTAGTAGAAAATCGGTAAAATAGAATGGTGTTTGATTTTCGATGATGTTATTACTTTCAATAAAAGTAACATTGTTGCTAAATAAATAACTTTACTCAAGAAAATTGTTTTAACAAGAATAAAATGTTTATTATTTATGTGTGATTTTTTGTGTATTCATACACTAACAAATGAGGCCATTTGAAATCACAGATCTGACTTTTTTTTTTTAGTTTCAGTTCAGTCATTTAAAACAACAATATTTTCACTTGTCTCACTAGTTTCCAAAATTTTCAATATTTACCTTGAACTTTGGCACAAACATTAAATTTAAATATAGCATAGATTTAGTAGGAAACAATCTGAAAAATATAGTGGATCTTATTCATTTTATATTTTTTAAGAACCTTCTCTATACGATTTCCTTTACCCATTTGTCACACGGTACCTTATTTCGATAGTCACTCAAGCAAAATGATTATCTAAATACAGGGACCGGAATCTATTATGATAATCAGGGCAGGCAATCGTCAGATTCGTCACAGTGCGATGACGAAATAAAAAAAGACATCGTCATCCAGTATAATAACTCTGGCAGGTCGTCGTCTCGTCATCGACGAAAGAATGCACGACGAACGTCAATCCAAAATCGTCAACGAACCACTTTTTCTTCATTCCGTTCGCTCCTCTTTCTCAAACGAAGGAGGCGTTTATTGTATATTCGCTTGCTATGCACAAAACGGCGAATGCCATCCCAGAATTGCTTGTGTTGGCGATTCAACCCGCACTCCTCAGGCTTCAACAATAGCTCTGTTGGTAAGCGCGTAATGTTAACGATCTAGAGGTCATTTGTTCAATTCCGGACACGTTTTGTTTTATTTTGTTTTTGTTTTATTTTTTCAAAGAAGGCTCATAATCTATCGACGCCACGGTTAATATTTTTAGTCCACTCAGAGCTCCCGAATGAAGATTCGACCGTAACGAAGGAAGCTTCTTTGTTCGTCATGACGCCGAGCCTTTGTGGCGGATAACTGCAGCAAATCGTCATCCAACGCTGGTTGAGTTACGATGACGATTCTTTTTTTAGTTTCGTCGACGACTTTTTCCATTTGACGGTGACGATTACCTGCCCTGATGATAATTCGCCACAAGAAATCGGGTTGAATTTCATAAATATGCCTGAAGAACCAAAAAATAAAAACAAAATATATATTCGCGCTTATTCAGATTCGATCCAAGGACCTCCCGATTCATAAACCAGTACTGACTCCACGAACCTATCGACGGCTTGATGGAAGAAGTGACAAAAGCAATATATAAAGCGTTTTATATTGCAATATTCATTCCATTCCTCTGACATGTCCACCATCCATTTGCCGCGTGACCATTTGCCTAAGTGTGCGTTTCCGATGCCATCATTCGGCTTCGGATTGGTTGTGCTATTGTGTGGGTCGGGCGTAAACATTTAGATTGCTCGAATTTTCAAGTCCAATGTGCTCGATTTCAATTGACGGGTTTGCCCGTCTACGCTTAGGAGGCGAATCTTACCATCAATAGGTGGATTTAGCACCTAATACGCTAGGAGGGAAATCCGCCATCCGAATTATTTTGGGTGTGGTTCCTTCCCCTTGGAGTTGTCATCAATCCGAAGAAACCAGAAAAGATCAGGCTCATCTGGGATGCTGCAGCGAAAGTAAACGGAGTTTCATTCAACTCTTACCTGCTAAAGGGCCCCGACCTGCTAACTCCCTTGCCCAAAGTGCTCAGTGGTTTTCGTCTGTTCCCTGTTGCTGTCTCGGGCGACATAAGGGAGATGTTTCTTCAAATTAAATTGCAAGAACGAGACCGAAGGGCGCAGATGTTTGTCTTCCGTAGTAATCCTGATGAACCATTGCAAACCTACGTTATCAACGTCACTATGTTCGGATCCACTTGTTCACCGTCATCAGCCCAATATGTGAAGAATCTGAACGCTGAAGAGTTTGCCCAGGAGTACCCACGAGCTGCTATTGCCATCAAGGACCACCACTACGTTGATGACTACCTCGACAGCTTTAAATCAATCGACGAAGCTGTTGACGTAGTCAACGAAGTAAAATATGTCCACTCTAAGGCAGGGTTTGAAATCCGAAACTTCCTTTCCAATGAAGAAGTTGTGCTGCGAAAAATAGGAGAATCTGAACGAGAATTATCGAAGGATCTGGCACTTGCCCGCGCGGAAATAACCGAATCTGTTCTCGGCATGAAATGGGTGCCAAATGACGACGTTTTCACCTATACCTTTGCGATGCGAAATGATTTGCAGCCAATTCTCGATGAGCACCATACACCAACGAAACGAGAAGTTCTGAAGGTGATAATGAGTTTGTTCGACCCCTTAGGCTTTGTATCGTTCTTCCTCGTGCATGGTAAAGTGCTAATGCAGGATGTATGGGCCGCTGGGATTAATTGGGACGAACAAATCAACGATGAATTGTGTCTGCGATGGCGCCGATGGATCCAGTAATTCCCACAGCTAGACACATTGCGAATCCCGCGATGTTACTTTAGTACACCTTTCCCCACAAGCATTGATCGACTAGAGATTCACGTACTTGTCGATGCTTGTGACGCTGCTTACGCATGCGTAGCCTATTTCCGCATTGAAACTAAAAGTGGTATACAGGTGGCGCTCATTTGTTCCAAAACTAAAGTAGCTCCACTTAAGGTTGTGTCAATCCCCCGATTGGAATTGAAAGCTGCAGTTCTAGGAACCCGTCTTCTCGAATCTATTCAAGGCTACCACACGTATCCAATTAGCAGGAGAGTTATCTGGAGTGATTCCAGCACTGTATTAGCCTGGATACGGTCGGAACATCGGCGGTACAACAAGTTTGTAGCAGTACGTATTGGCGAAATTCTCACAACAACCAATGCCCGGGAGTGGAAGTGGGTCCCATCTAAGCAGAACGTAGCTGATATTGGCACGAAGTGGAAAAACGGGCCTGATTTCTCACCTGCTAATCCATGGTTTTTTGGCCCTTCATTTCTTCATCAGCCAGAAGAAAACTGGCCTCAACAAACTCCGAGTACAACTACGATAGAAGAACTTCGAGAGAGTCACACTCACATGACTGTTTCACCGTTTATCGATACTACAAAATTTAGCTCTTGGTCTCGACTACATCGCGCAATGGCATTTGTGCTTCGATTCGTGGACAATATACGCCTCAAACAAAAAGGATCGATGCTAAGCTTAGGTGCACTTCATCAGGATGAGTTAAAGCGAGCCGAGGAAGCCCTCTGGAAAATGGCACAAGCTGAAGCCTTTCCTGAAGAGATAGCCGTCCTTTCTACAACGCAAGGGTCTTCAGAAGCTCATCACGGGCGTATTACTAAGTCAAGTACGATTTACAAAACCTGGCCATATCTTGACCAAAGAGGAGTACTTCGAATGCGTGGCCGAATTGGTGCTGCTCCCTTTGCGCCGTTTGAAGCGAAGTACCCTGCCATCCTTCCAAGGCAACATTTTATGACGTTTCTGATAGCAGACTGGTATCACCGTCTTTATCGCCATGCTAACCGTGAGACCGTCGCAAATGAAATGCGTCAACGATTTGAGATCTCAAAACTACGCTCTTTGATTGAAAAGGTGTCTAAGAAATGTATGATGTTTCGATGAAGAAATGCCAAGCCAAGCCCCCCTGTTATGGCACCACTTCCTATAGCCCGACTTCAGCCGTTTATCCGTCCTTTCACTTACGTCGGACTTGACTATTTCGGACCTGTACTGGTAAAAGTCGGTCGTAGTCAGGTAAAAAGATGGATAGCTTTATTCACGTGTCTTACTATCCGTGCTGTGCATTTAGAGGTCGTTCACAGTCTATCCACCCAATCATGTATTATGGCTGTACGTCGCTTCATCGCCCGCCGCGGCTCCCCAGCTGAGTTCTATACGGACAATGGTACTTGCTTTCAGGGTGCCAGTAGGGAATTGGTACGAGAACAAGTTCTAGCCAGAAACGACGCTCTAGCTACCGTTTTCACGAACGCCAATACAAAATGGCGTTTCATCCCGCCAGCAGCCCCACATATGGGAGGAGCATGGGAACGATTGGTCCGATCGGTAAAAGTAGCGGTAGGAGCTATTACTGATGCCCCTCGCAGACCAGATGACGAGACTCTAGAGACGATTATGCTGGAAGCCGAATCGATGATCAATACTTGACCGCTCACGTACATCCCTCTCGAATCAGCGGACCAAGAGGCACTGACTTCCAACCACTTTTTGTTGGGGTCTTCCAATGGACACAAAATTCAACCAGACGGTGTACTCGAAGGACAGACGGCTCTGCGAAATAGCTGGAAGCTAGCACAGGCCATCACCAGTGGATTTTGGACTAGATGGATCAAGGAGTATCTTCCCGTAATTACACGAAGAGGAAAGTGGGTCGAAGAAGCGCGGGACTTAGTTGTCGGAAATCTGGTCCTTATAGTTGGCGGATCAACAAGGGACCAGTGGATTCGAGGCCGCGTAGAGGAAGTCATTCCTGGACGGGATGGAAGAGTTCGTCAAGCAGTCGTTCGGACAGCTTCAGGGATTCTACGACGACAAGCTGCAAAACTAGCGTTGCTCGACGTTACGGAGAGTAGTAAACCCGACCAGAGAGTTCCAGAGAACCAGGAAGTTCACCAGGGTTTACGGGAGGGGGGATGTTACGACGAGACCCCCCGTTGCAGCTCAACTGTGGCGTAGAGATCTAGACAGGCCAACAATAGTACCAATCGCAGTCTTGCTGTCACTGATGCGAGGAAACGTCTGTTGAACAATGCCCAGTTATAAACCAACAACAATGATCATGCATTTTTTTTAAGTTCATATCGATTGCCTAATACCATTCTTATAGATAATAATTAAAGCTTAATAGTTATTATTCGTGCGCTTAAACTACATCTATCTGTGCCTAAAGTTGAATTAGTGACCAGTCACAAACGAATTTGAAATAGATAAAAGGGAGGACATACAAAGCTACACATTAAAACTTAAGTTGACTACCGATTCGTGTACACAGGAAATTGAGTTGTAAGTACGATAAAATTGTTGTAATAGCCATAGTTAAAAGAATTTGAAATTGATAGAGATATCCAGACCAATTGACCGACAATTCGTGATACGATCTTGAGATCCAAGGTTCAGCTAAAAATGTAAGTCGCAATTAGCTCAATTTCTCCAAAAAATATTAATTAAACGATCATTTTAGCTCAAAGCTTACTCTCACCAAGATACTGGTATTCGGTTTGCTGTTAAGAAGTTGAAGAATCTTCCCCACCACAACAGTATCTATATGAACTTTCAACCCGCATAACTGCTGCAAAATGTGGATTGTGCTCATCTTTGTATTTTTTGCTGATCAATAGAAGCAAAATGAGTTATCTGTGCGGTAGTGCTAAAAATATATAGCATGCAGAAATGTACTAGAAAATTATAAACATTTGTATGAAAAGACAAACTTGAAACTTTGAGCGCTATTTTCTCAATACCTACTAATTCCATATGGGACAGTTATGCTTTTATGGGCAGTATGGTGGGAGGGCGAAATCCGTACAGGCTCAAAATTCGTACACTTCATACAAATAGCAGGCGTTTTGTATGGAGTGGACGGATTTAGATTCATTTCTTAGGTGCACGGATTTCGATTTCACACGGTATTTAAAATCGTTCTTCAGCGTTCTTCACAGGCAAACAGGCAACTACATCTCAGTTCTGGGACCCAAAATTTACTATTTTTAGAGCTCTACGTTCATAATTATTGTTGGAGTAATGGCTGCTTATGATCTCATGAGAGATTTTGTCTTCTTATAAAAACTGACTTTTTTCACGAGTGATGTTGTTTCAATGATTAGTGTTTAGCTTCAAAGTTACTGTAATTTATCGGAAATTTTTCCTTCTTCGGAACATATGTTGTTATTTCAAATAATATCATTACATTGATTATTGATATTTCTCATATTATAAAATTTGAATAACTTTTTTAATTCAGCAGAGCTTAATCTAACACTTTTCGTTTTTCCCAAGACAGTGTTGTACCCAAAAAGTAGAAGGGAGGTGGACGTTTGATTTTTTTTTCCTGATTTGATACATGGTACTGTAAAATGGCGTTACATCCTGGGGGTGCGAACTGGATATCAACAAGCAGCCAGGCTGCCGTCAAGCTAAAATTTTCATCAAAATTATCCGAGTATGCCTAGGAGTGTGGGGCCATTACTTCGTCACGCTAAAATATACTATACATTTTATGTGACACAAACACTAACAACTGTTGAAAAAACGGTTGCTTGATCTTATTGATGCGTAAGTTTGGGGCCCAGATAGCCGTAGCGGTAAACGCGCAGCTATTCAATTCAAGGAAATTTTCTCGATTCCCAGGGCAAAGAGTATCTTCGTACCTGCTACACGGATATACATATGCAAAAATGGTCAATCGGCAAAGAAAGCTCTCAGTTAATAACTGTGGAAGTGCTCATAAGAACACTAATCTGAGAAGCAGGCTTTGTCCCAGTAGGGACGTAACGCCAGAAAAAAAAACGTAAGTTTTTCAGAACTTTAGTGAAATATATTTTTAACTAACATACAGTCAGAAACTATCTGCTTCAACTGATTATCTCATGAGCTGAATTCTCATGAGAAAAAAATTCCTACCATTTCCGGATGATTAATCCTTAAGAACATCAAGAATGAAAACGCGACACAAAGTGAAAATTATATAGGGATGACATATGTTTTAAATAGTAAAATGCTTAATGAAAAATGGCACAGTCGAAAAGTTTTCGTAAAAAAAATTCGTCTCATGTGAACTCATTTGGCCTATGTTACCCTTCTGGCCTAATGATCCATTTGGCCTAACGTGTTTTAGCCTAATGGACTTCGGTCAAACATACCCAGTACCGGGCAAACGATGAAACGGAATACTGCAAACTCCTTTAAAAAGGCACAATATACATGTGTTTTTCAGATTGTGCCTATCAGTCAGCATAGAAATAATGTAAACTTTTCCCTTCCTATTTCGAAGAGTTGTTGAATGGTATGTTAAATTCTACTGAAAGTGAGTGCTGGTTGGTTTCCATTGTTTTGACTGAAATAGACGCACTATGGGCGGTTTCCATACAGACTGGCGGCCAAAAATATTTTTCCCATCTCATGTCGTATTTATGAGTTTTGTGATACCGTTAAGTCACCAGTCACCGTGCGGCCTCCATTCACCGTGCATATATACAATTCTTACAGAATATTCATACAATTTTCACAAATTATTCTAAAACTTCTTCACAAATAAGATAAAACTGATGAAATGAAGTAGTTTTTGTCACAAAGCATTTTGAAAAACCTAGTTTTTGCAGTCAAAATCATGTGAATTCTGTTTGATAATGAGATTTTTATCAGTAGTTTTAGATTTTTCCCTGAATTATGATATAATTGCACGCTACGTAGTGCTATTCTAGTACGCTTAAAATTATTTGGAAAAGTTATAGAATTTTTTGAAGTGCAAATTTTTCTTAAATGCACGGTGAATGGTAGCATGACGGTACAAATTTGATGTTTTATTTTCAAAAACAAGTTTTCGAGACTTATTATAGCGAAATAATAAGTTTTGTTACCAGTGCTGGGAATGGTAATAGTAGTAGGCTTGACTTTTCGCGAAAATCACGTGGCTCTCCCAGTACAGTAGTTCAAAAACGTGAATCTCATCAAGTAGCCTCTGTTGGGTGCACGAATTTTCTAAATCATGAGTGTTATTGAAGGCTCTAAATGCGGGAAATGCAACGGGAAATAGAACATTTTTCTACAGTAATTTCGGGTTGCCCTTAGCAACGGGTGTTTTGCAATTTTCAAGACATTTGCCTACAGCAGCGATGGGCGTGAGTTTCACTGGCTTCGCTGACTGTGATTGGCTTTATTTGGCTACTGTAGAGTGAGTTTCAGATTTTTTCCCAACCCTGTTTGTTACTTATGATGCATATTAGCCATTTATGCGATTAACGATGTGAAAACCATTTTAAATTTTAGAACTTACATAGAAATGATGATATGAATGATTTAGCGATATTCATTTATTCTCTGAATTCCTTTTTAGCTGTTTCTAATATAAAATGGTTAAAAATATTGGGAAAATTCAAAAAGCTCTAAATTTAAAAAGTGCAAATTTGTGCATCTAAATTGTTCACGATCCTCTAGTGTACAACTTGGGACAAAAAAGTATGGGATGGGTAATGCTTCGATATAAAACCGAATATATTTTTTTCAGTGCACTCCTCGCATTTTTCCGACCTAAAGTACGAATTTTTATTTCATTTTATTTTTCAAAGATTGCTTTTTGAATAAACTTCCGGACAGTGTATAAGGATATGTACAAAATATTACGATTATGCAGTATATTGTATTCAATGTGTACCTTGTGTTTGCACTGAATTTTTCATGTTTTTTAGAATCTCTAACTTTGACATATCAATTAAAATATAAAAGATCTTGTCCTGATATTCCAGGAATAACTTAATAGAAGTGTTTACTATGGAATGATGTCCAAGAAAAACCTATCAGAATAAGTCATTTTTTCGATTATTGGCCACCTAATCACCCATAGTGAGACGTAATGCCTCCACTGCCTGCCAGCGTATTTAGGTGTTAATCGTAGTGTTGCTTCTACCTTTCGATCGCCGATCGTTTGTACCCTGCATATCTTATCCCGCAGCACAGAGCTGTTGCGGGATGCCTTGAGTTTCTGATAGAACTTGCTTGGTTTTTGATACCGGCATAGCTCATTGTTGACGTAGGACTACGTCTTTCTTTATACAGGAGTAAAATTAAAATTTCAAAACTAAGAGCGTTACGTTGGCATGAGATATTTTAAACGTTTATAATTTTTGGTTGGCTTAACGAAATTCCTTGATTCGCACCTCAATCGAAGGACAAGGCATCAAATGTTCATTTAGTTTACTTACTGAATCCCACATAGGGCAGGCCCGGATTTGGGGGGTGCCAAGGGGGCAAATGCCCCGGGCCCCCCGATGAAAGGGCCCCCCGAGAAATATTTTGAAATACCGTACATTATTTTTTTTTAGACATTTGGACATATCATTCTAACGTTAAAGTCAACTTTCTAATATTTGATTTTTTTTGCCTAATCACATTTTATGGTTTGGTCAATTTTAATCCTTCAATATATTACAAAAAGTCGTGAATATTTCGCTAAAATCTTCAAAACTCTTCTCTAGTTAGTATTCATAAAATATTTGAATTGAAAATGCGCTTGAAGTTTTTGCAGGTTTTAAAAAAATACGGCTAAACCTGCAAAGCACTGCTCAATTCAAAGAGTTTATCTGGTTCCTATCAAAACTTTAAAATTTAAACATTCTTTCTTTTCTTTTCTTTTTAAATTTAGAAATTTTTTTGTGACTTTTTAAATACTTTTCTATTTTGTTATTTGTTAAATACTTTTCTTTTTTGTTATTTTTAAATACTTTTCTATTTTGTATTCCGTAGTCGAGGAAGTTTTCTTTGAATTCAGTGAAGGATTAGAGTAAATTTTGAATGTAATTAATAAAACATACAGTACTGCCAACAATAAAGTATATGAAAAACAATTTTCATACAAAAATGGTCAAGCTTAGGGAACTGTATAACAGTTTCTAACGAACCGATTGACCTGCAAATTGAACTACATCTCATAAATAAATGGGAAATAAATTAAATTCTATTCAAGAGTTTTGGAAGCTAAAATAGTATTAATACTATTTTAAGTAAAATGACAAAATTTCAAATATTTTTGAAATGTAAACATTTAGCAAAAGGCATGTTTTCTGTTTTCAAAAATATCTAAGTATCAAAATTCTGATATTTTTTGTCAAAATTGATGGAGTTTAAGAACTTAGACACTTTTGCATAGCATATGATGATTTATTCACAAATCTAATTTGAAGTTATTTCCGACATGCAGTTCAAATTTCAGGTCAATCGGCCTTGTGTACTTTATTTTTGCTGGTACTGTCTGTAAATAATATTTTTTTCTGAGAATGCGGCAACCATAGAAAAACTGGAAACTTGTAGTAAATAGAATCAAAGAAGCTTTGGAGAAAACGGCTTTGAAGACTTACTGCAGTTTTTCACTCCATACAAATTATAAAGAAGCCGAAAAACGAGCCAATCTCCTACGAATTATTACCGTAAAACGGGGTAACTTTGATAGTTTTTTTCGTAGAAAACTTCAATATATATGCATGCTGTTTCAAAGAATTACAATTTATATTTTTAAAACAAGTACTGATATCCTAGCTATCGATTGCACTTGATAGATTGCCAAAAGATTTATTCTGAATGGATATATAAATTTTCATATAATCGAAAGTCGGTTTTCTGTTTTGGGGTAGCTTTGATAATGGAGTATAAATCGAACAAGATAGAATAAATTACGGAACATTTATAGGGCGTTGCATACCTATAGGCGTTTAACGCTATATGGAAATTTCTGACTTAGATTACAAAAATGGTCCCAGTTTGTAAAAATAGTTTTCGCTAAGAGATTTGGGACCGAATTCATGTTCTACTATAACTAGGCTATCATGGGTAAGTGACGAACTCATTATGACTTTATCAAATAGTGGTCGTAGAACAGATTGTTTGTAAGCGTTGCAAAAATGCTAAAATCTTGTAAATTTTTAATATTTGCATAAAAATCCTCAAATGCACTTGATTCCAACGAAAATAGCTTTGACATAAAGTGTCATATTAATACTCTTTACTTTTGCATTCATTTTTCTGACAGAAACTTCGTTATTTCGTTTAGTATGTAGGGGGTCTCGCACTATCAAAGTTACCCGCATTATCAAAGTTACCCCGTTTTACGGTATATATTTCACTTTGGACGTATGAATCACCTAAAAACATTATTGGAAAGCTTAAAAACAATCGAATTCAATGTATATAGCTTACAACTGAAAATGACACTTACACTACTTTGAATTTGAATCCCCTTATGTTTGGACCGACCATCTCGTTCAAAACTCAAATTCAATACGATAGTTTGTGGAATCCCAAAACGTGCTGAATTTTGTATAAAGGGGCCCCCTTTACGAGATCTGACCCGGGCCCCCCGAAGCCCAAATCCGGCACTGACATAGGGTAGATGTACCAGTTATGGCCATAGTGGTTCCCTATTTCGCCGTACGTGATAAATTGAATGTCTCCACATTTTGAAAAAAATTGTGTGTTTTAGCAGTAAGATATAGGATACATCTTGTTGTTAAAACATTCAGAAAGATTGAAAATGCGAAAGTCATCGAAATTTTCCATATGGCCATAACTGGTACACTTTCCCTACCTATCCAAATAGTTTAATAACTGTTTAAGAAGAGAACGTTGATTTCAAGCAAATCTTTAAATATAATATAAAGATTTTGTCGAAATTAGTTTCGACAAATGGTAACTCGGACTGAAAGGGTTTTTTTCCGTTTAATTAACTTCCAGAGCAATTTGTAGTTCACGGCTCTTTATTTGGGAGGTTAATAAATTCCTGCATGGAATCGGGACTAGTTTTAGTTATAGGTTTACAATTCAAGTGCTCATGATAGTTTTAGGTATAAATTATAACATTGTGTTAGGAATGGATAGGATAATTACATTTAAGATTCAGTTATTTCATTATAAGGTTTGCATGTAATACAACTTACGTTTAATGCCCGTTTTAATCCGTAGTTTAGGGAATCAGGAGATTATGGAAGTTTGTTCTGATAGCTGTAAGGATTCTTATTTGTAATTTGGAAGAAATTCAATAGTTCGTAATGTCTTACCGGTATCAATTTAGGTGTATGCAAATGCAGGTTATAGGCACTCTGTAGTGGGTTTTGCACAATAGATTTAGGCGCTAGTTTCAAAGAATTCATTAGTTTAAGTTTAGTTTAAGCATGTGCATATTTGGGAAATCCAATTACCTCACTTCGTTCGCACTTAGTTCAAATTATTAGAATATTTTTGTAGGAAAACTATTCAATTTAACTTAAGGTAGGATTAAGTATAATAACGTGGTCCACAAGAACCTTTTTGTTTTCCCTTTACTCACGGTTGTGACAGGCGGTTGCCTGTCACTCCAATCAGTGTAGCCAGAGCAGCAGACGCAGAGCTGATACAGGGGGGGCAAACACAATGGGCGCGCGCTTTCCCTTAGACAGCTCACACCCTCACGTTTATTCCAGTGGATGTTCGTACGGTGGCCGAGCGCACTTCTCCATCTTTGCCTGGATGAACCTCGATAACTTTTCCCTTAGGCCAGCAATTTCGCGGTAATTTTGGGTCGACTATCACAACTAGATCGCCTACGGTTACTGGATCAGTTCGGTTGAACCATTTAGATCGCTTGGTGATTTCTGGAAGATAGTCGCTTAACCAACGCTTCCAAAACCTGTTGGCCAGCATCTGCGAGGCCAAGATATTTTGTCGAAGACCAGCACTGCTATCGTCAATGGTAGAATGTGGCTTGATACCGTTTGATGAACCAAGTATAAAATGGTTCGGTGTCAAAGCGGGAGCGCTGTCATCATCAACCGGGACATAGGTCAGTGGTCACTTCATCGATTGGGTTCGTAGTGGATTGATCGTTTGAAGGTTTCGCTTTACGCTACCTATCAGTCTTTCCCAACTGCTACCCATATGTGGCGCGAGGGGTGGGTTGAAGGACCAAGCAGCGTCTACGATTACAAACTCCTTCATCACTTCGTCTACGTTTACTGTAGCAGCTGCCTCTTTCATCTGACGAGATGCACCGATAAAGTTGGTTCCTATATCGCTGTATATAACGTTGGGTGTACCGCGACGTGAAATGAGGTTGCGGATTGCCATGATGCAGGAGTCAGTGCTCAGAGAGTGTATCACTTCGATATGTATTGCTCGGATTGTTAGACAGGTTGCAAGCATTCCCCATCGTTTTTCTGTTCGCTTTCCAACTGTTACTTCGTATGGTCCGAAAAAATCTATACCCGTGTGTGTGAAGGGTGGTGAGCATGCTGCAAGTCGCGCCAGTGGGAGGTCGGCCATGATTGGTGGACGTAGAGTGGCATGCTAGTTCCTGCATCGTTGGCAATTTTTCCTCACTTTGGCATAAGAAGCGCTGAGGTGTGGGATATTGAATCTTTGTCGAAACTCATTAATGACTGATTCATAGTTCTGGTGGTGGAATTGTTGATGGTAGTGCGTAATTATCAGGTTGGTAGTAGGGTGGTCACGTGGTAAGATTATTGGTTTCTTGGCGTCTTCTGTTGCGTAGTGACAGGCAGCAATCCTGGTTCGCATTCGCATGAGTCCTTGATTATATAGCCAAGGCATCAATTGATATAGGCTACTCTGCTTTGGTACCAGTTGACAACTGTTTGATTTCTGCTGTGCCTTTTCCAAGCAAGCAATCTCTTCGGAGTAACCATCCCGTTGAGCTGAACGTAGAAGATATGCTTCAGCAGTTCTTAATTTGACCGCCGTTGGTGACCCGGTTATAGTCAAAGACCTGTCTATTCTCCGACGACAGTTGGCTGAAAATCGCAGAACGAAGGCAGTCACGTTCAACATGTGCCTCCAGCTAGAGAATTTGCAAGGATTTATGGCAGGTTCACAGGAAATGTGATTTGCGAGCAAGCTGGGGCGGAGTTCTTCGTTTGTAGTGCTGTTCTTGGTTCGCTGTTGTGGTCAATTCGCCTGATTTTGTCGTAGGAACTCCGGGCCTACAAACCATCTGCTTTGAGGTGTGAGATCTGGTGAGGTTTTCCATTTGGTACCATCATCCGCAACGTTCATCTTAGAAAACAACCAGCTCCACTCGTTTGCATCGGTAGTCTCGAGAATTTCACTGACACGAAACGCAACGTACTGTATGTATCGCCGGTGGTCAGAGTTGAGCCAACACAGCACATCGCGCGAATCAGTCCAGAAGTACTTGCTAGATATTTTTATTGACAGGGAATCTGCTATCGTACATGCCAGCCTTGCGCCTATAACTGCAGCCTGTAGTTCCAAACGAGGGATGGATACGAATTTCAGCGGAGCCACTCTTGTCTTGGCGGCGACGATTCGGCATTCGACGATTTCGTTCCTGATGAACCTCAGAAAGGTGACGGCGGACATGGCACATTCACTGGCATCAGCAAATGTATGGAGCTCTGGATTTTTTTCGGAGTCATGGGAAAGCGATCGATAGCATCTGGGAACTTGAACATGCTCTACCTGCGGCAATACCTTCAGCCACTGCACGAATGCATTCGTTTGGTGTCCGGCCACTTGGCCGAACGCCATTTGGCCGAATGCCGTTTGGCCGAACGCCATTTGGCCGAATGCCATTTGGCCGAACGGGTCATTTGGCCGAATGCCGTTTGGCCGAATAACGAACAAAAATATCTCTTTTTTTTCAACACTGATGTGTAGCATTATCATAAGTGTGGCCCAATAATTGATCAACTCTCGCATAACTTCTGATCTCGCCCTAAAAGCCATTGGTAACCATGTGTGTAGCTCGTTGTTACTGAGCACCTGAATGAATTTTCATGTTTTTTAATAACGCTATGGGGAAGAAAGGATTAATATCTACCTGCCCGTGATGTTGGTTTGGATGCTTATTCCTTCATTTGCTCAGAAACAACGAGCTACGCTCGTGGTTACCAATGGCTTTTAGGGCGTTATCTCAGAGTATGCGAGAACTAATTAATTTGTTGATCTTTACGATGAGGCGGGATATCATGTTTGTCGATATATAAGTGCTACAAGAGCATAATCAATACGATCCGTTCATTCCGGACGAAGTTGTGAGCTCGCGTCAAGACTCTAAGCTGTAGATTACCAACGGTGTGTTAGGGTTTGGAGTTTTTAATATTTTCATCAGAATTTTTTCCTTCTTTCAAACATAGGCTTTTCTTTCGATTCGTACTGGTTTCATTATTATTGGAAATGATTTAGCTTATATTTTCAAAGGGAATTTTACCTTCTTTAAATCATCGGCAGTTCTTTGTAGTTATACTGATGTGAGAGTTATTTGCGTTACACTTGCTTAAAATTTATAAGAGATTTTTCCTTCTTTTGATCATATGCTGTTCTTTCATATTTGAATATTGTTCATACTTATTGGAATTCAGTCTAAGTAAAGAGTTTTATTAAAAACATATAATTTTTAACACAAGGGATGATGTGATATCATTCTCCACCAAGATTATTATTACAAAGTGTTAACTGAACTCTGTACCGTTGATTGCGTATATCAGTAAACCGGACGAGTCGGAAAATACTTACATCAAATAAGCTCACTGTTTCACAGTTGTGGAGAAGAAACCAAACTTGTGGTTGCTAAAAATTAATTAATTTACTAAGTACGATCAGGATGATTGAAGCAAACTGATGCTATAGAAGGACGAATAAGTCGTAAACCGTTTTAGTAACTGTCAAAAGCTGACTGACTACAAATGCAATACAAAAACCTATGCTGGCAGCTATTTTCGCTAGCAAAGAAGTGAAAAATTGCTTACATCTAGGATGTTCCTCTAAACTGCTCTTTGAAATCCAGCTTTGAAATTAATTACAAAATGCATGGTAATTGTAGTTCACTATTTTTTTCAAATTCGGCCAAACGGCATTCGGCCAAATGGCATTCGGCCAAATGACCCTTTCGGCCAAATGGCGTTCGGCCAAACGGCATTCGGCCAAACGGCGTTCGGCCAAATGACCCGGAACCATTCGTTTAAATATGCAATGTGGTGGTGATGTTCGGTTTTACCCCAACAGGGTATCAATCTTACCCGCACTCTCAATTTTCTTACCCAAAAATGATGAAATATCAATTTGATTTAAATCACTATATAACCTTAATAGATCATCCAGCGATCGCAAGGATTGATAGATTTATAACCAATATTTGATTCTACAACAATTTTAGGTTCGTTGAACAAGCGAAAGTAGGCCAATTTTATCAAAAAGCTTAGGGTGTCGGTTTTAACTCGAAATCCCTATATAAGAAACAGAAGCACCATTAATACATTACAAATATCATTCCAATCAATGTTATCCTGGATTACGGTACGAAGGTGTTTATGTTTGTTTTGTTTGATTTGATTTGATTGATTTTCTTTATCATAGATGCTTTCAGCCTTAGACGGGTCCACCTCTAATAGATGACATGTCATTGAAAAAGAGTTGTGATGTTGATGCATTTTTTAAATTGTTCGTTAGGGTTTCAAACAGAGTTTTTGTCATAGATTTGATTGATCACGATGAACGAAAGAGTAAAAGAGGGACTATTTTTAATCTATTAAACTGGATTTTGTATTCAAACTTGAAGTCAAATGCAAATGCGTACAAAGAAGCCAAATGAATTGAACCTTTGAGATAATTATTTAACCCTAAGGCATAAATGGAGGCTACATGAGTTATACTCTACCATATCCATACATCGGCCAAGTATAGAAGGTAATATAGAAGATTAGTCGCAAGCTGCACACAGTCTCATATAATCTCTAGTAATAAACCAGTAATAAGTTCCATGTAACGCCTAGTATCCGCTAGTGGTAAATACAATGCAATCAAGCCTCGCAGAATTATGATTTCCAGATCTTTGATTTTGTTCCGTCCCAGCGGCATTGTAAAGATTAGCTCGATAGCAGAGAAATAGGACTGTTATTTTTCCTTCCGGGTCATCGCAATGAACAGGTTGCTTTCATTCTACGGCTCAGGAAACACTTCTATTGGACTTCTGACTTGTTTGTCGGAGCACAGCAAACATCACAGGTGAAATCAGCGGACCGAACTCCGGCTTTATTACAATCATCTGGCTGGCTACTGCTTTTCGTTCGTCTCCGTTAGCCAGATGACTTTGATTTTATGATTTCCCAACCACAGGGAAAGCATGATGGCAGATGGTTCAGTCACCCAATGAAAAGCATAAGGGTGGACAATATGAATCCGACTCCAAAGGTATAATAGACTTCAAAGGTAGTGAATTTCTATTTATAGGACCGCTGCAAATGCACTGCCTTTAAAATTGTCGATACCGTTCTTTTATGCATGTTGAGAAAGCTTGATTGAATATAAAAAATAAAGTTTATGTATCACGAATAAAAGTTTTCAGTAGAATACAACAATTTTAAGATCTATTATATATGCAAACACATACGCACATAAGGAGTTATAATCTAGTTTTATAGCAGATTTATTCAAGAAATTACGAATTCCATGTCAAATCAGAAACTTCTATTTCTGTTTAAGTTGTTCATCTAACTACTATAAGCAAATTTATTCCGAAAAATCTACATGTCATCGCTTTAAATTTTGATTTTCAGGCAGACATGCTAATGCGATAAGGTTTCTTGTAGTTTGTAAGGTTAAATAAATTTGAAGTGTTGAAGAAAATGTCCCTTTTTTCTGAAACGCGTCCACTTAACTTCTATCATGCCGAAAAAACTACTTGACATTACTTTGAATTTCGAATTACAGGCAAATAGACTCAAGAAATAGGGGTTTTAGTAGTTTTTTGGTAAAATAAATGTTGAGTGTAATCTTATTGAAGCCAAGTAAAGTGTTTCTTTTCTTATTGAAATAGCTTTACTTGACTTCAACAATTAAATTAATGCTAAAAACTACATGCAATTGCATTCATTTTTGAGCTGCAGACAACAGGAGAAAAAGGGGGTTTCCTTAGTTTCAAGGTAAAATAATTTTTGAGTATTTTCAAAAATGTATGTCTTTATCAAAAAATTTAATATTTTGACTTCTACGATCAATTTTATAGAGAAAAAGTTGATAGCATCGCTTTGAATTTTGATTTATACGCAAATGAGACCAAGTAATAGTGCATACCCCTTAATACCTTTTATCCTACGACATATACTTTAAGTATTCATATGGTAAATACAATTAAAAATTAGTTTGTGCATCATAAAGTCATGATTTTTTTTTTAATTTTGGGCAATTTTTTAATGGAAGCCTCTTATACCTGTTACCTGTTTTTTTTAGCTACGACCATGTTTTGTATTTTTCTTTTGAAAATCTACACTAGAAGTGTCGAATCGTGAAACAAAATCAAAAATTGATTGCATGGCGGCACCGAAATATTGTTTTATAGGTTTGGTAAACATTCCAAAAGGAAGTCCCTCATTCTCCATTTGCCTTGCTATGACTCTGTTTAAATTTTTTCTCTGCAATGCTGGTCTTGAATGTTTCCAATGGAGAAATAAAATTATAATATAATTGCCTTATGGCTGAGATATGAGCTCTGATCCATTTTAACGCTGTTTTTTCTTAGGTTGGCCATCTTTGCTCAGCCCTTCACGGACCGTCTACCTTGCTACTACCATGTGTATTATTTTTCTATAAGCGTTTGACCACAATGTTTTCGTTAGTGAAAAACATTCAGCATTTGGACAATTATTTGTAAAGTTATGATTTTTTGAAAAGTCCGTGTAACGCTGTTTTCTCACAGTAGCGTGACAGTTAACTTACTGGAAATTACAATGATTTTTGTACTAATGTTGCTATTTTGCATTTCTTGAGGTATGCTCAAATCGAATCAGATATTCTACTTCTTCTCCTTAGCAGTACGTCCTCATTGGGACAGAGCATGCTCATCAGCTGGTGATTATTTACTTTATCTACTGAGAGCTTTGTATGTCAAAGTTGCAATCCTGTATCGTGTGCAGGGAAGTCAAAGAAATCTGTATTGTTTTTTCATAAGGGATTAATTGCATTCATCGATTTCTCTTTGCTCTCTTTGCGCTATTGCAGTAAACTGATTATCTTTTCGTACCATATTTGTTTGCTGCAGCATGAAGAATCAATACATCTTGCTTCATTAACAAGAAATATTACAGATTTATATAATTTAGCGAAGTTATTAGCGAAAGAGAGGATCGATGAAAAGAAATCGTTCATGTCAGATAGGCCCTATTGAAGTAATAGCACAGGCATTTTCACACCGAAAAGATCGACACCTATAACATGGCTATGCCTCGTGGCTGTGGACGTTACCGTATCAAACATATGGCGATTGTTGAATTAGAATAGCTAGTTAGGTAAAATTAGCAACACTTATTGTTCATGAAGCATATGCACAACTTTTAGAATAGTAAATTTGCTTACAACATCGACCCAAGTTTTTTGTTTCCAACTTATTTCCAATATAGTTTTTAGCTAATTGAATTTTCCTTTTTTAGCTGTACCTCTGTGCCATTGCCTCTGGAGGAGTGTGAATGCCGCAGGAAATACTTTTATCATGACAAGCTGGTTTCGTTCGGTACTGCTGAATCATAGGTTGTCTCTAAATACGATTAATAAATGATCCTTTTGCAGCAGATAAACCGATTGTACGATTGCAATAACTGATAAGCAATGAGCGTAACAGCTGTGGACGGTGGATATAAAAACCTCCATACAGTTCCTCAATCTGAATCAGTAAGCAAGTCTAAGCATTGAGATTTAGTACGTTAAGTCATCGTCCAGTTTACGCAATTTACGACAAACAATGAAGTACGCATATGCTATAACCGCTGTGGTTGCTGTGGGCTGTTTGTGCAGTCTCGTTTCGGCCGACCCTATCCAAATTTCAGACAACAATGTTGGAGATATAGTTTCCGTAGTCGCTAACATTGAAGGAACCATCGAAAGCAGCATTAATGTGAGCGTTGTTAACGTATTGGTGGCAATTTTAGTGCATTTAGGTGAATTAGACCTCAGCCAGTTGCCCCCATTGCCAGATTTCCCGGAATGGCCAGTTTTGCCACCGCTCAATCCTGAGGAGCAGAAGCTAGTCAATGCTGTCGTACAGAAGATGAAGAGCAGGAAACATTAATAATAAACTATTTGTCTCATATTAATTCACCGGAATGCTGTTTCAATTGTTGTCCGAAAGTCATTATCACCACCTCGACAATGTCAGGTAAGCGAAATATCGTTAAATTGACCAGAGGTACAATTACAAAGCAATAGGGTATTAAAGCCCTGTCCCAATGTTAATGCAAAACGCTTAAGTTTAGGTCAAAAACACAGGTTCACTTAATTGTTTAATGTTTTCCGTTTGATTAGGTCGAAAAAACTATTTCTTATTTTTTTTTTTTGTAGATTATGTCACACCTTTTGGCTTAAACTCAATTTTTGGGTGTATTTTGTTCTTCGTGACCGTTCCGAAATGTCAGATAGGAACAACCCCAATATTTAAACTAAAACCCCTGTGGTGTTTTTTGTCGACTAAGAGAACGTCACACATGATCGAAAGAATCAAGGTTCATTTATGGACTCAATTTTTTAATTTAAATTTAAATATGATGTAGCCGTTATTTGAGCGGGAAAATAATACTAAAGTAGTTGCAAGAACATGCTTTTTTATGTAATTAAATAAAAACAAGATTCATCAAACATTTTAGGACCCTATAGCGACCATAGTTGTGGTTTGATTAATGGTTGATGGTTTATGATTTATGGATGCATGATAGGATTAATGAAGCGGTTCATTAAAAAAAAAATGTTCAATTAAACAACCAAATTGAAATCTAAAATTTACTTTTTGTACCAAACAAGTAGCGTAAGGTGGGACAAAAGTTCGAACTTAGTGGAATAATCTTTATTTCCAAAAAACTATAACAGATGAAATTAAATGAAAACCACACAGTGAACCTTAAAAATATTTGCTACAATTATACGGAACCAACTTGTGTCAAAATATTAACCCAATTTATTTATAAAAGTTTTTTAGTTAAGTGGTTGTCTTAAACTAAGTTCAAATCAAGTGTGGGGCAAAAATTCGAAATGCAAAATATCGATACTTTTATGGCACGCATACTTCATACCAATCATAAACTTATGCATACAAATACAAACTACATTTTCACTGAAAAGTTGCCCAATACAGGGATAATTGTACTATACCTAAAAAAAAGCAGTTAAAAAAAAGAAAGACAATTTGTTTGATTGTATAAAAAAAATGATTGAATATATCATAAAGAACATAGCTGAAAAGTTATGTAAAGTTGATATAGTTTATTGGTGAGGAATTGAGACATTTAACAACATTTTTGTAAAAATCTTGTATCATAGTTTATTAAGTGGCAGATGACTGTCTCATACGTTAACTACAAGGGTATTTCATGACATTGTTATGTATGGGTTCAATTATTTAAAAAAGAAATGATCGATTCTTTGAAAACGTATTTTTTTAATTACTTCTTACAGAATCGTTGTTTTGGATTCCCTTCCTTCTCGTCAAGAAACCCCAAGTAACAATGAAAGCTGAACAGCAAGAATATTTGCCGAACATTGGCTGGTTGCAAGTTTGTTTGTTTGTTTGTTTATTAGAGACCTTTTAACCGCTTGGTCATTCAGGTCTTGGGTATAAGATTACAGAGTTTATTTACTTAATGGATAGTATAGTATAGTAATCTGGTCCGTCCTTCATACAGGGCTGATTGCGGCCCTGGCTGCCTTGGTCGCCTGCTTCTGCAGCTGGTTTTTGATTAGCCTGGATTGACTGTTTCATCGGTTTCCTCTGAGTCTGAATGGATATACTCTATTTGATCACACGGTGTCATTTCGGTGATTCCTTTCTTCTTCCTGGGGGGTGATTGTATGGTGTTTTCTTGGCTCCTCGTATATTTAGGGGCTCCCTTATAACCGTAAAGTTTCAGCATTTGCTCCAGTTTGATGCAGTTCTCCTTAAGTTTTTCAACTTCTTTTTCAGCCAGCTTTCTTCGGTGTTTTTCTTCTTTGTACGAAGTTGCGAGGTGTTCGCATCTTTTCTGTAGTGCTAGCATATTTTCCTCCATTTGTTCCATTTTCTTAACTTTTTCTTGAATGGAGTTATTCAGCTCCTCTTTATATTGGTTCAGTTTTGCGTCAAATTGTAGTTCCAGTTCATTTTTCAGGGTCTCAGCGTATGTCTTTTTTTCTTCGTTTAACTCATCGATTTTTGCACTTTGAGCACTGTTTTCTTCTGTAAGCCTTTTCACTTCTTCGTCGATCGAAGCTTTGACGGTGTTTGAGTACTTGGTTTTGAGTCCTTCTTCAACAATATTCCTGGCTTCCCAAAAGGTAATGTTCCTGTCGATTTTTAGCTTTGTGATTTGTTTTTCCTTGGACACTCCTTGGCGAAAGCGCCATGCTCATTTTTACAGTTCACACATTTGGCTTCGTTGTTGCATTCATCGTGGAATGCTTCGCCACACTTGCTACATTTTTTTCACTATTGCAGTCCTTGCTAGTGTGTCCGAACTTGAGGCACTTGAAGCACCTTAGCGGGTTCGGGTACCATGGCCGGGTCTCCAGTAACAGATATCCTAGTTTTATTTCCTTGGGAGGACAGATTCCCTTCACGGTCAATATGAATATGCCGGTGGGGGTTTTGTTGTCCTCCGGGCCCTTCATAATTTGTTTTACTTCCGTTATTCCTTGTTCTTTAACGATTGTTAAAATAGCGGCGTCTGTATCATTTTTCACATCACGGCAAAAGACGACGACTTTGCACGAGTTCAGTGATTTGTGCTCGTATACCTTGACCGTTATTCCATCAGCTAGTTTGCTTATTTTAGCCAAGTTTTTGGCTTGGCTCTCGTTCCGCACTGTTACGAAGATTTTTCCATCCTTGGTCTTCTTTGCAGCAATGACTGTTCCACAATAACTTTGGATGGTCTTCTCCACTAACACTGGAGACACGCCATGAAGATTTTTGCCTTCCTCTTGTCTTTCAATCACCATAATTTTTTCTCTGGAACCTCCGCCAGAGGTTTCCCCCAAACGGGGGAAACTAAGGTTGTTCATCTGGCTCGGTTATCGCCAGCTGATTTTAATTTAATTTGCACTCGCATATGCTATTCACTAAGGTTGTTCACTTTGTCCGTTTGCCTAGTAATCGTTTTTGCCGGTAGGCCGGGAGCGTAATATGACACCTTTTTAATTAATAACCGCGAGCACCGATTGCGCCGATGCGACTTAACACGACCGGGGTTGCACTCGAACTGGGTTGCAAGTGCTAATGGCTGAATACGGTGATAGCTGAACACTAATATGAGTAAAGCCAATTCACCCCTCATATTCAGCGATACAGTCAAC
Source organism: Aedes aegypti (assembly GCF_002204515.2). Classification (NCBI taxonomy): domain Eukaryota; kingdom Metazoa; phylum Arthropoda; class Insecta; order Diptera; family Culicidae; genus Aedes; species Aedes aegypti. Next base: position 168,744,743 of record NC_035107.1, read on the forward strand.
GCTGAATATCAAGCTGAATTATACATAATCCATCTTAATTATTCACTGTTATTCAGCTATCCTGCATACAATTTATTGGTGGTTGTTTAACAGTTTATTCAACCATTATACAGATATTGTACCGCTACTTAACCTCCCACACTTTGTTGTTCATAATTTATTGAATTTTCTACATCACAAAGCAAATTTTTGACCTACCTGCTTCAGACGCAGAGGGTCCATTCATTGATACTTTGATAGAATGGTACCCCTGAAATTTATCCATGTATATCCTCTTTGTGAGGGGTGAGCACACAAAAGTATTACTATTGTGTGATCCGAAGGAACTCCTCGTAAATCATTGAAATAATAGATGTTTCAGTGTACCATAATCCGGGGTAACATTGATCAGCGAGGTAACATTGATTGCAATGACCGTCATCGTAAAAAGTTCGAACCAACATTTATCGATGAAATATTTTCAATGCATGATTGGTGATTCTCTTCCTTATATTTATGAGCTAATAAACATTTAGGTTTTTACGAAAATTGATTTGCGTTCATGGGTAAATTTTTCAACTTTTGGAAACAATAATTTTTATGATTGTGGTTGACACGAATGGAGAATCATGTCTCACATGAGTTCATAAACATGATCAGTTAAGCATAATTCGCAAATTACTATAAAGAATACAGAATTTTTTTAGGAAATTGCCTACATTTAGGCGTATTCCACGATTCGAGGTGTTTTTAATTTTGAAATATCTCAAAAAGTAAATGACTTGTAAGAGTTTGGCCTTCAAATTCGGCTTCAGGGACCATGATTTTAGTAAATAATGATATTTTCAATATTACCGAACGTTGTATTGCATGGGTGATCAATGTTACCCCATATCAGCTAAATAAAAAAATCAATTAAAATATTTTTTAAAACATGCTTCAAACTTTCAGAAAATAAAATACTGTATACAGACACAAACAATGGGCGTCAGTACTTGTTTTAAGAATATAAAACTTGCAACATATGCGTTTTTAAATGAAATTTTTGAGAAATATCAAATAAAATGATCAATGTTACCCCGGATTACGTTATACTCAAGTTATCGATAATATAATGTGACGATAATAATTAACACAACAAATAAGTGCCAACTTGGCTTGTTGAATTATCATGTTGCTTCACAACTTCACAGAAACACTTCACATACACAAAAAATTCTAACAGTTAACCTAAGAGTATTTGCGTAGCACTAGTATCGCTTCTCTAGCCTCAATGAAACCTTAAATCCAAATGGTTATAGCCATTATTCAGACAAGCCAATGATTTATGCTCATGCTATTAGCAATACTCGTACAAGCCCAAGTGGAGCAGATGGTACGGTGAGCGGCCGCAAATCAGTGAATCCAGGTTCAATCCTCAATCACTCATAATTATTTATCTACACGTTTAAATCCCAGCATATACAGTGTGTTTCAATTCGTTAGTATCATTAAATACCCTCGGTATTAGAAACTTGTGTTTTTTTTTACATTTTTGATTAATTGTTGAATTAAAGTTGTATAAGCGATTGTTCAACTTTACATGGTTGCTGTTTGCTCCAAAAATATAATTTTGACATTTAAAACAGGGTAATATTAGCGCTTGTTCAACCATAATTCAGATCTAAATCAACTTGAGGCTGATTAAAATCGCATGTTTAGGAGCTGAACAATCAAGTGTGGCACCTGTGCACAGCTTCTATTCAAACTAAGCCTGCTTTGAATAAGTTATAAAAGCGTTTAACCAGCATCAAATTGTTACCTGGGACGTGTCTCCATAAAAAAGATCTAAAATCGGACCGTTCTTCAAAAAGTTACACTGGCCGCAAATAGTGTCGCGTTAAGTTATTTTAAACCGTAAATTTCCAGGACGAAATTGTTGAATTTTCAAAAGGCTCGTTCTCAGCAATGCTCCAACCGATTTTCGATTTTTTTGGCTTTTAGTGGAAGGAAATAATTGTACTAGCTTTCAGCGTTTTTGCCGCCTCGCTGAAACCCTCCTCGTTTTTGGGAGATGTAAATATGTTTGTTTTTTTTTTTCGTTTTTCACTAAAAGCTGATCAAACAGCTCTGGTTTTTGAATGGACTCGTTGGCTAGTGACCCAAATTTTATCAGGAAGGCGCCGTTTAGTAACATAAAAGTATTTTACTACATGGTTCCCCAGCGGAAAATCGGGAACTTCCGTAAAAATGGTCAATTCATAATAATAATCCAAGATAGCTGCAGTTTTTTTATTCTTATAGAATCCGATAGATTTTTTGTATTGTTTAGGTTCACGAATGGTCACTATAACGACCTCTAAAAGATCCTAATCATCCGTAAAAATGGTCTTTTCGTGAAAATCATCCTAGACCACTGCGGTTTATTCCAAACATATAAGAAATCATAATTATAAAACATTATACAGGTATGTTCCGTTTTTATCACCACAATCGGTAATTTTCAGTTGACAAAAATGGAACAGAAATAACAGAATAATTTTCTTAGACAAAATATTTTTAAAATTTCAAATTAAAATTGAAATTTTGTCAGGATAGTACACAATTTCATCATATAAATGCTTAGTATTGATGTTTAGGAGCTGAAACTAGCATTAAGATTGTTCATTCGTATAAGTTCGTTAATTAGGTGGATTGCAGACTCTAATCAATCAATATGATTAATTAATGCGATAAATCATTACTAGTTTGAGTTTTGTTGTTTATATATACAATGTATGAAATATTAAATATTAAAACGATAATCACATAAGTGTGCTTTGCATCATAAGATGGTTCATATTTGTAAAAATAACTGCAAGGAAGACTGCTACGGCAAATGAAATGTAATATGTTGTTAACAAAATGTTAATAAAACCTTAGATTTGTGTTACCAAATTAGGATGATAGTGTTATTAGACAAACACAGAACACCTAGATATAAGAAATAATGAATATGTAATGTTTGGAATGATACTAATAAAAAAAACTGCAAGGAAGTGGGACAAGCTAATCATTGTTTCTTTTTTCACGAAAGATTTAACAAAAGAAAAAACTTCTTTTTTCTTCTTTTCATCATCATCCTTCTGCTTCTTCTTCTTTTTTTTCTTTATGGTATTACATCCCAACTGTGGAAGAGCCTTTTTCTCAGCATACTGTTCTTATAAACACATCCGCAGTTATCAACTAAGAGTGTTTTTGCCAAGGTACATTTTTTGCATTTTTGACATCCGATTGACGATTAATTGTGCTTGTTTTTAATTATGAATCGTGGTTTACGGCTAACCAGCCGAGTGGAAGTTTAACAACTACCGAAAAGCTAAACATTACATATAATTTGCAATTGTATTAGATGGTCAAATTGATGTGAAGAATCCAATTGCAAATTATATGTAATGTTTAGCTTTTCGGTAGTTGTTAAACTTCCACTCGGCTGGTTAGTCGTAAACCACGATTCATAATTAAAAACAAGTATTTATCGAGCAACGGACTCATGTTCCGTAACCGGTCGTTTGAGAACGTCGCGACCCATTGGAAGCCCACACAATAGATACCTCAGCCAGCGCAGTTGCTGGCTAGTGTAGTGTGCTATTCCTATACCTAAAAAACAATGCGCTCTCGGGCTAGGCATTGGATATATATAGGAAGCGTTGTGTTTGGATGGGCATCTAATTCTTCCGAAAGAGGTGCACTTTGCGAAAAAGGACCACGTGATTATTGAGCTGAAATCAAATTCAGGTTAACTTCTGCGTTCATGAGTCCTCTCATGGCGTAGTGGTAACGCGCCCCAACTAGAGATCGGGGAGTCGTGAGTTCGATTTTCACTGAGAAGACGTGTAACTTTTTCGCAAATCTTCACATCAATTTGACCATCTAATCCAATTGCAAATTATATGTAATGTTTAGCTTTTCGGTAGTGATTAAATGTGGTTTGCAAGCTTTAAAAATATGTACGGTTTCCTGTACTTTGAATTGTCAAAATCTATTCTGTAAAATGATCGTGGTGATTTTTCCTGTTAACTTATCACTACCAACTTCGACTGAGATGAACTAATCACTAATCTAGAACAGTACCACCTTCACCTTTTAGATCTGCGTTAGACCACGAATAGGCTAGTGCTAAACTAAACTATTCTCGCGCTCAGTATCAGAAGGGCGTATCTGCAATGATCGATTTCTCTTCATCGATTTTCTCTTTCCCTAATTACTTTGCCGGGCAACTGTTTTCGACAGCTATTCTTGTTTTAGCGGAAAGTACTCATCGTTCTTCGTCATGTAGCATCGCAAAATGATTTGAAAAACGATTATATTTCTTATATTAATCCAAAGAGAAAATCGATAAAGAGAAATCGATCACTGCAGATACGCCTGTATGATACTGAACGTGAGTATTATATTGAGCTGTTCGATAATCCAATCCGCATGGTTATTAAATAAATTAACTCATTACGCGTGCTAAAGATGGATAAATTATGAAAAAATCCACGTGCGTGGCTGGTTAATTCGCTGGAATTCGAATCCAGGACTCTTGTATGCCAGACGAGCGCTTTATCAACTGAGCTATCGAGCCACTTAGCCACCTTGCAGCCCAGCACGTGGATTTTTTTCATAATTCCCATAATTTATCTATCTTTATCACGCGTAATGAGGTGATTAATTTAATATTGAATAGGTTTATCAAAAACACAAAAATGTACAAACTCCAGAACAAGCATAACTAAATTAAAACCTTTAGTAAAGTTTTATGAATAAGCGCATGGTAGCTCGCATTTAAACTTTTGGTCTCCACGTGAAGAAGAGGTACATGTTTGCTCAAAGATCAAGATCCCAACAAATTTGGGATAGGAATGTGCATGACGTTAGACCATCCAGTCAACAGTTTCTCTAATTGTCACCCATTTAAAAAGACACTACACGTTAATGCTTCCAGTGGGCTGTTTGCCCTTTGAAGGAAGCACCACACTAGACAACGGACTAGCATGCAACGCCCAGTGGCACAGTCGGAAAACATTCCTCTCGAAAAGTTTTCGGCCTGAGGCGGGAATCGAACCCACACTCCTTAGCACGATGCGGCTAAATGCCTCGGTGACACTAACCGCACGGCTACGAAGCCCATTTCAGTCCTTTTCCCTCTCCTTTGATGCAAACTTATTGTATGGATATATAGAGAAAGTATCGACCGTGATGGTTTTTCATTTTATTTGTTATGGCCATATCGGTCATGCGACTCAAAGATAGAGGGAGTCCGTTTTTTTAATTATTGTATGGAGATTCCAAATATTTCAATAGATTGTTAAGTTTTACTGGACCTTTTCCTTTATCCTTGAAACAAGACCTAATCAATGGCTGTTGCTATAATATGTGCAATGTTATCGAGTTTGGAACATTAAAGATAATGAACAAAATATGATGGGGTAGACAATCTTATCAAAAATAAAATGAACTTACCATTGCTAAAACATTGTTGAGTTCATTCTCAGGTACATCCCTTAAAACAATGAACTGAACAATCTCATTGATATATGTCTATCACATTTACATCGAAAATTCTATGATGCTACTCTAACATACTCTGCGTGCTACTTTTGCCTCTTTGCGAGGGAGCGAAAAAAATATAAGCAGAGAGAAAACGAAAAATTAGCGAGGAATATGCAGAACAGAGTAAAATTCCATTGAAAAGAATGCCATCACAGCTCCGTAAGGGCTGTCTAGTTCGAGTGGGGTACTCAAGAGTTCTTTTAAAGTGTGAGTAAATGTGAGCATAGCAACAAGAGAAAATACTCGTATTTTTTCACTCTCACACGAATCGTTTGAGGATCTTCATCTTTTTGAATGGGTTACATGCATGGCCTTATTTGCTACTCACCTCATAGTAACGCACATGCGCTAGTGTCTATGCATGAAAAATCGCTTAAAGGTAATGCATATTTATATAGCGAAAGGCATCTAACGAATTACTTTTCAAAAATAGGTACTCTTTTCGAAAAAATATTTGGTACCGGTTGTGCGTAATGATAATGACTATCACGTCTACCTAATATTTTTTTCAATTAATGCTTTCATGTAGGAGAAAATTGAAATTAGATGATAACCCGAATTTAGTACTATACCACTTAATTCCACTGCAGTTTGTATCCTTTGACAGATACGCGTGTTTTGACCTGTATGGTCGTCTTCAGTGTATTGTACTAGACTCGACTGAAATTAGATGGCTTTCCCCATACAAAATAAAACAAGTAAACTTCTGCCGATCAACTGGACAAGAGCAAAGCAGGTAATCGAAATTTGTGTAAAAACATCAAAATCGCCTCATTTTTGTAACGCAGAGGAGTTCTATCAAGCCTGGTTGCTAGGACGTGACCAGAGCAACTCTCGATTGTTGAAGGATTGGTCAATATTGTCCAAAAGCTAATGCTAAGTTTTGAAAACTCTAATTTATTAGGGGATAGGAAGGAGTCAAACCTTATTGTATCGTATATATCTTGACACCCACTATGTATCGTAGGTGATTAACTGTAACATAATGCCGAAAATTTAACCCTGAGGCTATTGAAAATCATTTAAATAGCTTCAAAATAGGTTTTTAGTTTATATTTCAAGTATTTAAAAAAAAATAAAATTTTTCTGTTGATAAAAACGGAATGTAACGAAAATCGGAAAGTGATAAAATCAGAACGTGATAAAAACGGAACATATCTGTACATGATTTAGATTATTTATGGATATATGTGGTCACCATAAAGCACTTAAGAGGATCTGGAACAACCGTTTTAATTATCATCTCTTAAAAAATCAACCTAGACATACGTACATTTGCTTGGTATATTATATGTTGATTATTCCACACAGCGATAACATTTACAAAATATTCATCCAAGATCAACAAGTACACGATAAGACTTTACGTTAGAATATCTCGAAATAAAGTTTTTTGCACTTGGTGCGGTTTAGCAGCACCGAGTTCTTTTTGATCCTTCGACCTTGACGCTTGCTCCTGGGCAGTGCGTCAAGAAAGCCCGAGCAGTCGTCAGTTTTTTTCCCTCTCGGGTCGCGCGCCTATTTTTTCTGAGTGCTTTTATATAGCCGAGCAAATGAGCGAAGCTGAAAGTGGATTGTTGCTGCTCAGTCAAGGATGACGAATCAATTGTTGAGCTCGTTTCATGCTACTATTTCTAATCTATAAAATATATATGACTACACATTTAATCGTTACAACGGTGGGACGTAAATTTGATTTTTCAACAAACTATGAATGGTTCGTCACTGTGAGTGTCGACATAAACACTGATTCATGAATTTTTCATTATTAACATTTTTTTCTTTCAAAACACTCCTTTCTTTTTTCGTTTATTTTTGTAATTAAAAAAAATGAATTGTTCGACATTACAAGTGTAGACTTGCGAAAGGTTCACTTTTTTCAACAAACTTTTATTGGTTCGCCACTGTAAATGTCGGCATAAGAATAAGAGTGTTCTATGATGTTCCAGCCTATCGAGTTTTTTGTTTCTTTTCAGATAAGTAAAATATAATAACACATGCTTTCATCCTGACAGCTCTAGGAATGCTACATTTAGGTATTTGTTCAACAAACTTTGAATGGTTCGTCACCTCAAGTGTCATGCGCCAGTTGCAAGGGCAATCATAAGTCTAATTTTTGAGATTGCCCTGGCTCGTGCCAGGCAGATGAGAGATAATATCCGTAACGATAACGATCGTTTCCGGAATTTGTCTGGTACAGTATCGAACAATACTTATTTTTCAGTTAACGATCGCTTGATTAGGAATCATACCCATCAGGATTAAGCTCATTCACAAAGTAATTTTTATCCGTCGGGTAGCCGTTCGAATCTTTTAATTTCGAATGTATTTACCCACGGAAAATCCTTTGCCGATATCGTAGAAGGTAATTTGAACTCCTGCCCTATTCGTACTATGAGTACCCATTCTACTTGTTTCAAATCAAATGAAAAAAAAAAACACTGCCGTCACAGGTAATACTCCGCCTTTTCGTCTACCGAAAATTCTAACGGAAAATCTTCAAATGTACCCACTTCAAGTGATATGTCTGCCTCTGATTTTAATTTTCTGAACAATTGAATCTAATGATTGATGCAATGTTCAAAGCCACCACTATGACTGAAGCAGTCCAAGGTGGTGTAGAATTTACAAATCAAATTGTTATTGGATTACGTTTTTCCTAATGGATTCAAAATATTATACAAATATTATAAATTGGAATGCTCATTCTTTGAATGGTAAAGAGCACGAGCTGTTTAATTTTCTTACAGATCATAACGTGCATATAGCAGTTATTACTGAAACGTATTTGAATCTTTTTAATGCTCTGAACAGCAAGTTAATTTGCTCCAAACTGGCTTGCAAAGATTGACTCGCAATAAGTCATTTTTTTTGTCATTGGTGACTTTAATGCCAAACATCGATCATGGAATAATTCTCAAAGTAATTCGAACGGCAAAATTTTATTTGATAAGTGCTCTTGAGGATATTTCTCAATTCAGTACCCTGATAGACCTACATGATTTTCCTCTTCTAGAAATCCATCTACGATTGATTTGGTATTAACCGACTCTAGTCATCTTTGTAGCCAATTAGTTACTCATGCTCAAGGATGAAAAAAAAATCGTCTCTAGCGACAAACAACACGGTATTTGAACGGTCTAAGAGGGCCGTCGCTCTAACAGCAGCATGATTTGAGCACTTCACTGCCCATAACTGCATATTTGTAACATTCGACAAAAGTAGGCATTGAGTAAATGGAGTTCCAAGTGCGCATTTTATGGCAGTATGGAAAACAACTAATATATCAAAAAATTACCGAAAACTCAAAAATAAATATTTAAGGCTGAAATTTTGCACAGCCAATATCGCATATTGGGTGAATAATCAGAAAATAATTCTGATAGAAATTTAATTGCTACTACATAACGAGACGCATTTAAAAGTTCAATGTGACTGTTATGCGGTTGCAATTACCAATGTGACAAAACAACTTGGTATTTTTTTCGAATTTTCTAGAACAATCTCACAGATTTCAGTAAGTCGATCGAAAGTGTTTGTCATTTGTTGACTCTCCACGGTATTAACTCGTATTTGACAAAAATGTCGAATGTGACAAATATGCAGTTATGGGCAGTTCACTATGTAGGGTCGAGAGATTGAGAGTGAGGACAGTGGGACTGCTAGAGAGTAGGTTCAAACAAAGAGAGTAGCTTAAGGCGTGAGAGTACGCATGGGTTGAATTGTAAAACGTACGACAGTTGGAAATATACGGTTGGGTGATTCAGACGTGTTCGGTGCGTATTATTTTATGAGTGAAGTGAAAACTCCCTACGACTGGATCCTACAATTGGCGCAACCGGTAGGATTATAAAACTGTAAGTATATTTTTTTTGTGTTTGGTCAAATGATGAAACTATTCAGTGAAAAGAAACAGGTCGTGATATAATTGATGGAATTGCTCTGATAATCGTCAAATAATTATTTTCGCATTTTTATAAAATGGCCGCTGTACCGAGGCATACAATTTATTTTTGTAAGTGTTTAACATTTTGATGGTAGTGTAACCCAAATGTTATGTAGCGTCAGATTGAAGGTTAAATTAGAATTGGATAAAATTTGAGTGCCATCAGAAAAAAAGCGATTTTTTTCTTTTCTCAAAAAAAAATGGCGTCGGTCACAGCGTAGCCTGGAGATTCCACGAGACCGAAAGTGTTAGAGCAGAGCTAAAGAGAAAAAGACCGTTGGAATAATGCGGAGGGAGATCGGCACCGTAGCAAGTGTAAGAAAGAAAGTGAGAGAATCTGGTTCCAATTGGAGTGAGAGGCCGTTGAGCTTTCAAAAGGCCGCAGTTCCACAGTTGAAAAAATAGAGAGTCCATTCGAACGTCGCAGCCAACAGAGGGAGACCGAACGTTCAATGCAGCTTCTTTTCAAGTGAGTCCGATTCCTTTGGGCGTCGCAGCAAAGAGAAAATTGAGAGTCCACTCGCAAACAGTGTAGCACACTAATGAAATCGACGCTGGTACTGTTCGTAGCGTGAAGCTTTCACGAGTCCGCAATGCCAGAGTTTTCTCCATTCGAACGTCGCAGCCAACAGAGGGAGACCGAACGTTCAATGCAGCTACAAGTGAGTCCGATTCCTTTGGGCGTCGCAGCAAAGAGAAAAATGAGAGTCCACTCGCAAACAGTGTAGCACACTAATGAAATCGACGCTGGTACTGTTCGTAGCGTGAAGCTTTCACGAGTCCGCAATGGACTTGTGCACGGGTTCACTATCTGACGTTTGAGCGGTGCCGTGTTATTTACGTGACCATGGCAACGAGTGAATTCGGCACCGCTGAAACGTCAAATTAGTGAACTCGTGCATTGGTTCATGCCAGAGCTGAAAAAAAGAGAGTCCATTCGAACGTCGCAGCCAACAGAGAGGGACCGAACGTTCAATGCAGCTACTTTTCAAGTGAGTCCGATTCTTTTGGGCGTCGCAGCAGAGAGAGAGAGAAATGAGGGTCCTCTCGCAAACAGCGTAGTGTAGCCCACCAATGATTTTGATGCTGACACTGATCGTAGTGTGGAGCTTTCACGAGTCCGATAATGCCAAAGAGAAAGGTCGATCGTACGTCGCAGCAAACCAGCAACACGAAGCTGAGCGTAGGCAACCGACATTTCGAAGCAAAAGAGAAAAAAAATGAACGTGATATTGATGTCATCGACATAGCAGCAGAAAGAATGCTTATTTGGTTTTAGTGTACGTCACATTTAGAGTGATTTGGAATGTATTGTATAGTGGAGCTTGTTCAAAGCAAAATAAGCTCCCTTGATTGTGGTTGTGTGACCAAATTATTGCAACATTTGAATGTTGAATGAAGAGCATCACAGGGCTGATGGAAATGTGAGGCCGAATTAGTGTTGGTATCGACTGAAGAAATAGAGCAGCATAGAGATAATGCGAGAAAAAAATGTTCGCCTACACTAACACTCTGTTTTTCTATTCCATCGTTCACTGTGTTCGATTACTGTTAAATATTCTCACGCTCATCGCGTTGGGTTTGGCCCAATAAGCTTCCGATACTGAACAAAATAAACATGTGACTTTGCCCTGTGTGCTTTTCATGAAAATCAGTAAATGAAAGACAGTGGGAAAGGTTCTGGCTATTGGTGCAAAATGTGTACTGTAAACAGGACTTCTATTAAGTGCCTATAAAACGAATTAACAGTTTATGTGTAAGAATAAATAGAATCCTGAGTCCTACTGAAGCATGTCTCATTCATGTTTTTGCTAGTTGGATAAATTGTGTCATCTCTTTTCTCTTCTGGTTATGCAGAACCATGGACGATAAGGATTGGCCATTGCAAGTTTTCAACGATGCTGTCGAATCATCGGATCTCAGAAGAGAATGGGAGGAATGGCATCGTTCATTCGAGCTCATCCTTGAGATGAAACGGATTGAGTCTCAGCACGACAAACTTGTGTTGCTGTTAGCTCGAGGAGGTCGTGGACTACAGCGCATATTTTACAACCTTCGCCCGGTACCAGAGGAAGTATACCCTGATCCGGTTCCGGTGCCACTGATACCGAAGGAAATTCCAGAGTACGATAACGCAGTCTTACGGCTGAGTAAATTTTTCATCGGAAAGCGCAATGTCCGAATTGAACTGAAATTGTTCCGTACACTCAAGCAAGCGCAGGAGGAATCATTTAGCCAGTTTTTGCTGAGGTTGCGCACACAGGCTGCACGCTGCGAATTTCAAGAACGTGAGGAAATAGAGATCCTGCAGCAAGTAACCATGGGAGCGTTCGACGAGCGGGTCCGGGATAAAGGGCTCGAAGGAACACTCAACCTTGACGAGATTGCGAACTATGCTATGAACAGAGAGATGCTTCTTAAGCAAAAGGAGAAGGCAAGAGCATTGAAGGAGGAACCAGCCGTAGTTGCGGCGGTGAAGCAAGAGCGTTACTCAGGAACAGCATATCGAGGAAAAATCAGAGCACGAGCGTTCCAGCCGGGTCCCAGAAGAGCAAACAGTGAATGCAACCGATGCGGCTCGTACCGTCATTTGTCTGAAGATATACGGTACCCAGCCAAGAAGGCCCGCTGCAATAGTTGCGGAAAAATCGGCCATTTTGGTAGGAAGTGCCGAGGTGGCACGAATAGACGATTTGACCGTCGGGAGCCCTGGAAGCATCCGAAGGAGGAAGCCAACGTTATTTCTCCGGAAGAGGATTGGAAGGAGGAACTTCCTCGTCGCCCGGTCCCAGAAGACATTCAACAGGTAAATTAATTGATTAAAATTTGTTGATTATGTGAGGATTTGTAGGATCCTAGATAAACCGTTGCAGTTTATAAACTTAATAAAGAAATCGTCTATAATAAAGAAACGTTAATAATAAACTATTTACTAGGTTACTTCATTATCCCGCAACAATGGAATCATTACGTGCTTGATCAACAACTTCCCAGTCGATTTTCTCATTGACTCAGGAGCGGCGATTAACACAATTACCGAAGCAGTTTGGACAGAGCTTCAGAATAACAATGTCCAAGTCATCAAACGAACTGCTTGTGGTGATCGCAAATTTTCCTCCTACGCCAGTGAGAAACCTCTTCGCGTTCTTGCAATTCTTGAATCCCAAATTTCAATCAATCCCTCGAAGCCAACCTCTTATGCGGAGTTTTTCGTAATAGAGGGTGCCAACCGTTCGTTGCTTAGCAAAACGACGGCTGAAGAACTGAACGTTTTGAAAGTTGGCTTAGACGTCAATCATGTCGTGGAAACTACGAGCCCTTTTCCAAAGTTTCCGAATGTGCAAGTGAAGCTTTCAGTTGATCCAACAGTCCCACCAAAGAAGCTTGCCTATCTCTGGATTCCAGAGCCTATGAAAGACAAGGTTGATGCGAAGATCCAGGAGATGCTCGAACAGGATATTATTGAGCCGGTTAGAGGTCCTCCAGATTGGATTTCTCCATTGGTGGTCGTCCCTAAAGGGAAAGATGACGTTCGACTCTGCGTGAACATGAAGCTCCCAAATCAGGCGATTCAGAGAGAGCATTACCCGATTCCAGTAATTGATACCTTTCTTAATGAACTTCGTGGGGCTACGTACTTCTCCAAGCTCGACATGACCTCGGCCTATTATCATTTGGAGCTTCACCCTGACTCCCGCAATGTCACTACTTTCATGACAAATCGAGGTCTGATGCGTTTTAAGCGGCTCATGTTCGGGATAAACTGTGCCCCGGAAATATTTCAGCGGGTGATGTCGGAAATGTTAGCGGGAATTGATGGAGTTGGTAGTAGCAGGAAGCACGCGTGAGGAGCAGGAAGCACGCGTGAGGAGCACGACATACGGCTGCAGAAAGTATTGTCCGTTTTGGAAAGCAACAATGCGAAACTTAATAAGGAAAAATGTGTATTTGGGGTGACAGAGCTGGAAATACTGGGCTTCAAAGTAAGCGCCTTGGGAATTTGCCCATCTGAGGAAAAGATCGAGGCAATCCGCAACTTCCGAATGCCAGAGACAAAGGAGGAAGTTCGGAGCTTTTTAGGGCTCGTAAACTTTGTAGGTCATTTTATTCCAAACCTGTCAACCCGTACTGAGCCCCTTCGTCAGTTTGTTCGTGGAGAAATTGGTACTTTTGGAGAAAACCAAAAATCAACGTTTGACGATCTTCGACAAGAACTGACAGCAAAAGTGAGAAAATTAGGCTTCTTCGATCCTAAAGATACAACGGAACTCTACGTGGATGCTTCTCCGGTGGGTTTGGGGGCCGTGCTCATCCAACGTGATTCGGCAGGATGGCCTAGAATCATAAGCTTTGCCTCAAAAGGCCTGACTAATGCTGAACGACTGTACCCTCAGACCCAGCGAGAGGCACTAGCCGTGGTATGGGCAGTGGAAAAGTATTATTTGTATTTATTTGGACTCCGTTTCACAATCTTCACGGATCATAAAACCCTTGAATATATTTTTGAAGGGAAGTATCGGGATGAAAAGCGAGCTTGTTCACGAGCACAGAGCTGGGCTTTACGTCTCCAGCCCTATAATTTCCAAATAAAACACATCCATGGAGTGAATAACATATCAGACGTACTATCTCGATTATGTGCCAAGGAGGACGCGCCCTTCGATGAAAGTACTCAGCACTTTCTCTGTGCCATAGGGAAATTGCCAGATGCTATAACTCTCGAAGAGATCCGTGACGAAACGGTACGCGATCCGACGCTCAATGGAGTAATTGAAGCAATGAAGACACAGAAGTGGCCATCAGATCTTTTCCGATACCAAGCTTTTAGTAGAGAATTAGGGTTGATTGACGGTATCGTGGTACGCGAGGACAGAATTGTATTACCATTGAAGCTGCGACGACGAGCTCTGGACATCGCTCATCGGGGGCATCCCGGAGTTGTTGCAATGCGTCGGAATTTGCGACAATACGTATGGTGGCCATGTATGGATAGAGATGTTAACGGTGCTGTAACAGAATGTGTGAGATGTACAGCTGTAAGTAGTCTAGATCCACCTGAACCTATGAGCCGCAAGATGATGCCAGAAAGAGCATGGCAAGAGATTGCCATTGACTTCTTGTGTGCTAAAGAGTTTGCAACGTTCCTGGTCGTGGTGGACTGCTACAGTCGGTTCCTGCACGTAGTTGAAATGAAGAACACAACTGCGTCCAAAACTATTGATGCACTTATGAAAATCTTCAAAGACCACACATATCCCGAGTCGATTCGTTCGGATAACGGCCCACCGTTTTCAAGCGAAGAGTTCTCCCGTTTTTGTGCCAGTAAAAATATCAAGTTGGTGAAAACCATACCTTATTGGCCTCAAATGAATGGCATGGTGGAACGTCAAAACCGAGGGATTTTGAAGTCACTTCGGATTTCGAAAGCTCTCAAAACAGATTGGAGAAAGTGTCTAGAAGACTACGTGTATATGTATAATACAACTCCCCATGCCGTTACCGAGAAAGCTCCGCTGGAATTGTTAACTGGCCGTCCAGTCAAGGACCTGCTACCTTCTCTACGGACTGATCCCCATTGGTGTCGAGATGAAAATACTCGGGAAAATGACGCGATGAAGAAAATACAGGGCAAGATTTATGCAGATCATCGTCGACGCGCTAAGGAATGTGAAATCACCGCTGGGGATATAGTGATGATGAAGAGTTACGAGCCTGGTAAGCTTGAACCAAATTTCAGAATGGATAAGTTTACCGTCCTAGAGCGAGCAGGTAACGATACAATTATCGTTAATGAAGACGGGGTGAAATACAGGCGACCAGTTTCCCACTTGAAAAAGTAGCCATCTTCAGCATTATCTTCCGCCGTTTCTGATTCTTCCACAGACCTCCAGCAACCTTCGGAACAGGAGCTAATGCAACAGGAACCCACGGAGCAGGAACACCCAGAACCGAAGCGAACAGAAAAGGAACCCACGGTACATGATGCTACAGAACAGGAATCCTTCCAGAAGACAGTCCGTAATGAGAACGCCACAACCAAAAAGGAGGAAGTACCGAAAGCAAAGAAGCAATGTTTATCACGCAAGCGAGCCAAAGAACAAACGAACGATCAAGGAGAGCAGAATCGTCCTTCTCGGACAAGGAAGATGCCTAAGCGATACACTTAATTTTTTTTCTTCAATTATTTGGATGTTTTGTTTTGGAGGGACTAGGAGAAGGATGTAGGGTCGAGAGATTGAGAGTGAGGACAGTGGGACTGCTAGAGAGTAGGTTCAAACAAAGAGAGTAGCTTAAGGCGTGAGAGTACGCATGGGTTGAATTGTAAAACGTACGACAGTTGGAAATATATGGTTGGGTGATTCAGACGTGTTCGGTGCGTATTATTTTATGAGTGAAGTGAAAACTCCCTACGACTGGATCCTACACACTACACGTGCGTTTTACCGATATATGAAACATCCGATGCATCGTTTGTCGTGGGACAAAGAGTTTGTCGGATAATGTTACAAGTTGCGATCAACTCGAATCATGCCGCATTCGCGCTATTATTTTTCGCGCAGACCATGTGCAAATGATTTCAGAATCATAAATAGCATGTACAAAAGCAAATCACAAAGGAAAAACGAAAAAATCCTCAAAATAATAAAACTTTGACCCGCGAACGATTAATCGCTAGTGCACATTCAGAACGATGCATTATTTGGCGAGCGCAGTTTGTTGTGATTACTTAACGACAAAAGGTTAATCGTTGTTGCTATGATCGCACGATAAAGAACAACCGCGATGCATCATGGAGTGTCATGATCACTAGATTTCCATCCTTGCTCATGCTGATTTTGATTCTGATCATGTCCCTGTTACATTTCAAATATCCCATGAAGCGATTCTCAATCCTATCAGCTCCACTTTTAATTATTATTATCTTTATTAATGTACGGCTACAAAATTCATCTGATGCAATATTTTAAGTAGGACTGGAGAGAATACTACTGAATCTATTACGAAAAATGCGGCGAGAGAGATGAAAATCAAAATCATGAAAACAACGATTAAAAGAACGACACATGCTGGTGAAAGGTTCGTGATGCCCATAATAAGTGCGAGCACCACGAATATAAAGAAATGCACTAGAGCGAAGAGGGCGGCAAGGTATATTAACCATCATCCAGCCAACATACTTTTCACATGAAAAAAACACACTAAAATGTGCATAACTTTTTTGTTTCATGATGGATTTTGCTGAAATTTTCAGAACTTCCCGAAAAACTCTTCTAGTTTATGGTACAGGAAACTTGGGAATATGGTCCACGTGGTTCCGGAGTTATTCCGGATTGTCTTGGGGTACCAAAATTGGCCACATCGTCCATTCAACGGATATCTCAAAACCCAGATGAGCTAGAAGGTTGGTGTCTTCGGCAAAGTTGTTCAGCAGACCAAGAGCTATCCGTCAGTAACAATCTTAGTTGGGAATTTATCCGCTAGGTGGCGCTAGTAGCATTTTACTTCAATCTTCTATATCTCAAGATCCTGGTGAGCTAGAAGGTTGGTGTTTTCAGCAAAGTTGTTAAGCAGACCCAGAGCTCTCCGGCAGTAACAATTTTAATTGGGAATTTATCCGCAAGGTGGCGCTAGTTACAATTTTTCTTCAATCTTCTATAGCTCAAGATCCTGATGAGCTAGAAGGTTGGTGTCTTCGGCAGAAATGTTCAGCAGACCAAGAGATATCTGTAACAATCTTAGTTGGGAATTTATCCGCTAGGTGGCGCTAGTAACATTTTTCTTCAATCTTCTATATCTCAAGATCCAGATGAGCTAGAAGGTTGGTGTCTTCAGCAAAGTTGATAAGCAGACCCAGAGCTATCTGGCAGTAACAATCTTAATTGGGAATTTATCCGCTAGGTGGCGCTAGTTACAATTTTTATTCAATCCTCTAGAGCTCAAGATCCTGAAAAGCTAGAAGGTTGGTGTCTTCGGCAAAGTTGGTAAGCAGACTGAGGGCTATCTGCAATAGCAAAACTAGTTGAGAATTTATCCGCTAGGTGGCGCTAGTAACATTTTATTCAATCATCTATATCTTAAAATTTTGATGAGCTAGAGGGTTGGTGTCTTCGGCAAAGTTGTTCAGCAGATCAAGGGCTATCTTGCAGCAACAAACCTAATTGGGAATTTATCCGATAGGTGGTGTTAATAACAAATTATCTCCAATTTTATGTATCAAAAGTTAAAAAGCAGATCAATGTTGGGTTTCTCCAGTTTGTCTGCGACGAAGATGTTCACATCGTGGCGAAAATTTTAAATTCTCATATACTACGTTCGAGATTTTTCACGCTTGATTTGTAGCTTACGCAGCTCATCAGCCACAATACATGAGTTGGTTCATCAATTTGTTTTGAATGCTGTTTTCACTCAAAGCCTTATATTTCATTTACGAGATTTTTTGGTGGAGCCTTCCTTCGCCGAGTGGTTAGAGTTCGCGGCTATAAAGCAAAGCCATGCTGAAGGTATCTGGGTTCGATTCCCGGTAGGCCCAGGATCTTTTCGTAATGGAATTTTCCTTGACTTCTCTGGGCATAGAGTATCATCGTACCTGCCACACGATAAATATACAAATACGAAAATGGTGAGCAAGTGATTTTGCATCCTAAAATCGATTTTGCTTTTGTGGGAGAACCTCATGGTTGAGATTTGAGTGTTAATTTACCTATACTGGATGTTCAAGGGCCATCTGAAATGGAAAACTGAACCAATATTCATTCGCTATATGGTGCTAGTAACCTCCTCAAAATTCTGAATTTGGTGGTCCTTAATAGCTAAAAAATGATTTACTAAACAGTTTAGAGCCCCAATATATGTCTGATAGTGATAAAATTGATTTAAATTTTGTTCCCTAGATGTCACTAGTGATATTTTCATAGAACTTATCTAAATCAACAATATGAAGCAGGAAGGTTAGTTTCTCGGCAAATAATATTGGATGGCTGAAATCTACCTAATAGGGATCAAGTTAGTTTGAGTTTTAGTGGTGCTGCCATATTTTTTTAAGAAGAATTTTATTCCAAGATCCTCGTACGCTAAAATATCGGTCTTTTAGGATTTTTTTTAAGCAACAAAAATCTTCCTTAAAACAATCCAACCGAAATGTTATAGACAACGGTTTAAATGCTCTACTTGCTGCTTAACGCTAAGGTTTACAGTTAAAGCAATCTGAGTACCAGTAAATGCAAAAGTAATAACAAATAATGTCACTGATAACAAAACATGTTGAATTTGTCTTTTGAGTTATTAAAAGCTTCCACGAGTTGATGTTTCTTAACTCGATATCGAAAACATTGATTTACTGGGATTGTGTGAAAAGTTATTTCCATGAATAATCAAAATGCAAGGGGATTCCTGTACCGAAAAAATCGATACTCAACGCGTAATGCTTATATATATATATATATATATATATATATATATATATATATATATATATATATATATATATATATATATATATATATATATATATATATATATATATATATATATAAACATTTATATATATCTATATATGAATAAAATTCTTCTTAAAAAAATATGGCAGCACCACTAAAACTCAAACTTACTTGATCCCTATTAGGTAGATTTCAGCCATCCAATATTATTTGCCGAGAAACTAACCTTCCTGCTTCATATTGTTGATTTAGATAAGTACTATGAAAATATCACTAGTGACATCTAGGGAACAAAATTTAAATCAATTTTATCACTATCAGATATATATTGGGGCTCTAAACTGTTTAGTAAATCATTTTTTAGCTATTAAGGACCACCAAATTCAGAATTTTGAGGAGGTTACTAGCACCATATAGCGAATAAACATTGGTTCAGTTTTCCATTTCAGATGGCCCTTGAACATCCAGTATAGGTAAATTAACACTCAAATCTCAACCATGAGGTTCTCCCACAAAAGCAAAATCGATTTTAGGATGCAAAATCACTTGCTCACCATTTTCGTATTTGTATATTTATCGTGTGGCAGGTACGATGATACTCTATGCCCAGAGAAGTCAAGGAAAATTCCATTACGAAAAGATCCTGGGCCTACCGGGAATAAACCCAGATACCTTCAGCATGGCTTTGCTTTATAGCCGCGAACTCTAACCACTCGGCGAAGGAAGGCTCCACCAAAAAATCTCGTAAATGAAATATAAGGCTTTGAGTGAAAACAGCATTCAAAACAAATTGATGAACCAACTCATGTATTGTGGCTGATGAGCTGCGTAAGCTACAAATCAAGCGTGAAAAATCTCGAACGTAGTATATGAGAATTTAAAATTTTCGCCACGATGTGAACATCTTCGTCGCAGACAAACTGGAGAAACCCAACATTGATCTGCTTTTTAACTTTTGATACATAAAATTGGAGATAATTTGTTATTAACACCACCTATCGGATAAATTCCCAATTAGGTTTGTTGCTGCAAGATAGCCCTTGATCTGCTGAACAACTTTGCCGAAGACACCAACCCTCTAGCTCATCAAAATTTTAAGATATAGATGATTGAATAAAATGTTACTAGCGCCACCTAGCGGATAAATTCTCAACTAGTTTTGCTATTGCAGATAGCCCTCAGTCTGCTTACCAACTTTGCCGAAGACACCAACCTTCTAGCATTTCAGGATCTTGAGCTCTAGAGGATTGAAGAAAAATTGTAACTAGCGCCACCTAGCGGATAAATTCCCAATTAAGATTGTTACTGCCAGATAGCTCTGGGTCTGCTTAACAACTTTGCTGAAGACACCAACCTTCTAGCTCATTTGGATCTTGAGATATAGAAGATTGAAGAAAAATGTTACTAGCGCCACCTAGCGGATAAATTCCCAACTAAGATTGTTACAGATAGCTCTTGGTCTGCTGAACATTTCTGCCGAAGACACCAACCTTCTAGCTCATCAGGATCTTGAGCTATAGAAGATTGAAGAAAAATTGTAACTAGCGCCACCTTGCGGATAAATTCCCAATTAAAATTGTTACTGCCGGAGAGCTCTGGGTCTGCTTAACAACTTTGCTGAAAACACCAACCTTCTAGCTCATCAGGATCTTGAGATATAGAAGATTGAAGTAAAATGCTACTAGCACCACCTAGCGGATAAATTCCCAACTAAGATTGTTACTGACGGATAGCTCTTGGTCTGCTGAACAACTTTGCCGAAGACACCAACCTTCTAGCTCATCTGGGTTTTGAGATATCCGTTGAATGGACGATGTGGCCAATTTTGGTACCCCAAGACAATCCGGAATAACTCCGGAACCACGTGGACCATATTCCCAAGTTTCCTGTACCATAAACTAGAAGAGTTTTTCGGGAAGTTCTGAAAATTTCAGCAAAATCCATCGAGAAACAAAAAAGTTATGCACATTTTAGTGTGTTTTTTTCATGTGAAAAGTATGTTGGCTGGATGAAGGTTAATATTAAGGAGCGACAACAAATGTGGACAATCAATTTGTGTTTGTAAAGATCAGAAATGAATAGTGCTTTTGAGAGTTCACGGAATACGCTCAGTAACTCTAGACCAATGAGATTGCAACGCTGTTCGTAACTGGGCAAATTCAGTGGATTGTTCCATGGCAGATGACGCAAGATAAACCGTACAAACTTGTGTTGAATTGATTCGATACGCATGATACTATTCTGATAATAAGGAGCCCAAACAACTGACGAGTATTCTAAAACTGACCTCACTTATGAACAGTATAATGATTTTAAATATTGAATGTTTTTTAAATGTTTGAAATGTAGCAAACGGAATATGAAACCAAGTATTTCCGAGGCTTTGGAGGTAACGAAGGCAACATGCTCCTTGAAAGTTAATCTTGAGTCCATTAACACACCTAAATCCTTAACCACATATTCTCTTTTGAGAACAGTAGTACCAACTTTATGGTTAAATTATAATGTAGAGCGTTTCCGAGAGAACGATATCACAGAGCATTTAGCGGCGTTGAGATCCATGCGATTCTTTTCACACCAAACAGTGAATACATCAAGTTGGGACTGCAGGAAGTGAGCATCACAGACATCATTCACAACGTAAAACAATTTGAAATCAAAGCTTCAACGAACTGAGTGTAAAATGTACATCGTTTAAGTACACCAAAAATATCAGTGGCCCTAAGTGGCTATCTTGTGGCACCCCCGAAGTTACATGGAAGTAGGGTGAAATGGAATCATCGACTTTAATAGCCATTTCACGGCCGCTGATATAAGATTTCAACCAGCAAAGAAAAGAATCAGCAAATCCAAGACGTTCAAATTTGGCAATGGTTATCTGGTGATTGATTTTATCGAAGGCCGCCGAAAAATCCGTATATATCGAGTCTACTTGTTTGCCTTCTTGAAGTGCCTGTGCGATGAAAGTCGTGTAGGTAAGCAAGTTGGTGTTCGTCGAGCGTTTCGGCATGAACCCATGTTGATGCTCCGAAATAAAATTATGACGATTGTGGAGTAAAAAGTCGTAAACCACTTTCTCGAACAATTTCGAAACGGCACACAGAGCTGCAATACCACGATAGTTGCTGACATCACGTTTGTTTCCTTTTTTAAAAACCGGGAAGGCATACGACTTCTTCCAACCATCTGGAAATTTACCAACCTGAAGTGATGAGTTGAAGAGACACGATAATGGCATCGAAAGATTGGCAGAGCATTTTTTCAGAACCATCGCAGGAATACCGTCTGGACCGCAGCTAGTTGATGCTTTCAAAGAGGAGCAAATTGGAGGACAGAGCATGGTTGTAGTAGTTCGTGGCTTCGTAGCTCGGAAAATGTTATTTTCGGGGAAATGAGTCTGAACAACACTGATATTAAGTTTCAAAATAAAAAAAATACGGGGCCCCGATAGCGGTAGCGGTGAACGCGCAGCTATTCAGCAAGACCAAGCTGAGGGTCGTGGGTTTGATAGTTCCTATTATGGTCATTTTATGATTCCTAAACTAACCCGGAACAACCGTTAATACTCCATATTGGAATAAAAATCTGATAGTTCAGGAAGAATGCTAAAATAAATCTTTGAAAGAACTCCTGGAAGTATTCCTGGAATAATTCCTGAAGAAACTTCAGGAGAATCCCTGAAGGAACCCCTAGAAAAACAACTGGAGAAATCCATAAATTAAAATCTCTGGAGGAACTTGAAGAAATCCTTTAAGGGATTCAAGGAAGAATTCCTGGAAGAACTCCTATGGGATCTCTAGCGGAACTCCTTTAAGAATCTCTCGTGAAACGCTTGGAGGAATCGCTGGAGAAGTTTCTGGAGGAATTTCTTAAGGGACTCCAGGAGTAATTCCCGAAGTAAATCCTGAAGTAAAATAACTCTGAAGGAATTCCCGAAGGAACTCCTGGAGGAATATTTGGAGTAATATTCAAAAGAATACTTGGAGGAACTCCTGGAGGAATTTTCGAAGAACCTCCTGGAGGAATTCCTGAAAGAACTCCAGGAGGAATTCCTGAAGGAACTCCTAGAGAAATTCATGAAAGAATTTCTGGAGGTGTTACTGAAGGAATTCCTGGACAAAATCATGGAGATACTCCTGGAGGAAACTCCAGAAAGAACTCTAGAAAAAAAAAACCTGAAGGAACTTCTGAGGGAATTTTTTGAGGAACTGGATGAATTCCTGAAAGAACTCTTGGAAAAATTCCTGAAGGATATATATATATATATTTTTTTTTATTTGAACTCCTGGAGGAATTCCTTAAGGAACTCTTGGATGTATTACCGGAGAAACTTGGTAGAACTCTTGGTAAAATTCCTGTAGGAACTCCTGAAACTCTGTAGAAATCTCGTAGAGGAATTTCTGAATGCACTCTTAACGAAATTCCTGAAGGATTATCCTAAAGGAGCTCCTGAAGTAATTCCTGAAGAAACTCCTGGAGGAATCCCATAAGGGTTTCCTAGTGGAACTCTTGTGTGAATTCCTGAAGGAACTTCTAGAACAATTCCTAAAGGAACTTCGGAAAAAAATCCTGAAAGAACCCCTGCAGAAATTCCTGAGAAATACCTGAAGAAACTCCAGTAGAAATTCCTGAAGCTACTACGGGAGGAATTCCTGAAAATAACCCTGAAGAAATTCCCGAAAGAACTCCTGCAGGAATATTTGAAGTAAATTTGAAGGAATATCTGGAGGAACTCCTGGAGGAATTTCCGAACAACCTCCAGACGGAATTCTTGAAAAAATCCTGAAGAATTCCTGGAGGAATCCCTAGAAAACTTCCGGAGGAATTCCCGAAGGGTTTCCTACAGGAAGTCTTGGAGGAATTCTTGAAGGAACTACGTGTAGGATGTCCTGAAGTAAATCATCGAAGATTTCCTGAAAGATTTCCTGGAGTAAATCCTGAAGGAACTCCTGGAAAAATTCTTGAAGGAAATTATGGATGAATTCTTGGAGGAATTATTGAAGGAAACCCTGGATGATTTCCTGAAAGATCTTCTGGAGGAATTCATGAAGGAACTTCTGGAAGTATATTTGGAGGAATTCCTGGGTGAATACCTGGAGGAACTCCTGGACTAATCTCAGAAGAAACTCTTTCAGGAATTCTTGGAGGAACTACTGAAGGTATAACTGAAGGAACTCCGTGATGAATTCCTGGAGATACTCCTGGAAAGGCTCCTGAAGGTGCTCTTGGAATAATTCCTAAAGGAACTTCTTAAGGAATTCCTGTAGAAACTTCTGATGTTACTCTTGAGGTATTACAGAAATTCCTGAAGATTCTTTTGGAGTAATTCTTGAACGAACTCTTGGTAAAATTCCTGAAGGAACTCCTGGGGCAATTCATGAAGGAGGAAATCTTTATAGATCCCCAAAATAATTTATAAAGAAATTGTTAGAGGAATTCCTGAAGATATACCTGTAGTATTTTCCCGAAAGAACTCCTAGAAAGACTCCTGGAGGAATTGCTATAGAATTTCCTGGAGGAATTCCTGAAAGCACTTCCTGCAGAATTCCTGGAGAAATTCCTGAAGAATTCCTGGAGATATCCCTAAGATACTCCTGGAGCAATTCCTAAAGGGTTTCCTAGAGAAACTCTTGGAGTAATTCCTGAAGGAACTCCTGAAAGAATTTCTGGGGGTATTCCGGAAGAAAATCCTGGAGTAATTCCTGAAGGATTTCCTGAAGTAAATCCTTGGAGATTTCCTGAAAGATTTCCTGGAGTAATTTCTGAAGGAACTCCTGGAAGAATTATCGAAGGAATTCATGGCGGAATTCCTGAAGGAATATTTGAAGGAAACTCTGGAGGATTTCCTGAAAGATCTGCTAGAGGATTTTCTGAAAACGCTCATGGAGGAATTCTTGAAGATACTCCTGGAAGATTTTCTTGAATGAACTCTTGGAGGATTCCTAAAAAAAACTTCTGTCTGTTTATATCTTCAGGAATTCCTCTAACAATTTCTTCATAAATTACTTTTGGGGATCTATAAAGATTTCCTCCTTCATGAATTGCCCCAGGAGTTCCTTCAGGAATTTTACCAAGAGTTCGTTCAAGAATTACTCCAAGAGAATCTTCAGGAATTTTTCCAGGTGTTTCTTCTGTAATACCTCAAGAGTTACATCAGAAGTTTCTACAGGAATTCCTTAAGAAGTTCCTTCAGGAATTATTTCAAGAGTACCTTCAGGAGCCTTTCCAGGAGTATCTCCAGGAAATCATCACGGAGATCCTTCAGTTATACCTTCAGTAGTTAAAAAAAGACACTACACGTTAATGCTTCCAGTGGGCTACTTGCCCTTTGATGGAAGCACAACACTAGACAAGCATGCAACGCCCAGTGGCACAGTCGGAAAACATTCCTCTCGAAAAGTTTTTCGGCCTGAGGCGGGAATCGAACCCACACTCCTTGGCACGATGCGGCTAAATGCCTCGGTGACACTAACCGCACGGCTACGAAGCCCACAGTTCCTCCAAGAATTCCTTAAAGAGTTTCTTCTGAGATTATTCCAGGAGTTCCTCCAGGTATTCATCCAGGAATTCCTCCAAATATACTTCCAAAAGTTCCTTCAGGAATTCCTCCAGAAGATCTTTCAGGAAATCATTCAGGGTTTCCTTCAACAATTCCTCCAGGAATTCATCCATGATTTCCTTCAAGAATTTTTCCAGGAGTTCCTTTTGGATTTACTCTAGGATCTACTACTAGGAAATCTTCGATGATTTACTTCAGGACACCCTACACGTATTCCATCAGGGAGTTCCTTCAAGAATTCCTCCAAGACTTCCTCCAGGAATTCTTCAGGATTTTTTCCATGAGTTCTTTCAGGAATTCCGTCTGGAGGTTATTTGGAAACTCCTCCAGGAGTTCCTCCAGATATTCCTTCAAATTTTACTCCAAATATTCCTGCAGGAGTTCCTTCGGGAATTTCTTCAGTGTTATTTTCAGGAATCCCTCCCGTAGTAGCTTCAGGAATTTCTACTGGAGTTTCTTCAGGTATTTCTCAGGAATTTCTGCAGGGGTTCTTTCAGGAATTTTTCCAGGAGTTCCTTAAGGAATTGTTCTAGAAGTTCCTTCAGGAATTCCTACAAGAGTTCCACTAGGAAACCCTTATGGGATTCCTCCAGGAGTTTCTTCAGGAATTACTTCAGGAGCTCCTTTAGGATAATCCTTCAGGAATTTCGTTAAGAGTGCATTCAGAAATTCCTCCACGAGATTTCTACAGGGTTTCAGGAGTTCCTTCAGGAATTTTACCAAGAGTTCTTTAAGAAATTCCTCCAGGTGTTTCTCCGGTAATACGTCCAAGAGTTCTTTAAGGAATTCATCCAGGAGTTCAAATCAAAAAAAAAATATATCCTTCATGAATTTTTCCAAGAGTTCTTTCAGGAATTCATCCAGTTCATCAAGAAATTCCCTCAGAAGTTCCTTCAGGTTTTTTTTTTCTAGAGTTCCTTCTGGAGTTTCCTCCAGGAGTATCTCCATGATTTTGTCCAGGAATTCCTTCAGTAAAACCTCCAGAAATTCTTTCATGAATTTCTCTAGGAGTTCCTTCAGGAATTCCTCCTGGAGTTCTTTAAGGAATTCCTCCAGGAGGTTCTTCGGAAATTCCTCCAGGAGTTCCTCCAAGTATTCTTTTGAATATTACTCCAAATATTCCTCCAGGAGTTCCTTCGGGAATTCCTTCAGAGTTATTTTCCTTCAGGGTTTACTTCGGGAATTACTCCAGAAGTCCCTTAAGAAATTCCTCCATTAGCTTCTTCAGCGATTCCTCCAAGCGTTTCACGAGAGATTCTTAAAGGAGTTCCGCTAGAGATCCCATAGGAGTTCTTCCAGGAATTCTTCCTTGAATCCCTTAAAGGATTTCTTCAAGTTCCTCCAGAGATTTTACTTTATGGATTTCTCCAGTTGTTTTTCTAGGGGTTCCTTCAGGGATTCTCCTGAAGTTTCTTCAGGAATTATTCCAGGAATACTTCCAGGAGTTCTTTCAAAGATTTATTTTAGCATTCTTCCTGAACTATCAGATTTTTTTCAATATGGAGTATTTATGGTTGTTCCGGGTTAGTTTAGGAATCATAAAATGACCATAATGGTAAAACATTCAAATAACTTATTTCGACATTTAAGAATACTTAATTAAAACTAACATGGAACATAGAAACTATCAGAACATTTTTTTCAATTTTACGGATGTTCCGGGTTAATTACGGAACCATAAGATGGTCAAAGTGATCAAACATTCATATCACTAAATCCAATATGTTAGAATACTTAATTTTAATCAACAAGGAACATATGAATAATCTTTTTTTTTTCAATATGGAAAATTTTACAGATGTTCCGGGTTAGTTCCGGAACTATAAAATGGCCGTAATGGGCAAACAATCAGATTATTAAATACGAATTGTAAGAATACTTATTTCTAACAAACAAGAGACAAAGGAACTATCAGAATATATTTTTTTAATATTTCCAATTTTACGGATGTTCCGGGTTTGCTCCGGAACCATAAAATGGCCATAACGGTCAATCATTCATTCCATTAAATCCCCCATGTAACAACATTTTCGTGTGCGGCTTCGCAGCAAAACGTAATCATGACAGTTTATTTCAGTTCCATTAATTCTACTTGCTGTAAGGAACTCAGGATGATTCCAGGGCTCTAGGTGGCCAGGGCGAAGTCTCCGGTCAATGGGACCGCCACCAATCGATTCAGCAGCCTTTTTCCGATCTAGAATGGCCAAAATCATTTCCTGGAACCGTTACCCAGCTGAGATATTGCATTTAGTCGCGTTTTGGAGCCCGATTTTCTCACTGTGCGCTGGAATGTGTCAATGAGACCTGTAAAAAATGTTTATAGTTGTAATGCAAATTAGAATTTATAAGCGTGTTTCGGTGGAAGCACAAATGCACGGTCAATGGACCCTTTTCAATATTTACCATTTACTGTTACCGTGCATTAGTGTTAAAGGCATAAAATAATTGGGTTATATTGGATCATGTTGTGATTTAACTACTTCATATTTAGTTTTTGAGCGAATATTTAATGGTTTGGACAATACAGTCAAACCTCATATAACAATTTTAATAAAAAAAATAATGATTTAGAAAATTTTCAACTTTTTATGGTTTTTATTGTAAATTAAGATTTGAATACCCTTAAAAATTTATAAAATTGATTGCTCCACTAAGAACGTTTCTTCAAGATACAAAATGAAATCATGATGAAAACTATACGCACGGTAAACGGTGCACTACCGTGCACGGTAAATGGTGACATAGAACGGTACAAGGCGACCTTTATATGAGATTTGTAAACAAAATTTTTAAGTATTTTTTTTGTTCTTCTTCTTCTTATTTTTTGGCGTTACGTTCCAACTGGGACAAAGCCTGCTTCTCAGATTAGTGTTCTTATGAGCACTGCCACAGTTATTAACTGAGAGCTTTCTTTGCCGATTGACCATTTTAGCATGTGTATATCGTGTGGCAGGTACGAAGATGCTCTATGCCCTGGGAATCGAGAAAATTTCCTTTACGAAAAGATCCTCGACCAGCGGGATTTGAACCCACGACCCTCAGCATGGTCATGCTGAATAGCTGCGCGTTTTCCGCTACGGCTATCGGGGCCCCGTATTTTTCTGTTATGAATCACTAATATTATATTTTTCGTTGAATAATTATATAATTGCATGCTTCGTAGTGGTATTCTAGTTCGCTTTAAATTTTTCGGAAAAATGATATTTTTTAAGTGCAGATTTTCTTGCACTGTGGTAGCTTGACGGTACCGTTAAACGGGGCATCTTTAATAATGCGGGTAACCCATCACATACAAAACGAAATATCTTAATTTCTGTTAATCAATTAACCAAAACGAATGCAAAACTAGAGAATATTCGTATGAAAATTCATGTAAAAACTATTTTCAATTAATACGATTAGCATTAGCAACAATCTGTTCTACGATCACTATTTGATGTAGTTTTTGAATAGTAAGTCACTTATCTAGTTATCATAGAACTTGAATATAGTCTCAAATCTCTTAGCGAAAAGCATTTATGGTAAAAATTTCTGTATACATCTTTTTACATGTTTAGCTGAAAAATTGAGTTTTCTTGAATTTAATATGGAAAATAACCCTCAAAGTTGAAGAAGTCCAATGTTTACGGCAGAATGTTTTAAATGTTGTTAAAGCTTTGACGACATTTGATCAAGATTAATCTCGCTTGAAGGTTTTCGTAGAAATTATAGGGTCGATTTGAGCTCTTTAAAAATAAGAATTTCAAAGTGGTAATGAAGAATAGATGCTCCGCGCAAAAGTTTTATTTTCAAAAGTGCTCCGCTAAAAACCCTGAATTATATAATGATTCTTTTATATTATATTTAATTTTTTACGTAATTCCGTTCAAAGAGGTAGTTTCGTGAGATTAATTTGCACATTTGTTTTAATTTAAGTGCATGAAATATCTAGTTCAGACACAGAAAAAGGAATTTAATGTTTGAGAATTTGTACAGTTTTTACAAAATTTTTAAACGATTTGTCAACTGGCAATTCAACTATGCTAGTAAATAAAACAGATCAGGCGCTTTATTAACCGCTTTATTTTATATTGAGACGCAATCATTGTTGTCAAACATATGCGATTCCTGATAGCATTTGAATGTTAATTGAAAAGTCAATAATACAGAATGGCGATCCATAGATGGTAATGGTAACGACAACTGCGGGTCCAGTTCTGATACCAGCAGCTCATCTGGGTCTGGTTCCGACTTAACGGATGAATATCGTTACTGAAGCGTTAAGATTATACTTCTGATGCACACTCGTATCTTGTAAGTGTGGAATCGTTGACAGCCAGGGACCAGTGAAAGCCAATCAATGCACAATGTCAGATTGATAATCAAGTTGAATGTTATATTAGACAATAATCGTTATCATTGTTTTCAGTATAATTTGTTCTGCTACCGATTAATCTGTTACTGGGTAACTGCAACAGTAGAAGGAAAGTTAAATTATCAAGCAGCAGAATTGGGACGCACTTGAAGCAGGCCCACTACAAATTTGGGCTTTAAGTAGTTACTGCGTAATCATGTTAACGTTTGGATGGCATCCGATATCTTACGTTAAGGTTTTGAAGAGAATATTGCTGTAAATCGAATGAAGTGATCGAAGTCACTTACATTCGATTATTTATACATAATCAGAAACAACGTCAGCTGATATTGTTAATTTATGCTTTGTAGGAACCTGTGTTAATGCAAAAGATCTATAGAAAAAGTAAGGAGAACTCAAAACAAGCATTTAAAAGCAGACGTATTATTTTTTTGAATTTTTAGCTTATGTGTTATTGCAATCGTCAGAAACTCTTCACGAGCATCAATTCCACACCGTCCCCCACATAAATGTATTAAAGCACAATATTTAACAATGTTTCAAAACAGTTATTTTATGTAAATGGATAATATTAAGATCTCTAACTACTGAATCATAAATCTCGTGGGAAATCTTCAACACCCTTATAATTTTAAACATGAGGTATAACAATTTTAGATTTTTCTTACAACTCGATTTATGTTTTTTTTTTCGAATTCAATATAGAAGTGTTAATGTTTGTCACTATCTCCAGGGAATTAATAAAATTTCACGCACGAAGAGGTAGTCGAACCAGCTGTATCCGGGTCATTGATCCTCAGAGGTGGTCAAAATGGCATACAAAGTGACAATTCAGAGGGGATGGAAAATGTAATGTGTAAAATGCTGATCTTTCAAAAATCAAATAAAATATAAATTATAGTTTTGTCATCACTAATAATAACGAGCACACGGGACGTAAAAGACTATTTTTCTACATTTATTTTTGTCATCCTTCAAGTGTCCTTCTGGGCATCTGAAATTTGTAAGAATGTTAATTTTTTTCGGCAACTCCAATTTGTCAGAGCATACTATCGAAGGTTTTTCGCACAGCTTCAAACACTCGTTGTTATCGTTGTAATGGCAACAACTATAAATCCACTCACACCGATCGCCGTTACCATCAAGAACTTCACAATAAACGTTATAAGTCTGCAATATACAGACAACGACAGTTGTTATGACTAACAATCGTTTCATCCTTATCAGAACACGAGTCTGCACTGGCCTCGATGATCCAACCGGTACCCTTCTTTGCAGGATCTTGCAAACAAGATGTGTCTTGGGCCACCAGGTGGAGTTGATGTTTCTGTTATACTAGAATCACAGATAATCTCCGGATCGTTGCACAAGTTTCGACAAATATCCACCTGCTCCGAATCGTACTCACAACACTTGTAAACCCAGCGGCATTCTGAATTATCTGTTGGTTCTCCTACGGTATGCCCTAGAAATACGGTAGCAATCTGTAGCACTAAACCAACCCAAAACAAAGCCGACCGCATTTTGATAGAAGCGAACGGGGAAATGAAACGAAAATTTTGGCTGGCAGCGATAAGACTCGGGCCATCACAACTGCAAGACAGCTTCAGAATAATAAGTTCGATTTATTTTGGGAGCATAATTTAAACGTAAATCTTACGAGATAAGCGCCGAAATCTTTCGAAGTATTGTATAATGAACCCTGTTTCATTTATATTGGGGAAAGCTCAAATGTTTGTAAAAAGACACATCATGGACTGCATATATTCAGCGATGAAAATTTAAACATAAGTAACACATTGCACTTTATAGTTTCTTGCTTAAAAATTTCTATTTACTGGAAGTGGGATTCGCACATCTAGAAAAAGTCTCAAAAGTGGAGTAAATCACTCATTCATAATTTTAGTTTCCTTTTAGGTTTATTCAATTGTTTATTTTCAACAACTTCAAATGTTTTATTTCGGTTTAGGTCCCAAATTTTATCGAGAATACGCGTGTATTGACCTAAGGCCATGCAAGCTTACCTGAATTCAATGTGAGATATCCACGAAATGCTTATGCTTATCACTTCACCAAGGACAGTTAAGCTATTTATTTTTGAGGCTTTCAGGTGTTCGTTTCAGCGTTCATTTTACATGATCCCTGTTGAGAAACGTGACAAGAGCGTTATAGGGAACCCAGGGCTTATGGGATTTCATCAATTTGGGGGTGTTGTTGAATATCTCGTATGCGTTAAGAGATAGCACAGTACTGTCTTCAGCGAAGTTTCAACACTCTACCTATAGCAGTTGAGGATCATCCTTTAAGTTGAGAACTTGGTCGGTAGGGGCGCTTTTTCTGACTTGCACTTTATGAACCTTGAGGGATAAGAATACAAACTTTGTAACATATCTCTAGATCCTGATGTTTTTCAAGGTCGGTGTCATCGGAAGAATTGATCAGTAGCTTGATCTTGATAGCGTGTGCCGAATTCAAAGTTGGAGGGACACAGCCATGGACCAAGTAAACTGACCTAACATGGTCAACAAGGTTTTGTCAAATTAATTGATGGTTAACCAAGTCAATAAATAAATAATACCGATAAACTCTCATCTGCTCTCATTTTTTTCTTAAAGAATCATAACGATTGAGTACCCATTTAATCGATTCTGTAGTTACGATACTGCAAACTGAAGCCAAAGACTCGTTTTTTTGGAATTTCTATACTAAAGCCTGTCCACGTTAAATTTCGGACACCCAAATAATGGCAGCAAAAAAAAGTTACTCATAATTCAACAAAAACAATTGTTTATTTCAGAATAAAAGAGTTATATCTACAAAATAAACAGTTGACAAGGATGTTAATCCTTCTTTCTGTAAAATTCTCGAACTTTCTGTGGTACACCCGCCATCCGTGTCCGAAATTTATAGTGGACAGGCTTTAATATCATTCCAAACATTACATCCATTCCTTATATCTAGGTGTTCTATGTTATTAACAAATTTAAGATTTTATTAACAACATATTACATTTCATTTACCGTAGCAGTTCAGAGTTAAAGATGAGTTGATTTCACCTGCTTTTAAGAAAAAAAAAACGTGTTCAATTTAGTTGACCTAAATATATAACGCTTTAATCGTGGCAATAGAAGATTGTAATGATTTTTGCTTGAAATTATTATTTATTTTAATTGACATTTGTTCCAATGTTTCAACATTGGATATTCTATGTAACTCATTGGTACTTTACCAGAGAGGAAGCTTCTGAATCATTTTCAAAATTTTATTTTGAATTCTTTGCAGAGCTTTCTTCCTGGTATTACAACAGCTAGTCCATATTGGTACAGCATACAACATGGCTGGCCTGAACATTTGTTTGAATATCAAAAGCTTTTTCTTAAGACAAAGTTTTGATTTCCTATTGATAAGGGGATAGAGACATTTTACATATTTGGCTTACATTTGGCTTGAATGCCCTCAATGTGATTTTTTTAAAAAGACAATTTACATCGTCTTCAGCTAAAGGCTGCACAGACTGAACGATCACTAACATTAGGCAACGAACAACACAGAACACCCAGTAGCCCAGTGATGAATTGAAACTACTTCAGCACGTCCTTGGAGTAGTGGCACGAGGCTAAATCCGGCCAGAAGATTGTTGGGACGTTGTGTGCCTTCAGGAGAGGAAGCAACCGCTTCTGAGGGCACTCTTTCATGTACACCTGTCCGTGCATCGTGTCCTGGGTCACGAAAGGTGCACTCCGCTTCCCGCACGTGCAGATGGCTTGCCAAACCAGGAATTTCTTCGAAAATTTGGACATCTTCTGAGTGCGGACATGCTCCGGAATGCTGAACTTATCCTTGGCCGTGAAAAACAGGTTGCCGGGGATCTGTTTGAAGTCGGCCTTCACATATGTTTCGTCGTCTATGCTGCAGCATTTAACTTTCGTCAGCATGTTGAGGTACAACTTTCTGGCACGGGTTTTTACGGACTTGTTCTGCTTCTCGTCGCGATTAGGGGACTTTTGCACCTTGAACAGAGGCGTTCGGGTTTGGGTTGAAGGCCCCAACTATGCGGTTGTGATTTTTGGTGTTGTAGGGAATTCTTTTTCCTTCACTTCTGGGCTTCCGATCGGTGGTCAATCGTTCCTCGAACCGCTTAATCACTCGCAACACCGTGGAATTCGTGATTCCCAACTTTTTAGCGATGGAACGATGCGAGAGATCCTTGTTCTCGCGATAAATGCGCAAGATTTTATCACGCACGAGCTGTTCTTTCGACTCAATTTCCGCGAGTTTTGATCACAGGACTTTAAAACTAGCAGGATGTAAATAATGCACTATGACCCACCCACCCAAATTTTCATTAAATTCTACCTAACGGTTAAAAAGTTAGAGCAATTTCATAGTGTTGCAATTTCATCGTGAACACCCTTTATTGTATAATATTGGTCCCAAAATGCTGCTTTGAGGAACATCAGTTCGTACAGGAAGTCTTTCAGACTTGGATTTCTGATAATTAATCTGAAGTGTACGATTTGAAAAATAACTTTAAACTATTCTAACAATGTATGTTGGAAAAAAGGTTTTCAATGTTACGATCAAACCTTCATGCCAAACACTGTCGAATGCTTTTTCGATGTCTAGAAGAGCAAGACCAGTAGAATAGCTTTCAGATTTGTTGGAACGAATCAAATTTGTTACACATAAACGTTGATGAGTGGTCGAATATCCATGGCAGAATCCGAACTGTTCATTGGCAAAAATTAAACTTTCATTAATGTGGACCATCATTCTGTTCAAAATTACCGTTTCAAGAAGTTTACTGATGGAGAAAAGCAAACTGATTGGACGATAGCTAGAAGTTTCTGCAGGATTTTTGTCTGGTTTTGAAATTTATACAACCTTAGCATTTCTCCATGCGTCAGGAAAATATGCTAATTGAAAACATTTGTTAAATATATCAACTAAGAATGATAAGCTACTTTCTGGAAGTTTCTTGATGAGGATGTTGAAAATTCCATCATCGCCAGGAGCCTTCATATTTTTGATTTTTTTAAATAATAGTTATCACTTCTTCCAAATCAATCTCCCAGGAATTTTCTGGAACGTTCCCTTGCTTGAGAATATTTTTGAAGTCCTGAGTAACTTGATATTCAATTGGACTAGTAAGTCCTAAATTAAAATTGTACGCGCTTTCAAATTGCATAGCAAGTTTTTGAGCTTGTTCGCAATTAGTTAGAAATAATTTGTTTTCCTCTTTTAATACCGGTATTGGTTTCTGAGGTTTTTTCAAAATTTTAGATAATTTCCAAAAGGGCTTACAGCCAGTGTCCAATTGAGAAATCCTATGAAAAAAATTTTATTTCCTAATTGTGTAAAATGTTTTTTGATTTCTTTCTGCAAATCTTGCCATATAATTTTCATAGCAGGATCTCGAGTGCGTTAAAATTGCCTTCCACTCACGTTTTTAAGACGGATCAAGAGTTTAAGATCATCGTCTATAATCACGGATTCAAATTTTACTTCACATTTTGGAATTACAATGCTCCTGGCTTCAATAATGGAATTTTTTAAAGTTTCAAGAGCATTGTCAATATCAAATTTTGTTTCTAAAGAAATGTTAACATTCAGATTAGAGTTAATATATGTTTCATAAATAATATAGTCGGCTCGAAAATAATTGAAATATATAGGATTGAGAATCGTTTCATGGGATATTTGGAATGTAACAGGGACATGATCAGAATCAAAATCAGCATGGGGACGGACCTGGTGTAGTGGTTAGAGTACACGCCTCTCATGCCGAGGACCTGGGATCGAAACCCATCCCTGAAATAGTCACTAAAAAATATAGTGATGACTTCCTTCGGAAGGGAAGGAAAGCCGTTGGTCCCGAGATGAACTAGTCCAGGGCTAAAAATCTCGTTCAGAAAGATAGAAAAAAAAATCAGCATGAGTAACTAATTGGCTACAAAGATGACTAGAGTCGGTTAAGACCAAATCAATGGATTTCTAGAAGAGGAAAAACAAAAAGAGCACACATCATATAAAATTCTGCCGTTGGAAGTATTTTGAGAATTATTCCATAATCGATGTTTGGCATTAAAGTCACCAATGACATAAACAATTAACTTATTGCGAGTCAATTTTTGCAAGTCAGTTTGGAGCAAATTAACTTGCTGTCCAGAGCATTGAAAAGGCAAATAAGCTAATGCTATGAAAGTATATTTACCAAGCTGTGTTTTAACAGAAACAACTAAAGTTTCAAAAACTTTAGTTTCAAATGACGGAAACAGTTGATGTTTTATACGTCTATGAATGATGATTGCAACTCATTACGATAAACAAAAAGGTTTGGATCTTTTTTTAGTTTGGATCCAGGTTTTAAATATGTTTCAGTAATATCTGCTATATGCACGTTATTAGCTGTTATTATTAGCATTCCAATTTAAAATATTTAAACTTTTATGTATTGGATCCATTAGAAAAACGTTATTCAATATCGATTTGATTAGTAAATTCTACACCTTTTTTTTTAGTTTTATTTATTTTATTTATTTGTTTATTTCTTCTTCTTTTTTTGGAGCAGGACTTGGACTTGGACTTGGACTGCTTCAGTCATAGTGGTGGCTTTGAACATTGCATCAATCATTAGATTCAGTTGTTCAGTTAGAAAATTAAAATCAGAGGCAGTTCGTGCATTATCTGATGATTTCCCGTTAGAATTTTTGGTTGACGAAGAGGCGGAGTAGAAATTTCGTGTGGCGGCTGTTTTTTCCCATTTGATTTGAAACTATTCGAATGGGTACTTATAGTATGAATAGGGGAAGAGTTCAAATTACACAGCGTAACAAAAATGACATTTTTGCGTGTCTCAGGAATCAAATTATGTGTCTCTAGTAAATTTGGGGCTGCTGAATCTGGTGCCATTCTCAGAAATGTTCCAGCACGTCACAATTTTTAGCTACAGGTCGCCAAAGTTGTATAAAACACTGGTTTTATTAATGTTTACATGAAATTTAAAGTACAATTTATCAAACATTTTTGTAATCTTATCCACCAAACATGCAAAATAGAATTTGAACTTTCATTTCAGACATAATTTGATTGAAATTGCGTGACTAAATTTCGATTAAACCGATTTTTTTAACATGCTTGCAGTCTCCATACAAAATTCTTCGTTTCTTCTATATGGAAAAATACAACAATTCTCTAAACCATCAAAAAATAACTTTTCCGTATCGAAAGTATTACAAACTTTGATGATAAGTATTGTTATACACATAAAGTTTGAATTCTGTGGCAAATTGAGCCAATTTATTACCTTACAAGCTGGCAAACTTGCATGCAAGTTGGCTGAAATTGTCATTTTTTACATTTTAAACAGCCAATATCTCAAAAACTAGACGTGCTATGATATTTCTGAAAACGGCAATAGATTCAGCAACCCTTAAATAAGTGAATAGCGGTATTATGGTGCTGGAGACAAAAACGTGTTCCGCAGTGTTACCTGCTATAATATCGCAAAAGACTTTCTTTGGGTAAATACATTCGAAATTAAGAGATTCGAACGGCTACCCGATGGATTAAAATTAGTTTGTGAATGAGCATGATTATGATCTTCCTGATGGGTATGATTCCTAACCGAGCGATCGTTAACTGAAAAATGTGCATTGTTCGAAACTCTACCAGGGAAATTTCGGAAACGACCGTTATCATAACGGATATTATCTTTCATCTGCCTGGCACGAGCCTCGAAGACTCGCCTTCGCGTAGGGCATTCCCAAAAAATTGACTTATGATTGCCCCGCAATTCGAGCATATAAACTGGGTGGTATCTTCCTTCACTGGACAGACGTCCTTAGCGTAAGAAGAACCTCCACAAATCATGCATTTAGCATCCATGCGGCAATTTTGTGTACCATGACCTCACTTTTGGCACCGACGGCACTGAGTGGGGTTCTGGTAATTTCCTCCAGGTTTCTGGAAATGTTCCCATGTCACACGGAAATCGAACATAAGTCTAGCTTTTTCTAAAGCTTTAATATTATTTAGATCTTTTTTGTCAAAGTGAACTTAATATTATTCTTGAGAAAGCCCTTTCCGAACAATGTCAGATTGGGTTCTCTTTTTCATAATGATTACTTGGACTGGAAAAAATCCAAGTAAATCATTTATTCCATTTTTGATCTCTTCAGGTGACTTATATTCACTTGAGAGACCTTTCAAGACAACTTTGAACAAACGTTCAGTTTTGTCGTCATAAATATAAAAAAAATGTGATTCTTTTCTTCAAGATGTTTGAGAAGAAGTTCGCGATCTTTAAGTGTTTCCGGCAAAACGAGGCAATTTCTTTGCGATTTGGAAGGAAACCTTGATTTCCCTAATGGAGTTTAAGATCTCCTGCTTAAATCCCGCAAATTCGGAACAACTGACCACGATAGGCGGCACTCTTTGCTTCCTCACTTGAATCGAAGAGCCTGGGCTAGAGACTGCTCCGATTTGGTGTTCGGAAAATTTGTCTAGGTCTAGAGTATCGAACTGATTGCTAAATTTTCTCGACTTCCCAGGGCATAGAGTATCTTCGTACCTGCCACACGATATAAGGTACCCCGGGGCAAGTGAGAATTCGGGGTAAGTGGGACATTCCGTCATGGCTCGTTTACGAAAAGTTTTTCATGGGGGAATTCTTCTAGAAAGTTGAAGATACAATGATAAGGAAAGTATAAAGTACAAAAAATATTGTTATTTTTAAAACCATGTGTTCCATGTAACAGTTGTCAGCTCAGCACAATTTTCAATTTGCATGATAAATTCTGACACGTTTCACGTTCTGCATTGGCTCGCAAAAATAATTGTTCTATAAATCGAATTACCATCGGTAAGTTGCAACTTTAAGCATTGTTACGAGCAGCTTACGATAAACAGGTATTTTGTTTTCATATCATATGAAAATTTCTATAGTCTAACTTATTCCGAAATATTTTATACCCGGGGTAAGTGGGACCTATCAAAACAAGCACCAGCAGCAAAACTTTTCCTACACGTTTCAAACATTTTCCTAGAGAGTAGCACTAAAACATTCAAGCGACTGATTTTTACCAATAAAAAAAAATCAATCTTATATTATGTAATTGTTGAATAGGGAGAAAATATGCATAATTTTTCTAAATATTTTTTTCTATTTTGAAATATGAATTTAAAATTTAACGAAGACAGAGATAAAATTTAAAATACATCATGAGAACGATTACTATACTATTTTTATTGAACTTTATTTGATATTTCTACCAAATTCATTAGTAGCGGAAAACAGTTCCATTCCATTAAGTGGTTTTCCGCCATGCATACAGTAAAAACAAATAATAATAATAATAATAATATATTTAAAAAATCAATTATTGAAAGTTTACGCGCTACATTTCGATGGAGTACTTATAAATGATTTATTTTAAACATGTTTTATACCTCTTTACGCTTTTAGTGAGGAATTTTCAGTTAAAATTAAATCCGATGTGACATAACATAAAATTTACGTTTTCTTCCTTAAACGTTATGTATTT
Source organism: Aedes aegypti (assembly GCF_002204515.2). Classification (NCBI taxonomy): domain Eukaryota; kingdom Metazoa; phylum Arthropoda; class Insecta; order Diptera; family Culicidae; genus Aedes; species Aedes aegypti. The sequence continues at coordinate 168,784,119 of NC_035107.1, forward strand.
TATGGTTGATCCCTTATGTAGATCAAATATGTACTCAAAATGATAACCTATGATTTATCAATCCTATTTTTGCAATGGTTGACTTACTGATGTGGTTTGACGCATGAAACTGGATGTGTCCCACTTGCCCCGTTTAGCCAGGTAACTGCGTCTAATGGCTCATTGTATATTTTTCTTCTAAGGTTTTCACAATTTCGAAATTATTCGATCAGTTTCATGCACACACCAGCAAATATCTAGCCAAAATGTGACCGTGTTGTTGAATTTGCAAAATATTGACATTTGAAAATTATATTGAACAATCTGTTCGAACTATCGTTTTTTATGTCCCACTTGCCCCGGGGTACCTTACGCAAGCAAAAATGGTCCATTGGCATAGAAAGCTCTCAGTTAATAACTGAGGAAGTGCTCATAAGAACATTAAGCTGAGAAGCAGGCTTTGTCCTAGTTGGGACGTAACGCCAGAAAGAAGAAGAAGATACACAGTAAAAAAAGTTGTATTATTTTATTAATAGAAAATAAAGCTTAAAAATCAATTTTCTCAAAAACCGTATTTGTGATTTTTTTTTATTTTTTATGTGTTAAAGTAGACAAAAAATGAAGTCTTTTTACAGTGGGTCAAGATGGAGAAATCATGGACAAAAAAGTAATGATTTTTTAAAAAAAGGTGAATTTTTGAAAATGGTCATAATAAACTTTTTAAATGTTTTTCAATTCGATTTTATGAAAGTACACAAAATTTACAACGAAAAAGGTATATGGAAAAATCAGGCTAACTTTTACCGTTTTAAAGATACAGCGATTAAAACAAAATTTTGATATAATTTTCAATTTTCGGTCATTTTTGAATGTTTTTCGAGGCTCATAAGCCTAGAAATTTGTTCATTGTCTGAAAGAGCAGATAATTTTTGACTAAAATGTTTGAAAAAATATTGATTTGGCAATTTTTCATGGTATGAGGCCAAATAAGAAATGTGTCCTGTAAAAATGATTTATATATTTATTTAACGAAACACAACTTCAACATTTAACATCGTGATATTTTGATATGTAATTATCAAGAAAATATGGAACAAAATGTTAAAACTTAAAAATAACAAAATAACGAATATAAAGCAATTAATACGTGAAATGCATTTATATCGATTTAAGATAATGAAATATGTCCATTCGAAAACAAAAGCTTTATGAGTAAAGGAGTAACGTGCCCAGTTGTCTCACACAAATATACCTGATGTTTTCTGAAAGTACAGCACGTTGGTATATTTTTGTGTTCGGACAGAAACGTACCTAATTGTTGATTCCAGTACCCATGTTGGTATAAAAAAGAGCTGATGCAGCAAAGACACAAGCATGATTAAAAAATATTTTTTTTGCATTCCTGCTTAAAAACTTTTGCTTTTTGAATCTTTAATGAATATCATACAAATAGTAAAATGACAGTGTTATTTTTTCACTCAGAATACTGATAGGATGTGAGTTTTTATGAAGAAAAATTGTGTGCCTTCAGATGCCCTAATTGATTCGAAAGTGATTTGCTTATTTACTTTCTAAATTTTATTTAAAACGTTGGATTAGTTGAGTCAAAATTACAATCATGTTGATTAAAAAAAAAAACATTTTCAACCGCGTGCTCACACGGCTTTTCTCTTGCGTACTGTGGTGTGTGTGAATTAGGTGTATAGCGAAAAACCGAAGAATATCCAAAAGCGGATAGAAGTGTGTGACGCCTAAATCTTTGTGATTTGAATTCTTTGAAGGAACACGACGCTTTTTCAGGAAAACGCGGCTAATGGCGGGCAGTTGTCGACAGAAATCCGGTGAGTTTGTTTCAATGCGAAAATATCTTATTCTAGGTTTTGTATCTTTTCGTGCGGATACAACAGACTTCGGGTTGAAATTCTTGTGGTGAGGCTGCCATGGCAAAGAGCGAACGCGGCACCGCGCGGGCGTCAGATTATTAAACGGGTACACACTGACTGCTCTTCTATGCTTATTGCTTATCTGTCCCATGTTCCACGTAAACCTTATGTTCCACGGGACAAATATGCGTAGAACGGCAGCTGAGTAGGTATGAGTGAGAAGCTGATGTCCTAATGGACCGATGCACGAGTTCACTCGTTGACGTTTGAGCGGTGCCGTGTTATCTATGTGACCATGGTAACTAATGAATTTGGCACCGCTCAAACGTCATATTAGTGAACTTGTGCATCGGTTCATTATCATGCTGGTTCTCTCGCTCTGTAAAGGGTTTTGTGAATATGAACCAATGCATGAGTTCACTAATTTGACATTTGAGCGGTGCCGAATTCATTCGTTGCCATGGTCACGTAGATAACACGGCACCGCTCAAACGTCAGATAGTGAACTCGTGCATCGGTCCATTGGAGTATGAAGTAATTTGCGTGAAGTACAGCGGGAGAGGGGGAGGGAAATGGATAGGAAAAACCTGAGACGAGACTCGCGAAGACGGTCTTCTTTTTCTGTGATTGCTGAGTTTTTTTCTTATTCCACTTTGTGTTTATACCAATTATGCGCATGCTGTTCAAATCCACACATGAATCTCTCAGCAAAAAATGATTGAGTTTGCATCACATCGAATCATAAATAGCCGTTTGTGTGAAATTTCATGCCAGCAAACGTAGCATACATAAGAAATAATTGATCTTCTGCTAAGATTTATCAGCAACTTTGGAAAAAAAACTGCTCCGCCGACTGAGGTTTTTAATAACAGTTTACTTTGAACACAATACTTTTCACTTTTTCAGCCATAAAAACGGTGGGCTGCATTTGACGTTTCGTGAGAGGGGAATCTGGGCTGCATATGACGTTGATATTTTTCCTCTTCGCGAGTCTCTCCCAGGGAAAAACACAGTGTATGTACAGAGCCGTTCTAACCTTTTTTTTTCTCTCTCGCACATGTTGTTTCGCTTGGGTATGTGCAGAAAGCATGTGAGTTGGGCATGGAACGGGCGCTGATCTTACCTACGAGGGTTGTATTGGTGCGATTAATGCAGCAAATGCTGCGTGTGACATATCAACTGATGCGCATGTTATGATAGGCTTTCAGGTGTTATGAACCTACAGGATGATGTAGGGGAACGTGGGGCAAGATGAGCACCCGGGGCAAGATGAGCACCCCTTGTTTGTGCCGTTCTAACCAAAATTTTTCAACAAATTTTTAGGAGCTCTGATCAATATCATCAAATTGATATGCTGACCATAAATTTCAACTAAAAAATCAACAACACAACGTAAATATTGTCAAAAATACATAGTAGTCCAAAAATTTACCTCTTCATATAAGATTTGATCATTTAATAGTTATATTTTTGTTGAGTAAACAAATTCATTCAGACGTTTTTGGCCGTATAGTTATAGAAAAATCTTCTGTAGATAATCTGGAGCAGATTTTTATCAAATTCAAAAACATATTCCAATTGTTTTGATTATATTAATAAGTTTGCACCTTTAGGGGCAAGATGAGCACCATGTTCAAAATAAAGTAAAAGTGTGAAATTATAGAACCACATGTAGCTGCGGTATCCGCTTTGTCAAAACTATTTTTCTAAAAAAAAATATATTAACTAACAAATATTTTAATCGATTTTTAAGTAAAATCTTGGCAATTTATTAAAAATTATTTATTTTTTGATAAAAGCTTAAAAAAATAAGCTAGTTATAGATAAACACCATCACAAATTGAAGATAACATCCTCGGATATTGCAAGCATTGATAAATAATAGTTTTCTTTAGTAAATTTCATCTTTTTATGGGGGTGCCCATCTTGCCCCGGAGTTATTTTGACCGATGATAAAAAAAGCTATTTTTTAACGTGTTATTTGGAAAACTATTCATCACTTTTTAAAACTTTTTATGGTTGGAGGTCAAAGTAATAATGTAAAAGGTAAGGATGGTTGCCAATTTTACCAAAATAAGAACGTTTAAATAGACTTAAATCGCACTTATCCTTAGGGTGCTCATCTTGCCCCGTCTGACCCTATGTTTTTATGAATTGGTTTGCTTGTTTCTTCTCATGGAATATTCGCGTAACTTTTTAGAATGACCTATGTAACAATAAGATATTCTCTCCTCTCTTGCTATCTTGCAAATATACAAATGCAATAATAAAATAAATCGAAAGACGATGTCCATGGCTAGCGTTTCATACTAAAAATTCAACAGAAGAGGTTTATGTCTTAGCCACATTGATTAAGGATAAAACAAACAAAGAGAGCCTATCAATGTAAGATGAGTTGTTTTGAAAAGTTATGCGAGAGTTCATTTAATAATATTTCAAGCTTGAAAATTGAGCCAACCCTCTTTCTTATAGTTTATGCCGACAACATGCCTAAAACAAATCAATAAAAGATAGATAGATATTTTTATTCAAAAGATTTGCTGCCAGAGTCTGGATCATCTCTATATAAAACACCAATAAACAAATAAGTTATGCGACGAAAGGAGCTTTATTTCTACATGAACATAGATTATCATTTTTAATTAGAGAATTGTTATAAGCAAACACAACTAATCATATCTGAATCATCAAAAACAATCATTAAAATTTTGTATACCAGAATGATCATTTTTCAGATAATCGAATTATAGCTAATTGAGACCCCGGTTAACGGAACTCTTGGATTATCAAGTTTGAACAAAAGTAAATGCTTCTATTCTAAATATCGCTTCATTTGATTATCAAGGTGTCCTGGATTACATGGAGCTTAAATTTTTCAATTTCATTTTTGCGAATGTTTTAGTAAGAGCGATGAAAAAAAACTATAGAGGTCGAATGTTTCTAGTATTTACTTAGTTCTCGTTGACACGTATAAACTTTCTTATCTCTTCCAGATGTTCCCACAGCGACATTCTCATGTATAGTTTTTTATCTGTAGTGTTTTAGAACATCTAATGTGTATTCACAAACAATTTAGTCATAGGATTCACAACAGTTATTTTCAATAATCCCATGCTCTATTGTTCAGTTTATGTTGTATTCTAGCACGCAAAGTGCTTGTATATGTTTGACTTATTTCCCTAGTTCAGTGGTTGAACTTCAAGGAGTATCATGAAGTCTACGTATCGGAGGCGCTCATCAAATCACTGTGCTTTAATTTTCAGCATGTCGGTCTTCTCTACAAAATATATTTGGTTATTTTTTCAAAGCGTACCCCAGATTGAATTCATCATATCCAACTAATTAAATAATTTTAGCATATATATTAATTATATATAAATATATGATCTTATACAATGTATTGGGAATTGGGAGGGTGCATCAGGGCATCATTGTAGTTACAGCTGGACGATGGAGTGGAGTACCAACTGGAGCCTAGGAGAATGCGCCGTATCATCCTTGTAGATGGGTGCATATCTCCAACAATTGCAATGGATTTGACGCGCCCTTCTCATAACAAACCACCTCGTGGAAAGCTGGACAAGTATTGCAATTCTATTTATTCTATTTGTTGGATTGTATTGTTTGAAGGAGATTTTTTTGCTGGGGGTTGCGATCCTTATATCGGCAGGCTCTAAGAAGGGCTTACCAAATATCCTGGACCTACGATGGATTTGTGCACTGCAATAGAAGAAATTGAAACTTTCAAACACGAAGAATTTGAAAATGTTTGGGCTAAAGCTCTAATTAATGGAGAAACGCATATTTTTTCATCCGTGTATTTTCCACCTGAACACGCTAACAAACATTCTTTTGAATTATTTTTCAAAATTGTCGAAACTATTATGTCAAACATGGAACCTGAAGTAAAACTGCATATTTATGGCGACTTCAACCAACGCAATGCAGACTTAATTGCAGACAATGAAAATGAATCACTTTTACTCCCAGTCGTAGGCGAAGACAGTACTTTACAATTTTTATTCGACAAAACATCATATTTTGGCCTAAATCAAATTAATCACGTAAAAACCAGCAAAATTCTTACTTGGACCTCTTATTTACAAATTGCACTGAAGATTTCTGTGTGTATACATCATTATCACCTCTATGGAAAAATGAAGTATTTCACACAGCAATTGAATACTCAATCTTCATACAGTCAGTGACATAAGTTAGTAACCAAATGCTGTTTTTCCATACAAAATGCCCAAGTTTGGGGTGCTGTATTTCAGCTTCTGGTAGTCCGAATTGGCTGAAATTTTGATGATATACTACAAATAACTTGAAGTTTTGCCTGTAAAGGAATTATTATATTGCAGTCATTTTATACAGAGTTCCAGAGGGTTGTTCAAAGACAAAAGTAAGTAATCGAGAGACTTTTCAATTTAATTCGAAAACGATATGTTGTGGAAAGATAATGTGTTCTGCAAATTTGTGTGACTTCTGAAATTGAACAACTTTGTGGAACACGCCAACTTTCCACGACTTACCGTTTTCGAATTAAATTGAAAAGTCTCTCGGTTACTTACTTTTGTCTTTGAACAACCCTCTGAAACTCACTGTAAAATTACTGCAATGTAATAATCCCCTCACAGGCAAAACTTCAAGTTATTTGTAGTTCGTCATCCAAATTTCAGCCAATTCGTACTACCAGAAGCTGAGATACAGCACCCCAAACTTGGGCATTTTGTATGGAAAAACAGCATTTGGTTACTAACTTATGTCACTGACTGTACATAAAACTTCTCTCCCCAGCGACTGGGAGTACGAGGAAGTGCCGGAATACAATAAAGCAAATTAAAAAGAAGCCAAACGTAGACTATGTACAATTAATTGGCACCATATCATAAGTATTGAAGAAAATGTCGACACCGAAGTACACAAGTTCCATTCAATTCTTCAACAATTAATTAATGAAACTGTGCCAACAAGAAGAAAAAGACGTATACAAAATAACAAATTACCGGTGTGGTTTAGCCCACATCTGAAAAACCTAAAGAACAAGAAACAGAAAGCGCATAAATTATACAAAAAAGAAAATACTGTCACCAACTTACAAAATTATCATGACATATGTAACCAACTCAACTCAGCCATTAACTCCGCACATGAAGAATATAATCGTAAGGTCGAATCCGAAGTCAAATCATGTCTTAAAAACTTTTTTAATTATGTAAACACAAAATTAAAAAGTAGCAATTTCCCTTCGCGAATGACACATAGGAAACAAATTGTGCGCTTTCAAAATAAATTATCAGCACCCATTTCTGTAACCTCTGGAGTACCCCAAGGTTCTCATTTAGGCCCACTTCTTTTTATTTTGTATGTAAACGACATTTCCTTTTTACTTAGAAAAATAAAATTTCTTATATATGCAGACGACATGAAGCTCTTCATGGAAGTAAGTAATTCTAGCGAAGCAGAAGAATTCCAGAATGACATTAACTTATTCTTCACTTGGTGCCAAAAAAGTTTACTTCAGCTCAATATCAAAAAATGTAATTCAAGAGCATTTAGTCGAAAACATGCAACACCACCAATTGAAGTATTTTTAGGAGATCAAGTAGTGCAGAAGTGTAAAATTGTAAGGGATTTGGGCTAAACTCACTTTTGTAGAACATTATAATTCCATAATAAACAAAGCAAACAGCATGCTTGGCTTCATTAAGAGGTTCAGCAACAATTTTCAAGACCCATATACTATAAAACTATTGTATACTACATATGTAATACCAATTCTGGTATACTGTCACCTAGTATGGAACCCGTATCATGTCGTACACGAAGAACGCATAGAATCAGTACAGAAGCAATTCCTTTTATACGCCCTTCGGAAATTGAATTGGTCTGTACTGCCACTTCCGTCGTATGAAGCACGCTGCATGCTCATCAACTTGGAAACACTTAAGCAACGCCGGGAATTCGCAATGATTCTCTTTATTAACAACATTATTTCGAACCGTGTAGACTCTGCTGCACTTCTTTCTCAACTAATCTTCTACACACCCTCTCGGCATTTAAGAACAAGAAAATTATTTTCAGAAAAACCATGTAGAACGCATTATGCTCAAAACGGACCAATAAACCGTATGATGCGTCAGTATAATGTACATTGCGAATTCATTGTCATTACTATGTCCAAAGAGCAGCTTAAAACACAACTAAAGAACAATAGAAGTAATCCATAGCATGTAAGAAAGTATTGGAATTATTGTATGTAGTCTACCTATGCTTGACGAAATAAAAAAAAAAAAAATAGCAGATGAAATGTTCTGATGTTTCTCGCTCATCGTCACAGAAGCGACAGTTGGAGTTTTGAACAACACCGATCTTTTGTAAATGGTATCTGCTGGGGCAGTGTCCTGTTACTAGACCAGTGTATAAACTGAGATCCCTTTTGCTGAGGCCTAATAGTTGTTGGGTTTTCTTTGGGTTTATATTTACAAGCCTTTTTTACTGACTCGTATTAGGAGATGCATCCCAGTTTGATGAGGTCTGGCTAACCAGCCAGTTGTTCAGTTCCATTTTTAAGAAACTGTCTGATATTCCGAAAAATGGCTCGGGGCCAGTGAGCCTATTAGCAGATCCGTTTCTGGCCAGCTCATCAGCAATTTCGTTTCCCTCTAGACCCGCATGCCCTGGGATCCAATATAGGTTAACTCGATTGTAGAGAGCTAGTTTTTTCAAAGCTAGAATGCATTCCCACACTAGTTTTGAGTTACACGTGTAAGTGTTAAGCGCCTGAAGAGCCGCTTGGCTGTCGGAGAGAATACATATACTTGCGTGTCTGTATTTCCTCTTCAGGCATAGTAACGCACATTCTAAGATAGCATATATTTCTGCCTGAAATACTGTAGACCACTGTCCTAAGTGAATTGAGATTTTTGTTCGGGGTCCGTAGACTCCAGAACCTGCCAGATTATTCATTTTGGAACCATCTGTGTAGAATTTAATAGACCCTGGAGGGATGTTATTATGTATTTAATACTAATCATCTTTCAGTCATCGATTCTAGGTCAAATCATCGAGTTATTGCATGTTTTCCTATATGTTTTATATTTTAAATTATTATATTTATTTTAATTACATAACAATCATTTAATTGAATCATATAACATGGGTGATATTGGGAGGGTGCATCAGGGCATCATTGAAGTTACAGCTGGACAATGGAGTGGAGTGCCAGCCGGAGTCAAGGATTGAAGTAACCGTAACATCCATGTAGATGGGTTCTTTTATCCCAACAGTTGTAATGGATTTGACGCGCCCTTCTTATAACAAACCAACCCGTGGATAACTTGACAGGTATTGCAAATTTCATTATACTTTCCGTTGGATCATATTATTGGAAGGAGCTTCTCTATTTCCCGCGGGTTTCGCGTAAGTGTCTCTGCTTACGGGTCCGCCACACCCCATTTTGGTCCTTCATACAATGGTATGTTGAATTCAGATTGATAATGAAAATTGACTGTACTGTTAAATGGAACCGCATGCAGAGCAAGACTCAAGCTAGGATGGTGGCTACCTACATACATACACTCCCGTGCATAAGTTTGGGTTCACCCCCTAAAAAACATGCAAAAGTGTTCTGTCCATATCTCTGTGATTACACGTCCAATTGAAACTCTCTAAGTCGCATTCGAAAGGCAAAGAGTTATTCTTACTTCGTATGTATTTCTCCAAAAACATTCTTTGAACTTTGTATACTAAATTTTTACTTGAAGTTGTGACATTTTTCAAAAAACACTCTGAAAAATCATATCTAATTTTCTCAGCATTGGGTCAACCAAAATTTTAAATCAAAGTGTTATTAGAATCGTAATCTTATATTCTTTAAAGAGACCCCACGAAATTTTGGCGGAAAAATCTGAAAAGTATTCAAAATCAATGAAACAGTCAGTCAAGTCATCGTGCAAAAGTTTGGGTTCACCCCTCAGTATGGTGTATAGTGCAAAAGTTTGGGTTCACCTGAACTTACTTAAATCTGTGGAATCTCAAACCAATCATGTACGCGCCATTATTTGCGCTCAAAAAAGCTTTAAACTATTAAAATCGGTTGAAAAATGGCAGATATATCGACAAAAATGATGTGCGTGCGGCTCAAACTTTTGCACGATTTGCATCATACTGAGTGGTGAACCCAAACTTTTGCACGATGACTTGACTTAGACCATCAACCTTTTAAAAAAAAACATAACTTTTTTGTCCATGATTTCTCCATCTTGACCCACTGTGCAAAAGATTCCATTTTTTGTCTACTTTAAAATGTAAAAAAAAAATAAAAAAAATCTTAAGCTTTATTTTCCAAATAAAAAAAAATACAACATTTTTTTACAGTGTATATTTTTTTCCAGATAGTTCCAACCATAACCTTAAACTTTGCGGAAGACACCAAACGGATCAGACAAATAGTTTCTGAGTTTTAATTTTTTGAAAATTGTTAAGGATTTTTTTCTTAGGCCCTTCTCAAAAGTAACGCTAGGGTAAAAATGGCGAACCGATGATGCAAATAGGCGTTTTTGGGTATAAAGAAAGCATATGTCAAATTTCAGCCAAATCAAAAAATACAAAAGTTTTTCAAATGGAACCGCTCAGTTGCAACCATGTTTATTGAATAAACGAAAGAAGACGAGACATCCTAAAAGGTTTTTTTTCCCAAGACGGTGCCCAAGAAAGATTACCACCGCTAGCTTTCGCCAACGGGTCCAACGAAAAATCGAAGGCACGGGTCCAAACAAGGATCGTAAAGGGATCAATAGTAGAAAAATAGTGCTGAAAAGTAAGCGAGTGTATAAGCGGCAATCGTATAAGTTGGTCCAGTTTTTCGGTTTCCGTAGGTGCCACTCTAGACTTTGCAGTAATTAAGTGCACAGAGACGCTTCCACTCTTCGAAACTGTGCGAAGATAAATGCATGCGCTGTACGCGCTTTCGGACGCATCACTAAAACCATGGTGTTCAGCTTGCACAGAATCTTTCGCAGATGCCGCCCACCGTGGGACGGAGAATTCATCAAGGACATTGAGGTCGCTTCGGAAATATATCCAGAACTGCTGTTGTGATTCACTCAATGGAAAATCCCAGGAAACTTTCGATTTCCACAGCTCCTGCATGAAGAGTTTGGAGCAAAGAACGATTGGCCCCAGTAGTCCCAGTGGATCAAACAAGCGTGGTGATTCGGAAAGAACCAACCTTTTGTTGATGGGAGCCTCTTGTGACCAGCAAGGGATTTTGAAGTGAAAAGCGTCTTCAGTTGCTTGCCATAGCAACCCCAAGGTTTTAACCGGGGACGACGATGAATCGAGTTCTAGAAGACTGCGATTTTTTCGAAGCGCAGCAGGAATGTTTCGGAGTATGTTGGGGCTGTTTCACGCCCATTTGTGCAGCTTGAATCTAGCGGACCTTAGGAGATCTATCAACTGCCTGCACAATTCGATTCTTTCTTCTGACTCCACCCCAGAAAGCAGATCGTCGATGTAGAAACTTTTCGACTGCACCATGGCGGCTTTGGGATGAGTTGATTCACCGTCGGATGCCAGCAACTGGAGACAACGAGTCTCAAGGTACGGTGCCGATGCAGTACCATAAGTAACTGTCCGCAACTCGTAGGATTGGACCGGTTCAACTGGTAAGGAACGAAAAACTATGCGCTGAAGTGAGCGATCGGAGGGATACACCAACACCTGTCTGTACATTTTCTGCAGATCAGCAATAATGACGAAACGAGGGATTCTGAAACGCAGGAGAATACTAAACAGATCGTCTTGAACGATGGGGCCCACTATTAGAGCGTCGTTTAATGAGACGCCAGAATCGGTGGCGCATAATTGACGCCTTATGCGACGTGAAGTTTCATCGTGGCGCTGTCCGAACGAACGATGCAATGATGCGGCATGTAGTAAATTTTCTCGCTGGGCAACAATACTTCGTTGCTAGAGTTGATCGGTGCCATATGCCCTAGTTGAACATACTCTTGTATGAACGTTTCGTATTCTTTCATCAGCTGGGGATTCGAGTGAAGTCGACGTTCAAGCGACATGAAACGACGAATGGCAATGCTTTGAGACTCTCCAAGTTTCTCGAGAACATCGAGTTTCTTTGGTAACGAAACCACAAACCGTCCTGAAGGATCTCGAGTTGTAGTTTCGGTAAAGTGAGTTTCGCATTTCCGTTCTTCCACTGATAGGGACTCGTCCGCGTGAAAAGACTCAACCTCCCAGAAGCGAGCAAGCTGCTTTTCCAAATCTGCGTTGGAGCAGACAAGAGTGACGGCGGAACGACTTGTCTCCACCTCGTCGCATTTACCGGAAACTATCCACCCAAAGACGGTTTCTTTTAGATGGGGAAGTTCTGGTCCAAGATCAATAAATTCTTTTAGTAGTAGGTGATAGTAAACCTCAGCTCTAATGACAATGTCGATCCGATTGGGCGAGTTGAACGAATGGCGGAATTTTCCAACTATCTGTGTGCAAACGGTTTGATGGCAAGACGGGTTTGAATTCCAACAGTATGTGGAATTTGAGATCGATAACGTAATCCGTACAGTGTGAACGGATGGTTGCCATCGTCGAATGCTTCGATGTTGCAGCACTAGGCCCAACGCCTTGCAGAGAAAGGGGATCGTGCTGTCGGTGAAGATCCAGTTTTTGTGCCAAGCTATCGCTGAGTAAGTTGCGTTTGGAGCAGCAGTCTAGAAGTGCCCTCGCGAACTGAACGTTTCCTTTCTGATCTTCTATCTTGACGACAGCAGTTTAGAGGAGAACGATGCTACTATACGACGGTGAGCTAGCAGGAAGAGCGACTGACGGATGGATGGAGGTGGAAAACTCCAACGAGGTAGACAAGGTGGTGGCGAATGCTTTCAATAGCGAGGTAGAGGAATTGTTTGAAGCTGGTATGATTTGGGGCTGACCTTGTGGGAGAGTGGCTTTATTGGGTTGCGGTTGCGAATGCTCTTGTTCTTGGCTGGATCCACTGTTAGACGGGCGCAGATGAAGCATCGTATGGTGCCTTTGGTAGCAAACACGACAAGCTGAGCTAGGACAAGCCCGTACCAAATGAGAGGAGGAAAGACAATTTAAACACAAACCAGCTTTTTTGACTGATTCAAGCCTTTGGGAGGGATTCATGTTGATGAAGGAGTTGCATTTGAAAGGAGAATGGAAAGGATTTTGACAGTGTGGACAAATTTTCTTCTGCGCGACAGTGGTTCTGAGTGTCGAACTAATCTTGGACTTCTGCGCCTTCTAGTCTGGACGAAACTCTGTTGGACGAGACTTCGAGAGTGACAATGGTTGCAGTGTTGCCAAATAGTCACGAAGAAACTTCAGCAAGTCTCAGTAGGTTGGTGCTTCTTGAAAGTTGTGTGCCCGCTCCCAGTGCATTTGTGTTTCGGCATCGAGATTAGTGTAGAGTATGTGGGCCAAAAGGTGAGACCACCCCTGCGTGGGTAACCCGATTTTCTTTAGCTGAAGCAGATTGCGCTCGTACAAGTCGATTAGATTGGCTAGAGCGTCGTACGATTCCCGCTTAATCGGCTCAGAGTCCAGAAAAATGTTCATAAGCGCGCGGGAGATCATTATCTTATTCTCCAACCGTTGCTCGAGCATTTGCCACGCAACATCGAAGTTGTCGGTTGTAACTTCGATTTATTCAACCAAAGTTCTAGCTTCCTTGGTGAGCACCGATAGAAGATAATTAAATTTTTCGAGCGGCGACAGCGTGATGTCCTTGCCGATCGTATTCTGGAAAGCATCGCGAAAGCTTAACCAGTTTAACACACAACCGTCGAAGAATCCCAAAAACAAAGCCAGGTCAATTGCCCAAAAAATCCGATAAATCGCAAACAATTCCCTTACAAACTAAAGTGAAACTCGCATGCACAGTGTATTTTTCAATTGATTGTCGGTCCTCAGTCTTTTGTACTCACTCTACCAACTATTGCTCGCCAATCCATGCCAGGCTAGCTTTGCCGCAGACTGAAGGAAGGGGGAGAAGCGCGTTCCGTAATGCCGATACTGCTTCGTGTCCAGCAAATTGAAACTGCTCCGCAGAAGATGATCTGATTGCTCGATCGAATCCGCACTCGTAGATATGCAAACGACGCCGATGGACCAAGAGAGAACAAAGCAACAAAGCAAGCTGGCTGCTGTATGTGCTATTATCACTACACAATAGATCACTGCATGCCACGTGGTGGCTACTAAAAATTCACAAATCCGGCTCCTCGAAGGACCATTAATGTTCGGAGCTGGTTCTCCGGATTCGTGGTTCACTCGCAGCGTAAAGTGATCTTAGGATTTGATAATTTAACGGTTCTATACCATTTCCCGGAAAGACGTTTCCCGGAAATCATTTCCCGGATACCCCATTTCCCGGAAAGACATTTCCCGGAATGTCCCATTTCCCGGAAAATCATTTCCCGGAATAACCCGTTTCCCGGAAAGCTACTCAATGGTAAATAAAATAAGTAATTTCCGGTTCTATACCATTTTTTTATAGCAAAGTAATATGAGAACCACGAAAAGAATGGGCTAATTTCTAAGAATACTTTATAAATAGTCACTAGATTGTCAAAGATTAGTTTTTCGACGTTCATTCCAGCCACGAAATGTATCGAAAAGAATGATCAAAGTCACCCCGCACGGCGGTAACATTTCATTGATGTTCCAATTTAACATCCTTGTTTTTCATGTTGAATAAAACTATTGAAAAATTTAATAATTTAGCAACAGAAAACATGCTTTTAGCTTTATTATTAAATATTTTGAAAAAATATATAATAATGATTTGATAAACATATATATTCTTAGTGATTTGATAAACAACATATTCTTAGTTTTTTTTAATATTTCGAGGTTTTATAATGGATCGAAATTTTTAACAGCTAGGATTTTTTTTTTCAAACAATCTGATTCCAAGCTTAGTTAAGTCTATTTATGATGTAGACCAATTTTCTAGATCTTTCATCCCTTTGAAAGGTCTCCAACTGTAGACTTACTTCAAGACTAAATAATCTCAAGACATTTTGGACCTCTACACCATTTTTGAGCAGCCTGTGAGAAAATTTTTGCCCGGTACAAGTTATTCTGGTATTATTATTATTATTTTTGTCCCACTGTTTACATTTTCATTAGATAATTGCCCTTCTTCCATACATACGCTGTTCTTTCGAGTTTTGCTGTTTGAACAATTAATAATGTTCAAACTGATGAATAAACCCATCAACATACATTCCTGTTGAAGCTATTGCATTTTCATAAATAATCACCCTTCTTTTAGAAGTTTGCCGTTCTTCCGAATTATACCGACAGAAACATTTTTGGTGAGGAGACTGCTTATATTGAACATCAGAAAATTTCCCTTCTTTCAAACTAAGGTTATTCCATTGATTAATTGGATTATATCAGGGCTGCGAATGGTAATAGTAGCAAGCTTGAATGACGCGAAACTCACGTGGCACTTCTTACTACAGTAGTTTGAAAACGTGTATCTTATAAAGTAACCTATTTTCGGTGCATGAATTTTCTAAATCATTAGTGTCATCGAAGGCTGTAAATGGGGGAAATATGCTCCGGAAAATAGAACATTTTCCTACAGAAGTTTTGGGTTGCCTTTAGCAACTGGTGTTTTACTACATTCTAGGCATTTTGCCTACAGCACCTTAAGCTTTCGGTTTCACTGGCTTCGCTGACTGCGATTAACTCTGCTTGGTAGCTTGAAAAAAAGTCATGAATTTTTGCAACCCTGGATTACACACAAATTATGTCACGCACATTTTTTACATATTGGACCAACTCCTTTCTTGTCAATTTTATAAAGCTTGTGACGCTTCCTTCAACTTCTTCCGCACCTTTGGAATGAAACACTAGCTTGAACTTTATGCTGCGATAGTGTTTCAATTGATATCATCGTCTTCTATTATTTCTTTCTGGCATGACGTTTCAACTGCTTCTCGACTCTATGTTCATATTAGCACTCCCAAAGTTATTAACTGAGAATATTCTTCGCCAATTGACAAATAAACTCTATGCCATCAAAAGTAGAAGACCGGCGGGATTGGAACCTGCGATGCTTAGTTGGGATCTTGCTGAACAGGTGCTCGTTAATCGCTACGAATATTGGGGTTCCGCGAAAGTTTATTTTTAATGCATTCCGGGAATTGACATTCCGGGAAATGGGTTTCCGGGAAACGGGTCATTCCGGGAAATGGCATTCCGGGAAATGGTTTTCCGGGAAATGTCATAGAATCAATTTAACACCGAAAACGAAAACGTGACGAACTTCTAGTGGTAGGTGATTTACACTGCACTGAGGGTACTCGGACGATTATTGCGAGCGATATTGGCTTAGATGTACACTGTTTGAACGGTTTTATTGAACTGCCTGGTATTCTAACTGCCGATACCGGTGATCGGTAGTGAGAGTTACATACAAAATAAGAGAGATTAAAATCTAAGCTTTTCTTCTCCGCTTTACGATGAGCAAAGTTGATTGAGAGTGAGTGGTTGAGCTCAATTATTAGGGTAAATTCAAAATAGTGGCCTGTACCCTAACAATATTTGATCACACTAAATTTAATATAGAGCTTCCAGTTTGTTTACCTCGGATTTATAAAGTACAAAGTCTGAGAAGTTAAATTTGAGTGTTCAAAGTAGATACATATATGTATCAGTGGTCAGTTAAGGATTTTTTTTCTGACACATGTTTATCGTGAAATCGTGATTGATTTCGTTTGAGCAGAGTATTATTTCCAACACTTTTCCTAGCAGATATCATGATGGTTGGGCTATATCCTATCTTTCCTTTCCTAAGACTTGTGTTACTAAAATACTCCATTAGACTGGACCCTCCAAAACTAATTTCCTTGCTGCCCCACATGATGTGATAAGCATTAGCATCATAGCCTAACACTAGCAGAAGTCTTTTGGAATATAGTGTAAGACAATTTATTTGAAATCAGACGTTGGAAATGGATCAGCCTTTTGTCTTTTTGTATTATATCTTCTTCTTCTTTCTGGCGTTACGTCCCCACTGGGATAGAGCCTGCTTCTCAGCTTAGTGTTCTTATGAGCACTTCCACAGTTATTAACTGAGAGCTTACTATGCCAATGACCATTTTTGCATGTGTATATCGTGTGGCAGGTACGAAGATACTCTATGCCCTGGGAAGATCCTCGACCGGTGGGATTTGAACCCACGACCCTCAGCTTGGTCATGCTGAATAGCTGCGCGTTTACCGCTACGGCTATCAGGGCCCCTTTTTGTATTATATCTGGTAGCTAATTCAGAAACGAGGAACAGTATATGAGTTTGTCTTTTCATGTTTGCTGTTAACAGCAAAAACTGGTTTCACGAGGTTATTTATGTAAAAATTCCTTTTGTGCAAGTAAGGCTTTTGAACTAGCACCCTTTGGGCTGTATAATTTTGTATAAGTTTGCAAAACTTGGGCGTTACTAATCTCTTATGTTAAAGATTGATCCGTGTGAGCTATCGCATCCAAAATTGTCCTTTCTTGAGTGTTATGGCGTCACCAATTACAATATATTAATTAAGTTAATAGGACTAAATATGTTCATAATATGTGTACCCAATTGTACCTAGTGGGGTTTTCGAACCGGAACTACTAGAGCCGTAAATCAACGCGGATAGTTTTTCTGTAGATTCAGCAAACCATGTCAGGGTTACTTCCATCGTAGATGTGATGCTGTTGGTTTTACTTTCTCGGTCATGTGTACTCTTTTGCTTCAGTAAATAGTTGCAAACCGCAAACTTATCTGCAGTGACGTTAACTTTGCTCCTACTAACACTACAAAATTTGAGGTTTGTTGTTATTGCGTATACTCTTGGAAGAGGTAGAATTTAAGCATATCTGTATTCTTAATATGATAGCGACAGTGAGATATAGATTGTGCAGGTGTTTCCTTTGCTCCCGTTCTTAGAGTATACCCCTATACCACTGAAATACAATTTTGTAGGTCATTTTTCATGGTTGGACGCTAATGAGTTGCTGAGTACTATAGTCGAAAACGCAATAAGATTTTGGTCAAAATGAAGGTCATATCTTGAAATTTCAAACTAAACAATATTAATTTTTTTTATTTATTATCTTGAAAATATATGTACCATAAAAATATAAATATTGATGTTCAGTTGTTTATTCGAAGAAAATATTAAAATTATTCAGTTTCCTTGAAAGAGTACCAATAGCAATTGACTACCTATTTATCTATTGTTGGTACCTAATAGAAATTAAAGCTATTACGTTAAATCGTAATGTGTGAGCTTTTTATCTGATTTCTCGATCAACACCTCCAAATTTATCTTTTTGAGCACTGTGTGATACGGACTTGTGATAATTAATGCGCCTATATGAGTACTATACTACTACTATGGGGCCCAGATAGCCGTAGCGGTAAACGCGCAGCTATTCAGCAAGACCAAGCTGAGGGTCGTGGGTTCGAATCTCACCGGTTGAGGATCTTTTCGGGTTGGAAATTTTCTCGACTTCCCAGGGCATAGAGTATCTTCGTACCTGCCACACGATGTAAACATGCAAAAATGGTCAATTGGCATAGAAAGCTCTCAGTTAATAACTGTGATAGCTGGGAAGCAGGCTTTGTCCCAGTTGGGACGTAACGCCAGGAGGAAGAAGAAGAAGATATGAGTTCTGTTGCCTTCCGGAGCGGCGCTTGGCGACTCATCTGCGTAATCGTAGTGTCAACAACAGCTTGTTTATCATATTGCAATAAAAATGAGCATGTATGGTTAGCGGTGTGCAGCGTTCGTTGGCGCTAAGAATCTCTTGTCCACCGTCGTAGTAATACGTGAACCGTCATTGGCATTTGTAGTTGCAGCTAGTTTGGATATCATTATTATCACACCTAAGTGTGTCAAATCAGTGAGACCATTCAGCAGTTTGTAGTTTCGCGAGTAGTCGAACATTTGCTCTATCCAGTGCAGTTCAAAATGTAGCACCGTAAGTAAATTCAAGTGTTGTTTTAAGTAATAATCAAATTTTCATTTGAGTGTTAGTTTTAACTTACATACTATGTAAATTATATATTTTGTTGTTTTATTATATTTTTTTTAAATTATTTTATGCAATGTTGATTTTCTACAATCGGAGTTAAAAAAATAACATTTAAATATCAATTGATCGAAATAAGACAGAAACATACATATACTGACAACAGATATTCCTGTTGTTGATGCATCGCCATATTATATTACCATTCAATGAGGCGTTTTGATGGTATTCTTGGTATTCCGGTGCGACCCCTGAAATTTTCATACTATTCATAAAATTATAATTCAGTTCTCACAAATTGGATTTCGATCGATTCAGTTTGGGTAGGAATCCTGGGGTTTTTGACTAGTTCATAATTAATTCAATCGTAAATTCTGGGACTCCACTGAAAGGCCTTAGAATTTCAATTCAGTGAGGATCATCATTAAATCCCAGGGTTCTCACCAACACCCTAAAGATCCTTTGGATACCAAAAGATTGTTACCAATAGTCAAATGATTGCTATTGTTATTCAAAAGGTTCTTGTCAAAGATTTCTTCCGGAAATTCACAAGATGTTCACAACAATTGCAAAAATTGTGTTCGAAATTCTAAACAATCGCACCTGAACAGGAATCACATCAAAAGCTGGAGAAATACTGAAGAACCATCAAGGACTCCGATCGGATTACGATAGGGTTCCCAAAGATTTATGGCCGGATTCCCACTCGAATCTCAAAAATGTCCACCGGAGTCCCAGAATTTTTCTTTTAAAATTTCCGCAAGCAGCTCATAGTTGCTACCAGAACATTCCAGAATAAACGGATTTTTTTGACAAAATCTTCTGAAATTTTGCAATAAGAGGCGCATATATGCTATTAATGCAATTTGTGGGCTTTATGGTCATGCGGTCAGCGTTGTCAGCCGTCAGGCGTTTGACCGCATCGTGTTAAGGTGAAACATCTCGGAATCCAAAGATGGCCGGCAAAATGGCCGACTTGTAGCCCTACTCACGTTTTCAAGGGCACAAAACTGGATAAATAGTTGGCAAACGTTTCTGATCTTCTTATTTTAAGCTTCCTGCTAGTGCACAAAGCCAAAATAAAGAGTACATTGTTGTTGGATGCTTTCATCGCGAGATTTGTGCGTTTGAAGTTTCAGTGCAATCTTAAAAGTTGATTCCAAACTGTTTCACCTTAAGGAGTGTGGGTTTGTTTCCCGCTTCAGTTCGACAAACTTCTCGTGAGGAAAGTTTGCCACTGGGCGTTGCATGTTAGTCCGTTGTCTAGTGTGGTACTTCCTTCAAAGGACATAATCATCCACTGGATGCATTAACGTGTTTTATTTTAAATTTTGAGCTCAATAGATTTCAGAAAACCACTTATGGCAAGGAGAACAAAGCAATCGAAAATACAGCAAGTCCCCATAGATATTTCTGAAAAAAGAAAATAAAAACAAAACAAAATAATCATCTACGAAATTTTTGAATTGTCATGAACACTTCAAAATGCGTTTCTGATTCTTAAAATTTTCATCGTATTCTTCATTTTTTTACTCAAATGTTAACCATTTCACTCGCAGTCACACAATCTTAAAGCATGAGTAACAACCTATCAAGCTAAATATCGGTAGATTGTAGTTAATGCTACCTTTGTTCAAAGCATCATGCTGTTTGTATTATTTTCGCTATGCGTGGTGTAACACATGTAGCATACAACACCAAATATGTTGTAAACTTAATTTTAATACTTTTTATTTATACCAATCATTGATTGTTATTTATTAAGGCCCAAGCAAAAATGGAGCAAATGTTCAAAATTAATAAAGTAGTTTTCTGCTAAAAAATCCAAAATTCAAAAAAAAAAATGTTAATTTTTTCAAAGAATATAAATAATTATATTTAAGAGCACTTTGTTTGTGATAAATAAATTTCAACAAAGATCTTTTGAGCGGCTAAAAAACATCTTAAAAACTTTGCTTGCACTTTTTTCCTGTTCGGGTCCGTCACTGCAACCAGGTTTCAAATCTATTGTGCCAACAACCGTATCCTTTATATAGGGCATTTTTCATTACTCAATTGCCATTGAGGGGCAATATGGTTTCGATTTCGATACAGTTTTTGTTTTGTATCCGCAGAAACCTCAGATAGCATCAATTTAGTTATGAAGAATGAAGATCCTTCACAGAGAACCAACTCAAAGAATGCTGCTTAATTGTCCCAGGAGACTGTGAAAAACTCAGGACTTCTTATTAATATCAAATGCATTTTAAACAGGGAAGTTCGTTCAGTAATAAGGACTCTCGCTTGTCTCTTGAATACCGCCAATGCACATTATTTCAGAAACCAGTTTTACGCGGAAAGATGCATTTTGAGCTTTAGAATGAAACATTAGACGAAAACAGTCTTCTACTAAGTTGTAAGTATTAGTGAAGCCTTATTTTTGGAGTTATTGAACATTTCCATAGAAATGTTCAATAACTCCAAAGCAACTTCTCTGCAGTAACATCCGCTGCTTCTAGTGTTTCATCGACGCCGCAATTAGACCATAACGCACAACCTCCGGCGACCTGTGATGGCACATCCTCTGCACCACCCGGAAAACACTTGTTCTCACTCTACTATCAGAACGTGAGAGGCCTACGCACCAAAATATCAAAACTTCGGTTGTTATTGTCCAGTTGCGACTACGACGTGTTAGTCTTCACTGAGACTTGGCTTCGACCTGACATCGATAGTGCAGAAATTTCGCCGGATTACGTTTTTTATCGATGCGACCGTAGCAGCTCTACTAGTCACTATTCAAGAGGAGGTGGGGTTTTGATTGCCGTTAAGTGCCGCTTCAAATGCGAGTTGGTTCCGCTATCGAGTTGTGAACATCTTGAGCAAGTGACCATCCGAGTGAAGATGTCACACCGGTCACTGTATGTCGTGGCTGTATATCTTCCCCCGAATTCTCCCACCGATGTTTACTCTGCTCATGCAAGTGCGGTTGAACACATTGCGAACATCTCGTCCAAAAAGGATATCATTCTTTCGCTTGGTGACTTCAACCTTCCCAATCTGCGTTGGCAATTGGATGACGCTATGAACGGGTACATTCCATCAAACATTTCCTCTGAACCTGAACAGTCCCTTGTGGAGGCCATGTTTGCAATCGGTCTCCAACAAGTCAACAATCTCGTAAACATCAACGACAGGTTGCTAGACTTGGCATTTGTTAGTCTGCCGGAATATCTTGACCTCATTCCTCCACCTATCCCACTGTTAACCATTGACAACCATCATATGCCCTTTGTTTTAATCTTTGACGAATGTGAGGAGTTGATATCTGAACCTGACGACTTCATCGAAAATTCCAATTTCAATTTTAATGCTTGTGATTACGACCAGCTGAACGAAGCACTTGCTGCCATTGACTGGAATGCTGTTCTACAGTGCGGCAGTGTGGATGAAATGCTAATCAGCTTCTACGACAAACTGTATGAGATTTTCAACGAGCACGTTCCCCGAAAAAGGCGAAAATTCACTTCAACATTCAACAAGCCCTGGTGGAGTGCAGAACTGAGGAATCTGCGAAACATCTTAAGAAAGGCACGTAAACGGTTTTTCTTGACGAAATCCGAAGGTGAACGCGAAAACCTGCATGATGTGGAGATTGCATACAAAGAACTCTTACTATCGTCTCACGAAAACTATGTCAGCACGATCCAGAATAACGTGAAACAAAACCCTTCGTTATTCTGGGACTTTGTGAAAAAACAAAAAGGCACTACTCGCATCACCAGCAATGTCCATCTTAATGGTTCCCACGCTAGTACAAACAAAGAAGCAGCTGATTTGTTTGCGTCATTCTTTGAAAGTGTATTCAGCAGAGCAGCACCTGTTCCCCGTCGTGATTGTTTCGCTCACATCCCAACCATCGACATCTCGCTTCCTGTTATCCAGTTTTCCTGCAACGAAATATTAGAAGCTATCAATGAACTCGATGTTTCGAAAGGCCAGGGCACAGACGCCGTTCCCCCTCTCCTGTTAAGGAATTGCTCTACTACGTTAGCTGACCCTATCACCAAAATCTTCAATCGTTCTCTTAGTGAGAAGACATTTCCAGCATTGTGGAAACAGGCTTGCATTGTCCCTATTCACAAATCTGGGAATTGCAGTTCTGTCTCTAACTATCGTGGCGTTTCTATTCTGTGCTGCATGAGCAAAATATTTGAAAAAATGGTGCATAACATACTGTACAATGTAGCAGTTCCGATCATCTCCAACTCTCAACATGGCTTCATGAGGCGCAGGTCCACAACATCAAATCTCATGTCCTACGTTGCCACACTATCTCGTGAATTGGAGCATAGACGTCAAGTTGATTCCGTTTATATCGATTTCGCAAAGGCTTTCGACACCGTTCCACATGTTACAATCGTCAATAAAATGAAGCATATCGGATTTCCGGATTGGATCATAGATTGGCTACGTTCGTATTTATCAGACCGATCCGCATACGTGGTGATCAACTCTGCGAGATCTCGATCGTTTGCCATCACATCGGGCGTACCTCAGGGTAGCGTTCTTGGACCGTTGCTATTCAACATATTTGTAAACGACTTAAGTCTTCTACTGTCGTCGTTCGTTCTATCATTTGCTGACGATATGAAGATGTACCGTACAATATTTTCGCAGCTGGACTGTGTAGCACTTCAAGAGGATGTTAATACGCTGCTGATATGGTGCGGTGATAACGGAATGCGCGTCAACGGTTCCAAGTGTAAGGTTATTTCCTTCAGTAGATACAGTGACAAAACCGTTTTTGAATACTCAATCGATCGAGCTAAGCAGGTTCGGCGGAGCTCTTACTAGGTCGAAAGCGAAAATATAATGAAACCGAACTCACGGTTTTTCACTTTAAATAATCTTTATTTCGGAATTTTGTGGGTGGTTTACATGTAAGAATATCAAGTGATATAGGAAAATATCCTTTTCATCTTTAGTGCAAGTTCTTTGATAATAATAATGTACATGATTTTAGATTAATTGTCTTGTATGAATTCACCACATTTGTGGGTTTGATGGATTTTTAAATTAAATACTTAAAACTAATACATACAACTTAAATCTAACCTAATCTACTATATACAGAATTGCTCATTAAAGCATATTCAGGGATAAGGCATTGCTGCCAGATTTGAGATGGGTTTCAGTTAGGGCCCCACATCGATGCTGTGCTTGCCGAACAAATCAGCAAGCTCGATGTTTTGCTCTTACAAAGCTAGCGTTCCATGTAGCGATAGCGAGCGGCTTAGTCCCCATATTTGGCAATAATGGAGACTACAGCACGCAGTTGCTCAGACCGGGTCCTGCAGTATCGCTTGATGATGAGCACTTCGGTGACCAGCATGATCAGCTCCTCATCAGACAACAGGGATTAATCCATAGCCTCACCGGACGGTTGATTCGCAGCGGCAGAATATTAACAGCGCGGCCAGGTGGGAGTCACCTGCGGGATATTACCGCCATCTGGAAACGGCGGGAAATCTTCAGGCATGAACGCCGGAGTCTTTTCCTTCCTGCATCCCGGCTGGTTCGATGCTGATTCCACCTTTCGGAGTTGCTTGTTGGTCTCACGGTTGCCACACTTGAATGCCAATGCCGCCGGAGGCATAATCAGGCAGTAAGAAGTATCATAACTATCGGCGCAGATACTGCAGCGTGGTTGGAGGTTACAGTCTCTGGTGCCGTGTCCAAAGTTAAGGCACCGCTGACACTGGGTAACATCACGGCGGCCTCCGCGATATGGTTCCCATCTGACGATGATGCATCTGATTGTTCGGACCGCCTGGAGAGCATTCAGCGTAACCGAGCCTTTGCGAAAATGTACCAGATAGAGGCAATCCGGATACTTTTTCGCAATCTCGTCACGCCGCGTCATTTTGTAGACCGCAGTTGCGTCCAGGTTATAGCGATTCCGAAGCTCCACCTGAATCTTCTTCGGGTCAACGTTGTTCATGTCCCTGATGGCGGCCTTGAAGGATTTGTCACCGGGATGTCGTGGGTGAAGAATTCAACCTTTGCTTCCTTAAGAATGGAACTTACCCTGTCGTATTCCGGCTTTGTGTGCACCATCACCTTGATGCCGATCCTGGTTGGCTCGTACTCCACAGAGAAACGCAGAGCGAAGATCTTGCTGGTTAGCTGGTCCATAGGCAGGTTTTTCACTATCAGCGGTGGAAGCTTAACCTTCACGGTGACGCCGGCTGCTTGATGTTGGTTGGATGGGTGGGGGGTCGACTCCTCACGCTGGATTTCGGCTTCGGGCACCTCGCCAAAGTCCCCCAGGTCGCTGTCGTTGACAGCAGTGGCACTGGTGCTGTACCGGTTGTTGGAGAGGAGCGATTCCACTATGGAAGCTTCATCGTCCTACCTCTTCTTCTTTGACAGCTCTGGGGTGCTGACTATGGTGTTCGCCGACTGATTCGCGTCGGCCTTCTTACGACGACGGCCCATGCTGTCGACGGTTCGCTTGCTGATGATGATGATCCGTCTTCGGATCGGGAACCTCTATTTATCAGACAGCTGCAGCGAGGGGACTCTTCAAAACCTTGCCACAGTTTGCCTGCTACCAGTTCCTCGCCTTGTTGCTGCAATTGACGCTCTTAATGATGATGCGACTCGTTCCGCATCCGTCAACTGAATGTTAAACCGAATTCAACGACGGAGGTATGCTTTATACCCTTAGAATATGCTCCTATTTTTCGTATTCTTCGTATGCTGTTATTGCATCCCAACGGAACTGCAGCAGCATCCTCGTAAACATCCTCAAATTTCCGTATTGTCAATTATTCTTAATAAATCAGATATTGTATGATTCTACGAGAAGAATTAAGAGATTATAGCAAGTATGTGGTAAACATATTAGGAAATATTGCACATATAACTCTTTAGAATACATTTGTAGGTTCTGAAAAGGACCGAATGAATTATTGAATTCGAGAAACACGGACACATTTTGACGACGCACAGGTTGAAATCCTTTTCGTCAGATGCGGTTTCCGATGGCGGCTTCTTCGGGGTCTTCTTCATCGCTAGAGTCATTGGAACCTTGGTGGGGTTTTGCTTGGGAACTGCCTTCTTTTTCTCCTCCTCCTTCTCGAATATCAGCCACAGCCACAATTTCCCGGGATTTCATTTTACTCTTGCCAATCTTGAAATCTTGCCGACATCGCAATTGTAGTTTCCGCCGATGAATTTCTCGATCTTCTGCAGGGATGACTCGTTCCGTTCGTTGAGGGCTGAGGTAGCGGCCACAACTATCTCATTCTCATGTGGACTGCTTCTTATTTTTCTTCTTGGCGGCGGCAGTGGCGATGGTTTTGGCTTTGGACGGTACCTTCTCTCGGTCGGTCGACGGTCAGTTTCAAGTGAGCAAAGAAAGACAAAGGGGGGGGGGGGGGTGGTTGTTTTCTGGGGGTGTTGTGTGTCCTTCGCTATCGATGTCTGTGCCTGAGAAGCACGCCTGGTCAGAGCAAGCCGAACTGTTGCCTGCTGATATGCGATCCAAGCGTAGAGTGAAAAGCAAATGACCTATTTTTTTCTCTAGCACCCCTATTCATAGATTTGCTTGAAATCAACGTTCTCCATTTGAACAGGTATGTGGAATTCTGTATGTAAACGACATGAACCTTTTATGCCTTGTCTTTCGATTGAGGTGCTTATCAAGGAATTTCGTTAAGCCAGCAAACAGTTATAAAAGTTTAAAATATTTCATGCCAACGTAACGCTTTTGGTTTTGAAATTGCAATTCCATTTCTGTATAGAGAGGAAAGAAGTAGTCCTACGTCAAAACCTTTTTTTTTTGGACCACCCTCTAAATCGGTTAAATTTTGATCCAATGAAAAACTTTTTTTGGTTAAGTGTTGATTGAAACTTGACGTTCTATAGAACGTTATAACTTTGCCCAAGAGTAAATATAAATTTGCAAATATAAAAGTTGATTTTATTATTTATGTTGAATTATGAACCACCACGATACGATGATCAATAAAAAATAAACAAAATCAACACTGAATAAAAGACTTTATTTTTAGGAACAATATTGTATAAGACTGTTTTTGTCTTAAATTTCATTTTCATGGTCTAAATAGAAAAAAAAATACATGCCATAAAAATCTTCAAAATAGTTTTTCGGATATATCTTTTTTATTCCAGATTTTTCATAAAAGCAGGGTTTTAATTCTGCCAAGTTCAATCCTGCCTAGTTTGGGTAGCGGCTATGGCTACGGTTACGATAGCTCAGATCAATCTTCAGCATAGAAAAACAGCGACGATCAATCCTTGCAGACTCATGAAAAATGGTACAGTCCAAGTGACGCTAGTACAAGAAGCTTACTTTCTGAAGGGGAATTTCTAGCTAGGTAACCTTGTGAGCCTAGTTGTTGCTACTTTCAGTAAATATGAAATGGGAAACTTTCTTTCTTTATTTATTTCTTCATTGGAGCAGGGAAAAGTTGAGCTTCAATAACTTTTCCTTAAATGGGCGCCAAACCTCCTCATCTTTTAGTGCTAATAGAAAGCTACACTCCATGTGATACAATTTTTGATAATAATAGTAAAACAAATTATTCTTATTTCTATAGTAAAACTTACTTCCGACTACAACATTTTGTTGATGCCATGAGTATTCTAGATAGGACTGAAGAGAATACTACTGAATCTGTTACGATAAATGCTGCGATAGAGATAAAAATCATTATCATATAAACACCTATTGAAAGAACGACACATACTGGTGAGAGGCTCATGGTGCCCATAATTAGTGCGGGCACCACGATTATAAAGAAATGCAGTACAGCAAAGAGCGTGGTAAGGTATGTCATGATTTTAATGCGACAACAAATGTGAACAATCAATTTGTAATTGTAAAAGATCAGAAATGAATAGTGCTTTTGAGATTTCACGACGTTTGATCAGTAACTCTAGAGTCTAGACCAATGAGATTACAACGCTGTTTGTAACTGGGCAAATTCAGTTGAATTTTCGTACCTACACTAATTTCTGAGTTAACAACCAGAGATATGTGTGCTGTCTTAATTGATGTTTCTCTTGGTGACCTCAATAGGAAATACGTCTATTGTTCGGTATATTCACCGCATGATGAACGATCCCCAATGGATGATTTCAATCGAGTTGTTGTACACTGTTTAGTAAAAAGCCTTCCGCAGCTTAGATATTAATTTGAGAGGCTCCAGTCTGATGGAATACTTAAGTAGTGCAGACCTTGGATTACTTAATATAGGCAATCGCCCAACCTTCAGAGGAGTTCTAACTGATGAATTGCGTTCTAAACAAATATTAAAAAAAAATTAATGGGAAAAATTCTAAAAGCAAGGAGGTTTCTGGGAAACCTGAAATATGTCAGAATGGAAACATTAGATAAGTACTGCCAGTTTAGAATATGTTGTCTCTAGAGAACTCTGATATTTTGTTGTTAGTATATTCAAATAAATCATGGTTTTAAACCAGTTGTTCCCAACATTTTGTTAGTCCAATATGTAAAAACAATATTTTTTTCATTCAAAATAAGTTTCAAAATCGGGTTATCTCTCAGCTAAATATTTAAAAAATCGAGATAAATTTCGAATTCACACAAATAAGAAAATATCTTCCATTTTTTCAGATGAAGCATCAGCAGTGCGTAATTGATCTCGCGATCGTACTGGTTACGATTCCATCTCTAATTGTTGTAGCGCTGCTGTTGGAGTATACGATGAACCATACCGACTGGGCTGACCGGCTGGAGTCCCAAATTATCGTGCTGGGCCTGGCCGTGGCATTCTTTGTGCTCTGCATCATGATGGCCTTGTATCTAACGCATCGGATAGGATCATGCCTATGGACCGGGCCTCTTCCAGCTGATCTTCACCGTACGATCTTCACCGTTGTGCGGGATTTGGAGAGCGGTCCACCCCCGGACTATGATACCATCCTGCTGGATCCACCACCATACGAAAAGTTGGAGAAGTACTTACTTCTGGATGAACCTCCTCCGTCTTATGCCGCTTCCATGGCGTCATTGGAGGGTGCTCATATCTGATAAGAGGGACTTGTTTGTTGATATTGTTTTTGTTTGATGTGTACCGAAAACAGGGATAGCTACATTTCAATTAGTGGTACACAGCGGGATCTTATGAGCGAATAAACTAAACTTTTGATGTGCACTGCTAGAACACAATTATATCTGTTTATTAAATGAGAAAGATAAGGCCAACTTACAAAGAATGTGAATTGTAACAATGATAAGTATCGTCGCGCCAATCAGATCTATGCCATAAAGCTGGTAGAATGGAATGTCTTGAGTCGGCGACGCTAAATAGGGCAATCCTTTGTTATTGAGAACTTTTTCGATCCAGAAAATTGCGCGTTCCAACGGTGGTTGTGGCTGCTTGCGAAACAGCCGTGATCTTGCTGCCATATTTTGCTGGTAACTAAGAAAGAGATGAAAAATATTAAACCTTACTCAAAAATAAAGTCTTTTTCTACGAAATCTCAATTTAAGTTACTTTTTTAATGGGAAATCATGTATTGGAATGATGAGTGACGTGGAAACAATTTGATTTGTTTTTAACTTATGTTTTGTAGTTTAGCGTGTTTAATCTATAAATTATTATTATATTGTAGCGGTATTTGGTATTAATTAATTATGATTAGTAAAATCGAAGTCAAACGAACAGCAATATAAATTAATTTACGTTTCAAACGAACAGCAGTATAGTTAACTTGCACTGAACTTGCATGCAATGGTGAACCCGAATCACTCGCAAATAAACTCTTCATCAAGCTTCACTCGTACAAGTTATCGTTCACTCACTTGGCGCGAACATAACTCATCTCACGAAGCGTGCGCCGGGGGCCGTTGGGATTGAGTATGCTCTCCCGTCGGGACCACTTGTCGTTAGATTTAAAGAATAAGACGGTCTAGCTAAATGCGAAATGTTTGAGAGGGAAAAAGACAATATTCACTGATTGGCTCAAGGCATAATCGGGAACCGACTTTTGATAAGATCGTTCCATGATTTCCGGTACGAATGCCGAAACACGAAACTGCGACCTTCCTGAGGCATCTCAAGTTCTGTCTCGTCCACTTTGATCTAACCCGTGGAAGAGGCAGGAGTGTGAAGTTTCTCTTTAAGTTGTTTCGCGGTGTGTTTTTGAAGGTATTAAACGTGGAAAGTGTCCTAATGTTCTGTGTAATAATTGTTAGATTTCCCTCCCGATAGGTAGTGTAAAGGTTAAAAGCCAGCTAGCTAGTTTGTGCGGTACTGTGCGTGATTGTGAGAAAAAAAAGGTAAATATTAAATACAACGCTTTTTGAACCAAAGCTTACCCCCGTCGAATAGCCGTTCGACGGCTTTTTATTCAACAGTTTAGCTTCCCGCACCACACTACCACCCGCTCGACACACCGCGTCCAATTTCGTCCACAAGTTTCCACATTTCTGACCCCACGTGCCAGCTTCGAAGGTCTTCCAAACTGCCGGCCGGAGTTAGAAGGGCCGTCACCATCGCACTCCGGAAGAGCGATTTTCCCACCCAATTAGGAGAATTCACCGTATCGACGACGACAACGGTACAGCGCTATTCATGCCGTGCGCTTTGTTCATCCGTGGGCGAGCGTCGTAGAGGTGACGCGAAGAAGGAGGCAGCCGGTAAAGCAGAAGCCGACTGTAAGTAGAAAGGCTATTTTTGTACATTTGCTCGAGAGTAGGTGAAGCGTTTGAAAGCTTTGGGAAGCGTTTGAAAGCTCCGGAGCGTTTGCTTAAAGTTTAAAGGTTAGATAGAAAATCAGCACAGTTAGGAGAGAGTAGAAGGGAGAGGAAAGAGAAAGTAATATAGAAAGTGGGAACCCGAGTAGAATTGAATGTAAATAAATGTTAATGGTAGTTTCATTAGACCTTGTTGTTGATTATTACTGAGTTGAAGTCCCTTTAGTTGAATGCACTGGTCTTAGGATATTTTTCACGTTTCGTTGTTTGTTACTCCAAGTCGGACTGCTTGGGATTCTCAGTCCTCCATTTTTGTCCTGAAGCGAGAAGGTGAATTGTGGGCGGGACGAACTTGGCCTGTGATGATACCAGTCAACCACGTGCATTCGGTATCGGTAGAAAGTCGAGTTGTCGGTTATGTTTTGAGCCGGTCAGAGGGTAGAGTTTTGAGTACTTCGAGAACATTGAGCATTTACTAGATCGTTCGGTAGTTTCATAGGAAAACAGGACTCACCCTGAGTTTTGAGTTTGCCGGGCAATAGAAATCGACAAGTGGTCCTCTTAGGAGGTGGCGCATAAGCTACTTGTTTCTCTCCCACCTCGAACGCTCTAGCAGATTGGTTCGCTCGCCGTCTCGAGCCGGCTACAATATATTATTAGTAATACCTGCCATAAACTTCTGAATACTCTAGACAATAGTCTCCAGATCTCAAAGCGTGGCCTAGGAGCCTTTGAAGCAAAGATATACCATACAATACAAAGAAGTTCAGAGCAATATGTGAGTTTGATTTCGTTATTGTATTGTTGTGTTGCATTTAACAAATGTTCTGAGTTGTCCAAGGACTTCTTGGATAATAGGTCTTAGAATATACGATGTACATACATACGTAATAAGGTGCGTAGTAGACGATAAGCAAGGCTCATTATAAATGAATACATTTTTGTAATACCTTTCATTTGACAATAAACTTAACCAGAAGACAACCGCTAATGGATCTTTTGAGTCTTAGCAGGAATTTTTTTGGAAACATTTTAACTACGCTTTGGATGTTTTTTTGTTTGCCTGGGTTGTTTTAAATCGTCGATATTTGGACCGTTAACAGAAAATATGCTTTAAAATTTGTACAAGCTACCTTTCAAAGGAAAGTTACCTGTAGAGCAAGACCAACTAAAAAAACGCATGGACGTAAATATGGAAAAAAATATGAAAGTATTGGATTTGCTGTTGCGATAGAATATTTTTTTTCTTTTTTTTTATCTTTTGCACAGCACGAGAGTGGGGCGTCTGTACTAGTGATAGAGGCAATTATAACGGATTGAGGAATAAAAAATCGCCAAAAATTAACGGAAGGTCTTCTTTTGTTTCTGAATACGTCATTCGAAAGCTATTCTGTTCTATTTCACTTAAAAAATAATCTTAGAATGATAGGATCATTGAATCTTCTAAAAAATCATTTCCTCCATTACTGGAACATGTTCCAGTAATAGTGGTATTTGCTAACTTGTGTTCCTATATTAGTGGTTTATATTGATTTCC
The DNA here is from genome assembly GCF_002204515.2 of Aedes aegypti. Taxonomy (NCBI): domain Eukaryota; kingdom Metazoa; phylum Arthropoda; class Insecta; order Diptera; family Culicidae; genus Aedes; species Aedes aegypti. The sequence goes on from NC_035107.1 coordinate 168,816,322, forward strand.
CATTGAGACTCACTATCAAAGGAACGCCACACTATTACTGGTGCAAAGGAGCAACAAAGTTAAGGTTTTTAATTGTTTTCTACTATTTCCTTACTGATATCCAATATTTGTCTATACACATTCATCTTATTTTAACAAGGGCCATGTTAAAAAAATACACATAAATTAAAAATTGCCTAAAACATGCTTAAATCCGCACTACCACTATTATTGGGACACACACTACCACTGGATCAGACACCCCATGATTTGCACAGAAAAGTCTTGATTTTGAGTTTGAAGAAATATCAGAGAATATATCAGCTTCATACATCTGTATGTGACAGTAACAACTAATGCTGATAGCACAGTACTTAGTGAGGTGAGTTCCAGATGCAGTAATATGTTAATGTAAGTGGACAATTTACATGCCTGTTTTTTAACTAACCGTAAACGAAATCGTTGATGGAGAGTGAGTATAGTGTTTCGTCTGTTTGTTTATTTTTTTGAGCTTATTTTACGAATTACCATTGCACATTGGTTCCTCACTTGGGGTGGTCCTGAAAAATCAGTTTTTTTTCGATAACTTCTACTACGATAATTTCTCGTAAAAACTTTGTTCCAAGCACTTTTAGAACTTTTGATGTTGCAACTTTTTGCCGAAGAAAACACTGTTGTCTCTTATGGTTGCAGAGTTATCAGACATTTTCTTTGAAAAAAAAATGGTTGTTTTAAAATGTCGATATTTCTCAAAGGTGCAAACGGATTTCAAATCTCTTGACGCCATGCGGATGTTTTCTGTTTGAAGAAAATAATTGAATTTTGAAAATAATATGTTTTTGAACGAAAAACGTCTATATCTTGATAAATAATCCATATAGCTCTTGGTGGCTTCAGCGAAAATATACACAATTGAAAGTTTTAAAAGTGGTTTAAACAAACTAAACATAAAAATCCGTTGATTTATATGTTTACCTTGGATGTACACTACAAACCAATATTTATTAGTTAAAGAAAGCAACTGAGTTACCTCAGGGATGTCAAAAATCTTTGTTTGCGGATGACACAGGCCTCTCCGCCAAAGGTCGAAGCCTGCGTGTCATCTGTAGTCGATTGCAAAAAAGTTTGGATATTTTTTCTTCATACTTGCAAAAATGGAAGATTTCTCCTAATGCTTCCAAAACTCAACTAATAATATTCCCACATAAACCAAAAGCTCTTTATTTGAAACCTTCAAGTAGACATGTTGTCACGATGAGAGGGATTCCAATAAATTGGTCAGATGAAGTTAAGTATCTAGGGCTCATGCTTGATAAGAATTTAACTTTCAAAAATCACATTGAGGGCATTCAAGTCAAATGTAATAAATATGTAAAATGTCTCTATCCCCTTATTAATAGAAAATCAAAACTTTGTCTTAAGAACAAGCTTCTGATATTCAAACAAATTTTCAGGCCAGCCATGTTGTATGCTGTACCTATATGGACTAGCTGTTGTAATACCAGGAAGAAAGCTCTGCAGAGAATTCAAAATAAAATTTTGAAAATGATTCTGAGGCTTCCTCCCTGGTATAGTACCAATGAGTTACATAGAATATCCAATGTTGAAACATTGGAACAAATATCAAATAAACTAATAAATAATTTCAGGCAAAAATCGTTACAATCTTCTATTGCCACGATTCATGCGTTATATGTTTAGGTTAAGTTAGGTTAAGTATATTTTAAGCGTTTTTTTCTCTCATAAGCAGGTGAAATCAACTCACCTGTAAAAAATCTGAACTGCTACGGCAAATGAAATGTAATATGTTGTTAACAAAATGTTAATAAAATCTTAAATTTGTTTTACCACATTAGGATGATAGTGTTGTCTAATAACACAGAACACCTAGATATAAGAAATGAATGTAATGTTTGGAATGATACTAATAAAAAAAAAAAAAAGGAACACTATTCTGAGATCTGTTATTTCTATTTTTAACTTTTCGACTGGACTGGATGGGAGATGAAGATTAGTCCTGGTTGTGATAGTCAACGCTGTTTGGACAATTTTTGAACTGCGCGTAAAATTTGATTTTAAGACCTAGCTGTATGTCATGCGTTTAAAGATAGAGGTTTTCACGGCTTAACAAACCGCCTAACATGATACGTAATGCTGTAGCAGAATTATTTTTTGTTATTTTCATTGCAAAAGGATTTATCTTGGATCAAATGTTGGTCAGTAATTGTCAATCATATACTTTTCGATTTTTAGCAACATTAGAATTTGTATTTCACTTTTTATTTACAAGCATATTTGATAAAAAGAGGTTTAAACAATTTTAAATATTGTAACAAAAGGTTGATTCTATTTTATATCACAGAGGGCTACAAAACGCAAGGGAGGTCAGATTTTTTTTCTTTTCAGAGAGCGAGTACGATCGCTTAAACGTAGGCTGAGGAAACCAGGACATACGGGAGCAATACCATTGTCCCATCCCAGGAAAAGGACCACAAACAACAATGGAGTGCGCATTAATTTTCTTAGCAACGCCTCTCCCATCGACTTTGCTTTTTATGCTATTACGTAAGACAATTTTTGGGATTTTTCAACCCCCCCCCCCCTCTCCACAATGGTAAGACTTTTTGTATGAAAATAAAAAAAATAATTGTATGCTACGTAAGAAATCTCAAACCCCCTCCCCCCCATAAAACCTTACGTAATTAATGGACGGCTCCTAAATGGAACGATTGGTGCGGTTGTCCCTGTTTTCTCTTGCACAATACTTCAAACTTTTTCGTCGATCATATTATTAATTCGTGAATAACCTGATCGACGTAAATTTTTAAAATACCTCCAAACCCCAAGTCTGCACAGTGGACCTGGCCATTTTAATGTTTGAATAAAATGATATGCTGCAAACATTTCGGTATTTCCAGGATGCTTTTCAATATTGGCTGTGCAAGCGCTTAGATTAATTAGATTAGATCAATCATAGTAAGCGGGATTATTTGCTAAAACAATTCCATCCACCTTTTTGTTCGTATTCATAACACAGACATTTCATTGGCCGTAATTATCAGAAGAAATATATCACCAAATTATTCAAAGTTGGTTTGTTCAGTTATTTGTAACCATTGAGAGGAGTTTTTATTGAGAAGATAGACAAATTTGGACTTACGGCCTTCTTGGTTTGTATTCATTAAAAACACTAATTTTAAATAGAATAATTAGGTATTTTTTAACGTTAAGCATGTTTCAATGTTTTCAATGACACATTGCATTGGATTGACATTCCACCAAAGTCTTTCACAATTCATTATTTGTTTTTAAAGGGTCAAGCGCTGTAAGGCATTACGAAGCCATTTTTGTGTCATTATTATTAATCATAAAATATTGTTAAAACCCCGCTAGCTTCTCCCTTGGCTGTTCCGAAAAAAAATCATGCTCATTATACTCAATTCACTGACATTTATGCCATCATCAAAGTAACCGCACCACCACCAATATGATTGTACCAACGAAAATGGTACAGTGCGCATCGTACCTTCGTGCTGTGCGTACACGAATTCTCACTGCTCTTGGAAGTTTTCTTAAAAACTACCTAAAGCAATAAAACAGAACTTTTCAGTGCTACAAAAACAGTACTTTTCAGTGCTAAAATTCAAAACAGTACTTTTCAGTGCTACTAAAACAGTACTTTTCAGTACTTTTTTTCTACTATTGATCCCTTTACGATCCTTGTTTGGACCCGTGCCTTCGATTTTTCGTTGGACCCGTTGGCGAAAGCTCGGTGGTAATCCTTCTTGGACACCGTCTTGGGAAAAAACCTCTCGGAGGTCACGTCTTCTTATTCACTAAACATGGTTGCAACAACAAATAAAAGGAAAGGTGAAACTCTGAATTCACAACTTCCTTCCAAAAAAGTGGGTTTTAAAACTGTCACAAAACGTGGCAAGAATGGAAGAAAGGACGTTTCTCCGGAATGCGAACTTTCTTCCAAGGGTGAAATGAATAATTGTATTGAAATGAGCAATCAGTTCGATGCTCTAGACAAATTTTCCGAACACCAAATCGAAGCAGACTCTAGCCCAGGCTCTTTGATTCAAGTGAGGAAGCAAAGAGTGCCACCTATCGTGGTCAGTTGTTCCGAATTTGCGGGATTTAGGCAGGAGATCTTGAACTCCATTAGGGGAATCAAGGTTGCCTTCCAAATCGCAAAGAAAGGAGACTGTCGCGTTTTGCCGGAAACTCTTAAAGATCGCGAACTTCTTCTCAAACATCTTGAAGAGAAGAAGCACAAATTTTTTACTTATGACGACAAAACTGAACGTTTGTTCAAAGTTGTCTTGAAAGGTCTCTCAAGTGACTATAAGTCATCTGAAGAGATCAAAAATGAAATAAATGATTTACTTGGATTTTCCCCTGTTCAAGTAATCATTATGAAAAAAAGAACCCAATCTGGCATTGTTCGGAAAGGGCTTTCTCAAGAATTTTATTTAGTTCACTTTAACAAAAAAGAACTAAATAATATTAAAGCTTTACAAAAAGCAAAACTTTCGTTTGATGTCCGTGTGACATGGGAACATTTCCAGAAACCTGGAGGAAATTACCAGAACCCCACTCAGTGCCGTCGGTGCCAAAAGTGGGGTCATGGTACAAAAAATTGTCGCATAGATGCTAAATGCATGATTTGCGGAGGTTCTTCTCACGCTAAGGACGTCTGTCCTGTGAAAGAAGATACCAGAAAGTTTGAATGCGCCAATTGCAAGGGCCCTCATAAAGCTAACTTTTGGGAATGCCCTTCACGCAAGAGAGTCATTGAGGCTCGTGCCAGGCAGATGAAGGATAATATCTGTTACGATAACGGTCGTTTCCGGAATTTACCTGGTAGAGTATCGAACAATGCTCATTTTTCAGTTAACGATCGCTTGATCATGAATCATACCCATCAGGAAGATCATAATCTTGCTCATTCACAAACTAAGTTTAATTCGTCGGGTAGCCGTTCGAATCTTTCAATTTCGAATGTATTTACCCACGGTAAATCCTTTGCCGATATCGTAGCAGGAAATTCGAACTCCTCCCCTGTTCGATCCATGAGTACCCATTCTACTTGTTTCAAACCAAATGGAAAAAACCCTACCGCCACAGGTAACATGTCTGCCTCTGATTTTAATTTTCTAACTGAACAATTGAATCTAATGATTGATGCAATGTTCAAAGCCACCACTATGACTGAAGCAGTCCAAGTAGGTGTAAATTTTACTAATCAAATTGTTATTGGATTACGTTTTTCTAATGGATCCAAATAATAATTTTAATATTTTAAATTGGAATGCTCGGTCTCTGAATGGTAAAGAGGACGAGCTGTTTAATTTTCTTACGGTTAATAACGTGCATATAGCAGTTATTACCGAAACGTATTTGAAACCTGGATCTAAACTCAAAAGTGATCCTAACTTTTTTGTTTATCGTAACGATCGACTTGATGGGGCATGTGGGGGAGTTGCAATCATCATTCATAGGCGTATAAATCATCAACTGTTTACGTCATTTGAAACTAAAGTTTTTGAAACTTTAGGTGTTTCTGTTGAAACACAGCTTGGTAAATATACTTTCATAGCTGCCTATTTGCCTTTTCAATGCTCTGGACAGCAAGTTAATTTGCTCCAAACTGACTTGCGTAAATTGACTCGCAATAAGTCAAAATTTTTTGTCATTGGTGACTTTAATGCCAAACATCGGTCATGGAATAATTCTCAAAGTAATTCCAACGGCAGAATTTTATTTGATGAGTGCTTTTCAGGATATTTCTCAATTCAATACCCTGGTAGCCCCACATGTTTTTCCTCTTCTAGAAATCCATCTACGATTGATTTGGTCTTAACCGACTCTAGTCATCTTTGTAGCCAACTGATTACTCATGCTCATTTTGATTCTGATCATGTCCCTGTTACATTTCAAATATCCCAAGAAGCGATTCTCAATCCTATCAGCTCCACTTTCAATTATTTACGAGCCGATTGGAATATATATGAAACGTATGTTGACTGTAATCTTGATGTTAACATTTCTTTAGAAACTAAACTTGATATTGACAATGCTCTTGAAACTTTAACAAATTCCATTATTGAAGCCCGGAGCATTGCAATTCCAAAATGTGAAGTAAAATTTGAATCCGTGATTATAGACGATGATCTTAAACTCTTGATCCGTCTTAAAAACGTGAAGAGAAGGCAATTTCAACGCACTCGCGATCCTGCAATGAAAATTATATGGCAGGTTTTGCAGAAAAAAATCAAGAAACGTTTTGCTCAATCAAGAAACAAAAATTTTGAAAATAAAATTTCTCAATTGGACCCTGGCTCTAAGCCCTTTTGGAAATTATCTAAAATCTTGAAAAACCTCAGAAGCCAATACCGGCATTGAAAGAGGAAAACAAATTATTACTAACTAATTGTGAAAAAGCTCAAAAACTTGCTATGCAGTTTGAAAGTGCGCACAATTTTAATTTAGGACTTACTAGTTCAATTGAAAATGATGTTACTCAGGAGTTCGAAAATATTCTCAATCAAGAGAACGTTTTCGAAAATGCCTGGGAGACTGATTTGGAAGAAGTGATAACTATTATTAAAAAATTCAAAAACATGAAAGCTCCTGGCGATGATGGAATTTTCTACATCCTCATCAAGAAACTTCCAGAAAGTAGCTTATCATTTTTAGTTGATATATTTAACAAATGTTTTCAATTAGCATATTTTCCTGACAAATGGAAAAATGCTAAGGTTGTTCCAATTTTAAAACCAGACAAAAATCCTGCAGAAGCTTCTAGTTATCGTCCAATCAGTTTGCTTTCCTCCATCAGTAAACTTTTTGAAAAGGTTATTTTGAACAGAATGATGGCCCACATCAACAAAAATTCAATTTTTACCAATGAACAGTTCGGATTCCGCCATGGACATTCGACCACTCATCAACTTTTACGTGTAACAAATTTGATCCGTTCCAACAAATTTGAAGGCTTTTCTACTGGTCTTGCTCTTCTAGACATAGAAAAAGCATTGGCATGAAGGTTTGATTGTAACATTAAAACACTTTAATTTTCCAACATACATTGTAAGAATAATTCAAAGTTATCTGTCAAATCGTACACTTCAGGTTAATTATCAGAACTCCAGATCTGAAAGACTTCCTGTAAGAGCTGGTGTTCCTCAAGGCAGCATTTTGGGACCAATATTATACAATATTTTCACATCTGACTTACCTGAGTTACCTCAGGGATGTCAAAAATCTTTGTTTGCGGATGACACAGGCCTCTCCGCCAAAGGACGCAGGCTTCTGTCATCTGTAGTCGATTGCAAAAAAGTTTGGATATTTTTTCTTCATACTTGCAAAAATGGAAGATTTCTCCTAATGCTTCCAAAACTCAACTAATAATATTCCCACATAAACCAAAAGCTCTTTATTTGAAACCTTCAAGAAGACACGTTGTCACGATGAGAGGGGTTCCAATAAATTGGTCAGATGAAGTTAAGTATCTAGGGCTCATGCTAGATAAGAATTTAACTTTCAAAAATCACATTGAGGGCATTCAAGCCAAATGTAATAAATATGTAAAATGTCTCTATCCCCTTATTAATAGAAAATCAAAACTTTGTCTTAAGAACAAGCTTCTGATATTCAAACAAATTTTCAGGCCAGCCATGTTGTATGCTGTACCTATATGGACTAGCTGTTGTAATACCAGGAAGAAAGCTCTGCAGAGAATTCAAAATAAAATTTTGAAAATGATTCTGAGACTTCCTCCCTGGTATAGTACCAATGAGTTACATAGAATATCCAATGTTGAAACATTGGAACAAATGTCAAATAAAATAATAAATAATTTCAGGCAAAAATCGTTACAATCTTCTTTTGCCACGATTAATGCGTTATATGTTTAGGTTAAGTTAGGTTAAGTATATTCAAAGTGTTTTTTTTCTCTTATAAACAGGTGAAATCTACTCACCTGTAAAAAATCTGAACTGCCACGGCAAATGAAATGTAATATGTTGTTAACAAAATGTTAATAAAATCTACGATTTGTTTTACCAAATTAGGATGATAGTGTTGTCTAATAACACAGAACACCTAGATATAAGAAATGAATGTAATGTTTGGAATGATACTAATAAAGAAATTAAAAAAAAAAACCAAAATGGTACAAAACTAGGTGAAGGAAACAAACAAAAACTGTTTTGTTATGGCTATAGTGGTCATGGGACAGCTTCCCGAAGCGAAATGCATAAAAGTTATGCTGGTTCGGATGAACCTTATTTTGTTCCCTATTATCACAAAGCGGTTGAGTATCAGCAGGTCAAAAGGAAAGTGACAATCTTGCAGAATAGTAAAGAATGTTCTTAACTTTGCATTATTTTCTTCCATTTTGTTTCGCTGCTTTCTACGTCGTTAATTCAATTTCATTCCATACACTGTTACACATAATCGATTACTCAAGTCCGAAAGTATTACTTAACGTATTCTTGCGCTTCGAATACAACATGTAGCAATGAGTTGCATGTAAAAAAGTCTGAATCGTGAGTACATGGTTTCACCAAAATAGCCAGAATATTGTGCTACAAAAACTTATTTGGTTATATGATGAAATTAGCTCCGTAATGCCTTATAGCACTTGAGCTTATGAAAAATCAGTTAACTGTGAAATATTTTTACGGCATGTAAGTGATATGTGTCATTGAAAACATTGGAACATGCTTAACGGTATTAATATGCCTAATAACTCTTTTTTACATTTATTTAAACTCACCTGTAAAAAACTGCTACAGCAAATGAAATGTAATATGTTGTTAACAAAATGTTAATAGAATATTAAATTTGTTTTGCCAAATCAGGGTGATAGTGTTGTCTCATAACACAGAACACATAGATATAAAAAATAAATGTAATGTTTGAAATGATACTACTAAAGTAATTGAAAAAAAAAAAAAATGGTGAGCACAAATTTGATGGAGATTTTTTTCTGATAATAACGGTCAGGGGAGCACCGTGATTTGACATTTGGACAAGATTGATGCATCCTTAGACAGTCAAATGCAACCCTGGATGATTATAAAATAATGGAATTGGGATGGCATGCATGGACTTCTGATTTGTAAGTCGAAACGGTAGTAGCGGTGTCACCGACCCCGTCAAAGAATTGGTTAGGCAAACAATATTCCACGTAAAATAACAAGACTCCGTTTATGGATTATACATCAAGGACCACTATTAAAACTGCTTTAACCTTCTTTTCCGTTTTTTAAACTCTTTGATTCAACTTACTGCATTTGATCTTATATCATTATATGTTACATGTTTATTTATTTTCTTTTAATTCCTAGTTTGTTTTTTTTTTTAAGTTCTAACAAAAAAAAACATTTTTTTGCTTTCTTTTGCATATAAATTTTGGTTCATGGTGTATATAAATCCTAAAGCGTTGATTTTCACGATTATTTTGTTTAAGACACTTTTAGTACTTTCAATTGTACACATTTTCGTTGAAGCCACCAAGAGCTAAGTAAATTATTTGTCAAGATATAGACATTTTTCGTTCAAAAACATATTACCTATAAAATTCATTTTTTTCTATTCAAACATAAAACACCATTAATGGAAAAAAAAAAGATAATCTTTCTAATGGCGTTTGCACCGGTAAAGACAATATAAAACAACCATTTTTTTTAAAAAAAACCTCTGATAACTCTGCAACCATAAGAGATAGAACAGTGGTTTCTTCGGCAAAAAGCTGCGACATCAAAAGTTCGAAAAGTGCTGGGAACGAAGCTTTTGCGAGAAATTATCACATAAAAAGTTGTCGAGAAAAAACTGATTTTTCAGGACCACCCTAACTGAGTTGTTTAAAAAAACCATAACTCGCGAACCATAAGAGATATAAACTTGGATCCTTCAGAAAAATTGCTTCAAATTCATTGTTCTAAAACATTTTAGAACATTGAATTGGTCTAAATCAGTGTTTCCTAAACTTTTTTGGCTTTCGCCCCCTTGAGGTCAGCATATTTTGGAATCGCCCCCCTGATATTGACTTTACATGTTAGTTTTAAAAAATGGCTATACTGTATTGAGATTATGCTCAATATTGTACCAAATTTTGACCAAGTATCAATGTTACAGATGGAGTATTTTATATGTGATGAATATGTAAAACATTTTCGATTTTTATGCATATGATCGGTTTGAAACAGACAAAACTAGGGGACATTTTGGCTTTGTCAAGTACTCGATCAATTCTGATCTTTTTGAAGATACATCCATACATATTTTCTTCGAAATGGGTAAGTTTAAATATTATAAGAAATAATTCAAGTATCTTGTTATTATGAATGCTTAGAGTACGTTTTCTAGAAATCACTAAGAAACACTTAGTCCGGTCTATGTCAAAAACTATCCCCGACTTGCATATCCATAGAAGAGTCGTGGAATAAGTATCATACTTAAATAACTTTTCAGTATCAGCAAATCTATCTATTCAATTCATTTTTTATCATCAAGGAAACTTTCCAACATATCTCTTGCGACAATCGATAGTTATTAAAATGATGAATTGATTAGTGACTTTTAATTGCAAATTATCTTGCGTTCATTACTGTTTTCTAAATCAGTTTTCACTCAACGACGCCCATCGATATACTCTTGGTCGACTTCCTGCTTTACAAATCTTCTAAATATTTGTTAATGCTTTATTTTAAATAACCTGTTTATTCTGAAATTGTTGATATAAATTTCAGATTTTTTTCATATATGTTTAACGATTCTTAAAACTCTTTTTCATCCTTTCCAAAACATGAAAGATATATACGAAATGCCAGAAAACCACTTCTTTTCCACTACAACATAACGACAAAATTGTGTGTGAAAAACCGCGACCTAATCCTAAAATTTCTCTTGGTTAGAGGTGTAGCAAAAGAGAGAAGTGGAATTAATAATTCTTAAAATGTAAAAGCGTATAAACATCCATTGGAATGAGGTCTTCTACAAATACTTAGTCGTTGCTTTCAATTTTTCACAAACTAGTACTTTCGCCCCCTTTCTGGATTATTCGCCCCCCAAATTTAGTTTTACAAATTTTCGCCCCCCTGGGCTTGAAAATCGCCCCCAGGGGGACGAATTCGCCCACTTTGGGAATCACTGGTCTAAATGCATAATCCGAAAAGTTTATATTCTAATTTCCAATACCACGTGGCTGAATTACTGAAAAAAATGTCTGAAAAATATAGAGAAACTGTCCCGAAGACTCCATGTATCTGAAACTGCCGGTATAGACGCAAGCTTTTTTGTCTTCCTAGATATGGCTTTGGGACTAATGTGCATTGTATTCAAGATTTTTTACTCTGACATACCTTTTATCCAACAAAATGCTGTCGATAGCTTGCTTCAATGTATTCTCATCTAATTCGTCCAGAAATAAACGTAATCCTCCTCCTCCTCTCACCAGTTTATCCACATTTTGAAGTTGATCGGCGAAGAACGGAATCCCTATTGTTGGAACTCCATACCAGGTTGCTTCCTGTAATCCTAGAAGTCCCCCATGTCCTATAAGTAGCTTTGTTCTGGGATCGGATAAAATCGCTCCCTGTGGAATCCATTTCTGCACAAGTATGTTGGGGGGAACCGTTCCCAAACTCTCTGGATCACCATGTTTCCAGATGAAATTATATTCTGGTAGGTTTGTGAATGTCTTCAAAATGGCTTCATTTATATTTTTTCCTAAACCTTCGCTTTGAACATTTGTACCAAAGCTCAAAAGCACCACACCTTTACTGGGCATGTCCATGAAATCTGAAATTATTTGAGGAACCTTTTCAGGTCTCGAAATATGAAGACCTCCAACAGGAATAACATTCGGTGGCAATGCTTGATGATAATCCATGGTAAAATCACTATTAACTAATACAATGCTCGACCGCTTCTCGGTGATTTTCACGCTTGTCGAATTGTTTCCGAACAATTCGCCAACTCTACCGTCTTCAGCGACCATAAATTTGAATTGTCTATGATAGAAGTCCAGCATCCAATAGAACATGTTTGAAATTCTTTCCAAGAAATTCATTGGTTGACCATATTCGCAAGCATAGTTTGGCAAAGTAGTGAAGCGAACTGGTATATCAGCTAGATGCATCGTATATGAAGGGATGTTGAACGCTGAGACGGAAACTAATGGAGGATTACCAAATCTTTCGACGAAACCTAGCAAAAACTGCCCCATGGTAAAATCATGAATGATGAGATCAAACTTAAACGTCTTTGGATAATTCATCAAGTGCTGGATGGCAGGTTCTTGCGCAAGAAGGCGACTTGCTTTTTCGTAGAAACTGTACATGTTGATGATATTTCCAATAGGTCCCATCACAGATTCCGCGTTGTTTTCAGCCGCGAATTCCGCCATTGTTCTTGCATACAGTCTTGGGACGTAAAAGAATGATTTTCCAGGTATTGACTGCTCTTGTTCGAAGGTCAAGATGGTTAAGTTATGTCCATTTTCGTACAGGCGATTGAAGATTTGTTTGTTCCAAATGTGATGGCTTCTAGATGGCGTTGTTTGCAGGAACAGTATGTTTTCACATTGAATAGTTGCGGATAGTAAAATGAGCACTATAGCTGAAAAGCACTTTACGGTTGAATGTAACATGTTGACTGGTCTGAGCAGCTTAGCATGAATGAAATATTTCGGAAGGTGTTATCAGTGCAAAGCAGCGATAACATTCACCGTTACAATTGATAACGTACTTTGTACTTATTGTTGGCAAAGTGTGAAACACAGCATGAGTCTGAAATGTTTGGATATTTTCAAGAGAGCTCTTTATTTATGTCCGCACGATTTTAATCCGCAGTGCTCATTCTGCGGCCCACATAGAACTTTTGCACTAATAATAATTTATATAGAATATTTTTTAAAAATGAAAATAAGCAACTCCTATCCCTACCTCCTCGTGGTACTGGTCGGAGTACGAGAAACCTTAGGGAAGATCGGGTACCGGTGGGAACTTAAGTCATCTGCTGGCAGGGATGAGGGGTTTGCTTCTGCAAACCTGGAGCATCTGTACTCCATGTTAGGAGCGGCTCACAACAGCATCTGTTCCCTATGTCATCGTCCGAATGCCAGATAAGGACTCTAAGCTACACTATGGCCCTCCGAACATTTAGTGGGAATGGTTTTCCGGAAATCTAAGGGGTTGGTGTCAGGCCCTGAAAGCGAGAGAATACGAACCAGGACAATCAGCGAAGACCTCAGCGACCTAAATGGACTAGCAATTGGAAGTTCGCTACGTGGAACTGTAAATCTCTCAACTTCATCGGGAACAGTGCGCATCGTACCTTCGTGCTGTGCGTACACGAATTCTCACTGCTCTTGGAAGTTTTCTTAAAAACTACCTAAAGCAATAAAACAGAACTTTTCAGTGCTACAAAAACAGTACTTTTCAGTGCTAAAATTCAAAACAGTACTTTTCAGTGCTACTAAAACAGTACTTTTCAGTACTATTTTTCTACTATTGATCCCTTTACGATCCTTGTTTGGACCCGTGCCTTCGATTTTTCGTTGGACCCGTTGGCGAAAGCTAGCGGTGGTAATCCTTCTTGGACACCGTCTTGGGAAAAAACCTCTCGAAGGTCACGTCTTCTTATTCACTAAACATGGTTGCAACAACAAATAAAAGGAAGGGTGAATCTCTGAATTCACAACTTCCTTCCAAAAAAGTGGGATTTAAAGCCTGTCCACGTTAAATTTCGGACACCCAAATAATGGCAGCAAAAAAAAGTTACTCATAATTCAACAAAAACAATTGTTTATTTCAGAATAAAAGAGTTATATCTACAAAATAAACAGTTGACAAGGATGTTAATCCTTCTTTCTGTAAAATTCTCGAACTTTCTGTGGTACACCCGCCATCCGTGTCCGAAATTTATCGTGGACAGGCTTTAAAACTGTCACTAAACGTGGCAAGAATGGAAGAAAGGACGTTTCTCCGGAATGCGAACTTTCTTCCAAGGGTGAAATGAATAATTGTATTGAAGTGAGCAATCAGTTCGATGCTCTAGACAAATTTTCCGAACACCAAATCGAAGCAGCCTCTAGCTCAGATCTTGAACTCCATTAGGGGAATCAAGGTTTTCTTCCAAATCGCAAAGAAAGGAGACTGTCGCGTTTTGCCGGAAACTCTTAAAGATCGTGAACTTCTTCTCAAACATCTTGAAGAGAAGAAGCACGATTTTTCAACTTATGACGACAAAACTGAACGTTTGTTCAAAGTTGTCTTGAAAGGTCTCTCAAGTGACTATAAGTCACCTGAAGAGATCAAAAATGGAATAAATGATTTACTTGGATTTTCCCCTGTTCAAGTAATCATTATGAAAAAAAGAACCCAATCTGGCATTGTTCGGAAAGGGCTTTCTCAAGAATTTTATTTAGTTCACTTCAACAAAAAAGAACTAAATAATATTAAAGCTTTGGAAAAGGCAAAACTTTTGTTTGATGTCCGTGTGACATGGGAACATTTCCAGAAACCTGGAGGAAATTACCAGAATCCCACTCAGTGCCGTCGGTGCCAAAAGTGGGGTCATGGTACAAAAAATTGTCGCATGGATGCTAAATGCATGATTTGCGGAGGTTCTTCTCACGCTAAGGACGCCTGTCCTGTGAAAGAAGATACCAGAAAGTTTGAATGCGCCAATTGCAAGGGTCCTCATAAAGCTAACTTTTGGGAATGCCCTTCACGCAAGAGAGTCGTTGAGGCTCGTGCCAGGCAGATGAAGGATAATATCCGTTATGATAACGGTCGTTTCCGGAATTTGCCTAGAAGAGTATCGAACAATGCTCATTTTTCAGTTAACGATCGCTTGATCATGAATCATACCCATCAGGAAGATCATAATCATGCTCATTCACAAACTAATTTTAATCCGACGGGTAGCCGTTCGAATCTTTCAATTTCGAATGTATCTATCCACGGTAAATCCTTTGCCGATATCGTAGCAGGAAATTCGAACTCCTCCCCTGTTCGATCCATGGATACCCATTCTACTTGCTTCAAATCAAATGGAAAAACCCTACCGCCACAGGTAACTCCGCATCTTCGTGTACCGGAAATTCTAATAGGAAATCGCATGACATGTCTGCCTCTGATTTTAATTTTCTAACTGAACAATTGAATCTAATGATTGATGCAATGTTCAAAGCCACCACTATGACTGAAGCAGTCCAAGTAGGTGTAAAATTTACAAATCAAATTTTTATTGGATTACGTTTTTCTAATGGATCCAAATAATAATTTAAATATTTTAAATTGGAATGCTCGTTCTCTGAATGGTAAAGAGGACGAGCTGTTTAATTTTCTTACGGTTAATAACGTGCATATAGCAGTTATTACCGAAACTTATTTAAAACCTGGATCTAAACTCAAAAGTGATCCTAACTTTTTTGTTTATCGTAACGATCGACTTGATGGGGCATGTGGGGGAGTTGCAATCATCATTCATAGGCGTATCAAACATCAACTGTTTTCATCATTTGAAACTAAAGTTTTTGAAACTTTAGGTGTTTCTGTTGAAACACAGTTTGGTAAATATACTTTCATAGCTGCCTATTTGCCTTTTCAATGCTCTGAACAGCAAGTTAATTTGCTCCAAACTGACTTGCGTAAATTGACTCGCAATAAGTGAAATTTTTTTGTCATTGGTGACTTTAATGCCAAACATCGGTCATGGAATAATTCTCAAAGCAATTCCAACGGCAGAATTTTATTTGATGAGTGCTCTTCAGGTTATTTCTCAATTCAATACCCTGATAGCCCTACATGTTTTTCCTCTTCTAGAAATCCATCTACGATTGATTTGGTCTTAACTGACTTTAGTCATCTCTGTAGCCAACTGATTACTCATGCTGATTTTGATTCTGATCATGTCCCTGTTACATTTCAAATATCCCAAGAAGCGATTCTCAATCCTATCAGCTCCACTTTCAATTATTTACGAGCCGATTGGAATATATATGAAACGTATGTTGACTGTAATCTTGATGTTAACATTTCTTTAGAAACTAAACTTGATATTGACAATGCTCTTGAAACTTTAACAAATTCCATTATTGAAGCCCGGAGCATTGCAATTCCAAAATGTGAAGTAAAATTTGAATCCGTGATTATAGACGATGATCTTAAACTCTTGATCCGTCTTAAAAACGTGAGGAGAAGGCAATTTCAACGCACTCGCGATCCTGCTATGAAAATTATATGGCAGGATTTGAAGAAAGAAATCAAGAAACGTTTTGCTCAATTAAGAAAAAAAAGTATTTGAAAATAAAATTTCTCAATTGGACCCTGGCTCTAAGCCCTTTTGGAAATTATCTAAAATCTTGAAAAAAACTCAGAAGCCAATACCGGCATTGAAAGAGGAAAACCAATTATTACTAACTAATTGCGAACAAGCTCAAAAACTTGCTATGCAGTTTGAAAGTGCGCACAATTTTAATTTAGGACTTACTAGTCCAATTGAAAATCAAGTTACTCAGGAGTTCGAAAATATTCTCAATCAAGAGAACGTTTTCGAAAATGCTTGGTAGACTGATTTGGAAGAAGTGAGAACTATTATTAAAAAATTCAAAAACATGAAAGCTCCTGGCGATGATGGAATTTTCTACATCCTCATCAAGAAACTTCCAGAAAGTAGCTTATCATTTTTAGTTGATATATTTAACAAATGTTTTCAATTAGCACATTTTCCTGACAAATGGAAAAATGCTAAGGTTGTTCCAATTTTAAAGCCAGACAAAAATCCTGCAGAAGCTTCTAGCTATCGTCCAATCAGTTTGCTTTCCTCCATCAGTAAACTTTTTGAAAAGGTTATTTTGAACAGAATGATGGCCCACATCAACGAAAATTCAATTTTTGCCAATGAACAGTTCGGATTCCGCCATGGACATTCGACCACTCATCAACTTTTACGTGTAACAAATTTGATCCGTTCCAACAAATCTGAAGGCTATTCTACTGGTCTTGCTCATCTAGACATAGAAAAAGCATTCGACAGTGTTTGGCATGAAGGTTTGATTGTAACATTAAAAAACTTTAATTTTCCAACATACATTGTAAGAATAATTCAAAGTTATCTGTCAAATCGTACACTTCAGGTTAGTTATCAGAACTCCAGATCTGAAAGACTTCCTGTAAGAGCTGGTGTTCCTCAAGGCAGCATTTTGGGACCAATATTATACAATATTTTCACATCTGACTTACCTGAGTTACCTGAGGTAACCAGGGATGTCAAAAATCTTTGTTTGCGGATGACACAGGCCTCTCCGCCAAAGGACGAAGCCTGCGTGTCATCTGTAGTCGATTGCAAAAAAGTTTGGATATTTTTTCTTCATACTTGCAGAAATGGGATGTCAAAAATCTTTGTTTGCGGATGATACAGGCCTCTCAGCCAAAGGACGAAGCCTGCGTGTCATCTGTAGTCGATTGCAAAAAAGTTTGGATATTTTTTCTTCATACTTGCAGAAATGGAAGATTTCTCCTAATGCTTCCAAAACTCAACTAATAATATTCCCACATAAACCAAAAGCTCTTTATTTGAAACCTTCAAGTAGACATGTTGTCACGATGAGAGGGGTTCCAATAAATTGGTCAGATGAAGTTAAGTATCTAGGGCTCATGCTAGATAAGAATTTAACTTTCAAAAATCACATTGAGGGCATTCAAGCCAAATGTAATAAATATGTAAAATGGCTCTATCCCCTTATTAACCGTCCAGTCGACGCGCGGTTTGTCACCGTCAGTACCATCACGCCGCTGTTGTAAACGAAAAGCGAGGTTTTTTCTCCAGTGTTGTACAAAATACAACAGCGCGACGACTGAAGTGTTAATAGAAAATCAAAACTTTGTCTTAAGAACAAGCTTTTGATATTCAAACAAATTTTCAGGCCAGCCATGTTGTATACTGTACCAATATGGACTAGCTGTTGTAATACCAGGAAGAAAGCTCTGCAGAGAATTCAAAACAAAATTTTGAAAATGATTCTGAGGCTTCCTCCCTGGTATAGTACCAATGAGTTACATAGAATATCCAATGTTGAAACATTGGAACAAATTTCAAATAAAATAATAAATAATTTCAGGCAAAAATCGTTACAATCTTCTTTTGCCACGATTAATGCGTTATATGTTTAGGTTAAGTTAGGTTATGTATATTCAAAGCTTTATTTTTCTCTCTTATAAACAGTTGAAATCTACTCACCTGTAAACAATCTGAACTGCTACGGCAAATGAAATGTAATATGTTGTTAACAAAATGTTAATAAAATCTTAGATTTGTTTTACCAAATTAGGATGATAGTGTTGTCTAATAACACAGAACACCTAGATATAAGAAATGAATGTAATGTTTGGAATGATACTAATAAAGAAATTAAAAAAAAAACTTCATCGGGAGCACACGCATACTCGCCGATGTGCTGAAGGACCGAGGATTCGGCATCGTAGCGTTGCAGTTAGTGTGTTGGAAGCAATCAATGGTACGAACGTTTCGAGGTAACCATACTATCTTCCAGAGCTGCGACAGTTGCAGCTTTTATAGCGATTGGTGATATGCAGAGCCGCGTGTTCGGGTGGTGTCTGATTAATGAGAGGATGTTCAAGTGGAACATCAAAGGTCGGTTTTTCAACATCAGCATAGTTTACGTGCACAGCCCTAACTGCGGGAGCACTGATGGTGTTAAAGGCGGTTTTTAGGTGCAGCTCGAACGCGTACGACATCTGCCCAAGCCAAAAACATCATTGGAGATCTACAGCCTCAGTTTGGCCAGGAGGAGGAGTTCAGACCGAGTATTGGAAAGTTCAGCGCCCACCGGCTGATGAACGAAAACGGCTTACGACTAATTGATTTCACCGCCCCCAAGAATATGGCCATTCGTAGCACCTATTTCCAGCACAGCCGTCCATACCGATACACCTGGAGATCACCATAGCAGAAATAATCACAAATCGACCACGTTCTGATTGATGGACGGCACTTCTCCTTGGTTCGACGAGGAATGTTGGCAGATTCTGGAGGAGAATAATGCAGCGCTGGCGATCATGCTGCAGCAAGGGACCCGACAGATCGTGGAACGTTATAGACGGAAATGACAACAGCAGATCCGCGGAGACAGAGTGCGAAGAGATGGAATAGCTATGCCAGTCTCAAGAAACACGTAAGTTCTATCAGAAGCTCAACGCATCCCGCAACGGCTTCATGTCGCGAGACTACGTGTGCAGGGATAAGAATGGGAGGAAGCATCTTGTAGGGCGAGCGCAAGGTGATCGATAGGTGGAATCAGCTTTTTGATGAACATCTGAAAGGCGCTGAGAGCACAGGCAATGAAGATCGGGACAACGGAGGGAATGCCTTCGTCAGTACTGCGTACCATTCACCAGCGCAGAACAATAAAGCTGCTGGTAAGAATGGTATGCTGATAAAGCTGATAAAGATGGGCCCGGAGAGGCTAGCCATTTGTCTGGTCATTTGTCTGATAGGCACAATCTGGGAAACAGAACATCTACCGGAGGAGTGGAAGGAAAAAGTAATATGCCCCATCTACAAGAAAGACGACAAGTTTGTTTGTGAGAACTTTCGAGTGCTCACCATTTTTAATGCGATCTACAAAGTATTATCCCTGATCATCTTCCGTCGTCTGTAACTTGAAGTAAACGAGTTCGTGGGAAATTATTAAGCCGGCTTTGTTGCGGCCGATCGACAACGTACCAGATCTTCATTGTACGGCAAATTCTGCAAAAATGTATGAGGTACCAGGTCCCAACGTATCGCTTTTCATCGGTTTCAAGGTGGTATGCGATAGCATTGACTGCGAGAGCTATGGAAAATGATGGACGAGAACAGCTTTCCCGGGAAGCTCATGAAACTGATAAGAGCAACGATGGAAGGTGTGCAAAATTAGGTGAAGGCTTCATGTGAACATTCCAGTTCGTTTGGATTCCGCCGTGGACTACGACAAGGTGATGGACTTTCGTGCCTGTTGTTTTATATTGCGCTAGAAGGTGTTCTGTGGAGAGCTGGGCTTAACAGCTGGTGTACGATTTTTACAAGATCCAGTCAATTTGTTTGCTTTGCGGATAATATGGACATTGTCGGTCGAACATTTGAAATGGTGGCAGACCTGTACACCCGCCTGAAACGCGAAGCAACGAAGGCGCATCATATGGGAAGTCGTGCCGTCTATGGGCTCCAGAGGAAACTGCGGTCGAGATTCACCCTCGCACCAAATGCACGATCTGCAAAATGCTTATAGCACCGGTAGTCATCTTCGGGCATGAAACGTGAACTATGCTCGAATAGGATTTGCAAGCTTTTGGGGTTTTAGAACTGCGGATACTAAGGATACTTCGGTGGCGTGGAGGAGAATGGTATGTGGCGGCGAAGAATGAACAACGAGCTCGTTCAACTCCACGGCGAACCCAGTATCCAGAAGGTGGCCAAAGCTGGACGAATACGCTGGGCAGGGTACGCAAGAACGCTGGACAACAGCCCTGTAAAGATGCTGTTGTTTTCGAATCCGGTCGAAACAAGAAGCCGTGGGGCGCAGCGACCAGGACTTGAAGAGCGTGGTTAGGGGCGGTCCATTTATTACGTAAGACATTTCCGGAGGATTTTCCAATACCCCCCCCCCTACCCTCAATGTAAACTTTTTTGTATGAAAACTAAAAATAATTTATATGGCGCGTAAGAAATCCCAAACCCCCCCTCCCTCCATAACCCCTTACGTAATTAATGGATGGCCCATTAGCTGCCAAGGATGGAGAGAGGTGGCCATGAAACGAGTGAATTAGCGAAATATTGTTGGCGAGGTTTAATCAAGTTAATTGAAGTAGAATAAAAAAAAATAAAATGCTGGGGACTACTTGGCTTCAATGGCAAGCAACTTGGTTCACTTTAAAATCCGCAATATACATAAAAATGATCAATTCATGAAAATCATCCTAGACAGCAGCAGATTCTTGCAAACTCATGAGAACTTCTTATTACCGCCGTGCGGGGTTACATTGGTCCTAGGGGGTGACTTTGACCGCCCTTTTCGATGCATCTCTTGACTAGCACGGGAGGCAAAAAACTAATCCATGACCATCCAGTGGCTATTTCTAACGTACTCTTGAAGCTTGCCACATTGTTTTCATTATTTTGGTTTTAGTTTGCTATAAAAATACTGGCCCAAAGTCACCCTTATGGACCAATGTCACCCCGCACGACGGTATATAACAACATAATAGATTATCGGAATTATCAATGATATGAGCTGCCTCCATACAAAGATCGTTGCCAACTTTTGGGAATGGAACTTAATAGTCATCCATTGCTCAAATGATAACTGATCAATATAATTTTCTTCAAACTCAGCGAATAAAGTATTTTCTAATGATGAAGAATCTGGACAATCCGAACAAGATCGTAGATAGCAATTTGATGTTGTATTTTCACACAAAAGACTACCAGTTAACATTTTAATATCCTTTGATAAATTGATTCTTTTCAAACTATGTAAGATTAGGTTAACATTTTCGTGTGTTGTGCACACACAAACATTATGTGTTCCTGAATTGGATAGAAGCTTGCATTGCCTTGGACGAAGGCTTGCAAATGAGGAAAAACCTACCTTAATATTTTCGTTAATTTCCTTGAAGCGTGTATACGCTTCTTTCAAAGTAGTCATCATTAATCGTTTTTGGATTGCTTGACGCTTTCCATCTTTTTTTACAGATACATAATCTTTTTGGCCAGGCATAGCTCTACTTACTTCATCGTCTTCAAAATATTGAATTATTTTTTTCTTTTGTCTCATCTGTTAATGAAGTACTCGACCTAGCATTTTTGGTTGCAAGACAGTTATTTTTGAATTGTTTTGCCTCTTTTGCTGTATTTCTATTGGTTTTGAACTCATCAATGGCGTCTTGAATAGACCACGAGCTTGGCAGCATCGACAAAATCAATAATTTTTCTTTCCTTGTCGTGGCCAGATTCGAGAACCTTTCCTTCATATTCATAATTACCTCATCGTAGTCTGTATTTTCCACATCCTCAGGTCCTAATTTGAAGAGGTTTCTTCGTACAGCTTCGTTGATTTCACGGTATTTTTTCTCGGGATAATTGACGTAACCCATCTTCGTCCATTTAATCGGAGTCACTTTTATTCCAGCTATCCCTTCGTTGAAGCGTTCGATGTTGACCTTCTGGATGCACTCATCTTCTGATTGATTTGTTGAAACAGATGTCGCTGATGGTATCGTGGCAAGACTATCTGCACTTGGTACTTCTGGTAACTCCTCAGTTGTTGTCGGTGCATCTAGTAATTCCTCAGTTGTTGTTGTTTTCGAACTTCCTGCAACCTGATCCACCGATGATGTACAGATTGCCCGTTTGTCAACGTTTAAACGGCAGGACGTACAAATGCGTAAATTTGTATTCAATGTAGACATTGGAGCATAACCAGCCGCTTTCAGTTTATCTATGGTGCTTTCGGTGAGATTTCGTAGCTCTTTCGAACACTTTTTTTCTGCAAACGGCCTGCAACAGTTGAGAAAGCGACTACTCATGTTGCTCGTTAGATTTTAATAAACAAAATCACTTTTAAGTTTTTACTGACTAGTTTGGTGTCGTTTGCTTGATTGAAGAAAAATTTTACAATTAAATCTTTTATAACCATAGTGGTAGTATATTTTTAGCTTTTTCGTGAGTATGAGTTTTGATGTTGTTGAAGTTACTCGCTTACTCGCTTTCTGTGGGCTTCGTAGCCGTGCGGTTAGTGTCACCGAGGCATTTAGCCGCATCGTGCTAAGGAGTGTGGGTTCGATTCCCGCCTCAGGCCGAAAACTTTTCGAGAGAAATGTTTTCCGACTGTGCCACTGGGCGTTGCATGCTAGTCCGTTGTCTAGTGTGGTGCTTCCTTCAAAGGGCTAACAGCCCACTGGAAGCATTAACGTGTAGTGTCTTTTTTTTCTCCCAAATATGATTAACAAAGTCTATTCTCTACCAAGGCGGGTCTATACCCAGGTGTAATCAGATTTTAACTTTGTGGAGAAAACCAGCGCCGAAAAAACCGACGTATACTACATCACCTGGGTATAGACCCGCCTTGTTCTCTACGAGGTAAACTTTTTGCAGGTAAACTAGTCGTATACCTGTATAGAAAACTTTTTTTGTAGCTTTTGTCTTCATTATTAGATTTCTTATAGGTTTCTTTTATCAAAAGGTTTCAACACTATTGAGAGAATTTTTCTTCAGTTACGTACAATAAAAAATATGACACTATCAAGACTTTAGATCACAACACTGGATCGCGTCTAACTTTCTAATAGATGCTATAATAGTTATGAATAATTAAATAAAATATCATGAAAACAACTTGTTAACCTCATGTGGTACCCTTAACAAAAAAATCAGCAACAAACTGCGGTCCTAAAAAAAATTAACAATGAAAAAAAAAAATTCACTAAGTGTCAAATTTGTGAAATATTTGAAATGTCATAACTTTTTTGTTTATTGGCTTACCATCACCAAATTTTTATGGTAGATAGCTAATATAATGGACCGTTTTCTCTCAAAAAATAACGTTGGTATTCCGATAGGGTTTTGAGATATTTGAGTTTTTGTGACAAAAATGATGTTTTTTAATGCAAAAAATTTTTTTTTTTACTGTGTGTATTTTTTTTTGGAATCTTCATTTAGTTGTCTAACTTTGTTACTTTAGTTGTCTAACAATCGAACGAACCGTTTTTGCTGTGCAGCTTTTTGAATATTTTTGAACCATTTTCACATACACCCTTTTGAAAAGTTAGTCGTGACTCAACTTGAAGATTTGATATCGGAAAATGACGATTTAGATGGAACTGAAAAACTGTGCAAAGTTTCAGATATTTTTGAAATGGTCGATCAGAATCGACTTGCATGCCTCCGTGGAATCCCTCTATTGTATATTAGACGAAACCACCAAAAATCATTATTTATAGCAAAATTATTAATTAGTGAGATAGATTCATCCAAAATTTTAGGAATACTTGGAATTTATGCCATCGAAAGACCGTTGAGAAAAGAGGATTCTTGTACTTTCCTACACTTTACGGGTTTAAAGAGCCTATACGCTTCATGTGCAATTTGTTCAATTCAGTATATTATTTGTTTGAATATTATTATTATTATTATCTTTATTCACGAGATTTGCAGCCCGAGGCTGGCTCATCTCGGTTATTTGTTTGATTTAAACTCGTCTATAGACATTTTTTTAAATCGATTCCGTAATGCTCGGTAATATTGGCTGTGTTAGAATAACTTTGGATTAAGTAGATCATGTAGAACACGTTGTTGGATTGATGCTGCACAATACATGAATGAGCAAATAAATAAAACGTATGACGCTCGCTAAATTGTTGTGTGCTAGGTCTGTTCACCTAGCTCGCGACAACCCATGCCTTTTTCTTCATATTTCTGGCATAAGGTTTCTACCTGTATAAAGCTAGTTTCTCAGCTAAGTGTTCCACAAGTTCTTGCACTGTTATTGACTCAGAGCTCTTTTTGCGCGGGTTACTTTTTTCTCCTCTTTTTTATATTACGACTTTCCCTAAAAGTTGCTATTTTTGCATTCGCAAACCATGCGGCAAGCACAAGGTCCTGAAAGGTCCTGAGTTGAGTAATAAGTTTTCACATATATGTTACCACAAATTTAAAGTAAGATTTGTTC
The DNA here is from genome assembly GCF_002204515.2 of Aedes aegypti. Classification (NCBI taxonomy): domain Eukaryota; kingdom Metazoa; phylum Arthropoda; class Insecta; order Diptera; family Culicidae; genus Aedes; species Aedes aegypti. The sequence goes on from NC_035107.1 coordinate 168,841,052, forward strand.
AAAGTGATTTTTTTTTTCGAAATGCTATAAACGATTATTCTCAAAATGAAAGTTATACGCAAAAAAGGCATATATATTCAACGGATTGAAAATGAATGAAATTTAAACTTCTGAAGCTATAGCTGACAAACAATAAAATTTACTTCTCAATTTTAGTTAGAATTGTTGGATCAATTAACACGTGTTGAGAATTCTGAATATCTAACGGAGTCACGATGAAACATTTCGCAAAGCAAAACCATTTTAAATACCCACCCACCCCTTCGTAACGAGTTTTGTGAGACACCCACTCACGCTATTTAGCGTTATTAAATTTGGTAATGAATTTTAAAAATTGCTTCTCGAGCCAAAAAGTCTTGAAAATATCTACATTTTGGTAACAATGTAGTATGATTTTAGTAACATATTTCAGGCTTTATTTATTTTTATCAACACATACTGTACGAATCACTCCTTTTTTGGCTTCACGTTATCGCTGGTGGCCGGTCGTCTGATATGCCTTCGTATGATAAGATAATATAGGAACGCAATCACGAGCACTGAAGCTACCATGTCAATGGCATAAATTTGGAATATGTTCATGGTAGGGGTGGGCGAACGAAGGTAATGCAGTCCCTTATTTTCCAAAACCTTTTCGATCCAGAATATCGCGCGGTCCAATGGATGCTCTGGTTGCGCTTTGAAAAGATAAGATCGCTGTTTCATGTTTTCATAGTAGCTGAAATAAATAAGTTTATATTAGAATTAGAGTTGTTAAAATTGTAAAACACAAATATACCTCGTATTTTCCAATACATCTTTAATAGCACCTTTGAATGTATCCTCATTAATATTTTTTGGCAGCAGTTTCACGCCGGCACCTGCTTTAACGATTTTTTCCGCATTTGAATACTGGTCAACAAAGAAAGGAATTGCTAAGACGGGAACTCCATGCCATGTAGCTTCCTGTAGACTTAGTAATCCTCCATGACTGATAAGAAGTTTGGTTCTTGAATTAGCCAAAATAGCAGCTTGCGGCACCCATTTCAACACCAGTACATTAGCTGGCATTATTCCAAGCTCCTCTGGATTTCCATGCTTCCAAATAAATCCATAATCTGGCATGCTTCTGAATACTTTAAACATGTCTAAATTTGTACCTTCGCCAAGCATTTCGGAAGCAACATTAGTTCCAAAACATAATAGAATGACTCCTTTGTTGGCTCGTGCAATGAACTGTTTCACAACCGGAGGTACCTTTTCTTGACGACCAACATGTAATCCACCTACTGGAATGACGTTTGGCGGAAGAACTTGATAATAATCCATACTGAAGTCACTATTCACTAGGACAACATCTGAGCGTTTTTCAATCAGTTTCACAGATGTTGCATTACCTCCAAATATCTGTTTGACTCTTTTGTCTTCATTTGCCATATAGATTCGATTTCGGTAAAATAGATCAAAAGCCCAGTATAGGGTATTTCTCACTCGTTCGATAAAAACCATTTTATTATCGAAACTAGATGCGTAGTGTGGCATGTACGTTGTGTACAGTGGAGCATCCGTCATCGTCGTTACGTGAGGTGGTATGTTGAATGCTGTTATAGAGATCAAGGGTGGGTTTCCAAAGTATTCAACGAAACCCAGTAGGAACTGCCCCATGGTAAGATCATGAATAATCAAATCAAACTTGAACGTCTTTGGATATGCCAAAAGTTGTCGAACAGCATCTTCTTTTACGAGTAATCGACTGGCTTTGTTATAAAAATCGTACATAAAGTGAATATTTGCAACTGGACTTTGTTCCGCGGTATAGTCCAAATCTCCTTCGAAGTCTGCCATCAATTTGGCCATCAAATCTTTCACGATCAAGAACGTTTTACCAGGAACTGATTGTTCTTCCTCAAATGACAGGATTGTGAGATTGTGTCCATTGTTGAAAAGCCGCTCAAATATTTGTTTGTTCCATATATGGTGACTTCGAGAAGCGAGTGTTTGTAGAATCAGAATATTTTCAGCGAGAGCTGCTGGAATAACCACTAGTGACACAACAGCACACCAAAAATTCCAAAATTTGAACTTCATTTTGACTGGGTACCTTTCGTTTCACTGTGCACACCTAATATGATCCACCCGAGCCAACAAATCGTTATCGCACGTCTCAGACAAACCGATAACCGTTTCGGTGAACGTTTCTAGAGAGGAAGAAGTTTTGTTCACTTCATAGATTATCTATAAAAAACACACAAAGTGATTCAGTGAAAGCATGATCAACGTCAATTAATAGTTCTTATTCCAAGACCTTGTTTGCATTCGCATTCCGTTATCTATGAGGTCAGCTGCTTAATTACATTAGTTATAATAAATCTTGTATTTTTTTTTCAATTTTTGAAAACATAACACATGCTTTTTTGCTTTTTATTATTACTTATTTTTATTAAAATTTATTAACACAGTTCTAAAATATGAACACTTGTCTACAGCGATTCCGATGATCTGGACGATATCCTTCGGGGCATACCATAGGCGATGCCACAAATGACGGCCGAGAAAAGCTCCGTATGGAAAAGCGCGCTGACATAGAAGATATAGTCTCCGGATCTTCGGTGTTTGGTTCCATACAGTTCAAAGATTTGAAACACAATTCCGAGCAGCTGGAGAGGCTTTCTGTTGGATTACAGCAGGTGTACTTCCATTCACAAAAATCTTTGGTTACCGTTCGAAGATTATCGTTGAATTCGATATTCTCGCTGGATGCATGGCTTCCAGAAACTAATATGCAGACGAAAGAAAACAGAACAACTTTCATTGTCGTTTGTGAATGGACTGAGATCACGAAGCTGCAATAAGTGAAGGGGCAGTTTAATTATCAGCTATACACTGAACTTTGCCACTGTGATCAAGCGAGATTAACGTTTTTTGTAACGTAAAATAAGCAGTGTTAATTGTATCAGCGAGAATGGTTTGAAAATTGGAAACACGATTTGCTTGCAAACAGCGATAATGACAATGTGCAAATATGGAATTTTAGTTGAGGGACAAAAGTGCAAAGTGATTTTTTCTATTCATTATTAATAGTGACACTTTACACCAGAAGGGTGCATTCGTGACAGAAAAAAATAACCTTACTACTATTTCACTTTTTACAATTCATTGCGATCACAGTTTTGCATACAATCTTGTATCTTGTATATATTTCAACAACTTTTCGTTATTTCCATTACTGTTGTGTTGTAACGACAGTTTTTCGAAAGAATACGGATGGTTGTCCTCGCTACGCACTGAACCGCCAGCAGATGGTAGGGTGCCCGCTTCGGCAAACTTTGACATCTTTTGCTTTCTAACGTCTTCAGGGATATCGAATTTATGATGAGCAGTGAAAAACTGAAGTTCCAGAAGCTGCCGGAAGTCTACCATTACATACACAGAAAAAAATATTTAATTTTCAATGTGATGTAAACTGAAGTCTACTGTAAAAATAAATCAAATTCGTGTGTTATTACAGCATCATGTAAATTTAAATGAATATACATTCAATTTTCAACTAAAAATGGTTGAAAATTACATGAACGTGTAAATTCAAAGTGAATTCAATTGAAAAATAATGGATTGGTCGTTGAAATTTACGTTTATTTTGATGCTCCAAATATGTGCATGAAAATAAACTTAAATTTACAACATATTTTTAGCTGTGTACGTCTTATCATCCATAACGAGGAAATGCACACTGGCCCAGAAAGCAAATTTGGGCGGACATGAGGTTTTCGTCTCGATTTATTGATTTTAGAGCCATAGTCACTACTGAGAACTTTCAGTAGGTACTACAGGGTGATTACTAATTCCTGTCAGTAAAGTAAATGTTCGTAGATAAAAGATGTATGTATGAATTTCAATTTCCGGTGTACATCCTGTTTTGCACATCTATAAAGTTTGTTTTGACAAAGTAAAGATTAAATCTTTTTTCATTTGCCTTAGTTTTTAGTCATATGTGTTGTTTTAAAGGCATTTCACCTGGCACGCACGTTTTCCACAGATATGTATTTTTGACTAAACTTCGCTGAAAAAATTGCCTGATTGGAACAGCATGTTACCACAATCTTTTAGACTTACTAGGGAATAGAATGAGACTGATTATGGAAAATTTTAGCGAAAAAAATATGTATTTTTTGGTTAAAATATGTATTTTTTGGTTAAAATATATGCTTTTCAATAACGTGCGTGTTAACTGTAATGCTTCTGAAACAATGCTTGTGACTGGAAATTGAGGTAAAAAAATTAATTTGTTATCTAGTATAGCAAAGACAAATGTTATAGGTGTCCTAAACTAGATATGCACTGGTAATTAAAATTCATTTAACCATCTTTTTTCTATGATTACTTATTTTACTGACAGGATATAGTAATCACCCTGTACAAATTGTATGCGTCAAAAAAATGTTATGGTGATCTTTTTCTTGGTTCGGGAGCCGAGATAATTAAATATTTTTGATGAAAAATCGTTTTTTGTTCTTAAGTGTTTTATTTTTTAGTTTTATTGGCCTACTATGTTTTACTAAGTTGTTCAACTTACCATTTGCTACAACTTTGTTCATTCCATAGTTGTATTTCATATGGTTTTCTTGCTATTTTCATTTTTCATCTTAAAATTTACTATTTTGTACATCTTGTATCTCAACTATGAGCACTTAAAAAATATCTTTTCACCTAATGATTTTGTAGTCTTTCGAGTACCTCTGAATTTTGGAGAAGATGAAATTTTTCTATCTCGTTTAAAATCGATTTTGCTAATAGAGGAGATAAATCCATATTTATTGAACAGTTTGGGCCTGCAACTCGAAACAAACAGACGTGTTCCAGAGGCTAAGAGTCAATGTTTTTTTTTGTGATTTCGTTCTTCGGAAACAATAGTGCTTTGTTTGACAGAGAGGAATACCGTAAAGGTTCGCTTTGGAGATCCAGCCAGAACCCCGTCAGATGGAGAAATGGTGACCTTTGTCGCCAGAAGTTTGGGAATCAAGCCAGAGCAAGTGTCCCATCATTATCACGATCCGTACGAGAAGTGCATTGTGATCAAGTTTGCAAATGAAACATTGATGGAAATGTGTTCGGAGTAGTGACATAAAACGTGCATGAGAAACGTTCATTTGCATCGGGATTCAATTGTTTCTCCAGTACGCGGGGTATCTACATGGATGTTACGAATGAGATACTGCCTCAGGTGTACATTAGCATGAGACACGGTTATATGAAAAAAAAAAAATAGATTCTCGCTCCAGTCCACATTTTGGTTTGCATTTAGGTTCAATAACAACTGTGCAAAATTTCAGCCCGATCGGAGAATATTTTAGCGCCAGCCCTTCAAAGTTTGTATGGGATTTACTATGGGAAAACTTACTTTTTTTTTGTCTGTTGCTCAGGCTTAGAAAACTTACTTTTGCAAAGAAAAATCGCCAGAAGTCACCCATTGACCTCTATAAAATTCTGAACACAGATCTCGATAGGTATTTTTACGATGAACAACATTACCGAAGACCGCAAAGCAATCCGATACTTGTGAAAAAAGTTATTAAGCATAGACCATTCTGAAATTTTGCCCCATTTTGTTAAATTAGGGATTTGAATTCTAAACTTGTAACCAACTCAGTTATTGGGTCACCAAGTGGCTCGGTAGCTTAGTTGGTAAAGCGCTCGTCTAGCATACAAGAGTCCTGGGTTCAAATCCCAGCCGATCACGTGGTTTTTTTTCATGATTTCACCCATAATTTGTCCATCTTTACCACGCGTAATGAGTTAATTAATTTAATAACCATGCGGATTGGATTACCGAACAGCTCAATATAAGCGTCAATTCCCATTTTGTTATTATTGTTATTCCTGTACGTGTTAATCAATGGCGCCTTGCCAATAGGTTTTCATTGAATAACTTTTTTCACAAGTGTCGGATTGGTTCACGGTCTTTGGCAATATTCTTCATCGTAGAAATACCTATCAAGGTCTGTGTTCGGAATTTTTATAGAGGTCAATGGGCGATCTCTAGCGATTTTTCTTTGCAAAAGTAAGTTTTCCCATAGTAAATCCCATACAAACTTTGAAGGGCTGGCGCTAAAATATAGTTTCTCCGATCAGGCTGAAATTTAGCACAGTTGTTATGGAAGCTAAATGCAAACCAAAAAATGAACTGGAGCGAGAATCTAAATTTTATCCCACACTAGTGTATATCTGTAACTATAGGAGTCGCGTGTATTACTCCGGAATGCACGTGTTTTATCTGTAAAACAACTGAAGGCGGATTGTCTTCGCCGTATGGGTTCTGAAATCAGTAAGAATCTGTGCCCCAGGGAGCGTGTTCGTGAGAAGGAAGAGTCGTTGAAGCTCATTTTCACGAATCTCAACACTATGGTGAAGGGGAGTAAGGAAGACAAACCAGACAGCCACAATATCGGCCCGTGTGGCGGAGACCTGGAAATGCAGGAGGGTTTTCGTAATGGAGCGGTTCCACAGAAAATGACGACTTTTTTCTCAAATTTCATTTTTATATTTTTTGATTTGGATGAAATTTTGCACATGCTTACTTTATGCCCAAAATGCCTTTTTGCATCATTGGCTCGCCATTTTGACACTAGCCTTACTTTTGAGAAGGGCCTAAGAAAAAAATTCCGTAATAATTTTCATAAAATTATAACTTAGAAACGGTTTGTCCGATCAGTTTGGTGCCTTCCGCAAAGTTTAAGGTTATTGTTGGGACTATCTGGAAAAAAATATACACTGTAAAAAAAAAAATATTTTTTTATATATCAAAAATAAAGCTTAAAAATCAATTTTCTCAAAAATCGTATTTTTGATTTTTTTTATTTTTTTATGTGTTGAAGTAGACAAATAATGAAGTCTTATGCACAGTGGGTCAAGATGGAGAAATCATGGACAAAAAAAGTTATGATTTTTTGAAAATAGGTGAATTTTTGAAAGTGGTCATAATAAACTTTTTAAATATTTTTAAACTCGATTTTATGAAAGTACGCAAAATTTCAATAAATGAGGTATTCAGAAAAATCAGACTAACTTTTACCATTTTAAAGATACAGCGATTTTAATACAAAATTATGATATAATTTTCAATTTATAATATAACTTAGAAACGGTTTGTCCGATCAGTTTGGTGTCTTCCGCAAAGTTTAAGGTTATTGTTGGGACTATCTGGGAAAAAAATATACACTGTAAAAAAATGTTGTAATATTTTATAAATCGAAAATAAAGCTTAATAATCAATTTTCTCAAAAATCGTATTTTAGATTTTTTTTTTTTTTTTTATATGTTAAAGTAGACAAAAAATGAAGTCTTTTGCACAGTGGGTCAAGATGGAGAAATCATGGACAAAAAAGTTACGATTTTTCAATATGGTCTAAATAAACTTTTTGAATGCTTTTCGACCCGATTTTATGAAAGTACGCAAAATTTTCAACAAAAAAGGTATATGAGAAAATTTTGCTAATTGCTACCGAAACATTTGAAAAGTTTATTATGACCATTTTCAACAAATTCACCTTTTTTTTAAAATCATAACTTTTTTGTCCATGATTTCTCCATCTTGACCCACTGTGCAAAAGACTTCATTGTTTGTCTACTTCAACATATAAAAAAATAAAAAAAAATCAAAAATACGATTTTTGAGAAAATTGATTTTTAAGCTTTATTTTCGATATATAAAAAATTACAACATTTTTTTTTACAGCGAATATTTTTTTCCAGATAGTCCCAACAATAACCTAAAACTTTGCGGAAGACACCAAACTGATCGGACAAACCGTTTCTAAGTTACATTATAATGACCGAAAACTGAAAATTATATCATAATTTTGTATTAAAATCGTTGTATCTTTAAAACGGTAAAAGTTAGCCTGATTTTTCCGTATATCTTTTTTGTTGTAAATTTTGTGTACTTTCGTAAAATCGAGTTGAAAAATATTTAAAAAGTTTATTATGACCATTTTCAAAAATTCACCTATTTTCAAAAAATCATAACTTTTTTGTCCATGATTTCTCCATCTTGACCCACTGTGCAAAAGACTTCATTTTTTGTCTACTTTAACATATAAAAAAAATAAAATAAAATCAAAAATACGATTTTTGAGAAAATTGATTTTTAAGCTTTATTTTCGATTTATAAAAAATACAAATTTATTTTTAACATTGTATATTTTTTCCAGATAGTCCCAACAATAACCTAAAACTTTGCGGAAGGCACCAAACTGATCGGACAAACCGTTTCTAAGTTATATTTTTTTGAAAATTATTAAGGGTTTATTTCTTAGGCCCTTCTCAAAAGTAAGGCTAGAGTCAAAATGGCGAGCCGATGATGCAAAAAGGCATTTTTGGGCATAAAGAAAGCATGTGCAAAATTTCATCCTAATCAAAAAATACAAAAGTAAACCGACATTCGAATTCAAATGGAACCGCTCAATGGTGATTCAACAGACAAAGCGGTTTCAGGCGTAAGTAGTGAGGATGGTCACACGACCGATGCATCCAATGCACACTGGGCCAGGAGCAGAATATAGCCAGACAAAACCTCTAGCACTTTAGGAGTGCATTTTTTCGGGTTGTTGTCAAAGAAGACTTATCTTGAATTTGTTTGTTCTTCAATTTGATGATAAAAGTTAGTTGGAAATTTCGCCGCATAGGTGGCGCTGCGATGCAACCTTTTTTGTTTTGCGTCCTAGAGCTTTCGCGTCTTCGGCAATGTTTCAGAACGTGTAAAAATACGACAAGTTGTCCAAGACACCAAAGTTCTAGGACTTCAAACAACAATGTTATGGTAAAAAATGTGTAAATCACCTAAATTCTACGTTTTTTCTACTTTTTACGTCAAAATCGTAGAATATTTCATTTTAAAAACCATTCGTCGCTTAATTTCGATAAAATGCATGTACTGTATGAAAAAAAATCTTATTTTTATATAAATATTTGAATTTTTGAACAAATTATTGTAAAAATATCATAATTTTTAACATAACTATACTCAAAAAGTTGCAAGTTTTTGCTAAAACTTATCAATGTTCAGAAATACGCTATATTTCATCTACCACATGTCAAAGTTTCCCAGATGTATATTCTGATATATTTGAGATATTTAAATTCAAAATAACTACCTTTTTCATATAAATAGAATGTTTATATATAGACTTATTATTTGTTTTATCATTATACTACAATATTTTTGACACATTGCGTCAGTCAAATCTTAAAATACTTTTAATTTGATACATACTTGTGATTCGTAAATTGTGATTTATGTCAGAGAGAACTGTCTCGACACGGTCATAACAGGATGTAAAAAATGAATCATAGCAGGCCACAGCGAAGTTCTAATTAGACAGTTGCTGGAGTTGACAAGAGAGCCACACAACAATATGAAAATATCTAGATACTGTAACACCTGACTAACAAAAAGTATTTGATTAATAAAACTTGACTGACGCAATGTGTCAACAATCTTATAGTACAATGATAAAATTAATAATAAGTCTATTCTATTTATATGAGAAAGGTGGTTATTTTGAATTCAGATACCTCAAATATATCAAAATATACATGCGGTAAACTTTGACATTTGGTAGATAATATATAGCATATTTGGGATCATTGACAAGTTTTTGCAAAAACTTGCAACTTTTTGAGTAAAGTTATGTTTAAAATTATGATATTTTTACAATAATTTGTTCAAAAATTCAAATATTTATATAAAAATAAGATTGTTGAGACTTGATGTATCGGTTCCGGGCTCTGCGCTTTCAAACACTCAATTTGTGCAATCGGAATCCCCTCGGCCGCAATGGTAGCGATACACAACTGAATTGTTTCTTCTACCACTACATACATATAACATGTGAATGATATTTTGTTTATGTTATTTTGTGTTACCGGATAGTTATTTAAGATAGACATGTAAATAGTTTTTAAGTGTTTCGTTGACCCTCCGAGTGTCAGCTTGTGCCTCGGAGGAAATAAATCATCCTCTGTAGTTAGTTTTCTGTGTTGGTGATTTCCTACGGATTTTGATGCTCTCGAAAAACAACACAACGTAGGGATGGGTCCTGGCCAAACAAAGATTTTGTTTCATACAGTACATGCATGTTATCGAAATTAGGCGACGCAAGGTTTTTAAAATGAAACATTTTACGATTTTGACGTAAAAAGTAGAAAAAACGTAGAATTTAAGTGATTTACACATTTTTTACCATAATTTTGTCGTTTGAAGTCCTAGAACTTTGGTGTCTTCGACAACTTGTCGTATTTTTACACGTTCTAAAACATTGCCGAAGACGCAAAAGCTCTAGGACGCAAAACAAAAAAGTTTGCATCGCAGCGCCCCCTATGCGGCAAAATTTCCAACTAACTTTTATCATCAAATTGAAGAGCAAACAAATTCAAGATAAGTCTCCTTTGACACCAACCCAAAAAAATGAACTGCTAAAGTGCTAGAGGTTTTGTCTGGTTAAATTCTGCTCCTGGCCCAGTGTGCAATGGTGATAGCAGTTGGGTAAATGTATCGAAAGCAGCTAAGCACGGAGTGGCAATTAACATTGGTTCATCCAATTGGGTCACTCACTGGTATGCTGGACGATGAGGATGGAAGCGAGATCTCTGATCTAGATCCGAAAAAGCGGAAGTTACCCGACCAGAACCACATAACAAGAATATAACACATTCCTATCAGCAGCAGTTAAAAATAACAGAAGTTGATAAAATGTTGTTATTAAGATGGCTTTGTTCTCAACTTGTTATATATTTAGTAACACATTTATAACAACATTTGTTATATTTTTAACATCGCATTTTTAAGTTTGTTGCAAATAACATCCGATGTCATAAACAGTAACATAATTTAAAATAATTTTGTTGTTTTGTTACATCCTCGCAACACATTCTAATATAATTTTGATATAATTGTAACAGGGTTCGTTACATTTTAGTTTAATTTGGTGCAAATTTTGTTAGAATGTTTGGTATTTTAACTACTAACGGTACATGTTTTATAACAACTGGTGATATAAAAAAAACATATCAGGGGAACACATTCTGTTATCATCTTGTTTCTTCCACCTGGTCGGGTAAGTTCAAATTTGAGTCAAATCTTGAATGAGTAAATATTAAATGAAAATTGCCACCGTTAATTTGAACGGAGTTGTTTGTTCTGCTAAGCAATCATTGATCCGTGATTTTGTAAATTTCAATGACCAAGACATTGTATTTTTTCAAGAGATGAACATCGTCGTTGTTTTTACCGAATCATGAAGTCGTTTTGAGTTACAACCATATAAATCGATCAACAGCAGTAGCTATACGAAAAAACTTTGCGTTTACCGACTTGCTAGTAGACCAAACTGGAAGGATTATATCATTTATGCTAAAAGGAATCAAGTTCATCAACATATACGCACAATCAGGATCACAGTACAAGAAAGAAAGGAATGAGTTTTTTACTGAGAGTTTAGAATTGCATTTATACTCGAATTTCGATGGCTTAGTGATTGGAGCAGATTTTAACTGTGTTTTGTACGAGAGAGATAGTAAAAAATCTAATAACTTCCGTCAGAGGTTGGTAAATGGCTGGGCATGGCGTACCATTGGTACCTCGCGTACCTGCAGGAATAAAATAGACCCCCTCGTGGTACTGGCCGAGGTACGAGTAACCTTAAGAATGATCTGGTAACCAACCCCGGTGGGAAATTTGGTCGTATGCTGACAAGGAAGGGGGGGTTAGCTTTAGCTTTTGCTTCAGTAAACCTGGAGCGGCTGTACTCCATGTTAGGAGCGGTCCACAAAAGCGCACAGTGCGTTGCTCCATAGACAAAAATCAAATTTCAAGTTATTTTACCCGGCGATAATAAGTATCCACAAGTGTTTATAGATATCATCCGTTATTGAAACAAGTATTTATAAGCAATACAAAGCACTAAAACTACTATAACAAGCAGCGGAAGTGACAGATATTGGAGTGGCAGAAAAACTAAATTTTGTCGCATGTTTTCAGCATTCTTTTCAACTAATACGAAGAGTGTTGAAACCAATATATTCAATCAAAATCTAAAATAGAACATGGTTGAAGGTTGGTAAAGTATATTTGATGTGATAAGAACACCAGTTTTAACTTTGAATATGAGAAATCGGCACGTTGAGTTGGCTATGAAATCAAACTTATGAAATAGTAACATGTAACTTTGATTATCGATTCAAAAAAAGTTCCACCGAGTTCCACCCCAAATCACGCACAGACATGTTTCTTAGAGTGTTTTCTAAGAGGTCTGAAAGATACAGCTGCAACTCCCTGCAACTCTTCGATATTTTTGAGTATTTTTAGGTATACTCCTTAACCACCACAAGTATGAAAATGAGTTGTTTGTGATTAAAAAATCGGAAATCTTGCTATGTGGTTACGGCTCAACAGACATTACACCAGAGCATGTTTGTACTTAAAATAAGATATTTTATATGTAGTTTCCAAGATTATATTCAAATTTTATATTGAAATGCTTTTTTTGCATAAAGGCGTATAAATCACTTTTGCAGCTACGAGTGAGAAAAGACAATTTTGCAAATAACTTCTTGCATCATTATGAGCAATAAAAGTACAAATTACAAGGTTTTTCTTGGAAAATAATGAAAGTGGCGCTTGGGACAATTTTGCGATTATGCGTATACTATATGCCATTTATGCAAATTACAGCTCTTTTGACCAGAAACAACTTGCCCTTCCATACCAAGTTGCTCAAATGGCATAATCTTCCAGCTTTGATTTTTGTCCCGCATCTCCATACATTCAACGCACTGTGCAGCGTCTATTATTTCCCATGATCATCGCCCGAGTGCCAGAGAAGGACTCTAAGCTAAACTGCGCACTATGGTCCTCCGAACATTTAGGGGGAATGGTCCTCCGGAAATCTAGGGGTAGGTGTCAGGCCCTGCAAGCCATCCGTAAAAAAATCAAGCAACGAATAACTAACGAGAGCCGGTTGGAAGCCCGGTACGTGGAAATGTAAATCTCTCAACTTCATCGGGAGCACACGCATACTCGCTGACGTGCTGAATGACCGCTGATTTGCAATCGTAGCGATGCAGGAAGTGTGGTTTTTTTCCTTCTTTGCAATGGGGGGATAATCTGTTCAACAGACTCCGGTCCACGGTCCGGGAGTGTGGATTTGGGGACCATTTACTACATGCAAGCAGTGAACATATACCCCCGACCCACTAAACCATTCCCATTGCCGCCAAACCCTTCGTCTCTCCGGGACCACCAAGAAGGAATTGCTTCGGAGAGGGGCTATTGCACATCGCAACCTCCAGGTTAGCTGCGTAGCCATGCAGCAACGAACATCGATGACACGCTTAGGGGGGTCCACCAAGGTAGCATGCTGGCGCTTTCCAGCTTCCCAGGTGGCCCTTACCTCCCATTGTCCGCTAAAGGCGGGCAGGGTCGACCACAACGCCCGCGCCTAGCTGCACCGCAGGTATCAAGAACTGATACTATTTTTTTTTCTTTTTTTTTCTTCTAAGCAATGGGGGGATAATCTGCTCAACAGACGCCGTGTGGGGTTGGGGACCATTTACTACATGCAAGCAGTAAACAGGACTACACCCCCAACCCACTAAACCATTTTCATTGCCGCCAAACCCTTCGTCTCTCCGGGACCACCAAGAAGGCATTGCTTCGGAGAGGGGCTATTGCACATCGCATCCTCCAGGTTAGCTGCGTAGCCATGCAGCAACGAACATCGATGACACGCTTAGGGGGTTCCACCAAGGTAGCATGCTGGCGCTTTGCCAGCTTCCCAGGTGGTCCTCACCTCCCGTTGTCCGCTGAAAGCGGGCAGGGTCGACCACTACGCCCGCGCCCAGCTGCACCGCAGGTATCAAGAACTGATACTGCGGGCTTCGCAATTTGACCTACTGAAGGCTCAGGCCCTATCAGCTAGCACCAGCTGGGATTGCTGACGAAGGGGCCTCCACCTGCCCCGAACAACCAGAGGCTCGTACCAACCCAGTAGGCCGGCGCTACGACAGCAGCGCTACCAGGATGTTCTCCCCGCGGCCACTTAATCGCTGTAAGGGTCGATTTCGACCGTAGGGCACCGGTATGACCTACGTAGCCGACTGCGAACCCTTGGACCACCTGTTGTTTAGCGTCTGCACTAGCCACTCCTCGAGTCCACTCGCCACCTCCTTTGCAGTTCCGAGACGATGTGGGTGATAGCCGATGAAACGGCATTCCAGCCAAACTCGTCTTCACACATCCTCTGGACCAAATTGTCCGGAGTCGTGTCCCGACCGCATGTAGCTAACATGCGGTCACGCATTGTGCGGAAACGCGGGCACACGAAAAAAACGTGTTCCGCCGTTTCCTCTAAACCTGCACAAACTGGACATTCGGGAGAACCTGCATGACCGAAACGGTGTAGATACTGTCTAAAGCAACCATGGCCCGAAAGGACCTGTGTCAGATGGAATGTTAGTTCCCCATGGCACCTATTGACCCAGATATCTAACCTCGGAATCAACCTGTGAGTCCACACTCCCTTGGTGGAACTGTCCCACGCACGCTGCCATTTGACCATGGAGGCCAGTCTGGCAGACCTGCGTGTAGCGGGCCCCCCGGCTTGGTCACTGGTTTTTTTTCGGAATATTGATTAATCTCTTTCTTCTCACAATTTTATTTATTATTAAAAAGTCGTCACAATTCACTAGCTTTCCGCCCTTAGAATCGTTCTTAAGGAATCGATGGAGACACTTTCACTTTTCCCTCGATTCTGATCGCGTATGTGGGTGGTTCCACCAATTTCCCGAAATATACTTTATCCACCTATACTTTATCCACCTTATATCACTATCAAACACTCTCGACCCGAATTGGCCCGTTCGTCAATTTGGCAGAAAATGCCCACTGAACTTTGAACGAAAATGTCGAAAACGAACGCCTGGAACAGACCGTCAGAACAGCGCCCTCACCGCCAGCGTTCGGGGCGTTTTATCGCGCTCCCGCGGGGAACTCAATAGGCCTATTCACATGACGTCTCAAATCAGCTGATCGGGAAGCACTTTGACAGTGCTTCTATGAAAATGACAGGCCCGTGTTAGCACTGGTCCTCCACCAATGTAAACAAATGCATAGACGGATCTGTCACATGAAAAGGCCTATCTCCCAATCTGAAAATAAAGAGAGAAAAGAGAAAAGCCAAAACGAGCGTTGCTCTGGCTCAGTTAGTACAGCCATGTGACCGAGACCTTGTTGGGGCGTTCAGTCAGCGCTGTCGGGTGACACACAAACAAAAATTAAAACAAAAACATTCTCCGGCATTGGAGCACGTTAACGAGCAACAAGCAGTAAGGTTCTTGTCTTCTGCTTACATCGCTTGTTTTCTAGTTAACCTAGTGAAAACCCACATCTGATGAAATCCACCAACTTGCGTGGAACATCATCGAAAAAATAAAAGGGTTCTTTCCTAGATCAATGGTGATCATTGATCTTTCGAATTATTCAATACGGGGAGGGGAATGCTTCTTTCGGTCGGCAGGACCGCTACATCTGCCCCCCCTTAAATTAAGTTTTTATTTGTGAAGCAAAGAAAAACTTGCAGTAGGCATTTGGCTAGTGTAAAGAGTATCCCTAGGACTATTCTACATTCTAAGACAAAGATTTTTTTCCTTTGCAAATGCGCATAATCTATTCCTTACTTCTTTCCCTGCTCTAAGATGATTCACCTACCTCCTTGCCGCTTGAGTCTGTCAGAATGCCGCTTCGTGCCTGTGTTCCAATAGAAATCCCCTCGAACGAAACTGGATTTCGAGTCCCGAACGAGTTATTTGTAGGGTTGTCCATTGAACGAAATCTCCCAATCAACCGGCAAGACCAAAAACCGGAGTATCTTCCAGATAGTAACTAACATCCTTTCATTGCACGTAACCTTCTATCCAAAGTCGTTTCCATGTGTTGAGTAACCTTAGCCACCAATCACCATTCCGATTCCATCGAACCACTCTCAGAGATTCGTCGAGTGTTCCTCTTCCATGTCACCGTTCAACTTCATGAAGTTTGTCGGATTCAGCTGGCACATGTCATATAGTACTCTTGCGATCAGCCTCGAGCTCTTCGATCCTCTTGGCAATTGCAATCTTGGCTTCTCCGATGTTTGCTCTGGCACCAGTGGCCTTGATGATGTCCAGCTTCTGATCCTAAGGAGACAGCTCAATGTGGACATCGTAGGTATTCATCAGCTCCTTGACATCACTACCCTAGTACTCTTGCAAGGCATTCCAGATGCCTAATGACTACTCTCTTGGCACAGCTCAGAATATTCTTCCCATTCCAAATGCATATCTCACTACCAAAAACAAAGACTAGGACTGCGGTCTAACATGGCAATTTAAGCAGCAACAGCCCAGCATTTCTCTACGGCGCCAAACCAACACCTCCAAACGTGTAAACCTTGTTCGTCTTGATCGGACAACCCCCAACGGCTCGTCCTTGTCGGCATGACTAGCATCACAGACTCCTGCTTCATGATTCTCCTGACCCTATTCTGTCCCTACGAAATTTCCGTCTCCTATATCAATTAAGTCAATTAGTCAAATAAATAGAAAAAAGATTTTTTTTTTCTTTCTAAAGTATAGTTTTTTGTTATCTAAGAGTAAAAAGTATGGATTAAATACGAACTATATATTTCTTTTATTTTTTTTTCAATGGCATTTATTTTATTTTTTTCGAAATACTTTTTTTTCGAACATTTCTTTTTTTTTATCGAATATTTGTTTTTTTTTTCGAATGTTTTTTTTTCGAACATTTCTTATTTTTTTTATCGAATATTTGTTTTTTTTTCGAAAATGTATTTTTTTTTGCCTTTTTTCTTAATAGATTTAACATATGCAATATTAGTTAAATATCTCAAATATCAATGGACACTCTTGATTAGCCTTATGCCTTCGGCAAATTATGTGACAAACCAAAAATCCAAAACAAATGAACACAATTGAACCAACTTAAGAAAATCATCTGTGTCAGCCAAAAACAAATTGAATTTCATATCCCATCAAATGTGGATTTCCCTATATAAATATTTTTTTTCTTACGCTGCCGGAGAAAGTTGTCATATTGTTGTAGGGATGCAAGACAATAATCTATCCCTCTTGCATATCTGCGAAATCTTAAAGGAAAAAAAATAAAATTAACTCACCGAGCCTCTAGGTACCTCACTTTTTTTCCTCCGCTTGTTGTGGCGAGTCCTCGGCTGCCGGCATAGCTCCACCCCTCTCCTTTTTGAGGTTGTAGGTTGGACCTGTAAGTATACTCCATTTTCCCTTGATTAGCCTGCGTACAAACATGTTGTAAATAACATTCCATTTTATTTTTATAGAGGATATGGGCTCCTCTAGGTTCTCTTAAAATTTCATTATTTCATAGAGGTTTTTGGATTTCCTCTTTCGTCAAAAATTTTTAGACATTTCCTTTGTCTCTTTTCTGTGTTTAAAATTTCTCATAATTTCTTTTAAATTTGCAGGGGGCTTTTTGTAAACCCTCTCTTAATTCTCTTAAGTTTTCATATTTCCATCATATTAATCCTCTTCTATTACATTAATATCCAGAGTATGTATTTCAGGACCCCACCAGTTTCATATTCTTTCCCCTTTTTGGATCTTCTTATCAATGTCATTATTCTTGCTATTCCCATTTGTATTGTTTTTCATTGCGAAGAGTCTTTTTCCTCTTCGATACTTTATTATTCTTTGAAGGGTGTCTTTTCCTCTTCATATGTATATTCTCTTTATACTATTTCTATTCCCATTTATATTGCTTTTCATTGCGAAGAGTGTCTTTTTCCTCTTCGATGCTTTGTTATTCTTTGAAGGGTGTGTTTTCCTCTTCATATGTATATTCTCTTTATAATCTTTCTATTCCCATTTATATTTTCCCTATTTCCCACTTTTCCAGAGGGTAACGACCCTTACAGAATAGTTTCCTATTCTGGTTTTTCCAACCCTTCGGTACGTTCAAAACTGAGTTTGACGGACGCATTCTTGTTATAATTAGCTGTAGGCACGTCACTTCTCTGGTTGATGTCCCACGCCCCTTATTTTTCATTTTCAAGGTTCAACTGTTATTCCTTTGTTCAAATTTATCTTTAGTATATTATGTTTTTTTTCTCATTTTACCACTTTACTCGGAGTGGTGTTATTTTCATTGTCTCTTTGTTTTCAGGTTTTCTTGACATTGGCGATATTGTTTGTGTTATATTTTCTATCGCTACTTCTTTTTCTGGTGTTGGATCCATATAGTTTTCTCCCATTTCTTGTACTAATGAGCGGGGTGGCACGGGTGGCAGAGCCCTTACTTCGTCCAGAATAATATTTCCCTTGGGTTCTAGAGTGGGATTGCAAAAAATTTTATGCATCTTTTCCATTTTTACATTTCTGTCCTCTGGATATCTATACTTTAGAACGAGGTTTTCCAAAACAAGCAAAGTTTGCGTTCGATTCTTTCTGAGCCTTCTGAACCTAGAGAAAATAATATGTACAAAAGATTTACACGGCCGACCGACGCACAAGTCAATTGGCGACCCAAGTAACATTTTTAGTTTTTTCATTTACTACAAGCTGTTGTTACCACCATATCGTAAAAACTCATTTTAGAACTTATTAGCCTTAATAAGCCTTTGATAAAATTCCGTTAAGCCCGAAAAGGCCCACATTACAGGAGGTTGTTAAGACTATACCTTAAAACCGTTTCTAAACTTCTTAGTTTTGTATCGTATGAATACATCTACCCCTGTAGTATGCTATAAAACATTCATAAGAGCTATTGTATAGCCTTATTGAGCTCAACTAGCGGTATTCAATCTTTTACGATATCCTAAAATTTATCGGAATAAAACCAATGTTAAGAGCTTATGATTGAACAAACACCAACCAATATTTTTTTTATAAACCATAACCTTTTTTGATTTTGAAATCATCATGATGTCTGCCGACTCATAATAATCAATTAAAATAAACATATCTTTGCGTGGCAGAAAATTTTCTTACGATCGCGTGAAATTCCTGCCAATAAAAATTTACTGATGGAATGACATAAAATTTTTCGATTTACAACAACGCGCCACAATTACAACATCATTATTGGCTATCCAATATTTTACTGCATTCCATTTTTAGAATGATTTCATGCTCATCTCAATCATAAATTGAAATTTCCCACGAATATTGTAATTATCAATCTGAAACGGCGATAATAAATATAACCCGTGCACAAAACCTCCACTGGCTAAAATATTCCTAAATCAGAATATTTGTTCTTAGACATATTGTTTTTTTTTCGGAGCCTTGACTTAAACTTAATGCACTCAGGAAAGCTAGTGCTGTCAAAAAAGGGGTAAACAAATCGGAAGATTCAATTTTGTGATGCAATTCATTTTAATTAAATTTGTGCCGTTATGTATCTGTTTCATTGGAGTAATTGTTATAATAAAGCTCGTCGTGCTTGATCGGTTGTACTCATGCAGAAAACGGTAAGTGATAAGTGTCTGAAAAATGAAAGCTTTTTCCGTGCAGCTCAGCTGTTGTGTGCAGCATAGTTGTCCCACTAGAACGAGAAGTTTAGGCAAGTATGGGAAAAGTATGCGATGGTCTGTTAATTCTTCGAGAGGAATTTTTGTCATTTCTATGTTTGCGTTCTGATTAATTTGTGATTCACTACATGATTATCTTTATCAACATAATGATATTGATAACCACACGCAGACTGCATTTCAATAACATGCATCAGACAGTTGAGATTTAGGAAGGCTTTAACATGACTTAGCATAGTCTTAGAAGTTTTACTTATGCCTTGACAAGACAAGCGAGATAAGATCTTGTAGATATCTACAAAGCATTTAAAAGTCGACGAAAAGAACGTTTGGCACTTTGCAATGCTTTATTAAATTTGTTAGGAATGAATACATCTCTAATATTCTTCTTCTTCTTTCTGGCGTTACGTCCCAACTGGGACAAAGCCTGCTTCTCAGCTTAGTGTTCTTATGAGCACTTCCACAGTTATTAACTGAGAGCTTTCTATGCCAATTGACCATATTTGCATGTGTATATCGTGTGGCAGGTACGAAGATACTCTATGCCCTGGGAAGTCGAGAAAATTTCCAACCCGAAAAGATCCTCGACCGGTGGGATTCGAACCCACGACCCTCAGCTTGGTCTTTCTGAATAGCTGCGCGTTTACCGCTACGGCTATCTGGGCCCCTCTCTAATATAACATCCATAAATAACATCTAAGATCAAAAAGCACTGAAATTGTTACTTGAGGAGGGAAATTTGACTGCCTCATCTTCCCATTGGCGTAAAAATGCACTCGTTTTCTGTGTTGCTTTTCCAACACTTGTGTGAGAGGTTTGCGTGTTTGTTCTTTACTTTCTGTTTGCTTTTAATATATTTGGTTGGTTTTGAGATCGTTCCTTATGCAAATTTATGAACTTCAACTGTTCCATCATTATCGGTTGGCTTTAATGCAGTAATTATAAGTGTGTGTACATTGTTTTGAGTTTCTAAAAACCTGTACTTTTCGCGAATCTTAACTTGATTTGCAGCCAAAACAAAAATAATATGCTAATAAATAGTCGCTACAGCTTAATAGAAGAACATTGGAGAAGAAAATTTACAGAAAACTTAAAATTTTCGCTACTTTTAAAGATTTATCACTATCTGCTAAATATGTGGCCTTTTTTTTCTTTATTTGTGTTTGTGAGTGTTTCTGCTTTAATGTATATATGTATTCATTAGATGGAAATTCCTCCATATTTTGTTTAAATTATTTACATTCAAGAGTCGTTGTTGCAATATCATCAAATTTTAGTTCTGAAATCATTGCTTCACCTAACTTTAAAGAATTTGAGCAGGTGTGGGTTAAATCAAATATTGGTAAAGAAACTCATATTTTTGTATCAGTTTACTTTCCCCCAGATCAGGCTTGTAGGTCAACATACGAGAGTTTTTTCCTGATAGTAAAAGAAATCATATTTATGGCGATTTCAATCAACGTAATGCAGATTTCATTCCTGATTTTGAAAACGAGAGTATTCTACTCCCTGTTGTTGGCGATAATGAAACTTTGCAATTTATTTTTGACAAAACTGCATCCTTAGGCCTTTATCAAATAAATCACGTAAAGAATAAACAAAACTGTTACCTTGATATTTTTATTGACAAATATGCATGAAGATTTCTGTGTAAGTGAGTCAATTTCACCATTATGGAAAAATGAAGCATTTCACACGGCAATAGAATATTCTATGTTTATGCATATTTATCATACTCCTCACGAATATGTGTATGAGAATATTTTCGATTATAGTAGAGCCAATTATACTAATATTAGACTGAAATTAGATAACGCAAATTGGCAATCTGTTTTGAGAAATCAAAAAAAATATTGAATCGAGTATACTCAACAAATTTATAGTATATAAACACATAGATATTAAGAACACAATGTAATTTAGAATGGTCTACAAAATGTTTGACGTCAAATAAATAAATAAATAAATAAATAAGTACGTTAAAGTTTACCGAATATGCCCTACAATCGCGCTTAGACTCGAGATAGGTAGAAGTAAATGTAATTTGGAGAAAAACTCATCCCTCATATAACCAAAACAGAATAGTAGAAGGGTTTGTTCGATTCCGTTCGATAATCCTAATGTAAAGATGTGTTATCCCTCTCTTAAAAATTACACTAGTTAAAATCTACGCTTTTTCATTCACTTCATAATCATCGATATTATAATTAAATCTTGCTTCAACACTATTCTTATATTGATAGTTCAAAAGAAGGAAAAAAACTTGTCACTATTCAATAAAACCAAGTTTTTAAATATATAAACATTTGTTTACAACTGAGGAAGTTGGATCGCAGTCAGAGATTTTTTTAAAGAGTTTAGAGCTTACCCTAGGAGAAGAAAAAAAAGTAGTACACTCACCGCGGATTCGTCCTTATCATCGCGATCCTCATCCTCTTCTTTCTGTTGCTGCTGGTCATCAATCGATTGTTTGGAATGCGTCGACTTGGCATCGTCCTGTTCATTATCACTTGCACCGGACGCAGCTGTCTCAACTGCTGGAAATACTTGCTAGAAATCTTTGTTTCCAATTACGTTGCACAATAAGCACGAGGTTTTCCTCCTTATACGGATTCTCCCCCAACACTTTTACTTCTCCTCGATTTTCTTATCACACCAGTCTAAAATTGTCCAGTCTGAAAATGTTGGCGGCCGGCGTTTTGAAGAAACGCTTTTCCGCTGTCACCACTTGTAGCGGGCCCCCCGGCTTGGTCACTGGTTTTTTTTTCGGAATATTGATCAATCTCTTTCTTCTCACAATTTTATTTATTATTAAAAAGTCGTCACAATTCACTAGCTTTCCGCCCTTAGAATCGTTCTTAAGGAATCGATGGAGACACTTTCACTTTTCCCTCGATTCTGATCGCGTATGTGGGTGGTTCCACCAATTTCCCGAAATATACTTTATCCACCTATACTTTATCCACCTTATATCACTATCAAACACTCTCGACCCGAATTGGCCCGCTCGTCAATTTGGCAGAAAATGCCCACTGAACTTTGAACGAAAATGTCGAAAACGAACGCCTGGAACAGACCGTCAGAACAGCGCCCTCACCGCCAGCGTTCGGGGCGTTTTATCGCGCTCCCGCGGGGAACTCAATCTCCCAATCTGAAAATAAAGAGAGAAAAGAGAAAAGCCAAAACGAGCGTTGCTCTGGCTCAGTTAGTACAGCCATGTGACCGAGACCTTGTTGGGGCGTTCAGTCAGCGCTGTCGGGTGACACACAAACAAAAATTAAAACAAAAACATTCTCCGGAATTGGAGCACGTTAACGAGCAACAAGCAGTAAGGTTCTTGTCTTCTGCTTACATCGCTTGTTTTCTAGTTAACCTAGTGAAAACCCACATCTGATGAAATCCACCAACTTGCGTGGAACATCATCGAAAAAATAAAAGGGTTTATTTCCTAGATCAATGGTGATCATTGATCTTTCGAATTATTCAATACGGGGAGGGGAATGCTTCTTTCGGTCGGCAGGACCGCTACATGCGTATGCCTCTTGTGCCGCGCATTTCGAAGCACTCTATGTCTTCCATGATAAGGATACCAATAGGCACCATACCGGTGATGACGCAGAGTGCATCGTGTGACACGGTACGGTACGCGCTCGCAACCCTCAGGCACATTAGCCTATAAGTACTCTCTAGCTTGCTACGGTAGCTCTTGGTACTTAAAGCCGTGCCCCAAGCCGGGCCACCATACCTCAGTATGGACGAGGCGACACTGGCCAGAAGCTTTCGCTTGCTGGCGTACACCGCAGAGCTATTGGACATCATCCGGGACAGTGCCACAATAGCTGTGGAGGCTCTCTTGCAGGCATAATCGACGTGGCTACCGAAGGTAAGCTTATCGTCGATCATCACCCCCAAGTGTTTGACGGAGCGCTTCGAAGTGATCGTGCAGTCGCCTACACTGATCACCGCTTGCTGCACCGACTTTCGGTTGTTGACAACAACAGCCTCAGTTTTGTGGTGAGCCAATTCCAGTTTCCTGGAGCTCATCCACTCCTCCACAATTGCGATCAAGTGGGCTGCAGTCAATTCCATTTCTTCGATCGATTCACCGTAGACCTCCAGCGTAATATCGTCGGCAAAGCCAACGATGACCACACCCGCCGGGAATTTTAATCTCAACACCTCGTCGTACATGACATTCCATAACACCGGACCCAGGATAGAACCTTGCGGGACTCCTGAGGTTATATGAAAGCACTTCCGACCCACCTCTGTGTCATAGACTAATACCCGATTCTGGAAGTAACTTCCGAGAATCTTGTAAAGGTACTCGGGTATCCCCAGACGCAGGAGCGCATCGGCAATAGCCGCCCAACTGGCACTATTAAATGCGTTCCTTACATCCAGAGTCACTACTGCGCAGTAGCGAATCCCCCTGGAGTGCTATTTCAGCGGTTCTCTTAACCGTCAGAATAGCGTCTACGGTGGACTTCCCTTTCCGGAAGCCGAACTGGTTGCTTGAGAGACCATTTACACTCTCAGTGTACCTCAACAGTCTGTTGAGGATGATCTTCTCGAGCACCTTCCCCGCCGTGTCGATCAAGCATATTGGTCTATACGCCGACGGGTCACCAGGTGGTTTCCCCGCCTTTGACAATAGTACCAGGCTCTGCCTCTTCCACGCATCTGGAAATACTCCCTCGTTCAGGCATATCTGCATAGCAGATTTGAACATACCGGGAGCCTCCAAGATTGCGACTTTGAGGGCCAGGTTTGGAACTCCGTCCGGACCTGGTGCCTTCCCCATGCTTAGGGATTTTGCAATCCCTACAAGTTCCTCATCGGTTATTCTATCCTCATCGCCAGCCCCAATCCCCGGCTGCCCTACAAAAGGAGGCCATAGGCTAGGGTTGTGGCGCGGAAAGAGCCCCTCGATGATCCCCTTCAGCATCTGTGGAGATTGCTCCGGAGCAATTGCACCTCTTGTCTTCGCCATAACGATCCTGTAGGCATGACCCCACGGGTTCGCGTTGGCACTCTGACAGAGCCCCTCAAAGCAGGCCTTTTTGCTTGCCCTTATCTCGGACTTCAGCGCGACTTTGGCAGCGGTGAACACCGCCCGTCGTTCTTCACGCTCCTGCTCGGTACGTGCCCGTAGGCAGGCACGGCGCAGGTTCGCAATTGCTTGAGTCCACCAGTACGTCGGTGGTCTCCCATTTCTAGGGTGGACTTTCCTAGCCATGCATCGCACGCACACGAAAGCACCGCTACCAGTTTGTCCCCGCTTAGGCCGAGTAGGGTACGCTCACGACGGAGCGCCTCCCTAAGTACTTCGTCATTGAAGTACGATGTCTTCCACCTACGAGGGCTTGGCCGTGACCTAGCCGCTTCCTCTACGCGCTGCCTCCTGTTGTTGTAGTCGATACTGTGGTCGCTGTGAGTGTAGGCATTGTCTACCCTCCAGTTCGAACTACTCGTTAGGCCAGGACTACAAAAAGTAACTTCGATAATCGACTCCGCTCCGTTTCGGCTGAAGGTACTTTTGGTACCAACATTAGCCAGATCGACATCTAGCACGGCCAGTGCCTCTAGCAGGATTTGACCTCGCTGGTTCGTGATACGGCTTCCCCATTCCACGGCCCAGGCATTGAAGTCACCTGCTATTACTACTGGCCTTCACCCTGTCAACACGGTCGTCATGCAGTCCAGCATCTGCGTGAACCGCTCGGTCGACCAACTCGGAGGCGCATAGCAGCTACAAAAGAGGACCCCGTTTACCTTGGCGATCACGAAGCCCTCGTAGGTAGTAGACACCAACTCCTGGACGGGGTATTTATCCGTCGTCCATATCGCCGCCATTTTTCCGGATCCATCCACGACCCAGTTGCCGTTGCCAACGGGTACTAGGTATGGGTCCGATATGATGGCGATGTCCGTCCCCCACTCAGCAACTGCTTGGTACGGCAGTTGCTGAGCTACGTCACAGTGGTTCAGGTTCAGCTGCGTTACCTGCACTGTGACTTTTCGTTAATGGCTCGTTTGAAGGTCGGGCACCTTGAGCCTCCCGTTGGATGATTGTTGTTCACGGACTTGCCGGAACAAATCAAGCACTTGAGAGGGTTCTTGCAGCCTAGTGCCTTATGACCTCCCTCACCACAACGCCTACACAACTTGGTCCTATCAGGGCCTTTACAGCCCCAGGACTTGTGTTCTGGTTCCCTACACCTAAAGCAGATCACCGGTAGCTCATGTATGTTCAGTGAGCATACTGACCAACCAAACTTGATCTTGCCTACCTTAGCGGACTTATTTGCGTCCGCCACAGGTAGGTGTACTAAGGCCACCTGAGTACCTGCCGGACCTTTCCGTAGCTGAACGGCAGCGGTGGGCACCCGAATCTCGCACTGTTGCCGCAGTGCTGTGACGAGCTCTTCTGCGTTGGTGATCTCGTCAAGGTTCATCACCTTCAGAGTCACTGACTGCGTCAGAGCCCTCACTTCGACACCCTCGCCAAGGACCTCTTCCACCAAACTTTTGTAGGCGGCGCCCTTGCGCTCCTTGTCACGCTTAAGCTCGAGAATCATTTCACCTGTACGAGTGCGTCTGACACTGCGTACGTCGGCTCCAAGATCTGCGAGCTTCCCGTCACTGCGCATCGCCTTCAGGGCTTCCGAGTACTTGGACTCTTCCGTCTTGATGATGATCGCATCACCCTTTTCGCGCTTGGCACCTACCCTCCTACTTTTCTTAGGCCTGGTATCCCTGCGCTCCTGAACTTCCTGCTTCTCCTTCTTCTTCTTTCGCTCTACGGTTGTGCAGGGGGCGTCCTCCCCCTGATCCGCCCTAACCTGTGGTGATTCAGGACCTCTCAAAGGTCGCAACCCCTTGTTCCCATCACTCCGTGAGGGGCCAGCCTTTTTGGGCCCACCCTTCTCGGCTTTCCGGGACGCCTGGCTGGGGTCCGATTTTCCGGCACTTCTACCGGTTTTCGGGGTTAATATCCGCCTGGCCTTGCGAGCGCCTCCGGGTAGCTCCTCCCCTGACGGCTGCCTCTCGCGCTTCTGCGATTGCTTGTTGTAAGCATTCGCTTCCGCACTTTTGGGGCTACCCGCGAAGACGAAGGGCTCCGTCTGGGTAGACTTCGGCACCTTCAATTCCACGGGTTCTGCCGCAGCCATAGTCGCCATGGGTTCAGCATGGTTCTGCTTGGCCGCCAACATCGACTTACGAAATCTGAACAGGGCCTGCTTGAGGTCCTTGCTGATGTTAGACTTCGAGGACGCAAAGTCAATTATGGAGTGGAGCTGCTGTGCAGCCACTTCCATCGCAGAGAGCCGGAACTACGCGACTAAAGAACTGATACTGCGGGCTTCGTAATTTGACCTACTGAAGGCTCAGGCCCTATCAGCTAGCACCAGCTGGGATTGCTGACGAAGGGTCCTCCACCTGCCCCGAACAACCAGAGGCTCGTATCCAACCCAGTAGGCCGGCGCCACGACAGCAACGCTACCAGGATGTAATCTTCGCGGCCACTTAATCACTGTAAGGGTCGATTTCGACCGTAGGGCACCGGTATGAACTACGTAGCCGACTACGAACCCTTGGACCACCTGTTGTTTAGCATCTGCACTAGCCACTCCTCGAGTCCACTCGCCACCTCCTTTGTAGTTCCAAGACGATGTGGGTGATAGCCGATGAAACGGCATTCCAGCCAAACTCGTCTTCACACATCCTCTGAACCAGATTGTCCGGAGTCGTGGCCAGACCGCATGTGGCAAACATGCGGTCACGCATTGTGCGGAAACGCGGGCACACGAACAAAACGTGTTCCGCCGCTTCCTCTAAACCTGCACAAACTGGACATTTCGGGAAAACCCGCATGACCGAAACGGTGTAGATACTGTCTAAAGCAACCATGGCCCGAAAAGACCTGTGTCAGATGGAATGTTAGTTCCCCATGGCGCCTATTGACCCAGATATCTAACCTCGGAATCAACCTGTGAGTCCACACTCCCTTGGTGGAACTGTCCCACGCACGCTGCCATTTGACCATGGAGGCCAGTCTGGCAGTCCTGCGTATGCCTCTTGTGCCGCGCCTTTCGAAACACTCTATGTTTTCCATGATGAGGATATCAATAGGCACCATACCGGTGATGACGCAGAGTGCATCGTGTGACACGGTACGGTACGCGCTCGCAACCCTCAGGCACATTAGCCTATAAGTACTCTCTAGCTTGCTACGGTAGCTGTTTGTACTTAAAGCCGTGCCCCAAGCCGGGCCACCATACCTCAGTATGGACGAGGCGACACTGGCCAGAAGCTTTCGCTTGCTGGCGTACACCGCAGAGCTATTGGACATCATCCAGGACAGTGCCACAATAGCTGTGGAGGCTCTCTTGCAGGCATAATCGACGTGGCTACCGAAGGTAAGCTTATCGTCGATCATCACCCCCAACTGTTTGACGGAGCGCTTCGAAGTGATCGTGCAGTCGCCTACACTGATCACCGCTTGCTGCACCGACTTTTGGTTGTTGACAAAAACCGCCTCAGTTTTGTGATAAGCCAATTTCAGTTTCCTGAAGCTTATCCATTTCTCACCAAGATCGAGTGGGCTGCAGTCAATTCCACTTCTTCGATCGATTCACCGTAGACCTCCAGCGTAATATCGTCGGCAAAGCCAACGATGACCACACCCGCCGGTAATTTTAATCTCAACACCTCGTCGTACATGACATTCCATAACACCGGACGCAGGATGGAACCTTGCGGGACTCCTGAGGTTATGTGACCCACCCACCTCTGTGTCATAGACTAATACCCGATTCTGGAAGTAACTTCCGAGAATCTTGTAAAGGTACTCGGGTATCCCCGAGCGCAGGAGCGCATCAGCAATAGCCGCCCAACTAGCACTTTTGAATGCGTTCC
Source organism: Aedes aegypti (assembly GCF_002204515.2). Taxonomy (NCBI): domain Eukaryota; kingdom Metazoa; phylum Arthropoda; class Insecta; order Diptera; family Culicidae; genus Aedes; species Aedes aegypti. Next base: position 168,869,566 of record NC_035107.1, read on the forward strand.
TTACATCCAGAGTCATTACTGCGCAGAAGCGAATCCCCGTCTTCTTACGTTAGAGTGCTATCTCAGCGGTTTTCTTAACCGTCAGAATAGCGTCTACGATGGACCTCCCTTTTCCGGAAGCCGAACTGGTTGCTTGAGAGACCATTTACACCCTCGGTGTACCTCAACAGTCTGTTGAGGTTGATCTTCTCGATCACCTTCCTTGTCGATCAAGCATATTGGTCTGGTCACCGGGTGGTTTTCCCGCTTTTGGCAATAGTACCAGGCTCTGCCTCTTCCACACATCTGGAAATACTCCCTCGTCCAGGCATATCTGCATAGCAGATCTGAGCATCCCGGGAACCTCCAAGACTGAGACTTTGAGGGCCAGGTTAGAACTCCGTCCGGACCTGGTGCCTTACCTATACTGAGGGATTTTGCAATCCCTACAAGTTCCTCATCGGATACCCTCTCCTCATCGCCAGCCCCAATCCCCGGCTGTCCTACGAAAGGAGGCTAAGGGCTATGGTTGCGGCGCGGAAAGAGCCCCTCGATGATCCCCTCCAGCATCTCTGGAGATTGCTCTGTAGGAGCCATTGTACCTCTTGTCTTTGCCATAACGATCCTGTAGGCATAGCCTCACGGATTCGCGTTGGCAGTCTGACACACGCTATGTCTGAGCCAGACGATTATAAAAATCAAATGTACATTGGGTTTTTTCTCGCTAGAGATCGGAATTTGGGCTATTATTTCATAATCGGAAGGTTTTAAAATATTCTATTGGTGATTTTTTTTCCATACATTTTGTATGGACAGAAATTCGTCGAGAACGAGGTTTTCATGGGTCTTAATATGAAAAATAGCTAAAAAATGGAAAAAATCAAAATTTCACCGATAGAATATTTTAAAACCTTCCGATTATGAAAATATGAATCAAATACTTAACACTAGCGAGACGAAACCCAATGTACATTCGATTTTTATAATCGTTTGGTTCAGACATAACGTGTGACAGAGTCCCTCAAAGCAGGCCTTTTTGCTTGCCTTTATCTTGGACTTCAGTGTGACTTTGGCAGCGGTGAACACCACCCGTCGTTCTTCACGCTCCCCCTCAGTACGTGATCGCTGCCTCCGCCTCCTGGCCCGTAGGCAGGCACGGCGCAGGTTCGCAATCGCTTGAGTCCACCAGTACGTCGGTGGTCTTCCATTTCTAGGGTAGACTTGCCTAGGCATGATCGCATCGCATGCACGCGAGAGCACCGCTACCAGTTCGTCCCCGCTTAGGCCGAGTAGGTTACGCTCACGGCGGAGCGCCTCTCTAAGTACTTTGTCATTGAAGTACGATGTCTTCCGCCTACGAGGGCTCGGCCTTGACCTAGCCGCTGCCTCTACTCTCTGCCTGCTGTTGTTGTAGTCGATACTGTAGCGAACCGCCAGTTGGTCGCTGTGAGTGTAGACATTGTCTACCCTCCAGTTTGGACTACTCGTTAGGCCAGGACTACAAAAAGTAACGTCGATAATCGACTCCGCTCCGTTTCGGCTAAAGGTACTTTTGGTACCAACATTAGCGAGATCGACATCTAGCACGGCCAGTGCCTCTAGCAGGATTTGACCACGCTGGTTCGTGATACGGCTTTCCCATTCCACGGTCCAGGCATTGAAGTCACCCGCTGTTTCTAATGGCCTTCGCCCTGTCAGCACGGTCGTCATACAGTCCAGCATCTGCGTGAACCGCTCGGTCGACCAACTCGGAGGCGCATAGCAGCTACAGAAAAGGACCCCGTTTACTTTGGCGATCACGAAGCCCTCGTAGGTAGTAGACACCAACTCCTGGACGGGGTATTTACCCGTCGTCCATATCACCGCCATTTTTCCGGATCCATCCACGACCCAGTTGCCGTTGCCGGCGGGTACTCGGTATGGGTCCGATATGATAGCGATATGCGTCCCCCACTCAGCAACTGCCTGATACAGCAATTGCTGAGCTGCGTCACAGTGGTTCAGGTTCAGCTGCGTTACCTGCACTGTGACTTTTCATTTATGGCTCTTTTGAAGGTCAGGCACCTTGAGCCTCCCGTTGGATGCTTGTTGTTCACGGACTTCCCGGAACAAATCAAGCACTTGGGAGCGTTCTTGCAGCCTAGTGCCTTATGACCTTCCTCACCACATCGCCTGCACAACTTGGTCCTATCAGGGCCTTTACAGCCCCAGGACTTGTGTCCTGGTTCCCTACACCTGAAGCAGATCACCGGTAGCTCGTGTATGGTCAATGAGCATACTGACCAACCCACCTTGATCTTTCCTACCTTAGCGGACTTATTAGCGTCCGCCACAGGTAGCTATACTAAGGCCACCTGATTTACTGCCGGACCTTTCTGTAGCTGAACGGCAGCGGTGGGCACCTGTACCTGGCACTGTTGCCGCAGTGCCATGACGAGCTCTTCTGCGTCAGTGATCTCGTCAAGGTTTATCACCTTCAGAGTCACTGCCTGCGTTAGAGCTCTCACCTCGACACCCTCGCCAAGGACCTCTTCCGCCTAGCTTTTGTAGGCAGCGCCCTTGCGCTCCTTGTCGCGCTTAAGCTCGAGGATCATTTCACTTGTACGAGTGCGTTTGACACTGTGTACTTCGGCTCCTAGATCTGCGAGCTTCGCGTCGCTGCGCATCGCCTTCAAGACTTCCGAGTACTTGGATTCATTCGTCTTGATGATGATCGCATCACCCTTTTCGCGCTTGGCACCTACCCTCCTACTTTTCTTTGGCCTGGTATCCCTACGCTCCTGCACTTCGTTCTTTTTATTTCTCTCTTTTCGCTCTACGGTTGTGCAGGGGGCGTCCTCCCCCTGATCCGCCCTAACCTGTGGTGTTTGAGGACTTCTTAATGGTCGCAACCCCCTATTCCCATCAATCCGTGAGGGGCCAGCCTTTTCGGGCCCACCCTTCTCGGCTTTCCGGGACGCCTGGCTGGGGTCCGATTTTCCGGCACTTCTGCCGACTTTCGGGGTTAATATCCGCCTGGCCTTGCGAGCGCCGGCGGGTAGCTCCTCCCCTGACGACTGCCTCGGATACTTTTGCGATTGCTTTTTATAAGCATTCGCTTCCGCATTTTTAGGGCTACCCGCAAAAACGAAGGGCTCCGTCTGGGTAGACTTCGGAACCTTCAATTCCTCGGGTTTTGCTGCTGCCACTGTCGCCATGGGTACAGCATGGTTCTGCTTGGCCGCCAACATCGACTTACGAAGTTTCAACAGGGCCTGCTTGAGGTCCTTGATGATGTTGGACTTCAAGCTTAGCTTAGCTTAGCTTAGACTGACTACACATATCAATGGTTGCTATTCCGTGATTGACCGAAGTCAGTGAAAATGCACAAAGAATCAACTAGAAGTTTGGCTGGGATTGGCCATAATCTTCTTCAATGTGCTATTTATACAGGGTCAATAACGGCGCCGGCCACGTCCTTGCAGTCAGGTGGGATTGGGGGAAGGAATGTTAGTGTGTAACCTTTGCTATTTGGAGACCGTGTTTGCCTCTGCATCTCCACAAAGGTTACTGGGAGGGATGTTTGTTAATGGGAAGGATCGTTGGGTCACAGGATTCACTTTGATAAGCGATTAGACCATTATAAATAATGATTTGTGAGATATATACATGCTCATTTGTAAATATAATATTTTCATTTGATATGAACAATTTCTATGTAGTGGAAAATTATGCCGACACTTAAGGGTGCGCGACATGTTTGATCCTGCCCTCGTCGCTGGCCCCCGTAGGAGCAAGCATCAAGGTCGAAAGATCAGACAGAACTAACCGATCGTGGCACTTTTCATTTACTCTAACTGATCACGCCACTTTTTCACTTACTAGACCGACGCGCGACATGTTTGATCCTACCTTCGTCGCTCGCCCCCGTAGGAGCAAGCGTCAAGGTCGATAGATCAAACAGAACTCTCCTTGCTGATGTTGGACTTCAAGGACACAAAGTCAATGATGAAGTCAAGCTGCTGTGCAGCCACTTCCATTGCAGAGAGCCCCTCTCTCTTTTATTGAAGGCCCTCATCAAACACGCTCCATTCATAACCTCAACCGATACGTTAGCCGGGAATGAAATATGGTGTCCAGCACTGGCACTACGTGCGCTGCTGCCTCCTCCTGCTTCCGCTCGGAGACCTAGCTAACCCACTTCTTGCGAAGGAGTTCGCTTCCCTATTACTGCTTCCTACGCTACTACTATTGTCTTGATTTAAATTCGTGCTCATTTTGGATCCCACGAGTTGCACGGGAAAAGAGGTCCAACACGCCATAGCCCTGCATTAACGCGGTAAGGGACAAATTACTGTGAGGGGAGCCCAGATGCCCCACCGGCATTGAAGTAATAAACAAAAATAATTGGGAATGAATCATTTGCTAGGTTTCCACGTATTGTTCTTCATAATAAGTTCTCTAAACTGCACATTTCTGGGCCATGTCGTAGGATTTAAGGCGCAAATTTTATCATCTAAAGGCAAAATTACTTTAAAGGAAATAAAGTCCAAATTAGAATAAGATTTCCGTTTCGACACCAATTTTGTTATGTCGATATTTTCGGGATCTGAGAGCCCAATCGCATGGGAAACCAAACATTGTATATCGCGCTCTATAGTACTGCTATCGTTATTCGTCAGCAACAGAGAGAAATTGCCTCCGTCGTCTGTGTGCTGATTTACAACGTCATTCGTATTATCCTCGTCTTCGTATTCCGTACCATGGAGTAGCGTTGACACTGATGTGTTAGGGTGTTTCATCTCACGATTGATTGGTGTGCTCGTAAGTATAGTTTTTGTGATCGTAGCAATTGTGTCCATGATACCAGCTACTGCGATCTTCAAATTATTTACGTCATCTTCGATCGACTTCGTCTGCGGATACATTAATGAATGTTTGCCCTTTACTGGCATAAACCAGATTTTGCTGGTATGTCTGAAACATAGTTTTTTTTAAGAACTTGTAATCAGAAGACACAGTGTGTTTGTTTGACAAATTGAGACATGACATTGAGACAGTTTGGCTTTCTATTCCGCAGAATCATAAGGTGTTCTGTAGCTTAGTTGGTTAAAGCGCCGGTCTAGCGTACACGGAGTCGTGAGTTCGAGTCTCACTAGAACGCGTATTTTTCGCAAATTCATGTCTCAATTTGTCAAACAAACACACTGTGTCTTCTGATTACAAGTTCTTAAAAAAACTTCGTCTTCGGAGTTGTAGTTTTGGATGAGTTACCTTTCTTTGTCCATATGTAGTCATCCATACAGAACTCGCACATCCAGAGAACATTTCGTGAGAGATCGTTTATGGTCTTCCACTGCATGCCTCGTAGACCAACACAGCGGCAATGGAAGAAGCCTGAACAGTTTTCTTTACACACGATGAAACATTCTTCGTCAGCGTCGATACTATGAAAGCATTTTTGGCACATATTCATACTCTCCATAGCAAACGAGAATGGCTACCATTAAACTTATCAAAAGTTATTGCTATGACACAAGATAACGTCTTTTCTGCCACTATAATCTTGTTTGCTGTGTTCGATTGATGGCAAAAATACACCGATTAAATACACATACAAGAAACAATTTTAAGCATCGTATCAAACACTTTAAATTTGCATTCAAAGACAGAGCAAAAACAACATCGGTTATCAACGGATTAAGACAACAGACTTTCTGATTGATGGACGGCATTTCTCCGAATTTATCGACGTCAGGACCTATCGTGGCGCTAACATCGACTCTGACCACTATCTGGTGATGGTTAAACTGCGCCCAAAACTCTCCATCGTCAACAACGTACGGTACCGACGGCCGCCCCGGTACGACCTAGAGCGGCTCAAGCAACCGGATGTCGCGGCGGCATACGCGCAGTACCTCGAGGCTGCATTACCGGAAGAGGATGAGCTAGATGAAGCCCCTCAACAATGCAGCTGAGAGCAGCGCCGGGTACGTGGGACGGAGTCGACGGAACGATTGGTTCGAGGAGGAATCCCAAGTAACACAACTTGTTTTATAAGTGAATAAAATACTTGATTCATACAAATTGGTATGTTTTGTGATGAATATGGATAACTTTATTTTGTACACTTATATCACCGAAACAGCGCAAAAAATGGCGGCTTATAAAACATCTTTCATGTCATAGAAGATGTTTCCCAATACATCATTAGAACACACAATTATGTGTTAAAGATGTATTACATAGCATCACTAATACTTACTTGTTATATTGAAGCTAAGAAGATTTATTGTTTTACAAACTACATCTATTTTTGTTTTGTTATCATCAGTTCAAAACAAAATTAAAATAATTAGAGCGAATGTTTTTTTTCTCTTCACGAATTGCTGATGGTGATTGTAGTGGATAAAGCTTCCATAAGAAATGATTGACATAAAATACTTGAAAAAACACTTGGCTAGATCATGTTTAGCGTGTCCCTCATGATTTGCTATAATTTCTAAAAAATATAAATGAACCAAATGAGCCAAAGAAATGAACCATGTGAAATGTTTGATCGGCTTGAGTTCGGGTGGAAATGGAAAGTTCGGCGTGACGAGTAGAATGAGGAAGATAGGCGCGAAATTGTTCGGCCCTTCGGGTTAGTACCGACGCAATGTGCACACGACCGTATGGCATGCGACCATCGAAGATGTGCTAGAAAAGGAGAGTATGATATTTGTTACCACTCCACGTCGGAACGAAATCGAAACGACAGAGACCTGAACAGACAGATAGAGAATCTAAGAACACGAAGCTGCGAACAAGCATGTAGGTTCGGAGCCCTCACGATGCTTCAAAAAGGACCATTCTATTGAGTAATGTTACCGCGATAAGACGTGTTTGTCGATCGACCGTAATTCGTGGAAAAATTATTGCACGTGTTTGCAATAAAGTTTTTAGTGGTTTCCGGATATTATGTTGGAAAAAAAACAAGCGTTACGACAATGGCGCAGTATACGCTCCTGTTTTAATAAGTGTGGTAAGCGAACTTGAACTTGAAAAAAAAAAAATATTACGACAGAAAATGAGAGTGCTATACAAAATGGTGGTTAGTTTGCGGTTGTGATTTTGATGGCGGAAAAATTGAAAGCTTAGAAAAATGATTGGTTCAGGACAAAATATTGATTTGAGTTATTTGAAAAACTGGTTCAGTAATAGATTGTTGAATGAAAATAGTTAACAAGAAATTGTGATATGAAGTTTTAAAACATCGATTCTTTCGGAAAATGAAGTGTGGAAATTATGAAGCCGGAGCGAGTGGTCTCAAAGGCAGAACGAAGAATAGAGCGAGAGGTCTCTGTTAAAAAAAATGATAAATTTTAAAAAACGAGAAAAGCCGGAGCGAGAGGACTCCGAGATGTATTGAAGAATAGATTTTCTGAATTCGGGAGCGAGAGGTCTCCATGACGAAATTAATATGATACTAGAGCGAAAGGTCTCTGTGATGAAGAAAAATAATGTCGAAACGAGATATACTTAAAACTTCATTTAGAAAATCGAGCAGAAGAACTTGGAATGAACGCGGAAAATGCTAGGAACAAATTTTTGCTAGCATGACCAACAGGTGTTTCCCAACAAAACTAAATAAACGGATTGAATTAAGAGTGGATTAGATTTGGATTTAGATTGGATTGGATTTTGATTTGGATTGGATTTGAACATAATTTGAATTGGATTATATATGGACGGCGATTTTATTACGTGTTGCAAGAAAAATTTTGATCTTTGGAAAATCCAGATCTATTGATCACCAAAATTTCCCACCAAAATTATCTCAGTCACCGATGACTTTGGAGATTGTTAAAGTTGTTTTTGTTGTACCTATCTGCTGCCACCGTGAAATGTATGATTTCATCGGATTTCGTTGAGTTCCTCGGTTTCCACATGAACCTTGCCTGAAAAATACTAGGCCATGGAGAGCTAGTCTAGTCTTAGATGAAATGCACCTAAACGCCCTTCAGCTCAAGTTCCTTAATATAGCTAAATCGAATGATTAGCTCTCATTTTTGTCTGTCTTCGACTCATAAGTACAGCTACATATGCTACATTGTACATCAAGGGACCTTTGGGAACCGTTCTGAAAAATCAATAGTGAAAGTGCTGTTTCTATTACGTTGGTCTAGGACGTTGTTACCCATGGTTAAACCGTATACATTGCGGCTCATAGTTCCCAGGATTCTAACATCTACCAAACATGATCAATATCCATCAAAAGCTTTAGTTTTGTAGAATCTCCAAGAGAATACTTTTGAAAAATGCTGGTCTAACAACATTCCACACTTCACATACCGTTTGGTGCAAATTGTCAATGAGATAAATTCTGTTTCAAACCTCAATGCTTACTGTGGTTCATTTTCTCTATGCGGGGATTGCTCACTGCGCGTTATTTCCGCGAAGCAATCCAAATTTTTAAATTTCCCCGCAATAATTGGATTTTGTTTGGATTTGGAATGGATTTGATTTGAATTCGTTTTAGACTTGATTAGGGTAAGATTTGAATTGGATTTACAATGGAATTGAATTAAATTTGGACTGGATTTGGATTGGGGTTTTGTTTGGATTTGGATTTGAAGTGGATTGGATTGAATTTGGATAAGATTTGACCACAATTTTAACTGGATTAGATTTGGACTGCAATTTTGATTGGATTTGGAATGGATTTGATTTGGATGCGTTTCAAATTGGATTTTAATTGGATTGAATTTGGTTTGGATTTCAATTGGATTTGGATTGGATTGGATTTAGATTGGATTTGGATTGAATTGGATTTGGATGGATTTGAACATAATTTGTATTGGATTAGATTTGGACTGCGATTTTATTGGGATTTGGATTGAACTTGGATTGGATTTGGATTACATTTGGATTGGATTAAGTTTGGATTCGATTTGGATTGGATTTGATTTGGATTCGATTTGGATGCGTTTTAGGTTGGACTTGGATTGGATTTTGATTGGATTGAATTTGAAATCGATTTGGATTGGATTTGCATTTGATTTGGATTGGATTTGGATTGGATTTGGAATGGATTTGGATGGGTTTTGATTGGGTTAAGATTGAATTTGGATTGGATTTGAATTGGATTTGGATTACATTTGGATTGGATTTGGATTGGATTTGGGTTGGATTTGGATGGGATTTGGATTGGATTTGGATTGGATTTGGATTGGATTTGGATTGGATTTGGATTGGATTTGGATTGGATTTGGATTGGATTTGGATTGGATTTGGATTGGATTTGGATTGGATTTGGATTGGATTTGGATTGGATTTGGATTGGATTTGGATTGGATTTGGATTGGATTTGGATTGGATTTGGATTGGATTTGGATTGGATTTGGATTGGATTTGGATTGGATTTGGATTGGATTTGGATTGGATTTGGATTGGATTTGGATTGGATTTGGATTGGATTTGGATTGGATTTGGATTGGATTTGGATTGGATTTGGATTGGATTTGGATTGGATTTGGATTGGATTTGGATTGGATTGGATTTGGATTGGATTTGGATTGGATTTGGATTGGATTTGGATTGGATTTGGATTGGATTTGGATTGGATTTGGATTGGATTTGGATTGGATTTGGATTGGATTTGGATTGGATTTGGATTGGATTTGGATTGGATTTGGATTGGATTTGGATTGGATTTGGATTGGATTTGGATTGGATTTGGATTGGATTTGGATTGGATTTGGATTGGATTTGGATTGGATTTGGATTGGATTTGGATTGGATTTGGATTGGATTTGGATTGGATTTGGATTGGATTTGGATTGGATTTGGATTGGATTTGGATTGGATTTGGATTGGATTTGGATTGGATTTGGATTGGATTTGGATTGGATTTGGATTGGATTTGGATTGGATTTGGATTGGATTTGGATTGGATTTGGATTGGATTTGGATTGGATTTGGATTGGATTTGGATTGGATTTGGATTTGGATTGGATTTGGATTGGATTTGGATTGGATTTGGATTGGATTGGATTGGATTTGGATTGGATTTGGATTGGATTTGGATTGGATTTGGATTGGATTTGGATTGGATTTGGATTGGATTTGGATTGGATTTGGATTGGATTTGGATTGGATTTGGATTGGATTTGGATTGGATTTGGATTGGATTTGGATTGGATTTGGATTGGATTTGGATTGGATTTGGATTGGATTTGGATTGGATTTGATTGGATTTGGATTGGATTTGGATTGGATTTGGATTGGATTTGGATTGGATTTGGATTGGATTTGGATTGGATTTGGATTGGATTTGGATTGGATTTGGATTGGATTTGGATTGGATTTGGATTGGATTTGGAATGGATTTGGATTGGATTTGGATTGGATTTGGATTTGGATTGGATTTGGATTGGATTTGGATTGGATTTGGATTGGAATTTGGATTACATTTGGATTGGGTTTGAATTGGATTTGAATTGGATTGGATTGGATTTGGGTAAGATTTTAATTGGATGTGGCTTGGATTGGATTTGAATTGGGATTTGATTGGATTTGATTGGATTTGATTGGATTCGGAATGGGTTTGGAATTAATTAAGATTGGATTTGGATTGGACTTCGATTGATTTGGATTTGTTTTAGATTGAATTTTAAATGGACTGAATTTGAATCCGATTTGGATTGAATTTGTTTGGGTTTTAATTGGATTTGGAATTGGATTGGGTTTGGATTGAATTTGGAATGGATTTGGATTGGATTTGAATTGGATTGGATTTTGATTAGATTTGAATATAATTTGAATTGGATTGGATTTAGACTGTGTTTTAAATTGGATATGGTTTGGACTTGGGTTGATTTTGGATCGTTATTGGATTTGGATTGGGTTTTGGTAGGATATGAATTGGATTTACATTGGACTTGGATTGAAATTGGATTTGATTGGATTTGGATTGGATTTTAACATAATTTGAATTGGATCAGAATTGGACTGCGATTTTAATTGGATTTGGATTGGATTTGGGTAATATATGAATTGGATTTACATTGGACTTGGAACTGGCCGGAAAGCGCAAACCGATAATTTTATGTGTGATAATAGCGAAATGAAACGGAATAAAACTATTTCAGATTTTTTAACTAACAGAAAACATAAAATAATTATGAGAGTAGAGGAATGGAATATTGTAGTGGATAAAGCTTCCATAAGAAATGATTGACATAAAATACTTGAAAAAAACACTTGGCTAGATCATGTTTAGCGTGTCCCTCATGATTTGCTATAATTTCTAAAAAATATAAATGAACCAAATGAGCCAAAGAAATGAATTATGTGAAATGTTTGATCGGCTTGAGTTCGGGTGGAAATGGAAAGTTCGGCGTGACGAGTAGAATGAGGAAGAAAGGCGCGAAATTGTTCGGTACTTCGGGTTAGTACCGACGCAACGTGCACACGACCGTATGGCATGCGACCATCGAAGATGTGCTAGAAAAGGAGAGTATGATATTTGTTACCACTCCACGTCGGAACGAAATCGAAACGACAGAGACCTGAACAGACAGATAGAGAATCTAAGAACACGAAGCTGCGAACAAGCATGTAGGTTCGGAGCCCTCACGATGCTTCAAAAAGGACCATTCTATTGAGTAATGTTACCGCGATAAGACGTGTCTGTCGATCGACCGTAATTCGTGGAAAAATTATTGCACGTGTTTGCAATAAAGTTTTTAGTGGTTTCCGGATATTATGTTGGAAAAAAAAACAAGCGTTACGACAGTGATTATGAACTTTTCTTCTGTTGATTCCCATTAGTGTACTCAAACTGTGTGCGGCTCCAGATTTATTGTAAAATGCACAATTTTATTAATTGGCAATTCATGCGAAGAAATGGAAGAACAAAACAAACTATCCTAAAAATATGTGTGCCATCATAGAATTTTTCTGCGGATCAATTCCCAATGTCAGAAACACAATATGGTGTCTTCTTCACGAAGCCTGCAGTGCCGTCAAAAGTTGTTCGGATGTTTATCGATTAAATATTCTAAACTATTCTATGAAAATCATGTTACTAAGTAACATCCACATTAATATCAATCGAACTACCCTGAATAACAAACTACTTGTGGATAATCACAATGTGTTTATTGCGCTCACTTCTCAAATTAACATTCGGACAGCATAAATCAAACGACTTTATATACTGTGCCGTGGCAATTTTTTGGACCGTCAATGTTGCCCGGCGATTTTTTACTTTGCATTCGTACGTGCCACGTGGCAACTGAAGCGCTTGTATAGTTTGTTTGAACAACGTATTTAAGACGTAGAACTAACATACATAAATCTCAAACCATCAAGTTGGCTCAAACAGGTGTTCATTATGTGCTACTGTCGATTTACTTAATAGCATCTCATATTCAAGAAAGGTAATGAAGTCATATACTTGTATAATCAACGTATTCAATACGCATCAGAAACATATGTTTTTTTTTATTGAACGTTGTGAGGCAACTTGTAATCATCAAACCTTACAATGACTGTATTTCACCACAAAATGTTTTTCAATAGGATTATAATACTGTTGTAACACATCATATGTCAATTTCGAAAAGTATCGAATGCAATCGCAGTAGCTCAGCTGTGATGACGATGGACTTCAAAGAATAACAGAACATGTGCTACTGTATAGAATGCTTGCATTTATATTGGTGAACAATCTCGGCTTCACTATGTATTACTTGGTGGTGTAGTGATAAGGTGTTGAATTCTGAATCCAAAGGTCACGTGTTCGAGACCGGATGAAAACTTTTTTTTTTCATCAAATTGTTGTGGCATCGTATGTTTGATTGTAAAAGTGTGGAAAAGTCGTGCGAAGTGCTTAGATAGCCTCCACTTTGATAGGTGTAAAATGGTTCGTAAAGTTTATACCAGCTGAAAATTGTCTTTTTGTTACCTTAGAACTTAAGATATATTTTGATCGTCATAAGGGAGTGGGTTAGAAAGGCCCGGGTCAATATGAACAACTTGCCTGATGTTAATGCATCTTCATGGTGTTTGAATGTTATTGAAAACTAGTTCAAAATACTTTTTTAGTGCATACTCTTTGATAACGTAAACATGTGCGGTTTAAATCTTATAAAAGTTATATTTACGCTCATGAAGCTATAATAATACTTAGACCGTTTGTTTTATTTATAATTCTAATCTTGCCTGACATGTTTTTCGATTACTGTACCATAGCTCATATATAACACAAGATGTTATATAATACTCAAATAGAGCTTCAATATAACAATATATCGTTAATGCTGCACAAAAAGATGTATTGGGTGTTATTTGGGATGTAGGCAGACTCTGGAGGAGAAGAACACAGCGCGGGCGGTCATGCTGCAACAAGGGACCCGGCAGAACGTGGAGCGTTATAGACGGAAACGGCAACAGCAGACCCGCCTCTTTTGGGAGAAAAAACGCCGCCTGGAGGAGACGGAGTGTGAGGATATGGAACAGCTGTGCCGGTCTCAAGAAACACGCAAGTTCTATCAGAAGATCTACGCATCCCGCAACTGCTTCGTGCCGCGAGTCGAGATGTGCAGGGATAGGAATGGGAGCATTTTGACGGACGAGCGTGAGGTTATCGAAAGGTGGAAGCAGCACTTCGACGAACATCTGAATGGCGCTGAGAGTACAGGCAATGAAAGTCGGGACGACGGAGGTATACTGCGGAGGATGAAAAACAATCAGCCTCCACTTTGAGGGAGGTTAAGGATGCCATTCAAGAACAATTAAGCTGCTGGTAGAGATGAGCTGAACCCATAAAGATGGGCTCGAAGAGGCTGGATCCTTGCTGACGGCTGATAATAACGTTAGCCGTGAAATACGCAGGCGCATCATCAGTGGAAGTCGGGCCTACTATGGCCTCCACAAGAAGCTGCGGTCAAAAAAGATTCACGCCAGCACCAAATGTACCATGTACAAAACGCTCATAAGGCCGGTAGTCCTCTACGGGCATGAAACGTGGACGATGCTCGAGGAGGACCTGCAAGCACTTGGAGTCTTCGGCGGTGTGCAGGAAAACGGTGTGTGGCGGCGAAGGATGAACCACGAGCTCGCCCAACTCTACAGCGAACCCAGTATCCAGAAGGTGGCCAAAGCTGGAAGGATACGATGGGCAGGGCATGTTGCAAGACTGCCGGACAGTAACCCTGCAAAGATGGTGTTCGCTTCGGATCTGGTTAGTACAAGAAGGTGTGGAGCGCAGCGAGCTAGGTGGGCGGATGAAGTGTGTATCGATTTGGCGAGCGTGGGGCAGAACCGAGGATGGAGAGATTTGGCCACGAACCGAGTAATGTAACGTGAAATTGTTGATTCATTGTTATCTGTTTAGATAAAGATAAAACCGTTTGTAAGTAAGCTAAAAATTTAGAGCTAGTGTTAAACCGTTTTCTGCGCAAAATTGGATCCGTTCAGTGAAATTGTTCTACGAGGCTAGCAGCGAAACGAAATTTTTTGAGCCGCTCTAAATTGACTGCTACAGAAAATAAGTGCCGTTTCTGCATACAATTCGTATACTTATGAATTACAATCGGAAGAGTATGATATACTAACAAGTTACTAAACCAACCTACACTGAAACCTCCTTTTATGTAATGGGTCTTTTCTAAGGCGGAATTTAAAGGTTAACACATAATATTCAAATCTTATTTCTAATTCTTTTTATTACTGATTTTGCTAAAAAGAAATCGTGACTAAAATTCTTATTTTTGTTGAAAATTGCTTTAGGGAAAAAAAAGAATAAACGTGTAAAAAATCTTCATCACTCAACATGGCAATTTTCATTTTTGTAAACGATTTGTCAATCGTTTGATGATGTTTCAAATTTTATGCAGAATATTAACACGACAATAGCAAATGTTGTGACCTCATTTATTGAAATTAGAAAGTAATATTGAAGTATCATATCGTCAATTCAAACTCAATATCAATACTATCATTCTTAGTTACCACGATTGATAACTTTGATCATATGTAGCTTCGTCATATCCTCGTTTTTTTTTTCTTAACCAGTAATTCACTGCCATAAAGTTGGATAATAAATGAAAAGAGGACAAAGCGGCTCAAAAGAAGTATGCAAGACGTGCACCTCATAGATTTTTGCGGATGTCATTCATTTCCTACATAGAAACAGAAAGCGCACCATAACATTCAAAAACTTTCACTCAATCTGATAGGGGAAAGGCACTTATATTCGACCTATCATTAATTTTCGACCCATTCATACGGTTTTGGCCTGCTTTGTATGAAAATCCGAAAATTGGCACATAATTCTTGTGCCTCGAAAATTAGTGCTTTTCCTTTACTATTAGTAGGGCAGTCGCCATTTAAAAGTTGAATTTTTTTCTAAAGATATCAATTCAGAAAAAAAATAATTTCATTTCATTATGTGGTGTTGTATCTTTAGTTTCTTCATTATTAAGAGTCCAAAAATCACAACCTGTAGTTTTACAGGTAAAACAAATTTCGAGTGTAACTTAAAATTTATTTTTCAACTCAAACATGCCTCATCTATGAATTTCAGTTTACATAGAAATTGATCAAAAAGTGAGGGTTTTTTGTTGTATTTTAAGTGAAACAAATTTTGGGTGTAACCCAAATTTTTATTTCTGCCCAAAAATGTTCACTTGAATTGTACAACGAAATTCATGGTGATAAACTGCATGCCACAACCTTCATTTTAGATTTACAGACGAACAAGCGCAGGAAATTCATTTTTTGTGTTGTTTTCTAGGTAAAAAAAATTTTAAGTGTAGACAAAAATTTTTTTTGTTTTACTTGAACATGCTCAGTTGACTTCTACAAATTAATTCATGTCGAATCATTTGGGTCTTGAAATCCCTAAAAACGATGGACGTCATATTTGAATCGTCTCTAATAAAATTGATGTTGAAAAAACCTACATGTCTCAGCTTTGAATTTTGTTTAAATGTTGAATTTGTGATAAAAATGCGTAAAAAAACTAGAGATACAATTTTCTCAATAACTTTGGGTAGACGCGTATGTATCAAAAACTTAAAATTCTTGAATAATGTCCGGTTCCATTGCTGACAAAATTTTGGCAAACGCTTCAAAAACGATTGCGATATATATATGGGCATAGATGCATTTCCGACTTATTGTGCCCTTGATAGTTGGCGTAAGTTTTCACTTGGTATTAGAAAAGTTAAATATCAAAAATACAAAAAGTAGGATATCTCATAGAAATTCCCATATAAATTTCAAATGCGATTCGAACACTTTTTACGAAACCGACAACCGAAACTTTTTTTTAAAATGTTCCTTATTGAAACTCAACTGCTTTTGAACAACATTGAATTCAGTACATTGAATTCACAGAGCATATCTCAACTATAGGACGATCCACCCTAACGAGCAGCCTGATTTGGGCAGACGAAAAAAGAGACAGATAATGATGATAGTGTTGGGTGTCGGACTCGTAGCCGTGGCTATGATGAAGGACGAAATTTATAGATATCATAATGGTGTTAGAACGAACGTGAACAGCATGCGAAAACAGCTCATGAAGCTTATTTGGATGACGTGTAAGTGGAAGCGAGTGCGGAAAAATGGTTCATTTCGAATTTTCTTCACAGTTGTTCTGGAACATTAAGTGGAACACCTGGCCATCTGATAAGAAGTGTACCTACGGCAAGTAGATTAAGGGGAGCATAATTTGTCAAACGGTGGGTTCATCCGATTTAGGATTCCTCTTGGTTTTAGCAGACTTGTCCGGCTGGAAGCAATGAAAATGAAAGACTTTTTATCATGCTCTTTTGGAAGTTTATTTTCGGCAGATGTCTTTTGAGAAAAAATCAAAAATTCTTTAGCATTTTTAACTAATTGTGTATGACGGAACTTTTAAAACAGTATTAAGGTAAACATGAACTTGTTCTTAGTTAACCAAACACTACTTACATTGAAAACTGACTGTATCAATTGTTATGAATTGTAATTTGAATTGTTTCGAAATATGTCAATTGTGAATAGTATAAATAAGTGCCGAGTTATTTTTAAAGTACACAAACGATGAAAAAAGGACAGGGGTTTTATCGCATACAACCGAGAGTCGCATCGTGATGAATGATAGGAACGGAGCCGCGCAAAAGAGCGAAATGCAAACTGTGTTATGCTATCAGTAATTTGATTGGCGAAAAGCAGTGTGGAAAAAGCCTCATGTATTGACGCAGAATCGAGTGCACAGCAAACAGTATCATGAAGATTGCTTCGGCGAGCTATCCATTGGCCAGATTTGCCGATCTTATATTCCACTATTAAAAACAAAACTGTAGCTATTGAAATGGGTATAGTCGCGCAAAATTTTTCAAGTAGGTTTTTGAAACAATAAGTATCAACCGTTATAGAGCATGACTTAACTTGTAAAAATGGAAGATTTTTTCTAATGCTTCCGAAATTCAACTTTAAATCTTCCCACAAACATTAATAGCTCTTTATTTAAAACCTTAAAATACACATTTTGTCACGATGAAAAGGGAACTGATATGCAATAGGGTGGCTGATCCTGTGGTTGTGTGTGCCCCAAAAATAGTGGTAGTGCGGTTTCAAGCGTGTTATAGGCAATTTTTATTTTAATGTTTATGATTCAGTAATGGAGGAAATGGATTTTTGAACTATTCAATTATTTTATCGTTATAAGATTATGTTGACGTTAACTACGTCTTACGGCAATATACTGGGTGTCAATTGAAAATCTAAAATTTTGTGACCGTCACGAAATTATGAAAGATTTTGAACGTTAATAACTCAGTCATTTATCGACAGATTTTAAAAATTTTCCCACCAATCGGTCGGAAATGTATACAGCAATTTCCTCGAATGGAGAAAACTATTGAATATCGACAATAAACTATTGAAAATTTGAAAAATGTCGACCCCTTTCTTACGCAACCAATCACGTGCAAGCAGTTTTCCACGCTTCTTTTGCGTTCCGCTTCGCACTATAAAAGCAGACCGATTCCTGCTTCTTCGCTCATTCTTCTTTTTGTCGTCAGACTGTGAACATGGTCGGCGAGCAAGTCTCGAGTGCCTTTCGCATTCTCAGCTCAGTTTTCAATGGAACGCGAATGGAACAACAACACGCCGCCGCGACTGAAGCCGCTTGTTGAAGCGCACATCGTCATCAGCACCGCAAATCTCACCGGGCGAGGAGGATTGCAAACAGTTCGCCGTCAAAATGTGTCCGTGTTACGCAAATTCAACAATTCAATCGGCCCTTTTCAGAGCCAACAAATGTGTTTTAAAGAGTTGATTGTGTAATATTCCTTAATTTGTTCGAGATGGCTGAAGAAAATCAACCAAAGCCGCCAAAATGTGTCCGTGTTAAGCAAATTCAGAGCCAACAAATGTGTTTTAAAGAGTTATTTGTGTAATATTCCCTAATGTGTTTACCACATTCTTGCTATAATCTCTTAATTCATCTCATAGCATCATACAATAATTGATTTATTACGAATAATTGACAATACGACAATTTGAGGATGTTTCCGAGGACGCTGCTGCTGTGCCGTTGAGATGCAATATATTTTCTATTTGCCAGATTTGGTTCCCCTTCTTTCCCCACGTAATGAAAGATTTTAAATTTTGACGTTAACTACGTCTTACGGCAATATACTGGGTGTCAATTGAAAATCTATAATGTTGCGACCGTTACGATATTTAGTTTGAACTAAAGGAAGGCTGCAACTATGACAATCGACTAAAATTCAAATGCAGAAAATCACTTGGCGTAGTTAACGTCATGCGGTCGTGCCTTGTACACAACCCCCCCTGATTTTTTTACGTTAAATATAATTGAAAAGCTTCCGAATTACGTATTTAGCTAATTAATGAGCTTCCGTTATTTTTGGCGATTTTTTATTCATCAACCCGTTACTATTGCCTCTATCACTGGTACAGACGCGCCATGCAGATTCCATGCAGTGTAGGAAATTTGGATGAAATGCGTGTATTCTAAGACAGCAAGCGGAATGGTACTAGAACTTGATAGCATGGTCTTTCTGAATTAGAGTTTTCAAATTTCCCGGGATTTGATTTCCCGGGAAACGGGAAATAAAATTACCATTTCCCGGGAAATCCCGGGATCCCGGAAAATTCTGAAAAACGTGAAAATAAAGCAAATTTGGTGGAATTTTATTTTTCAAATTATTCGTATTTCGTGTAGGGTCGGTGTTTCCTTAGTAGACAGTCCCCTATTGTCGCACTTTTCACGGCCGTTTTGCTACAAATCATCGCATTTTTAAGCTCCCTTGCATCTATAGGAAACCTATTGTTCCTATAGTAGCTATTTTCATAAAACAAAATAATTAATCAAATTAGAACTGTTTTATATCAATCATAAGCAAAAATGTAAAAGTTTTGTAAAAACACAGTTTTGATTTTTTTTCTATTTTTTTCTATCTTTATTAACGAGATTTTTAGCCCTGTTCTAGTTCATCTCGGGACTTTTACTTCCCTTCCGAACAACTTTTACTTCCCTTCCGAAGGAAGTCGCCACTATAACTATTACGTCATAAGTGACTATCTCGGTTTTTCACAAAACCGTGATAAAAACCTTTCAGACGTAAAAACATTGACACTGGCTTTATTTTTCGATTTTATTCGAATATTTGTTCTTAGTCATGCGGCTTCATCGACCCTATATGTATTTTATAACAGTAAATTTGTTGGTTGTTTCTCTTCTTTGTGAGTAATTTATTCATGTTTCTCTAAAGAAATGTTAGCTTCATTTCAAACGCTAGGCTTCAGAACAACAAAGTTTATAGCATTAAGCAAAAGTCCTCGTGGAGTTTATTCTTGATCCAACTAGAGTCTATATATTAAAAATATCGACTGTTACATCCATGAAAACTTTATAAGCCAACTGAATTCATAGAAAAGATCCCTTGAAAATTCCTTTATTTTATATAGCAATATTCATCAAAAACCATATCTATTTTATGAACAACTTTTTCATTACAAAAAACAAAAAACCAGCATCGAAATATAACTAGTGATGTAGTGAGTTTGTTGGTGAGAATTATATGATAAGTAAATGGTACGATGGTTTTGTTTGGAAATAGATAGTAAATTTTTTTATAAAACTACCCGGCAATTATGAAAATCCCGGGTAATTGTAAGAAACATAAAATGTAGTAACAGGAAAAAATGGTACACTTTAGAATTGAAAACCCTACAAGAAGCAAGAGATGTCGCGTACAAGAAAGCTAGTGTAAGTTGGGATGAAGTTGATTGGCAAAGATACAAAGTTTTGAGAAATGAATATACATATTTGATTAGAACAGCAAAAGCGGAATATACGCAGAGAAAAATAGAGCAAAATAGAAGAAACAGTAAAGAACTCTGGAAAACATTGAAGTCACTATGGAAGAGTAAAGAAAAACCGGAAAGTAAAATTAGTTTCAATGGAGTTGATGTTGATAACGATCAAGATATTTGTGAAAACTTTAACAGCTATTTCGTTAACAGCGTACAACAAATAAATGAAAGCATCGATGATGTTTACGACTGCTTTGGAAACAATGAAAGTCATGTCACAAATTGCTGGAACGTTTTTCATCGAGTTTCTTATGAAACTTTGATAAGAGCTATTGACAAAATTGGTAGTTCATCGGGCATTGATAATGTCAATTTACAGGTCCTTAAAGATTCTTTAGAAATTACTGGAGAATATTTATTAGGAATAATTAATGATTCTCTTGAACAGGGCAAATTCCCTAGTAGTTGGAAGCAATCCACAGTGATTCCGATACCAAAAGTGTTAGAGATCATTGTTAAAGACCAATTGCTGGAGTACTTGAACGAGCATAAAATTATAATAAATGAACAGTCAGGATTTAGGCAAAATCATTCATGTGAGTCTGCGTTGAATTTATTGTTGTACAAATGGAAACGAATGATCGAAGAAAAGAAAACTATTATTGTTTTGTTCTTAGACCTTAAGCGTGCATTTGAAACTATATCACGGCCGGAAATGATTAATACTTTGAGTAAATATGGTATGGGAGGAAACGTCCTCAAATGGTTTGAGTCTTATTTAGCTGATCGCACACAAGTATGTCAATACGGAAATCATATTTCTTCTCCAAAATCAGTGCCGCTTGGAGTTCCACAAGGTAGCGTTTTAGGAACGATTCTATTTATTTTATATATTAATGACATGAAGAAAGCTATTCAGCATTGTGATATTAACTTATTCGCAGACGATACTGTCATTTTTATTGCAGAAAAAGATGAAAAGAAAGCAATTAAGAAAATTAGAAGTGATATAAAATTATTGAATAAGTGGTTAAAAATTAAAAAGCTGAAATTAAACGTACAAAAAACTAAATCGATGGTAATAAGTAATAGGAAGCAATTAAATTATTCAGAATTAAAAATTTGTATCGAAGGAGATGAAATTGAGAGAGTTGATGTTTTTAAATACCTTGGGGTCCTAACTGACCAAAAATTAACATTTTAAGCGCATATAGATAACGTAGTAAAAAAAGTAGCAAAAAAATATGGTTTGCTGATTCGTTTGAGCAGTCAACTCACGTTTTGGAGCAAAATATTTTTATATAAAACCTTAGTGGCCCCACATATTGATTATTGCTCTTCAGTGCTATTCTTGGCAAGTGAAACGCACCTTAATAGATTGCAAAGACTACAAAATAAAATAATGAGATTCATTTTAAATTGTAACAGGTATACACCAATATTGAACATGTTAGAGGCGCTTCAATGGCTTTCTGTGAAAGAGCGTATAATTTTTAATGTGCTAACTATTATTTTCAAAATGACCAATGAACTCTTGCCAGAATACTTGACGAATATCATCATACGAGGACGAAATATACATAACCATAGAACTAGACGAAGAGATGATTTACGTGTTGTGCCGTTTACTATGACAAGTACTCAAAAATCAATTTATTATAATGGAATTAGAATTTTTAATGAATTACCAATCGAAGTTAGAAATGCAAGATCTGTCTCAGAGTTTAAAAGAAACTGTGCAATGTGGATAAAGAATAAGTATAGATAATTAAGTGAATTTTTATGTATTTATTGTATATTATCAAAAGATAAATAAATGGATTATTATTATTATTATTATTAAAATACGGGAATCCCGGGAAACAGAAAATCATTTCCCGGGAAACGGGAATCCCGGGAAATCTCAATTCCCGGGAAATCTTCCCGGGAATGAAAACTCTATTCTGAATATATGTGAATTTATCTTTACAACTATTTGAAAAAATATGCAATAAAAATATTCACGTAGCAAAACTACTATAATTAACCGCTCCACTAGCAGCTTCATTTTTGACCGCAAAAAAAAAACAAATCGTGATATCTTTTTTCTCTATTTTTTAACAAGTTCTTAAAAAACTTTTCTAGTTTTAGAAACTGTGTCGATATTGATCATCAATCATCTGGATCCGAAGATGTTCTAAAATTCCTTGGCAGACCAACGCGAAGCCATAACTCACGTATGTACATATCTTTTCATCGTATTCGGATATTCTCTGTTCGGAACAATATATTAATAAGTGTATGTTGTAAAAAAACATGCAAAATTTTGGTGCGACCGTCATTGAGTATTGAACATTTATGTTTCTGGTATCACGCTGGCCACATGGAGATCTTTAAATCTTAAAAAAACATCACATCGGAATAGTCAGATTTCTTCAAGAATATTGAACCGATATGTATAATTTTTCCAGAGTACCTCCTTATTACCTGGAATTATATAGTTCACATATTATTTTGTTTTATAAATTGACGTAAAATAAAATAGCCGCCAGAACATTTTATATGGAGAATGTTGGTCCACTAATAAACAATATCTTTAAAACCAGATAACCAATGATTGATATCGACACAGATTCTTTAACTAGAAAAGTAATTTGAGAAATTCTGAAAAGATAAAAATAAATAATAAAAAAAAGTTATAATGATTTGATTTTTTTGCGGCGAAAAAAGGAAGCTGCTGGTAGAGGGGTTCCATTTCAACGTAAATGGAATTCATACAAAGGATAGTAAGAATTAAAAGTACATTAAATATTTCCATGTAATTGCAAAACTGTTCTCTTCAATGGGCCATCAGCAAAGCGTAAGTTGCATTGCGTCTAGCATCGTACCCAGAGTTGCAGCATCCAGGCAATTTTTAGTTAATTAAAAACTGTTCATTTGTTTGTATCGAATGCAAAATGGAAGCTGTTATGTCCGTCTTGTTGGTTTTACGCTCTCGTGTACCGATGATGTTGCTGTTAAACTAGCCTTGTCTTGGTTAGTTGGCGTGTCTGTCCTTTCGTTTATATTTTAGCACTCTGGTTGCGGAAAAGCACGTGAACGCCAGACCATTAGCGAATATGAAAAGCGAACAGATGCATCCACTCAGTCGCTTTTTATTCGTATGGTATCACATACGAGAATTTTCCTCAAATAGTGTTGTTCCATTCAATCAAAATTTGTCTGAAAAAATATGTACGTTTTTATCGCTGCAGGTGATTAGAGAAATTGAAAGCATATTTGATTAAGAAATGATTACATTTTTTTCATCCTTTGTTGATCGGCATAAAGAAAGGCCCTATGAGATTCACTAAATTCACGACAAACGGAAGATTTTTGACATCATATATTACGACAAAACATATTACGAAAACAAACTATTATTTCACATGTAAATTTCATGTTAAAAAAGAGTTGAACATTAAATGGCGTAAAATTTGCACCTAAAATGGCGTCATTATTGTAAAATTGCGTTGAATGTGAAGGAAAATTTGATAAGTCCAAACAATATTGAGTTCAATTTGACGGAAGATTACGTCATGTGCACCTCAATGTAACGCCGTTCTGCTCGCTTCAATAAACTATTCAACGAGAAAAAAACACGGTAGGTATAGCTTGAGTTTTTGTGCGATTACTTTAGATTGCTTTCTGTGTTGCATGTTACTCCACCTCTGAAATATGTATCTTGTATCTCCTGATCTTAGAAAAATAAATTTTAATAAAATAAATACCGCGTGCATTCTATACGCGACGATTATTTTTGGTTCACCTTAATCCTTAATTTTTTCATCTATACAGTTATGATGTTAAAAAGTGTTGAAAGTTACCCTGTTTGACTGTTTGTTTTTATGCACATTTTGTAGCATCGCAAATTTTAACTGCCAACCCTATAATTTTCAATCAAATTTGATTTAAATGTAAACGATCATGTTAAATTTGAGCATATTATACTGGAAATATAACTGAATATTACATAAAATTATTTTATTTTTATTGAAGCCTTTATATTACACCTTGTTTAAATTCAACCACTTTTCTATGTATATGGTGGAATATTAGAGATCTAAATTATTTCAGCAAACTTTCATGCCATACACTGTCGAATGCTTTGTCTATGTCGAGAAGAGTAATACCAGTTACTGTACGGTTAAAAATACAGACAAATCATATTCCCCTTTTATCCTTTATGTTTATACAGTAATCAATATCACACCAGAATAGTCTGATCATAGAATTTTCCACAAATAGTTGGCACTAAAAGCCGAATTATGTTCATTTGATTAGCATATGTTAACACCCTGCATAACAGACAATTTATTATTCAGCAAATCCAAATGTGATAGCAACTAAAGTGCGAAAAGTTTAGGACACGAACAGGTTTTCCCCTGAAGTAAACGCTGCATTTCGTGTCTGTACCGCAAAGCAAAAGGTCGTCACAGTTCTATGATTCTCTTGAGAAGTGCCCCTGTCTGTAAAATCGTATACCTACCATGTTGCAATCGTTGAAATCGTCGCTGGTAGGAAAGAGTCAACTCTGGCTCATCTACTGCATCCGGAAGCAAATTCGGGAAAAGAAAAGCAATCGTTCGATTCGGATTGATGTACTGTAGCTAACCCGTACTTGAAGTAGTGAAACGTGATCTCATGCGGAAAATACATCCGCTGCTCAACAGACTGTTGGTTGATGTTGCTGCGTTTACTGTTTCGATTTGTTTCGTGGTACCCATTTGCAGCCAATCTTTACACCCGTCAGAAACTGTATCCCGGAATTTATGCCCGGAATCAGTGCAAACAATATCGCTACTTCGATAGCCTTGCTAACCCGAAGAAGGAGTTATCCAATCCACCAATTAGAGTCAATGTTCCATGGTGGTGTATGATGGAGTTTGGTAAGCTAAATTTGCTCTATAGCCTTCTTCCGTGAAGCCGCATTCAAAAGGAAAAAAAAAACTATCTCAATGGTCTTTGTGCCTTTGCACTGTTTTCACAGGGCTTTTCTTTGAATCGCATTCCGGAACGTCTGGAAACACACTTAACTTTGTTTTTGAATTTGAAGGCGATTTTTTGAACAGCCAATGAAACAATGCACGTGCACTATGGACCAATGCAGGAGTTCATCATTTGACGTTTGAGCGGTGCCGTGTTATTTACGTGACCATGGCAACTAGTGAATTTGGCACCGCTCAAACGTCAGATTAGTGAACTCGTGCATCGGTCCATTTGACGTTTGAGTGGTGCCATGTTATTTACGTGACCATGGCAACGAGTGAATTCGGCACCGCCCGAACGTCAAATTAGTAAACTCGTGCATCGGTCCATACAGCGTGGATATATTTTGGCTCATATGAGCCATCCATTAATTACGTTGCGCTTTAAGAGCATTAGAGAGCTTCGGAAAGAAGAGGGGCAGAGTAGGGCCAATCAAAATTTAAAAATGTTTGAAAATCCAATCTCCCACATCTTCCTTACCATCCCCACCATAAAAATAGTGTTCTGTGAAATTTTAAACTTTATTGGTGCTGATTTAAAGGCGGCCGCCAAGTCAATGTGGGTTTAAATGAAAATTTCTACAAACAGATGTTGAAAAATGTTCCAACATGCACTGTAATGTAAATAAAAACATAGTACAACTTATTTTTCAAACTATCATGAAGGATGTTGCTTGACTTTGACAATTAGCTGAATGGAGTACATGAGCGGTTCCACGCCGTTTCGCAAACCCGATTATTTTTGTATTTTTTGAATCGCCTGAAAATTTGCATACAGAGTCTTTATGACCAAAAATGCCATTATGCATTTTCAGACCGCCATTTTGAACCTCGCCTTATTTTTGAGAAGGGCGTATCGGAAAATGCATGGCAAATCTTTAAAAAACTGTAACTCGAAAACGGTTTGTCCGATCGATTTAAGATCTTCTACAAAGTTGTAGGTATTGCTTAGGACTATATGGAGAAAAATATGCACGGTAAAAACAAGTTACAGATTATTTTTTATTTCAAAAACAAAATTTTAAAATCGATTTTCTCCAGAAACGCAGCCTCGATTTTTTTTTATTTTTGGACATGTTTTAGGAGACAACATATGTGATTTATTGTACAATGTTTCAAATTGGAAGAATTATGGACAAAAAAGTTATGATATTTTAAAAAATTACAGATTTTGCAAAAATAAATCGAAATAGAGGATAACAATATTTTTTATGTGATTATTTGAAAGTACAGAAAAATTGCAATCGAAAAGTACCCAAGTAAATTTTATCTACAGTTGTGTTCAGAATAATAGTAGTGAAAGCCGATTTTCATACAAAATGCTCAACTTTGGCATGGGGACGGACTTGGTGTAGTGGTTAGAACACTCGCCTCTCACGCCGAGGACCTAGGATCGAATCCCATCCCCGACATAGTCACTTATGACGTAAAAAGTTATAGTGACGACTTCCTTCGGAAGGGAAGTAAAGCCGTTTGTCCCGAGATGAACTTGCTAAGGGCTAAAAATCTCGTTAATAAAGTCAAATCAATCAAATCAACTTTGGCATGCTGTAACTTTGTTTCCATATGAGCATTCGGCATGAAATTTTGGCAGTGAACTACAAATATGCTCAATTTCATTATCACAAAATTTTAAAATTTTCACACTACCGGCTAAAAAGTTAAGCACCAGGTGAAATCGCTCAAAATAATAGTAGTTTTAATAATTTACATATCTGCTGTATTTTGAGTTTTAGAATTTTTCTTTACACATCGTTTTAACCATTTCCACCCAAGCTTCAAATGTATAGACAATACAATTTTTTACTAAATTGTTGCTGAACAAAAATTTACAAAAGAAAAACTACTATTATTTTGAGCGATTTCACCTGGTGCTTAACTTTTTAGCCGGTAGTGTGAAAATTTTGAAATTTTGTGATATTGAATTTGAGCATATTTGTAGTTCACTGCCAAAATTTTATGCCGCTTGCTCATATGAAAACAAAGTTACAGCACGCCAAAGTTGAGCATTTTATATGAAAATCGGCTTTCACTACTATTATTCTGAACACAACTGTAGGTTGCATCAATTTCGAGATATACTCATATTAATATTAAATTTTCAAATAAAAAAAGAAAAATAAGCCCTTTTCAAGCATATTTCGTGTTTCTCCAATCCAGAAAAAAATTATTTTGATTGAGCGAATCGTAGCTAAATCGTTTATCGTTTGATCAAAACATGTATGCTTAAGTATTGAAAAAAGAGTGCACGGTAAAAAATATAAACGATATTTTCAAATGAAAATTTGAAGCTAATAGTTCTTAAAAACCGCAACATTGATGTTTTTAATTTTTGGATATTTTTTGCGGTTGTTGTAGGTATTGCTTAGGACTATTTGGAAAAATATATGCACGGTAAAAAATAATGACAGATTTGTTTAATAAAAAAAAATAAAATCGATTTTCTATGGAAATGCATTTGTGATTTTTATTATTTTTGGACATGTTTCAGGGGACAACTTATGTGATTTATTGCACAATGTTTCATAATGGAAAAATTATGGACAAAAAAGTTATAATTTTATAAAATATTACAAATATAAAAAAAAATCGAAATAAAGGAAAACAATATTTTTTATGTGTTTATTTGATAGTACAGAAAATGCATTGGAAGAGTACTTAAGTAAAATTTTTCTAGGTTGCATCAATTTCGAGATATACTCATACTTATATGAAATTTTCAAATAAAAAAGGAAAAATTGGCCCTTTTCAAACATATTTCGTGTTTCTCCATTCCGGAAAATTTTAATTTGATTTCAACAACACAAACCAAGTCAAGTCAAGTACACAACACTGAAGATGGCTTTACAGTTGAGGTTGAAATACGCGTATCTGTCGAAGGATACAATAGTAGAATTAAAAGGAACAGTACTACTCATCTTTTTGTATATTTACAGGCATTCTACTAAACAGGCTCCACAAGGGTTTTCATCACTTTTGCCTGTGTTAGTAGGTATGATGAACAAACACGTTTTTCCCATACCCATACATTTGGACATGGTAAATGAATAAAAGAAAAACGATGCTTTTTTTTAAACGTACTTCATGGGTACAAAAATAATGCGCTATGTTGTCAAGTCTTATCACTGTAGCAATCATCATTGAAAAAACTTCGTGGTGTGAAGTACCTATGTAGTATATAAGGTAAGTCTGAAACCGTGAGAGCACTAGTGTCGTATCAACAGTGATTGTTCAGTGATTGTAGGTGACTTTTATTTGCCTGTGATATTGACGTGCTACGAAAGAAGATACAGCATTATATTGTGGATTAATCATTTTTCGCAATGAGTCATATCAGTTCAAGAAGTGTTCAAACAAAGTTGTTTTTTTAACATTGTCGAAATCTTACGGAAGATAATATTCAGAAATTGGTTTTGTTGGGATTTGCTGAACAGAATAAATTAAATAGTAAGCTTAAAATTTGTGATTCTTGTCGTTTAAAACTGTCTAATTGTACTCAACTATCTAGTAGCGATGACTCATCGAGCAGTGATGAACATGTAACTTCTGATACTGAAATGAATGTTCCAAGTCAGGAGTCTTTGGTAACTGTACCGTCAATGACCTCGGTCAATACGACTGATTCTGAAATAGGTGAATGTTCATAAAGTGTAAATATTGAAACTTTTAACAAATCAATTTCCAGTATTTTAACATCTCCAATTGATCTAAAAAAATGAATTCAATAAATTATGTAAAGCGAAAATATGAAGAAGTTAATAAAAAAATAAGCAGAGAAATATTCAAGTTAAATACAATTGAATGAAATTGACAGAGATATGGTTAACGAGTTTGATGAAATGATTGCACAAATTAAAGATAAATTTTCTAAAGACGGTATCACCAGGAACGAAAAACTCAAACTACTTTCAATATTGCCGAGGTCATGGACGGTTCAGAAAATAATGGATACATTTAATACATCCAGGTATTTGGCAACAAAAGCTAAACAGTCATTAGAACAAGAACAACAAGAACAAGAACAACAAGAAAGTAGTTGATATAATTAAGAAATAAAATTGCAGTTTATATATAGATATATATAAAAAAAAAACAAAAAAAAAAATAAAACAAAAAAAAACAAACAAAAAAACAAAGTCTTTTCCATGGTTGTACGATCTTGCCGCGATGAGAGGGCTTTACCCATTAGCCGGGCTTAGCCTTGGGGACCAAAGGTACACCGTTGTAATTGAATCACATTTTTAATGCCACTTTTAGATTTACCGTGTACATCTCGGAAGTGATGCATCTCAGCTCAATTTCACTTGAGTATTTTTCGATAGAAATTTTTCATATTTAAAAATATATAGTTATTTTTCTGTACTCAAAAAACGCACCAAAAATATCGTTTTACATAAATTCGTTTTATTTACTCTTTTAAATAATTGATTTTTTATCCAAAAATTTTCCGTTTGGCGAGATGGATCTACATAGGTCCGAGCCGTGTCCAAATCGGACGACACAGCAAATAAATAAAAAAAATCCGTTTTGAGGCATTGTACAAGAAATTACAAACAATTTGCTGCAAAACATATCCAAAAATTAAAAACATCAATGTTGCGGTTTTAAAAACAATGAACTTCAAATTTTCATTAGAAAATTTCGTTTATATTTTTTTTACCGTGCATAC
The DNA here is from genome assembly GCF_002204515.2 of Aedes aegypti. Lineage (NCBI taxonomy): Eukaryota > Metazoa > Arthropoda > Insecta > Diptera > Culicidae > Aedes > Aedes aegypti. The sequence continues at coordinate 168,899,524 of NC_035107.1, forward strand.
TTTTTTATATACTTTAGTATATAGGTTTTGATCGAACAATAAACAATTCAGCTACGATTCACTCAATCAAAATAAAATATTTCTGGAATGGAGAAACACGAAATATGTTTGAAAAGGGCCTATTTTACTTTTTTTATTTGAAAATTTTATATTAATATGAGTATATCTCGAAATTGATGCAACCTAGAAAAAATTTACTTGGGTACTTTTCGATTGCAATTTTTCTGTACTTTCAAATAATCACATAAAAAATATTGTTTTCCTCTATTTCGATTTTTTTTTCAAAATCTGTAATTTAAAAAAAAAAAATCATAACTTTTTTGTCCATAATTCTTCCAATTTGAAACATTATGTAATAAATCACATAAGTTGTCCCCTAAAACATATCCAAACATTAAAAAAATCGAAACTGCGCTTCTGGAGAAAATCGATTTTAAAATTTTGTTTTTGAAATGAAAAATAATTTGTAACTTTTTTTTACCGTGCATATTTTTCTCCATATAGTCCTAAGCAATACCTACAACTTTGTAGAAGATCTCAAATCGATCGGAGAAACCGTTTTCGAGTTACAGTTTTTCAAAGATTTGCTTTGCATTTTCCGTACGCCCTTCTCAAAAATAAGGCGAGGTTCAAAATGGCAGTCTGAAGGTGCAAAATGGCATTTTTGGTCATAAAGAATCTGTATGCAAATTTTCAGGCGATTCAAAAAATACAAAAATTAAATATAAAAATAAAAAATTAGTCATGTTCGGTGGAATTGCTCACATAGAATATCAAAATTACTCTCGTGAGAGCTACGTCGCTGCGACTTGATGATGTGAGCACATGAAATATAGCTTCGTCTAGTGACAGTGGAGAGAATCGTTTCGTTAGTGTTGCGAGTCGGTCATGATACTTAACAGCCCTGCTCACGATCATACTTTGAAAATTATATGGCAGGATCTGTAAAAGGTTATTATTAACCACTTTTATGAATCAAGTTTTAAATAAATTTAACACTGGTTAGTGAATTTAAGAAAAATAAAAATAGAAAGGCTCAAAAGACAATTCCAGCATTGAGAAAAAAATGTTTTCTTTCTTCAACAAATTGTGGAAAAGGATAAAACTCGCGCTGCAATTTTAAATCAGGAGTCACCTATATAAGGTCGTGGGACAAGTGAGTAATAGATTTCGCATAGTTGGGATTCTTCAAATCCTAGCGACTTTGAAACAAATGAGGTCGTGTATATTTTTTAGCTTGACTCCCACCAAATATAAGCAGTATGCTGAAATCTATTTTTATGTATAATTGAAGAAAAAAGTACAGAAAAACTTTTTGAAAACGTCTCCTTACTGTTCACTAGCGCCACCTTGCGTATAAATTCCCAATTAAGATTGTTACTGCCGGATAGCTCTTGGTCTGCTGAACAACTTTGTTGAAGACACCAATCTTCTAGCTCTACAGGATCTTGAGATATAGAAGATTGAAGAAAAAATGTTACTAGCGCCACCTAGCGGATACATTCCCAACTAAGATTGTTACTGACGGATAGCTCTTGGTCTATTGAACAACTTTGTCGAAGACACCAACCTTCTAGCTCATCTGGGTTTTGAGATATCCGTTGAATGGACGATGTGGCCAATTTTGGTACCCCAAGACAATCCGGAATAACTCCGGAACCACGTGGACCATATTCCCAAGTTTCCTGGACCATAAACTAGAAGAGTTTTTCGGGAAGTTATGAAAATTTCAACAAAATCCAACGAGAAACAAAAAAGTTATGCACATTTTAGTGTGTTCTTTTTGCATGTGAAAAGTATGTTGGCTGGATGAAGGTTAATAGTTGAACTATTTTGGCAACACTCCTGTTGTTCTACAGGCAACCAGAAGATGATGTTCTTGTGTCAAGTCATAAGTGAATTGATTTGCAAAGGGCCTATTCTGATTTTCTCATACACTGAGAATAATAGGAACGCAAATCAACTTTACTGGCAAAGTTTTGATTTTGATCCGAATGGATCGAACAATATTCATAAACCTGAAAAATGCGAAAGTCCTCATTTATTTTTGAACAACTTTCGCAATTTGACTTGATGTGTTCGGCTAAAAAATATATATATATATATATGTATTCTCATTGCAAAAATAAATTTCACGGTAGCCTCAGGCAGGCATCAAAATTATCAGATAGACGATGATACTATCATCTATCTGATAGACAACTGATACTACTAGTTCAGCCAGATGATACTATCACTTCTTGTCCATCCTGATAGTATCACTGAGAGTATGGTTCCTATCAGAGATAGAGGATAGAGTGATAGTATCCCTATCCCAAAAAAATCTTATGGTGATACTATCAGTACAACATCTCTCAAATAACAATGATAGAGGTTCAATCTTTATCAATTGATAAAAATAACTTAGCTTAGCATAGCTTAGACTGACTACACATATCAATGGTTGCTATTCCGTGATTGACCGAAGTCAGTGAAAATGCACAAAGAATCAACTAGAAGTTTGACTGGGATTGGCCATAATCTTCTTCAGTGTGCATAATTCAGTGCCTCTATTTATACAGGGTCAATAACGGCGCCGGCCACGTCCTTGCAGTCAGGTGGGATTGAGGGAAGGAATGTTAGTGTGTAACCTTTGCTATTTGGAGACCGTGTTTGCCTCTGCATCTCCACAAAGGATACTGGGAGGGATGTTTGTTAATAGGGAGGATCGTTGGGTCACAGGATTCACTTTGATAAGCGATTAGACCATGATAAATAATTATTTGTGACATATAAACATGATTATGCCGACACTTGGGGTGCCGAACCATTCAAAGTTTGTTGAACAAATACCTAAATGTAACATTCCTAACACTCCTATTCTTATGCCGACACTTAGAGTGACGAACCATCCAGAGTTTGTTGAATAAAGTGAACCTTTCGGAAGTCTACACTTGTAGTGTCGAACCATTCAAAGTTTTTTTAATTACAAAAATTTAGGTAAAAAGAAAGGGGTGTTTTGAAAAAAAAGTTAAATATAAATAATTCATGAATCAGAGTTTATGTCGACACTCAAAGTGACGAACCATTCATAGTTTGTTGAAAAATCATACATACATATAAGGACTTATCGAACGCGGCAATTTTTCACTTTACTCGTCCGACGCGCGACATATTTGATCCTGTCCTCATCGCCCGCCCCCGCAGGAGCAAGCGTCAAGGTCGAAGGATCAAACACTACTAACGAACCGATCACTTTTTCACTGCTTCACTACCGACGCGCGACATGTTTGATCCTGCCCTCATCGCTCGCCCCCGCAGGAGCAAGCGTCAAGGTCGAAGGATCAAACACTACTAACGAACTGATCACTTCTTCACTGCTAAACTACCGACGCGCGACATGTTTGATCCTGCCCTCATCGCTCGCCCCCGCAGGAGCAAGCGTCAAGGTCGAAGGATCAAACACTACTAACGAACCGATCACTTTTTCACTGCTAAACTACCGACGCGCGACATGTTTGATCCTGCCCTCATCGCTCGCCCCCGCAGGAGCAAGCGTCAAGGTCGAAGGATCAAACACTACTAACGAACCGATCACTTTTTCACTGTTCGAGTAGCTTACACGTCGCTCGTTCCCTGTTCCCTTCGTTGGATTATGTGAGCCCCAGAACACTCTGCAATGGTGTATCCTTTTCGTTGGTTCATGTCCTGTGACTGTCTGATCCTGTTTAGGATTTTAATGCTTTCGAGAAAAGCCTTTCGGTTGCCTCGATCCTATAAATTTGACAAAGCGGGTCGGTAGCTCTCGGGAGCATATCGCCATGTTACTGATTACGCATCTGTTTTGCTGTGGTCCTTCCACAGAGTCCGGACTCTACCAGGGTAGGCGTTCCATGGGAAATATTCGGCCTTCCTGGTGATCGGGAGCTACTGCCCGCTGCAGAAGTTTGGACGGTAGGGGAACCGTTGCTACTAACGTTGTCGGTAGGCTGAAAGCAGACCATTGTGTGGTGTTTGCCATTGCATGTTCGACATCTGAACCGAGAATGGCATTCTGTTGCTCGATGTCCTCACCTGAAATAGTTTCGGCAGAGTTTGTTGGTTCGCAACAAAATGTCACAATCGGTTAGGGTCATCCGTTGAAATGTTGGACATTCGTAAAGGAGGTGGTCCCCATAGCACGCTACACAGCTTCGGATTGTTGACTAAAGTGGGTTGTAACTCGTTCGGAAGCGTAACGGCTCTAATTCCGGTAGTGGAAACTCTGAATTTCCATTCGATAATTTTACGGGAAGGGACTCCAGAACTCTGACTCTTCGCTGTAGGAACTCGATTAGATCGTTGATGGCATCCTGCTCTTTGGTCGAAGAGAACTCCTCCCTGCTTCTCCTCGTTTTGGGTCCATACGATAGCAAATTATATTCAACAATAGCAGATCCTTGTAATCGCCGGGTTGGACTAGCTGATCCAAAGCTTGCACAGTTCGTTGAAATCCCTCCAGCAGGAATCGCAAATCGGTAGCCGACTCCGTAGTCAGCTTCGGAAATGTAAACAACGCATGGATCTGACTATTGTTGGATATAATTTGCTATCATATGGACCCAAAAAGGAGGAGAAGCTTGGAGGAGTTATCTTAATTCTTAATCCGGTTCGAAGGACCATAATGTCGGGGAGCTTCCTTCGCCCAAGCCCCAACATCGAATTTGGTGGTGGTTAGCCCACAGAAGGCAGAAAATAAAGGAGGGGGGGAGGGGTCTCCATCCTTTCCATACCATTTCCCTTGTAGTCGATTCCACTAGCTCCACATTGAGTTTGGTTCGGCTGCTTGGCAGTTAAAGGAACTGAACATTTCCACAAAACACTACACAGTTAACTACATTTATTCCACATATATTTACAGAAAAGTTCATAAAATTAATGGGATACAAGGGTCTTCCCTGATCACACGTTCCAATGGCTGAGTTGCAACTACTTATATCTAAAGCTAAAGAGATAGAACCCCAAAACTTATTAGGATCTCTGTCCTGTGGATTGAGTGCCACGCGATCATAAAACCATTTTGTGCTACTTCTTATGGAAGAGACTGAAAGGTGTAATAGAGTAATATCAGCATATTCCTATTCCCTCATCATAGGCGTAGCCAGGTTGACAGGTTTCAGATGCACGTGCCACAGGCTCGGCCATGCGTGGGCGCTTTGAACCTCTTCGTTGGTTAATAATAGGCCATTGTACACTTGAAGCTGGAGTCGAACCGGGGTGGGGCTTTGAATTCAGTTGTTTTATTTCCGTGCGAAGCTCAGTTATTGCAGACGTCAGAGATGCAAGAGGTGAAGTCTCATCGGCTTGGCACGAAATGGCACGGAAGTGGGAATTCTCAAACAGGTCGGCACATTTGTCGCACATCCAGAAAAGATTCTTCTTGTGCGTCGTGAAATACGATAACATCGCTCTTGTAGCACCCGAGCATTCGTTAATGTGGAACGTAGCTCCACAATAACCACGGCAAACTACAAATTCAATGCCATTTATGGCCTTCGCGCATTTTCCACAATTTTTAACCATCTTGACAACTCGTTGTTTTTAGATCGTCAATCGATTTAGATCGCCAATACGCCGGTTTACTTTTTCCAGATGTAGATGGCGCGTATGTGTGGAAACGCTGCTCAAATGTACGGTTGTCACGAAAGTGGAATAAGAGTACAGCGGGTTGTAGCTGTTGTTGAAATAATGAAACACTATACGGTAGATTTTTCGCAATATTCACGCTGACCACTCGAAAACCTCGATAAGACAGCGGTACACAAAACGATAATCACAAGAGAAACACAAAAAGTGACTAAAAAAGATCGATTTTACCCGATTAAAAATGCAAGTAATTGCCGGTATGAAACGTAAACAGATCAGTGTGAATTAAGGGTATACGGTACTTTTGCACAGGGAATTAATGAATGGGGCTTGGGATTAGCTTACCATTCTTCAATGTGCACAAATCGAGAGCTCAAATTTAAAAGTCAATAACGGCACCGGCCACGTCCTTACGGTCATCGGGGAAGGGAAGGAATGTTAGTGTGACTACCGTTGTTACTAGAGACCGAGATCACCTCTGCATCTCCACGGTTGTCATGGAGAGGATATTGGGTTAGTGGGATAAGGTAAAGATCTGGGAGTCACCAATGTTTGGTGATGCGATCCATGATATAATCACACCTAACCGGATTCGCGAAATAATTCGATAATCGCATTAAACGCCGAACAAGTGTTCGTCACTCGCCCACGCAAGAGCAAGCGACGCGATCAATAGATCAAACACTACTAGCGATCCGCGGCGCTTTTTCATTTCTCTGAGCGAACGACGCGCGACAAGTTTGATCCTGCCCCCATCGCCCGCCCCCGCAGGAGCAAGCGTCAAGGTCGAAGGGTCAAACACTACTAACGAACCGATCACTTTTTCACCGCTTTACTACCGACGCTCGACATGTTTGATCCTGCCCTCATCACCCGCCCCCGCAGGAGCAAGTGTCAAGGTCGAAGGATCAAACACTACTAACGAACCGATCACTTTTTCACCGCTTCACTACCGACGCTCGACATGTTTGATCCTGCCCTCATCACCCGCCCCCGCAGGAGCAAGTGTCAAGGTCGAAGGATCAAACACTACTAACGAACCGATCACTTTTTCACCGCTTCACTACCGACGCGCGAAATGTTTGATCCTGCCCTCATTTCCTGCTCCCGCAGGAGCAAGTGTCAAGGTCGAAGGATCAAACACTACTAACGAACCGATCACTTTTTCACCGCTTCACTACCGACGCTCGACATGTTTGATCCTGCCCTCATCACCCGCCCCCGCAGGAGCAAGTGTCAAGGTCGAAGGATCAAACACTACTAACGAACCGATCACTTTTTCACCGCTTCACTACCGACGCGCGAAATGTTTGATCCTGCCCTCATTTCCTGCTCCCGCAGGAGCAAGTGTCAAGGTCGAAGGATCAAACACTACTAACGAACCGATCACTTTTTCACCGCTTCACTACCGACGCTCGACATGTTTGATCCTGCCCTCATCACCCGCCCCCGCAGGAGCAAGTGTCAAGGTCGAAGGATCAAACACTACTAACGAACCGATCACTTTTTCACCGCTTCACTACCGACGCGCGACATGTTTGATCCTGCCCTCATCACCTGCTCCCGCAGGAGCAAGTGTCAAGGTCGAAGGATCAAACACTACTAACGAACCGATCACTTTTTCACCGCTTCACTACCGACGCGCGACATGTTTGATTCTGCCCTCATCACCCGCCCCAGCAGGAGCAAGCGTCAAGGTCGAAGGATCAAACACTACTAACGAACCGATCACTTTTTCACCGCTTCACTACCGACGCGCGACATGTTTGATCCTGCCCTCATCACCCGCCCCAGCAGGAGCAAGCGTCAAGGTCGAAGGATCAAACACTACTAACGAACCGATCACTTTTTCACCGCTTCACTACCGACGCTCGACATGTTTGATCCTGCCCTCATCACCCGCCCCCGCAGGAGCAAGTGTCAAGGTCGAAGGATCAAACACTACTAACGAACCGATCACTTTTTCACCGCTTCACTACCGACGCGCGACATGTTTGATCCTGCCCTCATCACCTGCTCCCGCAGGAGCAAGTGTCAAGGTCGAAGGATCAAACACTACTAACGAACTATCTTTATCAATTGATAAAAATAGAATAAAAATTGTTGGACGATGGGTATGGAAAATTAACTAAATTCCATATTTAGCTATCCAATGTGGCGGCTTCAGGAGTGTAAGAATTGTTGGAAACCCATGCAATATGGGTATTTTCGGAACGGGCACGATGAGGATATGACGAAAATCGATATCCAACGCCATTATGAAATCCAAGATGGCGACCTCCGGATTAGTAAAATCATTGAAAACCCATGCAATATAGGCATTTTCGGAACGGGCGCGACGAGGGGATGACGAAAATCGATGCTCGACACCATTTTGAAATCCAAGATGGCGGCATCTGTTCAAGGAAAATTGTTGAACTTCATGCAATATGGGTATTTTCGGAACGGGCACGACGAGGGGATAATGAACATCGATATCCGACGCCATTTTGAAATCCAAGATGGCGGCATCTGGTCAAGGAAAGTTGTTGAAAACCCATGCAATATGGGTATTTTTGGAACGGGCGCGACGAGAGGATGACGAAAATCGATATCCGACGCTATTTTGAAATCCAAAATGGCTGCCTCCGGTTTGGTAAAATCATTTTTTTTTGTTTTTTTTTTTTAATTTCTTTATTAGTATCATTCCAAACATTACATTCATTTCTTATATCTAGGTGTTCTGTGTTATTTGACAACACTATCATCCTAATTTGGTAAAACAAATTTAAGATTTAATTAACATTTTGTTAACAACATATTACATTTCATTTGCCGTAGCAGTTCAGTTTTTTTTACAGGTGAGTTAATTTCACCTGCTTATAAGAGAAAAAAAAACGTTTTTAATATACTTAACCTAACTTAACCTAAACATATAACGCATTAATCGTGGCAATAGAAGATTGTAACGATTTTTGCCTGAAATTATTAATGATTGTATTTGACATTTGTTCCAATGTTTCAACATTGGATATTCTATGTAACTCATTGGTACTATACCAGGGAGGAAGCCTCAGAATCATTTTCAAAATTTTATTTTGAATTCTCTGCAGAGCTTTCTTCCTGGTATTACAACAGCTAGTCCATATTGGTACAGCATACAACATGGCTGGCCTGAAGATTTGTTTGAATATCAAAAGCTTGTTCTTAAGACAAAGTTTTGATTTTCTATTAATAAGGGGATAAAGACATTTTACATATTTATTACATTTGGCTTGAATGCCCTCAATGTGATTTTTGAAAGTTAAATTCTTATCTAGCATGAGCCCTAGATACTTAACTTCATCTGACCAATTTATTGGAACCCCTCTCATCGTGACAACATGTCTACTTGAAGGTTTCAAATAAAGAGCTTTTGGTTTATGTGGGAATATTCTTAGTTGAGTTTTGGAAGCATTAGGAGAAATCTTCCATTTTTGCAAGTATGAAGAAAAAATATCCAAACTTTTTTGCAATCGACTACAGATGACACGCAGGCTTCGTCCTTTGGCGGAGAGGCCTGTGTCATCCGCAAACAAAGATTTTTGACATCCCTGAGGTAGCTCAGGTAAGTCAGATGTGAAAATATTGTATAATATTGGTCCCAAAATGCTGCCTTGAGGAACACCAGCTCTTACAGGAAGTCTTTCAGATCTGGAGTTCTGATAATTAACCTGAAGTGTACGATTTGACAGATAACTTTGAATTATTCTAACAATGTATGTTGGAAAATTAAAGTTTTTTAATTTTACAATCAAACCTTCATGCCAAACACTGTCGAATGCTTTTTCTATGTCTAGAAGAGCAAGACCAGTAGAATAGCCTTCAGATTTGTTGGAACAGATCAAATTTGTTACACGTAAAAGTTGATGAGTGGTCGAATGTCCATGGCGGAATCCGAACTGTTCATTGGCAAAAATTGAATTTTCGTTGATGTGGGCCATCATTCTGTTCAAAATAACCTTTTCAAAAAGTTTACTGATGGAGGAAAGCAAACTGATTGGACGATAGCTAGAAGCTTCTGCAGGATTTTTGTCTGGCTTTAAAATTGGAACAACCTTAGCATTTTTCCATTTGTCAGGAAAATATGCTAATTGAAAACATTTGTTAAATATATCAACTAAAAATGATAAGCTACTTTCTGGAAGTTTCTTGATGAGGATGTAGAAAATTCCATCATCGCCAGGAGCTTTCATGTTTTTGAATTTTTTAATAATAGTTCTCACTTCTTCCAAATCAGTCTCCCAGGCATTTTCGAAAACGTTCTCTTGATTGAGAATATTTTCGAACTCCTGACTAACTTCATTTTCAATTGGACTAGTAAGTCCTAAATTAAAATTGTGCGCACTTTCAAACTGCATAGCAAGCTTTTGAGCTTGTTCGCAATTAGTTAGTAATAATTTGTTTTCCTCTTTCAATGCCGGTATTGGATTCTGAGGTTTTTTCAAGATTTTCGATAATTTCCAAAAGGGCTTAGAGCCAGGGTCCAATTGAGAAATTTTATTTTCAAAATTTTTGTTTCTTAATTGAGCAAAACGTTTCTTGATTTCTTTCTGCAAATCCTGCCATATAATTTTCATAGCAGGATCGCGAGTGCGTTGAAATTGCCTTCTCCTCACGTTTTTAAGACGGATCAAGAGTTTAAGATCATCGTCTATAATCACGGATTCAAATTTTACTTCACATTTTGGAATTGCAATGCTCCGGGCTTCAACAATGGAATTTGTTAAAGTTTCAAGAGCATTGTCAATATCAAGTTTAGTTTCTAAAGAAATGTTAACATCAAGATTAGAGTCAACATACGTTTTATATATATTCCAGTCGGCTCGTAAATAATTGAAAGTGGAGCTGATAGGATTGAGAATCGCTTCTTGGGATATTTGAAATGTAACAGGGGCATGATCAGAATCAAAATCAGCATGAGTAATCAGTTGGCTACAAAGATGACTAGAGTCGGTTAAGACCAAATCAATCGTAGATGGATTTCTAGAAGAGGAAAAACATGTTCTGCCGTTGGAATTACTTTGAGAATTATTCCATGAATTTGGTAAAATCATTGAAAACCCATGCAATATGGGTATATTTGGGACGGGCGCGACGAGGGGATGATGAAAATCGATGTTCGACGCCATTTTGAAATCCAAGATAACGGCCTCCGGATTAGAAAAATCATACCTCGATATAACGTAACCTCTTTATAACGTAACTCAATATAACATGAACAAAAACATGATTTATGAATGATTCATGATTTCCGTCATCCCCTCATCGTGCCCGTTCCAAAAATACCCATATTGAATAGGTTTCAATGATTTTACTAAACCGTAGGCTGCCATCTTGGATTTCAAAATGGCATCGGACATCGATTTCCGTCATCTTCTCGTCGCACCTGTTCCGAAAATACCCATATTGCATTGGTTTTCAACGGTTTTCCTTAACCGGAGGCCGCCATCTTGGATTTCAAAATGGCGTCGGACATCAATTTTCGTCAGCCCCTTATCGTGCTCGTACAGCAAATACCCATATTGCATGGGTTTTCAATGAATTTACCAAACCGGAGCCCACCATCTTAAATTTCAAAATGGCGTTGCACATCGATTTCCGTCATCCCCTAGTCGCGCCCGTTTCGAAAATATCCATGAGAACATACCTTGATTTATTTTAATTGGCTTTTTCCCATTATGCGCAAGATTTTGGTTTCAGTATTTGTATCAATGATAGAATAGATAGGGATAGCTATAGAATTTTGCAAATAGTATATTTTTCCCCAAAGATAGATGATAAAGATATGCTTGATCCAGCAGTGATAAAAAATGCTGATAGTATCTCCATCCGTCTATCAATTGATTGAGATAATATACTCTATCTTCTATTCATCATTTTTCAAGAAGTGATAGTATCCCTATCGCTACCCATAGTGATAGTATCATTTGATAGTATCAAAAGATAGACGTTATAATGGTAAATGCGAGGGATAAATTTGAAGCCTGTTACCTGGAATCGAACCAAGATCTTTGTGATCGATAGGCTCGTGCGCACTCCCCTCGTCTATCGGGTTTATGGACAAAAGGTCGAAGGACAAAAGGTCGAAAATCATTTGCTTGGTGGGAATTTTTTCCTTCTTTGAAAAAAGATTTTCGAGCTTTTGTCTCCCCTCTTTTGTTCTTCGACCTTTTGTCCTTTCGATCTTTTGTCTTTCGACCTTCCGTCCTTTAGGCCTTTTGTCTTTCGACCTTTCGTCATAGATTTCGTCTATCGACGCCTTGATGTGGGGTGATTCTAAGACGATAAATAAAGCTCTCCTATTGCAATCCTTCCACCTATCTTAAAGTAAAATGTATGAATTTCTATAGTCCAGATCGCCGCGTGTAGAATTGATACGCAATAAGAACAAATCAAGAGAACCGTGTTCGACCATTCCCCCCTCCGCAACGGTCCTTGTATGAAAAAGTAACTTTTGTGTTTGAGCCTACTCCCCCTCCCCCTAGAGCGTTACGTAATTTGTGGACGGCGCCTTAGTGTGTACAAATTTAGTGGCGTCGTGTATTCAATATGACTCTCAGCTATTCTATTTATACCTGCAATGCTGTTCTCAGTGTAGTGTGTATTTTTCTGCATTGGCACTTTCAACAAGTAGAACATAATGAGTGACGTTCAATTTCAGGCATTGTCAACAAATACGAAAAGTTACCAATACATAACCTAGTTTTTGTACTTTTTTGGATTGCCGAAGCGAACAATTTTGTTGCCGACAATAGTAATTGCATTGCCGATAAAAGAACAAGTGCCTCGTGACTTTGGTGAGAAAAAATAGACGATTTAGCGAGCAAAATAGTGTTTTGTGCTTAATAATTAATAAATTAAGTGTGATCAAGTGTAGTTTAGGTGACTCCTGTTAATTGTTGTGCTTTGTTGTTGTGTATAATTGCCTTCCTAAAAGTCCAACTGCTTAGGCTGCCGACAATACGTAAGTTCCCCTATATTATGTTTTTTCTCATTTTACCACTTTACTCGGAGTGGTGTTATTTTCATTTTCTCTTTCTTTTCAGGTTTTCTTGACATTGGCGATATTGTTTGTGTTATATTTTCTATCTCTACTTCTTTTTCTGGTGCTGGATCCATATAGGTTTCTCCCATTCCTTGTACTAATGAGCGGGGTGGCACTGGTGGCAGAGCCCTTACTTCGCCCAGAATAATATTTCCCTGGGGTTCTAGAGTGGGATTGCAAAAAATTTCATGCATCTTTTCCATTTTTACATATCTGTCCTTTGGATATCTATTCTTTAGAACGAGGTGTTCGATATTTATTCTCTGTCCTTTTAAACTTGACGTTCTTTTTGATGGTTTTTCATTTTTGATTGATAATTTCCCTTTGAAGCAACATATAAATATTGTTACTAAAGCAATTGTCATTATGCAGGCACCGGTTATAAACCCATAAAAGGTCCATGACGATGGTAGTGGATAATATTTCATGTTCTAAAATTTCTGAATAAATATTTGTTTACTTTTCATTTAATTCTGTTGTTCCTTAAAATTCGGATATGTGTTTTGCGCGGTTTGCCTTCGCTCATCTCATAGGTTTTCCAAAACAAGCAAAGTTTGCGTTCGATTCATTCTGAGCCTTCTGAACCTAGAGAAAATAATATGTACAAAAGATTTACACGGCCGACCGACGCACAAGTCGATTGGCGACCCAAGTAACATTTTTAGTTTTTCATTTACTACAAGCTGTTGTTACCACCATATCGTTAAAACTCATTTTAGAACTTATTAGTCTTAATAACCTTAAAAAACCTTTGATAAATCTCCGTTAAGCCCGAAAAGGCCCACACTACAGGAGGTTGTTAAGACTATACCTTAAAACCGTTTCTAAACTTCTTAGTTTTGTATCGTATGAATACATCTACCCCTGTAGTATGCTATAAAACATTCATAAGAGCTATTGTATAGCCTTATTGAGCTCAACTAGCGGTATTAAATCTTTTACGATATCCTAATATATATCGGAATTAAACCAATGTTAAGAGCGTATGATTGAACAAACACCAACCATAACCTTTTTTGATTTTGAAATCATCATGATGTCTGCCGACTCATAATAATCAATTAAAATAAACATTTTTTTGCGTGGCAGAAAATTTTCTTACGATCGCGTGAAATTCCTGCCAATAAAAATTTACTGGTGGAATGACATAAAATTTTTCGATTTACAACAACGCGCCACAATTACAACATCATTATTGGCTATCCAATATTTTACTCCATTCCATTTTTAGAATGATTTCATGCTCATCTCAATCATAAATTGAAATTTCCCACGAATATTGTTATTATCAATCTGAAACGGCGACAATAAAAATGGATTCCATCCAGTTAAATCTTGCTGGTCTTGTCTGGGATGGTTTAAGATCAATTGGTGATTATTCCGAACAATATAATCATTCATAAACGCTTTTGATCTTAAGAACCCGTGCACAAAACCCTCACTGGCTAAAATATTCCTAAATCAGAATATTTGTTCTGCACTTAGACATATTGTTTTTTTTTCGGAGCCTTGACTAAAACTTAATGCACTCAGGAAAGCTAGTGCTGTCAAAAAAGGTAAACAAATCGGAAGATCCAATTTTGTGATGCAATTCATTTCAATTAAATTTGTGCCGTTATGTATCTAACTGTTTCATTGGAATAATTGTTATAATAAAGCTCATCGTGCTCGATCGGTTGTACTCATGCAGAAAACGGTAATTGATAAGTGTCTGCAAAATGAAAGCTTTTTTCGTGCAGCTCAGCTGTTGTGTGCAGCATAGTTGTCCCACTAGAACGGGAAGTTCAGGCAAGTATGGGAAAAGTATGCGATGTATTGTTAATTCTTCGAGAGGAATTTTTTTTTGATAACCACACGTAGACTGCATTTCAATAGCATGCATCAGACAGTTGAGATTTAGGAAGGCTTTAACATGACTTAGCATAGTCTTAGAAGTTTTACTTATGCCTTGACAAGACAAGCAAGATGAGATCTTGTAGATATCTACAAAGCATTTAAAAGTGGGTTTTGCCGAAAAGAACGTTTGGCACTTTGCAATGCTTTATTAAATCTGTTGGGAATGAATACATCTCTAATATAACATCCATAAATAACATCTAAGATTAAAAAGCACTGAAATTGTTACTTAGGGAGAGAAATTTGACTGCCCCATCTTCCCATTGGCGTAAAAATGCACTCGTTTTCTGTGTTGCTTTTCCAACACTTGTGTGAGAGATTTGCGTGTTTGTTCTTTACTTTCTGTTTGCTTTAAATATATTTGGTTGGTTTTGAGATCGTTCCATTTTCAAATTTATGAACCTTAACTGTTCCATCATTATCGGTTGGCTTTATTGCAGTAATTATAAGTGTGTGTACATTGTTTTGAGTTTTTAAAAAACCTGTACTTTTCGCGAATCTTAACTTGATTTGCAGCTAAAACAAAAAGAAGACATGCCAATAAATAGTCGCTAGCGCTTAATAAAAGAACATTGGAGAAGAAAATTTACAGAACAATTAAAATTATCGTTACTTTTAAAGATTTTATCACTATCTGCTAGATATGTGGCCTTTTTTTCTTTACTTGTGTTTGTGAGTGTTTCTGCTTTAATGTATATATGTATTCCTCCATATTTTGTTTAAATTATTTACATTCAAGAGTCGTTGTTGCAATATCATCAAATTTCAGTTCTGAAATCATTGCTTCACCTAACTTTAAAGAATTTGAGCAGGTGTGGGTTAAATCAAATATTGGTAAAGAAACTCATATTTTTGTATCAGTTTACTTTCCCCCAGATCAGGCTTGTAAGTCAACATACGAGAGTTTTTTTCCTGATAGCAGAAGAAATCATAAATCAACTTCCTCCCGAAAACAAGGTGCATATTTATGGCGATTTCAATCAACGTAATGCAGATTTCATTCCTGGTTTTGAAAACGAGAGTATTCTACTACCTGTTGTTGGCGATAATGAAACTTTGCAATTTATTTTTGACAAAACTGCATCCTTAGGCATTAATCAAATAAATCATGTAAAAAATAAACAAAACTGTTACCTAGATTTTTTTTATTGACAAATATGCATGAAGATTTCTGTGTAAGTGAGTCAATTTCACCATTATGGAAAAATGAAGCGTTTCACACGGCAATAGAATATTCTATGTTTATGCATATTTATCATACTCCTCACCAATATGTGCATGAGAATATTTTCGATTATAGTAGAGCCAATTATACTAATATTAGACTGAAATTAGATAACGCAAATTGGCAATCTGTTTTGAGAAATCAAAATAATATTGAATCGAGTATACTCAACAAATTTATAGTATATAAACACATAGATATTAAGAACACAATGTAATTTATAATTTTATAAATAAGTAAGTTAAAGTTTACCGAATATGCCCTACAATCGCGCTTAGACTCGAGATAGGTAGAAGTAAATGCAATTTGGAGAAAAACTCATCCCTCATACAACCAAAACAGAATAGTAGAAGGGTTTGTTAAATTCCGTTCGATAATCCTAATGTAAAGATGTGTTATCCCTCTCTTAAAAGTTACACTAGAGGCTTAAAATCTACGCTATTTCATTCACTTTATAATCATCGATATTATTTTTAAAACTTGTTTCAACAGTCTTCTTATATTGATAGTTCAAAAGAAGGAAGAAACTTATCCCTATCGGCTCAATATGTACAATGGAACAGAAAACCAAGGTTTAAAATATATAAACATTTGTTTACAACTGAGGAAATTGGATCGCAGTCAGAGATTTTTTTTAAAGAGTTTAGAGCTTAACTTAGGAAAAGAAGAAAATAGTACACACTCACCGCGGATTCGTCCTTATCATCACGAGCCTCATCCTCTTCTTCCTGTTGCTGCTGGTCATCAATCGACTGTTTGGAATGCGTCGACTTGGCATCATCCTGTTCATTATCACTTGCTCCGGACGCAGCTGCTGCAACTGCTGGAAATACTTGCTAGAAATCTTTGTTTCCAATTACGTTGCACAATAAGCTCGAGGTTTTCCTCCTTATACGGATTCCCCACCAACACGTGATTTCTTCTCGATTTTCTCATCACACCAGTCTGAAAATGTCCAGTCTGAAAATGTTGGCGGCCGGCGTTTTGAAGAAACGCTTTTCCGCTGTCACCACTTGTAGCGAAAATGTCGAAAACGAAGAGTAGGTTTAACCCGAACGCCACACCTCCTGGAACGGACCGTCAGAACTGAGGACCTCACCGCCAGCGATCTTGGCGTTTTATCGCGCTCCCGCGGGGAACTCAATCTCCCAATCTGAAAATAAAGAGAGAAAAGAGAAAAGCCAAAACGAGCGTCGCTCTCCAAGGTCCCCACTAGGTAGTTTGGCTTTAATTCCATTAGAAAAATATAATCAATTTTGGGTTGATTTAACGCAAAATTGAGTTCTTTCGACCCAAACATAAGAAAAGTTGCATTTACCCAAATTTGGCTTATTGGGCCAAAGTACCCCCATTGGGTAGATGCAGCTCTCTTTATTTTTGACAACATTCGTGTGGGAGAAAGAGAAAACCGAGAGATTTTGGGTTGAAACTATAATCGATATACTTAATTTTGGGTAAAGTAAACTCAAAAAATAGGTAAAAATATATCTCCGTGTGGGGCGTTCAGTCAGCACTGTCGGGTGACACACAAACAAAATTAAAACAAAAACATTCTCCGGCATTGGAGCACGTTAACGAGCAACAAGCAGTGAGGTTCACACATCTGATGTAATCCACTAACTTGCGTGGAACATCATCGAAAAATAAAAGGGTTCTTTCTTAGATTAATGGTGATCATTGATCTTTCGAATTATTCAATACGGGGAGGGGAATGCTTCCTTCGGTCGTCAGGACCGCTACACCAGTTCGGCTCTCATCTGAAGATTTCTCCCAAGTTTTTCGGACCGTATCGAGTAACAAAGAAGAAACGTAACGAGCGTTATGAGGTGGAAAAAGTCGGAGTACACGAAGGACGCAATCGTACTTCAACTTGCGCCGAATTTATGAAGCGATTTGTGCGATTGGAAGATTGTACCACCGACGATGAAGCTGCCGAGGACGAAAACGGGCCGTCACCATCCGGGCCGGATGGTGGTCAGGTGGGCCGATTGTGAGATTGTGAATTAGAACAACCCTAAGACCATCTGAATTTTTCTGAGTGAGCTCTATATTTTCTCCTTTTGACCATAAGTGACTCTCTTACTCGAAGTTTTGTTAGAGATTGTATCGAGAGGACAGTCAGTAGACAGAAGTGCAAAGGACCGGTCCTTTTGCGATACGCGGCTTTCGAATAAATCGTTGAATTCAAAGTTTCGTATTCACCCTTCATAGTTAGTCCGAAAATTCCATTCCCCAGTACGGTTTCGTGGTCGGATTTTAGTATAAAGCTAATATATACATATATATATATTTATATATATTTATATATATATATATATATATATATATATATATATATATATATATATATATATATATATATATATATATATATATATATATATATATATATATATATATATATACAGGGTGTTTGGTTCCGGACTTTAAGAATTTTGAGGGTAAATAGATCTCCACGAGTTATGAAAAAGTGCCTAAGGAACATAGGGTCGCAAGTCACTGCTAAGTGAATTAATCACAATTTAAAGTTTTTCATTTTTCTCATCTTTGACGCTCCATATCTCAATAACTATTAGTCGTACATTCAATCTCTGCGCACGAATCGACAGCTTATGACCTCATCTTTCTTAGCTTCTTTGACATGAATTTTGTAGGAAATGGTTAACATGCATAAATAATAAAAAGTTTGCAAAAAGTGACGAAAAAATCAGCATTTTTTCAGGTATTTTCATGAAATTTAATATGATAATGAAACTTCCTTTAAAAAAGTTCTTCTACAAAATATGCATTATCTTGTTAGCTGCCAAAGTTTCTTTGGGAGCAACATTGTATGTTTTGTAGATTCGTCACAATATCACTTTTAATGTTGTGCACCAAACAGTAATAAATCAATCAAATAATTGCCGGTTTACCCTATTCGTTCGTATGTTCGTTGATTGCTGCCTTCGCGTGGGAATGAAGTGGACGGTGACGACGGATGTTGGTCGCGCCGAAGCGGAAGGAAAATGAATTCGCTTTGCAATTTGCGCCATGTCATCTTCGCTGCGGCGTTTGATTTGTAAACAGTTGCGCATACAGATTCAATGCGTGCGCCGCATGACTGTCGTAGTAGCGAATGTGTGTTTATAACGACCGACCCCTTTAAATTCTTCGCACTAGTAGCTGAGCTACGGTGCAGAGCGGATGGGGGGTGTGCGTGCGCGTGCAGCGAGAACTCAACTTGTGCATTTCTCGTGTATGACGTTGCACTTTCAATGCACTATTATGCTATTATAAGTCCTTTATACTTGAATTACATGTGGGATATAGGGATTGATAATCTTGACCCATATTGTAAGCGATACATAAAGATGGGCGAGGGAGTCATACAGGGAGAGAGGTCGGTTTTTAAGGAACCATATAGGGGGAAGGGAGGTGTGGCCAATGAACACGGTACAAACAAATTCTGTATACCGCTACGGCTGGCATATGATATGATATGTAGGAATATTACAATCGCGTAGATCATAGTTTTGCATAATGTGCCTTGCTAGAAAAGTCTATGAAACGATTTTTTTTTCCTCTAGATAAATCTCATATTTTTTGAGCGATTTTTTTTCTAGTGTTACGTTTCAACAGAAACCTGATCCTCAGCTAAATGCTAGTACTTCCACTGTTATTAACCGAGTGGTTTTCTTTCCAATTGATCATTATGTGCATTTCTAAGTCGTAAAGGTTCCTTTCAAAATCACAAGCAGCATTTCCAGAACTTTCAATAGAGATTGCTAAAGCAATTTTCTGCTCTTATTCACGAAGAAAATTACAAGGAATTATACTGGAGATAACTCAAAACAACAACATAGTAATTCGTTTGAGGATTGCTTCAGGAATGATTTCAAGAATTATTCAAGGAACTGCAACGAAGGTTTTTTTCAAAAATTAATCTGGGAGTTTCTTGATCTTCCAATTTTTATTTCTGGAATGCTAGAGATAGTCGGGTCTCGGGTTTCCAACCTGACGGGTTCACGTTTAAAAAAAATGAGTTCAGGTTCGGGTCGAGTATAAGAGATTTAGGTCGGGGTTCGGCTTGGAAAATGTAAGGTTTCGGTCGGGTTTGAGTCGTCTTTGGTGATCATTATTAACAGAGCAACAATCGCCAACGAACATTTCTGCTAAATAAGAATTGAAAAGAACTCTCTCAAGCATACTCCAACGTATGTCAGAAAAGTTTTATTTACTAGTAATTTCAAACAGGGCTTTTAGAAGGACTTTCTCGAAAATTGCTTCCAGAAAGTTTAGGGTTTGAGTTTGGAAACAAATTATTATTTCGGGTTTGGGTCGGGCTCGGGTTTAAAAAAAATAAAATATGTCTGGTGGGTTTGGGTTTATAAAATGTGAATTCCGACCAAACCTACTTTCTGGAGTTTCTCCAAAAGTTACATTTGAAATACCTCCAGGAAATTTGTCTGGAAATCTTCAACAAAAAAAAATATTTTTATTTCTGTAGAACACACTTTTGTATTTTCCAAGGACTTGTTTAGGTATTTCCACATTAAGTGGTTCTGAAATTATTGCAAAAGTTCTATTGAGAACTTTTCAAGTTGTTCCTTTTAGAATTCATGAAGAAGTTCATGATTTCTTCAGGCATAATTTTTGGAAATTGGATTTTTCTATGAGATGGATGAGTTCTATCTGGAATTTCTCCCTCCAGAAGTATACCTTCAGGAAGTTTTGAAGAACCTCCTGATCATAGTAATCCTGGAACTCTGCATGAAAACCTTCGGATATTCCAAGTGATACCTCTGGGGGTTTATGCAATATTCTTCTTGAAATTCCTTCACGGTAATTTGACTACGAATTGATACAGAAATGCGTATAGAGATGCTCTCAGGAAACAATCCAGTGATTACTTCCAGGATTGCTTAAAATATTGCTTTAGAGACACCTCCCGGTGTTCCAGAAAGGATTCCTTATAAATGTTTCTCCAGGATTTTCTAAGAAACACCCATCTTTGATTTATCATCTGTTCTCTCAAGAACATTAAACTTATTTTCATTAATTTTTTTTCTACGGTTCATACACAATAATAGAGGGTACTTCAAACATTTGCAAAATGACTTGAATAACTATTTTAAAATTTTCAGTGGTTTTCAGGTTATTCCTCCAAAATTTTGCAAGTACCCTTCTGGATTAAATTTCTAATGCCTCATTGATTCAAAATATTGGTCAATTCAATGCTGAAAAAATATGACTTGTTTTTTTTCAGTTTTGTTTTTGACATGTGTCACAAACTCAAGTATAAATTTGGTAAACAATATTCAAACAATTCCTACAAAGTAAGTTTTATTCATTCGACACGTCAACTGACCAAAAACTTATGTATGTTTTTTCAGGTGGTGACCCTAAACTTTTGAACGCGAGTTTATATTAACTTAAACAAACTTAAACTTAAACTTAAACCACAAACGTAATCATAACGAACCAATCTATGTATGTGTCTTTAAACTATAAACTTTATCATGAAATTGATTACCACCACAATTTTGCGGGATTAATATAGTTACTACTTTGTAGTACGAAATTCCAATAGTGGTTTTCCCAGGAATGTATCACAGTCTTATTTAGGTATTTTACTAGGAATTTATTCTAATTTTTGTTCATGAAATTTTCAAAATAATCATCCAAGAATTCTTCAAGCAATTTCCTGAAGTACCAGGACTCCTTCTGCTTTTAATCAGAAAATTTTTAAACTTTCATCCCGCTAATCTGCACATTTTTCAAATTTAAAATGATTCAGACTTTATTCAACTTATTAAATGTAATAAAGCGAATGAAAAATCATGAAACATTATGCAGAATCAAAACAAATAGCCAACCAGAAACAGGTGACCAGAAGTTCAAATTTAAAATGAACCCTGATGGTTGGTATTAGCTTTCATTTAAATAACTGGAGGTACACATACATCTTCATGAATTTTATGGTGGAATTCCTGGTAAAATCCTTCAAGAATTTTTAGGTGGAACCCTAAAAGGGAACCTTGGAGGTAGAGCAGGTATACTTGGAGGCATTCTAGGAGAAATCTTTCGAGCCCCCATGAGTCGATATGAGGATGAAATCATCCATTCATGGAAATATCGAGTCATGGAACAGAAATGCTTAGGAAGCTGATTGAGGGGACCATCATAGTAATCATGAAATTTTGTTTTTAGTATGGTTCCATGATTCGATATTGAGTACTGGAACATCGACTCATGGAGGATTCACCGTATTGCTATAGAAATTTTTGCAAGTATTTCTGACGGAGTTCATGAAGGTATTCTTGAAAAATCTTTGGAGGTATTATTCAAAGAATCCTTTGAAATATTACTAGAAAAACCCTTAATGTATTCCTGTAGAATATCTTGGAGGTATTCTTAGTGAAATGCCTAGAGTTTTCCTTGAAGAATCTTTGTAGTAAAATTTTGGAGAAATCTCATGTTCCTAGAAGAATTCCTAGAGTTGTGTTTGGTTTAATCCCTGGAAGTATCCCTCTATGAAACCTTGGAGGTACTCCTAGAGGAATCGTTAGAGGCATGTTTGTGGTATACGTGCTAATATTCCCTAAGGTATTCATGGAGGAATCTTTGATGGTATTCCTCGATAATTTCCTGATGGCATTCTTAGAGATATTTCTGAAGATATTATCTGAGGTATTTCTGGAAGGGATTCTAGCAGTATTATTTAAGGCAATGGTCACCAAACTGCGGCCCGCGGGCCGTATGCGGCTCTCAGTTTCTTCAAGACAACAAAGTTGCGACGTTCCAGTAGCTTTTGTTCTCAAAAAAGAAAGTGATTTTCCTAATATTTCTACTTTAGTTCCAAAATTACGCTGAAGTTTTAGTTTCGCTGTGGCTAAGGATTTTTTTATAACATAAAGGTTAATTGTTGATATTATACTAGTGTTGCAATCATCAAATTGGGAAAAATATTAAAAGTTTGTCAAAGATTGTTTAATATTTGAAAAAATAATCCACATGCTTTATCTCTTGAATCGTAACTGGATTGATTGTGACCATAATGTTTCACTTCCGGAAATCGTACAATTTTTGACATTACATGCCATTGTATTGTCATTGACATTATATCTTTGCACGAAGGACGAACTCTTGACAATCCAGGGACATCGGTGATATCAGAAAAGAATATTGAAACGATTAGTAACTGTCGAACACAATAGGCATGCTTATTTCAGAAGTCATCTGTCAACCCCTATAGAAACCCAGTCAAATTGTGTGACAACTATCGAAAAACTTGACTGACAGAGTCGTGCAGAGCGAAATTTTTGGACGACAGAAACTCTAGTCGAGTCGTTTCGATCGGATTTAAAAAAAAAAATAGGAGTAAAGTGAGGGCCCGCTTAACCAGTTATGCTGAGGACCACTGCTCTAAATCGTGCGTGCGTGATAAAAATTCAATCAAATTTGTTTTTTTTTTCTCGGTAAAACGCACGATGCTCATCTTGCCACCCCTGTTCATTTTGCCACCAATTCCCCTATATCTCTCTACTGACTTATTTTTCTAGATTCTTGAACAACTAATGGAAATGTCCTATTTAATTATTAAAACAATACATTTTTGCATTAGGCTTGAAATAACTAGAGTTTTCAAATTTCCCGGGATTTGATTTCCCGGGAAACGGGAAATAAAATTACCATTTCCCGGGAAATCCCGGGATTCCGGGAAATTCTGAAATACGTGAAAATAAAGCAAATTTGGTGGAATTTTATTTTTCAAATTATTCGTAATTCGTGTAGGGTCGGTGTTCCCTTAGTAGACAGTCCGCTATTGTCGCACAAGTAGTTTTAAACGGCCGTTTTGGTACAAATCGTTGCAAAATATTTTTAACATCCCGAGCAGAAGAAAATAACTACTGAATACCAAATTGAGGTATTCCATACCAGATAATTTCCAATACTTAATACCTAAATGAGGTATGAATTAGCCCTGCATAAGAGGTAAAATACCTCAAATAATATCTCAAGCATATTCTACGAACACCAAACTGATAACTAGATCAGGTATTGCAATACCTCAATAATACTTGATGGATTTTCATATAAAAATGAAATTTTTCAATTGTAGTTCAATACCTCCAGCAGACCTCAATAGCTGTTAAATACCTCAATGAAGTATTTTTAATTGTTTTAAAGATTTTTTTCAATACCATTATAATACCAAATTGAGGTATTGACAACTGAAAAATACCTAATTTTGGTATGATACCAAAAAATGGTATGCATAAGTTATTGGGGAGTTATTTGTTCCTCCTCGGGATAAAGCTCAGGAACCATTCACATATGTACTATTCATACACAACTCGATTTTGTTAAAAAAAAATGATCGGAATATAGTTTTGCTTATAATTTAAGCTCCCTTGCATCTATAGGAAACCTATTGTTCCAGTAGTAGCACTACTAAGAATAATTATTTGTCATAAAACAAAATATTTAATTAAATTAGAACTTTTTTATATCAATCAAAAGCTTTCGATCCACTTTTAAAGTAAAAATGTAAAAGTTATGTAAAACACGATTTTGATTTGTATTTTGCTTTGTATTATAGGCTATAGTAGCAAAAGCGACAATAAATACAAAAAAAATGTTTTCGTATTGTTTGTGTTTTTTTTCACAAAACCGTGATAAAAAGCTTTCAGACGTAAAAACAATGCCACTGGCTTTTTTTCGATTTTATTCGAATATTTGTTCTTAGTCATGCGGCTTCATCGACCCTATATGTTTTTTATACCAGTAAATTTGTTGGTTATTTCTATTCTTTGTGAGTAATTTATACATATTTCTCTAAATAAATGTTAGCTTAATTTCAAACACTAGGCTTCAGAACAACAAAGTTTATAGCATTAAGCAAAAGTCCCCGTGGAGTTTATTCTTGATCCAACTAGAGTCTTCATATTAAAAATTGTGACTGTTACATCCATGAAAACTTTATAAGCCTTCTGAATTCATAGAAAAGATCCCTTGAAAATTCCTTTATTTTATATGACAAATTACGCCGAAAACGATATCTATTTTATTAACAACTTTTTCATTGCAAAAAAACAAAATACCAGCATCGAAATATAACTAGTGATGTAGTTAGTTCATTGGTAAGAATTATATGATAAGTAAATGGAGCAATGGTTTTTGTTTGAAAATAAATAGTCAATTTCATGATAAAGTTTATAGTTTAAAGACACATAGTTTGGTTCGTTATGATTACGTTTATGGTTTAAGTTTAAGTTTAAGTTTGTTTAAGTTAATATAAACTCGCGTTCAAAAGTTTAGGGTCACCACCTGAAAAAACATACATAAGTTTTTGGTCAGTTGACGTGTCAAATGAATAAAACTTACTTTGTAGGAATTGTTTGAATATTGTTTACCAAATTTATACTTGAGTTTGTGACACATGTCAAAAACAAAACTGGAAAAAACAAGTCATATTTTTTCAGCATTGAATTGACCAATATTTTGAATCAATGAGGCATTAGAAATTTAATCCAGAAGGGTACTTGCAAAATTTTGGAGGAAAAACCTGAAAACCACTGAAAATTTTAAAAAAGTTATTCAAATCATTTTGCAAATGTTTGAAGTACCCTCTATTATTGTGTATGAACCGTAGAAAAAAAATTAATGAAAATAAGTTTAATGTTCTTGAGAGAACAGATGAAAAATCAAAGATGGGTGTTTCTTAGAAAATCCTGGAGAAACATTTTTAAGGAATCCTTTCTGGAACACCGGGAGGTGTCTCTAAAGCAATATTTTAAGCAATCCTGGAAGTAATCACTGGATTGTTTCCTGAGAGCATCTCTATACGCATTTCTGTATCAATTCGTAGTCAAATTACCGTGAAGGAATTTCAAGAAGAATATTGCATAAACCCCCAGAGGTATCACTTGGAATATCCGAAGGTTTTCATGCAGAGTTCCAGGATTACTATGATCAGGAGGTTCTTCAAAACTTCCTGAAGGTACACTTCTGGAGGAAGAAATTCCAGATAGAACTCATCCATCTCATAGAAAAATCCAATTTCCAAAAATTATGCCTGAAGAAATCATGAACTTCTTCATGAATTCTAAAAGGAACAACTTGAAAAGTTCTCAATAGAACTTTTGCAATAATTTCAGAACCACTTAATGTGGAAATACCTAAACAAGTCCTTGGAAAATACAAAAGTGTGTTCTACAGAAATAAAAATATTTTTTTTTGTTGAAGATTTCCAGACAAATTTCCTGGAGGTATTTCAAATGTAACTTTTGGAGAAACTCCAGAAAGTAGGTTTGGTCGGAATTCACATTTTATAAACCCAAACTCACCAGACATATTTTATTTTTTTTAAACCCGAGCCCGACCCAAACCCGAAATAATAATTTGTTTCCAAACTCAAACCCTAAACTTTCTGGAAGCAATTTTCGAGAAAGTCCTTCTAAAAGCCCTGTTTGAAATTACTAGTAAATAAAACTTTTCTGACATACGTTGGAGTACGCTTGAGAGAGTTCTTTTCAATTCTTATTTAGCAGAAATGTTCGTTGGCGATTGTTGCTCTGTTCATAATGATCACCAAAGACGACTCAAACCCGACCGAAACCTTACATTTTCCAAGCCGAACCCCGACCTAAATCTCTTATACTCGACCCGAACCTGAACTCATTTTTTTTAAACGTGAACCCGTCAGGTTGGAAACCCGAGACCCGACTATCTCTAGCATTCCAGAAATAAAAATTGGAAGATCAAGAAACTCCCAGATTAATTTTTGAAAAAAACCTTCGTTGCAGTTCCTTGAATAATTCTTGAAATCATTCCTGAAGCAATCCTCAAACGAATTACTATGTTGTTGTTTTGAGTTATCTCCAGTATAATTCCTTGTAATTTTCTTCGTGAATAAGAGCAGAAAATTGCTTTAGCAATCTCTATTGAAAGTTCTGGAAATACTGCTTGTGATTTTGAAAGGAACCTTTACGACTTAGAAATGCACATAATGATCAATTGGAAAGAAAACCACTCGGTTAATAACAGTGGAAGTACTAGCATTTAGCTGAGGATCAGGTTTCTGTTGAAACGTAACACTAGAAAAAAAATCGCTCAAAAAATATGAGATTTATCTAGAGGAAAAAAAATCGTTTCATAGACTTTTCTAGCAAGGCACATTATGCAAAACTATGATCTACGCGATTGTAATATTCCTACATATCATATCATATGCCAGCCGTAGCGGTATACAGAATTTGTTTGTACCGTGTTCATTGGCCACACCTCCCTTCCCCCTATATGGTTCCTTAAAAACCGACCTCTCTCCCTGTATGACTCCCTCGCCCATCTTTATGTATCGCTTACAATATGGGTCAAGATTATCAATCCCTATATCCCACATGTAATTCAAGTATAAAGGACTTATAATAGCATAATAGTGCATTGAAAGTGCAACGTCATACACGAGAAATGCACAAG
Organism: Aedes aegypti; assembly: GCF_002204515.2. Lineage (NCBI taxonomy): Eukaryota > Metazoa > Arthropoda > Insecta > Diptera > Culicidae > Aedes > Aedes aegypti. The sequence goes on from NC_035107.1 coordinate 168,926,775, forward strand.
TTGAGTTCTCGCTGCACGCGCACGCACACCCCCCATCCGCTCTGCACCGTAGCTCAGCTACTAGTGCGAAGAATTTAAAGGGGTCGGTCGTTATAAACACACATTCGCTACTACGACAGTCATGCGGCGCACGCATTGAATCTGTATGCGCAACTGTTTACAAATCAAACGCCGCAGCGAAGATGACATGGCGCAAATTGCAAAGCGAATTCATTTTCCTTCCGCTTCGGCGCGACCAACATCCGTCGTCACCGTCCACTTCATTCCCACGCGAAGGCAGCAATCAACGAACATACGAACGAATAGGGTAAACCGGCAATTATTTGATTGATTTATTACTGTTTGGTGCACAACATTAAAAGTGATATTGTGACGAATCTACAAAACATACAATGTTGCTCCCAAAGAAACTTTGGCAGCTAACAAGATAATGCATATTTTGTAGAAGAACTTTTTTAAAGGAAGTTTCATTATCATATTAAATTTCATGAAAATACCTGAAAAAATGCTGATTTTTTCGTCACTTTTTGCAAACTTTTTATTATTTATGCATGTTAACCATTTCCTACAAAATTCATGTCAAAGAAGCTAAGAAAGATGAGGTCATAAGCTGTCGATTCGTGCGCAGAGATTGAATGTACGACTAATAGTTATTGAGATATGGAGCGTCAAAGATGAGAAAAATGAAAAACTTTAAATTGTGATTAATTCACTTAGCAGTGACTTGCGACCCTATGTTCCTTAGGCACTTTTTCATAACTCGTGGAGATCTATTTACCCTCAAAATTCTTAAAGTCCGGAACCAAACACCCTGTATATATATATATATATATATATATATATTTATATACACATATATATATATATATATATATATATATATATATATATATATATATATATATATATATATATATATATATATATATATATATATATATATATATAAATATATATATATATATATATATATATATATATATATATATATATATATATATATATATATATATATATATATATATATATATATATATATATATATATATATATATATATATATATATATATATATATACAAAAAACTCTAATGTATAGCCCTAAAACAGCAAAACTTAAATGCAATTTTAATGCCCATAAACACTGTAAAGCATGAAGAACAGCCGATATTTATAAGAAAGCAACATTTAAGTTGAAAAAATATATATAATATAACATATATATATGTATATATATATATATATATATATATATATATATATATATATATATATATATATATATATATATATATATATATATATATATATATATATATATATATATATATATATATATATATATATATATATATATATATATATATATATATATATATATATATATATATATATATATATATATATATATATATATATATATATATATATATATATATATATATATATATATATATATATATATATATATATATATATATATATATATATATATATATATATATATATATATACATATATATATGTTATATTATATATATTTTTTCAACTTAAATGTTGCTTTCTTATAAATATCGGCTGTTCTTCATGCTTTACAGTGTTTATGGGCATTAAAATTGCATTTAAGTTTTGCTGTTTTAGGGCTATACATTAGAGTTTTATCTGACTGTTGGTTTCGACTGATTAAAATTAGCATCAGGGAAAAATTATCATTTTTTTCTGGAATTAGGACCCAACTAGGGTAGAGTCTGCTTCTCAGCTACTCTAGCATTTACTGAGAGCTTTTCTGATAATTTGATCATTTTTGCATTTGTGCATTATGCTTTTTATTAGGAGATGATTTACAACCCGAACCGTTAGAAGATAATTCAAAGAATGCAGGTGTAATGTCGCACCACCGATGACCTGAAATCTACCCAGGCTCCGAATGGAGGTTTACAGAAAACACATACATTACTCTTGGACTCAGCCTCATTTCTCTTCCGAACCACCTGATGGTTTTACTACGAGGAGAGACTAGGGAGTCGATGCCGGTTATGGACCCTTTGCGTATTATGGACCCCCTACAGAAAAACATAAAATTAGCACTCAAAGCAACCTTATTTCTATGAAAATCCACCGGGGGAACTTCATTTGCATTGTTAGTCAGCAGTTTCAGGCAAAATATTTGGTTTGAGGCGCATAAATACAGATATTTGAACAGCTTTGTAAATGAAACCACACAAGAGGGTCCATAATACGCATTTCCAGGTGGGTCCATAATAGGCACGTCGGCAGCGAGCCGGATTACATGTGAATCAAATGGAGGGTCCATAATACGCAACGTCAAATTTGTAAACAATCCTATTATGGACCCCGGGAGGGTCCATAATAGGCATTCGGACAACTGTTTTCCAAATGTATATTTCTCTGGGAAAATCGTATGATTTTGTATGTTGCATGGGTGTACTGTGAAGTAAAGACATTGAACTTGTTATTAGACTCTACAAAACGTATATCTGCCTGAGATATAATTGCGGAAAGGTGTCGAGAATGAATTTCAGCTACTAAGGGGTCAATTACTAGCATTGACACCCTATTTCATATAGCACTTTAACGTATGCAGCTGAAAAAGCTTAGTTACACTGCTTCTCCTAGCCGCCTTTAACATTGTTATAGGGAACCAGCCTCTGAAGAGCGAATCCTCTGCTCTGCAGTCGACTCTTTGCGGCACGCCATAGATGCTATACTGCCGTTCTACGCATATTTGTCCCGCGGTCCATAAGGTTTACATTAGAGTTACTGTGCACGTACTGTAGCCTTAGGTGCAGGAGCTTCATTGCTTGCAAGCACACGGGAGCGCTGTACATTGTGAGACCTCTTTTGGTGCGCCTCATTTTTCTTGAGATGTGTCTCACTGCGGTCTAACGCGCTCCGTCACATGCGCTGTTTAAAATTTAGTGCAATAATTGAAGTGATTACAAAAGTTTTCAATGAGGATCGAAATTATAACTCTTGGATCACGAGTCTTCGACCATATCATGTAGGTCATCTAGACACCTGCATAATAAGGCGAAAATAGTTGTAGAGGCTTTTCGTTACTAAGCAGTTGTTTCACAACTTGGATACCGATGGCGAGCCGTGGCACTGAGCAGCGCATGAGACGAGTCTTCCCGAGAGCACATCACCTAGCGCGCGCTTTTAGAATTTTCGTGAGCCTCCGTCTAGCGCATCACACTAGGATTTCGATGAGTCGAGAGACGGTTTGGTTGGAGGCTCGTCAGTACATTTATGTGCTCCTGAGAAATATGTAACTATAGTTTACATAGAACATGGGACAAGTAGGCGTAGAAGGGTAGTCTAATTCCATTATAAATTGAATGACAGCCGCAGTTACTGCATTCAGCACTCGGCATCCCAACACATACCACATCGAATGGCATGCACTTCGATGCACTTGGAGATACATACTTACCAGGAGAACATAAATGAACTAACAAGTCTCCAACCAAACCGCCTTTCAACGCATCAGAATCGTAGTGTGCTGCGCTAGGTTTACCAAAATTCTGAAAGCGCGCGCTAGGGGAGATTCAACACATGCGCTGCTCGGTGCTACGCTCGTCATCGGTATCCAAGTTGTAGAACAACTGCTCAGTAACGAAGAGTCTCTACAGCTATTTTTACCTTATTATGCAGGTGTCTAGATGGTCTACATGAACGGTCGAAGACGCGCAATCCGGAAGCTACAATTTCGATTCTCGTTTTAAAATTTTGTCTTCACATAAATTATTGTGCTGTTTTTGAACAACGCATGTGACGAAGCGCATGAGCCGCATTGAGAAATTCCCCTAAAAAAGCGAGGAACACCAAGATAGTTCTCAAAATGTACAGTGCACGGGTGAGCATGAAAGAAATGTGGCTCTTGCACATACGGCTACAGCACGTACACAGTAACTCTGGATGCACTACGACCTGAAAAGAATAACAAAATTTCACCCCGAAAAGATCATTGACCATCTGAAATCTCTCAGTATGGTCTTTCTGAAAATATGCGCGTTTTTGTTACGTCTGTTTTAGCTGTAGCGCTTGTGATAACTTGCTTTCTTATCTAAAGAGTATAGCCTTTTGTTCTTCCTACATTTTTGTCCATTCGACCTTTTTTGTCATTCGACCTTTTGTCCATTCGACCTTTTGTCCATTCGACCTTTTGTCCATTCGACCTTTTGTCCATTCGACCTTTTGTCCATTCGACCTTATGTCCATTCAACCTTTTGTCCCTTCAACCTTTTGTCCTTTCGACCTTTTGTCATTCGACCTTTAGTCATTCCACCTTTTGTCATAGATTCCATGGAGAGAGATATCGAGATGTAGAATATCGAGATGTAGAACATCGAGATGTGGGAAGTCGACTGTAGTTATTTCGAACAATGTCATAATCAGCAGAACTCTCTTTATTAATTTCCTAAAATTAATTCAATTGAGGGTGTTACATGTTTTCGACTTAATACTATTGAATAACATATTTTACAAGTTTTAAATTTTGCAGTTTTGCTACAGTATGCAGTAACTTTCGTAATAATAAAGTGAAACAATTTGTGGGCTTCGTGGCCGTGCGGTAAGTGTTACCAAGCATTTAGCCGCATCGAGTCGAGGGGTCCACACTCCTTCGCTGACCCCTTTGATTCCCGCTTCAGTCCGGAAAACTTTTCGTCAGAAATGTATTTCAATTGTGCTACAGGGCGTTGAATGCTAGTCTGTTGTCTAGTGTGGTGCTTCCTTCAAAGGGCACATCGTGCACTGGAAGCATTACCGTGTTGGTGTTTAAACGAAAAGCTATATGATACTTGAACCAAATACTTTCCTAGGGAATCTGCGTTTTGGATTCTCAAGAGTGAATCATGGAAGATTAAAAAATTATATAAAAAAAATCCAATAAGTCGCCAAACAATATTTACTCACCTTCGAGACGGTTCCTCGGAAACTCGGATATCGGTTTCACAGTGGTCACATAGGTCCCAGACATTGCAACTTATATATGGAATATACTATCTTTGAAAAAATAATGTTTGATGTATAGTATGACACTATGAACTCATCTTTTGATCCCGCAAACGATTTCCCAGAAAAACAGATAACAGTTCCAGAATGACCATATGAGTTCTACACTATTCAATTCAGTACGGTATGTAAAATTTGAAAAATCACGAAGTTTGATGTGTCGCATGATAGTATTTAGTTTACCTTTAAATATTGACCTCGAACCGGATTACCAGGCTTTCAAAATCATGAAGTCTGATGTGCCACGTGACAATGTTTACTGGATTTTAATAATTGACCCCGGAACCGGTTCCTCGGAAACCTGAATACCGGTTCCAAAGTGGCCAAATGGGTTCTGAACTGTGCAGCTCAGTCATAGAATGCAATCATTTGAAAAATCGTGAAGTTTAATGTGTCGCAATGTTTACTGAATTTTAATAATTGACCCCGGAACCGATTCCTCGGAAACCCGGATACCGGTTTCAAATTGGCCAATTAGGTTCTGAACTGTGCAGCTCAGTCATAGAATGCAATTATTTGAAAAATCATGAAGTTTGATGTGCCGCATGACAATGTTGACTGAATTTCAATAATTGACCCCAGAACCGGTTCCTCGGAAACCCGGATACCGGTTCCAAAGTGGCCAAATGGGTTCTGAACTGTGCAGCACAGTCATAGAATGCAATCATTTGAAAATCATGAAGTTTGATGTGTCGCATGACAATTTTTACTGAATTTTAATAATTGACCCTAGAACCGGTTCCTCTGAAACTTGGATACCGGTTCCAAAGTGGCCAAATGGGTTCTGAACTGTGCAACTCAGTCATAGAATGCAATTATTTGAAAAATCATGAAGTTTGATGTGCCGCATGACAATGTTGACTGAATTTCAATAATTGACACCACAACCGGTTCCTCGGAAACCCGGATACCGGTTCCAAGTGGCCAAATGGGTTCTGAACTGTGCAACTCAGTCATAGAATGCAATCATTTGAAAATCATGAAGTTTGATGTGTCGCATGACAATTTTTACTGAATTTTAATAATTGACGCTAGAACCGGTTCCTCGGAAACCCGGATACCGGTTTCAAATTGGCCAATTAGGTTCTGAACTGTGCAGCTCAGTCATAGAATGCAATTATTTGAAAAATCATGAAGTTTGATGTGCCGCATGACAATGTTGACTGAATTTCAATAATTGACACCAGAACCGGTTCCTCGGAAACCCGGATACCGGTTCCAAAGTGGCCAAATGGGTTCTGAACTGTGCAGCTCAGTCATAGAATGCAATTATTTGAAAAATCATGAAGTTTGATGTGCCGCATGACAATGTTGACTGAATTTCAATAATTGACACCAGAACCGGTTCCTCGGAAACCCGGATACCGGTTCCAAAGTGGCCAAATGGGTTCTGAACTGTGCAGCTCAGTCATAGAATCATAGAATTTGAAAAATTATGAAGTTTGATGTGCCGCATGACAATGTTTACTGAATTTCAATAATTGACACCAGAACCGGTTCTTCGGAAACCCGGATACCGGTTCCAAAGTGGCCAAATGGGTTCTGAACTGTGCAGCTCAGTCATAGAATGCAATTATTTCAAAAATCATGAAGTTTGATGTGCCGCATGACAATGCTTACTGGATTTTAATAATTGACCCCGGAACCGATTCCTTGGAAACCCGGATACCGGTTCCAAAAAGTGGCCAAATGGGTTCTGAACTGAGCAGCTCAGTCACTGAGAGAGACTCGCGAAGAGGAAAAATTTCAACGTCATATGTAGCCCAGATTCCACTGTCACAAAATGTTAAATGCAGCCCGCCGTTTTTATGGCTGCAAAAGTGAAAAGTATTGTGTTCAAAATAAACTGTTATTAAAAACCTCAGTCGGCAGAGCAGTTTTTCCAAAGTTGCTGATAAACTTTAACACAAGATTAGTTATTTAGAATGTCTGCTACGTTTGCTGACACGAAATTTTACTCAAAAGGCTTTTTATGATTCGGTGTGATGCAAAACGCAATCATTTTTTGCGGAGAGGTTCAGGTGAGAGTTTGAACGGCTTGCGCTTGATTGGTATAAACACAAAGCGGAATAAGAAAAAAAACTCAGCAATCACAGAAAAAGAAGACCGTCTTCGCGAGTCTCGTTTCAGCTCAGTCATAGAATCATAGAATTTGAAAAATCATGAAGTTTGATGTGCCGCATGTTAATGCTCACTGGAATTTGATAATTGACCCCGGAACCGGTTCCTTGGAATCCCGGATACCGATTCCAAAGTGGCCAAATGGGTTCTGAACTGCGCTGCTCAGTAATAGAATGCAATTATTTGAAAAATCATGAAGTTTGATGTGTCGCATGATAGTATTTACTCGCTCCGGAACCGGTTCCCCGGAACATCCGGAAATTGTGATCCGTGCCATGTAGTGACCATGATGGCTTTGTAGACATCCGTCCTCATCGTTATAGAGGTAAAAATTGTGAAAAATCAGCGGATTTCATATTGCAAATTCACTTTTTCGAAAGTGGCCATTTCGAAACACCCATTTTGATTCCGGAATAACTCCGAACCAGGTGGTCAATCCTGTCCAAGCCCTCAAACTAGAAGGATATGCGCTTCTTGTGTCAAAATTGGTTTAAAAATATCAAAAAATAAAAAAGTTACAGCCCAAAATGTGTTTTTTCCAACACTCGTTTAGGGGGGCTGGTAATGGATGGGTTTATATGGTTTCGGATTGTTACAAATCGGCCACCAGTATAGTCCATATTTAGGAAGATTTCGAACGAATTTTAATGCGTTCGCTCGCTTTAAATTTTCAATTGGTTCCAGTTTCAACGAGAATCGTTGGCATCAATACAAATTTAAACAGTACAAACATATAATCAACAGAAGAACTGAGAAAAGGAAACCCCAAAACATCTAAGGTCCGGTGACCAATATGCATGGCCAAGCAAATTTTTCGTCCAGTGCTTTCGGATACATTCAATCTCATTTTTTTTTTCAAAGAGTTGTGAGCGGTTGAATTTAGGCAAAATGTCGCCTTTCGAAATCATTTTGTCTATCCCCTATACAATAGTCTCAGAATACTATGGCCTTAGACAGATAATGTACTACATAGAGTGTAAAGCCAAAGTAACAATATGATATAAAAAAGATTTTACACAGCCAAAAAAAAACCTTGCACTTTATTTGAAAATGGTGCTGAAAAATACATAGTGGGACAGATATGCGTTGAAGTTGAGTAACGAGACAGTTATGCGTAGAAATTCAAATTGGCTTGGTATGCTCTTCATGGAGTCTTCGAGCAAAGTATATTTTATGAAATTGTTTTCTAATAACATAGCTTAAAATAGACTTTTTGGCTATAAAAACTAAAAAATGACAAAAAGTAACATGGGACAGTTATGCGTATAACGGCGGATAGTGATCTAACTATTCTAAATGATGGCCCTAACATTTTTCAAAGGTTACTACTCAACAGCAATTGACTTTTCAGTAGTTACTCGGTCAAAGGTCCGGCATTTCTATGTGGAAGCGACCATCATCCTTTTTAAATCTCAGTAGCCTCCGAGGCTTCTGTCACAACCAGACGACCTCGATGGTTATATGACCTAACAGATTGGGCCACCTATAACATCAACATCTGCGCATCTATCCGTAATCATCAACCAAGTGGCTATCCTTACTCAACCGGCAAGCGTATCAATTCCGAAAACTAGCAACACACCCGACCGAAAGGCACTCCTTTGATGGTCCCCGGAGATCAAGAAAATTATGAAAGCCCGCAGAAAGGCCCTCCGAGCTGTCATGAGATTGGAACTCGATCATCCAAACCGAGCAGCGCTGGTGTTGCCTAACACAGAACACCTGGATATAAAAAAATGATACATTTAAAAGAGTTAAAAATAGGAACCAACCAATCAGGTTCAAGCCTTCGAAATATTACATTATCAAAACATTGTCTATCTTTTTTTCATTAGATTGCTGTATAAGCCTTTGGTATGCATAGGCAATCTGTTTGATTATAGCAAAAAGAGCTCGTCTTACTGGGTAAACCGCAACATTCAAGGTATGTGGCTGAGCGGTAAGCGTGCCAATAATCGTGCTAATATAACAACTGATTATAACAAAACACTCTCGAAACGCTCAATGAATGCGGCGCAAATAGTGTTATTAAAGCATGTATCACGAGATTACTATCGCTGTCGCCTTATTGGTGATAATTATCGGCGCAGCTTAAAACTATTTTTTATTGCAACATTAGTTGTTTATGTTTTGTTCATGGAAATGAATAAGTTTTCAAGAGTAAATCACTTTGTTCTATAATAATACCTTCAAGACGTTGACGGCTTAAAAAATAAGTAAATTGACATAATAGCTACCGGTATCAATTTCCAATCAAACCATCGTACCTTTATCGTTCCCTGACAATTCTAAAACTTATCTGTTGTCTTGAATCGATTTATCTAACCCTTTCCAGCAAGCCATTCCGAATCGGCTTTAGATTCATCAATGTGGAAGACGTCGTTATTCGTAATTGGCTCATTTGCTTTCATGCGGTTATTCGTGCCCAGTTTGTGGTGCACCTTAGCTGATGCAGCTGAAGTTGGTGGTCGATTCCAATTTTACTTAATATAAATGATGCCTTCGTTGAAATGGTGCTGCTTATTCCATGAACAAACGCCACCCTGTCAACATTGGATCTACATTGTGCACTGCTTATCGGCATCGATCGCATTGTTTGACCGCAGAAAGTAAACCAGACGGAAGCATAGCGTGCTTTTGGGTCGCTTCGATGAGCATAGCCAGTGGTTTCTGGGAAGTGTAGGTGTGAAAATAACAATTTTGCAGTGCAGCTGAACAGCACTTGGTGTTAAAGCAAGGTGGAAGAAATGATATGTCAAGTGAGTTTGTTTTTCCTAGATTCAAATCGATCAGATGTAAAAGTGTTTAAAATGCTTGTTCTTGGATTGCAGTTGGCTTTTCTCGCGATTGGTGCTTTCGTAACTCGTGCTGAACCTGTTCCAGAGCCTGATCCGGCACGAGTGCTAGGAAAATATGTGTTTTCTTATGAACCGTCAGGAAAAAATTACAATGTTCGTAAACCATTGGACTTGAGTTATTTAGGTGATAACGATGATTATGATACAGATGCCTCCACAATTCACGACAGCTATGGACATTCATCATCAAGTTCTTCGACCAGCCCTGGCTTCATGACATCATTTACTTCTTCTGTGAAACATAGACCCCCTCCGGCTAATGTTGACAGTGATAGTGAAGAAGATGCCGATGACCGGGGAAGTTATAGTCATGGCTATGAAAATGGTAACTCAGGCTATTATAAAAAGAAGTCGATCATACCGATCTTGCAATCGTACAGTATCATACACTCGGCAAAAGAACCAACGTCTTCTATTATCAAAAATACTCACCATAGCGATGATGAAGATGATGACGATGACAATTATGGTGATCGATACAGGGCGCCAAAAATAATTCACACCAAAGCAAAGACGATCCCCATAAGCCAGCACATTGAAGTGGAAAAACCCGTGCCGATACCATATGTTACGAAAATTCATGTGCCAATTCCCAAAGGAGTCAAGGTTCATATTCCGCATCCGGTATTAGTACCGGTCCCTCAGCCATATCCTGTTCACGTCCCTGTATCGCAACCAGTGGCGGTAAGTTAATATCCATCGGAAATTGCCCTTTCAACTGTATGACCAAGAATTGATAATGGAAACCGTTTCTCCATATACTGATCATATTATCGTAATGCAAAACAAGGTTTTTTTTTAATTTTTTATTAGTATTATTTCACACATAACATTTTTTTTATATCTAGGTATTCTGTGATAGGTAACACTTTCATTCTAGTTTGGTATAACTGAAAAAGGCTGTTATCAACATTTTGTTAACAACAAATCACATTTCATTTGCCGTTGGAGTTTATAATTTCTACAGGTGAATTAAATTCACTTGCTTTAAAAAAAACCCTTCCATTCTAACTTAACATAAATACACGGTGCTCCCTTGACCATTATTATCAGAAACAAATTTACATCAAGTATGTGCAACAATAAAAAAAATCGTAGGGTCCGTTTTGAATCTACGCCATTTTCATTGTATAAATCCAAAAAATCATTGGAAATGTGAGCTATTTAAACGGGTTTTCATTGGCCGTGATTATCAGATGAAATATACCTCCAATATTTTATTCAAAGTTTGTTTATTTGGTTATTTGTAACTTCTGAGCGAAGTTGTGAATGAGAAGATCTAGGAAATTTGGACGGCCTTTTGGTGGTGTTACCATTAAAACACTAATTTCAAATAGAATATCTATGTATTCTAATACAGTTAAGCATGTTAAAACACATTTCACTTTCATGCTGCAATAGTTTTTCACAAATAACTGATTTTCCATAGGGTCAACCACTATAAGTCATTACTGAGCCAATTTTGTATTATAATTATTAACCATAGAATATTGTGCAGCCCAACTAGCTGGTCCATCGGTTATTCCGAACATAAACTTTAATTGGTGAGTAATGAACTGTTGGCCAAAATATGACACTGTGAACCATTCTCAATACTCTTGTGATCATGTATAGCAGTGCTTCCCAAACTTTTTTGACTTTCGCCCCCTGAGGCCAATATATTTTTAAAATCGCCCCCCTTATGTTTCTGAAAAAAAATGTATTAGACGCTCTACTTTGCTAAAATTCAGACCAATATATTACAAGAAAAAATCAAAAATTGCTTAATTTATCAAGGTTACTTATATAAAAATGTCAAACATATGCGGTTTTGAAGTTTAAATTATTCATATTGTATTCAATGATATTCTTGTATCATAAAATCTATCTGTTAATCTGCAAAATATCATCACGATACATTTTCTTAAATTTCAATAATCGACCCTTTTTTAAAATGATGTGCTGGTAAGTAATTCATAACAACAAACAACCTAAGAGTTTTACATGCTACTGCACCAGTTTTCACTGAGCTAAAAAAATTTGGCTGACTTTCTGAATTTCGAAACTTATTAATTTGATTGAATAAATGTGTTCTTTTTATAATTGTAAAAACAAATGTTAGATTTTTTTATATAAAAACGTTTTTTGTTTTAAAAAATACTTTTTTTTCTGAAAACCTGGGAATTTTTATCCGATAATACTTTAAATCTAGTTTCAGTTACATGATTAACGTTTTTGGTAATTAGTTCCAACGTTAACACCTAATTTTTGCTAGTAAAATTTTCTGATTTTTTCAATAGTTTGTGCTATAAGTTAGTCATAAGTGTTACCGAAAACTTGGCCACTTGCTGCCCAATTCTAAAGCTCTTTCGTAAATAAAACATCTATTTATTGAATTTAGATTTTTGAACCAATTTCTAAAAATGTTTAATAATAAAATGAAATTGATCAATTTAAAACTATCTCTGACTACAAATATATAATATAGTTCTGAATACGTCATGTTTTGGGAAAATTTCAGTTAAAAAATGTTAAAAGGTACAAACAAATGGAGGGAAAGTTTTAGAAGTGAAATCTTTCACTTCTAAAACTTTCCCTCCTTTTGTTTGTACCTTTTACATTTTTTAACTGAAATTTTCCCAAAACATGACGTATTCAGAACTATATTATATATTTGTAGTCAGAGTATAATCTCTTATTAAATTGAGTCTCTTCTCCAATTGAATCGTAGTTTTCAGTTTCTCCCACTTTCGTCCCCTTTCTAGGATTTTCGCCCCCCAAAAAATTCCATTTTAAAAATGTTCGCCCACTTTGGGAAACACTGATGTATAGCATACATTACTACATTTTGAGTTGTCATGAATTCACTTTTTTACCTGTGGGTTTCCCGTATTTTTCGAACACACAAACACATGAGAGCCCTGGATGAATACTTTAATTAAAAAGTTATATAAATCCATCAACCCATTCTCCAGCTAACTCCTAAAGAGAAACCCTGAGTACTTGGACCACGCTTATGAAAAAAAGAAATATCCGTTATTATTTGGTTTTATTGAATTATAACACCTGCAGAGCCAAATTTTACATGTCTTCCTTAAAAACAAATACTCACATCAAAATTCTCTTGAGGAGATTCTGTCCCTTAATTCCAAATTTCATTTCCCCGAATGCCTTCACCCTGAACACACCATTACGCCAAATGCTATTGCCCCGACCATATGATTACCTTGAATTATATTGTCCCGTGATAATGGAATTCTGGATAACGCCATTCTAGGAACTGAAACTCGATATGATGGTCTTCAGGTTTATGGCATTCGTGGTAATAAAATTCACGGTTAAAGGGTTTAATTTTAAAAAAATACCGTCGATGGGGTGACAATGGGTCTAGGGGGTGAAATTGGGTCAAAATGGAAAAATATGTTTTGTAAAATATTTCAGCTAATAACACTGATATTACTTAAATTAATAATTCATATGTTAGGGAACATATTATTACACATAATTCATAACAATATACATTTTTAGAAATAGTAGTTTTTGTTTACTACATAAATAAACTTGCATGTTGAAACTAGATAAAATTTACAAAATTAAATTTCTCCTGTACAAAGTATCACGCATGTACTCTAGCCTCTATCGTTGTATTAGTAGAATGTTGAAAGTCTTTTCATTACACATCACAGGTATTTTCCGGAATCTGTTTGATTTTCTCACCAAAAAATCATTTTTTTTTTTTGGTACGATGTCTAAAACATTGAAAATGGGGGTGAGATTGGGTCAAGCAAGAACGATAGTAAATGAAATTCCAAGTCCACTTTTTTTGACATTTTACGGTGCCGGGTGTTCTCTTTTTTCATTAAGATGTGTTTATTCTTTCTAAATACAACATCTCTGAAACATCAAACAAGTCTACTTGAGTATTCCGTGCATTGAATAGCAATACAACGCATTTTGAAAACTTCTGCCTGAAATTTATTGATCGTGGAATGCCGCACTGAAATTTAACTATTTGCGAAGGTTTAAATTAATCACTGTTTCAGTACACCTTTGGGGAAACTGAATGGGCTCTATAGCAATGGGGATGAGAATTTGAAGACAATTTGAGGGAAAAACCAAGAAAATTTATGTAAACTTGACGATAAATGTTGGGTTTACATATTTTTTCTCATAGCTCTTCAATTTTCAGTATAATCTTTCTTTTAAGTGGGTTTATCATACTTGTGAAACATCTTAGATATCTTTTTGTCTTGTTTGCATCGTTTTTGTCAATATTTTTCAGTTGTGAATGGTTTTGAAATCATATTCTCAAAAACAAGTTATTTCAATTACAGTGACCCAATGTCACCCCCTCTATGGGGTGAGATTGGGTCATTTTTCATTCTCTTGTGATGCCGCTGAGAATAAATATTTGTCTTTAATTTTTTGAACAGTTGTTAATGTACCATCAAAGTACATACACACCAAATTTGAAGTTTATTGGAGTTAAATTGCGATAGTTATTCAAAAAATAATTCGCACATATCCCTTTTTGACCCATTGTCACCCCCAACGACGGTATATGAAATATGGTAAATTCAGAGTTGCTCATAGATTATGTGTAACTTCCAGTTTGGCCCTGCTGATCACAAACAAACTGAAGATTTCTCTGTGAACTTTCATTTTATTCGATCACAAATATTGCCTGCACAGTTAAAACTTAATAGCTGCTATAACCATTGAAGACAAACAAAAAGCTGTACTTTGGTAAGTAAATGAGAAAAAAATCGAGTTTAGTACTATACCACTTTTTCGGTTTAATTCTTTTTATTTTCATATTGGTGTCACAACTAATGTGGTCGGCCTAGGGGCCTTTCAATCTAGGTTACATTTGATTTTTTATGGTTGATTTCATTTGATTGCTCTACTTTATAATTTGGCTCGATTGGAGCTCCGGTAGTTTTTTTAGATACCATTTAATTCCACTAAAGTCTGTATATTTTGACAGATTCAAGTATATCGACCTCGACTGTAAGGCCGTGTTCAGCGTCGTTTCTAGTACAGGACGCTGAAGACATCCTTACAGTTGAGGTTGAAATACGAAAGATACAAACTGTAGTGGAATTAAATGGTAAATTCAGTTTATTTCATTTACTTATAGGTATTCCACTAAACAGCTCGAAGATTTATTATTATACTTTGGTACCTACACAAGCTTTTCCAAGCTGACGAACACAAAGACTTAAAATTAAGCTCTGTAAATGCAACAATTTTGAATTCAATGAAACAAAACAATAACGGATGTGCTACAGATTGCATTATTTTCTCCTATTATGTATCGCTGCTGTCTACGTCATTAATTTCATTTAATTCCATATGCTACATACAAAATAGCCAAGTATGACGGATTGCTACCTAGACCAGAAAACTCAAGCCTGAAAGTATTCTTTGACGAAAACTTGTGTTTTCATATACAACGATGTATGTGCCAATACTTGTAAAATAATTTGACTCGTTAGTACATGGGATCACCAAACTATCCAAAATATTGTGCTGAAAAAACTTATTTGGATACATGATGAAATTGGCTCCTATGACAAATCATATGAATCATTCTTACGGCTTGTAGGTGCAATGTTTCATTGAAAACATTGGAATAGTATTATAGGGTCGGTGTTCCCTTAGTGAAAAGTCCCCTATAGTCGCACTAGTGGCTTTTTACGGCCGTTTTGCTATAAATCGTTTCAAAACATTTTTTGACATGACGGTCAGGAGCTATTTATCTAAGTACCATTGATAAACAGCTTGCTTTTTTTCAAAAAGTGATCGAAATAATTAGTTTTGCTTCTAATTTGAGCTCGCTTGCGTCTATAGTAAACCTATTGTTCCTATAGTAGCACTACTGAGAGAAACTATTTTTTATTATACGAAATAATTGAACTTTTTTACATTAAACGAAAGCTTTTGATCCACACTTTGTAGGAAAATATGAAAATATTGTAAAAATACAGTTTTGATAATTATTTTGCCAACGCAGTGATGCTAGTGTACTATACCACTTAAATTATTTTACGGATTCCTGTAAAATCTCAACAGCTGAACATTTCGGTGAAATAAATTAACGGAGTACGGTAATTTTTTACAGTTTTCCATGAAAAATCACCGGAATCCGTAAAATTTCGACGGAATTACGATGTTTTATTTCACCGAACTGTTCAGCTGTTGAGATTACGGTGAAATACACCGTAAGAGCTTAGTGTGTAGGAACAGAAATTAGAAATAGTGCTACTATAGGCACATGTATTCCTATAGTGGCACACGCGATAATAAATACAAACATTTGAGTTTTCGTAGTTTTCATATTTTTCCCACAAAACCAAGATAAAAAGCTTTCAGATGATGTAAAAATAATGACGCTAACGTTATTTTTGATTTTATACGTATATTTGTTCTTAGCTATGCGGCTATTGGTACATCGACCCAAATGCATTAAAGGGCACTTGCAGCCTTTGTTTAGTGTGCCCAACGGACCCATTTGATTTTGCTGGGAAACGTTCCTTAACGTGTTTTCCGTTTCAAAGCGTTACCCAGTAAAATCAAAGGGAGCCATTGGGCACACTTTTGTTTGCTGCAAGCGCCCAATCAATATTAAAATTTGGTTTATTTAAAACGTCAAATAGAGTGTCCATTTCCCGCCAATTTTACTTGTCCCGGGATTTGGGATAACAATTTATACTTAGTTTAATTTGCTTAGCTAAAATCAAAACTTACTTCGACAAACTACTTCTCGTTAATTATTCCAAAATTAATGTTAAATAAGAGAAGATACAAAAAATTACACACTCAGTTGAGCTCGCATACTTTTCATTCTTTTACCGAGATTCGCACAGACGAGCAATCAGCAACTTAATTTCGCAACAAATCTAGTTTTCTTCTATAGATACACCTTAGAGTGCCGCTGGCATCAAACGTCACATTTGTAGAGATGTCACCAACCGAAGTTTAACCGAGATTTGCACAGCTGAGATCAGCATTCTGATTTAAGTGTGTACACGCCTTTTTCGGATCATGGCACTTTTTCAACGCTTTTTATTGTGATGACTGGCATGCACCCAGATAAAGAGTTTATGGCGGAATCTTATCAAGCATTATGTTCGTTTGCTGAGATTCGGGAAATATTTTGCCGATAGTAGCAAAATTAATGTTCAGAGGATTGGAAAGAATTTCTTGAAAAAAGAAAAAAAAATGAAATTAATTAACTCATTACGCGTGGTAAAAATGGACAAATTATGGATGAAATTATGAAAAAAAAAATCCACGTGCTCGGCTGGGATTTGAACCCAGGAGTCTTGTATGCTAGAAAAATATGGGTTGGTGGTCTAATGGCTACCGCTTCTGCTTCATAAGCAGAAGGTCATGGGTTTAATTCCAGGCCCGTCCCATTCCTCGTACTTTGTTGTTGTATCTTTCACTTGCGTCTATCTACTACTCTTAATATATCACAGTTGATGTATCTATCACAGTTCATAGCATTTGCTAGAACCCGAGACGGACAGAAATAAACCGTTTCCCTACGCTTCCATTCGTTCATTATTATAGCATGCCTTCCTTTACGCCTGATCTGCTAACCAAAACAAGCAAGCCTCTCTGCCATAAAAATTACCCCACCCTCTCACCCTTCCCGCATGAACTGGCGTTGATGCAGTGGTATATACGGTCAACCGTGGGAGCCAGTTGAATTCATCATCAATTCTTCCCCCTTCCTTCATTGGTCTGCATTCTAGCGATGGGCGATTTTGAATCGATGTTCCGAAAATCGATTTTCTCGTTCCGATTAATCGATTTTTTGAATCGATGTTTGGAGCACTCAAAATCGAGTGAATCGATTTTCTTCATTCGATTTTTTTTTAGATTCGCATGGTAGAAATTGATAAGATTTTTTTAACGAATTGATGACGCATAAGCTTAGTTTTGCATCCGCCTTGAAGTGTTTGATCAATAATGTTCAAATTCAAATGTTATTCATTTTAAGGAATTTTTAAAATCGTATGCAAATTCATTTGGTCTTATTTGTAGAGCATATTTTGTTAATTTTTCATATGAGCTTGAAAATCGAATCGATTCAGAAACATCGGTGAATTGATTCGACGTATCGAATTTGAATCGATTCAGTAACATCGATGTTCTGGTCAAATTCGCCCAACGCTACTGCATTCTGACGTGGCAGGCACCATTGTTCCCTAAAAATAGAAGATCACCAGCTTTTATACACTGAGGGTGCCTGTTAATCCCAAGCAGTCATCTGGTTGGTTCCTTGTGTAAGTGCAGCTGATCTGGCGATACTGTAGAAGCAACCACGGGCGGCAATCAAGCTCAAGCTCCAGCTAAATATTAGTGGAACCTGGTCCAATTTACCCTATATTTTCATGCAAAATTTCAATTTGTTGAATGTTGAATTTTTTGAATGTATTTTGTCAAACAAAAAGCTATACAATTTTAAAGATATGTTTTCTTTATCTTGATATCTCCCATACACTAAGGCCCGTTCAAAATCAAGTTAGGGAGCGCTGATTGTACCTAGTTTTGAATCAGCTTCGGGTTCCATCAACTGTTTTTTTTAATGAAATTCACTTTTTACTTGAGCTATTTCCAAAAGCTGTTACAAGGTCCGAATTGGATCATGTTTCCCTAGTGAAAACTGTTGCAAGTTTCGCTGCTGAGTTTTCGCATTTCATTCATTTCATTGAGTTTTTTTTTCATAAGAATACCGATAGAAGAAACTGCTTGCAAAATTTCTTTGGCGCATATGAATTTTCTCAAGGTTTCCACTGATTGATGCTTCTGATGGAAATCCAACCGGCACAATAGGGATACAACTTTTGATTTTATTTCTGCGGAACTTTCTGTAATATCCGTAAGAGTTAAAACGGTTGGCAGAAAAAATGTAGCTTAGATTTAGCGGAGTCAGCGGAAAGAAATGTAATACAGTGCCTTGCCGATTTTTTGGCTGTATTATAGGTAGAAGATTTAAGAGGTGAAGAAATGCCTGATTTTTTTGACGCTACACAAACTTCTACTCACCTATAGCTGTATTTAATGATGATTTTTCCATAAATGTTCAGAAACAACTTTTTGTGATACATCCTCATGAAAGTATGTCGCATTTCCTTGTGAAATATTCAGCATTGTTTCGGGTGCCTACAAATTCGTTGGTGAATTTCTGAAAAATGTCCTGTGAAATTGTTGAAGCTACATCAGATTTTTTTTCGAATGCATTGTTTATGAAAATTCTTTAATAAATCTTTGGAAGACTTGTGACCGTATTTCGCATCTGTGACATTTGTATGAAAAAAAAACATGCATTTCTGAAGAAAATGCTGCAGATTTTTACAAAATTTGTGAAAACAGTTGAAGCAACGTTTTTCTTCTCGTGCAGAATGAGGTATGAGAATAAACGTCTTTTTTTGTATGGACAAAAACCTATTTAGTGAAATTCCTGAATTGTAGAGGTGTCAGCAAATTTATTTAGTAGGTTAGTATTGCGACGAGAATGCGGAAAACTCAAAGATTTCAAAAATGTCTATACATTATTAACCATGCTTCTTCTATGAATCACTCTTATGATTCCTCTATTCATCCTCCAAGGACTATGTTGAAAAGAATCATAAAATTCTGACGAAATTGCAATCTAGATTTATTCATGAAGTTTCTCGATGTTTTCTCTTATAACTGAAATGCGTTACGTCCCCACTGTCACAAAGCCTGCTTCTCAGCTTACAGTTCTCAGGAGCACTTCCACAGTTACTAACTTTGCGCATTCTTTGCTTAATGACCATTTGTGAATGTATTTATCGTGTGACAGATACATGGTACTTTATGCCTTGAGAAGTGGAGAAAATTCCCAACCCGAAAAGACCCTCGAGCGGTGTGATTCGCACCTACGACATTTAGCTGGATCTTGCTGAATAGCTGCGCGTTCATCGCTACGACTATCTGGATCCCTGACATCTCCTTTATGTTAAGCAATTACTTATAATAAGTTCTATTCATAGGTACGTTCCACAGACAAGGTCTTAATGTTCACCATAATTTTTATTATGATTTGTTTTAGCTTTGTTTTATCTTAAAATGCAAGGTTTATGTACCCAATAAGCAAATAAAAATATTTTTCAATATGTTGCCAAAATCTGGAAGTAAATGTTGCCAAAAAAGGGTGTTGCTAGAATCAAGGTAGATAAAATTGGGTGTTGCCGAAATCGGGAAGGCACTGTATTCATTACTTCTTTCTTCTTTTCTTTTTGCAGAATAATGTGTGAAACTGAACGTCTATTTTTGATAATTGATTATTTTTGATATACCATCTGCCAGCTGGCGCAAGAATGTGGCAAAAAAACTCTTGACTATTATATGTCTATATTGGATAAATACGACGGGAAGGAGGAAATCACACAATGTCCAAAGAATTTTGAACAAGGGCTTATCTTTTATCCTCTCTGAGAATGGCTCTATTAACATTTTTCAATGACCTCGACAAACCCCTCAACATATTGCCCAAATTGTAATCTAGAGTTATGAACAAAGTTTCTCAATGTTTCTTCAACAACTGTTTTTGAAATGCCAACAGAAATACCTAAAAGAAATCACTCACCAATGATTTATTAATTTTCTTAACGGATAAACTAATCGATGACCACGGGATAATTTGAAAACATTTTCAGGTTAATCAGATCGCCACACCTAATCCGATTGATATATTTGAAAAAATAAATATAAAAATAAAATAAAAGCACAATAATAAGAAAACATTTGCGATCCACATAGGATAGTTGATCATCTTAACATTTCATGCTTTTATTACACTTGTTTTAAATGTCCTAATAGACTGCTCCTAAAGTTAAACAATAACTTTGAAAAATGCGAATTCTACTCATAAATACGTTCCACAAAATGTTTCTTAGCTCACAATGGCCTCCAACATTTTCGTTTTTACTTATTTTCACTTTGTTTTAACTCAAAATGTAAGGTAAAATGTAGTCGAATGAAAATATTTTTCATTGTGTTGCCAAACTGGGGAAGAAAATATTGCCAAAAACGGGTGTTGACAAAATCAGGGGTAGACAAAAGCGACTGTGGCCAAAATCGGGAGGGCGCTGTATATCCAAATCTTCAGTGCAAAAAAAATCCACTAGCAAAATTAAAAAATAAGGAATTTATATTTGAAAGACGGGTGATTTCTGGATAAAAAAATACTATTGGCAATTTAAAATATGCAATAGTTTATTCAAGAGCATGTGATTGTTAAATAAAGTGTACTGTTTGTATCAATTGACTCCAAAATAAGCCTAATGCCGTCAGAAGGATTTAATAGAAATGTAAAACGAATATCATCTCAAGAAATCCTTGGTTTCAGACTTATTATGCCAAACGACTTTCATACCAAACAACCATTATGTCAAACGACTTAATGCAAAATGACCATTATGCCAAACGGCCTTATGCCATCGACTTTATGCCAAATGGCCAACCTTCGGTAGCGGCTCCCTAGTCATAAACTTCTGATTGTATTGCATAGATTGTGGAAATTTGAAACAAGAGACAAATCGTCCACTGAGATCATTAATGTGTTGTGGAGAAAAATCATTCAGCTTAGGAATCAAGCGCCATCTAACTTATTTCCGATAGAGTCCTTATGGAGTAAGCGCCGCGAGATATACAATGTTCGATTCTACTTCATTACCCCGAATCCCACTACCCTGAATTCCATCCATGACGCCTAACTCCGAAAGACATTACCTTGAATTCTATTATGGCGAAGTAATTATAAGTTCGGGGTAACAGCATTCGGGGTTCTGGTGTTTTCGGGGTAGTGGCATTCGAGTTGAAGGAATTCAGGGTAATGAGATCACAATGTAATGTAATAATAATGGAATCTACCCAAAATTCCATTTACTCGAATTAACCATCTCCTCGAATGCTGTTACTTAATGTGATTTGGGCTAATGGCATAAAACCCTCAAACCTTTCTCTCACACGGCATTTTTGTATACACGGAAATAAAACTAGGTTTTCATGCCTCCCCTAATATTATGCTGTACTATAGTAAGAATCATGGTTTTAAAGTAATCCGATGCTGTCGTATTTATTGATTGAAAGTTTGTATCTAAAAATTATATAAACAAATTAGCCTAGGGCTGAAAATCTCCTTAATAAAGCTATAATAATAATAATAAACAAATTATGTTGTATGTCAAATTTGTTCTGAGAAGTCTAAACATGTTGTTGTTTTTACAGGTTCCAGTAATAAAGGAGATTACTATTCCGATTGAGAAGATTGTGCCTTATCCGGTGGAGAAAAAAGTCCCAGTGCCCATCGAGAAGCCAGTACCGTACCCTGTGGAGAAACACGTCCCAGTGCACATTCCACAGCCATACCCAGTGAAGGTTCCAGTGATTAAAACCATCGTCCATAAACTGAAGGCGCCACGAACAGTTGGCGTGGGGAGTGTCACAATTTAAAGCGATGAAAATGTTCTTTTTTATAAATTGATTTGTGTTATGGAGCTTACGAGTTCAAAACCCGATGCAAACAAGTAATTGAATTTATGCTATTACAAGTAATGTGTGTGTGTGTGTTCCGCATGAATGTAAATTGTACCGCCAAACGTAAATTATACCGCCTGCGTGTTGTTAGCATTAGACGGATCATAAAGTAACAATTGCAGTTAAATGAATGAGACTGAATGGAGATGTTATTCAGTGATTGAGGAGCAATTGCGAAATCTATTAAATCCTCTGGGTAAGGTACTTCAACTTATGAATGTGCAGTTATTCAAATGTACTTTTAACGTTATTTTTTTCCTAGGATTTTAAACTTAACTCCAGAAGAAATATGTTTAAGCCATATTGAACTATCTTAAGCAGAGACTGTACCATGGAATACAAAATCTAACACCACCAGCCCAATGTGAGCACCGTAAAGGTAAAGGAACCACCGCTGAAGCTTATGCCAACTGTAACGATACGATCAGCCATAACCCGTTTGACTTAATAATTTATTGCTTTTCAATTATGATCGCAAGCAGCCGACAAACAACAAAGGGTACGGTAGGATGAAATAAACGCAACATGAACATAAGCTTAGCATTTGGTAGTCTGCTATAGCGTTCGGTTTTCCTTCCTCGTGCCAAGTTGATGCAACAGTAGGGCTGGTCGGCGGTATGCACGCAAAAATATGAACAGCTTGTTTCACTTCTTTGACTGCGTGCTTTTGACTGATACGTATAAGTTGCTTTTTTTCTATATGTCTGTACAGTAGCAAAAAAAAAACAATCCATGTGCACTGGTTAGTAAATGCTCTACAGACCTATTTATAAATTGTGTTAGTGTTACCAGTTATCTACTTATAGCGTAACAAAAGAATATGTTGTTAGGTTTGTATTGTACACAGACGTTTTTAATAAAAAATATAGTTGAAAGAAACTTATTTCATCGACCATTGTGAGCTACTTCTCATTTATAAATTCGTATTGAGAAAAATGTACTTATTGAAATTCTTCCATTTTCCACCTACATTCCTTAAGAATTCTCTATCTCACGCAAATGGAGTCATATAATGTAAGTCGATGACAAGCAACATTTTTAGTTTTTTCACTTACTACAAACTGTTGTTATCACCATATCGTTTAAACTCAATCCAGAACTTACAAGTCTTATAAGCGATTTCTTCACCATCGCTTAGGCCTTAAACCTGCACAGAAAAAAATATTTAATTTTCAATGTGATGTAAACTGAAGTCTACTGTAAAAATAAATTAAATTTGTGTGTTGTTACAGCATCATGTAAATTTATATGAATAAACATTCAATTTTCAACTAAAAATGGTTGAATATTACATGATCGTGTAAATTTAAAGTGAATTTGATTAAAAAATAATGGATTGGTCGTTGAAATTTAGGTTTATTTTGATGCTCCAAATATGTGCATGAATATAAACTTAAATTTACAACATATTTTTAGCTGTGTGGTTTAATCGTTTAGGTAAACGTGGTTTATGGCTTTAGCGAAGGTGAAGAAATCGGCCCTTAAAAACATTAATGAAACATGGATAGAAATCCGAAAAGGACAACATACAATAATTTCCTACATACATTGGAAGTGTTTCCAAGTTGATGAGCATGCACAGTGCTTCATATGACGGAAGTGGTAGTATAATCCAATTCAATTTATGAAGGACGTTAAAAGGAACTGCTTCTGTACTGATTCTATGTGTTCTTCGTGTTCTTCATATGAAAGATCAAATACTGTCACCTAGTATGGAACCCGTACCATATCATGTACAGATGCATACTAGGTGACAGTATTCTAGAATTGGTCTTTTATATGAAATATATAACACAGCGTTCTACTGAACTCTTCTTCATTTGTTCTTCTTCTTTTTGGCGTTACGTTCCAACTGGGACAAAGCCTGCTTCTCAGATTAGTGTTCTTATGAGCACTTCCACAGTTATTAACTGAGAGCTTTCTTTGCCAATTGAACATTTTTGCATGTGTATATCGTGTGGCAGGTACGAAGATACTCTATGCCCTGGGAATCGAGAAAATTTCCTTTGACCAGCGGGATTCGAATTCACGACCCTCAGCATGGTCATGCTGAATAGCTGTGCGTTTACCGCTACGACTATCTGGGCCCCACGCCTGAATTTAAAAAAAAATGAATACATTCATGGTTTTGTTTAAATATTGCTATTTTTGTCTATAGAATTTACTATAGTTTTGACCCAAATCCACAAAATTTGTTTAAATATTCCATTTTTTACTAAGAGCTTCAAATTTACATTTATTTCGACCCAAATCAACCGAATTTAAATACAATTATGTTTTCCGCGATCCCTAAAATTAGTATCCTAAGTTGATATATTGTCAAGGTAATTTTGCTATGCTCTTTGTAAGATTTACACTCGAAGGCTATTTAGAGAGACTATAAGATCATCAGTAATTTATCTAAGCGTGAATAGTTCTTTCAAATTGTTATCAACATCTAATCAGCCTTGGGGAACGCTTCTTCTTCCTCTTGGCATTTACGTCATCACTGGGACTAGAGTTACTGTGCATGTGCTGTAGACTTAGGTACAGGAGCCTTATTGCTTGCTAGCACACGGGCACGATGTACATTGTGAGACCTTTTTTTGGTGCGCCTCATTTTTATTGAGATGTGTCTCAATGCGGTCTCGCCCGTTCCGTCTCATGTGCTGTTTAAAGGTCAGCGCAATAACACTGTTCGACAAAAAAAGTCGATCTGAATGCACAGAGACCGGACACCGGGGTTTTCAGAATGTTCGTGTCTGCCTCAGGTCATTTTTAAAATATACTTGAACTTTTTGCATTTTTTATTTAAAAATCTAATCAATAAACCGACAAAGTCTTTTATATTCAGGACAGCGGAATTCATGTGCCATATAATGTTTTCAACTTTAAATACAATATGAAGAGTTGTAATAAGATTTGCAGGGAGCTCTCCGCCCTTTTTTTGTACCCTCCCCATTTTTAAAGTATCGCAAATGATGGAATATTTGATATACAGGGGGTTGTCAAAATAACAAACACACAGGGACAGGCAAAAATTGGGCCAACTTTGGAATGCTGGAACTTTGACAAAAATTGACCGATTTCAATTCTTTAAGATATAATGGACGGGTCAACTAATCTAGTTTTGAGTTGCATCCATGGAGATGAACTATGACCACCGGTGATAATCCGGATTTTCGGAAGCATGTCTTATGCAGTAAAATTATGACGTGTTTTTAGCAAAGGTCTCGGCTAAAAAATCAAAATTTACTACACATGAAGATAGAAGATCAAATTCTGAAGCGATTGGTGCGCCAAGTATTAATATCGGTCCAGAAACAACCAAGATATGGCAATTTACCCGGAATCGGTGCCGGTAGTGGATCCGAATTGGGATCAAACAATTTATTCACTCAAAATATGTCGCGCAATATTGTTTTCTCCCTAGCTTATCATAAAATACCCTATAATAAATTGAAAACGAGCCTTGTACAGATTTGGCCACTCATGGCGCCGCCAAGTGCCTCGGGGGAACCTTGCATAGGGGACATTTCGATTTTGACACCAAAGCATATCATGCGACGGCTCATTCTTCATATCTTGTCGTAAATAGGGCAACGGTAGACTCAAAATGGATAGTTGACTACAGTGACTTCTTCCGGGACCACCGGATGTCCCCGAGGGAACCTGTAATTAGGGACAATTAAAATTGAAATCCAATACATATCGTGCGACGGTTCATTTTTCATGCCTCGTGCTAAATAGGGCTAATGTAGACCTAAAATGGATAATTGACTACAGTGGCCACTTTTGGAACCACCGGAATTTCCCGGAGGAACCTATCATTGGGGACATTTCTGTTTTTACACCAAAACATATCATGCGACGGCTCTTTCTTCATGCCTTGTCGTAAATAAAGTAACTGTAGACTCAAAATGGGAATATAATTGAATTGGTCACTTTTGGGACCACCGGGTGTCCCCTAGGAAACCTATGATTGGGGACAATTTGAATTGTGCTCCAATACTCATCGTGCAACGGCTCATTCTTCATGTCTAGTCATGAATAGGTCAATTTTAGACCTAAAATGGATATTTAACTAGAATGGCTACTTTGGTGATCTCTTATAATTCCCTAAGGAACCTATCATTGGGGACATTTCGATTTTTACACCAAAACATATCATGCGACAGTTTGTTCATCATGTCTTGTCGTAAATAGGGCAACTGTTGACTCAATGTGTATATTTAAATATTGTGGGCATATTTGGTGCGATGCCGAACTTTGCTCGCTCCGATCGAGCACTTATGGGTTCTGCGGAGTCCAAATTAGGCACGATTTCCAGCAACAATGCGTCTCTGGATTTTTCTGTTGGTGTCATTGTCGGCGGTCACCAGTGAGCCCAAGTATACGAATTCTTCGACAACCTCGATTTAATCACCGTCAATATGAACTCGAGGTGGGGGCGCGCCGTGTCTTCTCTTGAGCCCCTCGTTATCATGTACTTCGTCTTCGACACATTAATGTTCAGTCTGATTCGCCTAGCTTCAGCCCTTAGTCTGATGTACGTACCCGCCATCGTCTCAAAGTTGCGTGCAACATTATCAATGTCGTCGGCGAAACCAAGTAACTGAACGGACTTTCTGAAGATCGTGCCACTCGTGTCTACCCCAGCCCTTCTTATCACACCCTTTAACGCAATGTTGAACAGCAAACACGAAAGGCCATCACCTTGCCATAACCCTCTACGAGATTCGAAGGGACTCGAGAGTGTCCCTGACACTCGGACTACGCATCGTCGCCTTGATCAATCTTATCAGTTTGTCCGGGAAACCGTATTCGTGCATAATCTGCCATAGCTGTTCTCGATCGATTGTATCATAGGCCGATCTAAAATCGATGTATAAATGATGTGTGGGTACATTGTATTCGCGGCATTTCTGAAACCCTTGGCGGATGGCGAATATCTGGTCCGTTGTTGCTCGTTCGCCCATAAATCCTGCCTAATATTGCCCAACGCATTCTCTAACAATTGGTTATAGACGGCGGCATTGAATTTGGGAGATTAAATTGTAGGCGGCGCTCAAAATTGTGATCGCACGATAATTGGCGCATTCCAACTTGTCGTCCTTTTTGTAGATGGGAAACACGATACCTTCCATCCACTCCTCCGGCAATACTTCCTCGTCCCAAATCTTGGAAATAACCCATGGGTGCAGTGCAGCGCTCTTGCCAGTGCATCATAAAGGAAATTTCCTCGATTTCTTTGGGCATAGAGTATCATCGTACCTGCCACACGATACACAAATGCAAAAATGGCAACATTGGCCAAGAAAGCTCTCAGTTAATAACTGTGGAAGTGCTCACTGAACACTGAGAAGCAGGCTCTGTCCCAGTGAGAACGTAATGGCAACAAGAATAATAATTTCAGCACCATTCAGCAGAGATTCCAATAGGAGTTTCTCCAAAGACATTATTATTCTAATACCTACAGAATTTCCCATTTAATCGCTCCAACTAAATTTACCAACTTCATAAAAAAGTTACGTACCGTAATCCGGAGTAACATTGATCGGTCTGATCCTACTCGTAAAAAGTTCGAATCATCATTTATTGATGAAATATTTTCAAAGCATGAATGATGCCTCTCATTCTTACATTCAAGGCTTACATAAGCTTATGAAAATTGAGGTTTTTGCAAAACTTGCGTTTCGTTCATGAGTAAATATGTCAACTTTTTGAATCAATGATTTCTATCATTATGAATACACTACCGAGCATTCATGTCTCGCACGACTTCTGCAAATGGTATGATCAAGGAAAATGCGATTGTTATTAAAAATGACATCGCCGAAAACTATTCCGTGGTCAAATCTTTCATAAGTTTATTCAATTAAGCAACATTTACGAACTACTATTAAGAATGCAGAATTTCCATAGGAAATTGCCTACCTTTAGGCGTATTGCGTGGTTCAAAGTGATTTTATTTTTGAAATACCGTCAAACGGGGTAACTTGCAACAGGGGTGAAACTTGCAATACTTTGACATGTAATCAAATTGTCGTTTCGTTCAGCATTGAGTTAAATTATCATAATTTATTCCGCCATTTATTGACCTAAGGTATACAACAGAAGGTTTCGACTAGGCTTTTAGTATTGTTTCATTTTTGGTTGGTTTGCTGGAGGTGAAAATCATATTAAACGTTCGATTGTATAAAACAAATGCTGAAAAACGTTCCTCGTACCACATAAATGGTAGAAATATGTCATTTGAGGCATTTGCTATCAGTTACAGTACTGAGTTGTGACAATACAAAAGTTTTGATAATTTGATGATTAAGCACTATAAAAATTAAAAAAAATTGAACATTTATTTAATCAGTAATATTAAAGTTGTTGTACCTCAATCAATTGAATACACGTTTGGAACTGAATATTAGAAATTAACATGAATCGCGTTATTATTAGATTGAGTTTTATTTTCTTCATGAAAATCATAAATAATTTTGCAGATATGCCATTGGGAATTTTCCGCATAAAATATGATGAAACTATTTCAAAACACTATATTAAGACATATATAGGAGAAGGTATCGACCGTGATTGTTTTCATTTTATTTTGTTTTCTGGCAATCGCGGTCATGCGACTCAAAGCTAAAGGGAGTCTATAGAAGCAAATGATGGAAACGAATAGGTGCATAGGCGTCGCAAGGGAGCGACAAGATTGAAAATTTGTAATTAGGTGGTGAAAATTGAGCAAGCCATTTTAAAATCAGTAAGCACCGAAGCGTCCTGTATTTTGCCTAGCTTCTCTACTGGAAAAGGGTTGGCTCAAAGCTTTGAGCTTTGCTACCAACACAGGCAAAATACAGGAGGCTTCAATGTGCTCATATACTGACGGCAATCAACCGAACGGTTCTATCGATCGATGACTGATATTGGGAATTAACACGCAGTCAGAGATGGTTTGTCTCTATCATGAAATGCAGTTCTAACAGGATCATGTGGTGACTGGCGGGAAGAGCACACATGATAGAGACAAACCATCTCTGACTGCGTGTTAATTCCCAATATCAGTCATCGATCGATAGATATGGTGTGATGCGTACCGTGCCTAGGAATGAATGGTTAGGGGTTCTGAATAAAACCTAACCGCAAACGGAGCCTGTGGGGTACCAGGGCGCCCTCCACAGTATTGAGTCCTTCCTGTGCTACCCGGAGCAATGGTGCAGGTGACCTTGTGTTTCTCCGAGATAATCGGCTGCCCTTCTTCAGTTTCTATCCTGAAACTTAATAAGGGTGAGATTATGAATATGTTGACATTTAATTTAAATTATCACCTATATGGATTCGCATCATGCGTTTTACACAGTGTATTCTGTGCTCTTTCGCCTTTGACGACTTTCAATAGATACCGATCTGGTTTTTCGTTGCTGGTCTTTTTCTTGCTGAGATTGCAAAAAGCTTAATCCTGCCTAGTTTGGGTAGTGGCTACGGTTAGGATAGCTCAGATCAATCTTCAGCAGAAAAGAACAGCAACGATCAATCTTTGCAGACTCATGCTAAATGGTACAGCTCAAGTGGCGCTAGTTCAAGAACCTTACTTTCGTAAGGGAAACTTCTATTTAAGTAACCTTGTAGACCCAGTTTTTGCTGGTTTCAGTAAAAATGAAATAGCGAACTCGCGTGTCATGCCTCGTGCATGCGTGCTCGTCAATGAAGCAATAGTTGCTACACTCATTTCTGAGTTAACTACCAGAGATGTATGTGCTGTCACAATCGATGTTTCTGTTGGTGACCTCAATAGGAAATACGTCTATTGTTCGGTATACTTACCACATGATGAACCATCCCCAACGGATGATTTCAAACGAGTTGTCGTACACTGCGTAACAAAAGGCCTCCCGCTGATTGTGGGCAGTGATGGAAATGCTTATCACATCAGCTGGGACAGCTCAGATATCAATTTGAGAGGCTCCAGTCTGATGAAATACTTAAGTAGTACAGATCTTGGATTACTTAACATAGGCAATCGCCCAACCTTCATGGTATCTAATAGAGAAGAAGTGTTAGACATAACGATCTGCTCGAATAGAATCAGTCACGAGTTGACGAATTGGTATGTATCAGATGAGGAATCATTATCTGATCATCGCTACATCTTCTTTGAACATTCAAATGTAACTGCGCAGACTTTGCGTTTTAGGAATCCCCGGTCAACAAACTGGGAACTCTACAGGGTGTCCGCAAATTATCCAAACAAACTTTGAAGACATGGCTCTATACAATCAAGCATAATAAATTCAATATTCTTGCATGGTTTTAAACATTGGCTTATTATATTCTTAAGAAGAAAGTTTGACACATTTCCGATTTTAAATGATTAACCAACCCAAATGCATTGATGTGTCTCAAAGGGAGCTATTTTCCGAGCTTTATTACCGAACAGAAATGTCCATAGAACTCACTGGATTTGAACCGTACAATTTTCTATTTCCAGTCTAACTTGAAGCCACTAACCTGTAGATTACTTCAAATCATAATAGGACATTTGGATTCACCTCTTTTAGGTTTTAGAGATAACACATCTCCAGTATGACTAGCGGCCCTCAGGAAAAACGTCTCCGAAAAATTTAAATTAGCCCATCTCAGTAACAAGCAATCATTTCGATTTTTTTAAAGTTGTGTTTTGTATTAACATATAGATGTATTATAAATGGTACGTGGACAATGATTTTTCATTGTTTTCAATGCGATATCATCTTTCTAATATTTTGCTGTTCGGATAATTTGCGGACACCCTGTATATTGAATTGGTTGCGACCAAATTTCATGGATATTTTCCATGCATTGAAAATCCAAGTGATTTGGATGATGCCGTGGATACTACAACATCCTACATTATGGAAGCTTTTGAAGAAACATGTCCTCTGCGGTCTGTGAAGACCCCGTGGTGGAATTCCGATCTGACTAGGCTCAGGAAACAGTGTTGATGGAGTTGGAACAGACGCCGTTCAGCTGGATCAGAGTCGTTCAAGTTGGCTTGCAAGGCTTACAAGAAGGCTCTTCGTTCTGCTGAACGATCCGGCTGGAAAAACCTTTGTACAAATGTTTTCAGTTTGAGTGAAGTTAGTCAGCTGAACAAAATCCTTGCAAAATCTAAAGATTTCCAAGTGAAAGAAATTCGCTTACTTAATGGTGACTTCATTTCTCCTGATGAAGAAGTTTTAGAATGTTTATTCAATACACACTTCCCCGGATGTGTGGACTAAGCATCTACGAATGAACCAAATGTCTTTTCATGTAGTTATGAGTCTCTGGCTTCGGCTCGCAGTATCGTAACTACTGAATCGATTCAATGGGCACATAGTTTTGCTACCTTCAAAGTTGAGTTTATCAAACATGTTGTTACATAAGTTAATTTGGCTATCAGTTGTGGGGTGTTTTGATATGTGCAAGCTTAAAGATAAAAACCACAAACAAAAGTTTTCCGTGCATTCGAACCAAAATGTGCGACAAGGGTTGAGTAAACAACATAGCGAAAATCATCTGTCACTGGAAACATAGCGAAAGTCGCTGACTGCAGTTCCGGTCAAACACACACGAGGCAGACACAAGTGATTCGTTGGGCCGACAGCAGCTACCAAAGTTTTCAGGTCCGGAAAATCCGAACCTAAAAGTGCTCCGGCCGAAACAAATACTGCCAGTTCGACAGCCCCTTAAGTCGGGGACGGCGCTAATCGATCCCAAAAGTGCTCCCGCCGAAACAGATACTGCCAGTTCGACAGCCCCTTAAGTCGGGGACGGCGCTAATCCAACCTAAAAGTGCTCCCGCCGAAACAAATAATCCCAGGTAAGACAATCCAGTCGGAAAAGCTGACCAAAATACAACTGAATCGTTCTAATGCAGTTCGACAGACCCTCAAGTCGGGGACGGCGCTAATCCTTCCGCCACAGGCATTCCTTGCGTTCGAGGACCATTTTCGATCGCCGCATCAAGGCCCAGCCGAAGACAGACGGTCCAGCCGAAGACAGACGAAAAGCCTTCTGGATCAGAAGTAAGTTTACACCCTACAGTTGATAACGATAAATATTAAGGGATTTGTTTCCCTTCAGGGTTTTTTTTTTTCTGTGGCTGGAGTAGCGGAAACTCAAGATCCGAGCACGAGGGATTACGACTGCCGATCGGATTGCATGACTTCGGGATTCGAGTGCGAGAGCACGACTATCGACCGGATCGCACGCCTTTGGGATCCAAGCGCGAGCGAGTGCGATTGCCGGCTGAATTTCATGGGAAGAGCAGGAGATTGGGCGTGTAACTTTGGGCGAGCCACGAGTCAAACCAAGAGTTCGCGGGAGACGGCGACCTCAGTGGGCCGCCCGATCGAAGCTGTGAAGGGATACTGGCTAGTCGTCGAGGCGAGCTGTGGCAGACGGCCATAAGGAACGTCGGAAGCCTTAGAACAGCCACAAGCAGGAGATTCCGGAGGATCACGGTGACGTCCGGAGGGTTTGGGTGCACCCAGAAGAACCTTGAGTAGGAAGAAAGAGAATGAAGAGCAAGAATAAGAAAGAAGTTAGAGAAGTAGGGTACTAGATAGCTAGGACAGAGAGGATGTTTGTGGCCCGGAAGTTGTAGCAAAGCTTGCACAGTATGTTATGAATTTTGTGGCGTTTCTGTTGCTAGCCGGTCCGATTTAAGCCACTTCTGTCTCGGCAGAGATCGTTTCACAACATTGGCGCCCAACAAAACGAACCATTTTAGTTTGTGCTTTGTAGTTTTTAGAATTTGTGTTGAGTTTGTAGCACAATTCTGTTATTTAGAAGCACATTTGTAGAACCTACCATTTTATTAGTTCTTGTCAAGTTGGCTAGTTAAGACCATTTGGATCATGGATCCAGCAAGCCTGTCTGAAGAAGAGATTTGTTACGAATTGGCGTTGCGCCACGTTAACAATCTCGGAGCACTTCCTCGCAGGGCAAGAGCCGTTCGCTTGCGTGCCCTCATGCAGGAAGATGAGATTAGAGGCATGATTTACGACAGTTCCTCTCATGTTATGGATGCGGGGGACAATATCAGTCAATGTCAAACTCGTGTGCGCGAATTAATACCAGAAGTAGAAGCAGCGTTGAAACGTGGGGATCTTCCAGCCGTGCGTTTGGTACGATCGCGATTAATTCACTACCGGGATAGATTGGCCATTATCGATCCGCCGGAGGTTTTCGTCGATACGCACGCCACATTGTCACTACTAGTGCAGTTCTCGTTAAAGGATGTGGACGATGCACTGGGAAGAACGAAGAAAAGTGTTAGACCCGTGAACAGTGAAAGTGTGAACAAAAGCAGCACCGGTGCAGTTC
The DNA here is from genome assembly GCF_002204515.2 of Aedes aegypti. Taxonomy (NCBI): domain Eukaryota; kingdom Metazoa; phylum Arthropoda; class Insecta; order Diptera; family Culicidae; genus Aedes; species Aedes aegypti. The sequence goes on from NC_035107.1 coordinate 168,960,673, forward strand.
CAAAAAGGACCAATCAGACTTCCATGTACGCAGAGGCAGATCTCCGAGGGTACGACGCAGAGGGAAATCCGTCATTTCGGTCAAGTTCATCGAATCATGTGGACATCGAGCAAACTGGACAGCCGCAGCGACAGTCTACATCTCCAGTAATTGAAGCGTTGGAGAATAGGTCACAGCGAATGAACTCAACTCAACACGACAACGAAAGGGGAGCAGAATCATTGGAAGTTTTGGCTACCAACCGTTGAAGAGGTCGGGGAGCGTTACGGCAATGGGTAGCAACAAGCAACAGATTCACTATGGAGAAAGATTTCAGCCACCGTGAGCCAACTATTAGTAGCATACCACCACCGCCGTACGAACCACCAAGAGTAGAAGCAGGTGAAGCTGACGCCAGAGAAGACTACTACCAACTTCGAGCCGATCTTCTACGACAGCTGTACCAGAGACCGCAAGAACACTTCCCAAGGCCGTTGCTGGAAGAAAGAAGAACACTGAAGTCAATCCACAACTGGCCGTTCAGGTATAAAGGCGAGAAGGACGGTTCTTCGCTGAATACCTTCCTGCAACGCGTAGAAATCTTTGCAGCATCCGAGGGAGTTCCTGAGGAAGTATTGCTGAAGAACGTGAAGCACCTGCTAATGGACGACGCGCTTGACTGGTATAGCAACGTTTACGTGACCGGAGAGTTAGTATCCTGGGAGGATTTTAAGCGACTAATCAGGCACGAATTTCTTCCAGCAAGCTACGCCTACATCCTGAGAGCAGAGGCCTACCATCGTCTGCAGGGGGAGGATGAGCCGTTCAGCAAGTTCTACCAGGACATTACCACTCTGTTCCAGTACTTCGACCCTCCAATGACCGATCCAGAGAAGCTGTTCATCATCAAGAAGAACATGAATTCCACCTACGCTCCCATCGCAGCATCGCACCACTCCACACGTTTGCTAGTAAAGGCGTGCAAGGAACTAGATGAACTTCGAAAACTGCAACAACACCAACGAAGAATCTCGTTGCCATATGGAGCACTCATCGAGCCAGCACTAGCCACACCGAACTCTTCATTGCGTTCGTCAAAACTTCAGCAACCGCTTCAAAGATTTGGAAAGGTCCATGCGTTGAGAACGGAGAAGCTGCAAAGCTATGGAGACAATGGGTCGCTGCCATCGTACATTCCGGATGCTGAGCAGTCCAACCAAGAAGAAGAGAAGGTGGACCAGAGAATGGAAACCATAATCCAGCAAGTAAACGCGCTTAAGCTAAGGTTCGATCGACGAGAAGCAGGAGAAAGACAGTCGTCAAACCAATACCAACAACAGCCAGTCGTCAATTCCAGCAACCAACAAGCCGCTAATGCATCCAATGCACGAGCACCTCCAGCTGTAATGATGTGCTGGAACTGTGATGAAGGAGGACACCGTTTTATGGACTGTGCCAAACCACAAGCAGTGCTGTTCTGCTATCGCTGTGGTCAGAAGGGATTCTCGCTGCGAAGTTGCCCGACCTGTCGTCAACGATCGGGAAACGCGCAAGCGGGGAACCAGTAACCGAGGGTATGGAGTCCTCGCTTCTTCATAACGATCCTTCAGTAATACCCGACTTAGTCCAAATCAGTTCTCTGATCATCAATCCCGACAATGACAATCGTCCGCATGCAGTGGTGGAAGTACTAGGAAAGCAAGTTACTGGTCTCCTCGACAGCGGTGCAAACTGCTCCATTTTAGGAGGCGATAACGTGAACATGGCACAAGAACTGGGCTTGCAGAAGATTGCACTAGTTGGAGGCATAAAGACAGCAGATGGCACGGAGCATCGTATACAATCATACACTCGTTTGCCAATAGCCTACAACAACAAGAATGAAGTCGTGACGATGTTGCTACTCCCCACGCTGCCGACATGTGTGATCTTCGGAATGAACTTCTTTTTTTTTTTTTTTTTTTTTTTTTTTTTTTTTTCTTCTAAGCAATGGGGGGATAATCTGCTCAACAGACTCCGGACCGAGGTCCGGGAGTGTGGGGTTGGGGACCATTTACTACGTACAAGCAGTAAACAGGACTACACCCCCGACCCACTAAACCATTTCCATTGCCGCCAAACCCTTCGTCTCTCCGGGACCACCAAGAAGGCATTGCTTCGGAGAGGGGCTATTGCACATCGCATCCTCCAGGTTAGCTGCGTAGCCATGCAGCAACGAACATCGATGACACGCTTATGGGGGTCCACCAAGGTAGCATGCTGGCGCATTGCCAGCTTCCCGGGTGGTCCTCACCTCCCGTTGTCCGCTGAAGGTGGGCAGGGTCGACCACTAAGCCCGCGCCCAGCTGCACCGCAGGTATAAGAACTGATACTGCGGGCTTCGCAATTTGACCTACTGAAGGCTCAGGCCCTATCAGCTAGCACCAGCTGGGATTGCTGACGAAGGGGCCTCCACCTGCCCCGAACAACCAGAGGCTCGTATCCACCCAGTAGGCCGGCGCCACGACAGCAGCGCTACCAAGATGTTCTCCCCGCGGCCACTTAATCGCTGTAAGGGTCGATTTCGACCGTAGGGCACCGGTATGACCTACGTAGCCGACTGCGAACCCTTGGGCCACCTGTTGTTTAGCATCTGCACTAGCCACTCCTCGAGTCCACTCGCCACCTCCTTTGTAGTTCCAAGACGATGTTGGTGATAGCCGATGAAACGGCATTCCAGCCAAACTCGTCTGCACACATCCTCTGGACCAAATTGTCCGGAGTCGTGTCCCGACCGCATGTGGCAAACATGCGGTCACGCATTGTGCGGAAACGCGGGCACACGAACAAAACGTGTTCCGCCGTTTCCTCTAAACCTGCACAAACTGGACATTCGGGAGAACCCGCATGACCGAAACGGTGTAGATATTGTCTAAAGCATCCATGACCCGAAAGGACATGTGTCAGGTGGAATGTTAGTTCCCCATGGCGCCTATTGACCCAGATATCTAACCTCGGAACCAACCTGTGAGTCCACACTCCCTTGGTGGAGCTGTCCCACGCACGCTGCCATTTGACCATGGAGGTCGTTCTGGCAGTCCTGCGTATGCCTCTTGTGCCGCGCCTTTCGAAGCACTCTATGTCTTCCATGATAAGGATACCAATAGGTATCATACCGGTGATGACACAAAGTGCATCGTGTGACACGGTACGGTACGCGCTCGCAACCCTCAGGCACATTAGCCTATAAGTACTCTCTAGCTTGCTACGGTAGCTATCGGTACTCAAAGCCGTGCCCCAAGCCGGGCCACCATACCTCAGTATGGACGAGGCGACACTGGCCAGAAGCTTACGCTTGCTGGCGTACACCGCAGAGCTATTGGACATTATCCAGGACAGTGCCACAATAGCTGTGGAGGCTCTCTTGCAGGCATAATCGACGTGGCTACCGAAGGTAAGCTTGTCGTCGATCATCACCCCCGAGTGTTTGACGGAGCGCTTCGAAGTGATTGTGCAGTCGCCTACACTGATCACCGCTTGCTGCACCGACTTTCGGTTGTTGACAACAACAGCCTCAGTTTTGTGGTGAGCCAATTCCAGTTTCCTGGAGCTCATCCACTCCTCCACAATTGCGATCGAGTGGGCTGCAGTCAATTCCACTTCTTCGATCGATTCACCGTAGACCTCCAGCGTAATATCGTCGGCAAAGCCAACGATGACCACACCCGCCGGGAATTTTAATCTCAACACCTCGTCGTACATGACATTCCATAACACCGGACCCAGGATGGAACCTTGTGGGACTCCTGAGGTTATGCGAAAGCACTTCCGACCCACCTCTGTGTCATAGACTAAAACCCGATTCTGGAAGTAACTTCCGAGAATCTTGTACAGGTACTCGGGTATCCCCAGACGCAGGAGCGCATCAGCAATAGCCGCCCAACTGGCACTATTAAATGCATTCCTTACATCCAGAGTCACTACTGCGCAGTAGCGAATACCCCTCCTCTTACGCTGGAGTGCTATCTCAGCGGTTTTCTTAACCGTCAGAATAGCGTCTACAGTGGACCTCCCTTTCCGGAAGCCGAACTGGTTGCCTGAGAGACCATTTACACCCTCAGTGTACCTCGACAGTCTGTTGAGGATGATCTTCTCGAGCACTTTCCCCACCGTGTCAATCAAGCATATTGGTCTATACGCCGACGGGTCACCGGGTGGAGCAATTGCACCTCTTGTCTTCGCCAATACGATCCTGTAGGCATCACCCCACGGGTTCGCGTTGGCACTCTGACAGAGTCCCTCGAAGCAGGCCTTTTTGCTTGCCCTTATCTCGGACTTCAGCGCGACTTTGGCAGCGGTGAACACCGCCCGTCGTTCTTCACGCTCCTGCTCGGTACGTGCTCGCTGCATCCGTCTCCTGGCCCGTAGGCAGGCACGGCGCAGGTTCGCAACAGCTTGAGTCCACCAGTACGTCGGTGGTCTCCCATTCCTAGGGTGGACTTTTCTAGGCATGGTCGCATCGCATGCACGCGTAAGCACCGCTACCAGTTCGTCCCCGCTTAGGCCGAGTAGGTTACGCTCACGGCGGAGCGCCTCCCTAAGTACTTCATCATTGAAGTTCGATGTCTTCCACCTACGAGGGCTTGGCCTTGACCTAGCCGCTTCCTCAACCCGCTGCCTGCTGTTGTTGTAGTCGATACTGTAGCGAACCGCCAGGTGGTCGCTGTGAGTGTAGGCATCGTCTACCCTCCAGTTCGAACTACTCGTTAGGCCAGGACTACAAAAAGTAACGTCGATAATCGACTCCACTCCGTTACGGCTGAAGGTACTTTTGGTACCAACATTAGCCAGATCGACATCTAGCACGGCCAGTGCCTCTAGCAGGATTTGACCTCGCTGGTTCGTGTTACGGCTTCCCCATTCCACGGCCCAGGCATTGAAGTCACCCGCTATTACAACTGGCCTTCGCCCTGTCAGTGCGGTCGTCATACAGTCCAGCATCTGCGTGAACCGCTCGGTCGACCAACTCGGAGGCGCATAGCAGCTACAGAAGAGGACCCCGTTTACCTTGGCGATCACGAAGCCCTCGTAGGTAGTAGACACCAACTGCTGGACAGGGTATTTACCCGTTGTCCATATCGCCGCCATTTTGCCGGATCCATCCACGACCCAGTTGCCGTTGCCGGCGGGTACTCGGTATGGGTCCGATATGATGGCGATGTCCGTCCCCCACTCAGCAACTGACTGGTACAGCAGTTGCTGAGCTGCGTCACAGTGGTTCAGGTTCAGCTGCGTTACCTGCACTGTGACTTTTCGTTGATGGCTCGTTTGAAGGTCGGGCACCTTGAGCCTCCCGTTGGGTGATTGTTGTTCACGGACTTGCCGGAACAAATCAAGCACTTGGGAGGGTTCTTGCAGCCTAGTGCCTTATGACCTTCCTCACCACAACGCCTGCACAACTTGGTCCTATCAGGGCCTTTACAGCCCCAGGACTTGTGTCCAGGTTCCCTGCACCTAAAGCAGATCACTGGTTGCTCATGTATGTTCAGTGAACATACTGACCAACCAACCTTGATCTTACCTACCTTAGCGGACTTATTTGCGTCTGCCACAGGTAGGTGTACTACCCAGTCAACATTTTGGTTGGTATAACTTTTGTTATACATCATTCTAAATGAATCAATTCAATCGTATAGAATGCATGAAAAGGCTATATACCTACCAAAGTGGAGGCTATATGCGTACTTAGCACGAATTTTTCAGACTTTTTGCGATCAGATATACGATGCCACAAAATTTGGATGAAAATAAAAAAAAGGTTCCAGCGAGTCTCGAACACGGGACCTCTGGATCAGGAAACGGACATCTTACCACTATACCATCAAGGGTTATATATTTGATCAGTGATTATTTGCCAATATTAATACATATTTCATGTACAGCGACACTTACATTGCTGTTCTTTGGGACCCGTCGTCAGCAGATACAAAGTTTGGGTGGCAAGTTTTGCTAAGTTATTGCGATTTCATATAATGCTTTCTGGATTGATATATGATCTGTCAGTTTAAACAACTTAAGCCGATTCCATGTTGCACTATTTATGACATGTTTTGTTGTCAACACAGATTGTCGTTTTTGAATCGTATTGGGGATTCATATACAACTTGTATTGACATTGATAACGCTTAATTTGGCATCTTATGCGATACTGATTTTGGACGCATGAATATGTGATATTGGATGCACATTCTTATACAATACGTGGTTGACTGGGTAAGGCCACCTGAGTACCTGCCGGACCTTTCCGTAGCTGGACGGCGGTGGTGGGCACCTGCACTTCGCACTGTTGCCGCAGTGCCGTGACGAGCTCTTCTGCGTTGGTGATCTCGTCAAGGTTCATCACCTTCAGAGTCACTGACTGCGTCAGAGCCCTCACTTCAACACCAGCGCCAAGGACCTCTTCCGCCAAACTTTTGTAGGCGGCGCCCTTGCGCTCCTTGTCGCGCTTAAGCTCGAGGATCATTTCACCTGTACGAGTGCGTCTGTCACTGCGTACGTCGGCTCCTAGATCCGCAAGCTTCGCGTCACTGCGCATCGCCTTCAGGACTTCCGAGTACTTGGACTCTTCCGTCTTGATGATGATCGCATCACCCTTTTCGCGCTTGGCACCTACCCTCCTACCTTTCTTAGGTCTGGTATCCCTGCGCTCCTGGTTCTCCTGTTTCTTCTTCTTCTTCTTCCTCACTACGGTTGTCCAGGGGGCGTCCCCCCCCCCTGCTCCGCCCTGACCTGTGGTGATGGAGGACCTCTCAAAGGTAGCAACCCCCTGTTCCCATCACTCCGTGAGGGTCCGGCCTTTTCGGGCCCACCCTTCTCGGCTTTCCGGGACGCCTGGCTGGGGTCCGATTTTCCGGCACTTCTGCCGGTTTTCGGGGTTAGTATCCGCCTGGCCTTACGAGCGCCACCGGGAATGAACTTCTGGAACGCATTAAGCATCAAGCCGGTCTGCTGCACGATTAGTCTGGAGCCTGGCATAGAAGATAACCCTCAGCAAGTGCCGATGAAGTCGCTGTCCGAAGTAGAGAAGCGGAGACTTGAAGAAGCCATTAGCCACTTCCCTAAAGCAGAACCCGGAAAATTGGGAAGAACTGACCGATACGTCCATCGCATTGATGTTGGAGATGCGAAGCCTCGAAAGCAACGGTACTATCCTATGTCGAAGTACGTCCTAGACGAAGTGAATAAGGAGATTGACAGAATGCTGGAGCTCGACGTCATAGAGGAAGCGCTGTATTCACCATGGAATAATCCGCTGGTGGCAGTAAAAAAGAAGACTGGTCAGTACAGAGTCTGCCTAGATGCCCGCCATCTAAACTCAGTGATGGTGAACGAGGGGTATCCCATCCCACAGATATCCGCCATTATGAACAACCTCAGCGGGTGCAACTACATATCAGCGATCGATCTGAAAGATACATTCTGGCAACTACCTTTGGAAGAGAAATCCCGTCCGGTGACAGCGTTTACGGTGCCACAAAGGGGCTATTTTCAATTCAAAGTGGTACCATTCGGGTTATGCACAGCAAGTCAGGCCCTGCCGTGTAGTTCCGGCGTATAGAATAGAACTACGGACGACCTGTTCCGGTGGTAAGAGTCCACCAAACGGGGTAACCCCAATTCAAGGTGTGATGCGAAAAACCGTGCTGAGGAATGAATGGTCGAAGGGGTGAAAAAGATGTTCGGCCGTTAACGGAGCCTGTGGGGCACCTGGGCACCCCTCACAGTATTTTGTCCCTTACCGCGTTAATGCAGGGCTCTGGCGTGGTGGACCTCTTTTCCCGTGCTACTCGTGGGATCCAATCATGAATACAAACTTAAACCAAAATCAAAATAATAGTAGTAGTGCAGGTAGTAGCAGTAGTAGGGAAGCGAACCCCTTCGCAAGAAGTGGGTTAGCTAGGTCTCCGTTGAGGAGAGCGGAAGCAGGAGGAGGCAGCAGTGCACGTAGTGCCAGTGCTGGAAACCATATTTCATCCCCGGCTAACGCATCGGGTGAGGTTATGGATGGAGCGTGGTTGATGAGGGCCATCAATAAAAGTAGAGATGGGCTCTCTGCGATGGAAGTGGCTGCACAGCAGCTCGACTCCATAATTGACTTTGCGTCCTCGAAGTCTAACATCAGCAAGGACCTCAAGCAGGCCCTGTTCAGACTTCGTAAGTCGATGTTCGCGGCCAAGCAGAACCATGCTAAACCCATGGCGACTGTGGCTGCGGCAGAACCCGTGAAATTGAAGGTGCCGAAGTCTACCCAGACGGAGCCCTTCGTCTTCGCGGGTAGCCCCAAAAGTGCGGAAGCGAATGCTTACAACAAGCAATCGCAGAAGCGCGCGAGGCAGCCGTCAGGGGAGGAGCTACCCGGCGGCGCTCGCAAGGCCAGGCGGATATTAACCCCGAAAACCGGCAGAAGTGCCGGAAAATCGGACCCCAGCCAGGCGTCCCGGAAAGCCGAGAAGGGTGGGCCCGAAAAGGCTGGCCCCTCACGGAGTGATGGGAACAGGGGGTTGCGACCTTTGAGAGGTCCTCAATCACCACAGGTTAGGGCGGATCAGGGGGGGGACGCCCCCTGGACAACCGTAGTGAGAAAGAAGAAGAAGGAGAAGCAGGAAGTTCAGGAGCGCAGGGATACCAGGCCTAAGAAAAGTAGGAGGGTAGGTGCCAAGCGCGAAAAGGGTGATGCGATCATCATCAAGACGGAAGAGTCCAAGTACTCGGAAGTCCTGAAGGCGATGCGCAGTGACGCGAAGCTCGCAGATCTTGGAGCCGACGTACGCAGTGTCAGACGCACTCGTACAGGTGAAATGATTCTCGAGCTTAAGCGCGACAAGGAGCGCAAGGGCGCCGCCTACAAAAGTTTGGCGGAAGAGGTCCTTGGCGAGGGTGTCGAAGTGAGGGCTCTGACGCAGTCAGTGACTCTGAAGGTGATGAACCTTGACGAGATCACCAACGCAGAAGAGCTCGTCACAGCACTGCGGCAACAGTGTGAGATTCAGGTGCCCACCGCTGCCGTTCAGCTACGGAAAGGTCCGGCAGGTACTCAGGTGGCCTTAGTACACCTACCTGTGGCGGACGCAAATAAGTCCGCTAAGGTAGGCAAGATCAAGGTTGGTTGGTCAGTATGCTCACTGAACATACATGAGCAACCGGTGATCTGCTTTAGGTGTAGGGAACCAGGACACAAGTCCTGGGGCTGTAAAGGCCCTGATAGGACCAAGTTGTGTAGGCGTTGTGGTGAGGAAGGTCATAAGGCACTAGGCTGCAAGAACCCTCCCAAGTGCTTGATTTGTTCCGGCAAGTCCGTGAACAACAATCATCCAACGGGAGGCTCAAGGTGCCCGACCTTCAAACGAGCCATTAACGAAAAGTCACAGTGCAGGTAACGCAGCTGAACCTGAACCACTGTGACGCAGCTCAGCAACTGCTGTACCAGGCAGTTGCTGAGTGGGGGACGGACATCGCCATCATATCGGACCCATACCGAGTACCCGCCGGCAACGGCAACTGGGTCGTGGATGGATCCGGAAAAATGGCGGCGATATGGACGACGGGTAAATACCCCGTCCAGGAGTTGGTGTCTACTACCTACGAGGGCTTCGTGATCGCCAAGGTAAACGGGGTCCTCTTTTGTAGCTGCTATGCGCCTCCGAGTTGGTCGACCGAGCGGTTCACGCAGATGCTGGACTGCATGACGACCGTGTTGACAGGGCGAAGGCCAGTAGTAATAGCGGGTGACTTCAATGCCTGGGCCGTGGAATGGGGAAGCCGCATCACGAACCAGCGAGGTCAAATCCTGCTAGAGGCACTGGCCGTGCTAGATGTCGATCTGGCTAATGTTGGTACCAAAAGTACCTTCAGCCGAAACGGAGCGGAGTCGATTATCGACGTTACTTTTTGTAGTTCTGGCCTAACGAGTAGTTCGAACTGGAGGGTAGACAATGCCTACACTCACAGCGACCACCTGGCGGTTCGCTACAGTATCGACTACAACAACAGCAGGCAGCGCGTAGAGGAAGCGGCTAGGTCACGGCCAAGCCCTCGTAGGTGGAAGACATCGTACTTCAATGACGAAGTACTTAGGGAGGCGCTCCGTCGTGAGCGTAACCTACTCGGCCTAAGCGGGGACGAACTGGTAGCGGTGCTTTCGCGTGCGTGCGATGCGACCATGCCTAGGAAAGTCCACCCTAGAAATGGGAGACCACCGACGTACTGGTGGACTCAAGCAATTGCGAACCTGCGCCGTGCCTGCCTACGGGCCAGGAGACGGATGCAGCGAGCACGTACCGAGCAGGAGCGTGAAGAACGACGGGCGGTGTTCACCGCTGCCAAAGTCGCGCTGAAGTCCGAGATAAGGGCAAGCAAAAAGGCCTGCTTCGAGGGACTCTGTCAGAGTGCCAACGCGAACCCGTGGGGTGATGCCTACAGGATCGTTATGGCGAAGACAAGAGGTGCAATTGCTCCTACGGAGCAATCTCCACAGATGCTGGAGGGGATCATCGAGGGGCTCTTTCCGCGCCACAACCCTAGCCCATGGCCTCCTTTTGTAGGACAGCCGGGGATTGGGGCTGGCGATGAGGATAGAGTAACCGATGAGGAACTTGTAGGGATTGCAAAATCCCTAAGCATGGGGAAGGCACCGGGTCCGGACGGAGTTCCAAACCTGGCCCTCAAAGTCGCAATCTTGGAGGCTCCCGGTATGTTCAGATCTGCTATGCAGATATGCCTGGACGAGGGAGTATTTCCAGATGCGTGGAAGAGGCAGAGCCTGGTACTATTGCCAAAGGCGGGGAAACCACCTGGTGACCCGTCGGCGTATAGACCAATATGCTTGATTGACACGGCGGGGAAGGTGCTCGAGAAGATCATCCTCAACAGACTGTTGAGGTACACTGAGAGTGTAAATGGTCTCTCAAGCAACCAGTTCGGCTTCCGGAAAGGGAAGTCCACCGTAGACGCTATTCTGACGGTTAAGAAAACCGCTGAGATAGCACTCCAGCGTAAGAGGAGGGGGATTCGCTACTGCGCAGTAGTGACTCTGGATGTAAGGAACGCATTTAATAGTGCCAGTTGGGCGGCTATTGCCGATGCGCTCCTGCGTCTGGGGATACCCGAGTACCTGTACAAGATTCTCGGAAGTTACTTCCAGAATCGGGTATTAGTCTATGACACAGAGGTGGGTCGGAAGTGCTTTCACATAACCTCAGGAGTCCCGCAAGGTTCCATCCTGGGCCCGGTGTTATGGAATGTCATGTATGACGAGGTGTTGAGATTAAAATTCCCGGCGGGTGTGGTCATCGTTGGCTTTGCCGACGATATTACGCTGGAGGTCTACGGTGAATCGATCGAAGAAGTGGAATTGACTGCAGCCCACTCGATCGCAATTGTGGAGGAGTGGATGAGCTCCAGGAAACTGGAATTGGCTCACCACAAAACTGAGGCGGTTGTTGTCAACAACCGAAAGTCGGTGCAGCAAGCGGTGATCAGTGTAGGCGACTGCACGATCACTTCGAAGCGCTCCGTCAAACACTTGGGGGTGATGATCGACGATAAGCTTACCTTCGGTAGCCACGTCGATTATGCCTGCAAGAGAGCCTCCACAGCTATTGTGGCACTGTCCCGGATGATGTCCAATAGCTCTGCGGTGTACGCCAGCAAGCGAAAGCTTCTGGCCAGTGTCGCCTCGTCCATACTGAGGTATGGTGGCCCGGCTTGGGGCACGGCTTTGAGTACCGATAGCTACCGTAGCAAGCTAGAGAGTACTTATAGGCTAATGTGCCTGAGGGTTGCGAGCGCGTACCGTACCGAGTCACACGATGCACTTTGTGTCATCACCGGTATGATGCCTATTGGTATCCTTATCATGGAAGACATAGAGTGTTTCGAAAGGCGCGGCACAAGAGGCATACGCAGGACTGCCAGAACGACCTCCATGGTCAAATGGCAGCGTGCGTGGGACAGTTCCACCAAGGGAGTGTGGACTCACAGGTTGATTCCGAGGTTAGATATCTGGGTCAATAGGCGCCATGGGGAACTAACATTCCACCTGACACAGGTCCTTTCGGGCCATGGTTGCTTTAGACAGTATCTACACCGTTTCGGTCATGCGGGTTCTCCCGAATGTCCAGTTTGTGCAGGTTTAGAGGAAAAGGCGGAACACGTTTTGTTCGTGTGCCCGCGTTTCCGCACAATGCGTGACCGCATGTTAGCCACATGCGGTCGGGACACGACTCCGGACAATTTGGTCCAGAGGATGTGTGAAGACGAGTTTGGCTGGAATGCCGTTTCATCGGCTATCACCCACATCGTCTCGGAACTGCAAAGGAGGTGGCGAGTGGACTCGAGGAGTGGCTAGTGCAGACGCTAAACAACAGGTGGTCCAAGGGTTCGCAGTCGGCTACGTAGGTCATACCGGTGCCCTACGGTCGAAATCGACCCTTACAGCGATTAAGTGGCCGCGGGGAGAACATCCTGGTAGCGCTGCTGTCGTGGCGCCGGCCTACTGGGTGGATACGAGCCTCTGGTTGTTCGGGGCAGGTGGAGGCCCCTTCGTCAGCAATCCCAGCTGGTGCTAGCTGATAGGGCCTGAGCCTTCAGTAGGTCAAATTGCGAAGCCCGCAGTATCAGTTCTTGATACCTGCGGTGCAGCTGGGCGCGGGCGTAGTGGTCGACCCTGCCCGCTTTCAGCGGACAACGGGAGGTGAGGACCACCTGGGAAGCTGGCAAAGCGCCAGCATGCTACCTTGGTGGACCCCCCTAAGCGTGTCATCGATGTTCGTTGCTGCATGGCTACGCAGCTAACCTGGAGGATGCGATGTGCAATAGCCCCTCTCCGAAGCAATGCCTTCTTGGTGGTCCCGGAGAGACGAAGGGTTTGGCGGCAATGGAAATGGTTTAGTGGGTCGGGGGTGTAGTCCTGTTTACTGCTTGCATGTAGTAAATGGTCCCTAACCCCACACGGCGTCTGTTGAGCAGAAAAAAAAAAAAAAAAACAGCAAGTCAGGCCCTGGCGCGGCTGATGACTCATCTCTTTGCAGATCTGGAGCCTCATGTGTTCCACTACCTCGATGATATCATCATCTGTTCAAGATCGATAGAAGAACACATTGAGATGCTTGAAAAGGTGGCCAAGCGGCTAAAGGATGCCGGTCTAACCATTTCCGCAGAAAAATCCAAGTTTGGCTTGGAGGAAATGAAGTACCTAGGCTATGTGTTAAATCAGAGCGGATGGAATGTAAATCAAGAAAAAATCGACTGCATCGTGCGCTTCCCAGCTCCTCAATGCCGAAAAGAAGTGCAGCGATTCTTAGGGATGTGCAATTGGTACCGCAGGTTCATAGCTGACTTCTCCAAAATAGCAGTGCCGCTGACGGAGCTGACCAAAACGAAAACGAAGTTCCGGTGGACAAAGGATTCAGAAGATGCGTTCCTGAAACTAAAGTCAGCACTTGTATCAGCGCCTGTTCTAGCAATGCCGGATCACACCAAGCCGTTCGCGATTGCCTGCGATGCGAGCGACGTAGCCATTGGGGCGGTGTTGACGCAGGAAACAGACGGAGAAGAGCACCCAATTGCTTATTTCTCTCAGAAACTGTCGTCGTCGGAGCGGAAATACTCAGTAACCGAAAGAGAATGCCTAGCCGTGATAAGAGCAATAGAGAAGTTTCGAGGGTACGTAGAAGGTACTAAATTCACCGTTCACTGCGACCACTCAGCCTTGAGCTATTTGAGATCGATGAAAAACCCTACAGCGCTCATGAGCCGGTGGATACTGAGGCTAAACGCATTCGATTTCGATATTAAGTACCGAAAGGGCGAGTTTAACATTGTTCCGGACGCGCTTTCCAGAATTGTTAACACGCTGGTGTTCGCCGCAGATGCTGCCATTGATCAGTGGTACCAAAAGCTGATGGAAAGAGTGCAAGAAGCCGGAGACAAATTTCCGGATTTCCGTGCGGTAAACCAAGAACTTTACAAGAACTGCAGCAGCAAGAATGAAGAAGGAGCCGTGACACACCAGTGGAAGAAGGTTGTGCCGCTCAACAACCGAGCTAGAGTGATAGCGAAGTTTCATGATTCAGCCTCAGGAGCTCACCTTGGTTTCCAAAAGACATGGCAGAAGCTGCAGAACCACCTTTATTGGCCGAAAATGAGGGAGAACGCAGTACGGTACGTTAGGGCGTGCGAAACATGCAAGGCAAGCAAAGCGCCGAACAGAACAATGATGCCAAACATGGGCGGCCCTAAACCTGCTCGTGTGCCATGGGAGTTGGTCTCGATAGACTTCGTAGGCCCATTCACCCGCTCTCGCGCCCGAAATACAGTGATGCTTGTCGTGGTAGATTGGGTGACAAAGTACGTCGTTGTTCATCCGATGCGTTCTGCGGATTCGGGGAAAATGGTGGACTTCCTAGAACAGCACGTTTTCTTGCGGTACTCTCGACCTCGCATCATCCTCTCGGACAATGGGAAGGAATTATTGTCAGCAGAATTCAAGGCCTTGATCTCCAAGCACTACATCATCCATAAGAAGATAGCGTTCTACTGTCCGATGGTGAACAACGCGGAAAGGGTGAACAGAGTCCTGATTACTTGCATACGAGCCCTTTTAGACGAAGATCACCGTGGATGGGACGAAAACCTGCAAGCCATCGTAGCAGCCATCAACGGAGCAAAACATGAAGCCACCGGTGTCAGTCCGCACTTTGCAAATTTCGGTAGGGAACTGATACTGCACACTGATCTTTACACTCAGCAGGAATTGAACACGTCCGATGATCCGAAGTTAGCGCAGGATGTACGTCTCTTGACGATCCGTCGAATCCATGAATTCATTATCCAACGCATCAAGAACAATCACGAAAAAACAAAGCAGCGGTACAATATGAGAACAAGGGACATCGTATTCAAGGTAGGAGATCTCGTATGGCGAAGAACGTTCACGCAGTCATCCAAGGTAGATCACATAAATCGCAAACTTGACTCCAAGTTCGTTCCGGCTACAGTGATTAAGGTCTTGGGAAGCAACCTGTACATGCTGGAAGACGTCAGGGATGGCAAACGAGGACAGTACCATACTAAGGACATAAAACCGGACGCATTGCGGTCATAGAACAGAAGTCCCCAGCGGTTTAAGGAGATAATTCAGCGGTACACCAACACTTTCATCGCGCCAGAAAGTGAACCGCGCGCCGTTCGCGAGTCGGGAGAAATCGCACCTTGCATTTCTGGAAACGGGAAGCAGGGATCTCTGCAGTACACCAGTTGGCTACTGGATAGGAGGAGTGGAGAGCCGGAGATCGACGATTGAGTTCGGTTCGACGCGGATTCGAAGCTTACGGCCACTATCAGGCGCAGCGGAATCGCACCTGGACTGTACTGAGAGAGGAGGAGTACGTAGCGGAGCCTACGACAGGCTTGGGAGATTGGAACCCCGAAAGCAACGAAGTTAGTAGGGAGGCTCCAAATACCAGAAACAGTAATGACGCAACAGAAGGAAAAGCCCACCTAAGGCCCGGGAGATTGGGACCCTGAAAGCAAGTTAGTTAGTAGGGAGGCTCAAAATACCAGAAACAGCGACAACACGGCAGAAGCACAAAGCCTACGGAAGGCCCGGGAGATTGGGACCCTGAAAGCCAGCTTGCAAGTAAGGAGGCTCCAAATACCAAGACAAAGGAGAGACAACCAGGACGCAACGCCACAGAAGTTCAGAGCCTATGGAAGGCTCGGGGGATTGGAACCCTGAAAGGCAGAGGATGACCCCAAATACCAGCAACAGTGTCGGTGCAAAGAAAGTCGGAGGGCACAGCCGGCGAGGGAGATTGGGACTCCAAAGAACTAGTAAGGTGGCTCCAAATGCCGGACAAGCTATGCAGACAGCGAGCAAGGAGCTGTTGACGACGAGCATACGCCTCACCAAAACACGTTTTACGGCAGAGGCTAGAGGACCAAGATCTCGAACTGAAACCTCACCGTTCCTTGCATACCAGTGGACCAGCACACCAGTATAAGCTGTCGAACACGGTCTGAACCTCCAACATAATGAGCCGTCATTGCAGCCCATTGCAGTCGACCACAAGTCGTCGGACCTGAAGCGCGCACACGTCGCCGATCAACCGATCGGGCACATCGATGTCGGAGGAGTAAATCTATCCGAGTGGTATTGACTGATCTCCAGGCACAGGTCTTGAACGAAGTGGTAGTCGGTTGCATGGGGGTCACTACGAAATCTTCCTCTAAAGTAACGCGACCGGGGGACGCGGTAAAGCCTCCTATCTGGGCTCGTAGTGATTTAGGTCGAGGAAATGCGTCCTTTTCTCAATCGTAACTAACAACATCCACTATTATCGTTCTCATATTAGCCAACATTAAATGTACATTTCGTTACATGTTTTGATCTCTAGTTTTATTGTAGCTCTTAAAACTAGCATAGATCGTCTTGAGTGTTTGCCACAGAAACGGCAAAGCACAGTAGATGGGACAAGAACTAGCGCAGAGACATTTGCTCATTAGTGAGCGTTCAGATCACCTTTGGCAGGACTCGCTGTCGTTATGTTTGTTTTGTTTATGTTTGAGCTTTTGGATCTGGTGAGCGCGATAGCTCACGTTTGTTAGTTTGGCTGTAGCTATCAAAATCTTAAGGTCTGCTTAAGTGATAACCCAGTAAACACAAACTCGTATACGATAGCGCATAAGAGTACAAATGTGGAGGCGATATACGTACATGCGCCATAAGGCTGCATGCAAAATGTACGTATATTGCCTCCACATTTGTACTCTTATATCCCATCATATACGATCGTGTGTTTACTGGGAACCTTCGGATCTTCTCCAGTCTCTCTGCGACTTCCTGTAGAAGTGAGTCTGAGAGTTTTTTGTGAGCTGCCTGCCAGCGCTCACAAAAAACTCTGCGCCTGTGGTAAGGTTGTGTTACATAAGTTAATTTGGCTATCAGTTGTGGGGTGTTTTGATATGTGCAAGCTTAAAGATAAAAACCACAAACAAAAGTTTTCCGTGCATTCGAACCAAAATGTGTGACAAGGGTTGAGTAAACAACATAGCGAAAATCATCTGTCACTGGAAACATAGCGAAAGTCGCTGACTGCAGTTCCGGTCGAACACACACGAGGCAGACACAAGTGATTCATCCATTTTGGGAATTAAGTCGAATTCGCTGATTAAATTACCAACAGCGCACTGCAGTAACGCGTAGCAAATAACTGCTTGCAAAAAATATCTTTCAAGCGCATTGATTACCTGGAATTTTGTGATTAATATTTTTTACTTTTCCGCGTTAAGCCTTAAAACTGGTTCTGGACTTAGGTTGGCGGCTTTTCAATTTTACTCCCATTTGACAGCCGTCCTCCACCCTTGGTGACAATGGGTCTAGGGGGTGAGATTGGGTCAAAACGGAAAAATATGATACATGAAATATTTCAGCCAATAACGCTGATATTATTAAAATTTGTAATTCATATGTCAGGGAACATATAATTACACGTAATTCATCACAATATACATTTTTAGAAATAGTAGTTTTTGTTTACTATATCGATAAACTTGTATGTTGAAACTAGATAAAATTTACAACATTAGATTTCTCCTGTGCAAAGTATCACGCATGTACTTTAACGTCTATAGTTATATTAGTAGAAAGTTGGAAGTCTTTTCATTACACTTCACATGTATTTTCCAGAATCTATTTGATTTTTTCACAAAAATTTATATTTTTTTCGGTACGGTGTCTAAAACATTAAAATGGGGGTGAGATTGGGTCAAGTAAGAACTATAGTGAATGAAATCACAAGTCCCCTTTTTTGACATTTTACGGTGTCGGGTGTTCTCTTTTTTATTAAGATTTGTTTATTCTTTCTAAATACAGCATCTCTGAAACATCAAACAAGTCTACTTGAGTATTCCGTGCATTGAATAACAATTCAACGCATCCTGACAACTTCTCAAACCAGCAACTGTTTTTCGTGCGCAGCAACATCGTAAAATTTTAGTAAATGAATTTTTTCTTCAATTCAATTTCAAATGCAATATTTTATTAGTGTTTTCATATTATAGAAAAATCTCACGGAAGTACAAATGAGTTGGATAGCTGAAATACCGGGGATTATGACGTCAACATCTGCTGAAACGTATTGATCATGGAATGTCGCACCGAAATTTAAATATTTGCGAAGGTTTAAAATAATCACTGTTTCAGTACACCTTTGGGAAACCTGAATAGGCTTTATGGCAATGGGGATGAGACTTTGAAAACCAATTTGATGGAAAAAACAAGAAAATTTATGTAAACTTAACGATTAATGTTGGGTTTACATATTTATTCTCATAGCTCTTCAATTTTTTGGTATAATCGTTCTTTTAAGTGGGTTTATCATACTTGTGAAACATCTTAGATATCTTTTCGTTTTGTTTGCATCGTATTTCATCAATATTTTTCAGCTGTGAATGGTTTTGAAATCATTTTTTCAAAAACAAGTTATTTTAATTACAGTGACCCAATGTCACCCCTTCTATGGGGTGAGATTGGGTCATTTTTCATTCACTTGTGGTGCCGCTGTGAATAAATATTTTTCTTTAATTTTTTGAACAGTTGTTAATGTACCATCAAAGTACATACACTCCAAATTCGAAGTTAATTGGACTTAAATTGCGCTAGTTACTCAATAAATAAATCGTACATATCCCTTTTTGACCCATTGTCACCCCCAACGACGGTTCCGGGTATATTCTCAGATCCTGGCGTGATAATGCTGTAAATTTTATCCCGAAAGGGAGACGTGCGTCGTATGAAGAAGCGAAGAGTTTTAGACCAATCAGTCTGACCTCTTTTCTTCTGAAATGTCTGGAACGCATTATCGATCATCACATTCTTGATGTTTATTTGGCAAACATGCCTCTTCATGCGAATCAACATGCTTACCAATCTGGAATGTCCACTGTGACTCTTTTATACACAGTTGTATACGATATCGAGAAAGCATTCGCTCAGAAGCAATCCTGCTTGGGTGTTTTCTTGGATATTGAAGGTGCCTTTGATAACGTGTCTTTCGATGCCATATTGGAAGCCACATGAAACCATGGGCTACCTACAATGATTACCAATTGGATTCATCAAATGCTCAAAACCGATATCTCTTCTCAACATTGCGTCAAGCAGCGATTCGAAAATTGAGTCGTGTCGTCAAACAAAATTGTATATTACTGAGCCATCTCCAAAAGTGGCGAAGTATATGTCAAATCTGTCCAAGCAGAATTGCAGTCTCTTGGTCAGAGCGTTGACAGGCCACTGCCGACTAAACTATCAAATGGCAAATATTCAGCGTGATGACTCATTTCAGATTCAGGACACCCGAATTTAGTAGATAGGTAAATTTTACATTATACAATATGCTCTACTATATAGTGATCAATTTCGCCCCAATTTGTCATTTTCAATTTTTGATATTAAAACTAATTTTATGAAATGTTAAATATTATTTAAAAAAAATGTATTACATATTCTGTTAGAAATCAATGAAGTACTGATTTTACCAAAATAAATTTGACAATATTCGAATTCCAAAGGATGACATGACAAAAAGTTGTGAAATATTGATCAATTTGCCCCCGGATTACAGTACTTGTTTTAAAAATATAAAACTTGCGATATTTGCATTTTTAAATGGAACGTTTAAGAAATATTCCAAAAACTGATCATTGTTACCCCGTATTACGGTTTATTGAATTAACTTAAAAAAGACTTCGCAAATTGAAGTTTTATTGAATTTTTGTTGAAGAGTGATAGCGGCACGATTATCAAATGGTCAGTCGGACTGGACCAAATGTTTCTCAATAATTTTAAGAAAAAATACTGAAATAGCAAAATATTTGTCTGTCTTACTGTACAATGAGAATCTATCTATGTGACAAAACATCTGTATCGAAATAGCACGAGAAAGATCAGAAAAGATAGCATCCTTGACATCAAAACAATTAAATTGTGTAATGCATGAATATGTTTTGTTCAAATGAATATGACGGCCGAAATTACATAGAATCCAGCCTTTCTTCATGGAAGAGGTGTTAATGAAAATCGACCAACACAAAATTATAAAGAATATATTTTATGAAGCAAACCCGTTCTTGTTGGCTTTGACTCGGAAGGGAAGAGAAAACACACTAGGGGAGAACATTTTATTGCTAATGCGTTTTCACATCGTTAACAGGATTAGATGCCGTTCGTGGATTTTGATTGTGCTTCTATTTTTTTTTTCTTAGGGGAGAAAGCATGATTAAGTGCAAGATAAAAGATGCTTAATGCCTTTATTTATAGATCATTGTAACGAAACTTCGGCAAAAGCACTGAATGTCAATACGGGGAACGATATTTATCAGTTCTTCGTCTTCTTTGGTGGGCTTCGTGGCCGTGCGGCTAGTGTCGCCAGGCAATAAGCGCATCGTGTTTTGAGGTGTGGGTTCGATTCCCGCGGCAGCCTTTAAAACTTTTCGTCAGGAATGTTTCACGGTTGTTCCACTGGAGCATGCTTGTCCGTTGTCTAGTTTTAAGTTAGTTAAGTCTATGCAGCTAAATGGCTGAAGACGGTGTCCGTGTCTTTTTTCTTGGCGTTACGTTTCAACTGGACAGAGCCTACTCCTCTGTTAAATGTTTTTATCAGCACTTCCACTGTTATGAACTAAGCGCTTTCTTAGCCAATTGGCTACTTTATATTCTAGGTTGTCAAGAAAATTTCCGTCACAAAAAAGATCGGTGGTATTAAAACCCACGACGCTCAGCTTTATCTGATTGGATAGCAGCGTATAATAGTTAAAATAGTGTGGCCAGTAGTTGAATTGAAAATCATCTTATTTTTTACATTTTAGGCAGTTCAAAATATCAGCCAATCAGTCGTTACTTTACTAATCAAATAAAATTTATAATCTGGAATAAAACCATGGACATTACCATCGCAGAGTGGGTGATAGATTTTTTGCTTCATTACTAAGCGAATCATTTACGAACTTTGACCAAAGTTAATCATATTCTCTATTGGTTGCTCAAATATTGCTCAAATCAGTCGCACATCTTAGAATAAATCCTTATTCAACACATCGCTGTTCAAAGAAATGTAGAACAAGGGGTTTATCAATCAGTCAAACTGATTAGATACTACTAATGTAATCATGTTCATGCCATTTGATTCCGAACCATTATGGATGGAACCACTCAAGCTTATTCCAAGCACGATTTACTTTTGTCTTACATCAGTGGAAAAATCGTCACACTTTTCTACCATGCCGCCTCATTGTGAATTCATAGCAAATTCAAGCTGATTTTTCCATAAAGATAAATGAATTAAAAATCAACATTTTTCACTCCATGTCACATCTCTGCATAAATAAAAATTGCGAATATCTCTGCGCATTCCAATAAGAACAAAAATTCTTCACTCCTATTTGTTACACGGGAAAGCGTTTTTCGCCACCTTTTTTAACGTTATGCTTCGAACAACGATTATAAATTGATTGTCGATTCCACGCGTGAAAATTTTCCGGGATTTTGCTGCGGTATACCACAGTAGCTCAAAATCTCTAGCCAAAGCCAAGCGATTATTATTTCAATCCTTTATGTACCAGAACGAGTACTGGGATGTTACACCCCCACTATACCTGGTGTATGGAAGAGCCTTATAATTGAATCGGTCACATTTTGAATGAATGTTACGTGACATTTTTGCTAGATGGAAGCGAGATGAAGTTTGATTTGTACGCGCTGGTTTTCATATCAGCATGACGTAAGGCACAGACTTCCCGACTAACATCGTTTTACAACATTACTCCGACAGCAATTAGAAACAATAGCGATTGATATAGTTCAATGATATTTTTTCTCTAATTAGTTAGGTATAATTGATTTCAAACTTTTAGTTTATTAGCAATTGAGATTTTTAATTGTGATATACAAAAAAATTTAATCAAATTTGATTTTTTAAATATGATTTAAAAAAAATTATGCTTGGTTAGGTATATTTTATTTCACATCTGAATATTTTGACTGGTATTTAAAGTTTGTTTCCTACTAAAACCGATAAATAATGATGGGTCAAAAGACTTCTAAGAAAGCAGTTGTGATTTTTAGTTGGAAAATATAAAATAATCCATTTTAAACTGATTGAACTTCTTCAGATTTTGAATACAAACTGTGACAAAATATATTGCATCATAACATATTTTGTAAGAATTTAGCTACTGCCGCAGAGTCGGGTAACGACCATACACATCAACTAAATCCCACACGTGTGTACCGCGCATGCAATGGGTGAAGATTTCATCAAACATGAATTCAATTTAGTTTCTGTTTGCCTGTACCTCATGCACGCACGAGAGCAGCTTTGCGGTAATTCTGCGTGGCGTTCGGTTTTATAGCATTTGTACTCGAAGTAAAAGAAATGAGGGTTGAACACAGCTTTATGACGAATCCTTGGTCTACAGATGAGATAGAGTTACTGGAAACATTTTATCGATCAGCAATAAAACACTTGATCGATGTGTGCAATAATACACGTAAAATAGTTGCAGTTACCATTTGATATTTCATTTATTTATTTAATTAAATATGTACAAAGATTGAATTGAAGAAAGTATTGTAGAATACTTCTGTACCATTAAAAGTACTGCGATTGAAATAACGAGCACATTTTCTAATCAAATATCGCACAAGCACGAACTATTGTACAATAGCCGGAAAAAGGTCTAGTTCAAGTTTTACCTTTAATCGAAGAAATAGCTATTCTTAATGCGCTGCCATTTTACGCCTACTTGTCCCATGTGCTGTGTAATCCTTATAGACTGTGGGACAAATATGCGTAGACCGGCAGTGCCCTTTTCGGAGTTTCTAAGGATGCTTTTTAACGTATTCTATTCAAATGACGGTGACACGGCACTGTGTGAGTTGTTTTTCAAGTATCAAGTTCGAATCATATTATATGTTTGATATACTTTTAGAGCCCATTAAAATTCCATTATATATCTAATCTTTGCAAACAAGGGTCATGCTTTGGCACCTCGTAAGTAGTTGCTTTAAACCTGTTTTTGATAACTTGCTTCTAGCTAAATGCTAGAAAACGCAATTAATGGATTTTAATATCAAACAAAAAATTCAAGAAAACTTATATACAGGTCGGACTCGATTATCCGGAGTATCGATTTTTTTTCACTCTGGTTAATCAAATCCTCCGGATAATCGAATCACTAAGGAAAAAATTGAAATCTTCGACAAAAGAGCTTAAATATTATCTTTTTTTGTTGTTTTATTTATATGATGCGGTGGCGTAGCCAGAAATTATTTCTAGGAACATTAGGGGTCTCTACTAGAAAAAAAAATTTTGACCAGCATACACAAAAAGCACTTTTTCAAACCCCCATTTTCTTAAACACGTTTAAAACTGCAAAACCATTCATATTGTATATTGAAATACCAAATTAACTCAGATTTATGCATAAAAATTGAAAAACAAGAACATCAAAAAACAAATTCCGGATAATCGAGTCTAAAATTCCGGATAATCGAATCCCGGATAATCGAGTCCCCGGATAATCGAGTCTCCGGATAATCGAGTCCGACCTGTATTACGATTTTAAGAACAAATTCTTTTCCAAATCTTTATTTCAAAAACATAGTTTGTATTGGAAATTTGACGTCTGCCGTAGTGGTTTAATCATAAGAAAACAAACAATTTTGCCGAAAGATCCATATATAGCTAAATTGCCATTTAACCGAAATGACTTTTGAGTCATTTACACGGGTTGTCCCAAATGCTTAACATAACTTCAGATGTCGGCCATATTTGAACGGTCGTTTTTTGCTGAATGTCCCGACGTCATTCCACTATGGGCGATCTGGTTGCCAATAATCGAACAAATGACTTGTTCTCATAAGGTTTCTTTATACACCATTCCATTGTTAACATTTATTTATTTATTTATTTATTTATTTCCAACTACAGTATAACAGCACAAATAACCTCCTAACGGTTTTCAAAGTATGTGCTATTACTAGACGACTTATACCAATGTACTTTGTTACTTATTATAAAATTTATCAACACTATTTTTGAATGATAGATAACTCCTCTCACACTTACACTTTCTTGGCAATTCATTCCACGCTCTAATTGCACGGTGTCGAAACGAATCTTTAAGATATCCAGAAAAACATCTAGGCACTGTTAATAAAGGTGCTCTCAAGGACCGGGGGTATGCAAAAAAGTTCCTAAGATACGTAGGAGGATTATTGAGAATTTTAAATGTTTGAGTACAAATTCGAGTTTTTAGATAATTGGTGAAACTTATACCAAATAAGGAATTGGCGTAACTAGATATGTGGTCAAATTTTCCAAGATTGAAAACATATCTTATGACTGTGTTAAACGCTGAATTCAGTTTTTGTAAATTTTTCTTAGAAACTAGAGAATATAAAATATCTCCATAATCAAACAGTGGAATTATTAGAGATCTTGCAAGTAGAAGACGTGTACGTTGTGGAGTGCAACTTCTTACAACAACGAGAGAGTGAAGAGCTTTGTATACTTTGTTACATGCTGCATTTACTTGGTCATTCCAACACATTTTGCAGTCCATTAGTAAACCAAGGTTTATAACAGTCTCGGAATATTCAATCGTATCATTGTCCACTTTGATTTTGGGTTTTCGAGTTCAATAATAGCCCGTTCAATTTACACCACTTCAAAATATTTTGAATTTCAGAGTTCATTTTTCTTACAGTATTAGGTAAATTATTTACAGTATCGGACAAATATAGCTGACAATCATCAGCATATAAATGAAATTTGCAGAAAGATAGAGTGAGTGGCAGATCATTGATATACATGGAAAAAAGAAGTGGACCTAAAATGGATCCCTGGGGTACACCACAGGAAACTGTGATCTTCTCCGATTCTTTGTTGTTAAATTCAACGTATTGTGAGCGGCGTGTCAAGAACGAACGTATCAATTTTAACGAAAAATAATCAAGTTTGAAAATTCGTAAAAGTTTATCACAAAGTAAACTATGAGTAATTGTGTCAAACGCTTTACTGAAATCTAGTAGTGCCATGACTGTAACCATTTTTTTTGTCGAGAGCTTCCCTTATATCGTTTTCAACCTTTATCAACGCAGTTACAGTGCTGCAAGATTTACGATATCCTGATTGAAATGGAGACAATAAATTTTAACTTTAGGATATTTATGAAATACTAAAGCAAGATCTTTTGTAGTTCCATTGATACAGTATAATGAAGTTATATTTTTTTTTTTTTTTTGAGAAAAATAGAGGACTCAGTGTAAACAGAAGGTATAAGTTGATTTAAACTGCATGATTGCAATATTGTATAAAGACCTTTAGACGCTGTTCAAAACGTCATCTTAGAAAAATAAGATGAAATAAGACTTCGTACTTCAGTTCGGTTTAATGTAAGGACTATCCCATACTTTTTAGTCCCAGATTAAAATTTATTTCCTAGAGTATTAAAAGATGTAAACTATAGGATTGTGCACAATTCAGTTGCACATATATGCACCTTTTCCATTTAGGGCTTTTAGACTTTTTACAATATTTTCAAATATTGCTTCAGAACAATAAAAAATATTGCATGGGATAATTTAAAATGTAATAGGCAGTAATGCTCATCCAGCAGCTCTCGAAACCTGAAAATTCAGCCCTCGAAACACTTTTGAATAAACGAAAAATGATAATTATTTTTGCAAATGGATGCATCATTGTATGAAAATTTAAAATTATATATTTTAATCATAAATTTGGAAGAAGCATGGGAGTCCATAATTTCATAAAAAGATATATTTTCTCTGGGGCTTTTAATCTCACAAAAAAAAAAATAAGTATAATACAAGATATATGTTTGCATGTACATCATTGCATAGGCTACCAGAAATAGAATAATAACTGACTTATGTATATCAGAAAATTTTTGAACTATTTTATATTTTTCTGGTTCTTTTCCAAATTTTGTATTGAAATTTTGCTTTTCGAATTCTTAACGATTGCTGAATTTGAATATAGCTATTGTATTAAAAATTTGGAATCATTGTACAAAATGTTTCAATTATTTCTGGAAACTAACGATTGTACAACCATTTGATATTTGTTCTTAAAGACAAACACATAAATTAGTTAAAAATTTCTCTTGCAATCCGCAGTTCTGATTAAAAATCGTGATTAGACACGTAAAATTCTGCAACCAGAGCATCACTGATATTGGAGATGAATACTTAAATATTAAGATTGTTTTCACACCATAGCTTCGTTTTAAGGGATATTGTCACGATATGTGTGTACGAACACAGTCAAAGTTGTAAACTGCAAAAATCAATTTGTTTCCAAATGTAAATCGAGTACTACTAATTTTTCAGCGCATAGTAAACATTTCAAGGCCTTCCTAAGCCGAGTGGTTAGAGTCCGCGGCTACAAAGCAAAGCCATGCTGAAGGTGTCTGGGTTCGATTCCCGGTCGGTCCAGGATCTTTTCGTAAAGGAAATTTCCTTGACTTCCCTGGGCATAGAGTATAATCGTACCTGCCACACGATATACGAATGCAAAAATGGCAACTTTGGCAAAGAAAGCTCTCAGTTAATAACTGTGGAAGTGCTCATAAGAACACTATGCTGAGAAGCAGGCTCTTTCCCAGTGAGGACGTAAATTCCAAGAAGAAGAAGAAGGCGAAGAAGAAGAAGTAAACATTTCAATAAGGTATCGACTGTTTATTTCGTTCACCACCGCTAACAGTTGGCGCAAGCGGCAAAAAGTACAGACAACAACCTTTCGAACATTCAGTTTCTCTCACTGGTCGCCGAGCAGTTACACTGATGTTTGTATTTCACTCACTGATCGCGCTACGCTGGATTCTCAAGTTTCTCAAACTTCCAACCAGGGACGAAAATACTCAATCTACCCTCGCCTACATTGATACTTGCGGGGTAGAATCTTCGTTGAATTTTATTTGTTTTTATCCTCGCCTTGACAACACAACAAAGATTGGCAAAGCGCTTGCCGCAAGATTGTCAGTTTCCTTTTACCCTGCTGATACTCAACCGCTTTATGATCATCGGAAGCAAAAAATGATATTCATTCTGGACAGCTTGACTTTTTTACATTCCGCTCCGGGAAGTTGTAATTTTTGCACAAAGCACAGTAAAGACGCGTCAACATTATCGATTCCGTGCATCGGATCGTTCATTACCCGTAAAGCAGCATACTTTTTAATTAATATGAACCTCAATGATAATCAATTTTCTAAAACTGACACTCTTCTGCTTCTGATAATCAAAAACACCAGCGACGTACGGGCATCGTTGTTTGTTTTTTCATCTACTTTTGTGCCATCTTCATTGGTGCAATCATATTGGTGGTGGTGCGGTTACTTTGATGGTGGCATAAATGTCAGTGAATTGAGTATAGTGAGCATGATTTTTTTCGTCCCTGACACAAGCGCATGGAAGAATGGTAGTCAAGAGCTGTTAAAACGTATGGAAAATAATGAAAAACGTATACCGTTAAGTCACCAGTCACCGTGCGGCCTCCATTCACCGTGCACGTATACAAATTTCAACAGAATATTCATACAATTATCACAAATTATTCTTTTGTCAGCAAAATAAGATAAAACTGATGAAATGAAGTTGTTTTTGTCACAAAGCAATTTGAAAAACCTAGTTTATGTGGTCAAAATCATGTGAATTCTGTTTGATAATGAGATTTTTCAACACTCTTAGTAGAAACGCCAAAAAATCACATTTTTCATTTTAACGATAGAGTATGAAATTTTTCAAAATTTCAACAAGTTTTCACTGTGGATACTATGAGTAAGATGTATTTCATCGTATGAGCAATGAGATTTTATGCAAATTAGAATTTTTTATTTTGTTTCAGTTGAAACCCAAATGCACGGTGAATGGACCTTTTCCAATATATATGGTTCCTATTACCGTGCATTAGTGTAAAAGGCATGAATTTATTCGGTAATATTAGATTTATTGTTATGTCGTCATTAAACTACTTCATATTTAGTTTTTGAGTGAATATGGAATGGTTTGGAAAATACAGACAAACCTCTTATAACGATTTTAATAAAAAATAATTATTTAGCCAATTTTTGAACTTTTTATATTTTTTATTATAAATGAAGATTTGAATACTCTTAAAAATGAGTGCGCACACTACTAGCAACATAGTTGCTCCATGAACAACGTTTCTTCAAGATACAAAATTAAATCACGACGAAAACTATACGCACGGTGAATGGTGCACTAGTGTGCACGGTAAATGGTGACATAGAACGGTACGAGGCGACCTTAACATGACATTTTCAAACATAATTTTTGAATATTTTTTTGTTATGCATCACTAGTTTTAGTTTTTTCCCTGAATTATTATGTAAGTGCACGCTACGTAGTGGTATTCTAGTACGCTTTAAATTATTTCGAAAAGTTATATAATTTTTTGAAGTGCAAGTTTTTCTTAAATGCACGGTGAATGGTAGCTTGACGGTATTACCATCAATTAGGAAACTGGATCGAAAAACTAGTGATTATAAATCAGACTTTGGAAAATTTAATGATCATTGACTCACGAGCTAAAATTTTAGTCCATTTATCCGCCTGTATTCACACAACACGCATGACATTTATCGTTCGTGGAAGATAACAAGCCAAGCAAAAAGACAGATATACACTACCCACTGTTGGGCGCCGATCGCTGTGTGTCACCACGTGTTACATTCGCTGACACACTCTCATTCTTATCAATAAACATAGGCGAATATTTTCCATTTTCTGTGCTATGTTTGCAACCACAGTGTTGTTCGATGATCCCATAGATTATAATTAAGTTGTTTAAAGTTGTATTACCAGAAATTTTGGAAGGTATTATTATTTCTCTGCAAAACATAAATTACTCGAATGGCTCGACGCCATTGTAGTCTGTGAGAGTTACTGCTCGTGATCGCTCTCTCGCCACGTACCAAAGTAGAGAGTGAATATAAACATTGATAGGGCTCTCCGATTGCAATGTGCCACGAACTGCTATGGTTTGTGAACTGTTACACTCTCTGAATATGGTTTGATCGGCTTATTCGGATCGAAATCCAAACACTGTTATAAATCAAGCGTAATGTGAATGAATAACTTTTTGGTTTTAGTTTATAGTCCATGGTGGTTTCTTTGCTTCAGGATTTCGTTTTTACTACCACTGAAAAATAGCCATCTATTGCCTTTTCAGTTTTGAATATCGCCCTATCCAAATCAAATGAGTATGAGCATGATTGACAGCAGATGCTACTCCGTTATTGCAAGAACATCTGTACTTACACAGGGAACCAACAGACACTACTCGGGATCAGTAGCATCCTCAATGTGTAAGTACTGGTGCTTTCATTATTATAACAAACAATACCGGCCCCGGCTGCGTCCGAATGCAGGTCGATTGGGAAGGTTGGCAACGCTGCTCCCGATTTTCCATCGCTCGTTAATGCGAACAGTACGATCTACGATCGACTTCGATCATCTTCATGCAGGCTCGCAACAAGCTGGTGCGCCATGAAGGCGTGTTTGATTTATTAATTTCGAAAACAAAATTGATTTGCATGTAGGGTCGATGTACCAATAGCCGCCACTATGGGCGATTTCCATACAGACTGGCGGCCAAAAATAGTTGTTCCATCTCATGTCGTATTTATGATTCTTGTGGTACACATTTGATGTTTTTTTTTTTATGAACAAGTTTTCCAGACTACCTTTTGAATAGGGCCTATAGGATAATATTATTTTTTTCTTACTAATGACGCATATAAACCATTTATGCGATTAGCGTTGTGCAAACCGTTATAAATGTTAGAACTTACATAGAAATGATGATTTGAATGATTTAGCGATATTCATTTATCCTCTGAATTATTATTTAGCTGTTTTTAATAGAAAATGGTAAAAAATATTGGATAAAATCAAAAAGTTCTAAATCAAAAAAGTGCAAATTTGTGCAGCTAAATTCTTCACGATCCTTTAGTTTACATCTCAAAGTTACCTTGGAAATAAATTTTAGCCTGGGACAACTTGGGACAAAAAAGTATGGGATGTGTAAAGTTTTGATGTAAAATCAAATATGTATTTTTCAGTGCACTCCCCGTATTTTTCTGACCTAAAGTACGAATTTTTATTTCATATTATTTTTCTAAGATAGCTTTTTAAATAAGCTTTCGGACATTGTATAAAGATTTGTATAAAATATTACGATTATGCAGTATACTGTATTCAATGTGTACCATGTGTTTTTATCGAATTCTTCATTTTTCTTGAAAACTCTAATTTTGACATCAGGTATCAGGTATCAGAATTTGGGCTCAGGCGGCACGTTCCCCTACAAATGGGAGATTTGTGCCTCGCACGTCATAGCCATTCATCACTTACCCGATGGGAAAAGGACTAGGAAAACAAGGAGAAAGGAAAGAAAACTTGTAAGGGATGATAAGATTCATACAAACACCCTGGAAGGATGCTTGTAAGAATTGATGAGCATCAAAATTCACTTCTGCACCCCCGGAGGGATACTGAAAATGATTTTTAAACAAATTCACACACTCTATGATGACGTTACATGATCTACCACAGCAGAAGATGCTTTGCCCTTTAGAGTACGAGAACCTGTATTATTTCAGAGAACACGACAAGAAACTATATGAAAAGCCGTAGTTTATCAAAAAGTTTCGTCCTTAAATGAAGATTGAATAACAATCACAAATACTGAAAAAGAACAGAGGTGTCCTTTTCAGTCTATGTGTCTTTTTAATCCTTCTGAAGTTTTCCAAAACAGCTGAATTCTGGGAAACCATACGATTAGACACCATTTTGATTTAAATCTTCAACAGCATTCCGGGAAATGAAACAAATACTGCACTGGTGAAGATTATAAATTTAATAATGAATTTGTAATCAAATGGCACCTTTTCATTTATTATTAGCAAACTTCATTTGAGCCAGTCTTGGCTTTCCTGTTTTCCAGATGAAACCAGATTTTCCAAGTCTGAGCTCAAAATCGAAGAATGATAAGATTAATAAATTAGGTGCCGTATGATATTGCAGGACGTTTAAGTCCTTCATCAGTTCATCCTTCATCGCATTCATAAAATATGCCTTTTAAGCCTTATTTGCAAACGCAATGAAGTTCTTGAACTGCTAGTTTTCCCAAAGAGAGATTATACCGGTCAAAGCAGCTTTGCAGTATTTATCTCTCTGGGTTTTCGCATAATTTTTGCCTTTGGCGGCTAAACTAAGATCACCACTATTCGTGGCCAGAGGCTTCACACATTGTAGTTCTTTTCCAACATGCAGTATTTCTCCTTTAGCACGTCCAGTAAATGCTTTAGAAGAACTCACTGAATGCTGCACGGAACTACTAAAGGATTTAGCTAAACGCTCAGCTATTATACTAAAAATAATATAATCGCAAAGTCAAAATAATCAAACGTCCAGAGTCAGAAAACAAAATTGCCTACTTCTGATCGTCTAACTATAATTGTTGTTGAACCAACAAACAAACTGTTGGCGAAAAATTGAACGCCAAAAGCTATAGCAAAGAGTCTATACAAAATCATAAACGAATTGCACTACAGGGATAAAGTCAAGGCGCACATTTTGCCATACACCTTTAAATACCCCACGTAGTACAAGAAGCTCAAAAATTATAATGCACTCTTATACTCTCATGTAGAGAAAAATTTAGTTTGCAATACATGCAATAAATCATAACGCTGTATTCCAACCAAACGACGAACATTTACTGTCATACGTTTCCCATGAACATATACAGCTTTATGTTATTTTAGTGGAAATACCAAATAGTGAACAATTTGTAATACAGGGATATTTTACCGACGCACATAATGTCATGCACCCGAAAGATACCCCATTCAAACAAGTGATCATAATAATAATTCCACTCTTCCACTCTCAAAAAGAGGCTAATCAATCAATAATATTTTCGTTCGCACGGTTATATTGATATACCATATACCCCCACAGATGCACGCTACCCTGTAGGTAGGTAGTGTCAATAGGAGATACATTGTTGAGCGCATAGTTTTGTACTTCAGTTGTCCCATCACAGCCAGCTGCGTACAGAACTATATTGCTCTATCGGGCTGTAGTTTTTACACACGGCTATAACAGAGCCCGAAATAAATGAGTTACACTAGCACATTGAAGATAACTCAGGTCAAGCTCACTACCCTTATAAGTGAAAAAGATGAGATGTTCTCATATACAAGTAAGGTGCCGCACTTTCTACGTGTGAGGTAGAAATTAGCCATTGCACCAAATGATGAAGATGCGCTTCACAAACTAGAAATATTTCTTTCACTATATTTCTATTTAGACGGGTCAGAGACACTTCACTTTTCTTCACCCGTTAACACAGTGGTAATACACTTTTTAAAACTCATTGCCTGAAGGGCAATTGAAGGATGACACCAAAATAATATTAATTAAACTGGTACATCATACAGCAAGCGTCCACTACCCAACGGCACTACCACACAACTGTGCAGCTAAATTCTTCACGATCCTTTAGTTTACATCTCAAAGTTACCTTGGAAATAAATTTTAGCCTGGGACAACTTGGGACAAAAAAGTATGGGATGTGTAAAGTTTTGATGTAAAATCAAATATGTATTTTTCAGTGCACTCCCCGTATTTTTCTGACCTAAAGTACGAATTTTTATTTCATATTATTTTTCTAAGATAGCTTTTTAAATAAGCTTTCGGACATTGTATAAAGATTTGTATAAAATAGTACGATTATGCAGTATACTGTATTCAATGTGTACCATGTGTTTTTATCGAATTCTTCATTTTTCTTGAAAACTCTAATTTTGACATACTGTATCAATTAAAATATAAAAGATCGTGCCCTGATATTCTGTATATTTTGAAAATATTCATAGCAAAACGGCCGTAAAAAACACTAGTGCGACTATAGGGGACTGTCCACTAAGGGAACACCGACCCTACCTACTTTGGTTTATTTGAATGATAGAAAACCTGCAATCGAGATCTTCCAGGCCTCTCATGATTTTTCAACAAAATTTAGGTCACTTTAATTTAACTCAACAACAAAATAACAAGAGCATACTTTTACATCTCACTAATAATAAGTGTCAAAATCAGAACATTTTGCTATTCGTATACATGCCATCGATTTTATGTTACAATTGTACCTAAATATTACCAGAAAATTGTTGCGGAATTAGCTCAATTGCGGTCGCGCTCCAAGCCATACACACTCCGAAAAAAACATGTGATTTTACGTCCTCTAGATGCTCATAAAAGAAGCGAGCCAAATGACGTGAATTTGTGTCACATTTTAAATACGATGGTGTTTGATTCGGGAAATGTCAATCATAGTGGCATTGTTTTCATGTCCTTCGTCATGTGAAATTACATTTTTCCTTCAATACATCTTTCAGGAAACATTTTTACGTCATTTCATCACTTACATCACACATTCAGTCATGATGTTAATTACGTCCGCAGTAATTTTCATTATTTTTAAGAGTGTAGCCAGCAGCACCCAGCCACGCTCGTGCTGTGCACTTCAAGCATGCTTTTGTTGGCTGCATGTACTCAGTACACAATGCAACCAGCAGAGTGTTTGCTTGACTTTGCGAGAAGAAGCAACCTTGCAATGAATCACGAGAATGAACAGTGCGTAGATAAATTAATCATACGAGTGGAAAAGGTTCACGAGCCACTTTTCGGTGTGTTCACTTTGCCTCTTCGGCTTTGCATCCGTTTGCTTTTTGCGATGCTCTTCGTGAAGCAAAAATGAAAAATGAATTTTGGCGAATATTGGATCGCGAAGATGCGTCGATCATCGTTCGCTAAGAAGATCCATCACAACACTGCCTTAGGGAGTCCAAAATACGCCCGTTACCCTATTTCGGAGGCTTTTCTATTGTCAGAACATTCTACAACATTAGTCGAAAGGTGCACATAAAACCGATTGAGATTACATTGATGAATTAAAAAGTTACAGCATGCACAAGATTGTCCACTTTATAAAATGAACAGTCCTTAGTTGACCAATTTATCATATAAATCTTGTTGAGACTCCCTCCCAAGTAATGTTATCCGAGGCCATAATTAATACCATCCATGTTAGTTTTGTTGGGATCTTTAAGTGTTCCATACGACTTTAATATATCTATCACATAACTTATCTTTAATGCATCTTATTTGTTCTATGAAAGGTTGTATTGAGGTTTTCAAGAGCAGCATAAACAGATTTTCAACTCTATGATTTTTTTTAATGCGTTTATTTGTCGATATTTGTTATAAAAGAATTATTCACATAATTATTTAAACTCCGACATCAAAATTGAAATTTAGTTCATCAATATCTATCCTCCCATTACTATCATTAATGAAGGAAATATAATTAACTAAAATCTTCAGGGTCATTGTCTTCCTTCTCGCTCCGATTCGTTCTAGTGTGGGTCGCAGTAGTTCATCAGTATTGAGCCGCCGGCCGCTAGCGTCCGACAGTTTTTCTTGCAGCAGTTCGCACGCATTGGCTACTCTCCGACAAGCAAAAATTTGTGTTGTATTGTTTCAACGTGTGCTTCACAATGCGTGCATAGTTCTCCGTCGGACCGTCTCATTCTGAAAAGTAGCCGACGGTGCGGGATCTTCTGATTTACCCACATGTAGAGCATGCTTCGATGAGGAGCAGGTAGGTCACGGGCAGAAATATTTCTCCAGATTCGAGTCCAATTCAAATGGGGATTTTCTGTCTCCACTTTTGGTCTGTCAGTGCGCTCGACAAAAAAGCGATGGATGAGAGCGGCGGAAGGGTGCTGACGTATTTGGAAGGGTAAATTACGAACTTTTTTAAGAAGTAGCTTTAGGCAGGGAAGATCTAGAAGGGAAGCTTGTGGTGGATTTGCTGAGGTTAACCTTCCGTCAGTCGCTCAAAAAATAGTTACACCAGCGGTCGCATCGTGTACTGAGTACACGCGGAGCAATTTTGATTGTACATCCAAAGTTAGGCAAGATAGAATATGGATGTCTTCAGCAAATTTCTTCAGTCCAACGGTACCAATTGGTCAGTGGACAAAAAACACTTTGGAAACATCCTCATCTTCCTGTGGCCATCGGATTGTGCCCCGGGGGAACCGATGTAGTGGACATTTCGCAATGCAACATCTCGAACACAAATATCTCAGGATCTAGATTTTTTAGCAAGATGGTATCTTCGGCAAAGTTGTTCAGTAGGTCAAGGGCTAACATGTGATAGGCTGCTTGCTTCAAAATTCTGCCACCAGATGGTGCTAGTGAGCATTTAATTTTTCAAACACCGATATCTCAAGACCCTGATTACCAAGAAAGATGATGTCTTCGACAAAGTTGTTTAGTAGGTCAAGAACTAACATATGATAAGCTACCTAACAAGAAAAACTGCCACAAGATGGCGCTAGTGAGCATGCAATATTTTAATCACGAATATCTCAGGATCCCGATTTTTTAGAAAGATGGTGTTTTCAGCAAAGTTGTTCAGTAGTTCAAGGGCTACCATGTGATGATCTTCTTCATACGAAATTCTCTCAATAGATGGCGCTAGTGAGCATGATATTTTTCGAACACATGTAGCTCAGGATCCAGGTTACCTATAAAGTTGACGTCTTCGACAAAAGTGTTGAATAGGTCAAGGTTTAGCATGTAATATGCCACCCAACTTGAAATTCTACCACCATATGGCACTAGTGATCATGCTGTATTTAAGATCTTAAGATAATGATATTTTAGCAACATGGTGTTTTCGGCAAAGATGTTTAGTACATCAAGGACTAAACATATGATATACAGTTTGATTCGGAATTCTTCCACAAGACGAAATTTTCGAATGCAGGTATTTTAGGATCCTGGTTAGGAAAATTAAATTACTTTACAAAGATGGTGTCTTTGATGAAGTTCATCTGTATACTGCCCATAAATGCATAATTGTCAGCAAACATGGGACTGACATGCGTTTATAGGCAGTATATCACGAGCCAACGAGTTAAGTGTAAAATATACCTACTCAAACTTCTTCCACATTCAATTCAAAATGCAATGGGCTGCTAGATTTCAAATACTTCCATCAGGCTAGAGAAAGAACTCCTGGTTTGATTTTTTTTTTCAAATAGGGAATCTCAGGTTCCCGATTATTTTAAAACTTGACGTCTTTAGCAAATTTATTAGGTAAAGAAAGTGCTCACATGTTATTGGCAATTGTATTTGGAATTATGTAACCCGGCGCCAGAGAGCATTTAATTTTCTGAACACCTTATGGTACTAATTATTTGGGCTCATCAATACACGTTTTGTCAAATGTTAAAACATTTCGCTTACACTAAATTGATAGATAAAAAAAAAAGACACGGACACCGTCTTCAGCCATTTAGCTGCACAGACTGTAACTTAACACTAGACAACGGACAAGCATGCTCCAGTGGCACAGCCACGAAACATTCTTGACGAAAAGTTTCAATGGCTGAAGCGGGAATCGAACCCACACCCCATGACACGATGCGCTTAAATACCTGACGACACTAACCGCACGGCCACGAGGCCCCCCAATTGATAGATAAGCACAAAATAATATTAAAGATGTAGGGTTCATTCTATTTAAAATTCTAGACTTAAAATGAACAATATTATTTTTATATTTAGTAGAAAAGTAGGACGCAAACTTCTCATTGCTGGTGATATTGATCATCTTATGTTTTTTAGAGTCCGGCTGCGGTCGTACGCCGAACTGACACCCGCAGGGTGGAATGAATGGAAAATTTTTCCCGCCTAAATTGAAAGCACGTGGTTTTCGCATAATGACAGCACTGTATCTGTGTATTAATGATTTATATAAGGAGATGTAAGGAACGCATTTAATAGTGCCAGTTGGGCGGCTATTGCCGATGCGCTCCTGCGTCTGAGGATACCCGAGTACCTGTACAAGATTCTCGGAAGTTACTTCCAGAATCGGGTATTAGTCTATGACACAGAGGTGGGTCGGAAGTGCTTTCACATAACCTCAGGAGTCCCGCAAGGTTCCATCCTGGGCCCGGTGTTATGGAATGTCATGTACGACGAGGTGTTGAGATTAAAATTCCCGGCGGGTGTGGTCATCGTTGGCTTTGCCGACGATATTACGCTGGAGGTCTACGGTGAATCGATCGAAGAAGTGGAATTGACTGCAGCCCACTCGATCGCAATTGTGGAGGAGTGGATGAGCTCCAGGAAACTGGAATTGGCTCACCACAAAACTGAGGCGGTTGTTGTCAACAACCGAAAGTCGGTGCAGCAAGCAGTGATCAGTGTAGGCGACTGCACGATCACTTCGAAGCGCTCCGTCAAACACTTGGGGGTGATGATCGACGATAAGCTTACCTTCGGTAGCCACGTTGATTATGCCTGCAAGAGAGCCTCCACAGCTATTGTGGCACTGTCCCGGATGATGTCCAATAGCTCTGCGGTGTACGCCAGCAAGCGAAAGCTTCTGGCCAGTGTCGCCTCGTCCATACTGAGGTATGGTGGCCCGGCTTGGGGCACGGCCTTAAGTACCAAGAGCTACCGTAGCAAGCTAGAGAGTACTTATAGGCTAATGTGCCTGAGGGTTGCGAGCGCGTACCGTACCGTGTCACACGATGCACTCTGCGTCATCACCGGTATGGTGCCTATTGGTATCCTTATCATGGAAGACATAGAGTGCTTCGAAATGCGCGGCACAAGAGGCATACGCAGGACTGCCAGACTGGCCTCCATGGTCAAATGGCAGCGTGCGTGGGACAGTTCCACCAAGGGAGTGTGGACTCACAGGTTGATTCCGAGGTTAGCTATCTGGGTCAATAGGCGCCATGGGGAACTAACATTCCACCTGACACAGGTCCTTTCGGGTCATGGATGCTTTAGACAATATCTACACCGTTTCAGTCATGCGGGTTCTCCCGAATGTCCAGTTTGTGCAGGTTTAGAGGAAACGGCGGAAGACGTTTTGTTCGTGTGCCCGCGTTTCCGCACAATGCGTGACCGCATGTTAGCCACATGCGGTCGGGACACGACTCCGGACAATTTGGTCCAGAGGATGTGTGAAGACGAGTTTGGCTGGAATGACGTTTCATCGGCTATCACCCACATCGTCTCGGAACTGCAAAGGAGGTGGCGAGTGGACTCGAGGAGTGGCTAGTGCAGACGCTAAACAACAGGTGGTCCAAGGGTTCGCAGTCGGCTACGTAGGTCATACCGGTGCGCTATGGTCGAAATCGACCCTTACAGCGATTAAGTGGCCGCGGGGAGAACATCCTGGTAGCGCTGCTGTCGTAGCGCCGGCCTACTGGGTTGGTACGAGCCTCTGGTTGTTCGGGGCAGGTGGAGGCCCCTTCGTCAGCAATCCCAGCTGGTGCTAGCTGATAGGGCCTGAGCCTTCAGTAGGTCAAATTGCGAAGCCCGCAGTATCAGTTCTTGATACCTGCGATGCAGCTGGGCGCGGGCGTAGTGGTCGACCCTGCCCGCTTTCAGCGGACAACGGGAGGTGAGGACCACCTGGGAAGCTGGCAAAGCGCCAGCATGCTACCTTGGTGGACCCCCTTAAGCGTGTCATCGATGTTCGTTGCTGCATGGCTACGCAGCTAACCTGGAGGATGCGATGTGCAATAGCCCCTCTCCGAAGCAATGCCTTCTTGGTGGTCCCGGAGAGACGAAGGGTTTGGCGGCAATGGAAATGGTTTAGTGGGTCGGGGGTGTAGTCCTGTTTACTGCTTGCATGTAGTAAATGGTCCCTAACCCCACACGGCGTCTGTTGAGCAGATTATCCCCCCATTGCTTAGAAGGAAAAACAAAAATATATACATATATATATATCAGGAGTCATTGAACACGATGAGTGCGCTTGTTGTCAATTCTATGTAGTATGTTTCGAAGTTGAAGGTTCTGTATGATCAGTGACCGCTGCACTCATATTTGGAGACATGGGCAGATAACCGCGATAATTGAATTTATCTTGAGACAGGCAATAATCTAAATTCGTTGCTGCACATCTCGTGAGAGCACACTCTCGCAGTACAGATCGTGTTTGATATTATGGGACGTCTTTTTCCTCCGGAAAATTAGCTTGAGCGATAGGCTTATGATTATCGCCGTGACCGATAATTTCACTCCCTGGTTGTTTACAAATAAATTCAAAATGCTCTTTGTGCTAGTATAATCATAATATGGTTATACTAGCACAAAGATCACTTTGAATTGATTTGTAAACAACACAGGCAATGACTATCACATTCGAGGTGATTCGAGCAATGTTGTAGTGTGCGTGCCATCCCGTGAGTCGCCATGAGAGATCCGGTTTTTTATATCACTTTGCACTAACACACTTCCATCTTCGTTTTTGTGTAACAGCTTTCTACCGTCCATTAGATATTAGATAGGCCTTTCCGTGGGACAGGTCCATGTTGTATTCGTTCCGACTGTCAAATGGAAGTAAAATTGAAAGGGTTTATTCACAAATTTCTTTTTGTATGCATATTTTTCAAATTTTGTATGATCCGTAACATTATAAGGACACCCACCTACCCCCTCCAGCGTTATGAAATTTATGAATGGGCCTAAAAGCCACGTATACTAAGTCTAGCATTTAAGGCTATTATTCGCATTATTTAAACCAATCAATGTGCTTGAAAAATACTGTTTGAAAGCAGAAAAATACTACGTGCTACTGCAGTATGCTATTGACAACTTTATCAGAAAATTCAATTGAATACACAGAATAGATGTTTTCTGGAAAACCGGTTACACCTTCATCATTATTTGATCCTTATTTTGTATTATTTTTTACCTTTTAGAACCACCTCGGCATTTGCATAGAAGTACTGTCAAAGACCTTCCGAAACAGCTGATTTGAGACGTCTCGTGAAAAGGTCTATTGCTCAATTGTAACCACCATTGACAGTTCTTTGATTTCAGCACAGACAAAAAGGCGTCACACTCTCATCGGTGTCCATCGATCATTTTTTTAACGACCGATTCGAATATATGCGACCAACCACAGGCTGCAGCGCGTCGTTTTCATTCGTGTTTGACATTTAGGCCTACCGCCACCTGTTGGCCCATCGGCCAAACAAAGTCATTTTCGCATTGGGCTTACACGTTTTCGCGGCAATGATTTTGATCGCCATATTTTTAAATATAGTTAAACCAGTATTAGTCGATGTTCCATAATTCGATATCGACTCATGAATCCATACTTAAAACAAAAAATCATAATTAATACAATGCTCCTTTTTATCAGCTTTCTAAAGAATATCTGTTCCATGAGTCGATAATCTTATGAGTATCGACTGAAAATTTGACTGTACTTGAAATTCTGAAGTACATTCTGATGGGATTTTCATGCTGAAGAGCACCGTTTTCGAATCAAACGGTTTATTACATGTTAAACATGCTTCAGTCTTGGACAGAATAAACAACTTAGTTGAAGACGTCATTTTCTTGATTGAGCAATCACAATCCTAGATATTTAGGTTGAAAATATAGCATACTCAGTAGCACCATCTAGTGGAAGAATTCCCAAACAAGTGTGGCCCATTACAAGTTTGTACTTGAACTTTTGAGCCGAGAAGTTCACAGGGTGTTCGTAAATTATCCGAACAACAAAATATGGGAAAGATGATCTCACATTTAAAACAATAAAAAAACAATTACCGTGTACCTTCTTCAATACATCCATATGTTGACACAAAATAGAATTTCAAATAATTTAGAAATAATTGCTTCTTTCTGAGATAGGCAAATTTTAATTTTTCGGAGACGTTATTCTTGAGTGCCGCTAGTCATTTTAGAGATGTTTTCTCCCTAAAATCTGAAAAAGATTATTCCAAATTTTCTATTACTGTTTGAAGTAATCTACAGTCCCTTGGCTTCAAGTTAGGCTGGAAATAGAAAATGAATCAGTTCAAATCCTGTGAGTTCTGTGGACTTTTATCTTTCGTCAAAAAGCTTGAAAAACGGCTCTCTCTAAGACCTTTCAACACTTTTGTCTTGATTTTACAAATATTTGAAATCGGAAATGTGTGAAACTTACTGCAAAAGAACATAATAGGTCAATGTTTTATACCATGCAAGAATACTGAAATTATTCCGCTTAATTGCATTGAGCCATGCCTTCAAAGTTTGTACGGATAATTTGCGGACACCCTGTATATTTGGATGTAATCGGGATCCTCAGATATAAGCAATCAAAATATACATGTTCACTAGCGGCACCAGTTGGAAGAATTTTTAAACTTGAGGTTCCTTGCATTTAGGCCTTCATCTTATGAACAACCTTTTCGATGGGGTAATATTTCTTAGTAATGAAAATATCTCAGGATCATTTTTCTAAGCGATCAGGATCCAAAAATATCTGCGTTCGAAAAATAACATCTTTAGCGTCGTTTTGTGGAAGAAATCCGAATCAAACGGCGCATCATATGTTTGGTCCTTAATCTACAAAACACCTTTGCCGAAAACATCATTTTGCTAAAATATCGTCGTCCTGAGATATTCGCGATCAAAATACGCCAACTTTTGGTAGAATTTCAAGTTGGGTGGCTTATTACATGCTAGACCTTGACCTATTCAACACTTTTGTCGAAGACGTTATAGGTTACCGGGATCCTGAGATATCTGTGTTCGAAAAATATCATGTTTACTAGCGTCATCTATTGAAAGAATTTCGAATGAAGAAGATCATCACATGGTAGCCCTTGAACTACTAAACAACTTTGCCGAAAACACCATCTTTCTAAAAAATCGGGATCCTGAGATATTCGTGATTAAAATATTGCATGCTCACTAGCGCCATCTTGTGGCAGTTTTTCTTGTTAGGTAGCTTATCATATGTTAGTCCTTGACCTACTAAACAACTTTGTCGAAGACATCATCTTTCTTGGTAATCAGGGTCTTGAGATATCGGTGTTTGAAAAATTAAATGCTCACTAGCACCATCTGGTGGCAGAATTTTGAAGCAAGCAGCCTATCACATGTTAGCCCTTGACCTACTGAACAACTTTGCCGAAGATACCATCTTGCTAAAAAATCTAGATCCTGAGATATTTGTGTTCGAGATGTTGCATTGCGAAATGTCCACTACAGCGGTTCCCCCGGGGCACAATCCGATGGCCACAGGAAGATGAGGATGTTTCCAAAGTGTTTTTTGTCCACTGACCAATTGGTACCGTTGGACTGAAGAAATTTGCTGAAGACATCCATATTCTATCTTGCCTAACTTTGGATGTACAATCAAAATTGCTCCGCGTGTACTCAGTACACGATGCGACCGCTCGTGTGACGGGCCCGGTAAAAAAAAGTTACACGAGCGGTCGCACTGGTGTACTCAGTACACGCGTAAAAACTTAGATTAAAAACACGAGGTTTTCGAATACTTTTCGTTGATTTTTTCGAAAAATTTCTTCTCTACAAGCAAGAAGAAGAGTAGATCTTGGAATAGGACCAACACCCGGATCAATTTGAAGGGATTTTCAACGTGTTTTTCGACTTTTCGCAAAGTGCGTGTACTCAGTACACTAGGGCGACCGACGGTGGGTTAAGAAGGAATTATAATACGGGAGGGAATCGATCTCTCGAAGGTGACGGTTCAACAGAAGAGCGCTGCACTTCATTGCTGGAATATGCAGTTTAACACCGCCACTTTCCTTAGGGACCGTCCATAAATGACGTAGCATTTTTTCACTGATTTTTACACCCCCCTCCCCCCTCGTAGCATTTCGTCACAAATGCTGATACCCCCCCCCCCCCCCTTGGAAAATACGTAGCATATCAAGCAACCCCCCCCGCCCTACAATTTTTTTCTTTGTTTTCCTTAGCAATTGGGTTAAAACAAAAAAATGGAATTCGGATGTTCAATACAGATTTTGATATATTTTTTGCTGACTGAACCGTAAGGATAATCAAACGAATAAATATCTGATTTGCAGTAGCGCTCAAAAGTAATTTGGAACACAATTTAAATTAACTTTTTCCTTTTTAAGTTGTTGGCTAAATTGTATTACTGTTGCTGTTGTTACCATGAAAAAATAGTTTACAGCTGAAAATATAGAAAAAAGGAAAAATCTTTAATTGGATTGATGAAGCGAACAGTAACGAGTTAGGGTACAATTGATTTTATAATATGTTGATAAGACATTTAGCTATATTAGAGCAGTGGTTCCCAAAGTGGGCGAAATCGCCCCCCTGGGGGCGATTTTCAGGTCCAGGGGGACGAAAATTTGTAAAACTGAATTTGGGGGGCGAAAATGCTAGAAAGGGGGCGAAAGTTAAAGCTATTAAAAAACAAAAATAGATTTAAGGTTTATAAGAAACGTTAATATTTCAATGATAGCATATACATCTGAGCAAGAATTTATTTGAACCTTACTATTTCATTCGCTCGTTTTTGAATTATGATAGAAAAAATTGACGAATTTGATTGTCATTTAGATCTAAATGGTTTTTGCTAAAAATAATATTGAATGGCATTTTGAAAGCAGAAACTTTTGGCGATGTATGAAATTTATTTCTAAGTAAAAGGAAAAGTTTGGCGACTTTTTGTTAGGGAATGTTAGAACAAGGACGATTAAGTTTCAATTGTTTCTTACACATTCGTTAATTTACTCATTTTGATATTTTGTTGACACGCATACTAATCAGTATTAATAGTACAAATCATGGTACAAATCATTTTATAAATAAATTTATGTGACTTGGGTGGACAAAAATTGAACTCCAATGAATAAATTAAAAAAAAACTTAAAACTTAAACTTAAAAATAGGCCTGAGTGAAATGAAATTGCATGGATCAAAGCTTTAAAACAGGCCTGCCCAACCTTTTTGAACCGCGGGCCAAATCACAGGAATAATTTCGTGTCGCGGGCCACATTTTTAAACGCACAAATATTCCAATGAAGTCTGACAAAAGTCAGTAAATGAAGCTCATTCAATCTGACGAAAATCAT
Organism: Aedes aegypti; assembly: GCF_002204515.2. Classification (NCBI taxonomy): domain Eukaryota; kingdom Metazoa; phylum Arthropoda; class Insecta; order Diptera; family Culicidae; genus Aedes; species Aedes aegypti. Next base: position 169,004,755 of record NC_035107.1, read on the forward strand.
TGAAAAACTCGATAAAAAGATAATTGCTGCCAAGCATTCTTGGACATTTTGAGAGTCCTTTTTAAAATTATATAATAATCTAGTCCAGAATATTTTGAAGAATCTCCCTCATTAATTTTAGATCCTGTGAGAATAATATCCATGTTTTTTTGTCTAGAATTGTACTGCGAATTCTGTCAGAATCTGACCCAATATTATTAGCATAAGCCAGAATGTGCTAAAATCCTGATCAAGCTTCATCGATAATTTTGGTCATAATGTCCAAGATTTTACAATTTTCGTGCCTATGATTCCTTCAGAATCTAACCCAATAATAATTTTGAAATGTCAATTGAAAATATTTGAAAATGCTTAAAATTATTTCAGGTCAAACCTGCTTTTAATTTTATTATAAATTCGTTTAGTTTTCTGGCAAAATGTTACATAACTTTATGTTGTTACCTTGCCCAGGATTTTTATAATTGTTAAAAAAAAATATGCAATGAATTCGTTGAATGTTCTGGCTACGGAGTCCTGATAAAAGTTCTGTGAGAATCTTGTCGATGTTATCCGTGAAAGCCGTGTCCAGATTATTTTTGGAAAATTCTGTTCAATATTCTGTAAAAAGCCTGTTATTTATAATCCTGTCAAGAATGAATGTTGAAGAAATTCATGGTAGAAACATTGTTGAAACATCCATAATTTGAAAATTAAGATTTGAATGAATTAAGTATCTAAAAAGGTTAGAAAACAAACAACTTATATAATTACAATGCTGAAATTTTATGCTGAACAAAATTTAAAATTTAATAGGCTAGAATGTTCTAATTTCGGGTTGGTAGAATATTTAACGGGCCAAATATGAGAAGACTCTTCGAACCCTCCGCGGGCCGCACAAAAACAAATCTAAATTGAACGTTATATTTCAGTAAATGAAGAGTTGAAGAGTTTTTTTTAAAGATTTTGTACATAGATTAGACTGTTTCCATAACAACCGATAATGTATTATCCAAAATTTCGTAAATTTATTTCAACGAAGACAAAAGCAGAAAGTGAGTCGAAATTTTTTCGATGGCCGTACATTAGCCAGGATAATAAATTTTTTAATAATGCATATGATAAATATTAGATATTATAGATATTGACTTTTTTTAATGATATAAAAGTAGAAGAAACTCTTTTTGAGGCTATTACACCCTTTAAATTTGACCAATTTTCGGTATACTTATGATGAGATATTGATCAATACTTCAAAGTTAGTGTAACGCTTAATACAAATGTTTAAATTTCATACCAGGGGGGCGATTCCAAAAAATATTGGTGCCAAGGGGGCGAAAGTCAAAAAAGTTTGGGAAACACTGTATTAGAGGATTGTTTTTTTAATTATTCGTTGTTAGGAAACAGATTTCAATGAAAATTTATTCGTCATTACTATCCAAATTCAAATCCATTTAGCAATCAGGTGCCAGATGTAGAAAAGATTACTCATGTAATATTTGGAATGTTCAGAACATCTTATCGATTATTATTCAAGTTATTCAACTATATTAATATTTCAGCTTAATTTCATTATCGTTCCCCATACTTTAAAAAAAAATTGATGGGATTGTTGTTGTTTACGCTGTTGATCGATTTTGTTTGCCCGTCGGTTTATCGTATATTTCCGCTTGTTGTAAATTACGAAAATTTTTGAAAAAGTGCTGAAGGAACGTATTATTTCATCTCGGTTCGATTGGCATTGTGCGAAAAGTATTTAAGACATTTTAAACGCTTAAAACTGTGAACTTTATCATGCCTACTACAGATCACAACGTTGTAATGCGATGCGCTAAATGCCCGCTTGCAATCAATTCAGCCATCGGCCAATTCGTCGTGTGTGGGGGGCCGTGCGAAAAAATATTCCACATAACGTGTGCTAATGTGAAAATGGATCAGCTACAGTTTTTGTCCAAAAACGTGCTTTGGTTCTGCGATAGATGTTTGTGTTCATTTGATGACTGGAAAAAGAAGTTGGAAGCAGATAAAGCTGATTCCTTAGCCCTTGCTCGTGATATTGCAATCAAAACCCAAGTAGCTGATATCATCGAGACAATTGGATCGTACTCTTCAATGTTGTCTTCATCGCCTTTGTCGACCACTGCAGTGCGACATTCTACACCGATTCAAACGCCCAAAGTATTAGATGGAACCAATAGCAGGCACACATTTACAAACGAGGATATGCAGAGTGATGTACACGACGATCGTTTACAATCTACGCAAATAGCTGACGACACAAATGCGAACGATAGTCACCGTGATGAGAGTTGCCTTTTGTTTTTAACAAACATTGATCCTCAAGTCACTGAAAGAGAAGTAAAACTGATGGTTTGTCAATGTTTGAATGCCCCGTTTGAGGATTTAAAACGTGTCAAAAAATTAGTTCCCAAAGGACTGCAAAATTTAGATTACGTTTCATACAAAATTGAACTGAATGTTAAATGGAAGCATAGAGCATTGGAAGCATCGACTTGGCCGTGTGGTATAAAGTTTCGAGAATGTGTTTATGTTTATGTAGAATTCTCTTGTATGTTATCAGTACGAAATGGATTGTATTTTTGTTATATTAGATTAAGTACATTCAATAAGACTCGGGGAAGTCAGTTGAATAAGAATCAAATAAATAAATAAATAAATAAATACTGAAATAATCTTACACAACCTATAACGAAACATTTAAATACTAAAAATAATCTTTCTTCAAATTACCGAGTAATTGAGAAAATTGAACGATAGAACAATTTCGATAACACTCAAAACTGTTGTCCAGGCTTTTCCATCAAGTTTTATTCAGGCATCAAGTTTTATTCAGAGCATTGATATATCAAAACAAATCGATGAGTTCTTCTGCAATATTGAGAGCATAATTCACGGAATGAAATCTTGTTTTAATGTAATATTTGCCAAAGCGAACATATAAGCTCTAACAGAAAATATGTATAAAACTGAAACAATGACTTGGAACGTTAAAGCCTTGATTTTTAATTAATTTATTTATGTTTCAATTTATATTTATAAATTAATTGATTAATACATGAATATAATGTTCACGAGATGGGGCCTTCTTTAGCCCAGTGGTTAGATTTCGCGGCTATAAAGCAAAGCCATGCTGAAGGTGTCTGGGTTCGATTCGCGGTCGGTCCAGGATCTTTTCGTAATGGAAATTTCCTAGACTTCCCTGGGCATAGAGTATCATCGTACCTGTCACACGATATACGAATGCAAAAATGGCAACATTGGCAAAGAAAGCTCTCTGTTAATAACTGTGGAAGTGCTCATAAGAACACTAAGCTGAGAAGCAGGCTCTGTCCCAGTGAGGACGTAATGCCAAGAAGGAGAAGAAGAATGTTCTCATAATTATTTAAAACATTGAAAAAATCAAAAATTTCTTAGATTTTTTTTTTCAATCTTGTCATATGAATGTTTTGAAGCTGAATCATCATTTAGAACCCAACTTTAGAAGTCAAAGAAAAAATAATTTGATAAAAAAAATAATTGCATGTCATTTTTTTCAGCGCCTCTCATTTTACCGACGTGATTCAAAATGCTACGTCCACTAGCTAGGACCCCTCCCTCCCCCTCGTCACACATCGTCACAAATTCGTGAAGACCCCCTCCCCCCTAAAAAGCTACGTCATTTATGGACGACCCCTTACTGCGTGAGAGTTGCTGCATTGGCACGGTAGCAGGAACACCACGGAAAAGGTATCGTCGCATTGTCGCCGTCACTTTAGCCACTTGTGCTGCTGTAGGGACCAGGTGGGCCGCGATGTACCACATTTTAGACGACAAGAATGTATTTAGTAGTGTCACCTTTTGATGTAGTGCCAAACTGCGCTGCGAGTGCAGCCAAACTTGGCGCGAAAAGTTTGAGACGAGAGTATCCCAATTTATTCTCGCCATCTCCGCAATGGAATTCACAAAAACTATACCAAGGATTTTGATAGTATTTTCTGTGCGCAGCCACGGCACAGTGAGGTGATCATCGATTTGGCCAACATTGATTGCTGTCGTTTTAGCTTCGTTTAATCGCGCTCCAGCTATCCGTTCGAAACGCCTGAATAAATCTCGCATCGCGTCCAACTGCTCGGGCCTAGTGACTATTGCACTGATGTCGTCGGCATAGGCCACAATTAAATCTCCATCACACGCTTGCTCCAATCGCCGCAGAAGAGGGTGCAGGTACAAAACAAATAAGTGCATGGAGAGGGGATCTCCTTGTCTAACCGATCGCTGTATCGGAAAGGGTGCTGTTAGAGATCCGTTGATTAGCAAGCGGGATGAAGATGATTCGGCTATACGAGTCAATAAGTTCACCATCTCTGCATCGAAGCCCAAGCTACGCATTGTGCCGAACAAAAAATTGTGGTCAACTCGATCAAAAGCATGGTCCAAGTCAAACCCGATCAACTTTCCAGAACGACCGCTCGCTTTGAGTTGGGCAATTTTGTCTTTGATCGAAAGCGTCGCTTGGAAAATATTCTTTCCTGCGTTAGAACATTTCTGCGAAGCAGTCAAAATACTGTGACGACAGAGCACATCATTTATCCGCTTTTTCAGTATTCTGGATAGAATTTTGTAGTCAAAGTTGACTAAGCTAAGTGGTCGATAGGATCGAGCTGTTTCTCCTGCACCACGTTTTTTAACCAGCATGATCACACCATCAACGAAACTCGAAGGGAAGTTTGACCTGAGTGCTTCATTCATCACCAAATTTAGCTCCCGGTGGATCACATCGAAAGCCCGCAGATAAAATTCTTTGGCCGTCGGGTCCAGGGGATTTTTTCGATGCGCTCGTGCGTATAGCCGAAAATATATCGGCTGTCGTGATTTCGCTCATGCAGGCAGCGTTTACCTCGTCCTCCTCTGGAATAACTCTCTCGCATTCGAAAGCGTCATTCTGTTCTACGTTCTCCCGTGCGTAGAGGTTGGTGAAATATTGTAGCATGTGGTCTCGTATTGCTTCTGGTCCTTCAATCATTTCGTCTTCTTCGTTCTGCAGTCGCTCGATAGTGGTGTTCTTCCTCGTTCTCTCTCCAAGCTGGTATGTGGATAGTGGTTCGCCAGCTACAAGGGTTTCGTTGATTCGGACGAACATTTCAGAGAAACGCCGCTGGTGTGAGAGCATTTCTGCTTTCAATTTGTTGATGGTTACTATCATAATGCGGTAGTTGTGATAACCGTCGTATGCTTGTCGTAGCAGCTCATACAGACGCTGCTGTTCGCGGTGGAAAGCATCAAAAACAAGTTTCGATTTCCATCGGAAAAAAAGATTGAATATGCGGCTTCGCACAGGATAGCCACCATTCCATCCAGGATTGATAATTGCGGCGCTGACGGGTCCAATATTGCCATCGAATTTGGAGTTCTTCGATGTTTTCGGTGGTTATCAGGTGGGGACGGAGGGACCAAAAACCACGACCAGGTGGTCTGTCAGGGAGGGGAAGGCACATTCTCGCAGTTACAGCTTTATGGTCGGAGAAGCAACAAACATGCACAGCTGTGGTTCTCAACCGTTCTCGGAGACCGGAACTCACATATAGCCGATCGAGCCTGGATGAAGAGTTGTGAGTTATGTATGTGTATCCCGTATCACGTGAACGAAGTTGTTGCCAAACATCATGCAAGCGTAGCTGCTGTACTGTGGATTGGAGTGCGGGGCTTGAGTTGGAGCCTGTTGCATCACACTGCCTAATCACACAGTTGAAATCCCCACCGAGGATGATGTTGTCGGTGAGATGCCGTAGGTAGTAGGCAACGGTGCTATTGTAAAATCGTTCCCGCTCGGCACGTAGAATTGATCCCGACGGGGCATACACATTACACAAGGTTGTATTTTGAACTCGCAAGGCAAGTAATCTTCCATCCAGGCTCTTCTCGACGTGAGAGAATTTGATATGCTGTTTTAAAGCAATCCCTGTCCCTCTTCTCGCATGATCGACGTTGCAGATGACGTTGTAGCCGGGTAAGGCAAGTTGTTCGTTTTCAACCTCCTGCAGAAAAACGATGTCCAAGTCGGTCGACCGAATGAACGTGTGGAGGGCGTTTAGCTTTGTTGTGTTCGTGATCGTGTTGATATTGATGGTGCCGATGTTAATGCTCGTGTACTCCATTACTGTTTATGATCATCCCCCGAGCCTCGTGCGTGTTCGTTGGTTTCGTTATGTCGCATCTTCTTTCCCGGTGGAGATCTTCTGACACGCAAACGTCGATTGTAGTTCGAGCTGTTCGAAACATGAGAGGAGTCTGTTTCACTTCCATCTGACCTTCGTGTTGTGGTGTCGATCGGTGTGGATGCCGGCATAAATTGGATGACGGGTTGCGCTCCTGTTGTTACAGGCGCGGGGGTGCCATCGTGGTTGTGAGTTGTGGTGGTGCGATTCGCTTCTCTTTCGGTTTGGTTTGGGATGCGCTTGCCGCAATAGGCTGTGACTGTGATACTTTAGGAGGAGGATTGTTCGGTTTTGCCGGTTTTTGCTGCAGCGCTGGCTGCTTCGCAACGTTCGCATATGATTTGTCTGCTGCGAGCTTTTGCACCAGCAGTTTTTTATTTTGCACGCACGGAATGCCGACATGCACGAATTCTTGGCAGTGCAAGCACGTCTGCCGCTTCCCCTTGTAAGCCACGGCCGTGTCTTCTCCGCGAATTGTCACGAGAGAGGGGATGTTTTTCTTCACTATCATTCTAGCGATACGCACACCAGTCTTGATACCGGCGAAAACGGTTCGTTCGTCCCACAAGAGGCCGCGAATGTTGACGACGTCACCGTATTCGGAGAGAAACTCAACGATCTCGTTATTGGAGATTTCGTTGGAGAGATCGAATAGACGCACTTCTACCGCTCCGTCCTCCATCGAAATACGCAGTTTGTAGGCCTTGCCATCAAACACTAACTCGTGCTTGTTATCGTGTTTCCGTACGATGTCCTCGGCGAGCTCGAGGTTGTTCACCTCTACGAAGGTGCAACCTAGGCGTCTGCTAGGTTGGAGAAGAAGAACATTTTCTCGCGTGAGGCCGAGTTCTTTCTCGATGAATTTATGGATTTCATCGTGGGAAAGTTGCTTCGGAAATTGCGAGTAGTCAACGCGAAACGTTTTTTCGCGGCGCGGCATCGCGAACACGTCGACGCGGTTTATTGCTACACTTCGACACTTGTAGTGACAGTGTGTGAGATCGACAAAAAAACGTGGAAATAGTTCGTGGTCGACTTCCGAATTTCGCTCCGTTACGAATAAAATCGACTGATCGGCTCGGAAGTTGAGCGCTAACTATGATAAACGACGGTGACTAAAACCCTATAGAATTTATGATAAACCTTCTATAATAATGCTCAATAATTTTATTCATGTGGCCCCCATCAACTAAAATTTCTTAAAAAAAATCTACTTTACATAAATAAGAAGTATTGGGAGCTATCGATCTTATATGATTGCAAATACATACAAATCAAATTAATTGCAGATTTGATAGTGGTCACAACCTGGTTATAAGAATTGAAGAGTGGGCCACTTGTTTGAAAATGATTATGATGGATAGTTTGGATTTATTAGCAGTTTCACCAAGACTAGTGCATAATAAACCTAAAATGTTACTTTGACCATTAAGACTCGATGGATACCGTTTTAAAGTTCATGGAAGCTCCAGAGGATCCGAATGTACAAATCAGGGGGATGCAAAAAAGTTTTTTTGCATTTTGATGATTCTGGGCCTTGTAGTTGCTTCTCTTAATTTAGCCACAATCAGCAAACTTCCCCAGATAATCGTTTATATTATTCCATTATTAGAGCGATTTCAAACATTCAAATTATTTAGTATATCTGGGTGTTCTGTGTAAGTGACTTCTTCTCAGTAGCTGCTAGGGCCCAAATGAATATATTAGAAAGGTGTGACTTTAGATTTTTACTGTTTGATTGATATATAAATGGGCTACCTTACGTTCATTTTCCATTGTATATGTATGTATAATGTACGCTACACAACGTCAACTGGTTACTATTCTCAACATCAACATCCATGAATATTTCCATTTCGTCCCACATTGCAGCATAAACCCTCTTAATCCTATTACGTAAGATTTCCAAACGTACTAAACATATGCGCCACTTTCCGCATAACACTTTGTAGCAGGTTTGTCTTACTCCACTACCTACACCTGTATACCTTTTGCTCTTAAATAAAATTAGTTTCTGTGGTTTTAAGTATATGTATTCTTTATAAATAGATCATGTTGAAGCATCCTAGTATTCATCATGATGACAATTGAAAAAGATTTCAGTTCTATTATCAGCAAGTATGTTCTATAATAATTTAAAAGAGTCAAGGAGCATACTATCCCTGGTTCTTGAATTGGTTGTTTTGTACAACTTGCAGCAGTAAAGGGACAGCTTGCGATTTTTTGTTTTTCTACCGGTTTTACTCATTCCACAGAAGACCGCATGTTTTTTTTAACGTTCTGTCATCACACTGCCACGAAAGGATTCTCTGGAGTTTTCCGTTAGCCCATGAAACCAAACTCCATGACAAATGAGGCATAATGCACTGTGTAAGCTTTAAAAATGTCCTTCCTAACCTTTTCCGTTCGGTTGACAAATGCTCTGGGATGAGCGCAAGAACTGGTGGGAAATTAACGTAAGGGTGGACAGGGTAAGATTAGCACCCTAAGTAGGAGCTCTGTTTAAGTCTACTAGAACGTTCTTATTTTGTTAAAATTGACAACTACCGTTTTATATATAAACATTGTTTCACAAACATCCAATCACCAAAAGATTCGAGAAATGAACAATAGTTTTCCAAACAACTCGTCAAAAATAGCTGTGTTAACCTCGATCAGAAATACTTCTGGTAAGTTGGCATTCCACATAAAAAGATGAAATTTACTAAAAAAAACATTATTTACCAATGCTTGTAATTTTAAAAGATATAATTTTAAACTTTTGATGATCATTTTCAACTAATTTGACTTTTTAGCTCTTATTACTGAAAAGACATTGACACTTTTTTGGGAATACCCTATGACTACACGGGCAAAAAGTATAAATTAATAAGTTAACGCAACAAAACTATCACTTTTTAATATTCAAATATTATAATAAATAAAAATTTTGGGACTGCGATGCAATTCTGATAATATCAACGTACTAATGTTTTTTAGTTCAAAATTTTTGCTCAAAAACAAAGGTTGCTCCGAGTGGCCATCTTGCCCCGCCTACCCCTAGTATTGCCAGCGGTGTTTTAACTAGAGCATATGCAGAGCTTACCTCTCGGGCTTTGCATGTGTACATGGAGGATCTGGGAGCATCTGGGAAACTCTGATATTTGAGGTAAGTCCTGGTGAAATTCAAGATTTTTTATGCGAATGCGCTGACATGTGTCCCATGTTTAACTGTCTCTTCGACTAGTTGAGTCCTGACATGGTAAAACAAGGTAGGTTGCTCAGAATATCATTTCAAACACGCCCATTTGACTAGAGCGTGTTTTCGTCCAGCAGGAAAGTGTGTTTTTCTCAAAACTTTTAATTAGCTCCTTATAGCAGCGAAAGAAAATATTTGTGTTTGGCATATTTTTTCACAACGTAATTAGGGAAAAGTTCACTTTGTCGAATCACTTGCAACCGTGATTCTAATTGATGCAAACACTCTAGAAAATTATTTAGGGAAATGAAAATGTTTGCGAATGGGATGCTTACAGAATAACAAAACAATCAAAAAACAATTGTGTGCACTGATTGCAATTTTAAGGGTATAATGTAATATAACCATTGATGAAAGTGTAGTTTACACATAAATGTATATATTATATGAACGTTAGAAGGGGGACCAGTGAATCAATTGTCACCCAACAAAGACTTTGTCATCCCCTATTCTTGTTGCAACAATTTTATTCCGCAACATCAGTTTATCGTCACTTGGACAGTATATGACAATGATCACTTACCACGTGCCCATCGATTTTCTGGAATTCGCATTGCAATTTTAAAAAACTTTCTCTGTGTTGGTAAACACTGGCACATTAGACTGGCCCACCTCAGTATGGGAGAAAAATAAAGTTGTTCAACGGGGCACCCTCCAGAATTATTCATTAGGATTAGAGGAAGACTTCCTGAAAATTTAAGCTCAATTGGGCGTTCCATGAGCTGGCGCATTTGAATTGAAGTTATTATGGGATTTCTAGCTCAAACATATGGAAAACAGCACATCATCTAATGTTTGGTTCATGAAAATTGTTGATCGCGTTAAAAAAAAAAAAAGAATGTCAAAAACACTACGTGATACCATGGCGAACAATAATGTAGAAGGATTTATCATAATTAAAATTGATAAAGTAGTAATGCAAAGTAGTGATTGGTGATAGCCACTAAGCGCATCATAGCCACCTATGACGCTGGGCGAGCTGCTGTATAAGGCGCATGCATACATATGATTGTACGGGAATTCTGATCTAAGCCTTCAATTCTAATACAACCTTCTGCAATTATGTTCATTAGAGTATAAACAAGTAAATTTGTTATTCTGGGTTCAATTGAATGCGATTAACTAGTATACGGAACAAAACAGTGACAAAAGGTTAATTTTCAATAATTTTGAAACGAATATCCCAATACAAACAGCATATATAAAACAAATTTGGCTTTGTGTTAAAAATAATTGATTAATCGAGAATTGAAAAGGTTGCAACATTGTTGTGTCCTGTATTTGTCATGACAATTTTGCTTTTGATTGTATCACAATCTGAAAAAGTTGGGATAAACGGTTGTATGCGAGCATGCTGTGTTATTTGTTTTTTGCCTCCTTTGATGACAATTTGATTCACTGGGTAAAACAGCTAGAACATGTCCTACGCGCAACGTTACTTTAAATATATTGCTGTTTGCATTTGAGATGCAAATGTTGAGTAAACGTCCTTCAAATGCGGTAACACAAAATAATCAAAGGACACCTAGCAACGATTACATAAATCACCGCAGCCCTAGCAAGAAAAATCTATCTTAGACATCGCATTTCTTGCGAAAAATCTTACCGCGTTTGGTGTTCCCGCATTTGATATTTGCATTTCAAACGCACACAGCAATACATGATTTTATACAATTTAAAACAACACATGATGAAATATTTGTTGAATTATCTAACTTATACTGCAGAGGTTCCCAACTTTTTATGATCGTGGCGCCATGAGCAATTTTCAGAGAACGGCGCTGAATAAAAGGATAAAATACAAAATTCTTTTTGTTTAGGTGCACTGGAGCAAGTTGCAACGGATGGGTCATGGAGGATCTAGGCTCGGTGTTGAAATTTAAATCGTATTTCAGTGTTCAAAACCTAAATATTGTAGTATTTTGCAAGGTAAAGTGTGCGATTCCACCCATTAGAGGAATCAAGGTTTCCTTCCAAATCGCAAATAAAGGTGTCACGTTTCGCCGGAAACTCTTAAAGATCGCGAACGTCTTCTCAAACATCTTTTTTTACTAATAATGACAAAACTAAATGTTTGTTCAAAGTTGTCTTGAAAAAAATGGAATAAATTATTTACTTGGATTTTCCCCAGTCCAATTAATCGTTATGAAAAAGAGAACCCAATCTGGCATTGTACGGAAAGGGCTTTCTCAAGAATATTATTTAGTTCACTTTAACAAAAAAGAACTAAATAATATTAAAGCTTTACAAAAAGCAAAACTTTTGTTCGATGTCCGTGTGACATGGGAACATTTCCAGAAACTTGGAGGAAATTACCAGAACCCCACTCAATGCCGTCGGTGCCAAAAGTGGGGTCATGGTACAAAAAATAGTCGCGTGGATGCTAAATGCATGATTTGCGGAGGTTCTTCTCATGCCAAGGACGTCTGTCCAGTGAAGGAAGATACCACCAAGTTCATATGCTCTAATTGCGGGGCCAATCATAAGTCAATTTTTTGGAATTGCCCTTCACGCAAGAGAGTCATTGAGGCTCGTGCCAGGCAGATGAAAGATAATATCCGTTACGATAACGGTCGTTTCCGGAATTTGCTTGGTAGAGTATCGAACAATACTCATTTTTCAGTTAACGATCGCTTGATTAGGAATCATACCCATCAGGTAGATCATGATCATGCTCATTCACAAACTAATTTTAATCTGGCGGGTAGCCGTTCGAATTTTTCAATTTCGAATGTTTCTACCCACGGAAAATCCTCCCCTGTTCGTACTATGAGTACCCATTCTACTTATCTCAAATCAAATGGAAAAAACCCTACCACCACAGGTTACATCTACTTCGCCTCTTCGTCTACCGAAAATTTTAACGGAAACTCATCAAATGTACCCACTTCAAGTGATATGTCTGCATCTGATTTTAATTTTCTAACTGAACAATTGAATCTAATGATTGATGCAATGTTCAAAGCCACCACTATGACTGAAGCAGTCCAAGTAGGTGTAAAATTTACTAATCAAATTGTTATTGAATTACGTATTTCTAATGGATCCGAATAATAATTTAAATATTTTGAATTGGAATGCTCGTTCTCTGAATGGTAAAGAGGACGAGCTGTTTAATTTTCTTACAGCTAATAACGTGCATATAGCAGTTATAACTGAAACGTATTTGAACCTGGATCTAAACTCAAAAGAGATCCTAAATTTTTTGTTTATCGTAATGATCGACTTGATGGGGCATGTGGGGGAGTTGATTCATCGTTCATAGGCGTATAAAACATCAACTGTTTTCGTCATTTGAAACTAAAGTTTTTGAAACTTTAGGTGTTTCAGTTGCAACACAACTTGGTATATATTCTATTTGCCTTTTCAATGCTCTTGACAGCAAGTTAATTTGCTCCAGACTGACTTGCGAAAATTGACTCGCAATAAGTCAAATTTTTTTGATTTTAATGCCAAACATCGGCCATGGAATAATTCTCAAAGTAATTCCAACGGCAGAATTTTATTTGATGATCGCTCTTCAGGATATTTCCCAATTAAATACACTGATAGCCACATGTAGGGCTATACCCTGATAGCCCTACATGTTTTCCTCTTCTAGAAATCCATCTACGGTTGATTTGGTCTTTACTGACTCTAGTCATCTTTTTAGCACACTGATTACTCATGCTGATTTTGATTCTGATCATGTCCCTGTTACATTCCAAATATCCCATAATCGCTTCATCCTTCAATCCTATCAGCTCCACTTTCAATTATTTTCGAGCCGACTGGAATATATATATATGTAACATTTGTTGACTCTAATCTTGATGTTAATATTCCTTTACAAACAAAACTTGATATTGACAATGCTTCCAAAACTCAACTAATAATATTCCCACATAAACTAAAAGCTCTTTAATTGAAACCTTCAAGAAGACATGTTGTCACGGTCCAATAAATTGGACAGATGAAGTTATGTATCTAGGGCTCATGCTAGATAAGAATTCAACTTTCAAAAATCCAATTTGAGGGCATTCAAGCCAAAGCTAACAAATATGTAAAATGTCTCTATCCACTTATTAATATAAAATCAAAACTTTGTCTTAAGAACAAGCTGTTGATATTCCAACAAATTTTCAGGCCAGCCATGTTGTATGCTGTACCAATATGGACTAGCTGTTGTAATACCAGGAAGAAAGCTCTGCAGAGAGTTCAAAATAAAATTTTGAAAATGATTCTGAGGCTTCCTCCCTGGTATAGTACCAATGAGTTACATAGAACAAATGTTAAATAAAATAATCAATAATTTCAGGCAAAAATCGTTACAATCTTCTATTGCCACGATAAATGCGTTATATGTTTAGGTTAAGTAAGGTTAAGTAAATTGAAAACGTGTTTTTTCTCTTATAAGCAGGTGAAATCAACTCACCTGTAAAAAATCTGAACTGCTGCAAATGGAATGTAATATGTTGTTAACAAAATGTTAATAAAATCTTAAATTTGTTTTACCAAATTAGGATGATAGTATTGTCTAATAATACAGAATACCTAGATATAAGAAATGAATGTAATGTTTAGAATGATACTAATAAAGAAATTCAAAAAAGAAAAGAAAATGTTGTCATCGTGTGAATAATTTTTGAGCAGTGGTTGGAAGTTTTCTGGTATTGAATATTAAACTGTAATTTCAAACTTAAGTAATAATATAATAAGTAAAGTGCCTAAAGAATAAAAAAGTAGTTGTTGCGTGAAGATTGAAGAAGAAATAAATGAACTTAACCTGTGCGTAACTTCATTGATCGAAGGACAAGAACTTAGTGGGGAAAGTGAAGATTTCTTAAATTAAATTTGTGTCTCCAACCACTGTGCTACTCGACAGAATACCAATTATGAGTGCAGTCAAAAAAATTTTTCTACTGTACTATATTCACTTGCTCTCTGCAAGTAAATTCATGCCTTAAGTTTTTATTTACAAACTAGAAAACTCAGGAAATAGTTTTTTGTGTGGTTTTCTGGGTAAAATAAATTTGAAGCGTTATCGATTATTATTTTTTTATTACTCAAGCATGTTAACTCGACTTTCACAATCAATTGAATGTCGAAAAACTGTATGTCGTATTAAGTTATCATCTAAACAGATAACACTGAATCAATAATTTCACGCCACAATACTCGGTTCGTGGCCGCATCCCTCCATCCTCGTTTCTGCCCCACGCTCGTCAAATCAATGCGCACTTGATCCGTCCTTTCTAGCTCGCTGCGCTTCACGCCTTTTTGTACGAACCGGATCGGATGCGAACACCATCTTTGCAGGGTTGCTGTCCGGCATTCTTGCATCATGCCATGTCCATCGTATCCTTCCAGCTTTGGCTTCCTCTTGGATACTGGGTTCGCCTTAGAGTTGGGCGAGCTCATGGTTCATCCTTCGCCGCCACACACCGCTTTCCTGCACACCGCCAAAGATCATCCTAAGCACCCGACGTTCAAAGACTCCAAATGCTTGCAGATCCTCCTCGAGCATCGTCCACGTTTCATGCCCGTAGAGTGCTACCGGCCTTATGAGCGTTTTAAACATGGTACATTTTTTGCGGGTGTGAATCTTTTTTGACCGCAGCTTCTTGTGGAGGCCATAGTAGGCCTGAATTCTACTGATGATGCGCCTCCGTATTTCACGACTAACGTTATTGCAAGTATCCAAGGTAGACGAACTCGTCGACTACTTCGAACGTATCCCCGTCTCAGTAGCGTAGCTAGGGGGGTGCGGTGGGTGCGGTCCGCACCGGGCCTCGAGATCATAGGGGACCCAAAATTGCAGTACGGATTTCTCACAGCATTGAAAGTTCGACCTAGCTTGACAATTTGTATGTTCTCAAACTAAAAATTAGTATAATAAGCATAGGTTTTGAAGGAGATTTGGAACAGCTATGTACAGGGGCCCCTTCATATCCCTTATTTTAAATACTTAATGGCTAGATTTAGAACCAGCAGAGGGGCCCAGAGGGATCGTCGCTTCGGCCCCCCCATTCTAGGGGCCTCCACAAATATTTGTTGTTATTAAATCGATTGGGCGCATGAAAGAACTGAGCTTTCGAAAAGGGCCGCGTTTAGCTAATCCTCATGTGGATACTTAAGTAGGCGCAGATACCTTTTTTTAAATGTCGAGTCTAATTACGACTTTGGATGTATAAATATTTACTTTATGAATTTTGATTTTTAATCAAATGCACCTTAGTTTGTTGGCCTCCAAAAATCTGGAGCATTGGTGAGCTTTGAGCTTGTGGCAATCAAAATTCCTTTTTTTTTTGTACATCCAAAAATACTTACCAAAAATAATCTGAATTTATTCTCGGGTGGCTTTAAATAATTATTCAGGATATTTCTTTTAAAAAATCTCCTGGTTATTTATATGAAATTAGTCAATGCATTTTACCTTTTTTTTGTAAATTTATTTTGAGAAC
Source organism: Aedes aegypti (assembly GCF_002204515.2). NCBI lineage: Eukaryota > Metazoa > Arthropoda > Insecta > Diptera > Culicidae > Aedes > Aedes aegypti. The sequence goes on from NC_035107.1 coordinate 169,020,627, forward strand.
CCTCAAGGTTTCTTTGAAAAAAATGTATATTTCTTCCAAGAATTTGTTTAGAAATTCTTTCAGCATTTTTTACAGAAATTTTAACTGGGTTTCTTCAGAATAAACATTAGAAACAAATTCAGGGATCTTTTTCCAGTGCTATCATGTAAAGAACATTCTGAGCAATGCTACTATAAAAAAGCTATACAATAGCTAGTAATAATCGTTTAGGCGTTCCGATATGGGCGTCAATTATTTAAAGGGTTTTAAAAATTGCCTCAGAGATTCCGAAAATGATTACCCTGATTTTTTTCAAGGATCCTGGAAGATTGCATATAGGAATCGTTCAAGGAATTGATCAAGGTTTCAACCAAGAATTTCATTGAGGGGACTTCTAAGCATTTTCCCCTAAAAAAAACAACTGAAGGGTTTTCTTGGCGTACCCTTGGTCAAGCCCGAGATTTTTCCGAGTACTTCTTTACCAATGTAATGACTCCAAGGAATCTTCCACGAATTATACCTTTTTAAATATACCCATAAAGATTTGACTGAGGACTTTTTTTTTGGTATTCATAATAGAAGTTTGCGAGAATTCCTCAGATGATTGGAAATCTTTTTGGATTTGTCCTTCATTGTTCCCTGGGAGCCCTTCTTCATTACTATAGGGTGTCCGTAAATTACAAAACAAAATATGTGAATGATTATCTCTCATTTAAAACAATAAAAAATCTATGTCGATGTATGTATTTTAACCCTCTAATAACCAAATCCCGCCTTTAGACGGAACACACTTTGCAATTTTGTGTATTTTTTCGTAGCTCGGAAATCAAAATGATTTTATTTTTGGCTTAAACCTTGACTCATAACACGCATATGAGGAAAGTTTTTTATGACTTTTGAAACTTTTTTGTATATTTGAAAATTGTTTGAAAAATTGTATTCTTATATAACCTACAAATGCCTGGGGTTTGTTTAACGTGAAATATAAACAATATTATCTTTTATATTTTGATACTATTAACCTATAACAGAAGAAGAGCTTGGTGGTATTGAAATAATTTCCAACCTGTTTTTCCGTTAATTACACGGAAAATAAAAAAAATCAGAAAAATATTTAAAATTTATTATTTTTAAAAGTACCGTAAAAATTTTAATTTTATAATTGCCAAAAATCAGTAACTAGAAGAGACTTCAAGCAAAAATGAAAAAAGATAAGGATGTTCAAAAATAAAATTATAAAAATCAAAAACCAAAATTCATAGATTTGCGAAAATAATAAATCATTGCCCAAAACGATTTTAGACAACTAAAAATGATATTTAGATCGAAAATAAAAATTTGGGATTCAGATGGTGATACACCTATGAAATAGCGAAAAATACAATGATGGGTAATTTCAAAATTATTGCTTTTTACTGAGATAATCAAATTGAAATTTATTGGAGACATTTTTTTTGAGGAGTGCTAGCCATATTAGATATTATTTCTATAACCCTTTCGGGACGAACCAACACAATTGTGCTGTTCGGCACCCTTGACATCGAATGACTATTTTAGCCAATAAATCATTGTTTTACTAAACTTTTTCGATTTCGATTATTGAATTATCATTGATACTTGTAATCAAGCACAACAGCTTTTGTTTACATCGTGTTTAGAAAACACCAGCTCAGGGTAAACAAAAAGTAAACAAACACCGTAAGAATTGAAAAAGTTTTATCTGTCGCAACTTTTCAACTATTCGTTATTTCTAGGTATGCACAGATACGAATCGAGAGTGAAAGAGTCATTCTTTGAAATGGTGAAGACCAAATGAGAATTGATTCACACAGCAAATATTTCTGGAGGGACAAAGTGGGACCAGCACAATTGTGCTGGTGCCGGCACTTACCCGGTCGATGTTCGTTGTAGACTACCATTTTTCATTTTCAGTATTTTGATCGAATTAAGTGGCTGAATCTGGTTCTAATGTCCACAATATTGCATTAAAACATGAATGAGTGATTTCATACGAATCATAAGGATGATGTACCGTTCGAAAACTATGTAATAGAAACTCATAGCTTTGGTTTAAAAACTTTTATTCTTTATACGTCCATATTTTAAATAGATTGGGAATCACATTTAATGTTTTAAATCTCCTTTAGCAAAGTTTAAGGCAAAGTAAAAGTTTAGGGGAACGTTCATAAATTACGTCATTCATTTAGGGGAGTAGAGGTGTATGAAAGTGCGACAGTGCATGTGGGCAAAAGCGTGATAGTGAACATGGGGAGGATTTAGATTGACTTAAAAACGATGGACGTAATTTTTGAATTTCCCCTTGCTTTGATAATCGATCAATACCATGTTGACGCGATAATCCATTTTAGTGTTCTACAATGTATGCCGGTTCAATATCTGCCATAATATTTATGAAATTTGACAACTGAAGCTGAGAACCTTTACTTACTATTTGCTTCCGAACCACAGAGTCCTTTAAATGGCATACTATTGATGTATGCAGCCCATGCTAGTCTTCTTCTTCTTCTTCTACTTCTTGGCATTACATCCTCACTGGGACAGAGCCTGCTTCTCAGCTTAGTGTTCAATGAGCACTTCCATAGTTATTACCTGAGAGCTTCCATTGCCAAAGTTGCCATTTTCACATTCGTATATTATGTGGCAAGTACGATGAAACTCTATGCCCAGGGAAGTCAAAGAAATTTCCATTACGAAAAGATCCTGGATTGACCGGGAATCGAACCCGGATACCTTCAGCATGGCTTTGCTTTTTAGTCGTGGACTCTAACCACTCGGCTAAGGAAGGCCTCTGCTGGTATTACTCGCAAATATGTTGTTTATGATGTATGAAATGCGTTTGAAACAGTCTACTTAACTATTAAACAATGTATGAAGTTATGGAGTCTAGATTTTCCGCTCATATAAAAAATATCGTTTCATTCCTTTTACGTTTAAAAGTATATTGTCTTAATCTGGAATTTTGAGACTTAGATAAGCTGATATATTAAAAATAAAAATCTGTACTTTATTGCCGTGCGTATAGTGTTGCAAAGTAACTAGCAGTATCGATCAAAGAAGTTTAGGTTCAATTCCCGCTGCAGTATTTTTTTCGTCAGATACGTATTACGATTGTGCCATTTGGCGTTGCATGCTAGTCCGTTGATTCGTGTGATGCTTCCTTTAAAGGCCATAATCGTACATAATGCTTTCCAGGAAACTTTCCACGGTAGGATTGACATCTAAAAATGTACATGCAACCGAAACGAAAGGGAAAACAAAACTTACGAGTATGGTCGAGCTTTACATTTTCCTTAGTAATCTAACGGTCACACCGATTGCGAAACTTTAAAAGCTCATGGAAAATCAAAAAGTCTACTGTTTGCAGCTGTTTTCTGTATTGTCTTATTAGAATCATTGTCAGTGTCTTTATTTTCAAATCTGGAAGTTTCCAAATATTTAAATACATTAAAAAAAATTGATTGTTCTATGTAATTTTTAAATTAGCTGGAATATATGTATGTAACAATTTCAAAAATCAAATTCATTCTTTAATATGGTTATTGACCTGATTTTTTCAATCTTTTTTAAATGGGTTTTTGAATTCCCTGTTATATGTAAGTTATCCGTCATAGTTCTTTCAATCCTACACACTACTAAAAACTAATACAGTACTGACCCGATTTTGTCTGCCCCCGATTTTGTCAGCTTTTTGACCCGATTTTGTCAGCCTATCTTGAATATATCCAAAAATTGTTTTCGTCATGTAGTACCCGTTTACATTAATACTGATGACGATGTTCGATGTCATGCACGCATGGGCGTAGCCAGAGGGGGCAATGGCAATCCTCCTTCCCTCTGTACAAAAGAACAATTTTACTATGAAAATTAATCTTGTGTTTGAATTTTTCCAGCACTCGTATTTATGCAGTAGTTACGTCATGGTAGATTATAAAACTTAAAAAGTCTACCAAACATCAGACTTTTTGAAAACATCTTGCCAGACATTGTTCGAAGGTTTTATCAATAGTCCGCAATGGAGATATGCACAGCTGAGTAGTCGACAAACGAATTACATACCTTCTCGAGTATCAGTAAATCGTGCTTCGTTACTTGGCAACCTGGCAATTATTTGTTAAAAATGAAAAACCGAAAAACACAGCCGAGTTCACGAAAAAGAAATTTGGTATGTAAAAATTTGTCTAAAGGTTAAGATGCATCGAAGTCAAACCTCGAATTTTCAAGAGCACATATCTAGAGAATCAGGTAACCGTTTGTACTGGAAATTTAACTCATTGGTTACATTTTGTTACATTCTTTCAGGGTTTTTTTAAGTAATATCTCGAAGATTTCCTTTAAAATTTGCTCCTAATGTTTTATTGGTTTTTTGCCTTGAATAACTTTATAAGCTCTTGAAAGTATCCCTTCAAAACTACATTTTGGTGAAATTTGCTCACAGTATTCTAAATGTAGTTTGGCCTAGGACTCATCAATAGTTTCAAAAACTCCTCTTAAAACTGTCTTAGAGAATCCTTCAGAAATTCCTCTAATTTCATTTCTATTTTTTTTAGCAAAATTACTAAGATTATGAAGGATTCTTACTGGAATCATCTCACGAGATTTTTCATTAATTCGACCAGGAATTTCACGAAGATCTTTTTCAAGCATTATATCATCCCATAGGTATGGAAATAATTTCAGATATTTATTCACGACTTTATCGAATGTCATTTATGAATACCTCACAAACAAATCGCAAACTAAAGAAAATTTCTCAAAATATTATTTTTAAATTTTCATACTGGAAACAATTTTTTTACAACAATTCCAGGTCAAATTCCTGATGAAACTTTTAAAACAATTCTATAAAAATCTTAAAAACGGTTCTGGATGAATTTAAAAATGTTTTAAAATTTACATAGAAATCTCCAGTTGAAATATTCTATGAATTATACTTAAAGGAATTGCAAGAAGAGCTTCGAGACAATTACTGATGCCATTTTAAAAGAAATTCTGAAAAAAAACCTAAAGAAATTTTCGATTGATTTTTCTTAGGAATTGCGGTGTCCTAAGAAAAATGCTTAGATAATTCAACGGTTAGGTAGAACTAAGATTCAGATTGATGCCGGTTGTCTTACAGGCCAGAGCAAAATTGCCGATCAAAGGGATCCTTTGGCGTGAAATTTGAGAATGAAATTGTGAGCGCCGCTTTTCTCTCCCTGATAAACAAAAAAAAAACCTGACTACGCCCATGTCCCTCGCCCCCCTTTAAAAGCTATGTAGGTCGTAAACGTAGTTCATAAGCAAATATTAACACGTTAAAATTTGAAAAACAGAAACAAAATATGTGTACCGATTTTGTCAGGTTCCCCATTTTGTAAGCCTAAAATTCATCGGGGGGCTGACAAAATCGGGTCTCTACTGTATTACAATGACTTAAATTCCATTTTAAGCAAATAGACTCGATGTAAAAAATAAAATGAAGTAAATTTGATATTGGGAGCCAGATAGCCATAACGGTATACACGCAGATACTAAGCAAGATCATGCTGAGGGTCGTAGGTTAGAGTCCAGCCGGTCAAACATCTTTTCGTAAAGGGAATTTTCTCGACTTTCCTGAGCGTAGAGTATGATCGTACCTGTCACACGATATGAGCCTGTGCATGCTATAAAACGTTTGACTTTTACTGTGCGCTCTGTTTTCAAGTTGCTCGTGAGAAAGAGCGAGACAGCACCAACACACGGCGCACAGTAAAAGTCATGAGAACAAAAGAATTTATGGCACGTACAGAGGCTCATACACATGCAACATTGGTCGATTGACAAAGAGAGCTGTTAGTTAATAACTCAAGACTAACAATTCAAAAGGCCTCATCTCCAAAAAGTAATCAATGAGAAAAATGCAATCTTGTTTTGTCAAACATAAATCAAATTTAAATTATGAATTTAAGCCTTGTATGTTATTTTATTGTCCAGAAAGTCGATGGATAAACTGATTTATAGCTATGAATATTCATTACTATCATTTTAGCAAAAAATCCTGCTAAAAAAACGAGTTAAAGGAAATGAGGCTTTTATTTCACCAAAAGCTGTGCAGCCCTTTTCATTTGTGCCTATAGACGCCGGCCGACGCTGATGAGGCCTGTGAGTTGACGCCTTTGTTTACTCTAAAATGTGTTGAGGCCTCCTAGTTGTGGCTTGTTTTTTCATCATCTTCTGATGTGGCCTTTTGAAAATCATTCAAAATTGATGATGAAATAAGAAATTTGAAGTGTAGAAGAGTGTTAAGTGGTGAAGTAAAGTACATGGTGATCCCAACAGCAAGAGAAGATTTGTGCGGTCGATTAAATATGTGATTGATTGAACCCTTCGTCATTGTAGTGGTGGAGCTAGCAGATTACCGTACCTTAAGCAGTGAACGTTGTGTATATGATACCTGAAAATATAAAGAGACTTTGCAATAGAAAGTGGTATTATTATCTGAGCGACGAACAGTGACGGTGGATATTGGGACACTACAATTGGCGAGAGGATTGGCGAAAAAAAAAAAACTAATTGGAGGTAGGAAACATAATCTTATTCTAATTTCTTTTTTAGCTTACTCGGACAAAATAACTATTAAAAAGGTGACTGATGTTAATTTTGAATAAAATTAAAACGTGATTCAGTTGTGGAACATGAAAAAGAAAAAAAAAGTTCTCTGACGTGAAGAGTGGTAAAACGATTTTGAGGTTAAAAAAAAAAAAAAAAAAAAACGGCAACCGGGAGGTTGGAATTTAGAAAACAGTCCACAACCGGGAGGTTAAGTTCCACAATCGGGAGATTGAAATCCGCGACCGGGAGGTTGGTTCGATTAGATTGATTTATATAAGCTGAAGTCCACAACCGGGAGGTTGAGATCCACAATCGGGAGATTGAAATCCGCGACCGGGAGGTTGGTATTTTGATCTGATAGCAAACGTAAACAAAAGCAATGGTTTGAAACTGCATCCGGGAGGATGAGATTTTCAATGTATACAGCGCATGCTGAGGTGGAATAAGGGTGTGTATCATTCGGTGAAGTTTCCACGCAGTGAGATTTTTTTTTTTTTACTTTTCGGGAAAAAAAGCCAATCTGGCTAACCGGATTGAGTTTGTACATGGTTTAATTGGAAGCAAGCGAGTTCTGAAAAGAGTTGTTGAAAAGGAAAAATTTCTGCATACACACTTATATGTGTACTATTTTCTGTTCTGTTACAGATGGAAATGAACGGACGACCGATTCCGCAGTTTTGTTGCGAACAGATAGAGCGCACGAAATTGGCACGGGAATGGAAGTCGTGGAAAACCTCGCTCGAATTTTATTTCGAGGCGCATGAAATCCATGACCAGAAGATGAAGAGAGCGAAGATGTTATATCTTGGAGGTACTCAGCTGCAACGTGTTTTCACAAACCTACCGGACACAGATAAAGTTCCATTGGTGGCATGGGAGAAAAGATGGTACGACACAGCAATCGAAAAGTTGGACGAATTCTTTCAACCTGTTCGCCAGGATACGCTTGAACGACATCGGTTAAGAGAGATGAAGCAGAAACACGATGAACGGTTTGCGCAATTTATTTTGAGGCTGAGGCAACAGGTTGCAGATTGCGGTTTTGAGAAGCATCCACCGGAAATTGCTAAGGTGTTGACAGAAATAACACTAATCGATGTGATCGTCGAAGGTTGCTCCTCATCCGAACTGCGACGTCGAATCCTGAAGGAAGATCAAACTTTGGAACAAATTGAGGCTCTTGGTGCCATGCTTGAAGGGGTTGAAGAGCAAGTCAAAGGATTCAGTGCTGATCAAAAGATGGATGACAAGGTATTCAAAGTGACGGACAACAGACCTTGGAATGCACGCCCTATTCGTCAAGATAGAGGAGCTTGTTTCAATTGTGGGAACATGGGACATTGGTCAAAGTCGGCACAATGTCCAGCTACGAACCAGATATGCCGAAATTGCAAACAAAAAGGCCACTTCAAATCAGTTTGCCGAGCTAAAAAGCGTATGCCACCAAAAGTATTCAACGACCACCCAGATAAGCGAGTTCGTTTAATTCAGACGAACGAGAATACTGTACCCGATTCAACCAACGATGTACAGGAGAAACAGTATTATGCGTTCTATTCAGGAAATCAGTCCAACATGATTGATTGCAAAATCGGAGGCGTAAAATGGGAAATTCTCATTGATTCTGGGGCCGACTGCAACCTGATATCGTCGCGTGCCTGGGCAATGTTGAAAGATGCAAAAATCCAAGTACACTCATCGACGAAAGGCTGTGTTAGAACATTGCGGGCTTACGGAAGTCAAAACCCTTTGAGCGTATTGGGAAGTTTCGTTGCCGATATCGAGATTGGTCAGAAGCGCACTACCGCGGAGTTTTTCGTGGTAGATGGAGGTCAACAATGCCTGTTAGGAGACACCACTTCTAAAGAACTTGGTGTGCTTAAAGTTGGACTGAATATTCAAAATGTGAACGAGCACCCTAAACCGTTTGCGAAAATCTCTGGTATTCAAATCCATGTTCATATGGATCCAGAAGTGAAGCCGGTTTTCCAACCACTACGGAAGGTGCCTCTTCCTTTAGAAGCAGCTGTGAACCGGAAATTGGACGAACTTCTTGCGCGAGATATCATCGAAGTTAAGGTCGGACCAACTACATGGGTATCGCCACTTGTGGTGGTCGGTAAATCTAACGGCGATCCGAGACTGTGCCTGGACCTTCGCCGTGTCAATGAAGCAGTCCTTCGAGAACGTTACCCGATGCCCGTGGTAGATGAATATCTTGCTCGCTTGGGAAAAAATATGATTCGGAGCAAGTTGGACATCAGAGAAGCATTCCTACAGGTGGAACTTGCGCCGGAATCAAGGGATTGCACAACGTTTATAACAAGTAAAGGACTTTATCGATTCAAACGCCTTCCGTTCGGCCTTGTCACAGCACCTGAAGCGTTCCAGAGGACGATGGACGAAATACTGACCGGCTGCGAAGGTACTCACTGGTACTTGGACGACGTGGTTATCGAGGGAGCTACTATCGAGGAGCACGATCAACGATTGCAAAAGGTAGCATGACTCGATTGATTTAAAGCTTGTTTTTTTTGTTATGCAGACAATAAATCAAATTGAAATAAATGTTTTTTTTTATTTCATCTAAAAAAAACAATCATCATAGGTGCTAAAACGATTCGAAGACCGTGGAGTGGAGCTAAATTGGCAGAAATGTGTATTCAAAGCGACAGAGCTTGATTTCTTGGGACATAACATCACGTCGGATGGTATATTTCCAATGCAAACAAAATCGGATGCCATAATATCGTTCCGTAGACCCACGAATGAAACGGAAGTGAAGAGTTTCTTAGGCTTGGCGAATTATATGAATAAGTTCATACCTAATTTAGCCACGATCGACGAACCATTAAGACAATTAACACAGAAGGGTGTGCGATTCCTGTGGACTGAGCGACACACCAATGCATTCGAGGCGATAAAACAAGCGATGAGTCAGGCAGTTAGACTGGGATATTTCGATGTTAATGACCGTACCCTTGTATTAGCAGACGCGAGTCCAGTCGGACTGGGTGCTATTCTAGCGCAAACGGATGAGAATAATGAAATACGTATTGTAAGCTACGCTTCGAAATCTCTCACGGATACAGAAGCTAGGTATTGTCAAACGGAGAAGGAGGCGCTTTCTCTAGTTTGGGCCGTGGAACGTTTTCAAGTGTACTTGATTGGTAGGGCATTTGATCTCGTTACGGATTGCAAGGCCTTACACTTTTTGTTTGCCCCTCGTTCAAGGCCTTGCGCACGCATTGAACGTTGGGTATTACGTATTCAAGCATTCGATTATAACGTAATCCACATTCCTGGGGAGAAGAATGCAGCAGATGCCCTATCTCGGTTGGCAACGATGAGATCACGACCTTTCGACGCCTCTGAAGAGTTGATTATCCGAGAAGTTGCTTCTTTAGCTGCTGGAGCCGTAGCATTGTCGTGGGTAGAAATCCAGAACGCGTACAAAGAGGATGAAGAATTGAAGGAGGTCATCAACTTTATAGAAGCGGATCGCGCACTCGAGTTGCCTTTATCTTATCGTTTAGTAGCTAATGAGTTATGCGTAGTTGATGGAGTTCTGATGCGAATAGACAGAGTTGTGATTCCGAGCAAACTGCGAAATACAGTACTTCGCTTGGCACACGATGGGCACCCGGGCAGTAATATGATGAAATCTTTTTTGCGATCTAGTGTATGGTGGCCCAAAATGGACCGTAACGTAGAAGAGTTCGTTAGAGAATGTCGTGGTTGTAATTTGGTTTCAGCTCCTGAGGCTCCAGAGCCACTTGTGAGACGCGAAATGCCAAACGGTCCCTGGCAAGACGTGGCTGTGGATTTTTTTAGGTCCTCTACCAGATGGACAACATTTGCTGGTTGTCGTTGACTACTACAGTCGTTATGTAGAGATTCGTGAAATGGCATCTACGAGCGCAACTGCTACCGTACATGAGTTGAGTGCTATCTTTGCGCTATTCGGCCTACCTATTACGTTGAGAGCAGACAACGGACCACAGTTTAGCAGAGAATGCGAGGAATTTAGTTCTTTTTGTCAAGAAAATGGCGTTAGATTAATCAACACGGTTCCATATTGGCCGCAGCACAACGGCGAGGTCGAAAGACAAAATAGGTCGATCCTAAAGCGTCTTAGGATTGCTCAACAACTGGGGAAGGATTGGAAGATGGAACTCACAAAATACTTGTTGGTGTACCATTCTACCAACCATCCAACGACAGGAAAATCACCAGCAGAATTAATGTTTGGCCGACGTATTCGTACCAAATTACCACAGGTCCCATTATTTAAGACTGATGATGAAGAGGTTCGCGATAAAGATCGAGAGCAAAAGCAAAAAGGGAAGGAATATACAGATGTGAAACGGAAAGCTCGTTTTAGTGAAATATCGGTGGGAGATTGTGTGCTTATGAAACGTATGAAGAAGTCTAACAAATTAGACTCGGAGTATTTAAATGAAGAATTTATTGTAACACGAAAAGTGGGAATGGACTGTACGATCAAGTCAAAGTTGTCGGGAAGAGAGTTTCGTCGAAGTGTTGCTCATTTGAAACGATTGGAGCCAACAAATGATGGCAACGATAAACGCAGCGATAGTACTTCTACCTCCTACTCAGATACATCTCCATTGCCGAAGGCTGATAAACCCTCTATGTCTAATGTGGGTGCCGAACCGTTTCGAAAGAGAATCTGCCGAGATCCTCGTCGTTTTCAGGATTACGTATCGCATTAAATATTAAAGTTAAGGTGGATTGTAGTGGTGGAGCTAGCAGATTACCGTACCTTAAGCAGTGAACGTTGTGTATATGATACCTGAAAATATAAAGAGACTTTGCAATAGAAAGTGGTATTATTATCTGAGCGACGAACAGTGACGGTGGATATTGGGACACTACAGTCATCCATGAACATTATGTATGTGCTACGCGAGTTTGTCGTCGAGAAAATGTATGGAAATATTGGTTCAGTTGAAATAATATTGCAATTGAACGTTATTTTTCATGCAATTGAAACCAAATCGTGTTTTTGTTGATAATTTGTGAAGTACAGACAGGCTGACACAGGTATTATTAGGTAGTATGATACAAAATACATCAGTCTACAGGAACCCGATAATGTTCACCGTTGAGACAACCACTGTATAAAATAATACAAGGAGCAGTCGCTCCGTAGTATAACCTGCATCTACTTAGTGAATTTGGAACGTTTTTCGCAATCTACATTGCAATTTTGATGTTTGTTTAACAGGCAACAACTCGGTTTCCGTCAGATATAGAAATTTACATTAACTTTTAGGAAAGCTGCTTACGCAGACTGAATATTTTGACGTTTCCATTTTAGCTCTAGGAATAAAATGAATGATTCCAGTTATTTAAAATAAATTATTTCCATATTACCAACCTTAACAAAAACATCGTTCAAGCATCATTTGAAGGAGGGCTATGTAATGTCAAAAGTGATAGTGTATATGTTTGGTAAAGTGAGTGAAAGAGATTGGAGGGAGTCTCTAAAAAAATAAATTTTAATTTTCGAGTCTAGTACACGACTCTGACAACGGCCTTATAGTGGAGGTCGAATTATGCGTAACTGTCAAAGGATACAAACTGTAGTGGAATAAAATGATAAAGTTCTCAATTCGGTTTTCATTTATTTATAGGTATTCCACTAAACAATTCGAAGGTTTATTATTATTTTCAATTTTATTTTTTATTGCATAATTATTTTTGAGGAAAAATCCCACATAATTTAGGAGGATATAAACAAACATAGCAAAACAAAGACGATATGATTGAGCCAATTAGTTTTCAAGTTATTCTCACATGTATGTTTACCCATTTTTATATGACGTAGACTAGTTCTTGAATAATCTCGATAAACGTCATCGTCACGTGATGCTTTGAATCTTAGAGAGAATATGAAGTATCTTAATCTCTCGTACATTGTTCTCGTTCCATTTATAAAAAAAATCATATTAATTAAAGTACATTATTTTTTTAAATTTCAATGTGCATTAAAAAAACATAATTATTTCTGAATTTTTGGGTCACCTTATCTCACGAAAGAGCACCCTAATGACGAAATAAAAAAATACGGGTCCAAATTTTTTTAAAAAGGCATGACTTGAACAACTTTCTAAAAAAATAAAAAAAACAAATATTTTCTTTTTATACGCATTCTGAATTTGACCCTAGAAAGTTCATGGAGTGATAGAATAGCCAAAATAAAGAATGTTTTGTTCTACGAGATGATGAGTTTATAAGGTAAATTTTGAAATAATCACTCAAATATGGTCCGTCCCGAAAGGGATAAGATGAGTTCAAATATTCTTTTCATGATTGAAATTTTCTACAGAATCTTGGCTGTAGGATAGACTGGAAACAGAAAATTATTCAGTTTAAATCCATTGAGATCGAAGGGCTTTTCTCTTCCATCATAAGGCCCGAAAAACGGCGTTCGTTAAACCAGCTCAACACGATTGGGTAGGATTTTACAAATATTTGACATCATAAATGGGTCAAATTTGTTGCTTGAGTATATAATATTAAACCATGTAGGAATGCTCAATGTATCTATTTCGGTTGCATAGAGGCATGTCTTCAAATTTAGTACGGATAATATGCGGATACCCTGTACGAGAAGTTCTTTAGGCGATAAAAGCAGAAATTTCCCCAGGAACTCCTGCCAGTTTTTTTTATCAAGAATTCTTTCAAATATTCCTGCAAAATGTCTTCCAAGACTTCTATTACAAGGAGTTTTTTTTATCCAAGAATTTAGAGAATTTCGATAGAGTTCTAGTAGTTCCAAAATTTTACTTCAGAAGAATCTGTTCATGTTTTTTTTTCTTCAAGGTATATTCTATTTTTTTTTTTCTTAAGGTACCTCTATGAATTTTGCTGGGAGTTCCTCATAAATAAAAACATAAAAAAATCAAGGATATTATCTTGATTGCCTCCAAGATCTGCACAAAAAACCACAACAACGAATTTGTCCAGTGATTGCACCAGATATTTACCGATGAACTGTTGCAAATGTTTTTCACGAGTTTTCAGAGATATCAAATATAAATAACCGTAAGCATACTACTAAATACCGTACAACATACAGTAATATATCCAAGAGGATCTTTAAAGATCTTTTTAAATAAAAATAGATAGAAGCTTTATATACACTTATATTATTTCGTCGACCTCAGCAAAACGAATAGCCGAGAATCCAACAACTGAGAATTCGGTACTTTTCAAAACCGAATATCGGTTATTAGTTTACCGAGATTTCCGCAATCCAAGTTTTTTATCGAGATTTCGACAATTGCTATCGACATTCGGTATACGTTTGTCGAGATCTCGGTAAAAAAAAAATTCCGACATATTAGCTGTTGGAAGTGTGTATATATATATATTATATTTTTAGGTTCCACATGAAGTTGAAACGATATCGATTTCTTGGCCGAAATTGTAATTTTTACCGGCAGATTATTTTTTGAACCTATAACCTATATACCTATATACCTATAGATCTTGTGAAAAATGGTGCAAAAATATCGAAACGCAAAAAAGGTATCGCGATTTGAATATTTTTAGCGGTAAAAAATTAGGCTGACGGTAGAGGAATCAATCACGATTTTTTTTACATACACTCCCGTGCAAAAGTTTGGGTTCACCCCCTCAAAAATATACAAAAGTGTTCTGTCCATATCTCCGTGATTACAAGTCCAATTCAAACTCTTTAAGCCGCATTCGAAAGGCAAAGAGTTATTCTTACTTCGTATGTGTTTTTTCCAAAAACCTTTTTTTGATTTTGTATACTAAATTTTCACTTAAAGTTGTGACATTTTGCAAAAAACACACTAAAAAATCATATCTAATTTCCTCAGCATTGGGTCGACCAAAATTTTAAATCAAAGTGTCATTAGAATCGTAATCTTATATTCTTTGATGAGACACCACGAAATTTTGGTGGAAAAATCTGGAAAGTATTCAAAATCAATGAAACAGTCAGTCAAGTCATCGTGCAAAAGTTTGGGTTCACCCCTCAGTATGATGCAAATCGTGCAAAAGTTTGGGTTCATCTGAGCCACACGCACATCATTTTTGTCAATATCTCTGCCATTTTTCAACCGATTTTAATAGTTTAAAGCTTTTATGAGCGCAAATAATGGCGCGTACATGATTGGTTTGAGATTTCACAGATTTAAGTAAGTTCAGGTGAACCCAAACTTTTGCACGATACACCATACTGAGGGGTGAACCCAAACTTTTGCACGATTACTTGACTGACTGTTTCATTGATTTTGAATACTTTTCAGATTTTTCCGCAAAAATTTCATGAGTGCTCTTCAAAGAATATAAGATTGTGATTCTTAAAACACCTTGTTTTAAAATTTTGGTCGATCCAATGCTGAGGAAATTAGTTATGTTTTTTCAGTGTGTTTTTTGAAAAATGTCACAATTTTAAGTACATATTTAGTATACAAAGTTCAAAGAATGTTTTTGAAAAAATACATACGAAATAAGAATAACTCTTTGCCTTTGGAATGCGGCTTAAAGAGTTTGAATTGGACGTGTAATCACAGAGATATGGACTGAACACTTTTGCATGTTTTTTAGGGGGTGAACCCAAACTTATGCACGGGAGTGTATACTGAAGGTACGTGTGAACTCGCTAATAAAAGACATATCTTGCAAACCTTTTTTCGAGGGGCCCCCAAATCTACCTCCGCACCGGGCCCCCAAAACTCTAGCTACGCCACTGCCCCGTCTATCGTGAAACTGCCATCTAGGCGAGCTCAGTCGTGCTCCTCGGCCCCACCAGCTAGCATATACTTTGTCTTAGTCGCATTCACCCCCAGTCAAACTTTTGCTGCCTCGCATTTCAGGCAGGTGTTCAGATCTGCCACTTGATAAAATGTTCGGCCGACAATGCATATACTATCCCGGCTGTTAAGCCCGACTCTCCGCATAACACTTTCTAGCGCAATATTGAAAAATAGGCACGAAAGTCCATCACTTTGTCGTAGTCCCCAATGGGATCCAAACGAACTGGAATGTTCGCTTGAAACCTCCACACAATTTTGCACATCTTCAATCATTGCTCTTATCTGTCTCATGAACTTCCCGGGAAAGTAATTCCCGTCCATGATTTTCGATAGCTCTACGCGGTCGATACTATCGTTTGCAGCCTTGAAGTCGATGAAAAGATGATGCGTTGGGACTTGGTATTCACGACATTTTTGTAGGATTCGCCGTACAGTAATGATCTACTCCATTGGAATCGGCGTGATTACTTCCCACGAACTCGTTTACTACTGGTGACAGACGACGGAAGATGATCTGGGATAATACTTTGCAGGCCGCATTTAGAATGGTGATCGCTTGAGATGCTCTCATCCTTATCCCTGCACATATCGACTTGCAGAACGAAGCCGTAGCTTTGACGTTCCACGTTCTGCTGGATCGCTGGCTGCAGCATGACCAGCGCGGTTCTTCTTCTCCAGAATCTGCCTACATTCCTCGTCGAACCAATTGTTCCGTCGACTCCGTACCCCGTACCCGACGTTACTATCAGCTGCATCGTTGATGGCTGATTTCACTGTTCTCCAGCAGTCCTCAAGAGGGGGTTTATCCAGCTCACCCTCTTCCGTTAGTGCAGCCTCGAGGTGCTGCGCGTATCTAGATGTGACATCCGGTTGATTATGTCATTCTAGGTCATACTAGGGTGGCCCTTGGTACCGTATGTTGTTAAGGACGAAGAGTTTTTAGCGCAGTTTGACTATCACCAGATAGTGGTCAAAGTCGATGTTAGCGCCACGATAGGTCCTGACGTCGATAATGTCGGAGAAGTGCCGTCCAACAATCAGAACGTGGTCGATTTGTGATTCTGTCTGCTGTGGTGATCTCCAGGTGTATCGGTATGGAAGGAGGTGCTACGAATGGCCATATTCTTGGAGGCGGCGAAATCAATTAGTCGTAAACCATTTTCGTTCGTCAGCCGGTGGGCGCTGAACTTTCCAATAGTCGGCCTGAACTCCTCCTCCTGGCCAACATGAGCGCTTAGATCTTATATGATGATATTGAATTCGTGGCTTGGGCAGCGGTTATACTCGAGTTCGAGCTGCACGTAAAAAGCGTTTTTATCATTTTTTATCATCATCATCAGTGCTTCCGGAGTGAGGGCAAGGCACGTTTATTATGCTGAAGTTGAAGAATCGGCTTTTGATCTTGCGCATTTTCTCATTGATCGGCCACCACCCGATCACGCGCCTCTGCATATCACCCACCACTATAAAAGCTGCTCCCAGCTCGTGTGTGTTCGCATGCAACACACTTCCTGCAACGCTACGATGCCAAATCTACGGTCCTTCAGCACATCGGTGCGTATGCGTGTGCTCCCGATGAAATTAAGAGACTTACAGTTCCAAATACCGAGCCTCCAAACGCTAGTCCCTTTGCATAGCTGTGGTCTTCGCCGATTGCCCCGGTTCGTAATCTCTTGTTAATTATTAGTTGCTTGATTTTGTTTACGGCTGGCATGCAGGGCCTGACACCAACCCCATAAATATTTGAAGGGCCATAGTTAAGCTTAGAGTTGCTTCTCTGGCACTTAGATAACGATCAGCCGACCCTGACATGGGAAACAGACGCTGTTGGTAGCCGTTTCTAACATGGAGTACAGACGCTCCAGGTTTGCAGACGCAAACATCCCATTCCCTGTCAGCATACGACGAAAGTTCACACCGGAGTTGATTACCCGATCTTTTTGAAGGTCACTCGTACCCCGGCTAGGATGTAGGAATAGGAGTTACTGGGCAGGTGGCTAAGGACCGCACAGAGGGGTCTATTTTATGTCTGCAGGTACGCGAGGTACCAATGGTACACTATGCTCAGCATTTACCATCCAATGAACACTACCCCGAATATTTATAACCCTTTCGGGACGAACCAGCAAAATTGTGCTGTTCGGCACCCATGACATTGAATGATTTTTTTTAGCCAATAAATCATTGTTTTACTAAACTTTTTTGATTTCGATTATTGAATTATCATTGTTACTTGTAATAAAGCACAACAGATTTTGTTTACATCGTGTTTAGAAAACTGCTGGTAAGAATTAAAAAAGTTCTATCTGTCGCAACTTTTCAACTATTCGTTTTTACTAGGTATGCACAGATACGAATCGAGAGTGAAAGAGTCATTCATTGAAATGGTGAAGACCAAATGAGAATTGATTCATACAGGCTGTACCCTATTCCCGCTGCAGTATTTTTTTCGTCAGATACGTATTACGATTGTGCCATTTGGCGTTGCATGATAGTCCGTTGATTTGTGTGATGCTCCCTTTAAAGGGAGTAATAGGGTAACGACTGTTTATTTCGTTCATAACCACTAACAGTTGGCGCCAGCGGCAAAAATTGCAGACAACAACCTTTCGAACATTCAGTTTCTCTTACCGGCCGTCGAGCGGCGACACCGATGTTTGTATTCCTCTCACTGATCGCGCTACGCTGGATTCTCAAATTTCTCAAACTTTCAACACAAGTGCATGGAAGAATGGTAGTCGGAGAGCTGTCAAAACTTATGGAAAATAATGAAAATCGTACATTGCTCGCAATTAGGAAACTGAATCAAAAAAGTAGTGATTAGAAATCAAGTGTAAAGTGAAAACATAACTTTTTGTGTTTAGTTCATCTTCCGTGGTGCTTTCTTTGCTTCAGGATTTCGTTTTTACTACCATTGAAAAAGAGCCATCTATTGCCTTTTCAGTTTTGAATATCGCCCTATTGTACATAATGCTTTCCAGGAAACTTTCAACGGTAGAATTGACAGCTAAAAATGTCCATGCAACCGAAACAAAGGGAAAACAAAACTTACAAGTATGGTCGAGCTTTACATTTTCCTTTGTAACCTAATAGTCACACCGATTGCGAAACTTGAAAAGCTCATGGCAAACCAAAAAGTCTACTGATTGCAGCTGTCTTATGTATTGTCTTATTAGATTCAAATCTGGTAGTTTCCATATATTAAAATACATTAAAAAACAATTTATTGTTCTATGTAATTTTTCAATTAGCTGGAATATATGTATGTAACAATTTCAAAAATCAAATTGCATGCTTTAATGTGGTTATTGACCTGATTTTGTCAATCCTTTTTAAATTGGTTTTTTAATTCCCTTTTATATGTTAGCTATCCGTCAAAGTTCTTCCTATCCTATACACTACTAAAAACTAATATTACAATGACTTAAATTCCATTTTAAGCAAATTGACTCGATGTAAAAAATAAAATGAAGTAAATTTGATATTGGGAGCCAGATAGCCATAACGGTAAACGCGCAGATATTCAGCAAAATCATGCTGAGGGTCGTAGCTTGCAGTCCAGCTGGTCGAGCATCTTTTCGTAAAGCGAATTTTCTCGACTTCCCTGAGCGTAGAGTATGATCGTACCTGTCACACGATATACACATGCAAAATTGGTCGATTGACAAAGAGAGCTGTTAGTTAATATCTGTGGAAGTGCTCATGAGAAGTTGAGAAGCAGGCTTCTTTAGCGTCAGAAAGAAGAAGAAGTTTGATGGTAATTATTTGCACTTAAAAATGCGCCATTCTTGTTATTTAACGTCCAAGCTGTCGGGTACATATGACGTATATTTACATGAATTTTAAGGGAAGCTGCTTACGCGGACTGAATATTTTGACGTTTCCATTTTAGCTCTAGGAATAAAATGAATGATTCCAGTTATTTAAAATAAATCAGTTCCATGTTACCTTCTAGCTATCGTCCAATCAGTTTGCTTTCCTCCATCAGTAAACTTTTTGAAAAGGTTATTTTGAACAGAATGATGGCCCACATCAACGAAAATTCAATTTTTGCCAATGAACAGTTCGGATTCCGCCATGGACATTCGACCACTCATCAACTTTTACGTGTAACAAATTTGATCCGTTCCAACAAATCTGAAGGCTATTCTACTGGTCTTGCTCTTCTAGACATAGAAAAAGCATTCGACAGTGTTTGGCATGAAGGTTTGATTGTAAAATTAAAAAACTTTAATTTTCCAACATACATTGTTAGAATAATTCAAAGTTATCTGTCAAATCGTACACTTCAGGTTAATTATCAGAACTCCAGATCTGAAAGACTTCCTGTAAGAGCTGGTGTTCCTCAAGGCAGCATTTTGGGACCAATATTATACAATATTTTCACATCTGACTTACCTGAGTTACCTCAGGGATGTCAAAAATCTTTGTTTGCGGATGACACAGGGCTCTCCGCCAAAGGACGAAGCCTGCGTGTCATCTGTAGTCGATTGCAAAAAAGTTTGGATATATTTTCTTCATACTTGCAAAAATGGAAGATTTCTCCTAATGCTTCCAAAACTCAACTAATAATATTCCCACATAAACCAAAAGCTCTTTATTTGAAACCCTCAAGTAGACATGTTGTCACGATGAGAGGGGTTCCAATAAATTGGTCAGATGAAGTTAAGTATCTAGGGCTCATGCTAGATAAGAATTTAACTTTTAAAAATCACATTGAGGACATTCAAGCCAAATGTAATAAATATGTAAAATGTCTCTATCCCCTTATTAATAGAAAATCAAAACTTTGTCTTAAGAACAAGCTGTTGATATTCAAACAAATTTTCAGGCCAGCCATGTTGTATGCTGTACCAATATGGACTAGCTGTTGTAATACCAGGAAGAAAGCTCTGCAGAGAATTCAAAATAAAATTTTGAAAATGATTCTGAGACTTCCTCCCTGGTATAGTACCAATGAGTTACATAGAATATCCAATGTTGAAACATTGGAACAAATGTCAAATACAATCATTAATAATTTCAGGCAAAAATCGTTACAATCTTCTATTGCCACGATTAATGCGTTATATGTTTAGGTTAAGTTAGGTTAAGTATATTAAAAACGTTTTTTTTTCTCTTATAAGCAGGTGAAATCAACTCACCTGTAAAAAAACTGAACTGCTACGGCAAATGAAATGTAATATGTTGTTAACAAAATGTTAATTAAATCTTAAATTTGTTTTACCAAATTAGGATGATAGTGTTGTCAAATAACACAGAACACCTAGATATAAGAAATGAATGTAATGTTTGAAATGATACTAATAAAGAAATTAAAAAAAAAAAAATAAAAAAAAAAAAAAAAAAAAAAGTTCTATGTTACCAACCTTTACAAAAACATCGTTCAAGCATCATTTGAAGGAGGGCTAAGTGATTTCAAAAGTGATAGTGTATACCCATGTAACCATGGAGCATTATATCATTACATATATAATGCAGCTGCATTACCGTAAGCCTACCATTAAAGTATTTTTAAAGTGGAAATGGGCACTTTTACAGTCGAATTAATGCAAGAACTTCGATAAAGCTATCAAGCAATTTATAGAGTAAAATTAGTGCAGTAGTGCAATTCATAAAGTGATATTAATGCATTGATACATTTGTCATGCAGAGTTAATGCGTTATTGTCTGACAGCTCTTGAAATTTGTCGAATAAAAGCAATGTTGCATCAATTTTGTTGATATGCAGTAGAATACGTGCAATGTTGTAATGCTTGTGGTTACTTGGGTATGTTAGGTAAAGTCAGTGGAAGAGGTTGGAGGGAGTCTCTAAAAAAATAACTTAATTTTCCAGTCTAGTACACGACTCTGACAACGGCCTTATAGCGAAGGTCGAATTTTGCGTAACTGTCAAAGGATACAAACTATAGTGGAATAAGATGATATAGTTATCAATTCGGTTTTCATTTATTTATAGGTATTCCACTGAACAATTCGAAAGTTTATTATTATTTTCAATTTTAATTTTTTCCATAATTATTTTTGAAGAAAAATTCCATATAATTTAGGAGGATGTAAATAAATTTAGCAAAACTAAGACGTTTTGATTGAGACAATTAGTTTTCAAGTTATTCACACATGTATGTTTACCCATTTTTAAATGAAGTAGACTAGTTCTTGAATGATCTCGATAAACGTCATCGTCACGTGATGCTTTGAATCTTAGAGAGAATATGAAGTATGTTTATCTCTCGTACATTGTTTTCGTTCCATTTATAAAAAAATTATATAAATTAAATTATATTATTTTTTCAATTGCAATGTACATTAAAAAAATACAAAATTATTTCTGAATTTTTGGGTCACCCTATCTCACGAAAGAGCACCCTAATGACGAAATAAAAAATACGGGTCCAAAATTTAAAAAAAACATAACTGAACAATTTTTAAAAAAATATTTTTTTTTTCGAACATCGACCGCTTTGGGGACGGACCAGCACAATTGTGCTGGTCTGAATTTGACCCTAAAAAGTTCATGGAGTGATAGAATAGCCAAAATAAAGAATGTTTTGTTCTACGAGATGATGAGTTTAAAAGGTAAATTTTGAAATAATCACTCATATATGGTCCGTCCCGAAAGGGATAAATACATATTCTATTGGAGCATCCATTGCAGCTAAATTTGGCACTTTATCAGGGAATGTTTCATGGATACCGCCTATGTTTTTCAGCAATCATTTCAAAGTTTTCTTCAAAATTACAAGTTTTTTCTTAGGATACCGTCAAGATATTCCTTTGAACATCATTCCTAGTTATTTTCGGGGACTCTACTATACTTATTCAATGAATTCAAGCAAGAATTCTTCCATCGATCGTCTTAGATCGATCACCTTAAGAGATTCTTGATAAAATGCACGCAAGGTTTTTTTTTTCAAACTCTGTCAAACGTATGTATTTTTTTAATATATACGTAGAAATTCTTACTGACATACTTTCTTCAATTATTTTAGAACTAACACAAATAACTACTTCAAGAATCAAGAATTATTACTAGGACACCAAAACCACTACTGAGTTTGAAATTAGTAGTTAGTATTTCATTGAAAATTTCTAACAAATATTTTCTCAATCAATCCACCAATATGTGGAGCTATCACTTCTAGAATTCATTGACAAATTATTCGAAGAAATCCATAATGAATTTATTTTGACCCAATTGAATTTATTATTTCGTAGATTCCTCCATTACTGCCTATAATTGATAAATGCTTCGATAGATTTTTGGTAAGTTATCCATCATAAGTCCGCCAGTCATGCCTAAATCACATTTGTTTGTTATTAGAGTGGCCAGAAGTATTAAATTTATGTTTAGAAATAAATTAGGAAAATTATATGAAAAGGTGGTGAAGCCAATGTCACCATGTGAATGTGGTGTAGTAGACACGAAATAATTTATTTGTTTGGGCTACAGTTGGCGACACGCTAAAAGCCGGCCTTTCTAGTCTTTTTCAAAATTTATGTTCTGGAAACCAGGATATGTTGCTTCGTTTTATCTTTCCATTTGGTAACAGACTCTTTTGAAGCTTTCATTATTTTACTGTTGAAAAACTTGGATTTTTTTTTAATTTTTGGAATACGATTGAAAAAAAAATTGATATATTTACAAAGAAAGCCCGTGAATGATCTTGATTTTTGAGTGCATATAATATATTGTGTGTTTTTTTATGGTGTGGCATTTCAGCGTGAACAAAAATGATTTCGGCAAACCATTTGGTCTGCCCTCATTTTATTGTTAAATCAACAGGACAACAGTTGGCAATGTCGTCTAGAAACTGCCAATATCTTTCAGCACGTGTAAATTTATACGAATCGGAATAGAACGTGTACGGTACATGTGATACAGAATCAAATCATATTTTATGGTTGTCCCAACTGACCATCTCCTGATGTAGACTCCACTATATGTCACATGCGTTCCATGTTTGTTCAGGCCTTCCTAATGCAAAGATAAGTTTCCAATGATGGGATAAATGTTTGCACAAACATTTTCATTTCACGTGAACTGTATGGCTATGATATCACATTCTAACCAAATCTGCTTAAAACCATTCGACTACCGTGTTAGTTATTTGCCGTAGATACCATAGGAAACGAAAATATCATTATGTTTTATGTTCAACTCCCGGCTTCGTTGTTCGTTTGGAGTAAGTGTCTCTTCAATAATGCGAATTCACTTACCAATTCATTACAATTTCGTGTGAGATGTTGTATGTTATCACAGATTTATTTGTGTGATAATCAGTGAATCAATTGTCACCCAACACGCGGCAACAAAGACATTGTCATCTCCTATTCCTGTTGCAACAATTTTATTCCGCAACATCAGTTTATCATCACTTGAACAGAATATGACAAAGATCGATCACCACGTGCGCAGCGATTTTGTGGGCTTCGCATTGCAATTTTCGAGAACTTTCTTCATGTTGGTAAACATTGGCACACTATCGAACAACATCTATAAAATAAATTTGGTTTTGTGTTTAAAACAACTGATTAATCGCGAGTTGAAAAGGTTGCAACAATGTTGCGCCCTGTGATTGTCATGTCAATTTTGCTTTGGATTGTGTCCTTATCCGCAACAGTTGCAACAAACGGTTGTGAGCGAGCTTGCCTTGTTGTTTATTTTTCGTCTATTTTGATGACAATTTGATTCACTGGTAATAATAAAAATTGAAACCGATAACTAGAAGTACCTGAACGGTTTTTATTCAGGTACCCATAGAGCTGTATCAGTAAATACACAGCTATTTAGCAAGACTGTGATGGTGGTTAAATACGGCTTCCTGTTCATAGTTGTGAAAGTTTCATAACAACATCAAGCAAAGAAGCAGGCTGTATCCAAGTGGGGTGAGAACTAACACCAGGAAGAAATAGATGGTTTGAAAAAATAAGGACTGTTCATTAAAGAAAGTGGACACCTGATTGTTAACATTTTGGTGTGAAAATTCCAAGAAACAAATTCAAATTTTGTTTCAGTGTGTACTCAAGTGATTATTTTGACAGCAGAAGAAAGTTGACATCAAGCAGTTGTAAATTCCAAGCGAAAGGTCGGTTTAACATGGCGACACGCAGATTTATTCTGCACAAATGGTGTTCAGAAAAGCTGTCGTTCTGAGATTT
This sequence comes from Aedes aegypti, assembly GCF_002204515.2. Lineage (NCBI taxonomy): Eukaryota > Metazoa > Arthropoda > Insecta > Diptera > Culicidae > Aedes > Aedes aegypti. Next base: position 169,045,178 of record NC_035107.1, read on the forward strand.
GGCTTAAATCGCGAAGTGTCCAAATTCCAATTTTTCAACACTGTATCAAAAACAGATGCTTATGACGAAGTTCAATACATCCGAACAGAAAAATTTGGGAAAAAAGTTTTTTTATAGCAAGCAATTTGCTCCTGCGGTATGAAAAGTACTACATTTTTCACAACGGGTTCAATCAATGGCTAAAATTACAGAACTGAATGCATTTAAAAACGTCTTCTGCCCATCTACTGAAAGTATAACAAGCCTCCATTGTTTTGGCCAGGCCTGGCATCGACTCACTATACTTCAGCTACTTTGGAGATGATCAAGAAGGAAAAAGTCAAATATGTTGAAACATAGCAGATTCTACCGAATTGTCCATAACTACGCCCCATTTGGAAATATTGGGCAATAATCAAACAACATCTTAAGAAGGATGGAAAATAAGCAAGTCCCATGGATTTTCTCAAGAAAATGTGGTAAGCAACACAAAGAAAAGTTACGAAGAAAGTTGTGCACAATCCGATGGGAGGCATCAAGAGAAAAGTCAGAGCATTATCCAGAAATGCTCAATAAATGTTCAAAATTATGTGAATTTCTTCTTCTTCTTTCTGGCGTTACGTCCCCACTGGGACAGAGCCTGCTTCTCAGCTTAGTGTTCTTATGAGCACTTCCACAGTTATTAACTGAGAGCTTACTATGCCAATGACCATTTTTGCATGCGTATATCGTGTGGCAGGTACGAAAATACTCTATGCCCTGGGAAGTCGAGAAAATTTCCAACCCGAAATGACCCTCGACCGGTGGGATTCGAACCCACGACCCTCAGCTTGGTCTTGCTGAATAGCTGCGCGTTTACCGCTACGGCTATCTGGACCCGCTTATGTGACTTTGGTCGAGATTACTTTGATTTCCATGTATTCCAAGTGTTAGAGCAAGAAAGATAGTTTAGTTCGACAGCAATATTTAAATGATCACCCCTAGTCAGGTAGAAAGTGCGAAGGTTTCTCTCGCTGGCTCGTCTGCTCTTTTTGGATACATGCAGCTGATATGATCGTGCCGATCTGAGCAGCTGCTATGTACATAGATAGGTATGTTAGAGAAGTAAGCTAGTGTTAATCAGTATAGTAATAAACCGCCGCGGAGGAAACATCTCCTCTTTCGTTTTGTTAAACGGGAATAAAATTTTCAATTTAGTGTTCGCGTAATAAAGTTGTTTTCGTTTGTAATCGCGAGTTTCTTACTAAGTGTCCGAACAATCTAACCCGCGGCGGGCGCGAACATTTGGTCCTTCGAGCCGGATTTTGTGCAACTCGGACACTTAAGAACCTTCCTGTGTGGTGCGAGCTGCTGGAGTGGTGCAGCAATTTAGATAGCAAGGAACTTAAAGTGCGCGAAAGCCGTCGGCAATTAATTTGCACGGCTCGGAAGACTGCCGTTCAGTGCAGTTTCCCATCGGTGTTTGGATTCCGGAGCGTCAGTGAAGGCCATCGGTACGACTGCAAGCAATTGGCGCACTTTCGTTCTGCGTTCCTGCTTTGTGTTGCGGCGCCATCGAGAGGAGGACATTTTGGACGACAATCAACAAGGATCCAAGGCGCCATCGTCAAGATTGGAGCTGTTCAGCAGAAGACAGACATCTTGGGAATTGGGAAGTATTTGGTGCATGTTGGGTGGAATTTTGCATGTGGCTAATAAGTGGCAATTACAATACATTGATCAAGGTGCATGCGAGTTGCTTCTTATTTTGGAGCTTAGCCCTGAGGTGTCCGCTAGTTGCTTTTGGTCTCGGCGTTCGCTGGATTTGTTGATTGTTTGGTCTTCTTTGGTTGATACCCCCCCGCTGCTGTCTAAATCGTCGTAGAACAGTCAATCTGTCTCGCGAGGTCGCGATTATTGTGGAACGTCGAGTTGATTGCGCGTTTCGATGCTAGTGGAAGTGCTGTGCAGTGTGTGATTTAACGATTAGTTGCGCTTCTCGCAGTTAATCGCAGTTCAGTGAAGTGATCAAATCTCTAGCAATGGCTGATCTTCGCACCCTTGCTAAAAGTGAGCGACGTCTGATGAACACGTTGGATGGATTGGAGAATTTCGTAAGGAAGTATGATCCCGCCAAGGACGAAATTCAAATTTCGGTGCGTCTGGAATCCTTGGAGACGATTTGTAAGGAGTTTTACACTATTCGTGAACGAATGGAGTTGTTGACCGACGAAGCCGCTGATTTGGAGGACGACAAGGATGTTCAAGAGCGTGAAGAGGCCAATTTACAGGCGTTGAGTGACTTCGAGGAACGATATTTCCGTCTCAAGGCCAGTTTAACTTCGAAGCGAGCATTACCACCAACAACCTCGGCGATTATCGAAAACGGTCAACTAGGCGACCGATCCGAATCGTCGTTTTCGAAAGTTAAATTGCCCGAGATTCGCCTTCCGTCGTTTGAAGGAAAGTTAAAAGAGTGGGTATCATTTCGAGACAGCTTTTGCAGCTTGATTCACGAGAATAGACAGCTGACTGATATAGACAGGTTCAGCTACTTGAAGTCCGCCTTATCTGGAGAGGCCTTGCTGGAAATCGAGTCAGTAGAGCTCTCGTCGGCAAACTACAGTGTAGCGTGGAAGGCCTTAGAATCCCGTTACGAGAATAAAAAGTTGATAGTAAAGGCCCACCTTGATGCACTGTTCGCTGTAGAAGGATTAAAGTGTGAAAGCTACGATGGCTTAAATAATCTTATTAGCACATTTGAGAAAAATCTGCAGATGTTACAGAAGATCGGTGAAAATACCGCCGCATGGAGTACAATACTGGCTTATATGGTATATTCTCGGCTGGATCCTGCTACACTGCGGCAGTGGGAAACGCACCATAATTCAAAACAGGTTCCTGCGTATCAAAATTTGATCACCTTCCTACGCAGTCATTGTGCAGTACTGCAATCCATCGCACCTCTGAACATTTCGCCAAGCAATCCCGATAACCGTTCATCGAAGTCTTCAGTCTGTCATACCACCGTAAAATTTTCGAAGAAATGTCCGTTCTGTGGCGAAACGTGGCATTCTGCTTTTGTGTGCGGCGAATTCCAGCGATTGCAAGTTTCGGAGCGATGTGAGGCGGTTTTCAAGGCAAGGTTGTGCCGAAATTGTCTCAGCCCTGGTCATTGGGCCCGAAATTGCGAGAAAGGTGTTTGTCATCATTGCCAACAGAAACACCACACGCTTCTGCATGGAGCACAAACAAGATCCTCCGTTCCACAATCGCAGTCAAACCCTCCGACGCAAATCAGGCAACAGTCACAATCCCAGTCAATAAACCCGAGCCAACTGATACAAGACGTAAGCAATCATACACCCTCTAACTCGCAAGGACAAAGTGCTCAGTCATTAGCTACAAACACAGCCACATCCACCACTCAAACACACATTGCACTCCCAGTTACTCCCACTCACAACATTTTGCTGTCTACCGCCCTAGTAAGAGTGCAAGATCGCCATGGAAGTAGCATGCTGGCACGAGCGCTCTTGGACTCGTGCTCTCAGCACTGCCTGATGACGAAAGAGTTTGCCAGTAGAATGAATTTCCGTACATCGTCATCATACCTCTCTGTTCAAGGGATTGGCTCATCGACTAGCACGTCGACAAGACTCGTTAGTGCAGTGGTCAGCCCAAGACTGGAAGATATTTCGTCTTTCTCACACGAAATGCACTTCCACGTTCTCCCACGATTAACTGTTTCGCTACCGACGGCGAGTTGTGACATCAGTGGATGGAACCTTCCCGAATCAACATTCCTTGCTGATCCTCGATTTCACGAACCAGGTCCTGTAGATGTCATTATCGGAGCAGAGTACTACATGGATCTTTTGAGAACCGAACAACGTAAAGCAACTGAAAATGGACCTACCCTCCAGAACACTGACTTCGGCTGGATCGTATCTGGCAAGATTCATAATCACCCTTCCAATGGATCGCAATCGTTAGCTCTTGTTTGCTCCACAATCGATCTTCAGGAACAGCTCACGAAGTTCTGGGATTTGGAAAACTGTCGAAGTCACAGTACTCATTCGCTGGAAGAGTCAGCATGTGAAGAGCATTTCAACCGCACAACCATTAGGGATCAGAGCGGCAGATTCATAGTGACACTGCCGAAAAAGGAGAACGTGATCAACCGGATAGGGTTTTCTGAAGCCATTGCAATTAAACGCATGATGGGGATGGAACGACGGTTTGCTACAAATCCAGAGTTGAAGGTGATGTACGTCGATTTCATCAGCGAATATCTCGCTCTTGGGCACATGAAGGAGGTCGAAGAAGAGAATGTAGAAGCAGGAGTCATCAGGTACTACTTGCCACACCACGCTGTTCTCAAGCCAGACAGTTCAACCACAAAACTACGAGTGGTTTTTGATGCTTCGTGTCAAACTTCGACTGGAGTTTCTCTGAATGATGCACTGATGGTCGGTCCAGTCGTCCAGGATGATCTGTCAAGTATCTGTTTGCGGCTCATAGGATTGCTGTGAATGCCGACATTGCCAAAATGTATCGAATGATTCGAGTACAGCCACAAGATTATCCGTTGCAAAGCATCTAGTGGAGACATGAGCCATCTGAACCTCTTCGCACATACGAGTTGACCACCGTAACGTACGGTACATCATCTGCACCATACCTGGCCACAAAATGTTTGCAGCGTTTATCAGAAGACGGTGTATCGTAGCACCCCGTAGCATCTAAGGTTATCAAGAAGGATTTCTACGTTGATGACATGCTTACCGGAATTGACAGGTTGAATTCAGCAGGTTTCACGCTGCGAAAGTGGAATTCCAATAGTAGAGAGCTTCTCCAAGTCGTCCCTGAGAAACTGAGAGATGAACGAACCGTTCTTACGTTAGACTCATCCGAAGCCACAATCAAAACGTTAGGCTTAGTTTGGGAACCTGGTTCGGATGTCTTCCGTTTTACATTTCCTTCGTTCAACTGGGCAGCAACAGTAACGAAACGCGTTGTAGTATCCGATGTATCTCGCCTATTTGATCCACTGGGTTTAGTTGGACCGGTCATCATTCAGGCCAAGATATTCATCCAGGAATTGTGGAGGCAGAGCAGCGAATGGGACGAGCCCTTGAGTCCTGAATTGCAAGCCCAATGGAAGGAGTACAGACGCAATCTAACGGGGCTAGAAAACTTAACTGTTCCTCGGTGGGTAGGAACTGGCGGTCACATCGTTACCACCGAGCTTCACGGCTTCTGTGACGCATCGAATAAAGCATACGGCGCATGTTTTTACATACGCACAATCTCCGAAACGGGGGAGGTGTGTGTGAGGTTATTAACGGCGAAGTCAAAAGTAGCCCCACTCGATAATTTGAGGAAAGGAAACAAACGACTCTCCACTCCACGCTTGGAGCTATCATCTGCGTTATTATTAGCCCATCTACTTGAAAAGGTAATAAGCAGTATCGGCATAGCTATGAGGTGCTTCTTCTGGACGGATTCTACCATTGTCAAATGTTGGCTTTCGTCTTCGCCGTCAAAATGGAAACAGTTTGTAGCGAATAGAGTTTCGGAGATTCAGCACATTACAAGGGATGGCGTCTGGAATCACGTTGCTGGACTGGAAAATCCAGCGGACATTATTTCTCGCGGAATGACTCCCGCGCAGCTACAGTATGAATCACTTTGGTTCAGTGGACCTTATTGGCTAAGGTCTGATGACTGCAACTGGCCTTCAGCGCCGCCAATCAGCGAAGACGATTTCGATCCGATTGATCTTGAAGCACAAAGCGTGTCAGCAGCATTTCCAACAATTCAACCAAGCGATATCTTCAGCCTCCGATCATCGTTCAGCGATCTTCAAAGACTCACTGCATGGATGCTCAGATTCCGTCACAACTCGCAACTAGCAAACCGTAACATGCGACGCCATGGTATTCTCACGAAAATCGAACTTGATGAAGCATTGAAGACATTGATTCGTCTCTCACAACGAGAAAGCTTTCCGCAGGAGATAGCAGACCTAACGAGCAGCGGAGAGGTTAGAGAATCGTCGAAGATTGTAGCGTTAAATCCGCAGCTAAAGGACGGAATGTTGTGCGTTGGCGGCCGGCTTCGCCACGCTTCGATTGCGACAAGTCGCAAACATCCGTACATTCTCGATCATCGTCATCCGTTTGCATATGTCGTCGTAGTCCATTATCATCTGAAAATGTTGCATGCTGGGCAGCAGTTGATCATTTCGTCCATTCGGGAGTGTTTCTGGCCGACATGTGTCCGGAATCTCGTTCGGAAAGTGCTCCATGATTGTGTGCCCTGCTTTCGAGCAAGGCCCAAAATCCAGGATCAGATTATGGCTGACCTCCCTCCTGAGAGAGTCATTCCTTGTCCACCGTTCCAGCGAGTGGGTGTCGACTACTGCGGTCCTTTCAATGTTGCTTATCTACATCGACGCAATCGTCCGGTGAAGATCTTCATCGCCGTATACATCTGCCTAGTGACCAAGGCTGTTCACTTCAAGGCTGTTCACTTCTGACTTGTCCGCTCAAGGATTCATTGCGACCCTTAAGCGTTTCACTTCACGGCGTGGAAAACCGCAAATAATAATGTGCGATAATGGAAGAAACTTCGTCGGAGCGAGGCGTCAATTAGATGAACTGTGTCGACTGTTTAACGATCAGAATTTCCAGTCATCCGTGTCCAGGCAAGCAAACGAGGAGCAAATAGAGTTTCGCTTCATTCCCGCACGCTCGCCAAACTTCGGTGGCCTGTGGGAGTCAGCAGTCAAGTCATTCAAACTACTATTCAAACGAACAATCGGCTTGCGCACCCTCTTATTCGACGAGATGTCTACGATTTTAACTCAGTTGGAAGCTGTTTTGAATTCGAGGCCACTCACACCACTAAGTAACGATCCAGATGATTTTGAAGCCTTAACTCCCGGGCATTTTTTGATTCAACGGCCCCTTACGGCTATCCCAGAACCCGATTTGGATGGGATTCCTGAGAATCGCCTTTCAGCCTTCCAAAAGGCGCAAAGGTACACGCAGCTACTGTGGAAAAAGTGGTCTAAGCTGTACTTGTCGGATCTTCACAATCGAACAAAATGGACTGTCAGACGGAATAATATCACGATAGGAACTATGGTGGTTCTGAAAGGCGAAGAACAACCTCCTTTGAAATGGCTTCTCGGGCGTGTGACAGAAGTACACGCGGGCGACGACGGGAATGTGCGGGTCGTAACCGTCACTACTAAAGACGGCAGCTACCGTAGAGCAATCTCAAAGATTTGCATACTACCGATTCGGGACAATCCTGTTCCAACAAATGGGGAGATGTAGATCTCCCCCACCGGCGGAGGTCAAATTTCGGCCTCCGCAAACCATCACGATTCGCCCTTGTCTTCCGTTACCCGGAACAATCTCCAAACGTATACAAAGTCTGGCTTTGCTCCTATCAATTGAGCAATGGAGGAAAAGGGATAAGAAGGCGCAATACAAGTGATCATCATAGAAGAAAATCAGTCTAAACGGCGTTCACAGAAACGTCGCGGCTCCAACCCAATAACGGCATGCAGTCATAATAATATCCACCTGTGGCGATCTAGAGAGGGAACCAATGCCAACTGGCATTCGTGGATGCCGCGGTGGCCTCCGTTTCAGGGAAGTCGTTTTTAACTTGATTATCATGATAAAAAAGCACCCTCTCATCTGTTACAGCAACCATCCATCCTCATCACCATCACCGAAGAGCGTCAATCCAATAAACACCACTTCCGACGGCATTTCCAGCACGATATTCCGTTCCAGCAGTCTGGCAGTCTACTTCTTCCATCAGTTCCATCTCGTAATCATCTCAACCCGATAACGATCGAAATACATCGTTCATACGATCAGTACCAGCAATACATCTTCTTTACAACAACCAAATTTCTCAAAACACCAACCCAGCAAGAAATGGAGAGGAACATCAGTGCCATCCGGCACTCACGGAGGCCAAGTAGGCCTCCGTTCCAGGGAAGTCTTTTCTTACTGTGATTAAAATGATCAAAAAGCATCCTCTCATCTCTTCCAGCAACCATATATTCGAACCATTATCAAATAATTGTTTCAATTGAGTGATAATAAGTCGTCTCATCAATCCGTCCAAGATTTGAAGAATGTCCAAGATTGATTAGCAGTACCAGTCCGGCGGTCAAGCAGCACCTAAAAATAAGCAGTGGTTTATTCCGAATTCAATCTGCACATCATCATTGCCAACCGGCACTTGCGGAGGCCACGGGGGCCTCCGTTCCAGAAACATCAAGGCAGTTGGCATAATGGAATTTCTACAACTCACTTACCTGCAGCAGCCGATGGAGTAGAGGTTGAATTACAACGTGAAGCAAATCAGTCATCCACATCCTACTACGAGCAACAAGAACTGATCTCCTTCAAATGTAGGTCAGAATATCGATGCCCGTTGTATGTAAACAGCACGAATGTGGGTCAGTAGGACTAGCATATAGCAGCAGCCTGAGAACTGTGATGAACTCCACAGCTAATACAATGTGATTGTCTGAAATGTTTAGTATATAAGAGTAGAATAACCGTAGCAAAACAGAAATTCATAAACACACGTGCCAGAGCAAGACAGGTAAATTGAAATCAAGATTTCAAGGCGGCCGGCAAATGTTAGAGCAAGAAAGATAGTTTAGTTCGACAGCAATATTTAAATGATCACCCCTAGTCAGGTAGAAAGTGCGAAGGTTTCTCTCGCTGGCCCGTCTGCTCTTTTTGGATACATGCAGCTGATATGATCGTGCCGATCTGAGCAGCTGCTATGTACATAGATAGGTATGTTAGAGAAGTAAGCTAGTGTTAATCAGTATAGTAATAAACCGCCGCGGAGGAAACATCTCCTCTTTCGTTTTGTTAAACGGGAATAAAATTTTCAATTAAGTGTTCGCGTAATAAAGTTGTTTTCGTTTGTAATCGCGAGTTTCTTACTAAGTGTCCGAACAATCTAACCCGCGGCGGGCGCGAACACCAAGAGAACTCATGAATTTGTTCGAAAATAAACAGTTTGCTTTAAAAAATACGTGTCCACTTTCTTAAATGAACAGTCCTTATCTATAACTTTTCGACCGATAAGATTTGAAATAACAAACCTCAACATATTTTTTTTTTTCTAATAGGGTCGGTGTTCCCTTAAAGGACAGTCCCCTATAGTCGCAATAGTGGGTTTTTACGGACGTTTTGCTATAAATCTTATCAAAACATTTTTTGACATGAAGGTCAGGAGCTATTTATCTAAGTACCATTGATACATAGCTTGATTTTGTTCAAAAAATGATTGAAATAATCAGTTTTGCTTAAAATTTGAGCTCCTTTGCACCTTTAGTAAACCTATTGTTCCTATAGTAGCACTACACAAATATACTATTTGTATTGAACGAAATAATTGATGAATTAAGAACTTTTTTTTTACATCAAACGAAAGCTTTTGATTCACACTTTGTAGGGAAAATATTAAAGTGTTGTAAAAATAAGGTTTTGATAAGGGATGGTACACAAATTATGTCACGCAAAATTTCGTCTTTTTTGACCACCTCCCCCCCCCCTTTGTCACACTTTTTGTATGAGTCCTCCAAAAATTTTGTAAGACTTGTCACGCTTGGCCTGACCACCCCCCCCCCCCTTGGAGCGTGACATAATTTGTGCATGACCCCTAAGTATTTTCCCAACGCCGTGATACTAGTGCTACTATAGGAACAGAATTAGAAATAGTGCAACTATAGGCACATGTATTCCTATAGTGGCACACGCGATAATAAATACAAACATTTGAGTTTTCGTAGTTTTCATATTTTTTTCCACAAAACCAAGATAAAAAGCTTTTAGATTATGTAAAAATAGTGACGCTAGCGTTATTTTTCGATTTTATACGAATTTTTGATCTTAGCTATGCGGCTATTGGTACATCGACCCTAGTTGCGCGTTTACCACTACGGCTGTATGGGCCCCATTTCAAGCCTTGTATGGACTGGTTTAGTGTCTGCATATGAACATGTTTTTGTTGAAATGAACGATAGACTTTTGACTAAAATCCATTATGCTTTCTAGTATATGTCATTAAAGTATCCTAACGGGAAGATCTTGAATAGTTGTTTTTATCTTCCGAAGTAATAGCATAATAAAACTTAAGTTCTACTAATAAAATTAATTAAGGCTCGTGCTAACATTGAGTCCAATTAGTCATAATCATGCTTTCACTTCACTTTTTTACAACTAGTCCAAGAAGAAAAAATGAAGTCGAAAAATTAATTCAATATTGATGAACTATTCTATTTTTTTTGATAAATATCTCATAGTCTTGCCATGCTGGGCGTATGATTTTAGTTTGTTCAATTAAATTAATTTAACATATAGTTGGCCGATATGACTTGGGGTTTCAGACAAACTTTATTGCAAGTTTGAGATAGGAATGTTCTTCACTTAGTTAGTTTTGTAGTTTCCCTCTGGCATCTTGAAGGCGAACGAAAATAGGCTTAGACACAGCATCGACAGAATAAGTTTCACACAGTGCAAAAGTTTACAAGATTTGATTTGAATATTCTGACATGCAGAAAGCCAAACAAATTGACGAAGTTATTTCCCGGGCTTATGTCACAAACATAGAAATGTACATGTGGTACTGGTAATTTGATTAGGTTATCTAGTCAAGAAATAGTATATACTTTGATAGAGTGCTGTTTTGCAACAACCAAGTAAATTTGCTCTTGCGCCATCATTATTATAGGGGAAAATTGGGAATTGCCATGAATGTGCGAATTTAATAACAGCAATTTGAAAATGTTTGACCTTTCGGGTTGAAGGCATTACAACTCTGTTTGCGTGACCTACTTAAGGTGAAGATGGATCGAAGCTATACAAAAAGAACGCCCATCTTCACATCTTCTTTCATGGTATAGACGGACCTGTTGTAGCACTTGGATAGAAAACAAGCTTCTTACCCCGAGGACATGGGATCGAATCACATCCCCAAGATAGTCGCTCATGACTTTAAAATTTATAGTGACGACTTTCTTCGGAAGGGTAGTGAAGCTGAACACAGAATTAAAAATGAATTAAACTGGATACAATCTGAATATTCGATAAGTAGAGCTTGTATTTATCACTTATTTCACCATTGCCATTTTCACCATGGGATATAAGAAATTCATACAGTTCCTCTAAGAATTCATTAGATACATAATGTTGTCCTCCAAAAATAACTCCCACATTTCAACAAACATCCCTAGAAAAGCTTTTCAAAAGGCTTCTTCCATGAAATCGGTCAGAAATTCATCCAACACATGTCCTGGGATTCATTTTGATATTTCCTCTTGCATTCTTTTTTTTTTATCTAGTTCATTTATTTGAGGCTCAATCGCGTTTAACGCTCTACGGAGCCGAAACTCATTTTTTGTACTATTTACAATTTATTCACTTTTAAGTACCAAAATTAGTACGGGATGGAGCCAGGGTACTCGTGGCAACTCGAGGTTAGTGGTCACAATTTTGGAGGAAGGACAAGGTAGGGATTGGGATCAGGGTTCTCTGCTGCTCATCCGGGAGGTATATTGTGGTAGCTCGATTAACGTATCATGGCGTTGGTACCAAATTCTTGCCGGTCTTCGTCTGCCGGATGGCCAGGATCCTCAATCCAACACAAAGGGGACAACACACAAGAAAAAAAAACTGGAGAAGAGAAGACAAGAGAATTAAACTTTTATACACGACAGGCGAAGGAAATCGTAAATTGCGACCATATAAATGAAATCGCGGGTGCCCAACACATCTCTAACTGAAACATAGGGTTGTCTACCTCGGGCCGCAAGGGTATCCAAAAGTTGCGCTCTGGAGGCGTCCATATCCGGGCACTGCCAAACTACGTGGTCGATGTCATCATAACCGGAACCACACCTATTACAAATATTGCTCAGCGCGAGGTTAATCCTGTGTAGATGTGCATCTAGCGAGTAATGGTTGGACATAAGTCTTGACATCACGCGAATGAAATCTCGACTTACGTCCAAACCTTTCCACCAGGCTCGCAAGGAAACTCTAGGAATTATGGAATGTAACCACCGTCCCAGTTGGCCATTTAGCCAATCGCTTTGCCAACCGTGAAGAGAACTTTGACGTACTAAATGGAAAAATTCATCTCGTGAAATTCGTCTATCATAAATCTCACCTTCCTCAGCGCCCACCTTTGCGAGAGAGTCCGCCTTCTCATTGCCATAAATTAGGCAATGTGAGGGGACCCATACAAAGGTAATCTTATATGATCTTTCGACCAGTGCACACATCTGCTCTCTTATTTTTGTAAGAAAGTAAGATGCATGCTTAACAGGTTTCATCGATCGGAGTGCCTCAATAGAACTGAGACTATCCGAGAAGATGAAGAAGTGGTCTGCGGGCATGTTTGAGATCATCCCCAAAGCGAAGTTGATTGCTGCCAGCTCAGCAACATAAACCGTGCAAGGTTCCTGAAGTTTTCGGAAGGCGGAAGAGTTTTCATTGAAGACACCGAAGCCAGTGGATCCATTGATACGGGACCCGTCAGTGAAATATCTCCTGTAGGAATCGACATTCTGGTACTTTGCATTAAAAATTCGTGGGATAGTTATACATCGAAGTTGATCTGGAATTCCATGAATAGCTTGTTTCATGGTCAGATCGTATTCAACAGAGGAACTGTCATTGGTGAAGCGTACACGTGGAGGGTTATAACACGGAAGGCTAATGTCAGATGACATGTAGTAGAGATAAACTCTCATGAATTTTGACTGAGTGTTCAGATTGAGCAATTCTTCGAAGTTTTCGATGACGAGTGTGTTGCTCACTCCACACTTAATAAGTATTCTTAGCGAGAGCTCCCAGAATCGGTTCTGTAGCGGTAAAACCCCTGCCAGAACCTCTAGGCTCGCATTATGTGTCGAGTGCATACACCCTAAGGCGATACGCAAACAACGATATTGAATTCGTTCCAATTTAATCAAGTGGCAGTTTGCTGCTGAGAGAAAACAGAAAGAGCCATACTCTAGAACAGAGAGAATGGTTGTTTTATAGAGTTTTATGAGGTCTTCCGGGTGAGCACCCCACCATGTTCCGGTAATTGTTCGTAGAAAATTGATCCTTTGTTGGCATTTCTCCGTTAAATACCTAATATGAGTTCGCCAAGTGCCTTTTGAATCAAACCAGACCCCAAGGTATTTTGAAGTCAAAGACTGGTCGATGTCTGTTCCCAAAAGCTTAAGCTTTAATTGGGCAGGATTCCGCTTCCTTGAAAATACGACCAGTTGAGTTTTTTGCGGAGCAAACTCGATCCCTAAATTTCTAGCCCAAGTGGATAGATTATCAAGGGAATTTTGCAATGGTCTTTGCAAGATTTCCGCTCGTGGGCCCTTCATAGAGACCACAGCATCATCTGCAAGTTGTCTAAGCGTGCATGGTTCTTCCAAACAGTTGTCAATATCTTTAACATAAAAATTATAAAGCAAGGGACTTAGACATGAGCCTTGGGGAAGGCCCATGTAGCTAATTCTGGAAGTTGTCAGTTGACCGAGAGTGAAGCTCATGTGTTTTTCTGACAACAGATTGTACAAGAAATTATTCAATATTCCAGGTAGTCCACTATTGTGCAAGTTTTCTGACAATATTTCTATGGAAACCGAATCAAAAGCGCCCTTAATATCCAAGAAAACCGAAGCCAATTGCTCCTTGTCAGCAAAGGCTAGTTGAATATCTGATGAAAGCAACGCTAGACAATCGTTTGTTCCTTTGCCCTTGCGAAAGCCAAATTGAGTACTGGAAAGCATGTTGTTTGATTCGACCCAGTGATCGAGTCGGGATAGGATCATTTTTTCTAACAATTTCCTTAAACATGATAACATAGCGATCGGGCGGTATGAATTATGATCAGACGCTGGTTTCCCAGGCTTTTGAATAGCTATTACTTTGACCTGTCTCCATTCAGGTGGAACAATGTTGTGCTCCATGAATGAGTTGAACAGGTCAAGCAACCGTCTTTTAGCGATATCAGGGAGATTTTTAAGAAGATTGAACTTAATCATATCGCGTCCCGGAGAGGAGTTGTTTGATGAAAGAAGAGCCATAGAAAATTCCAGCATAGTGAATGGTCTGTCCAAAGAATCGTCTCTTGGAGTTTCCCAAAAAGGCGGATGAGCTGGAACTGAGTCTGGACAGACCTTTTTTGCGAAGTTGAATATCCAACGATTGGAGTATTCGTCACTCTCATTTGAGGATGAGCGGTTTCGCATGTTGCGAGCCACTCTCCAAAGCGTCGTCATTGAAGTTTCTCGCGAGAGGCCATCGATGAAACGTCGCCAATAGCTACGCTTCTTCGCTTTAATAAGATTCTTCAGTCTTTTTTCGAGCTTCGAGTACTCTAAATAAAGTTCTGAGGTACCATATCTACGAAAAGCTTTGAAGGCATTAGATTTTTCTCGATACAACTGAGTGCATTCATCATCCCAACCAGGTGTGGCTGGTCGTCTTTTGAAGGATGCACTTGGAACTCGTTGTTTTTGTGATTCTAATGCACTTTTATAAATCAATTCTGTTAGGAATCGATACTCATCCAACGGTGGGAGAGTGTAGAATGATTCGATACCCAAAGTTACCGCTGATGCAAATTTTTGCCAATCGATATTCCTAGTGAGGTCAAAAGGAACCTGAATTGACTGTTCTGACCTTTCACAATTATTTCTGATAGAGGTTATTATGGGCAAGTGATCACTACCATGGGGATCATCGATAACCTTCCACATGCAATCGAATGATAATGAACTTGAACCCAAAGATAGGTCAATGCGACTTTCTTTGCCGTCGGATGAAATACGTGTCACTTCACCTGTGTTCAAAATGTTCAAGTTGAAATCGTCGCATAAGTCATAGAAAATAGCCGCTCTATAATCGTCATAAGATTCGCCCCATCCAGTACCATGTGAGTTCATATCACCCAGTATTAAAACCGGGAATGAAAGCATGGAGACTGTATTCCAAAGATGACGGCGGTTTATTGAAACTCTTGGAGGAATATAAACAGAAGCTACGCAAAGATCTTTACCCTTTACGTTTATTTGGCAAGCAACGATTTCTATGCCTGGATGAGTCGGGATGGGGATTCTGTAGAATGAATGGCACTTTTTGATCCCTAAAAGCACACCCCCGTAATTATCATCTCGATCTTGGCGAATAATGTTAAAATCGTAGAAGTTGAGATTATCTTCGGAAGAAAGCCATGTTTCACAAAGTGCAAATATATCACAATCGGAATTGTGAAGCAAAAACTTAAATGTGTCTAATTTAGGTTTTAGACTATGACAGTTCCACTGTAGCACAGTGATCATATCTTGTACCTCACTTGATGAATTAGCCATCGAAAGATATGATCGAAGCAAGGAGGGGCCACGAGATAGTCAATTCCCTGAGATATTCTTCTATTGCGGGGAGAAAAAGGTCGAGTATGCCTCTGAATGAGTCTGAAACTCCGAGAGCATTACATATGCGATCCACAAGGGCCGTAAAAGTTATCAGTCCTCGCTTAGCCCGGGGGGTTTTCGAGGAAGAGCGAGGGACTTCAGTAGCTTTTTTCTTGCTATCTTGTCTAGAGCTTCTTTTCGAAGTGTATTTAGTCGGTGGAGGCAGGGGCGGCAGATCTTTGCTGCAACACGGGACGGAAGCATCAAAGACCTGGTTTTTCGGTATTTTCAAATTTGCCCCACTTCCTTTGGGATTAGGCAAACCTTTGAGGGAAGATTTCATTACCTTACGGCGCAGTCCTGGAGAAGATGGAGACTTCCTTTTTCCGGGTGCGTGTACCTCCGAAGAATCTCCCCCATCGGTTTCGTCGTCGTTCGCTTCATCGGAAGACAACTCTTGAAAAGAGTTACCAACTGGGATGGCTGATGAAGACTCTTCTGCAGACTTTTTTAAAGACTTAACCATTTCCGCATATGTCTTCTTGGAGCGCTTCACAATGGAGCGACTCTCATTTCGAATGCGCCTTTTGTATGCCGGGCATTTCTGCAAGTCATGAAGATCCTCACGACAGTAGCTGCATTTTTCAGCTTCCTGTGTGCAAGCATCTTCCAAGTGAGCTTGGTTGCATTTGCCACAACGGGGCTTGTTGTCGCAAAAGCTAGCACTATGACCAAGCTGTTTGCAGTTGGTACAATTGAATACCTTTGGCACGTAAAGGCGCACTGGGTAAAAAACACTATCAATGCAAACAAATTTCGGGAGAACGGAACCAGGAAAAGTTACACGAAACGAGGCTGACGGCGAAAACACTTTCTTATTTCCTTCCATGGAAACTGATTGTAATTGTTTACAATCCAGTATAGCCACATCAGGAATGGACCGGTTCTCAAAAACGCCTTTTCCAGTCTTAATGTCTTCGCATGTCAGACTCGCGTCGATGATTTTCCCTTCCACCTCAACCTCTCTGGCCAAAATATACACATAATATTCCACAGTAAAAGCTTCATGCTGAGCAATCTCATTCGCTGCTTTGTAACTAGGTGCAGTTACACGCAGCTTGGATTGCTTCACTTGGTGAATAACGGTCCCAGGATATTTACGCGTCAGCTCTCTTGAGATCGAGAGCACATTCAAAATCTTATTTTTGCGCCGGAAATAGACAACCCAAGGCCCAGCCGAAGAAGGTTGATAAAACCGCGTTCGAGCAACGAGATCTTTAGGAGGCGTATCGCCTCCATCCGATTCGTCCATGCGGGATAAAAATCAACCGCCACCAAATAAGCAAAAACAAAAACAAAAAAAAAAAATATATAACGTGAAAAAAAACAAAAAAAAAATATGTGAAAAAAAAAACTTAATCGATTAGTGGACTATTTTGTACACACCTCCCCTATTTGGTCGAAAGAGTCACAACAGCGGGAGAGAGACAAAAGCGAAACGAAAAACAACCTTCAACTCAACAATGTTTGTTCGGAGATGCAAAATGATTAGGATTATTGAATTCAAAATAAATAATAATAACCAAAAAAAAAAAAAAAAAAAAAAATAAACCGAAAAAAAAATAACGTGAAAAAAAAAAAAAAAAAAAAAAAAAAAAGTTGATCACCTTGGTCCGTAAACCGTAGTTTGAGAACCACTGGGGATTTAGGCAGAAAAACAACAACCACGTGATACACGAGGAAAGGGGGAAACAATAGAGCGAATCGAATATACTTATCGAAACTGCTGGCGTGCTTGGATGCTCTGGCTGCTGTTGTTGCTACTGTTCGTCGCACCCGTTGCCGCCGCCGCCGCCACCACCACCGTCGGTCTCGCTGTACTGTGGTTGGTTTGGCTCAGAATTGGCGGTGATTGATTTTGATGATGATGATGCTACGTTGAAAAGTACACCTGTAACCCTTGTTACAAGTGTCTCCTTCCTTCACGGCGATCACAGATATCGTTTTGTCCTCGGTGGGATGACTCAGGATATAAAAACCCACTAATTTCACTATTAAGTGGGGAAAAAACTCCACCAGCTACAAAGCGATGCGGTAAACACAACCGGCTGCTGAAAGCGATCGGTAAGGAATGATCTTCTTTTGCATTCTTCTCAGGAAGCAGACTTGGAATTCTCTTAGAGATTATTTAAGAGATATTGTCACAACACATATATTCTTGAGTATTTTTTGTTCCAGTCACGATTTTAAATGTAATAATGATTCGATTGAAATTTTTCACGAAAAATTCAAAACTTTTAATCCGAAAATCTACATGTTTTACAAAACTTTAACAACTGTCTTCAACAAACATTCAACAAACAAACATTCATCTAACCAAAACTTACAACTTTGTTGATGATGTCATAAACTTAATCATTAAAATTCGTCAAAAAAATATTTGAACCGTGTTTGCTGTTGAATTTGTGACTGGAAAAATCATTCAGAACATATGTTGAAATTGGAGTTATTTCTGAAGGATTGTGCTAATTTCATTCAAATCGAACTATAAATGACTAACCTCTAACCCTCTAAAGTTGCACTTTGTGTATGGAAAAACCAAAAATAGCAAATATTTTGCCAAATACTGTATAATTCTTTTTTTTTATGGAAATATCGTTAGTTATTCTTCCACCGATCTCATTGGAGGAATGTCTGCTAAGATTATCAATGAAATACATCGAATATTCCTTTAAAAGTTATATCAGACGACATTTATATAAAAAACTACAATTTATTTTGAAATTTCCTCAAACATTTCTTCCTGGCATATTTTCTAGGATTCTTCTAGAGCTAGCCCCACCAACTAGTCCAAGAATCCTAGAATTACACTTACAATTCCAAAAATACTACAAAGATTCAAATATGTTTCTTAGTGAAGTTTGTTTTCATCAAGATGTTTTCTTGGATTTTATAAGCATAATGCTCTTAAACTCCTCTAGAGGTTTCTTCACAAAGATGTAAATTTCTTGAAAAGTATTACTAATTTTTTGTAAGGAACTTCTTTTAAAATATCCCCTGAATGTTTATTTAATTCGAGATTATAAAATTTGTATATAAAAAAAAATATCTTTGGATTCCGTGCTTAAGCTTTTAGTTGTGTTTTTGAAGATGATTTTAGAAAAAAAATATTATTTACTTTATTACCATGGACTTTCGCCCTCATGAACTTTTAACTTAATTTTACTAGAAAAAAAAACACAGTGCGCAATCGACCGAATCGACAATTTAGCCGAAAAAGTGTTTTCTCTGTTCTCGTCGATTTTAGACGTTCGATGTCTTCAGAGAAGTTATTTGTAATAGAGTTTTGCATCTTTTAAGAAAAAAGTTGAATAGGGTGGCCCTTAATTAAGTTAAAATTTTGACTCAAACTTTTTTGTTTGATGAAATTTGCGGCTGCATTCTTCTGCAAACTTTTAGAAAATGTTATTTTGAACAACTTTGTCGAAGACACTTTTGACCTAACTGCTCATTTGAGCTAAGTAAATTGATTTTGAAAATTTTAACTTAGGGTAGACCCAAAAAATCAGTTATTTTGGTCTAACTTTTCTATTTTCAGTTAACAGCCGTTAACTTTAAAATCTTGTAAGTAACAAACGAATTTCAAGTTTTTCAAGTGTATTTATGAAGTGAGTTTTATCAATTTACAAAAATTACGTTTTCACAGTTTGTTCTCCCCGCGACCACTTAATCGCTGTAAGGGTCGATTTCAACCGTAGGGCACCGGTATGACCTACGTAGCCGACTGCGAACCCTTGGACCACCTGTTGTTTAGCGTCTGCACTAGCCACTCCTCGAGTCCACTCGCCACCTCCTTTGTAGTTCCGAGACGATGTGGGTGATAGCCGATGAAACGGCATTCCAGCCAAACTCGTCTTCACACATCCTCTGAACCAGATTGTCCGGAGTCGTGTCCCGACATCATGTGGCAAACATGCGGTCACGCATTGTGCGGAAACGCGGGCACACGAACAAAACGTGTTCCGCCGTTTCCTCTAAACCTGCACAAACTGGCAATTCGGGAGAACCCGCATGACCAAAACGGTGTAGATACTGTCTAAAGCAACCATGGCCCGAAAGGACCTGTGTTAGGTGGAATGTTAGTTCCCCATGCCGCCTATTGACCCAGATATCTAACCTCGGAATCAACCTGTGAGTCCACACTCCCTTGGTGGAACTGTCCCACACACGCTGCCATTTGACCATGGAGGCCAGTCTGGCAGTCCTGCGTATGCCTCTTGTGCCGCGCCTTTCGAAGCACTCTATGGCTTCCATGATAAGGATACCATTAAGCACCATACCAGTGATGACGCAGAGTGCATCGTGTGACACGGTACGGTACGCGCTCGCAACCCTCAGGCATATTAGCCTATATATACTCTCCAGCATGCTACGGTAGCTGTTGGTACTTAAAGCCGTGCCCCAAGCCGAGCCACCATACCTCAGTATGGACGAGGTGACACTGGCCAGAAGCTTACGCTTACTGGCGTACACCACAGAGCTATTGGACATCATGCGGGACAGTGCCACAATAGCTGTGGAGGCTCTCTTGCAGGCATAATCAACGTGGCTACCGAAGGTAAGCTTATCGTCGATCATCACCCTCAAGTGTTTGATGGAGCGCTTCGAAGTGATCGTGCAGTCGCCTACACTGATCATTGCTTGCTGCACCAACTTTCGGTTGTTGACAACAACCGCCTCAGTTTTGTGGTGAGCCAATTCCAGTTTCCTGGAGCTCATTCACTCCTCCACAATTGCGATTGAGTGGGCTGTAGTCAATTCCACTTCTTCGATCGATTCATCGTAGACCTCCAGCGTAATATCGTCGGCAAAGCCAACGATGACCACACCCGCCGGGAATTTTAATCTCAACACCTCGTCGTTCATGACATTCCATAACACCGGACCCAGGATCCCATGTAACCACTAGCCCGCTCATTCGCCTTTTTGGGCTTATAGGGCTGTTATTCGGCTAATATAGGGCTTGTCAGCTCTGTTATAGCCCTATATAAGCACGGAGGGCGAATTAAAGTGCTATCTGGTTACTTGGGATGGAACCTTGCGGGACTCCTGAGGTTATGTGAAAGCACTTCCGACCCACCTCTGTGTCATAGACTAATACCCGATTCTGGAAGTAACTTCCGAGAATCTTGTACTCGGGTATCCTCAGCCGCAGGAGCGCATCAGCAATAGCCGCCTAACTAGCACTATTGAAAGCGTTCCTTACATCCAGAGTCACTACTGCGCAGTAGCGAATCCCCGTCCTCTTAAGGTGGAGTGCTATCTCAGCGGTTTTCTTAACCGTCAGAATAGCGTTTACGGTGGACCTCCCTTTCCGGAAGCCGAACTGGTTGCTTGAGAAACCATTTACACCCTCAACAGTCTGTTGAGGATGATCTTCTCGAGCACCTTCCCCGCCGTGTCGATCAAGCATATTGGTCTGGTCACCGGGTGGTTTTCCCGCTTTTGGCAATAGTACCAGGCTCTGCCTCTTCCACACATCTGGAAATACTCCCTCGTCCAGGCATATCTGCATAGCAGATCTGAACATCGCGGGAACCTCCAAGATTACGACTTTGAGGGCCAGGTTTGGAACTCCGTCCGGACCTGGTGCCTTACCTATACTGAGGGATTTTGCAATCCCTACAAGTTCCTCATCGGTTACACTCTCCTTATCGTCAGCCCCAATCCTCGGCAGTCCTACGAAAGGAGGCCAAGGGCTAGGGTTGTGGCGCGGAAAGAGCCCCTCGATGATCCCCTCCAGCATCTCTGGAGATTGCTCTGTAGGAGCCATTGCACCTCTTGTCTTTGCCATAAAGATTCTGTAGGCATCGCCCCACGGATTCCCGTTGGCACTCTGACAGAGTCCCTCAAAGCAGGCCTTTTTGCTTGCCCTTATCTCGGACTTCAGCGCTCCTCCTCGGTACGTGCTCGCTGCATCTGCCTCCTGGCCCGTAGGCAGGCACGGCGCAGGTTCGCAATCGCTTGAGTCCACCAATACGTCGGTGGTCTCCCATTTCTAGGGAGGACTTGCCTAGGTATGGTCGCATCGCATGCACGCGAGAGCACCGCTACCAGTTCGTCCCCGCTTAGGCCGAGTAGGTTACGCTCACGGCGGAGCGCCTCTCTAATTACTTCGTCATTGAAGTACGATGTCTTCCACCTACGAGGGCTTGGCCTTGACCTAGCCGCTTCCTCTACTCGCTGCCTGCTGTTGTTGTAGTCGATACTGTAGCGAACCACCAGGTGGTCGCTGTGAGTGTAGGCATTGTCTACCCTCCAGTTCGAACTACTCGTTAGGCCAGGACTACAAAAAGTAACGTCGATAATCGACTCCGCTCCGTTTCGGCTGAAGGTACTTTTGGTACCAACATTAGCCAGATCGACATCTAGCACGGCCAGTGCCTCTAGTAGGATTTGACCCCGCTGGTTCGTGATACGGCTTCCCCATTCCACGGCCCAGGCATTGAAGTCACCCGCTTTTACTACTGGCTTTCGCCCTGTCAGCACGGTCGTCATACAGTCCAGCATCTGCGTGAACCGCTCGGTCGACCAACTCGGAGGCGCATAGCTGCTACAGAAGAGGACCTCGTTTACCTTGGCGATCACGAAGCCCTCGTAGGTAGTAGACACCAACTCCTGGACGGGGTATTTACTCGTCGTCCATATCACCGCCATTTTTCCGGATCCATCCATAACCCAGTTGCCGTTGCCGGCGGGTACTCGGTATGGGTCTGCCTGATACAGCAATTGCTGAGCTGCGTCACAGTGGTTCAGGTTCAGCTGCGTTACCTGCACTGTGACTTTTCATTTATGGCTCTTTTGAAGGTCGGGCACCTTGAGCCTCCCGTTGGATGCTTGTTGTTCACGGACTTCCCGGAACAAATCAAGCACTTGGGAGGGTTCTTGCAGCCTAGTGCCTTATGACCATCCTCACCACATCGTCTACACAACTTGGTCCTATCAGGGCCTTTACAGCCCCAGGACTTGTGTTCTGGTTCCCTACACCTGAAACAGATCACCGGTTGCTCGTGTATGGCCAATGAGCATACTGACCAACCCACCTTGATCTTTTCTACCTTAGCGGACTTATTAGCGTCCGCCACAGGTAGCTGTACTAAGGCCACCTGATTTACTGCCGGACCTTTCTGTAGCTGAACGGCAGCGGTGAGCACCTGTACCTGGCACTGTTGCCGCAGTGCCATGACGAGCTCTTCTGCGTCAGTGATCTCGTCAAAGTTCATCACCTTCAGAGTCACTGCCTACGTTAGAGCCCTCACCTCGACACCCTCGCCAAGGACCTCATTCGCCAAGCTTTTGTAGGTGGCACCCTTGCGCTCCTTGTCGCGCTTAAGCTCGAGGATTATTTCACTTGTACGAGTGCGTCTGACACTGCGTACGTCGGCTTCTAGATCTGCGAGCTTCGCGTCGCTGCGCATCGCCTTCAAGACTTCCGAGTACTTGGACTCTTCCGTCTTGATGATGATCGCATCACCCTTTTCACGCTTGGCACCTACCCTCCTACCTTTCTTTGGCCTGGTATCCCTACGCACCTGCATATCGTGCTTCTTGTTCCTCTTCTTTCGCTCTACGGTTGTCCAGGGGGCGACCCTCCCTGATCCGCCCTAACCTGTGGCATAACTATATGTAACGGTCGTTAAAGCATGGCGTTAAAGTTACAGCAAAATGGGGACACGGTTTCACGAATGCGCTGAATGGTTCGAAGGATGCTTGCTGGGCGGCCATCGCTCACTTTTAATCAGGCGAGCGTGTAGACCAGAAGTGCTCGGTGGAGTAGTTGAATTGATATAAAATAGTGCGAGTTGTGAATCATGTTAAGTTGGAGAGACCGTTCACCGCAACTCAGGTAAACCAATAGCCCAATGGCATAAAAGGGAGACTGCATCCTAATTACCTGCCCGCCAGGACCTTTTATGTTCTTGTTTTAAAGCATTCTGGTTGGCACGTCCTTGGACCGCCATTGCCGCTACGGTCGAAGTAACCTTTGTAGTCACGAGACCTAATAGTCAAGGACCATTCTTCCTCTGGCCGACGGCCATCAACGCAAAGGAGGACATTACTCGGGCAACGGCCCTTAAACCCTCTACCGGCAGCTTCATTTTTTCCCGAAAAATTCAAATTCAAATCGATATAACTTTTTTGTTTTTCAATATTTTTGCACCATTTTTTCACAAGTTCTCAAAAAACTCTTCTAGATCTGTGTCGATATTGATCATTGGTCATCTGGTTTTGAAGATATTCCAAAATTCCTTGGGGGACCGACCCGTAAATAGAACCACCCGTTAATTTCTCAGGCTACGGAATTTTAATCGTATTCGGATATTCACTCTTCGAAACAATACATTAATGAGAGTATGTTGTGAAAAAATGAAGCAATTTGGTGCAGCCGTCTTTAAGTAATGACCATTTAGGTTTCTGGAACCACGCTGGCCAAATAAAGATCTGAAAAACTTCAAAAAACATCAAATCGTCATTTTCAGATATCTCCAAGAATACTGAACCGATTTGTATGATTTTTTCAGAGAAGCTCCTTATTACCTGGCATTATGTAGCCCATATTTTATTTTTTTTGATAAATTGATCAATAACAAAATGGCCGCCAAAGACATTTTATATGGAAAATGTCGGTCCCCCAAGGAACATCGGAATAACTTTAAAACCAGATCACCAATAATGAATATCGACACGGATTCCTAAACTAGAAGAGTTGTTTGAGAACTTGTGAAAAAATGGTGCAAAAATATTGAAAAACAAAAAAGTTATAACGATTTGAATTTGAATTTTGCGGTAAAAAATGAAGCTGCCGGTAGAGGGGTTAATAACAAGGAGTACTCCCTTCACGGTTCGACAGAGGGCGGCCTTGCCGTCGTCGACCGGTTTCGTCCGAAAGAAGCGCCTGTGCATCTGAAAAAACTCCACATCTCTAAAGACCGTCATTCCAGCCCATTCAAATCCGCCATTGCCCCAAGCTTTGTCCGCCGGTATCGGTGCCATCTTGCCGATCGTCACAGCGTCAGTAGGAGAGACCATCAACGCCGGAGTGAATCCGGTAAATCGTCGCGAGCGCTCGCTGGACTGCAGACCACCAGGTACGTGCCCGAAAATCCAGTGTGACCCACCAGAACAGTTTGGCCAAATACACCGTTAAAATTTGAATCGTTCGTGTGTGTGTGTGTGTGTGATTATTAGCATACTTGAGTGCCCTTTGAATCCGCGAAGCCCCTCCAGTTGTCCGATAGCGCGCCGACTCTGTGACTGTGTTCGAGTCTCGCGTTGCTGAGTTGTTGTCGAGTAGAACATTAGTTTCACACTAAAGAAAAAAATTATCGAACCAACTCCATGAGTTGAGGGCATCTAAAAATTTCATAGTTTTTCACTTAAATTTGCTTATAACTTCAAAATCACAAGAATAACAAACTTGCGATGTTCAGAAAAAATGTGTAACTTTTCTAAAGACCACATGCACGTAGAGCTGAAAATAAAAAAGTTAGACCAAAATAACTGATTTTTTGGGTCCACCCGAAGTTAAAAATTTTAAAATCAATTGACTTAGCTCAAATTAAGAGTTAGATCAAAAATGTCTTCAACAAAGTTGTTCAAAATAACATTTTCTAAAAGTTTGCAGAAGAGTGCAGCTGCAAATTTCATCAAACAAAACAGTTTGAGTCAAAATTTTAACTAAAGTAAGGGCCACCCTATTCAACTTTTTTCTTTAATGATACAAAACTGGAGAAAGTTCTCAGAGGATTTCATAGATAAATTCTTGGAAGTGTGTTGAGAGAAGTTCTTCGAGAAAGCCTCAATTGGCAAAAAACTCTCATTTAATAATTGTGGAAGTGCTAATAAGAGCACTAAACTGAGAAGCAGGCTCTGTTCTAGTAGGAATATAATGCTTAAAAGAAAAAGACCTTTAAAACATAAAAAAAACCAAAGATCTTTGAAATTTCGTGCACATCTTGTATCGTAAAAGTTATTGTCGTCCTTGGACGAGAAAAATACTTCATTTTTATAACAACCTCCAGCTTGATTGAAAATACAACTTTTTGTGATACATGTTTGGTAAATATTATATGATCATATTATAGAAGCAGGAGAATGTGCCAGACGTTTCAATAGTTTCACTGGGAGAATTCGTGACCGTGAGGCTATTGACTTGTGAGTTCTCAGACTTAAGTATTCCACAATGTTGCTTCTTTGCAATTTTGCGGTCTTGCAAAATACGTAGCGGACTTTGGAGCCAGTGTGCCACCCCTGCTTTTTATAAAGACTATAATATATATTTTCTCTTTGAGCTTAATAATATGTTTCCTTATAGTTCACAATACAATGATCAAAATATGATGAAAATAGCTCTATTTTTCACGCTTTTACATCGACTTGTGCAAAGACAACCAAATTTGAGTGATTTTTTTAAAGATTTCGTTGTTTCTAAATAGCATGGTGAAAGGAAAATTTTTAACAGATTTTTCTAATGTACTGTACATCGTGAAACTATTCAAACGTGTTAGTTATTGTGGCATTTTAACGAAAAAAGTATTTAGTTTTACATACGAAATCCAGTTTGGTTGAAATGTATACTAATTGGGGCAAGTGTGCCACCTATTTGGTAAACAAAAATTGTTAGAGTGAAATTTATTAATATGTAAACATTATTAACAAAATCATAATAATAAACCAAAATGAGGCACCAGTAGTAGTTTCCGAAGTATAGTAGGGTAATAACTGACATTTTTGCCCCCCAAAGTGATTTTTTCTCAAAATATTCAATAATAACATGTTTTACGGCTTATTAAGTACCGTTTTACGTATCTACTTCAATAGTTTACCGTTATTTAGTACTGATCTAGTTTAATATTATACATATTCGCTATAATATAAGGGTAATACATAAATTGTATTGAATGGAGACAAAAATAACCATTTTAGTTGTTCGAATTGAGTAATAGGGAGTTACGCATGTTTTGAACCTAGTTATAAAGCAACCCCTTATTACGGTAAACTTAAAACTATTTTTTAAGCTATCGATTAGCGTCAGCTTTGTATGTAATATTAATAGGAAATAAAGAAAATTTCATTACAAGTAGAATTACATGCGATGTTCATTCGGTGGCCGTCTTGCCCCATAGTGTCGAAAAATATGTTATTTTGGATGATATTTGAGAAGCTGCAAAACTAATACTTTTTGAATTAATTTTCTTTTTAAATGGCAAAGTGGTTATGAAAAGATGTGAAACTAACAGCATGAGGCTAAATTGGTGGATTTTATAAGCTTTAGGCAAAGTTAGAGAACAATTTGCTTAAGGTGGCACACTTGCCACAAATTCTGCTATTAAAGTTTGTTTCACATCACTCCCACACTAGTGCCAAATATCGACTCACTTGCCCCGAAATCCTCTACCCTGTAAAAGCAATATGTTCTAAGTGAATCAAAACATTCACGAAATTGGTGGACATTTCTCCGTAAAACACATGCATGTCCAGTGTCAAAGCACAAAACACCCAACATCATCATCCATCTGATATTATTTTCAGTTTGTGCCGTTGGCCCCCACTGACGAGAAACCAAAAACTAATTTGAAGTAGCGGTGCATATGTGCCATGTGAAATAAGTGCATCCCGACTTGTATTATCATCGGTTGTAATTTTATGCCATCTCCGCTAGACTACCGGCGTGCAGCATAGTTATAACAAATGTGAGATAAAAATTATTTTCCTGGCTGGGTGGTTTTGGGTGGCGTGAAACCAGGCACATTGAAGCAGACCTCTCAGGATATAGTGCATGCTATTTCAGTTGAGATACAGTTAATATAGCAACGATGACAACCGTTTCGTAGTATTACACATTTATAAATTAGTTCTGTAGACATACTGAATAACACACTTTGCGTAGGAAACTGCTGTTTCGTTATGACTCTTATTGAGATAAAAGTCAATTTGAATGTTAGTACAAACAAGTAATTTCGCAGTTTTAACTTTAATAAACGGAAAAGTTTTAGATACAAATAAAGTTTTTGATGACCTAGCAGCGTCACATTCTGACCCATTTTCTAATAATATTTCTATAATTTTTCAAAAATGCTTGTAGCGTTGCAAAACATGAAAGAAAAATTCCAAACCAATATCATAATCATTAGAAACCGCTTTGCTTCGTAAAACAATCTCCTCAAACTACATGACGCTGATTTGGGAAAGGGGTAAACTTAAACTTTTCGACGCAAACAAAATTTAGATTTTTTTCATACAAAAAGCTTGACGTGGGGAAGGTGGGTATTTCAACGTTACGTAAGATGTGGACGCAACCAATTTTTTTAACTCAAGCAGAGCTAAAATTTTAGGATTAGGGAACATGTGCAGAGTTGAACTTTTTTTGTAATAAATGGGTTTCCAACAAATATTTGATTGACAAGTAATCACTGATTACATTCAATTTCCTTATATATTGAAGTAATCAGGAGCTCTACAGTACAATGGCGTGACACTTTGCTGTAGCCATCAAGGTATCAAGGTAGGTAATCAGTAGTTAATTTTAAGGAAATCAGAAAATAATCAATTAAGAGCAACGTGAATAGTTATCCAAGATTATGCTTAATTTGGCAAAATAGTCATGTAATCATCATATGATCATAAGTGATCTAGGTAATCAAAGTAATCAGAAGTAATCGTATATAATCAGTAGAAATCTATCGATAAACATAGATTGGTAGTAACCAATGAATAATCATTGAAAAATCGATAGTTATCATGATTAATTGTAATCAATCATTAGTTTTCAGTTGATCAGTTGGTTGTCAACTAATTTAAAGAAATCAAGAGTAAGCCATTTTAATCATCAAGTACCCAAGTAACATTGGTTGTTTAGTTACCCACGTATCGTATAACATTGTGCGGTAAAAATCACATACTCGTACATTTAATATCAGAAACGCACAATATGCCAGAATCAAATGAATAAAATGGCAAATAATCGCTCCACTGCCATGTATCACTTGGTGGTTTAGCGGTAAAGTATCGGATTCTGAATCCAAAGATTGCGTATTAGAAACTTGGTGGTAACTTATTTTTTTTATTTTCCCAGAAATGTTATGGCGTCATATTGCTGACCACGGAAAGTCTGAAAAAGTCGTGCGAAGAGCGTACATGGCCTCCACTTTGGTATGTATATAGCCTTTCTATGCATACGAGTGAATTGATTCATATAGAATGATATACAGCAAAAATTATACCAACCAAAATGTAGACTGGGAACAGTTTATTCAGCTGGAATGGGCTGTATTAACAGGATTTTAGCTGAATTGGCTGTTATTCAGCTACTAATGTTGGTAATCACAAGTAATTATGGTCATCATTGAGTTATCAGAGTATGTTTATGGAGGTGGCAAGTAGTTGAATTGGAAACTCCTTGACACTAACAGATTCAATGTGTTTGTTTATACAAAAAAGAGTCGACATGCTAAATATCCCTTTCGGGACGGACCATATTTGAGTGATTATTTCATAATTTACCTTATAAACTCATCATCTCGTAGAACAAAACTTTCTTTATTTTGGCTATTCTATCAATCCATGAACTTTTTAGGGTCAAATTCAGACCAGCACAATTGTGCTGGTCCGTCCCCAAAGCGGTCAATATTCGAAAAAAAAATAAATATTTATTTTTATTTTATTTTTAAATTGTTCCAGTCACGCCTTTTTCAAAAATTTTGGACCCGTATTTTTTTTATTTCGTCATTAGGGTGTTCTTTCGTGGAATAGGGTGACCCAAAATTCAGAAATAATTTTGTTTTTTTTATGTACAATAAAATAAAAAATATATACTTTTATTGCATATAATTAATACACACTTAGTTTTTATTTCGTTGTTGGGTAGACATTCTTACCGAAAACGCCCTGGAAATGAAAAACGAACAGAAGTTTTGGTATCGCTAACGAGCTTTATCTAAAAAACTTGAAAAATAGGAAAATCATAAACATAATTATCTTTTTTTACCGAAATCGTCATTACATCTACCGAAAAACTGTAAATCGTTCAGATTAACTGTAGACTGTAAACTTTTACCGTACTTCAGTACTAGAGCAAAAAAAGGTTTGCCGAACAAATTGTAATTTGTTCCAAACACCAAGCATGCCGCCATATTTGTTTCAACATGCAGAACGACGCGTTTTGATTGTGTCCGATGATTTTTAAATGATGTATTCGAGATCATTTCTTAAAATTTAAGTAAGGTGAATAAGAAGAGCGTTTGATTCTTATACGTAAGTTTGATAAGAATATTTTCTTGGAAATTTATTTAAAGAGCTGTATTTTAGGCTGAAATTTGCTATTTTGATGTGGAATTTGGAAACATAAAGTCAATGCTGCTCTACGAAGTTTTATTGTACTTGTGAACTTCAGAATGTAGAATAATGTATTAAATGTTTATTATTTTATACATGAAGTGAAGACGAATATGAATACCCAAAATAAATTAATTTGTTCCATTTATCATCAATATGAATTTTCTTTTTCATGTTTTCTTTTTATTCATCTGGAACAAAATACTGATTGTCTGCTGATATTAACATTACGTTCGGTAATTAATTTTACAATTTGCTCGGTAATCGTTAACGAACAGTTTGTAATATTTTGACAGCTGTGTTTTGATTTAAATTACTGATCGTTCGCGTGATTCTTAACTTTACCGAAATCATTACTGACTGCTCAGCGGTTTATATTTCGGTAAAAAAAAAACCTGAGTCGGTAGTATTTTCTAAGTGTGTACATATTATTTTTTTTTATAAAAAGATCGAAAACAATGTACGAGATATAAAAATACTTCATATTCTCTCTAAAATTCAAAGCATTAGGTGGCGATGACGTTTATCGCTATAATTCAAGAACGAGTCGACGTCATAGAAAAATGAGTAAACATACATGTGTGAAAACTAATTGTCTCAACCAAACCATCTTGGTTTTGCTATGTTTGTTTATATCATCAAATATTATATAAGATTTTTTTCTCAAAATTAATATATGGAATAAAAATCAAAATTGAAAATAGTAATAAACCTTTAGTACTTACCATTTAATTCCATTAGAATTTGTATCTTTTGTCAGATACGCATCATTTGACCTCCACTATAAGGCCGTTATCAGAGTCATGTACTAGACTCGAAAAGTAAGTTTATTTTTTTAGAAACCCTTGGACCCTTGCCCGACAGCTTGGACGTTGATTACCAAGAATGACGCATTTTTAAGTGCAAATACTCTCAACTTCTCACGAGTACTTCCACAATTATCTACTGACAGCTCTCTTTGTCAATCGACCAATTTTGCATGTGCATATTGTGTGACAGGTACGATCATACTCTACGCTCATGCTTCTAATAAGTCAATCCATTAGACAGCTGTGATCGGCAGGCTTTTTGGTTTTCCATGAGTTTTTAAAGTTTCGCAATCGGTGTGACCGTTAGATTACAAAGGAAAATGTAAAGCTCTGAGGGACGATTCAAATATGACGTCCATTGTTTTTCGGGATTTCTAGACCCCCCTCCCCCATCTGTCACGCTTTTTCCAATATCTAATACAGGGGATAGGCAAAATGATTGAGATAGGCAAAATTTTGCCCAAATTCAAATGCTTATAACTTTATGAAAAATGAATTAAATTGGATGCATCTGGAAGCAGTCGACGGCAAATTTGGTCCAGTTTTAGGAACTTCCTTGGCCATGCATATTGGCCACTGGACACCGGAGATGTTCCGGATTTTCTGAGGTCATGTCCAAATGTCATTTTTTCTGTCGCTTGTATTTTTGTGTGGTGTAAAGTTAGATAGATGTTTGCAATTTTCCTAGAAACTAGAACTAATAGGAAGTTGAATGCCACCGGACGCATTAAGATTGGTTGGAAATCTTCAGAAATATGACCATTTCCGTAAAACTGGTTCCGGAAAGCATGGTCAGTCATGTTTGTATTTCCAATCATGTAAATATTATCCGGAGCTATATCCAAGTGGACATCAACCTTAAAAATGATGTTTCCTGCAGCGTATTCAGAACCATTAGATGCACAGACCACTCTATAGAAGGTTCCAGGTGCCCTGGGGGAAGTGGTCAATTAGGAACATATCTGGAACCATATCAATATGGGCATCAAACTTCATGATTTTCAAAGGTTATGCTTTTCGAAGCATTTCCAGCACCACCGGCTGCCATGACCACTTTATAGTAGATTCCAGGTGCCCCGGGGATGTGGCCAATTCAAAACATGCCCGAAAGCACATCAATATGGGTAAAAACATCAAGATTTTTGAAGGTGATGCTAAAAGAAGTATTTACAGCGCAACTTATTTATATGACCACTGTATAGTAGGTTCCATGGGCCCTGGGAGATGAGGTCATGTTTCGAGTTGGCCACATCTCTAGGAGCCCTTGGAATATACTATAGAGTGATTATTATATCTTGTGGTTCTGAAAATGCTTGCCATTTTCCAAGTCACATGGATCTTACTGTTTATGGTAGAATGTGATTCTAAACAGATGAACGGACATGTTCCGAATTGGCCACATCCCCCGGGGCACCTGGAACCTACTATAAAGTGGTTATGGCAGCCATTGATGCTGGAAATGCTTCGGAAAGCATAACCTTTGAAAATAATGAAGTTTGATGCCCATATTGATATGGTTCCGGATATGTTCCTAATTGACCACTTCCCCCAGGGCACCTGGAACGTTCTATAGAGTGGTCTGTGCATCTAATGGTTCTGAATACGCTGCAGGAAACATCATTTTTAAGGTTGGTGTCCGCTTGGATATAGCTCCGGATAATATTTACATGATTGGAAATACAAACATGACTGACCATGCTTTCCGGAACCAGTTTTACGGAAATGGTCATATTTCTGAAGATTTCCAACCAATCTTAATGCGTCCGGTGGCATTCAACTTCCTATTAGTTCTAGTTTCTAGGAAAATTGCAAACATCTATCTAACTTTACACCACACAAAAATACAAGCGACAGAAAAAATGACATTTGGACATGACCTCAGAAAATCCGGAACATCTCTGGTGTCCAGTTCCTAAAACTGGACCAAATTTGCCGTCGACTGCTTCCAGATGCATCCAATTTCATCCATTTTTCATAAAGTTATAAGCATTTGAATTTGGGCAAAATTTTGCCTATCTCAATCATTTTGCCTATCCCCTGTATATGCACTATCACACTTTCATTGACCCCCCTCTAAATGATGAACACAATTTTTCAATTACCCCTGACCATACTCGTATGTTTTGTGTTCCCTTCCGTTTCGGTTGCATGGGCAGTTTTAGCTGTTAACCCTACCATGGAAAGTTTCCTGGAAAGCATTATGTACGATTAATACCTTTGAAGGGAACATCACACGAATCAACGGACTAGCATGCAACGCCAAATGGCACAGTCGTAATACGTTCCTGAAAAAACCGAGCTGAAGCGGGAATTGAGCCCACACTTCTTTGATCGATGCAGCTAGTTACTTTGCAACACTATACGCATGACAATGAAGTCCAGATTTTAATTTTTAATATATCAGTCTCAAAACTCAAGATATGGACAATATATTTTTTTAGGTAAAAGAAACGAAACGTATTTTTTATACGAGCGAATAATCAAGACTCCAAAATTTCATACATTGCTTAATAGTTTAACATTAAACTTTTGCAGTGCTATGAAATACTATAGTATTGCAAAAGTTTAAAGTTTCCCAGTTTAAAGCACATATCGTAGATCAACATAATAAACAACATTTTTGCAAGTAATACCAGCATGGGCTACATATATCAATAGCACGCCATTTAAAAGACTCTGCAGTTGGTCGGTGTTCAGACAGATTGGATCAAGTATTTTCAGTGGTTTCAGGAAAACATACTCCATGCATTCGGAATGACAACATATTTGCATTATTTGCTGTAATAATGGAATTTACCTGTTCGATTAAACATCTGTATCAAAATGGTATAGAAAAATCAGAATTGATGAAATCTTTGGCTTTCCTGTACAAGGATAAAATATCATCTAGTCCGGTCTGTCTGAACACCGACTAGTTCAGAAACAAATAGTATTTAAAGGTTTTCAGCTCCAGTTATCCAACTTCATATATATTCTAGCAGATATTAAACCAGCATGTATTGTAGAACACCAAAATGGATTACACTGCGGAACACGTTTTTGTCTCCAGCATCAAAATACCTCTATTTACTCAATTAAGGGTTGCTGAATCCATTGCCGTTTACAGAAATATCATAGCACGTCTGGTTTTTAAGATATTTGTTGTTGAAAATGCAAAAATTGACTATTTCAGCCAACTTGCATGCAAGTTTGCCAGCTTGTAAGGCAATTTATTTGCATAATTTGTCACAGAATTCAAACTTTATGTGCATAACAATACTTATCACCAAAGTTTATAAGTTTTTTGGTGCGGAAAAGTTATTTTTTGATGGTTTAGAAAAGTATTGTATTTTGCCATATAAGAGAAACGAAGAATTTTGTATGGAGACTGCAAGCATGTTGAAAAAGATCGGTTTAATCTATATTCGATCGTGAAATTTCAACCAAAATATATCTAAAACGTAAGTTTAAGTCCTCTTTTGCATGCTTGATGGATAAGATCACAAAAAAGTTTAATAAAATATGCTTCAAATTTTAGGTAAACATCAATAAAACCAATGTTTTATACAACTTTGGTGACCTGTAGCTAAAAATTGTGACGTGCTGGAAAATTTCTGTGAACGGCATCAGATTCAGCAACCCCAAATCTACGAGAGACACATAATTTGATCCTTGAGACACGCAAAAATGTCATTTTTGTTGCGCTGTGTTATCGATTCAACATGGTATTGACAGATTATCAAAGCAAGGGGACATTCAAATATTACGTCCATTGTTTTCAAGTCTATCTAAATCCTTCCTATGTTCACTATCACGCTTTTTCTCAAGCCCCTAGTACATGCACTGTCACACTTTCGTACACCCCACTCCCCTAAATGATTGACGTAGTTTTTGAACGTTCCCCAAAACTTTTACTGCCTCATTAACTTTGCTATAGGCGATTTAAGACAATAAATGTGATTCACAATCTATTTCAAATATGGACTTATTAAAAAATGTTTTAAACCAGAGCTATGGTTTTCTGTTACATAGTTTTTCTACGGTACATAATTTTTATGATTTGTATGTAGGGGGACATGGGGCAAGAAGGACACCCGGGGCAAAAGTGCCACCTCTAATTTCACGTAGTTCAAATAATTTTTTTCATGTTTAACGCAGGATAAGTATAAATTGAGTACTAATTGAGGGTTGTGTAAATATTACAGTTAAAAATGTTTAATACAAAAAATTAGAAAAATGTCTTTAACTCACCAACGTAAAATATGCGAAATATTATAAGAATGTAAGACTGGAAAACAAGGTTTGACTCCCAATAAATACAAAACATAATGATTTTTCCGCACAGTATTGATGATTTTCAAGTGTTTAATATAGCTGTGAGGAAATTTTTTCGAAAAAGTCCTTTTGACAATAAGTTTGACATATATAATAACAGTATGTCTTATGGGGCAAGAGGGACACCGCAATTTTCTCATATAAAATGAAATGAACTTTTATTTTTCTTGTTTAATATTGCATTCAATCAATGTTTCCTACTAAATAAAATCAAAATAAACCATCTTGGACATTCAAAATGGTTTCTGGAAATATTTACAATTATTGTTACAGTCAAATAAGATGAAAACTAAATTAATTTCGTAAAATTACTTTTTAACTATAAGTCAACTTTTATCCCTCAGTTTTAATCTTTACTTGCTCTACAATTAATCGTTTAGGCGGGGAAATAATAATATACAAAATTTGTGGCATTTTGCTCTGGTGGTCTTCTTGCCCCATACGAGTGGCACTCTTGCCCCGTGCCTCGTTTAAAAAGCTCATAAGAAGGGACATTTTAAAAATCTCAAATCATCATTTAGAACAAAAGGTGAGCTTGCCCCTATACTGGAATAATCTTCAAAAATTGTGCTAATCAACCATGATTCGAACCTATATATCTCAAGGTGTCCTTCTTGCCCCCAGCCCCCCTAATCACTCATCCATGTTCCAATACAATATTATGCACTATTGTGGACATTAGAACCAGATTCAACCACTTAACTTGATCAAAATACTGAAAATGAAAATTGGTAGTTAACAACGAACATCGACCGGGTAAGTGCCGTCACCAGCACAATTGTGCTGGTCCCATTTTGTCCCTTCAGAAATCTTTGCTGTGTGAATCAATTCACATTTGGTCTTCACCATTCCAAAGAATGACTTTTTCACTCTCGATTCGTAACTGTGCATACCTAGAAAAAACGAATACCGTAATCCGGGGTATCATTGATCAGTGGGGTAACATTGATCGGAATGACCCATCTCGTAAAAAGTTTGTATCGCCATTTATTGATGGAACCTTTTCAAATCATGAATGGTTCTTCTCTTTCTTATATTCATAAGCTAATGAAAATGAAGATTTTTGCGTAAATTGCGTTTACCTTATGCGTAAATTTATCAATTTTTCGAAACAATTCTTTCAATGGGTAAGGATGACACTACCGAACATTCCTGTCTGACATAAGTTCTGCAAACGATATGAGCAAGGAGAATGCGGTTCTTACTAAAAATGGCATCGCCGAAAACGATTCCGTTTTCAAAATTTTCATAAATATGCTCAATTAGGCAACATCAACGAATTACTGTTAGGAATATAAAATTCCCTTAGGAAATTGCCTACCTTTAGGCGTATTCCGTGGTTCGAGGTGTTTTTAATTTTGAAATAACTTGAAAATTAAATGACTTGTAAGCGTTTGGCCTTCATATTCGGCTTCGGGAGCCATGATTTAAGTAAGTAACGACATTTTCAATATTACCGAACATTGTTTACATAGGTGATCAATGTTACCCCATATCAGCTAAATCAAAAAATCGCTTAAAACATTTTTTTAAACATGCTAAAATCTTTCAAAAAACAAAATACAGTATGAATTCACAAGCTATGGGTGGCAGTACTTGTTTTAAAAATAAAAAATTTGCAACATTTGCATTTTCAAACGAAATATTTGAAAAATATTCAAAAAAAATGATCAATGTTACCCCGGATTACGGTAGTTGAAAAGTTGCGACAGATAAAACTTTTTCAATTCTTACGGTGTTTGTTTACATTTTGTTTACCCTGAGCTGGTGTTTTCTAAACACGATGTAAACAAAATTTTTTGCGCTTAATTACAAGTATCAATGATAATTCAATAATCGAAATCAAAAAAGTTTGGTAAAACAATAATTTATTGGCTTAAAGAATCATTCAATGTCATGGGTGCCGAACAGCACAATTGTGCTGGTTCGTCCCGAAAGGGATATTACTTGAGCTTTTGGTGCTGGTAACAAAAAATGTTCTGCAATGTTATAAAATTTCTAGAGACTCATGTTGGAAAATTTTATTTTTTGTAGAAAAACCCAGGAAGCCGAAGCAGTTAACGCACAGCTATTCAGCAAGACCAAGTTGAAAGTCCCCACTGGGACAGAGCCTGCTTCTCAGCTTAGTGTTCTTATGAGCAATTCCACAGTTATTAACTGAGAGCTTACTATGTCAATGACCATTTTTGCATGCGTATATCGTGTGGCAGGTACGAAGATACTCTATGCCCTGGGAAGTTGAGAAAATTTCCAACCCGAAAAGATCCTCGACCGGTTGGATTACCCTCAGTTTGGTCTTGCTGAATAGTTGCGCGTTTACCGCTACGGCTGTCTGGGCCCCCGGAGTGTGGGCTATGCACGTTGATTATGCTGAAGTTAAAGAATCAGCCTATGATTCGTAACTTGCACATTCGTTTATTGATCGGCCTTTGATTACGCGTTGATTGGGGCATTGATAGGGCATTGATCATGCGCCTTTGCATATCACCCATCACTATGAAAGCTGTTCCCAGCTCGCGAGTGTTGCCGCAGCTCTGGTAGATGGTATGATTACCTCTAAACGTTCGCACCATTGCTCTTGTCCGGCACACCTCCTGCAGAGCTAAGATATTGGAACCGCGGATCTTCAGTACATAGGAGAGTATGAGAGAGCTTCCGATGAAGTTGAGAGATTTGCAGTTCCACGTCCCGAGTTTCCATTTCCGCCGCTGTGGTCTTTGCCGATTTTTCCGGGGCCTGACACCAACCCCCTAGATTTCCGGAGGACCATTCCTCCTAAATGTTCGTAGGGCCATAGTGCACAGTTTAGCTTAGACTAAACTTAACTTCTAGGATCACAAAATCAATTGTTATAAGTTGAGAAACTTGTCGAGCAGAACAAAAAAGTGCTCGTTATTTGTAGAAAGGCGATAACATGTGACAATTACCCTCATTGTTTGCCAAGAAAAGAAATTCAGAGAACATATGGAATTGTAGATATTGATAAAAGTGATTGATGGTCCTCCGTTTTATATTATACTATCAACATTAACACCTTCGGTTGCAACGAGCCTATTTCTGCCATGTTAAAGATTTTTTCAATAGTAGAAAAGAAATACGAACTCAGTGAACCAATGTTTCCTCAACAGTATAAAGCGATTACGACTAGTGAGATACTCACTTTTTATCTTTTGACGATATTGTATTGTTAGTTGTAGTTTATTGTTCCTTTAATTATCATTTAGACTCATAAGTCCGATGATTCACCATAATAAATATTACAAACAAATATATGTATGAACAAATTATTGCTTCAGTTTAAAGCAAAATTTCAATTGATTTTCAATCCAAAAACAATAAAAAAAATGTACACTAGCCCTGTAAACAATTCTGGAAATTATTTAATAAGAATTTTAGTATGTTAAAACTTAAAATCGTGTTTTGGGCTTATTTCAAGGTTTCAAAAATCATATACATAAACCTCTTGCTATTACTACTATTTGAAAGCTAATTCTATTATGTTAAAGTTTGTCGAACACGCTGATAGGATTAATTTGAGTTTTAACATTGTTTGATTGAGATTTGTTCTCCACAGTACCCTGAAATCACAGTTTTCTGAAAATATATGGTAATAAAACACACATTAAAAGCCAACATATTGCTTTGGGAAATTAATTACAAAACAATGCCCAAAGATCGAACACCGCATCGCAACTCGAAGATAATTAGATAGTTCTACACATTAGAGCGATCCGAAATTTGAAAAGTTTGGAAATCCAATCTTCCATATCTGTCTTACCATCCTTACCATATAAATAGTGTTCTGTAAAATTATCAGCTTTTTCGGTGGTAATTTCAAAGACAATGTAGTTTTCTATGGAGAAATTAAAAAAACACGATAGTGCTGTAATGTAAGTACAGACTTGGGATGATCCATGGTGAAATGTCATTCTTCAAACCATAATAGAGGATGTTGCTGAAGAAACAAATCCCTTTTGAGCTAATTTTGTTTTGAATTTTTGTTGATGTTTGCATCGTGTATTGTGTTTTTGTTATGTTTGCATCATCTGTGTACCAATAAGGTACACAATTGTTTCAATTACCATATTTTTGAAAGCAAAATAACTTATAGTGGCAATGTTTTATTGCTGAAAATAAGCGATAAGGTAAACTATCCTGCACTTAAGATGTTTCTATAAATGAACAGGCATGTCGGTTTTCCAGTGGGTTTATCCCTTTGTGTTGAAAAGACCGTAAAACAGTTTGATAGTCTTTTAGAAGCAAATTTAAATATATATATATATATATATATATATATATGCATTATTATTCCAAAATTTTGTGTTTATATTTTTGAAACAGGTACTGGTGTCTTTCACGAGACGCAACGGAGACAAGACATAACACTTATCGTTCTTATAAATCGTCAAAAAGTTTTAAAAATTACCTTTTCATCGACCGGTTTCGGGCGCGATATAGCCCATCTTCGGGATAATGTCCGACTGATTACGCTGTATATTCGTACGGTGTTCGTACTCGTCCAGGTCGAAGAGATGTTACGTAATTGTCGTGTCTGCTAGATTTAACAGACACGATGTGATGGGAGGGTCATCTTCGTTCATCAATGGTTCCTGGGTATTAGTGATGAACATTGACTCCCAAGCGTTCAACTGTATAGGTTTCGTCACTGTTTTAATGAGCTTCGCATTTTGCCAATTGATTGTGTGGTTCTAAAACACATCGTTCGTCCAAATCGAGAGTGGCGCGTTTTGCCCCCTATGGGCATATTACCCCTAGTTCCCCTATTCCCGTGCGGATAAGGAGAATGTCGTGGTAATCATGGATCGTGAAGATTATGATTCACGCGTAAATGCTATGATCAGTGAGGGCCCGTATGAAGAATGTAAATTCAAAAACGGCAAACCGAAAGATCCACTAAATAGCATGATTGAGGAGGCCAATCGTGTTAGGCAAAATGTAGCGCATCTGGTGGGTGAAAATAGACTTGAGAGACGGTTTCAAGTCCCGAATCCGACTGTAGCATCCCTATACTGCTTACCAAAGATCCAGTTGGAATGCGCCCGATTTCATCTAACATTTGTACACCCACCGAAAAAATAGCAGCGTGACTCGTTAACGAAATGAAAAAGTATCCGGTGAGACATGGGAAAAGTGTTAAAAATTCGATTGATTTGGTGGAGCAGTTGGAGGATTTCAAATTGAGAAGAGAGGAGATACTGGTGTCGTTTGATATCACAGCGTTGTTTCCGAGCGTACCAGTCACCGATGCTTTGCAAAGCCTGCGACGACACCTGAAACGTAGTCGAGCCCCCCACAATCATATCGAGACGTACCTTTCAGTTGCACAGGTGTGTATGAACCAAAATTTTTTCTCTTTTAGAGGGAAATATTATAAGCAAAACTTTGGCCTTAGTATGGGTAGCAAACTATCACCCTTGTTAGCAGATGTTTTCATGAGCGACTTCGAAAGTGAAGCTCAGAAAAACACACTATTTCCACGTATTTGGCGGCGTTATGTAGATGATGTTTTCGCTCCAGTAAAGGAGCGTTACTTGGAACAAACGCTAGCAATGCTCAATTCCCAGCATACAACAATAAAGTTCACGTTTGAAAAAAAAAAAAAGATCGAAAGCTATCCTTTCTCGACATCATGATCAATAGAAATGACGATGGTACGTTGAAATTTGGTATCTTCCGAAAACCTACTTCAACAGACAGGTACATCACTTCCTACTTCAACAGACAGGTACAACCACTTTGGTGCCCAGAAAAAAGCTGCCTTTCATTCAATGGCTCACAGACTATATAATGTGCCTATGGATAAGAACGAGTTCGAGGAGGAAAAAATCCGAATTCAAAAGGCAGCTGGAATCAATGGATATGACAAGATGTTTGTGGAAAAAATTCTCCAAAAACACAAACTTAAAAAAACACCGCCGCACTATAACGACGCTGAAACCAGATACAGAAGACATCAGACGAATAAGCCTCCCATTTTATCCAAAAATCACAAATCCGATTAAAAACGCGCTTCAACGACAAGGATTTCAAGTTGTGCACAAAAGTGAAAACACTCTGCGTGACCTTCTGTGTAATCTCAAGGATAAGGTTCTGCCAGAAGAACAGTCAGGTATATACCAAATACCTTGCAAAGACTGTCCGGCGGTTAACATTGGTCAAACACGTCGCAAAATGAAAGTACGTTTGAAAGAACACAGAAGTGCGGTAGAATCCAGTAAACCGAATGAATCAGAGGTGGCAGCACATACTGCAGCTTCCAACCACACAATCAATTGGCAAAATGCGAAGCTCATTAAAACAGTGAGGAAACCTATACAGTTGAACGTTGTTCATCACGAATACCCTGGAACTATTGATAAACGAAGATGACCCTCTCATCACATCGTGTCTGTTAAATCTAGCAAACACGACAATTACGTAACATCTCTTCGACCTGGACGAGTACGAACACCGTACGAATATACAGCGTAATCAGTCGGACATTGTCTCGAAGATGGGCTATACCGCGCCCGAAACCGGTCGACGAAAAGGTAATTTTTAAAACTTTTTGACGATTTGTAAGAACGATAAGTGTTATGTCTTGTCTCCGTCGTGTCTCGTGAATGTCGTGTAGTTCTTACGTTAGTGCAAACTATAAAAATGAGTAGTACTGGTATCTTAGTTAGGGAAGATTCAAATATGACGTTCATCGTTTTTCGGGATTTCTAGACACCCCTCCCCCCTTTGTCACGCTTTTTCCAATACCTAATACAGTATGGCCCGTAAAAAAATGCGAACATCGTCATATCATGTTGAATGGTAGTTTTTACAAAGAAAATGTGAATTAAACATAAATATTATTCATTGCTTGTATTGTTTAATCTATTTAGACTTAGATTTTCGCTTTGGACATGATTTTTATATGTACTTTCATCTTACCAGAGAGGAATTGGAAGTATTCCTTCAAATTTTATCATGCGGGCGTCAAGTTCATTATGTGTGACGAAAGCTTCTTCTCCAGCATACGCCCATATCAAATGATAGGATTGGTTCATACCTGGGTCATTGGAGACTTAAACATATTTTCGGCTAATTTTGGAGAGCTTTGATTGAACCTTCATATAAGTGTGATAAGCGGGTCCGTTTAGCTCAACGCCTATGAGCTAGTATTGATATAAGTTGTCCCTAACCGAAGGAACACATTTCATCCTCAAAAATCTGTTCTAGGCCTCCGTATTTATTTTTTACTCAACTTCAACAAAAAATAAAGGCATAACAAACCTATAAGACGTAAATGCCCTCAAAACTATGACCCTGGCAAAAAAAATTGTGACCATGAAAAACACGTTCTCCAAGAACTCCTTCATCCTCAGATACCAAGCAAACTAACATTTTCAACAATAAAGTGTGATTTTTGAAGGTGGAAAATTTATCACCAATGGTGTGCCAAAAACATTGGCCGCCAGTGTAGCGATCGAACGATCGCCATCAACCGATGAAGCAAGCGAAAAACATCCGGTCGGTCGGTGGTCCGAAGTTGCATCAGCCTGACCGATGGACTCCACACCGACATACTGTAACATCAGCAGTTTCCACGCGCTGCTTTTTCAACTATAAACGAGGCAGCAACAATGTAAGTCGCAGTAGCAACAGAAATTTCGACGAAGCACCGCACGTAATAGGAGACATGTGGCCGTTCTCAAGTGACAACCCAGAAGTCACCGTGGAGAATAACATCTCCACGCACACGATGGTTGGGTACACCATTGATACCCTCTTCGTAGTCATCATCATCATCATCGTCATTGCCTGGCGATGGAGGAAAAATGCGCGCCGACTCAAGGCGGTGGAGAGTGCAGCAAAACGGCTGCATCATCAAAATCCCGTATAACCCAAACTCTGTAGATACATTGAAATAAATGAATAAGTTATTCTCAACTCAGAATTCAAGCGTGTCGCGTCGTTTTCTCGTATCACGGTCTTGTGATCGAGCTAGGTGGGGCTAGCTCGAAACTAATTAATTTCGATTAACGATCGTTCGGTGGAAGCGGGAGCGGGGCCAATCGAAGGTTGTTTGCTAGAACATTGGTGACCCCGACGTGATAAGATTCTTATCACTCCTAAATCGCGTTCGTGTGAACAAAAGAAAAGTGTTCCATGTCTTGCCGGCGGTGTCAAAATTGAACGGCCATTTAGTGCTAACCCAAGTGACTTTCCGAGTAGAAAGAAATCAACAACCCAACTGCCGACGGTGCCAAAATTGAATGGCATCTAGTGCAACTCAAGTGATTTTCCGAAAGAAAAGTGATCAACAAATCAACCATCGACGGTGGCAAAGTGCAACCCAAGTGACTTTCCGAGGGAAAAGTAATTAATAAATCAATCGCCGACGGTGGCAAAGGTGAACGGTGTTCTATCGCAAACCCAAGGGACTGTTTGAGTGGAAAGTGATCAATAAATCATCCGCCGACGGGGGTTGAGTTGAGCGGTAATCAAACGTAAATCTAAGTGACCTCTCGCGCAGAAGTGACAAAGAAACCAAGAAATTAGCTGCCGACGGCGGCAAGGTGTAGGGAAATTAAGTGAAAACCGTAGTGAGCACCTGCGGGCATCAATCAAGAAATCAGAGTGCCTGGTTAACTTGCCGAAGCGAAATTCCAATTTATTGTGTCCTGCATCGTGATTTTACAAGTGACTGAAATCTAGTAAGTAACTGACAAAAGTGGTCCACCATGGACGAAGAAGAGCTAAATGTGGTAAAAAATCAGCTTGCTGCTCTAGAGAGCGGTATCAAGAAAATGAACACCGATCTAGACAAAATAACTTCAGCAAACCGGCCCAGTCGGTCGGAAGCGAAGACTAATACAACCATAATCGACGGGCTTTATACTCAAGCCTGCTCGATCCTGTTACAGCTGGAAGGCCATGATGGCCCACTTCCAGAACGGAGAGTTGCCCTGATGAAAGTGTACGTAACCGCGAAGTGCAAGCTCGACAATCTGCAGCAGGAGCTGGAGCCTGCAGACCGCACAGCCCCTAATATGATGGAGCAAACATTTGTAACGTTCTGCTCTGTTCCGATAAAGCTAACAGCTTAAGCGCCACCTTTCGAGAAAGGATCGTTAACTCTGTTCAAATATCCCGGCATGAGACTGCCTCCTCAGGGCAGGCCAACAGTTATAATCCAGAACTGAAATTCCACTTTGACCCAACAGAATTGCCAATTAACCGAATGGAAGATGGAAAAAAGAATTTAAAATACAGAAAACGCTATCCAAAACTAAATGGTAATAAAAGTAATCTCAACTAAAGATTCAACAACTCCGACAAATTCCAACAATAGGCGACCGAGTTTGGTGAAGTCAAACCTAAACTCGAAGTAATCCAAAAATTCAAAATTTATACGATAATAAATAAAAAGAAAACAAAATAGAATTTAAAAAGTTTCACAAAAGCCTTAGTTCAGAATT
This sequence comes from Aedes aegypti, assembly GCF_002204515.2. NCBI lineage: Eukaryota > Metazoa > Arthropoda > Insecta > Diptera > Culicidae > Aedes > Aedes aegypti. The sequence continues at coordinate 169,089,601 of NC_035107.1, forward strand.
TTATTCACGTTCGATTCTATTTCATTAGCCAAGGCAAACCCTAACTGCTTTTGTGACGTCACGTTCATTCGTAGCGAATTTAATAAGGTGTCTACAATTGGTTCACACACCCTAGCGATACATCTAACCTGTTTCCTAGGCGATGCTCCAACGACGGATGCCAACTGGACGGTGTCTTTGCTGCGTCGATTGGGTAGACGTCAGACGCTTGAACGGTCGAAATTCAAATTACCTCAACTCGTGTGTGAGCTCAATCATCGGGGTATAGGCGTCCCCGGGCTTCGGTGGAGAGAGCTTTATGGACGTCGCTCTATGCTTCACACTTGACGAAACGAGTTGTCACGTGGTGATCCTCGACAACCACCACTCGAAGATTGGACCGTATTTCCACACGAAAGCTCTGGCCGTAGTATCGGAAAAACTATCCCACTTGTCGGAGTGGGCCTGAGCTCAATTGCGCGTCGTGTGGCCTAGATTAGCCAAGATGACCCTAGACTAACCTGATTAAGCCTAGATTGGCCGCCCACGTTGTTGGGCCTGACACGCCTGAACAACGCAGTTATCTTCATTAATTCACTTAAATCCACCGAAAATGCATTAAAGCTTACCTTACTGATTTGTCCTTCCTATTTCAAACGATTTTATCAATTTGTTCCAAATTCCTAACGAACTTTTTAAATTCAGCTTTAAAATATAACATTCAAATTAATTAAAATATGGTTTAAATTACACTCGCGAAACTTACTTCGAATTTAGTTAACTGTTACACACTTTCAATTAAATTTCAAATACTTTCCAAAGCTTAACTTGCGTTCCAATAATAATTTCAACAGTGAAATTCACATGTGAACACTATCACGTACTCCACCAATATGAAATGACGAGCGCGATTCGAAGTGGTTAGAACCTTTAAATTAAGACGCAATTACTACCCAATGGACTACAATGGGTTTAAAACCTCTTTTTCCATTGGTCAGTTCTGGAGAGCGAGAGTTTTACCAGTAATTTTCCATTTTCAAATAGTATGGCAGCCTAAATTCTATAGAAGTCAGTGGAAAATTACTACGACGCAATTTGCTCAATTTCATCGTTGCGCCTTCAATTATGCAATTTCTTTTACTTGCGAGCTTCAATTTACTTGCACATGCCGAAATATTTCAACAGAGATAAAACGACTAACAGATGGCAGCACACATAAAAAGAGAGATACACTTGTAGCTGTAGTTGTATTTGCTACACGGAAAGAAATGTGTTGTCATTTTTAAGATGACACAAAATATTTAAAGATTTTTACAAACGGAACAGATTCATATTTTACATTTGCTTATACTGATTTTAAAAATTTTGAAAATTAAAAATTTTCAAAATTTTTACTCTTGACAAAACATAACTAATTCTCAACAACAAAACATTTAATCAAGCTAATATTATGTACTCAACAAAAACATCAAAGACAACTTTGTGGTCCAACTAAGAGATTCATCATTCTATGTTTAGCCAACTTCATATTCAACTCATTCCTATTCTCATCCAAACTTACGACTTATTCTAAACCGAAATACTCCAATAACAATTGGACACATATCTATTACCTAAGCGTTGTTTAAGATACCGATTTTTTTCGTACTCCAAACATATTTGGAAATTTGTTTTATCCATACCGAATTTTAACCTAACCGAAATTCAACAACTGTTGAAAAAAATTACTCCAAAAATATTTGGATATTGATTTACCGACCGACCGAATGTAACTCCAGAAATGTCTGGACATTTTTTTCTATCTAATATTAAACTATTCCCTAACTCACTCATTCCATAAATCATACTAAAAATCAAACACGCCCTATTTTCCGTGCATATTCACATAGCGTTACCGAACGTTTCACGAGCACATACACGAACAAATTTTACGAACGGGAACTAAAGAGATAATCGCGAGAACTGTCAAACGGATCGAGTTAAGAAAAACAAAACAATGTTTGATTCAAATGGATGTGATTGGAAATTAATTAGTGATAATAAAGTATAAACTAGAAACTATTGAAAAACTAAACCGGGCTATTGCGGACTACTATGGATATTGTGATTGTGATTGTCGTAGGCGGATTACTATAGCTGGTATGTATTTGCAGTTCTCTTCGACCGACTAGAACAACCAAAACAAACATATTTTTTTTTCTTGTAGGACAAAAACGATTACGCAACAAAACACGAAGCTGGTTACTTCGGATCACTGGGAGGTCGGAACGAACTGAATCTAGGTATTGGACACTCAACCAGCACCGTTTCACCTGTAAGGTTTGTTACCTCTATGAGTGTTTTATGAGTATGTTCGTGGTCCAAGCTCTATCGTGACTTCTACATAGCTGTGTACTTAGTGCGAGTAAATTCCAGCACCTCATTCAATTCCAATTGGATTTATGCTCCAACGAAATCGCTTTTTGATTCTCAAATGGGTGATTCCCATTGTCGAACGAGGAAACACAAGGACATCTCGAATCGTTATTACACCGTAGCACCACAGAAGTGTATCTTGGGAGTTTTCTAATTAGTGGTTTATGTACTACCCGGGAGTGTAGTACAGTCATAGCTTGTTTTTATGGTCAATCAAGTTTGTCTACAACGTGAGGAAATCATAGAACATCTCGAACGTTGGACGGTTGCCCTTTCCACCTCAAAAGGAGTTTTTTCATCATTGCTGATACTTTGTTTATGCGCAATAGGCAATTACGCCGTCTTAGCTGGTGTTTAACTCAAAGTGAGTTTGCGTCAACAACATGAGGAAATCGAAGAACATCTCGAACGTTGGACTGCTGCCTTATGCATCTCAGAAGGAGTTTTTCTTTTGGCATTGAATGTTCATTTGTTTATGCGCAACAGGCGTGTGCGCCATCATAGCTAATGTTATAGTTTCCAATAGTTCACGATCTGGTGGTACTTTAGGATTTTTTCAGGAATGAACCATGGAAGGTCCCTGGTATTCGACGACCATCCAGATCTTCCAAAATGTATGTATTAGTACCTAGCTTTCCGCGGATTCTCGCCTTGGAGAATTTCGTACCGAACTTTCCCACGAAATCTTTTGATTTGTCTGACAGATTTACATGTTTTCTATAGATTATTTCACCCTCTTGGAAGTTTATTAGCTCTGAGGTTATAGGAGTAGGAATATTTCTCGTAGGCTTTTTGGAGATTCCTACGAACGATTTCGAATAGCTTTCGCATGTTTTCGTTCAACTGCGGTGGTTCATAGTTACCCCCATCTCCTAAATCGCGAATTTGTTCGTATTCTTGTCCATTGCTAATCATATTTCTCCCAAAGTTTACAAAGTACGGCGTATAGCCAGTACTATTGTGTACGCTGTTTCTGATAGCCATAGCGATGGTATGAATGGACTCGTCCCAGTCCTTGTGACTTGTCTGTTGATTGAGGGCGCATCTAATCGCCGTCACTATCACTCGATTCACACGTTCTGTTGGGTTGGGACTTGGATGGTAAACAGCAAGGTTCCAATGTGACACACCATACTTCTCAAGGAGTTTCTGGAACAGTCCTGACTTGAATACTTGTGCATTATCTGATATGCATACTGATGGTGTTCCGAATAAGGTAAATATGTTAGTCTCAAGGAACGTACACACAGCGGGAGCTGTTGCGGTACGGAGACATTGTACGAGGACAAACTTAGAGAAGAAGTCACACACGACCAATATCCAGACGTTTCCTTTCTTTGATCGTGGATATGGTCCTAGGAAATCAAGTGATATCATTTCCCACGGTCGACTACATAATTTGGGTTTTCCACAAACAGGTCGCACATTCACAGTGGGTGTTTTCGACTCCTTGCAGATCTGACATGAAGAACAAAATCTTTTGATATCCGAAGACATTCTTGGCCAATAATGTCGTTCGCGGACTTTAGCCAAGGTTTTAAGGTAGCCCAAATGTGCTTGGTCATGGATTTCTTTGACTACGTTGATTCTATCACGTAGTGGTACTACATGCTTCCATTTGTAAGACGGATCTTCGATTGTAGCGGAGTTGGTAACATACTTGTACACTTTTTCATCGGATATCTTGAAATCCGAAAAACGCTCAGGAAACTTTTCAATTTGAGACTTCAAACCAGCAATATATGGATCTGGTAGGTCTACATCAACGTGATTCACGCTCCTGGAAAGACAGTCGGCAGGAATATTTTCCGACCCTTTCTTATACTGCAGCGTAATGTCATATTTTGACAGTTTTAGTGCCCACCTGGCAGTACGCGGTGATTTCGATTCTATGGACATGGTTTTAAGGAAAGTCAGACTCATGGCGTCTGTCTGGACGACGAACTGACTGCCCTCCACAAAGTGCTTAAAATTCTCAATGCTAAGGAGCACTGCCAAGCATTCTCTTTCTGTTGCACTATATCTCCTCTGCGTACTGGATAGTTTCTTTGAAAAATACGCTATAGTCTTGCGTTCGCCTTCCTGAACTTGGACTAATACGGCACCTATGGCAGTATCCGAACTGTCTGTCTCGATTATAAAAGGTAAACGGAAATCGGGGTTTGAAAGTATCGGTGCGGAAATTAGAGCGTTTTTCAATTTCTCAAACGCTACGTTTGCTTCTTCAGTCCAATGAAATTTCTTACGGTCCTTTTTGAGAAGATTCGTTATCGGAGTCGTGATTTCCGAATAGTTTCGTATAAATTTCTGATAGAAGCCAGCGAGTCCTAAGAGCCTTCTCACATCTTTAACCGTCTGAGGAATCGCATAATCAATGATGGGCTGTATTTTTGACGCATCCATTGAGAGGCCGTCCTCCGAAAGTACATATCCGAGATACCGAATCCTTTTCTGACAGAATTTTGACTTCTGTAGTTTGATCGTCAAGCCAGCTTGCTGCAAACGCCGAGCCACGATTCTTATTAGCTGACAGTGGTGCTCAAACGACTTGGAAATGATGATTATGTCATCAAGATAAACATAAACGAAAGGTTCCAGGTCGTGGCCTAAAACTTTTGACATTAATCGTGCCATGGTAGCTGGAGCATTGGTGAGGCCAAAAGGCATAACTATAAATCGGTAGAGTCCTTTGTTCGTACGAAATGCTGTTTTATTCTTAGAGCTCTCATCCAAACCAACCTGGTAATATGATTCTGACAGATCAATGGCAGTGAAATACTTAGATTTCTGTATTCTTTGTAAAATTCCTAGCATATTAGGAAACGGAAAGTCGTCACGCTTCGTACAAGAATTCAGTTTCCGAGAATCTAAGCAAATTCTCCACTTGCCATTCGACTTTTTCACAGGCAGTAATGGATTGATAAAGTCAACAGGTCCGGTACACTCCTCTATAACTCCAAGGTTTAACATCCTCTGAATTTCTTCGTCAATCACCTTCTCAACGGTCGGAGACCAACGGTAGTTTGGGATTTTACGAGGTTGTGCTCCAGGAAGCA